>NC_136419.1:179957500-181385000 GCF_052625555.1 Lactuca saligna
TGCATCCATCTGGAATCTCGTTGTGTGCTCGCATCTCATTAAAGAGATCATATGCATCTTTACAATGTCCAACTCGAAACAATCCTTGTAACATGGTGGTGTAAGTGATTACATCGGGTTTCATATCTTTTTTAATCATTTCATGAAAAAAATGCATGGCATCTTCTATCTTTAAATTTTTACAATACCCATTCAATAAACTACTATAAGTAATAATATTAGGGACCACACCATGAATTTCAACCGAATCAAAAACTTCCCTAGCTTTGCTCATTTCACCTCGCAAACAATACCCATCAATAAGTGAAGTGTATGTCACAATATCAAGATCAATCCCTCTCTGGATCATTAACTTGATCACACCATTTGCATCTTCCACCATTCCTTCTTTGCAAAGCGCATCCACTAATATATTATATGTTTCAACACATGGAGAGATCTTTTCCTCTTTCATTTCTTGGAGCATTTTAGAGACCTCATCCCAACGACATAAGTTACAAAGTCCATGAATCAAAGAGTTGTAAGTGACAACATTAGGTTGGATGTATTTATGGAAAACCATTTCTTTAAAGAGCTTCAAAGCATCATCTACCATTTTGACCTTGCAAAGACTATCAATGATGGTGGTATATGTGACCACATCAGGTTTACAACCCCTTTCATCCATTAGTTTAAGCAAAGCAATGGCTGTATCATTAATGCCAAATTTGCAAAGCCCTTTAATCATAGTGTTGTACATGATTGTATCAGGTTCAAAAAGTTCCTTTTTTATCAGTTTCTTGAATAACCTTTCTGCTTTGATTATTTTATCTTCTAGGATGAGTCCATTTAATAGGGTACTGAAAGTCCAGACATTTGGTAAAACCGCATGTTTGAGGCCATTGCCTAGGGCTGCAAAACCTTCTCTGGTATGATACATTTGGCAACAACTATTTATCACAATGGTAATAGTGTACACATCTACAGGAATACGAATGACGTTCATTTGTTTAAATATTTCAACTGAACAAGAATAGTGTTTCATTTTGGTAACAGCTTGCAACAATTGGTTGAATTTAACAACAGATGGCAGAGGTTGCCTCTGTGTCATTTCATCAAACAGTTTGAGGGCATCGTCGATATTTTCAAACATAGATTGATATTTATTATGCAGTTTTTGGGGACTAGAAGAAAAGGCTGAAAGAAATGAACCTAAAATCGTTTTGGGGGGACAGATTCCGATTCTGAATTCCAAAATTGAAGAAGGATTTCTACAAAAAATAAGGGAAGAATGAGTAGTGAAGGAACCTTTGAATTTTTTGAGGTGATGGGAGACGATAAAAGAAGAAACGATTTTTGGGTTTGTCATCAACACCATAATCACGGGCAACTAAGACTGCGAGCTTAAACGACTTGCAATTGCTAGCATTTGTTGGCAGTAAACCGCATCTAGGTTTTCATCATATTCGCAAGTCAAACTTTATTATTATTAATTTTTTTTTTACTGGCGTAATTTTATAAATGTAATTCAAAAATTGTTATTTGGACCAAATAGAATTGTACTAGCAATTATGGTTTAAAGGTTTTTATTTTCTTAGGTTTAATTTACTTTAAATTTTCTTTTTTTTTTTTTTGTAATTGATGATTTTGCTTTTAGATTTTATTTTTTTCAGTTTTTATTTATTTAAATATTTTTATAATTAAAAGAAAAATAATCTCTCTCTCTCTCTCTCTCTCTCTCTCTCTCTCTCTCTCTCTCTCTAAACCATTTATCGTCCCTTTTTTCCTTACTTGACAAACACCACCCAAACCACTGGAGACGGCCATCATAATCATAGTATCGAAATCCTAACTTCACCTTCACTGACGCATCTCATCTCTGCCACCCCTTTTTCAGCCGCCACTGCACATCTTCCGACACCCAAAACTCTAATTCTCATCTCCTCCACCTTCTTCATGTCCCTCTCTCATCTCGTTCTCCATCAGAAACTTTATGGTTCCGATACATCACCAACCTCAAAACTCTGACGACTCCTTTCTTTTTCAATATTCCAAATCTGAAGAACACGAGGTATGTCTATGTTGTTTTAATTGTTCCCTCGAAGGAAATGACATTGATAAGTAGAATCAATCTCCAGTTTGGACAACAATCCCTCTTTCAGTCTTCATTTCCATCTCCAACTGGAAAACTTGGTCACACCTTTGACAGATCCTTCTTCCCTGCATCAACGTTAATAAAAGAAACGAACCCATCAAAATCATGGTTGTATGTAATGGGGTTAAAACCATTATTCATATGGTTAAAATTGTCAATCGGGGATGCCGGTTGTGTAGATCCAAGAATGAACCCAGATTTTAGTTCTCCATGAAGGAGATGATGGGTACGTGATTTCCTCTGACTGTTCTTCACCTTGTTCAACCTCAAGAGCTTGATTTGCTCCGCCACCGCCATTAAATCGATGATCCATCTTCAGTGATTAAATTGATGGTCATTCCCTGTTTCCACTTCAATTTCTGGTTTTGATTTGGGGATTTAAGTTCGTTGAGGAGGATTTGAGAAGTAATTACTAGGATTCTTTTACGAAATCGGTGCTACAAGCTCTAGATTTTGCGTTTGGTTTAAAAAAAAAAAGATATTGTTTTGAAGATGAATAGGATGAAAAACATTTTTTGGGTGGAGAAGAAGACACAATAGAGAAGAAGACACAATAGAGAAGAAGACACAATGAAGAGAGAGAGAGAGAGAAGAGAGAGAGAGAAAGAGAGAGAGAGAGAGAGAGAGAGAGATGTATTTTTTTTCTTTGAATTATAAAAGTATTTAAATAAATAAAAAGCTGAAAAAAATAAAATCCAAGGACAAAATCATCATTGCAACAAACTTTAAAGTAAACGGGACCGAAGTGGCAAGAAAATGAAAACCTTTGGACCATGAGTGGTACTCCAAACTTGTTTGGGCCAAAGTAGCAATTTCGACCTAACCACATGGACCATTCTTGCTATTTTGTCTAAGAAAAATATTGAATTATAAACATTAAAGTGATTTTTTCTTTACCCATGTATTACATAGGGATGGCAAATCGGGTCATCGTGTCGTGTTTTTGTCTGACACGATACGACAAAGTTTTATGTAACACGAACACGACACGACACGATGTCGTATTTTTTTTTACTAACACGAAAACGAACCGATTAAAAAACGACAAACACGACACGACACGACAAAGATAACATAATAAAAAAAATAGGTTATTTAATTAATATTTAATAATACATAACACGAAAAACACGACAAATAAATGTTAATCGTGTCAATTTTGTGTTGAATTTTAAACGCGAACACGACACGATACGACACGATATCGTGTTTTTTACACTTAACACGAACACGACACGAACACGAATTTGAATTTCAGTTTCCCCCAATTTCGTTTCGTGTCGTGTATTTTTGTCGTGTCGTGTCAACAATTGCCACTCCTAGACTATTACACGAATGGTCCCTATGGTTTAGGGTAATCTGTACGTTTGGTCCCTAACTTATTTTTTTAACTCGAAAAACATGACAAATAAATGTTAATCGTGTCAATTTCGTGTCGAATTTTAAACGCGAACACGGCACGACACGACATCGTGTTTTTTACACTTAACACGAACACGAATTTGAATTTCAGTTTCGCCCCAATTTCGTTTCGTGTTGTGTATTTTTGTCGTGTCGTGTCAACAATTGTCACCCCTAGACTATTACACGAATGGTCCCTATGGTTTAGGGTAATCTGTACGTTTGGTCCCTAACTTATTTTTTTAACTCGAAAGGTCCCTACTATTTGTTTTAGTTACACACTTGGTCCTTGTTGTTGGGTTTTGAGCAATCTAACACTTCCTAAGTGTGCATGCAACCCTAATAAACCTTGGATCTATGTTTGTCTAAATACATGCAAAATAATAATTTTCCAAGGTTTATAACCTATCTAACATGGCATGGGGAACATTTCAACATAAAAGAGTTAGAAGAGATTACATACCTTTTGGTGAGTTTGGTTCTAAGGAGTTTGAGGGCCAAGCACCAATAGTGTGAATGCCTCAAATGGAATCACAAACACCACAAACTCTTGGAAAACTTTGAGAGAGTATACACCTTGTATAAAATCGGCCACACACATGCACACACACACTAGTTCACTAGTTTTCTCTTAGGCTCCATTTCATGCTCCATAAGCATGCTTATATAGTGTGCATGGTTAGGGTGAAACCCTAATAACCCATGTCTTTTCCTTTTCCAAGGATCCATGGGTTAAAAGCTCCATGGATCATCCATGGACTTCCACATAAGCCTAGCCCATTAACAAATGAGTATTAGCCCACACTATATAAAACAAATAGCCCATAATTTAATTAGTATTCCTTTTAATCTCTAAATTAATTCATAATTAATTTAAGACTAAAACTAATTAAATAACGTAACTTCATATTAATATATTATAACTCATAATATATTAATAAACATATGTGTATAACTCTCATAAAATTATCCATAATAGTTTGGATGAGATGCAACCCAAATGGACCATGCCGGTCGGGTCAAGTATATACCAAAAATCCTTTGTGCCCAGAAACTACCACTTTGACGAAGAAAAGAAAAGAACTCTTCTTCCCTTTGGAAACTCAAATTATATAAACCAGTATTAAAGTGACCAAAAGTAATAATAAAGCGATGACGGTGGAAATTATGGGGCAGCTGTCCGTTCCTATAAAACGTCCGACAAAGAAAGCCGACCCGAACATCGGAAAAAGCGTAAGGAATAAAGTTAGTGGCATCTTGATTCAGTGATGTGACTTCTCCTGCTCCAGTAAATCAGTCTGGAGACTTGCTAATTCAATTCAATTGCCTTAATAATCTACTGATCAAAGGCTGTAAGGGCGGGCTGCTCTACATTCAGCCACATCATAGTGACCCCCGAAGCGATCTTATTCTAGTTGCGGGACGAAATCCGACAGCCAATTGCTGGCTCTGAATAACCAGCCCAGCAAGAAGCTCAATTCTTCTATAACATAACGGGGCAGGGTTGCGCGCGAGCCGAATGACGTAGGTGCACAAGAGTACTTCGAAAAGTTATGGACTTAGACACCTTATCCAACAGACTCCCACTTGGATAAGTCTAATAACTATATTTGCCTATAACTTCAGGAACCAACCAACAATCGTAGCTCTCGAAAACTCCCTCGAACAATGAAGACTCTGTCGAACTATGAAGCGCCATTTTAGATAAGTGATCACATAATCCTCTGTTCTCATGATATCAGCCGGACAAACACATGGAACTATGTCTTGCTTATTGTCTAGCAGTTGTTTCTCGATTTTCCGATTTGTTTGACGAAGAACTTCACTGAACACATCGGTTTAGTTCTGACCAGGCCTGGTACATGGGTCAACACAAAATCATCGAGGGGCCCAGATATCGCTTCTATTTCTAGAAGGAACAGATAAACTTCGACTGATATGCTTGTTCTACTACTTATTGAATTGTACACAAAGGCACGTTTTATAACATCAAGTTACTGATGCGTTTACGTGCAATCAATGCACAACCAACTCATAGGTAACAACTCATATCTCTAGGTTTAAAGATTTATATGATGTTATCGTCTCACGATCACTCGAGATAAATTCCATGAAGTGATACAAGTGAGCGTGGGTTTATACCAATACTCATAACTTATGAGTACTCATGAATGTTGCAGCAACCATTGCCATGTCTAAACACCTTTAAGGCATCTACAAACCCAATTCATGACAATCTTGATTCATACCTACTTCCGACGTATGATCGATTGTGGAGGTCTGAATAAATTAATTATTCTGGAAGTCAAAACATGCAAAACTGAAACAATAGTAAATAATTGACAATGATAGTAACACTTTACTCATAAATAAATCACAAATTTTATTCATCATCAAACGTCGATTACATTTTACAAGTTTCAGGAAAACTATCTAATCTGTAAAACTAATATCGTCCCTCAGCCCGATGTGTCTCGCATGCTGAAAATGCTTAACCCTCGTCAGTCCCTTCGTAAGGGGATCTGCAGGATTCTCATCCGACGATATCCTCCTTGTCACAAGGAGTCCTTCTTCAATCTTGTGTCTTATGAAGTGATATTTTCTGTCAATGTGTCGGGATCTGCCATGATCTCTTGGTTCCTTGGCTAAGGTAACCACAATATTGTTGTCACAGAAAATCTCTATAGGTTCCTTAATAGCTGGTACAACTCCAAGGTCTCCGATGAAGTTCTTTAGCCATATTGCCTCCTTCGCTGCTTCACTCGCTGCTATATACTTTGATTCACAAGTCGAATCAGCCACCGCCTCCTGCTTGGAACTCTTCCAAGAAATTGCCCCTCCATTTAAGGTAAAGATCCAGCCCGACTGAGAGCGGAAATTATCCCTATCAGTCTGAAAACCAGCATCACTATACCCTAATATTCTCAAGTCATCACTGCCACCAAGGGTAAGGATCCAATCCTTAGTCCTCCGCAGGTACTTGAGAATGTTCTTTACCGCGGTCCAATGAGCCTTGCCAGGGTTCCCCTGATACCTGCTGACCATGCTCAAAGCAAATGCCACATCAGGACGGGTACAAGTCATAGCATACATGATCGAGCCAACTGCGGAAGCATATGGTAATTGGCTCATCTCAGCTATCTCTGCCTCTGTACTCGGACTCTGAGTCTTACTCAGTTTGGTATTGCTTTGGATCGGTAAATCTCCTTTCTTGGAATTCTCCATGTTGAACCTTTTCAACACCTTATCCAAGTAGATACTCTGACTAAGTCCAATTAGTCTTCTACTCCTTTCTCTTAATATCCTTATCCCTAGGATATAGGTAGCCTCCCCTAGGTCCTTCATAGCAAAGAACTTCCCAAGCCAGGACTTAACCTCCTGCAAGGTTGGGATGTCATTTCCTATGAGTAGTATGTCATCCACATACAGTACCAAGAAGCTAACTATACTCCCACTAGCTCTGACATACACGCAAGACTCATCTTCGCTTCTCAAGAAGCCAAACTCTTTTACCTTCTCATCAAAACAAAGATTCCAGCTACGAGATGCTTGTTTTAATCCATAAATGGATTTCTCAAGCTTGCATACTCTATTAGGGTACTCTGCATTGACAAAACCCTCTGGCTGATTCATGTACATATCCTCAGCCAACTTTCCATTAAGGAAAGCGGTTTTGACATCCATTTTCCATATTTCATAATCATGAAATGCTGCAATGGCTAACATAACCCTAATAGACTTAATCTTTGCTACCGGCGAAAAGGTTTCATCATAATCAACATCTTGAGTTTGAGTAAAACCCTTCGCAACCAGTCGAGCCTTATAAGTATGCACTTTTCCTTCCATGTCTGTCTTCTTCTTGAAGATCCATTTGCACCCGACTGTTTTACGGCCTGGTACATTGTCAACCAAGTTCCAAACTTGATTGTCATACATGGACTGTATCTCGCTGTCCATAGCCTCCTTCCATTTAGCAGACTCCGGGCCTGCCATGGCTTTCTTAACACTGCTAGGTTCATCCAAATTTACTAGTGTACTATCACTAATAAACGTATCACCTTCCGTAGTAATATGAAAACCATAATAAAACGAAGGTGTGTTCCTAACCCGTGTGGAACGCCTCGGAGGTACAGACTCGTCAGCTGGATCAACAGGAGTTTCCTCCTCAGGTTGATTGCTAGTGTCTGAGGTTCCTTCACCAATTGATTCTTGAATTTCTTCAAGATCAATCTGCCTCCCACTGTCTCCTTGGCTTATAAATTCTTTCTCGCGAAAGATCCCTCTTCGTGCTACAAAGACCACATTCTCACTGGGTCTGTAGAAGAGGTAACCGAAGGATTTATGTGGGTAGCCGATGAAAATACACCTTTCACTTCGGGGTTCAAGCTTATCATGAGTTTCACGCCTCACGAAGGCTTCACAACCCCAAATTTTGATGTGGTCCAAATTGGGAACCTTCCCAGTCCACATCTCATGAGGTGTTTTGGTAACCTTCTTTGTAGGGACTAGATTAAGGATATGGGCGGCAGTCTCTAAGGCATACCCCCAAAAAGATATTGGTAACGAAACTCGACTCATCATAGAGCAAACCATGTCCAACAAGGTTCGATTACGCCTCTCAGCTACACCATTCAGCTGTAGTGTCCTGGGAGGAGTCAATTGTGAGACAATCCCACACTCCTTAAGGTAGTCAAGGAACTCGGTACTAAGATACTCACCACCTCGATCGGATCGAAGCATCTTAATGTTCCTGCCCAATTGATTTTCTACTTCCTGCTTGAATTCCTTAAACCTTTCAAAGGTTTCGGACTTATTTTTGATTAAGTAGACATACCCATATCTACTAAAATCATCAATAAAAGTTACATAATACCGATTAGCATCCCTTGTGGCGGTTTTGAATGGCCCACATACATCAGTATGTATTAGGTCCAACAAACCTTCACCCCTCTCACAAGTTCCAGTGAAGGGTGATTTTGTCATTTTTCCAAGTAGACAAGATTCACAACTATCATCTGATTTGAGGTCAAATGATTCCAAGACTCCACTCTTTTGGAGTTGGCCTATGCGTTTCTTGTTTACATGTCCAAGACGACAATGCCACAATGATGCTTTATCTAGGCTAGTAGAAGAATCAATATACAACACATTATTTCCTAAGTTGTCCATAATCGACACAGTTTCATACACACCATCACAAGGTAATGCTTTAAAATAAAACACATTATTAAAGAAAGCATTAATACCACCACATTCATTATCAAACGAAAAGGTAAAACCTTGTTTGTACAAAGCATGAAAATAAATAATATTCCTCGCCATTTCAGACGAGTACACACATTTATTCAAATCTAATTTTAACCCATTATTAAGCAACAAAGTATAAACTCCAATCTTGGAAACAGGTGAAGCCTTCCTATTCCCCATGATTAAGTTTATCTTCCCGTGCTCCACATCCTCACTTCTTCTTAGGCCCTGCAAATCAGAACATATGTGAATACCACATCCTGTATCAAGCACCCAAGAGTTAGAATATGTTGAGTAATTAGACAATATAGTGTAAATACCTGCATAGGTGGGTTTCACTTTCCCATCCTTTAGATCCTGCAAGTACTTAGGGTAGTTTCGCTTCCAGTGTGCCTTTTCATGGCAATAAAAGCATTCAGCATCCTTGGGAATGGTAGAAGGAGTGACAAAACCGTTCTTAGTCTTTGATGAGGAGCCTTCAAGAGACTTTCCCTTGGTACCCTTCGAAGGGTGCTTCCTCTTTTTCCCTTTGCCTTGCCCAATAGCTAAAACAGGGGTAGAAGTTGGAGTAGGAGTAGTAGAGGTAACAACCGCTTTACCCTTAAGACCGGTTTCAGTGGTCTTCAAGAGTCCTTGAAGCTTGCTGAGGGTAACTTCCTCCTTGTTCATATGATATGTCATTCGAAAATGATCATAACAAGAAGGCAAGGAGTGCAAAATGATGTCAATTGCCAACTCCTCGGGGATGTTAACATTCAGCTTCAGCAAACGGTCCACATACCTTTGCATCTTTTGCATGTGGCCCGTGACGGATTCACCATCCTTCATGCAGGTAGTTATTATAGAGGAGATTATTTCATACCGCTCCTGACGAGCACTCTGATGGTACCTTTCCATCAGGTCTTGGTGCATCTCAAAAGGGTAGAAATCTTCATACGACTTTTGGAGCTCGGCTGTCATGTGGCCATCATGATACATGCCACCTTAGTAGCATCTCTCTCATGAGTCCTGAATTCAGCGATCTCCTCAGGAGTAGCAGTAGACTCATCAAGTTCTTTTAACTCCTTATCGAGGACATATTCATTGTCCTCGTAACGAGTAACCATCCTGATGTTCCTAATCCAATCCATGAAGTTGGAACCATCAAAGATGACCCTCCCACAAAGATTCATGAGAGAGAAAGAACCAGTTGGGTTAGAGCCTGAAGCATTAGTGTTGGAAGACATCTGAAAGAAGAAAGTAAGTTTAGATTAGATATTTAGGATCCTTAATAAGACACCCAAATGTAATATTAAGGCTAGGATCCAATCACAATATATTACACTTAGAAGAGGGATGCCGTAATCTAAGTAATAATATATTTGAAAGGTAGGTGAATGACGATTCACCAATTTCCACCATGAAAACGAAATGATTTATTAGGTTTAATTGGATTTGAAATTCCTAGATTCTTTTGAGATTCATTGAACTTTTCAATGGCATGTTTCAATCCCGATTGTGCCCTTCAAGTTTTGTGACTGGGATGCCGAGGATCACAAAACAAGGTGTGAATAACCATGCTAATTCACTTGGTACTCTTAATATTATCACCTAATCAATGTGCCGGTTAACCACACACGCTCCATTGATCTATGACAAACATTAAGTCACCCTTCGTGATCCTTACTAGTCCTAGTTAGTGTGCCGGTTAACCACACACGCTCCACCAACGACTTGGTAACGTACAAAGTGTGAATTCCATGGACTAGCACCATGTTCACATTTTTTCTAAAATAACTAAGATTGGGAATTAAAAGAGTTTAGTTATTTTATAATATTCATTATACTTTTAATGAGGATTTAAAGTCATTGTTCTACCCGTTCGGCTAACGATCCTCCACCGATCAAGCAAGCGGTGGGTAAGAGTATAAACCCATTAAGTCGCCATTTTATAGGCAACAACCTTATACCCACCTTATAGACCGGCTTCGTGAATGAGGCCTACTAACGGTAAAACGACTTATTCTTATACATATATATAATAATTAACCATTAATGTTATAAATAGTATAAGGGTTGAATTTTAACTATTAAAACTCTAAGGTTTGGAATTAAAGTTTATTAAAGTGTGTGAAACTTTACAAATTCCAAAACTTGAGGGCAAGTTTTGTAACTTTTCAAAACTCTTCATTTCATAACTTATGAATTAAAGGTTCATAAAAAGGAAGACTCTTCATTTTCATGTAACTTATGTGTTTTAAGTGTGTGTTAAATGAAAGTGACCTTTGGTAATCCATAACTTGAGGACAAATTATGGACTCCATTAAAACACATAAATGATAAAGAATTAATCCTAAACAATTCAGCAAATAATTCCTATCATTTTCTAAATTCATAAGAACATGAACATGATCATAAAAAATTCAAGAATTATATGAACACATAAAATCATGGAATTTTGATATGTGCTATTGCAAATGGATTAGAACAACCATTACACCAACTAAAATAAGTTTTATAACACCAAAACAGTTTAGGGTAATGTTTCTAGTCCATTTCCAGCAGCAAAAGTCGAGAATCTGCACTCTTTTGATCATACTCGTCGAGTGCATGATCTTACTCGCCGAGTAGGTTGAAGTTTGCCTTGGACTCGTCGAGTCCCCCCAATGGACTCGGCGAGTCCACCATGCTGACAGCAACGATTTCGACTTTTTTCACTATTTTGCATCAAGTATCAAACAAGCAAGCCTAGGCTCTGATACCACTGTTGGGTTTTGAGCAATCTAACACTTCCTAAGTGTGCATGCAACCCTAATAAACCTTGGATCTATGTTTGTCTAAATACATGCAAAATAATAATTTTCCAAGGTTTATAACCTATCTAACATGGCATGGGGAACATTTCAACATAAAAGAGTTAGAAGAGATTACATACCTTTTGGTGAGTTTGGTTCTAAGGAGTTTGAGGGCCAAGCACCAATAGTGTGAATGCCTCAAATGGAATCACAAACACCACAAACTCTTGGAAAACTTTGAGAGAGTATACACCTTGTATAAAATCGGCCACACACATGCACACACACACTAGTTCACTAGTTTTCTCTTAGGCTCCATTTCATGCTCCATAAGCATGCTTATATAGTGTGCATGGTTAGGGTGAAACCCTAATAACCCATGTCTTTTCCTTTTCCAAGGATCCATGGGTTAAAAGCTCCATGGATCATCCATGGACTTCCACATAAGCCTAGCCCATTAACAAATGAGTATTAGCCCACACTATATAAAACAAATAGCCCATAATTTAATTAGTATTCCTTTTAATCTCTAAATTAATTCATAATTAATTTAAGACTAAAACTAATTAAATAACGTAACTTCATATTAATATATTATAACTCATAATATATTAATAAACATATGTGTATAACTCTCATAAAATTATCCATAATAGTTTGGATGAGATGCAACCCAAATGGACCATGCCGGTCGGGTCAAGTATATACCAAATAAGTTATGGACTTAGACACCTTATCCAACACTTATCTTACCTAAAAAATACTATTTTTCCATTGATTTTTTAATTTATTTAAATAAACACACCCCAACCCCACCCCTCTCATCATACCTTACCTACCCATAATTTTTCCTTATTTATATAATAGTCTTTTTAGGTAAGATAGGGACTAAACGCGCAACAAAAACAAAAAGTAGGGACCAAGCGTGTAACAAAGACTGTCACAACTAGAAATTTTGTGCCTTGTAACTACAACACTTAAGTCGGATTATGAATCCAAAAACATAAGGGCATGTATGATGCTTACCCTGTGACAACAAAATTGCAATCAAATACACCATACAAGCATTACAAATAGTCAACAAGCAATTGGAAACCCTAGAGGTTCTTATTTAGGTCCATTTTGGACTAGAACTTCCTTATTGGGCCTAATGGACCAATAAACTTCCAATTTGACTATCTTGAGTTTAGAACTCTTAAATGGGCTCTAATTGGACCCACTTTCATTTATTTCAACATATTGGGCCATATTGGGCCTAGAATGAAATAAATCAAATATTATGAACTATTTTGGACCATAATTAACCTAATTTAGCCTTAATAGCTCATAAAAATCACATTTATAATTAATTGGGGCCAAACATCACTTAACATAACCATGAAATGGGCTTAAGCATACAAGGCCCAATACTCATCTTTTTCACTCCAAATCTCGGCCCAAGCCCAACCAAAGAAAGAGAGTTGACTTTCCTATGCCACCTCATAATTATCCATAGGACTCCCATGCACCATCTCATGTTTTCATGCAAATCAATTCAAGAACCACACTCCTCTCGTCTCTCTTCTTGCTCTCGGCCGAACACAACACACACACACACTCACAAAAATTCATTTCATTCTCTCTAAGTCTTGAAGGACATCTCCTTCCTCCTTCTTCAAAAATTTCGAGAATCAAGAGCTTTTCAAGGAGGTTTTTCCCACAAACACATCATCTAAGGTAAGTTGATGACTAATCCATGATCTAGCTACTTCATTTCATCAAAAATCTCTTCTAAATCTATTCCAACTTGTGATCATGCACCTTAGAAGTCACTAAACTCGAGATCTACCAAGGAGACTTGCTAGGATCGAAATTTTCTTCTTTTCTCTCTTCAAAACCGAAACTACAACTCAAGGTGAGCTTCATACCCCCTTATTTTCGGTTTTTATAAGTTTTTGTGGGGGAGAATACAAGTAAAGGTGTAGATCCATCATTATGTGTATGTTTTGGTTGATTTCTATGCTTATATGTATGTTTTGTATGATTTTGATGCTAGATCTAGTTATGAATTGCTAAAAACCGAGATATATCTTATACTAGCATGAAATATACTACTACATACAAAGTATACAAAGAAAAATAGCTAAGTGGCTTAACAATACATACTTTGGGCTAAAAACTCATTTTTTTTTTACATAAATGTTAAAAATACAAAGTTAAAGGGCCCAAAATGAAATATTTCGAAATCTGATGGGTGAGATGAGTCAAAACAGATTCCATAATGTATTTTCTGAAAATATACTCTTTTGGAAGATCAAAAACATAAATTTCAAGCTTAATGGGCTAAAAATGACAATTTCGGCCCAATAGGGCCCATTATGCGAAATTTTCTGTTTTGGAGGGCCAAAACTGTGTTTTCCTGTAAAACAGTGGACTATTAGTGTTACATGTACTTTTCAAAGGTTTAAAACGCTTTTCAAATTTAAAAAGGACCAAAGTTGCAAAAATTTTCCAAATTGGGCCAAAAATGTAAAAATTGCGAAAAAGAGGGGTTATAACCGAGAAAACTGCAATTTCAGGGACTTAAACTGTTTTAAATGAAAAATATGTTGAAAAATATTAATTTCAATAATTTTTGGTGTTAAAATGTCAAGAAAAATGGTTTAAGGACTAAACCGGAAATTATTTTACCTAAAGGGGTGAAAAAGTAAATTTACAAAATTAAGAGGGGTTGTAAACAGAAAATTTTCAAGGGTAATTCAATACACTCGTTGTGAACAAAGATTGACACTACGACTCTCGATAAATTACAATACACAATATCACCAACAATCGTTATCAAACGAATTGATTCGGTCTCGAATCAATAACAAATCCAAAACTACTAACACTATAACGCTCAATACACATATGAAACTCTTGGAACTCTTTACTCTCGTGGAATTACTCAATACGTCGACGTACACTCCTTAGGCCCAAAAGTTGCAAATCATGCTTGTCGAGCCTAGCTAGCCCGATGACATGATCTTTAGGCCCAAAGAACACTTGCTTACATGTAGTTGGGTCTAATGCGACTCGACCGCGTGTAAAAGGACTTTCAATGGCAAACATGCTGCTGGTCCCCAAGGGTCCTTCAGTGCTGCTAGTAAAGTCGGTAACTCACGATTGCGGGTTGGGCTTCGGGCCCTTCGCGATTGCAATGGTCTTGAACGACGCAGGGAAATACCGAGGGTTTCGCACCTTCACTTTTTCTCTCCGGTCGTGGGACTACACAAGTCCGGGAGGATTGAGTTGTGTGAATAAGTGCGAGTGACGCCTAAGGGATCACTAGCACGGTTGCCAATTGGACGTTTTCATTAACGTACGATACAACAATTCACCACCCTCTGTATACTCAATGCCTCCGGAGCTCAACGAATACCTCTAACGTAACGAAATAACAGTACCCAAAATAACTACAGCAAAGTGATAGGAAAGCGTCGGGTTTTCCTAGGGTTTTCAACAAGTACACTTACGAACTACATGTCGAATTTCACAACTCTTACGCTTACATCTATAGAATTCAAACAAGCATACTCACGGATCTTCACATATTTTTACGTTATTCTATTTTCAGAATATATCGGATTTTCTGGTGATTTTTTTTCAAAACATTACAAACATTGGATTTCAAACATTACTTATGAACTCACCAACATTTCATATGTTGACGTTTTTTCAAAATACTTGTATTCTCAGGTAAAAGATAAAGTGAAGGATGAATTGTACTCTATGACGTTTTGCTGTGGTTTAATTTAGTATCGAACAGTTACTTTTGAGAATGTAATGTTTTGGAACAATGTAATGGATGTAAACGCTACCAGTTATATCATTCCAAATGTTGGTGATGTATAATGTTATGTTTCATGTATATTCATTGTGATGGTATTCAATTGAGTCACGACAGCCCCCGGACGTTTCCGCCGTCTGGTTCGGGGGTGTGACAAAGACAAACAATTGGGACTTCCCGCGTTAAAAAATAAGTTACGGACCAAGCGCGTAAATTATCCGAAACCATAGGGACTATTTGTGTAATTTACTCTAAAGGAAATTAATGAAACTTTAATTTAGTAATTTTGAAATTAAAAAGAAAGTTCATTAAGAAAGTTAATATGCATTTATTATTGCATTTAAATACTATGTGAAATTAATAAAATAGAAAAACCATAAAATGACATGTGGAATAAAAAATAATTCAAAATAACCACAAAATAATATTTGGCAAATTGAATGAGAATGTAACAAGTAGCAAAAAAGAAACTTCATTTATTAGAATAGATTTGTAAAAATATGGAAATAAAGTTTGGCTCCCAAATTGATCATTAATTTTTTTTTTTGTGAAATATGTCATTTATAAAAACAACATAAATTATACCGTTTTTAGCAAGCAAATTGAGTGACCAATTATATTGTTTACGTGTTCATTAGGCTAGAGGAACTGACCTTGCCAAAAAGTCGCCAACTAATGTTAAGCCACTCCTTTAATACTCGCTAGTTGATTCGCTAACTATTGATCATCATGGACTCAACGAGAAGTGAGAGAAATATTATTAGGTTGTTGTTGGTTGTTTACTTTTTAACTACAAAACTATTGGTTGTTTGTTTTTTTTTTCTTTTTCAAAATAAAACTCATTTAAAATCAAACACTACCACTCTCTATATTTTTTGTGTTATACATGTTAAGCCTATGTGTCATAAAAAAAACTAAAAAATCCTAGGTGGCAATGTGCTAAGAGTGTTATCACTTCTTCCAGCCTTGGAAACCAAGAATACCGTGTTAATTAGAAACTAAGTGATATCCTCTCTTTTGCGGCGGGTAGATATGATCATTTTGTCAATTTATATTAAAATTAATAAATTAAAAATGGTGCCCATATCTTTTTTAATTATAACACACACACACACACACATATATATATATATATATATATATATATATATATATATATATATATATATATATATATGCTAGCTATTTACCCGCGCTAAACAACGGATGCGAATAATTTTCAAAAATTAATTTTGAGGTGACTTTAAATTGAGGCTAACTTTATATATTTATGGTATAAAAATCAAATTATCTATTAAACCTTATCATTTTTTTATTTGATGGTATCATAAATTTAATATTGGTTTTTTAATAACTAATATGATTTATCCATAATATATTTGTACATGAAATTTATAAATTATTAACTACTACAAATATATCTTATACTTTAGACAAGTTAAAAAGGCTAAAACTTAAAGGTCCACCTTCCCAATATGTAAATGATACAAAATTTATTGTTTTACAATAATCATTAGCCTCTAAAAAGTTTCACTATTATTCATAAACCTCAAGGAAAATTAAGTTAATTTGCCAACTTGAAACTATCAACTTTTTCGGTCATTAAACCATTGTTTAGAAGATATTTCGGCTTGTAAGGAAGTTTAAGTTGCAGTGGATATTAATGTCATAATGTTTAGGTTGAAATGGATAAAGATAGTTAATTTAAACTTATATTTAGCAACTTCAAAGTAATTCAACTCATTATTTTTATTGCAAGACATAATTATCAGAAATAATTGTGATGTTACTAAATTGATTGCATTTTAAGATATAAGCTAAACCAAACAATAAAATAAAAATTCTATTTAATTAATAAAACTAAACCAATACTCCAGTAAATGAATTCCAAAACTACTTAAAACTAAAAGCTCCCTGAGTTGAAGATTAAAAATTCAATAAACCTATCATTGATGTTTGATGATATTTCACTAAATCTACCATTAAAGGGGAACATAAACATCTAGTTTTATTTTTAGCATTCAACCCAATTAGTGGATGAATGAAAAATTAGTAATGGACTTTCATTTCATTATCTAATATATTATCCTACTTTGACATAGCAAGAAAACGTAATGTACTTTTATTGCTAAATGATAGTAAGTTGCTATATTTGACATTAAAGTAAATTTACAATAATAAGATATAGAAATCAAAGTATGATGATATATTAGAAACGAAAATGAGAATAAGCTAACACCAACCAACCCACATAGGAGCTTAATGTCTATAATTTGAAAATCCACAAAACGTTAACCTTTCTTACAGAAGCTGAACCAAAACTAACTTGAGGCTTAACTGAGACAATCAATGCAACACCAAACAAAATAGCCTACTATGAAAAAAAAAAGAGTTAATCAAGCTTTTGAAGACCTGCAAAAAAAACCATTTAGACCATAAACCACATAAAAAACATAAATCATCAAGAAAAACTAAAGACCATATATGACATAAGAAAAAAAATGCATACATACATACATAAAAATAAAAATCAATATGCAAATATTAACATAATGACAAAAAATAGAAAAAAAAATGAAGAATGTAAGTTGGGAGTTGGGGTTTACCTACAAACCAACTTCAGTACTAAAACTATTCCCAAAAAGAAAAAATTGAAAATATATTATCTGAATCTACTCCTTTTTATATTATAACAAACAAGTTATTTCATTTCTTATGGCATAGAACAACCAACAGATTTTGTCAGCAAAGAACTGATCAGTTTTACCTTATTTATCCGGATGGTATCCAACAAAATTAGCTCTCTTGTAATTTTGCTTCCTTTGGTTAACCTTGTAATTAGAAAAAGAGAAATAATAATATATAATAAAATAATAGGTTGGATGTAAGAAATATCAAATAAATTAATAGGTTAACCATCTACCCTTAGAAAAATGCTATTAACATTTAACTATCTAGGCCCTAATGGTATTGTTCATTTAGTTTACAAAAATGTTATTACCATTCAACATGCTGGTGCAATGACAATCCCCTTTAGCATGCAACATTCACCTTACCTTCAAATATTTCAAGAACTTTGCACCTAAACATATATGTAAGAAGATCCACCTAATGCAAAGTTTATTAGCCCTCCAACAAATACAATATGCTATAAAATAAACTGGCTAAATAGGTAATTAAGATTTTTGTTACCAAAACCTGAAGTAGTTATGTTTAGACTTTAGAGAGAGAAAGAGCAAAAGAAAATTAATCAGGAGAGCATGTTACTTATTTTCTGATTAGATGCTCCCATATGACATGTTAAAAACAAATGCAACAAAATCATGGTTAATGGATAGTTTGATTCATTCAGATTGCATTTAGAGGTGAAATTGATATTGTAACTGATTTACTAAATAAATCTAATGCAAATAATGTTTCATAAAAAAACACATCCCACTATAAATGGTCATGAGAAAAAGCTGTGCAAATTCCTGCACATAAATCCATATGAATTTGGAGCAAAAATTATAGTTAAATGTTAGTAATATTTTAATATGCAACCAAATCCTTTTGAAATTATGCATCTAACGGTTAAACTTAACCCAAAAAAACAATATTAACCCAAAATAGGATTTCACATGAAACTTAAAGAGAACACATTTGAATTATGAATCCAATTCTAGAAATTGGAGAAGGCTTTGAATCTTACTTCACATTACCTTGATTTCTAGCTAGTTAAGAGTATAATCCTAAAATAAAGAAACAAAGATAAAAGATCAATGAAATCACATAAAAAATGTAGTGATTTACCTAGTTGCAACCCTTCAAATAGATGAGCTTTTAAAAATCCTTGTACGCAAACAAATTTTAGACCCATGTCTAAAAATACAATAAAAAAGGAACATAAGTTTATGCTTATTTTATTATGGTAAAAGATATCAAGTCCATATCTAAATAAAATCCATCTATGTACGTTACTACATAAAAAGGCGACCTTCCACACAAGATGAAATAAAATAAAGACTAAGCTTATCGTATTTTATCATGTTCTGTCCAACAGAAGCTCTAATAGCCAAAACATAGTATCACCCAATGATAAGCTCAAATCCAAGGCTTTGTAAACTAAAAATTGGACCTTGAAATCTCAAGATCAAATGTATAGAAATAAACAACAACCAGTTCTTGAAAGGATCTTAAAAAAAAAAAAAAAAAAAAAACCTCATTAGAAACCCTATGACGGGTTTTGTGACATCCTAAATTTCACGACCAGAAAAGACCGATTTGTTTATGCTTTGTTTTTAAAATCAGAGAATCTTTTAAAGAAAACGGTTGCGAAATTTGTTCCCAAAACAAAATATGATAAAATTTATCAAAACACTTCTCAAAGAGAATGTATTTTCATTAAATAATAAAACCTCGGGATGTCATGTTCCGATACAGACCAAAAGCATAAACAGTACAATACATACCTTACAACAGTTATTTGTAACTACTGATCTATAATCCAAAATCTCTCGTCAAGTCCACCAATTTATACTTTTGTACCATTACCTGTAATGCAAAGAAAACTGAGTGGGTCAGGCTTGGGAGTCTGGTGAGCATATAGGGTTTTTAACCCACAATAATACATTTATTATTCAATCATCAAATAATCAACCCAAATACCCATCCCCATAACTCTTTTATTTCTTAAGGGTTTACCCTAAGAACCAACTATCATTCATTCATTCATAAGGATTTACCTAAGGAACTAGTACAAAGTCCATTTGTACCAAGGTTTATACAACAGGCACTACGTCACATAGTCATCAGGGTTCATATGATAGGCACTACGTGTCATAGTCACCAGGGTTTACACAACAGATACGAAGTCACATCGTCACCAAGGTTTATCAAATAGGCACGACGTCACATCGTCACCCAGGCTTACTCAATAGGCACGAAGTCGCATCGTCACCAAATATTCCATCTACCCATGTTCTACCAAACATTTTTTGTAGATATAAATACAAGCGCAGTTTAAATCATTTAACACCCGTATAATAACATCAATTCCAAGCCCATCTCAAATAGACAAATAATATATAACACATAACACGTATTTCATAGTTAATACTTTATATTTATATGTTAGAAGAAAGTAACTATACACTCACTTGATCAGAAGATGATCGGACAGCACTATGGCTTGTAAAAGTAATATTCTTTGGTAGATCTGGAAGATCTTCACAAAAACTGGGCTTCTAGCGAGCAGAGCTTTGGCTCGGGAATTTCACTTTTCGGGATCTTCGGGGCTTCGGGACTTGCTTTGGGTCTCGGTAATGATACCGGGGCTTCGGGGTATTTCTTGCACGCAAAACGATGTAAAAACGCGAGAGAAAGGGAAGAATGGAGCACCAAAACTCGGCTGCACTCAACATCTATTTATAGGGGCTGAAACCCCGAATTACGTTGGGCGTAATCTTTAGTTACGTTGGGTGTAACCTGGATAAGGTCGCAGACTCCCCCCACCCCCCCTTTGGATAATATCGAAATTTATAATTAAATTTAATATTTTAATTATTTAATAAAATTCAAAAATTCATATCTTCCTCATACGAACTCCGTTTTTGACGGTCTTTATATCCACACGTAGGTGAGACTACGCTCTACAACTTTCGTTTAGACTCCGTCGTCTAGTTTTGATATTATTTTTATTATTTATTTTTAGTAGGCCGGGAAGAAAAAACTCCGTTATAAATTCATAACTTCTTCATCCGACATCCGTTTTCGTCTGCCTTTTTACTGTTGCACTATTATCAACAAGATCTTCGATTCTCGTTTAGATTGTTTCGGCTAAAAACCGCTCGATCTCAAATCAAGTATTCGGGCTGCGTACCGCTAAGTCGAAACTTCGAAAAATCATAACTCCTCATATGAAGTCAGATGTGGACGTTCTTTTTATGCACACTCATGGTTTAAAGAACTCTACGACTTTCGTTTAGATCTCTAAGGTTAAATATCGCTCTAACGTAAATTCACTTTTTACGTCATTCGGCGTCGTGCCGGTCTGTCGCGAAACTTCGACAGATCATGACTTCTTCGTTATAACTCGGATTTCAATGTTCTTTTTATGTACGAAATCCTTGTAACATATAATACAACTTAGTTAAGATTATTCCTTCAAAATAATCTTCCATCAAAAAGTCGTTTTTGACACTTATTCTCCTTAAATTGACTAGCCCTAATCTACGGGCGTTACAAGTTTAATCTTCTACAGAATAAGAAAACTAAGCATATACACAAAAATTTTTGAACAAACACACAGTCGAAGAAACGAAAGAAAGGGAAAATAAAGATCTTTGTCATCATGAAGAGAAAGAGAAAGACCTCTGATGCAATTTTGTTTGGTGGTGCGCAGTACGCAATAATAGAGCACTGTAATGAATCAAAGAATCAAGTATAGAATGAATAATAGTGTGAATTCAAAGTAAGTATGCGAGATTTGAACACTGATGTAAATATGATCTGTTTGACTCTATTACGCTTTTTCAAAGTTTACGGAGTACAATGAATATTCTGTAAAGACTTCGTTACTAAGACACTAGTAACTTCTCCTATTTATAGGAGAGGAAAGCATACAAAAATATACTAAGGACTAAAACATTATACTTCGAATATTATGCCTTAGTAAAATAAAAATATAGAAATGTTCGAAGACCATAAATACAAACTTCGACAATTACAACATTTCGATGCTAACAATCTCCCCCTTTGTAATCAAAGTCAAAGTCTTCAGTTTGTAAGTAGAGTGATGGAGTATAGCAACACTCTTTGAACTTCAGTGTACCAAGAAATAATCTTCTTCAATTCCTTCTTATCGCCTTCATTATTCTTTTTACAGTGGTTCATACGAACAATTAACTTCGTATATTGAGATGTTGAATATCTCTCCACTTCGCTGGCTTGAAACAAAAATCTCTTCGCTTTTCTAGCTTTATCCTTCCTAGCAAAAACAATTCCAAATGGCTTTAAACATATTTCTCCATCTGCAAAATTCTGTAACTCAGTCTGAGTCAATGAAGGAGCCATTGGAACTTTAACTTCCATTCCCTTCGCAATTGCCAGCTCCACATCAGTTAGTGCAAGGCACTCATATTAATTTTCAATGAAAATTTTGATGTGAGCAACTCCAAGTTTGAATTCTTTAGGATCGGTATTTTGCAAATACAAGAAAGATTTGTCTTTAAGAAGCAATGCAACTTGTATAAGATCATACAAGTTCATCAGAGGAAAGTCAGCAATGGTGAATTCGCATGTTTTACCATTTGCCCTGGCCACAATGTATTTTACATTTTGAACAATATTTTCAAAGAACACATCTTTCTTCATGCTAATCACCTTTTTAATCTTGATTAGTGACTAGACTTCCTCAGGTGCTTTACCAAGAACTGCATGAAATCAAATCTTCATCTGGGTTCCTTCATTCTTTTCTTTGAAATTCCCTTCTATTTTGAATTGAGGCATGATGAACATCATCTCATTAACAGGGAAATCCAACTGGCAAGCATCATTGTTTGTAACCACATAACTCTGTTTTGGATTCTTATCAAAAGAGTACATGTGGTTAAAGGCAACCAAGGCTTCGATTGTTTCATAATTGTAATGCTTAGTTGGATCACCTTTATTCATGCCCTTCGGATCTCCAGCCCTCTGAGTCATGATGCTTTGAACAAGCCTCATTCTCTCGAGTTCAGCTTCAGCTTCAGCCTTCTTTTCTTCTTTGGATTTTTCAATTAAAATTGATTTGCCATTGTCTTTCGAAGCAGATTTTTCAGTTAAGTCTTTTGGCTTCGAACCACTCCCACCAGACTCCAAAGGTTTACCAGTAACAATTCCTTTCGAAATTATTCGTGTAATTGGCAATGTTGCACCAATTGTTGAAGTCACTGGTTGAGTAGACACAAACACTAGCTTTGTTGATGGAATGTTCGAAGAAAGTACCTTACCCATAACTTTCGCTTCTTCTTCTGTGGACTTCCTTTCTCCCCTTTGCACCCCTGTGAAAGCAGGAGAGGCAGTTGTTGTGAGAAGAAGACTAGATATGCGAAAGAGTGGAGCAAGTTGCTTGTTTAGAATAGCTTCGAACTGTACAAATTTTTGCGATAAAAATTCAGGAGTGATCAAGGGAGACGAAACTGGTTTTGTGGATATCTCCTTCAACTCTTTCAACAGCTTCATCACTCCTTCAAAATTTCCAGTTTCATACTTGGAGATTTGAGCAATTTGTGGACTCAAACCTTCGTACATCTTGACAAATTTAGTCACAGCATCACATATGATATCGACCTTCTGATGTAAGGATGCATAATCATGTTGAATTGATAAAATTTCTTTGTTCATTTCTTCATGAAGCTCTTGGATTTTCAAATTCACATCCTCCATCACTTTCTTAACCTCCTGAACATAAAGAACATCTCGTTCTTTTGTTACATTTCGTAGGTCTTTCACTTCTCCCAGAAAATCAGATCTTTGAGATTTAAGATGAAGCTCATTTGTTTGATCTGAGTAATCAATCTTCTCCATAAGCACTGTCTCCGAAGCCTTCAACATGCCTGATACTTTAGAAATTATTCTAGACTCACACAGCTTCAACATTGAATCAACCTCCAAACTGGAAATTGATGAACCCCCTCCAAGATCAGCTTGGGATTGAATAATGGAGTTCAACTTTTTATTCAAAATTTTATATTGTTTCATGGTCATGAGCATGTGATCAGGGAAATCTTTTTCTTCATCATGAAATTCCAAATCTTTGAATGTTCCTCCAAACCCTTCATGATCTGTTTCAGTGGGTGAAGTTGGTTTGGGGGTATCAGTTGATTGAGAGGAGAACATGGAATTGATTGGTTGATTGAGGATGTGTTCAAAGGTTGGAGAGATAGTAGTTGCAGTAAGAGGAATGGTTGATGTTGGTGTAACAGAAACGAATGATTCAAAAGGAGTATATATGAATGGACCTTGGTCTGCATCCTTCAAAACATTTTCACCCAAGCCTGAAGTTCTCACCTCGTCAAAAATTGACTTGACAATCGAAACTTCAGGGGTGATTATGACAGTGGTCTCTGGAATTGAACTGGGAAGAATATAGGTGATTTTCGGAGTTTCTGGTACTCGTTCATCCTCTTCTATAGACTCACTTGATGAAACAATCTTCCGAGCCTTCTTCGTCTTATTCTTCTTTGGTTGGGATAAATGTTTCGCCATGTCTTGTACTGCTCGTTTCTTGGATGCAGGAGAAACAGGAACAGGAACCTCACGAAACAATACTCCTTGATGAGAAAGTTGAGGTTTATGAAGCACTTTCTGAGATGAAGACTTGCGTTTATGCTTGGATTTCATCTTTATTCTTCAAAACATCCCTGTTTTCGAAGCAATAACCACGTTTTCTTGTGACTCTTCCACTATTGGCGTAATCACTTGCGTTGCTTCGATTTTCACAACAACATTTTCTGGCTTCATCTTTGGAGATTTGGATGGTGTTGAGCCCTTCGCTTTCTTCTCAGGTGAGGTAGGCTCAGCTTTCTTCGACTTCTTGGTCTTCTTTTCTTCGCGTGGTAATAAGATTCCCGTAGGAATAGAAGAATCAAATGTTTTCAAATATGCCTGTAGGACAGGATTTGAAGGATCCACCCTTTTAAGCATTGCATCGGGAATTCGAGTAACACTTGGAAATTTGTCAGCATCATCAACAACCTCCTTTGGAAAATGGTAAGAATGAAAATTAACCTTTTCTTCTTCATTGGAGACCAGAATACCTTCCTTGTTGTAGAAATATTGCAAAATAAGACTCCAGTACCGAGCACACGAAATGTCATGAACAGCATTCGTGTGTTCTACGCCTTTCTGGAACTCCAGCCATAGTTGTGTGGAATAATCGGCAGGAAGATCATAATACAAAACAGCCACCATGGCATATATCTCCATCCTTCCTTTATCCAAGCCAACTGTTCTTCCGGTTAAACAGCGCAAAAAGATTCCAAACAAAAAATTCCATAGTTTTGGAAGACCAGACTTCTTAAAGTCACTGATCTTTGATAATGAGGGCTGATATCCCATTTCATGAAACATATGAATGATCTGAGAGAATTGAAATTCAACAAACGGAGGTGTATTTGGAATTTCAAGAATCTGGCAAAACAGTTTCTTGGACAGCCTAACCTTTTTATCATTGATTAAATGAAATGTAATCGAATCAGCGGCTTTGTTGTATGTAGCTATAGATCCTTCTTGAGAAAGCCAGGATATCAGAACAGAAAAAGAGTTGAACATTGCTTTTGATAAAACAGAGTGTTTTAACGCAACAATTAGCATCTTGAATTCCTCCAGACACTGCGAAAGTTCACCATTTACATAATAATTGATAGATTGAATCTTCATAACTAGTACTGAAGATGTATCTTCGGTGGAAGCATCAACATGAGAAGTAGTCGTCATTTTTAGGGTTTGAAGAAGATGAAGAACAAAGAGTTTTGGGAATTTTTGAGTGTTTGATTGCGTAAACATATAATGTACTCTAGAACCCCCTTTTATATGTAACGCTGTATGATTTGAATTTGAAGCGGGATGCATTTAATGAGATCCGACGTGGCACCTTGAAAACCGGACCAGTTCTGCGGAAAGTTAGCCATGCATTAAAAGGTGTCTGTCACATCTCCTAGAAAACCGGGCTGAATACCATACGTCACGGTTACACAGCCTGTCACTATCACCTTTATTGAATAGTAACCGTTAGAACCCTTCGAATGGAGGCAAGGCTCTTTCACTTTTGGGATGAAAAACGAAGTCATATGTCAGATGTTCGAAATCATCAGCCTGAGTTGGTATTACTCAGAACTTCAAGGATTTCGTGTGTGTAGTGTGCCAAAGAAAGGTTAGCAAGAAACAATAATTTTCTTTTGGAATGTAGTGATGTCAAAAATGCAATTTGACACGAAGGCAGTTAAACCCCAGGCAAAGGTTGCTTTGTTAATCAGCAAGAGAGATGATCAATAGCTTGTGTATGTTCCCATGAAGTACAATCAACTACTTTTTGATAAGCATCAAAGGGCTTCTTTTAAAAGTAATTCTTGGATTGGTTTAAAATTTCGTTACATGTCAACCTAAACATAAGGTGATAAATTGTAACAGAAATTACTTGTTTGACCAGTGTAGTCAGTGACAAGATAGCTTTGAAAAATGTGATCATGACAAGGATATTCGAATGAAAATCACACTAAAATCATATTCAAGAAAAAAAAATTGGTGTTCAGAATCTTGTTGGGTAACAAACATCGTGGGTTTCAAATGTTTGATCAAGACCACACATTCGAAATGAGTATGATTTGGAGTTTCGAATTTTGGTACGGAAACAAAAGTTTCGTCAATATCTGGATCAATGTTCCCCATTAATTCCTTAATTTTCAAGATGTTTGGGTTTCACTTTCATCACAGACTCATGATGTCAGATCATTAACATAGAATTTTTGTATATCTAGGTCTCGATGGGTTTGATCAGAGACCTCTCGGACATATGTCTTTTTTTGTGATCGTGTAAGAATGTATTGATGAAAAAGATTGGTGTAAGACACGAAAAGTACCTCTGTTATGTTTTGGACCAAACAGGAAACTCTTAACTCATTGTGAGAAAAGTAAGGTAGCTCAGAGACTAATGTGAATATAAGCCTGATTGGGAAGAAATTTTCGTATGAAAATTTTCATTAAGGCTTTCGTACACACACATTGAGTCATGGAGGCTTTGGTCGACATGCAACAGCATGCTTCTAGGAACAAACTAACTAATTCGAATAATGAAAAAGATAGTGATGTATACGAAAAAAAAATTACCTATCCCCAATACTGCCTGTTTTTTCCCTTCCAAATCATCATCAAAGTCTGTAACAAAATTCTCAAAAGAAGTTAAAAATACTTTTGTTGTTTTTGATTTTTTTGAAAATTAAGACAAAAAAAATGAATATCTTTTTGGATTTTTGATTTTTCGAAAATTTAAAGACAAAACAAAAGAAAATCTTTTTGGATTTTTAATTTTTCGAAAATATAAAGCCAAAAGAAAATCTTTTTGTGTTTTTGATTTGTTGCAAACAAACGAATATTTGACATTCTTTGAAGAGAAACAAATGTACAAATTCGAAGCGTTCGAAGCATTGACTATGAACAGTAACCACTGATGCAACCTGCAGATCAGTGACAATCATGCGAATTCGAAGCGGTCGAAACGTTGACTATGAACAATAACCACTGAATGCTGAATGACTTTGTTCCTCGCCTCTGACGCATTCTTTTTCGCTTATTATTCATCTTTTTCGCATGGAACAGAATTTCCATCGATCATTCCAATACCTTCTATTATTCGCATTAGAGACTTTTCATCCAAAGCTTTCGTGAAAATATCAGCTAACTGATCAGTTGTTTTCACGAAATGTACTTCAATATTTCCATCCTCCACGTGATCTTTAATGAAATGATAACGAAGAGCTATGTGTTTAGTCTTCGAATGTTGCACAGGATTATGACAAATTCTTATTGCACTTTGAGAATCACAATATAATGGAATCTTTTTCATATTAATTGCATAATCACGTAATTGACTTTGAATCCATATTATTTGCGAAGTGCATGCAGCAGCAACCACATATTCTGCTTCAGCCGTGGAAATCGACACACATGTTTGCTTTTTTCGACTGCCAACCTGACTAGTTTGCCATCAAGAAATTAACATCCACCACTTGTGCTTTTTCGATCAAGATTACAACAACCCAAGTTTGCATCTGAGTATGCTTGAACGAAGAATCCTGTTTTCGAAGGATACCACAATCCTAACGAAATAGTGCCTTTAAGATAACGAAAAATATTCTTCACAGCAGTAAGATGTGGTTCGCATGGATTAGATTGATACCTAGCACAATTACACACAGAAAACATGATATCAGGTCGACTTGCTGTAAGATAAAGTAACGAACCTATCATGCTCCTATACAACATTATATCAACAGCAGGTTTGTCTAACGATGGTGTTAGCTTTATGCCCGTTGCCATTGGTACACGAAGCTTTGTGCTATTCGTCAATCCAAACTTTTCAAGCAGATTTTTCGTATATTTTTCCTGATTGATGAAAATCCCTTCTCTGTTTTGATGAATATTCAATCCAAGGAAATTATTGATTTTTCCCATCATGCTCATTTCAAACTTGCCTTTCATCAAGTCTTCGAATTCTCTAGACAAAGCAGGGTCAGTCGAGCCAAAAATAATATTATCAACATAAATTTGAACAAGCATAAGATGATTCCCCACTTTCTTTCGAAATAGTGTGGGATCAACAGATCCTTGTTTAAATTTAGATTGTTTCAAAAATGATGTAAGAGTTGCATACCATGCTTGTGGTGCTTGTTTTAGACCATAAACTGCCTTATCTAAAATATAAACATGATTAGGAAATTCTTCGTTAATAAAACCTGGGGGTTGTTCCACATAAACCGTTTCTTCAAGCTCTCCATTAAGAAATGCACATTTCACGTCCATTTGATAAACATCAAAATCTTTGTGAGCTGCATAAGCCAGAAATATTCGAACCGCCTCGAGTCTTGCGACAGGGGCAAAGGTTTCTTCATAATCAATTCCTTCTTGTTGTGAATAGATTTTTACAACAAGTCTGGCTTTATTTCGAACAATGTTTCCATCTTTGTCGGTTTTATTTTTAAAACTCCATTTTAACCTGACAATCGAAACATTTTCAGGTTTAGGAATTAATCTCCAAACCTTGTTTCGTTCGAATTCAGACAATTCCGATTGCATTGCAACAACCCAATCTGAGTGTTCCATTGCATTCTTAATTGTTTTTGGTTTAATTTTAGAGATGAAAACATTAAATATGCAAAATTCTTGATGAGTATTCAGTACCTCATTCTTTACACGAATTTGAGCTCTTGTCATCACTCCTTCTTGTGGATTCCCAATCACTTAATCCTTTGGATGGTCTCTAGTCCATTTTTCCATGGGTGGATATGCTGGATCAAATTCCAAAGGAGCATCTTCGAATATTTCATCATATTCTGAGCCTGCATTCGAACATGCATCATCAACATTATGATCCTCCTCAACAACATGCTCCCCCTCAATTTCAACATTCAATTGTCCTTGCTCCCCCTAAAAAAAATGCTCTTCATCATTCAAAGTATTCAAATCCAATTTCTCCCTCTCCAAAGGACTATCATTCATAGTTTCGCCTTCTTGAGGAGTTGATGATGATTCATCAGTAAGTTTTGAAAATTCTGGAATGTGATTATCAGGAGCATGAACTTCAGCATCAACTGCATGATCTGAGATACCAAAAATCAAATCATAATCAATATCATCCATTTGTATAGATTCAGTTTCAATTTGTGTTTCTTGTAAAATTGGATGATTCGAAAATTGATGTTCATTTGATTTAACATAATAATCATCAAATGTGAGATTGAATATTTCTTCCACTTTTCGTGTGTGCTTGCTTAACACTCGATAAGCCACTGAATTGTGCGAATATCCAAGAAAAATCCCTTCATCAGCTTTTGCTTGCAATTTCGAAAGGTGATCCTTAAGATTCATAATAAAGCACCCACATCCGAAAATATGAAAGAACTTCACATTAGGTTTTTGATTATTCAGAGTTTCGTATGGTGTAATATTAAATTTACGATGAATGAATGATCTGTTTTGAGTAAAACATGCAGTTGAAACAACTTCAGCCCATAGATACTGAGGTAAATTCGCATATGCCAACATGGTTCTTGCCGCTTCGCATAATGAGCGATTTCTTCGTTCTACAACACCATTTTTTTGTGGTGTGTATGGAGATGAGAAATTATGCGAAATTCCTTTGTCCACTAAAAAGGAATCAAGAATTTTGTTTTTGAATTCAGTTCCATGGTCACTTTTGATTTTTCGAACAGGCTTTTTCAACGTGGTTTCCATCTTTTTGATAAAATCAATCATAATTTGTGCAACTTCAGATTTGAGCCTAAGAAAATAAACCTGCATGAATCTTTAAAAATCATCAACAATAATTAAAATGTACCGTTTATTGTTGAGATTTGATACAGTCGAAGGACCACACAAATCGATATGTAATAACTCCATAGGTGCAACAATCTTTGAATCAATTGTGATTGGATGACCTTGTTTATGTTGCTTGCTAACTTCACAAGCTGCACATAAAGAATCATTATCAAATTTAAGTACAGGTAAACATCTAACCAGATCTTGTACCACAAGTTTGTTTATGTTTCGAAAGTTGAGATGTGAAAGTCTTCTTCGTATAATTATTGAAATGTTGTTAAGGTGTATTGACATACTTTTCGTATGCTTCATTAATTTGATCTTTTGAATACTTATTCGACTGATATATTTTTCCTTTTCCTTCAAGCCAATGATCAATGTTTTTCCTTGAAGTTATTCTTTTTTCCCTATATGTCCTCATTGTTTCATTCTTTGTGTAATTAGGAAAATTTGGCTTTTGAGGAACAAAATCAACTTTGGGTTTGGCAACATAAGAATAAGCATAGGATGTATCAACTTTTGATTTGAAATCTTGACGTTGAAAAACTTTTTGATTTGGATTAGGTCTTTTCGAAAAATCTCTTGTTTTGTTAGTCTCTGAGACTTTCGAAGACTTTAGTTGCTTATTTACTTCAGACCTTGTTGTATTTGATCGTTGGGTTTTTGAAAAAGAAGCATTTTTAGTTTTGAAAACATTTTTGGTTGATTGTGATTCAGACATCTTTTAAGACTCAATATTTTGCCAAAACATTTTCTTTCTTGCTTGTCTTTTTGAAATGTTGTTTTCCTTCGAAAATTTGTCAATTTTATCTTTAAATTCCTTTGAGTTTAATTTGACAACTTTTTCTTTTTCCTTTTCAACATGTATCTTTTTCTCTTTTTCAATTTTTGATTTTTTAACCCATTGTTTTTGTGGTTTTTTTCTTTGAAAAATATACGAATTTTTTGTTAAGGTGTTTTCAACGGTGTTTTGATTTGCGAAAAAACCTTCCTCAGTTGTTTTTGAGTTGTCTTCCTCAACCATCTTCTTTAACTCTGGTTTGATATTCTCAACATTGCCTTTAGTTACAAAGACTTGATTTGGGAAAATGACATCATCTGTGCACTTGAAATTTGGAAAGACCACCGTGTTTGTTTCAAGATAATGTGGACTTTTTTCATTCATCACTTCTTCAAACTTTTGTGTATCACCATACACTTGGTCAACTACGATTCGTGGAGTTTCTTCTTCCTTTGAGGATACCTTTTCTTTCAAAACTTTCTCAACATCTTCATCATCACTATCATCAGTTTGACAATCTTTGAGATCCACGAAGTTCATTTCACAAACTTTCGAAGTTGAGGGTATATCAGTTTCATACTCAACTATCAAATCCTTAACTTTTTCATTCCCTTTAGAATTCGAAGCAGCATTAACAACAGTCAACTGAGAACAATCAACATCTTCAAGCTCACTAATTTCACTAATATTATCATAATCATCTTCAATATCAGCACAACTAGATTGAGAATCAGATGTTGAATTCTCAGTCTTTTCAAAATGTGAATTTGTTCAGATTTAGTCAAAGTATCATTTACAATGTTAACTAAATCATTCGAATCAAGACATTCATCGACTTTGACAATTCCATATCTATACTTGTCATTGGAACCTTGTCAAAATCAACTATTTCCTTTTCACAATCATACGAAATGTTATCTACCTTAGCTCTTTCAAAAGCTAAAAATGGCAGCAATTTCCTATGTTGTTCTTTACTGATTTCACATGAATGATGAAGTTCAGTTAATTTTCCATATAATCTCTTAGCAGCATTACAGTAGATATTTCTTTGTGCTAATAACAGTTTATTATCTCTTGATAAATTGTCCTTATCTACCATGATATGCGTTATTTGGAGTTCTAGACAATCTATTCCAGATATTTTCGAATCTAACTTCTTCTAGGTCTCTATCAATTGCATTGACGACTTCTTAGCCTCATTGCTAGCAGATACCACAATTGAATCAAAATAAGTAACAGTTTCATAAAAAGATACTAATTCAGAACTATAAGCATGTACTGGAATATTAAAAGATTCAAGAATGTTTTGTACCTTTGTGGTCATTGGTTATTTGTCAGTAGCCTTTGATACGAAGCATTTTCCACACACTTCGTATGTTTCCTCCTCTGAATCCTCCTCCATCTTTGCAAACATGGCTCCATGGGTTGGATTGCGCATTTCTTCATCATCTGATCCAGATGACCAGATTTGATATGTACCATTTTCCTCCTCATCAATGCCCTTTGCAACTAGAGACAAATTCTTAGCTTTCGTACGAACCTCCTCTAACTTTTCAGCATAGTATGCCTCATCTTTCACCTTCATTTTCCTCTCACCTTTCTTCTAAAGCATACAGTCATTTGCAAGGTGATTCGCACCATTGCAATAATGACAGTCCATCCCAGTATCTCCCTTCAGCTTCTTCTCACTCTTTCCCTCAACAGCCTTCGAATCTATATTCTCTTCCTTCTTCTTCTCTTCCCCAACATTTTTACTCAGAAAGTTCCCTTTTATCTCATACGACTTTGCCTTCGGATTGAAAGGATTTTTAAAGAACTTTTTCACCTGATTGTTTGAGTAAAAGGAAATTGCTTCATCATCAGAGTTCATGATGAACCCTTCATCTTCAATCGAAGCATCTTTCTCAGCATCTTTCTCAGAAATCTTTGACATCAAAGCTAGTGGACCTCCCAACATAGCCTTCGATTCTTCAGCTATTTCATTCACTTCACCTTCATGAGTTTTAAGCTGGTTGTACAAGTCATTCAATGTAGATGTGTCAAAGCTCTGTTGGTTCTTCACCATCATGCTCACGCTCCGCCATTCCTTTCGAAGTCCCATGACAAATATCAGATTGAATTCCATTGCAGATCTAGTGATCCTATATCGATTGCATCGATATATCAACTCATTCAGACGATCGTAATATACTTCAATTGATTCACCATCCTTCTGTCTGAAGTCCTTCAGCTCAACTAAGCATTGTTTGACAGAATTAACCTTCGTCTTCTCACTTCCCTGAAACTTTTCCTTGAGATTGTTCCAGATTTCTTTTGTAGTTTTACAACTCCTCACGTAGTTGTAAACAACTGGAGGCAAAGCTCCTCTTAGCTCTCTCATACATCTTTTCTCCAGCTTTTTCAGACGATCATGTTGATTTTCAACTTCAGAGTTTCCAGAGGAAGAACCAAGTGGTTGAACATTCGATGGTGGATTGAGATTGGCAGTAATGAAATTCCACAGTTCTTCATCCAATTCATTAAGATAATCATGCATACGATCAGCCCACTGATCGTAATACTCAGGGATGAGCATAGGAATTTTGGTGGAAGATCCTAGAAGATGAGAAAATGAAGTCATTGAATTCAGATTGAAGGACGACATTTTTGTATGGAAGAAATCCTTGAGATTTTTAGAAGAAACTATGAGAATTTGACAACAAACTGTATGATTCAGATCACAATCACTCTTAGAAAACTCGATTCAATGAATTAAGTGCAGAATCTAATTACAATCTTAGATCTAAAGAACTTTTCACTTTCAAAAAGTGCGGAAACTTTTGAATCAAAAAGTTGATTCAAAAACCCTTTGAATAGAGTGAAAATCATATCAGAGATGTTATTCCTGCTTTGATACCAATTGATGAATCAAAGAATCAAGTATAGAATGAATAATAATGTGAATTCAAAGTAAGTATGCAAGATTTGAACACCGATGTAAATATGATCTGTTTGGCTCTATTACGCTTTTTCAAAGTTTACAGAGTACAATGAATATTCTGTAAAGACTTCGTTACTAAGACACTAGTAACTTCTCCTATTTATAGGAGAGGAAAGCGTACAAAAAATATACTAAGGACTAAAACATTATGCTTCGAATATTATGCTTTAGTAAAATAAAAATACAGAAATGTACGAAGACCCTAAATACAAACTTCGACAATTACAACATTTCGACCCTAACACACTGGTAGTGACAATGAATGGTGATGTGGTGGATGGCGATGAGCTGGTGATGGCAGAGCATGAAGCGTGCATAGTTGATGATGACAAGGCAGAGCATGTAAACAAGGATGTGATGTGGTGGCCGGTGGCTGAAGTGAATGCGAGAAATAGGAGCCCTAACATGATCTGTTAATGGAGAAAGATTATTGTTGATGGATGACATCCATGGTTTTAGATTTTGAAGAGATGAATGCTTTCACCAAGGAGAGATTTTGACGATAATGAGGGCAACATTGGGTATTTAGTGTCAACCATGAGATAAAAGGGCCGAGAAGGGAAGCTAACTGATTCAGTTGGCTAAGGTGATGAAATACAATCTTATCTAAAATTCAAAATCTGCAATCATGACTTTTTCAAATGTTGACCAATATTCAGTATTTTTCTAAGGCATCAAGTGATTGTAAATAATGCATTAAAGGTCTGTACGATATATATATATATATATATATATATATATATATATATATATATATATATATATATATATATATATATGGTTAGGTTATAATGTGAAATGTAATTATTGTGTGGATGTAAGGATCCTTTGTAGTCCAAGCATTTTTCCTAAATTAAATTATATTTAAAAGTGGAAATTATCGGACTTCAATGGATAATTGATTTTTTAATTTTAAAAATTATGATTGTTTTTAGTTAATTTAAATCGAACATATTTTTTTAATCATAAACAATCTGATTATGATAGAATGATATTCGGATAGAATACATATTCTGATTGAATGAACATTTTGAAAAATTACAAAATTTTGAACCATGAGTTGAAGAATAATAACAAAAATTATATTAATTCTTATAGAATACGGGTACAATTACTAAGAATTACATTTATTGTTAAAGAATAAAACTAAAAAAAAACTTTCATATCGGGAAAGAAAATATCAAAATCTAACAAAGACACTAATACATTCTAAAAGAATAATGTTGCTTAGAATCACTTTTCAATTTTGTGGTCCGTTCTTCAGGCATCAACTTCTATGAAAACAAAATCAAATTGTAGTTTAGAACCCAATAATGCATTAGCAAATGAAAAATAAAAAAAAATTCCTTTGGAAAATATGCGGACTTGTGAATTGCACTAAAACCAATAACCAAGAATTGTAGAACATGCATAAATCAATGAGAAAATATACATATTCCATTCCAACATAATTGGAATTCGTGATTCCATTCCAATAGAATTGGAATTCAAAGATTCAATTATAGAATCTGGAAAAAAAATTAGAAACTGAAATAAATCAAAATAATAAACTGAAATAAATCAAAAGAAGTTATACAAAATTTGCAACTTCTTATGATAGGAACACCATCTTCTCTCCAAATCACACGTTCTTCACATATTGCAGTTGCCGCCTCAGCATACATTTTATGTTCCTAAAAAACCATGTATTAAAGATTACAAAAAAGATTGCAAAAGGCACAAACTTGATTCCAATCAATGTAAAATTCACCACCTGGAGAAGAACCCTTGTAGCAAGTTCTTCAGCAGTGTCATTAACAACCAGAGGAACGATTCTTTGGGCCAGAATTTGACTCGTGTCATGGTTCTCATCAACAAAATGGATCGTGGGACCCGAATATCTTCTCAAATAATAGAAAAACAAAAATACATAAGAGATCATATGAGGCAGAATACAACAAAAAGAAAGATTGTAAATAGGTTAAGAACATTCATTAGCTAGATCCAGAAGCAATAACAACTTTATGCACTTTCATACCATAATACCCTTTGCCTGCAAAAGCAGGAACACCAAATTTTGTTGAAAATTATTCTTTAGCATTACATCGAACACGTGTAAGGCATACTGAAATGAACCTTACCATTTACCAATTTCCAATAATAATAATTCCCCATATGAATTAAATCATATTAACAATTGCATATGAGATTGATAATGAAAAAAGGAACAACATTTACGGAAACCCATTTGAATTTCAAGTCAAAACTGAATAGGGGAATCGATTGCGTATTGGAATCGATGAGAACGTGTATTTGTGAGAAAGAAAGAGGGAGACAGTGAGGGACATCATACCATAGGGTTTTGGCGATGAAAATTCGAGCAGGTGGAAGAAAATTCGTTCCTTCTCTCTGTATTAAGGGCATCTCGCAGAATCCTTGCATAAACCTTTGAGCTAATTGATTATTTGCGTTTCGATCTCCATAACTTGGACACCCAAATTCACCCACTATGATTCCCATATTTGTGAATCCGTTCTTTTGTATGGCCCAGACGAGGGTATTGTAGTTGGCATCAAACATATTTGTATAGTTGGTGTCGCCGTCGTTCACCAAAGTTGCGTTTCCATCGAAGAATGCGTATTGCATAGAAAAATTGGAGTCGATGTAGAGGTTTATGAAGGGGTAGATGTTGACAGTGAATGAAGATCCATTTTCGTTTAGGAATTTGGTGAGTTGGATCATCTAATCTCGCAGAATCCTTCATCACACGTCGATTGAACGAGACTGGAAGGATACTGTGAATGTGGATGAAAGAGGCAATAGGGTTTTAAACAAAGTAATTACCTAAATTAAAGGATAGATGGTTTAATAAATTATTTATTAAAATTAAATAATATTTGGCCCATATTAATCCCTACATCCACACAATATTTATTAATCCACATTTGAACCTACCTATATATATATATATATATATATATATATATATATATATATATATATATATATATATATATATATATACTATCTTATTATTTTTAAAGAACTACCTAATGATTTTTGAAAAAAAATATCAATAAGTCCATATTTTTTATACCTAATAAGCATTTTGAATAGCCCAATGTTTTAATATAACTGGTCCATCTAAAATTAAACAAAAAAAATAAAATAAATAGAAATGTCATTCAAAGATTCAGTCGCTTCCATTCCCTATGGTTTCAAGTGTTCAATTGTTTCTCCTACTAACTTCCATTTGCTGATCGTTGTTCGGCCATGACATCGGCCGCTGCCCTGCCGCCCTCTGTTGTTGCTCATTTCTTACACCGACCACAATCAATCCACATGTTTACGATCAGACCCACCGTCACTCGTACTTTTTACTCTTTCATATTTTCAATTTCATTTACATTAGGAACCATATGGTTTTTGGTTCTATATTCGTCATAATTAAAGGCTTACTTTCTCAAATTGAACAAGCACCTGTAATACTGCTAATACATAATAAAATATTATGTATGTTGATATATTAGTTTTTTTTGTAATAATCTATGTCAAAAGATCATGAGATATACTCAATGATATAGCATAACTAACGTAATGTACAACTAGTTGTCAAAATTCAAAAGCATGGAATATATAAAAACTAGGGCTACCAAAGTAAATTTCAATTTTGTTTTGTCCATCATTTCTACAATTTGAACCAAACTACCAACGTACTCAATTACATATTGTAAATCATAGAATTCTAGCTAAAAGATAAAATTAATGTTTGTAGCATAAAGTATCTCAAAACAAAGGAATTATGTATTGGCCTTGGATTAACTAACAAAGCCAAGGAGAGTATAATCAAAAGAGCATAAAACATGTCAAAACAATAGTTCCAATGAACTTAGTAAATCATCGAACACTTGGTGGAAATAAAAATGTGGTTGCTTAATAACATAAAATTTACCATATTTTCTCAATATCTTCACTTCGTTTAAGGGCTTCCATAATCAACCATTATATTTACCATCCCTTTTTATAATTGTGGATGCAAAATCAAGAATCATCAAATATCATAAGTTCATCGAGAAATCCCAAATCAAAAGTTAAGAAATCAAAACTTAATAATGTAATCGATTTCAAACTTCAGCCTTAGAAAATCAAATCTTTAGAATTAGAATTTCAAAATTAAAAATTAGAGGATTTAAAATCGAACTCGGTATATATTACTCAACAGTGTCTATTGTTTACCATGTATGAATGTTATTACTGAGAAGTCGGTTAAGAAACGACGATTCATTTATTGTCGTTTTGGGAGAATTGAGATATTGATTCCCCCATTCTATCATGAGATACAAAAGAATTAGAATTTCAAAATTAAAAATTAGAAGATTTAAAATCAAACTCGGTATATATTACTCAAGAGTGTCTATTGTTTACCATGTATGAATGTTATTACTGAGAAGTCGGTTAAGAAACGACGATTCATTTATTGTCGTTTTGGGAGAATTGAGATATTGATTCCCCCATTCTATCATGAGATACAAAAGAAACATCAAAAATTGTAACTGGCAAAATTTGAACATAGGCCTCTTTTACTTCAAACGATCGTGCAACTCAACCATCTCAACTAGAAACACTTTTGATACTTTATCATACATTCTATTGTATATCACCTGATACTATATATATATATATATATATATATATATACACACACATTAGCCGTTTACACGCACCAAGCGACGGGTGCGAATAGTTTTTTCAGAAATTAGTTTCAATAAGCGATTAGTTCTTCTAGAAACGATTATTCTTTTGCGTAAATAATTTACTACATCTAATCAATTATCAATAATAATCATGTTAGCAGAAAAGAAATCAGTAAAAATTAAAAATGAAAAGTTAAGATTCTTTACAAATATACATGAATTATGCATTATTAATTGTACAACACTTATTTATACAGAACATTTGATTAGTTTCTTTTCGAAATACAATGATTAGTTTCAATTTAACAATTCAGTTACGTTAAGACGAACAATATATTCTTTAATATACTTGGATAAGTGCTTTCATATGTTGGATCCATTGTGTTGAAGTTTAGATCTAGGGTAATAATCTCAGTTTGAGTAAATTACAAACAACTTTTAATCAGTTGAAAACCTACAATCAAAACTCGTATGGATGTAATTACCACTTTTATCTTACAATTACCAAGTATATATAATTCAAGTGCTTAAATTAAGCTACTTTAAAATGACAGTTGCTAAACATTACCACTTTTATATATAATTCAAGTGTTTAAATGAAGGTACTTTACAATGAAAGTTCTAAACATTAGATCATTGTATATATACCAACGTAAACACCTCTAGACTTCTACATTTTGTTTATAAGTAAATGGTGATTTACATTGGTCCATGGTTATGCATCCTAACCATCTTGGAGATTTTTCAATAATAAACTGAGCATTCCTTGCAGAATCTCAGAAACAATACATTTTACATCGGAATTTCAAATTTTATTAAGCTTCAAAAGTACTCCATCACTTCATCCCCTTAGGCATTACTTACATAATGCTTTGAATCCATTCGGCTTATTAAGAAGCTTCAACATTGTTCGTTGGACTTCACAATCACTGAATCACTATTTCCACCCTAAGAATCCATTAAAGTTGGTCGATGACTACCACTTTATTCCATAATATAATCGATCAATATAAACACTAAAAAACAAAACTTATAAATATACAAACGGTTAGGATTGGTAGAAAAAGAGTCCATGCCATGTTGATAATAATTTGCTTTCGACTTATTTTAGGTGATACCGACCGTTCTTTTTTCGTACCGGTTATTTTTATAAAACATCTCTTTTTCCGGTCTGGTTTCGTTCTCCTCGACCAATTTGATCTATAGAATTTTTCATTTGCTTTTTTGGTTCGAAGTTAGATTTTTTTCGATTCAGTTTTGAATTTTCCGATTTGATCTTAATCTGTTTTTTATTAAAATGAAAAATACGTATTTTAAGGATAAGTTTAATACCGGGATAAATATACAAACTAATAATACACTTCAAATTATTTTAGTATCCTGATCCTTTTTACAATATAAATATTTTAAATTATTCTTATATTAATTTCAAAATTTTGATTTCATTACATTAATCAAAAATAAATTTAATATTTAACATGTTACCTACTAAATAAAATTTTATAATTATAGGTTTTAACTAAAACTAATTTCTAATTACAATGTCGCAACAAAACAAATACAATTCTACAATACAAATTTACCTGAGTATTATAGGTATTTTATTTTAAAAAATATTTTAAGTAAGTTCTTATCTTTTTAACAACTGATGAATTTAACACAAACATAATTTCATAATTAATGGATTTAAATAAATGAATATTTTAAACAATCAAAATTTAATATTATGAATTAATAATTTATTATTCAATACTAAAATTTATGATTTAAAGTGGACACTTTAACTTTATTTTTAGTTAGACATATTGATGGTGAATATTTGAACATCGAAGATAAGAGATTGATAGCAATGAAAAAAATGTAAAAGTAGTGATGATGTTAGTTTATATTAAAAAATGGAGGAACACCATAATCCAAAAATAACAAACTACAATGCTATCTCAGTAAACTTTCAATAACAGAAAACACTAATTGAACAACCACCACAATTAACTAAATAGCACCAAAATAAAAATCGTTAATCGTGGAACAGCAAAGAAAAAGAAATGTCTTTGACATGAATAACCACTACATCATCCGCCTAAATGAACATGCATAAACACAATCAAGAGATATCATAAGCTATAAGCTAAAATTACCCCATAAGTTACATCCACCTAAACTTATACAAAAGTAAGAAATTTCAAAGATACCAACTCAAGAAAAATGAACTTAATATATGTGAATAACATACACTAACAGTAGACTTAAAGAAGTTGCTATTAAGACCAACCATGTTGAAATTTTGATGTATATGTTAAAATCGGATTTATATTGACCCATTAAGATAAAGACAAGTTTCCATAAGATAAACAACAAGAAATCCCGAACTTGGCTCTTTCTGACGCTCGAACTCGCCGAGTACCACAATGGGCTCACTGAGTTGAGGCCTACTCGCCGATTACCACCATGGCACTCGCCGAGTTCATCAGGCAGAAACACAAAAATCAAATTTTGCAAATAACAATCAAGCAACTAATGCAACAATTCAATATAAACCAATCAAAGCTCTGATACCACTGTTGGGTTTGAGCCATAAAAACATTCCTATGTGCACATGCAAACCCTAATGCATGGATCTAGGTTTCTCTAATTGAACATGCATTGTATCCAAGACTTCTAATGATGATTCTAGTATAATAACAATAAGAAAACAGATTTAGAAGATTACCTTGAATCACTTGCTTGAATCTTCTTGTCCTTGGAGCTTTAGAGTCACAAGTATCACTCCTCTAGTGGCTTACAAACACCAACTAGCAAGAGGATGATTATACAGAGAGAGGAGCGATGAGCAAATCGGCCAAGGTTTCTTCTTAAGCATAGATGCCGATTTTCCTTGACCCCTTGGGTCTATTTATACTAGTAAGGCTCCTAGGGTTTCACCCTTAAACCCTAATTGGATAACTTAGGCCCTAAGCTATCCAATCCCCTCATGATAAGCCTTGGACGAATTCTAGGCCTATCCTAAGCCCCAAAACCGTCCACCCCTTATCCATAAGGGATAACAACCCAAAGTACAACTATCATACAATTAACAGTTTATGCCCCTTTATTCAATTAATCTCTTTAAGTCACCAAATTAAATCCTAATTAATTTATGACTTATATTAATCAAATAACAATATTATTATCCCTTATATTATTCTCATAATATATTAATAATATTTCTTCTCTCATTATAAATCATCCTATCAAGTTACTATAGTGAAGGCAACCCAAAAGGACCATGCACAACCGGATCAAATACTTGCCAAATATAGTTGCAGCCTTAGACACTATTCCAACACTTTCTAGACCACCCGGAGATCAACCAATACTTTTGTCTTTATTTCTTTAATATTATCTTTCATGTGAAAGAAATTCTTAGTTTATAGATTTTTAACCAGTCTAAATTGTCAGGTAGTGTTGAAGTACCTAACATAAATGCATACATGGTAGTCCCGAAATATAAATTAACTTAGGAACACCATTGAACAAATTTCAATATTCAAACCCATAATAGCTTTGAGTTTGAAAATTTACAAATAGATCATGTACACCATAAACTATAAAAACCATTGACTTATTAATGTACATTGCATTATTAGGAAATTAACATTGAAAATACAATGTTGTAAATGGGAAAAATGAAAGTATTATGCTATAAGACATACATAAAAAGGAAGTGTGTAGCTATTACTTGTTTCTCAACAGGTTTCGTGGCAACATGATCAACATTTGTTTCAACCACAGTTACAGATCTCTTGGTAATAACTTTTTTTTTTACCAATAGCTAACTGGGGGTCCAAGTTTCATGTAGATGCTCGATATTGGGACATTTTTCATGGAACACAATGAACATTGGTAGTAATACTTATTTCAAAGGATGAGAAGAAAAGGCTTGACCTTTCTTATTATTGTCAGTAAAATGTCTTTCCCTATTATGCCCTTGTGAAAAAAAAACATGGAAAACCACAAAGCTGAACAAACAAAAAAACGTGAAATCCCATTTTCTAGGGACTAAAAATTTAAAAGATGTCTTCATATTTAAATAGACAGCCATCCACCTCATTTCAGTGACTCAAGTGAATAAGCAAACACATGATGAAAAAGAAGAAATTAAAACTATAAAAAAAAAATAATGAAGAGATGAATTAAGAAGATATTGGACATTATACTTTAAAATTGCGACCCTCTTTTAAAGTAATATGCAATAATAAACAAAAAATAGAGTTTGTTGCATGTTTTATCACAAAAACTGCCAATAAAAAGTAAAATTTAGGATAAGTTTTCTGGACAGTTTTTTGATGATTCTGTTTAGACAAAATTGCAAAAATGGTCCCTGTGGTTTGCATTTTTTCAGGAAAAAAGTCCAAACCACGAGTTTTTTGGTTTTGTGGTCCTTTTGGACTGGTTTGTTTGTGAGAATGGTCCCTATACTTAACACCCGTTAAAAAAAATCCGTTAACCCCCTCATGTGCCTTGCACGTGAGGGTATTTTTGTCTTTTTACTTACAGTGTCAACACTTCCTTCTACCTTTTATCCCTCATTTACAATCCCAAACACCCGTCAACTCCCCACCTCCCTCCTTCTTCCTTCTGCTCCATTAAACCTGCAAAAAAAAAGTCGTTATCGAAAGAACCTAATCGAAGCAAAAGGAGACAAGGTCATACTTTAAAGTCGAAATGGTGTACGTAATGTGGCAGATCAGACCAAAAAATGAAGTTGTCGACGTATCATCCTTATATGGTAAGTTGCTCTGTTTTCTTAAACATTCCTATTTTTCATTTTACCCTTGATTTATACTAAAATCCGCCAAATTTTGACTTTGTTATCATGTACAATTTTGACTTGTAGCGGGTGCACCCACATGGTTTAGTATTAAGCTTCATCATGGTGGGAAGTTTACTAAGTTACCTGACATAAAGTATACTGGAGGTGAAGTGCGTTATGTTGATTATGTGGACATAGATGAGTTTTCTGTACATGAACTTGATGCCATAATGCTTGACCTAGGTTACCCAGACCCACGGATGATTGAATTGAGTGTTGAATCCCCAGTGATATACTACCATTTCAGGATACCCAATGGTGACTTTCAATTTGGTCTTAGAGCTTTAGGGAATGATCAGGATGTTATCAATCTTTCTAAATTTATTCAAAATAACAAGTTGATTGAAGTGTACACAGAACATGGGAAGACAAATCTACTCACATACTTCATGTCTCCAAATGCAAAGGGTAAAGTTGTCATTGAGGAATTACCAGAAAATGATGATCAAGGGGCTAAATATGAGGCTGAAGTTCATGTAGAATCTCCATTGAGAAATATGAACCATGTCAATGATGAACCAATTGGTGAGTACATGTCTTTGATTCTTTTTGGGAGTAAAACTGATGCATTCTCTCCAGAGTATAGAAGGGGTAGAGTTGGGAATTCAAAAAGAGAGGAAGGTTCTTGTAGCAAGAGGCTTAATTTAGAGGATATTGATGATTTAAAAGAGAAGGAAAACACTAATGAGGGTGTTAAGGAGGTTCATGAGGCTGCAACTGTTGTTGAAGGATGCTACAATCCATTTACTTCAAATATTGCTAATGTAGGGGATGAGATGATTGGGGTTCATGATAATGACCATATTGATGGATGCTACAACACCCCACCCATTAATGATGATGAACAATATAATGAACTTTTTGACAACCTTATGCAAAATTTAAATGGAAGTGATGAGTATGTTGAAGAGTATGAAGGGGATGTTGAATCTGAAGAGAGTGATGAAGAGTATGAAAAGGATGAAGGTGATGATCATGATGGGAAACAATCAGAAAATGAAGATAAAGTGGATGACATAATGGATGAGGAGAACAATATAGAAGATGTTGATGTGGACATGGCAGACTTCTTTCTAAATGTTGAAAGTGATGTTGAAGGAGCATGTATTAATGATGGTCATGAACCTGAAGATATGGAAGTGATCAACAATGAGGAGTTCGAATCATTGGATGAAGGATCAGACCAAGACAGAGAAAGAAGAGCTCTCATAAGAAATTTGGGAAAAGAAAAAAGGTGCAACCTTGGGTCAGTACATATACAGTCATTCTCAGTGGGGCAAAAGTTTAAAAGTAAAAAAGAATTAAAGGAGTTAATTGATGTGCACGCACTAGAAACAAGAAGGAATCTATTCTTTAAAAAAAATGACAGTCAAAGGCTTAGGGCACAGTGCAGAGGAGTTGTACCTGTCATCAATAAAGGTCAAGTGGGGACTAAACCTACCACTTCAAAAAGCAAGGGCAAAGAAGTAAAGACACAAAAAGAAACATGTGGTTGGTATATACATGCATCTAGGTCAAACCCCGAATCTGATTGGTTTATAAGGACCTTAAACCAAACTCATACATGCTTACAAACAAGAAAACTCAGAGCTTGTACTGCTTCTTTAATCTGCAAGAAAATCATAGATCAAGTTGAGGCAGATCCGAAGATTCCTTTGAGAGCCATACAAGATCACTTTCAAAAGACCTACCAGGTGGGTATTTCAATGGATAAGGTGTTTAGGGCAAAATATATGGCAAGAAAGCATGTAACTGGGGACTACACAAAACAGTTTGAGTTGTTGAGGGACTATGCTCTTGAACTTCAAGCTACAAACCCAGACACAACAGTCAAAATAGATGTGTGTCCTAATGGCAACCCTGCATCCCCAACAAGGCAATTTAGAAGGATTTATGTATGCTTGGGTCCACTGAAAAAAGGTTTCAAAGCATGTCTTAGAGACTTAGTAGGTTTGGATGGTGCCTTCATGAAAGGCCCATTCCCTGGTCAGGTTCTTACAACAGTTGGTCTAGATTCCAACAATGGAATTTATCCCTTAGCCTATGCAATTGTTGAGTCTGAAAACACAGCTAGCTGGAAGTGGTTTTTAGAAAACCTTGGGGATGACTTGGAGCTTGGGAGCAACTCAAACTATACTTTCATAAGTGACAGGCAAAAGGTAAATTAAAACTCATCAATTGATCATTTAGATTGTGTTTTTTTACCAAGAAATTAATTCTAATTATTATATGTTGAGTCATGTAGGGATTACAAATTGCAGTTGATCAATTGTTTCCCAATGCTGAGCATAGGTATTGTATTAGACATATTCATGACAATATGAGAAAGAAGTGGGGGCAAACTGAGTACAGGGACCATTTATGGAGGTGTGCATCAGCAACCACCATTCCTGAGTTTGAACATTTGATGAAAGAGTTTAGTGAGTATGATAAGGAGGAATGTCAATGGTTGAAGCAAATTCCTCCTGTACATTGGGCAAGGAGTCATTTCTCAGGTAATTGTATATGTTTGCATATGGTAAAGATTATGTGTTTCAGTTATTTATCAGCATTAATTGTATGTTATTGTAATGTGCAGGAAGAGCTATTTCTGATGTGTTGATTTCAAACATGTGTGAAGTGTTTAATGGGAAGATAGAGAAAGGCAGGGACAAACCTGTAATTTCATGTTTAGAGTTCATTAGGGAGTATCTAATGAAGAGGATATGCAATGTCATGAAGGCAATGAAGAAGGCTAAAGGTCCACTAACACCTACAACAACAGACATCCTAGATGCAAGGAAAAAAGGTGCTTCACAATATATTGCTAGGTGGAATGGGGCAAACAAGTATCAAGTCACTGCAGCATTGCAAGATCAACATGTGGTGGATGTTAGGAACCAAACCTGTACTTGCAGAAAGTGGGAATTAATGGGAATACCTTGCAGGCATGCAATTGCAACTCTGAATGAAATGAGCAAAGACCCTGAGGCTAAGCTTGACATTTACAAGTGGGTACACAAGGTGTATTGGCTAGAGACATGGCAAAAAGCTTATTCATTTAAGGTGGAACCAATTAAAGGGAGACCCATGTGGCCTAAAAGTAATTGTCCAACAAAGCTAATCCCTCCTCCACATCACACTCAGGTGGGAAGGCCTAAGAAAAAAAGAAGACAAAGTGAGGGTGAAAGGTTAAGCAAAAGGCAGAAGGCAAGTGAAGGTGATGGAGTCAATGAGATGCAAGGAGAAAATTCCCAAGGGCTAAGAAATGATGGAGTGCAGAAGCTATCAAGGAAACATGTTAGTGTTACTTGTAGCAAATGCAAGAATAAAGGACACAACTCTAGGACCTGTAAAGGGCAAGGAGGGAATCAATCTAAGAAGTGATTGTGGTTATTTGTTGTGGTGCAATGACTATTTAGTTTCTTGTTGTTAAAAACTGTTTGTTTTTGAAAACTTTAGTTATGGTTTGATGATGTGGTTATGTATGGTGCACAGACACTTGTATGCTTAACTTGGTAATGGTTTTTGGTTCCACTCATGTGGTTAATGGAATGTTCATTTTGGTAAATTTATGACATGTATTTTGGTAATGTACTTTTGTTACATTTTGGTTCTATTTATGTGCTTATATCTGACAACTGATACACATTTTGAACACAACTGATACACATTTTGGAATTCATTACAAACATGATGAAGTCAAATTACAACAAAATTATACCATTTTTACCCTGCATCACTTGATCAACAAAAATCCCCACATTTGCCTAACCCTATCCCTTACATAGACCAAGTACTAAAGATAACAATCACAAACATAAACCAACTTGCACATAAATACATCTTCAGCTTGAAACCTTCATCCTTCAATGCATCACACCTTGCCTCCAACATGTTGTTCCTGCTCAAAAGTCCATTGCACTGTTCCTGTAACATGTTGATACTTCTTACCAGCCCATTACATCTTTCCTCCAATGTATTTATGTTTCTTAGAAGACCAGGTATGATGGTTTTACTCCTAGCACAAATAGGTGGGTCAACCCACCCGATAAACCCACAAACAGAATCCTTAGTAGGGCAAGCATAAAACCTCCTGCCGGGATTCAGTGGTGTCCAAGACGTTTTCACCAAAGCAAGCTTTCCACAAAAACAAACCACCATTGTTCGATTGCAAGTCAGGAAAGGAGAAATGGAAGATAATAGTCGTTGGGGAAGAACACTTAAGAACGTTGGGGAAGAAGATTTGTTGGGGAAGAAGCTGGGAAAAGAAAACGATATATAAAGGATGTTTTATTTTTCCATATGCAAAAATGGTCCCTATAAGTAAAAGGACAGAAATACCCTCACGTGCAAGGCACATGAGGGGGTTAACGGATTTTTTTTTAACGGGTGTTAAGTATAGGGACCATTCTCACAAACAAACCAGTCCAAAAGGACCACAAAACCAAAAAACTCGTGGTTTGGACTTTTTTCCTGAAAAAATGCAAACCACAGGGACCATTTTTGCAATTTTGTCTTCTGTTTAAGCAATCGTTGTGGTGAAATTTCGTTTTGTAGTCTTTACCGTATAAAACATCATGATAAAACCTTGATTCAAAAAATATAGTAATAACCTATTGTTTAAAATAGGAAAAAAAAACTTACCCAACATTTGTTGGTCAAAAAATACATTTTGTACATGCCAACTTGCCAAATTGTGCCCATGGAAAGAAATATAGCCCACCAGATTAATGAGCTTGAAAATTAGTTTCATGTTTGAACTCACAATGCTTATATAGTAGATAATACTTGAAATAGAGGTATTTGGATACGATGGTGAAGTTGGATTAGTCTCCTCATTAACATGGGTAATTTCGACATTTGACTTTGTCTTCTCCTCATCCTTATCGGCAGAAGTAGGAATTTGAGAAACAACTTCTTTAGATGCCTTCCTAGAAATGATGGCAACTTGTATATCTGCTTCAACTTCTTGGAATTGGCTTCCAAACAAGTCTACAAGCTCATAAGGAAGAACAATAAGTAAGCATTCTGTTGATTACCATTAGCAAAATCGGAGAACTCTTGAAACTATCGTTTAATATCCATTCAAAACTTCTTGCTTCGAATATTAGTTTCTCAAATATTAATTGTTCCGATATTTTTTTTGTTATTAGCTATTAGATCCTGCCTAATGACAAAAACTGATGTCCATTGAAACTCATTTATCGAAATAAGAAAGAATACAAACCATTATTTTTAGAAGAAAAGTAAAACTGAAAAGAGAAATAAACCAAACTTCTCCATTCTTCAACATAAGTCTCATTCTCCACCACCATCACTGTCCTTTAAAACAAACATTTAAAAATCAAAAACTAAATAGAAAAAAACCGAGGAAATATAAGATCCTGAAAAATCGGTGAACAAACCCAATGCTACTCCTTTTGGGCTTGATTCAAAAAGTCAAAATTGAATGACAGTAAAGCTTACACAAATATGTTTTAACTTTGAACCTTTTGAAGCTCTTTCCTTATCGTTCTCTTCTAAGCCAAAATCAAAAATAACTTCTTACAATTACTTTATCCTTCAACATAGAGAATCTCCGACAATAACTTACAAAAAAACACCAAAGTCCAAGAAATCAAGAAATTAGAAGAGGGAAGCATTAAGACGTCAAATATAAAAAGAGGGGTCAGATCGAAAAGAAATAAAAAATCAAGAAATTAAGATGGACCAAATCTAGAACCCGATGTCGATAAATCCAAGAAATTTCTTGAACAAACAAATGTTCTTGCGTCGTTCAGAGTTATTATTAGGCTTCTTTTCAAACTAAGAAAAACGTATACCGTGCATTTCTCTCGGTAAGAAGAAGAGAGGAATCATAAGAGAAAGAGATAAGGAGAGTGAAATAAAAATTACCTAGGTTTTTATCAGAGCAAGCAATAGATAAAAGGACTGAGTTAAGAAGCCCCATACATATCCGATTCTTTATCTTCTTCATCATATCGTCGAATCGACCACTTCTTGAATACTTGCAATCGGTAGAGTAAAACAGAGTCATGGGATATGTGATTCACAACATGTGAGCCTCTAAAGCATTAACAGAAAACAAACAAAATCATCCTAAAATATAAACATTTTAGTGCTCAAATAGAAAACAAAAAGAGATCTTACTAACATTTGTGTGGGCCTCTATTTAAGAAGCAATATCGAAAGAGGAAGGGTAAGAAAGAAAATCAGGATTTTTTTAGAAGAAACTATCCTTCTTCAACCCGCCTGTCATCCATCTCACCTGCAACACAACGAAACACCAAATCAAAATCATTAAAACGAAAGAAAATCAAACTTTTTTTTTCTAGAAAAAAAAAGAAAAGAAAACTCATTGTCTTCATCTAAGAGAGGGAGAAAATCGATTAGGGTTTATAAGGGAAATACTTCATGGCAGTGGGATTTATAGCATGGTTTATAAGACGGAGGGAACAAAGACGCATCTGCTATGGGAGGGATATTTGAATCAGCTACAGCTACAATATTTAAAGGATATTTGTTAAAGCGTATTAGGATGAAAATGTTTTAAATTTTGAACGACCCTTAAATTGAGGATTCTGTTGAGAAATATAAAACGCCAAAATAAATATTAAAATTTAATATTATTTTATTAATGGTTGTTTGTACTGTTAGCTTAATCGTTTGGACGTCTTAAAAAAATAATATTATTATATTCAAATTATTTTTACAAATAGTAAGATTTGTTTTATAAGATAGTATATATATATATATATATATATATATATATATATATATATATATATATATATATATATATATATATATGGGAAAAGGGAATATACATTATAGCCTCACCTAAGCTTAGGTACTAAACCTCTTGAAAATACATTGTTTTACTATATAAAGATTACAGTTAATGGATTCACGATTAATACTTCAAGATGTAAATTCAAGATCTACACAATAGGGTTTAGGGTTAAGGTTAAGGGTTTAGGGTTTAGATTTAGGGTTTAGGGTTTAGGGTTTAGGATTAGGGTTTAGGGTTGAAGGTTTAGGGTTTAGGGTTTAGATTTAGGGTTTAGGGTTTAAATTTAGGGTTTAGGATTTAGTAATGTTCACTTGGGTGAAGTAATAAATGATAGTTGAGGAAAGAAAACAAAGTTGGTAAAACAATAATGAAATAAAGAAATGTTATGGAAGATGATATATTTACCAAATGAAACCAAACCAGACATATTTAGCATGTTAAAACGACATATTTTAGAGGTTTAGTACCTAAGCTTAGGTGGGGCTGTAATGTATATTCCTTATCCCCTATATATATATATATATATATATATATATATATATATATATATATATATATATATATATATATTAATCGTAAAATGTAGGAGCCTGAGATTTCGAGAGGGCTGGAGCAGTCGCCCAACTTGTCCTGCCTCTAAGGTCGGTCATGTCCATATACCTTCAACATTATATACATATATATAGAAAGTTACTGCTATAATAAATGATTTATGAGCCACACCTGAAAATAAATGTATAGATAAATATACTTGTCCCCGTTAAAATGTTCGACACCAAGATCTTCATCCCATATAAAAATATAATCACAAGCAGCCATAATATTTGGATGCATAAACATCTTTGCATACTCATACCAAAAAAAATTAAAAAAGGAAAAAAGAAAAGGATAACAAATATAAAAACTTGACTACTATAATCTAGAAAGCATAAAAAATGAAAAGGATGCTTTTTATTTTCTTTTATTACAACATTTTTACATATAAAGTGTTTCTTAGAAACACATATGGACTTACTTTCGGAATGGAAAGATCGTTGAAAGTAAAGAAACGTAGGTTATTATCTTATGAACATGTATTCTTCATTACCTATAGTATTATATGTTAAATTTCATTAATTTGGAAAGTTATTAATCAATTAAAACAAATAACATACAAAATTACCGATATCGACTTTAAACAAAATAAGATGTGAATTTGTATATAATTCATTTGAGAACAACTCAATTGTAATGGAAACCGAGTTAAAAAGATACTAAAATGAAGCCAAAACTTGCTTATACTACCGTCTTTGACATTTCAAGTGGTGGAAACAAAATGTTTTGTGGTTCTTAACTGTCTCGGATGACCATATGTAACTTTTATTAATTTATGCATTTTTCGAGTTTTTTTTATTTAATCTTCAAGTTATATTTTTTATAACGTTTTATTGTTAGATATTTTGGCAATATAAATTTCGATTATGGTATCTGAGCCTTCATTAAATGCGGAAGATTGTGTACTAACAAACTTTTCAACATCAATAGTGAGTCTATAATTTGCACCCAATATTGGGTAAAAAAGGTTAAGGAAGCTGATTACAGACGACATTGATGATATTTTAAAGAAAATTTAGTTAATAACTTTAATCTTCTTGTTTTATTTGTAACAAATTATAAACTTGATATTAACTTTGTTTCTTTAATTGTTTTATTTTGTAAAGATTGAAAAGACAATACCGAAATTGAAAAGGAAAATAAAAATTGGCTATGAATGATTAGAGTTTATATGTTTGGATACTTGGTTTTTATTGTTTATGGATGGTTTTTTTTGTTGTTTACGAAATGATTTTTATTGTTTATTTATTTATTTATTTATTTATTTGAATATAACACATAAAAAAGCACATATTTTCAAACACCTTGATACCACTAAGATCAAAATTTCTTTTGTGGTTTTTATCAAGGTTCTAAATAACGTAAGACGTTATTTGGCGACAATGTAAAGCCTCAAGCTGTTCCGAGCCTCAAGCTTTACCAAATGAAACCAAACCGGACATATTTAGCATGTTAAAAAGACATATTTTAGAGGTTTAGTACCTAAGCTTAGGTGAGGCTGTAATGTATATTCCTTATCCCCTATATATATATATATATATATATATATATATATATATATATATATATATATATATATATATATATATATATATATATATATATATATATATATATATATATATATATATAGCCTGAGATTTCGAGAGGGCTGGAGCAGTCGCCCAACTTGTCCTGCCTCTAAGGTCGGTCATGTCCATATACCTTCAACATTATATACATATATACAGAAAGTTACTGCTATAATAAATGATTTATGAGCCACACCTGAAAATAAATGTATAGATAAATATACTTGTCCCCGTTAAAATGTTCGACACCAAGATCTTCATCCTATATAAAAATATAATCACAAGCAGCCATAATATTTGGATGCATAAACATCTTTGCATACTCATACCAAAAAAAATTAAAAAAGGAAAAAAGAAAAGGATAACAAATATAAAAACTTGACTACTATAATCTAGAAAGCATAAAAAATGAAAAGGATGCTTTTTATTTTCTTTTATTACAGCATTCTTACATATAAAGTGTTTCTTAGAAACACATATGGACTTACTTTCGGAATGGAAAGATCGTTGAAAGTAAAGGAACGTAGGTTATTATCTTATGAACATGTATTCTTCATTACCTATAGTATTATATGTTAAATTTCATTAATTTGGAAAGTTATTAATCAATTAAAACAAATAACATACAAAATTACCGATATCGACTTTAAACAAAATAAGATGTGAATTTGTATATAATTCATTTGAGAACAACTCAATTATAATGGAAACCGAGTTAAAAAGATACTAAAATGAAGCCAAAACTTGCTTATACTACCGTCTTTGACATTTCAAGTGGTGGAAACAAAATGTTTTGTGGTTCTTAACTGTTTCGGATGACCATATGTAACTTTTATTAATTTATGCATTTTTCGAGTTTTTTTATTTAATCTTCAAGTTATATTTTTTATAACGTTTTATTGTTAGATATTTTGGCAATATAAATTTCGATTATGGTATCTGAGCCTTCATTAAATGCGGAAGATTGTGTACTAACAAACTTTTCAACATCAATAGTGAGTCTATAATTTGCACCCAATATTGGGTAAAAAAAGATTAAGGAAGCTGATTACAGACGACATTGATGATATTTTAAAGAAAATTTAGTTAATAACTTTAATCTTCTTGTTTTATTTGTAACAAATTATAAACTTGATATTAACTTTGTTTCTTTAATTGTTTTATTTTGTAAAGATTGAAAAGACAATACCGAAATTGAAAAGGAAAATAAAAATTGGCTATGAATGATTAGAGTTTATATGTTTGGATACTTGGTTTTTATTGTTTATGGATGGTTTTTTTGTTGTTTACGAAATGATTTTTATTGTTTATTTATTTATTTATTTGAATATAACACATAAAAAAGCACATATTTTCAAACACCTTGATACCACTAAGATCAAAATTTCTTTTATGGTTTTTATCAAGGTTCTAAATAACGTAAGGCGTTACTTGGCGACAATGTAAAGCCTCAAGATTTTCCGAGCCACGTCGTTTCTAAGGCGTGACTTAAGGTGACAATTTTGTATATAATTCATATTTTTATATGTATTTTCAACTATTATTTATTTTTATACATATATATAAGTCAAGGCGGCGTTTTGGTAAAGCTTGGCGGCACATACAAGCCTTGAAGTTATGGCGCGCCATGGTGGAGCCATAACGAGCTTTTTAGAATCTTGGTTTTTATTATTAACTAATAGTTTTTGTTTACTAGTTGTTTTTATTGTTATGAATGGTTTTGTTTACGATTAACATTTTAGGTATATATTTGAATTTAAAATGTGTACTCTCACCATTTGATCATATTCAGTCTTGGTTGTACCTTATATTTTGGTTTGTTATTCGGTCCTAGAAATGCAACTCAATGTTTTTGGTACCCTTCCATTCGGTCATGGTCCGAAACCTAACTCATCCCTACACCCAATTTAGTCATTTTAATGTTTAATCATTTTTTGCATTTAATTTTAATCCTAGGCATTATTGCAACATATATCATTATTCCTTGGTAGAAGTTAATGTTTCAATTCAACATTATATAAAAGTTTTAAAAGACGATTGATAAAAAAAATATACACATCATGTGATATTTGCATATGATTCTATCATATATTTGAATTGATGGGAAAGAATCAATCATGTAATCACTCCTATGTAAAAACCCAAAAGTTTAAGGGCTCAAATGAAATTTAGTATAAATTAAATTGGGTAGCGTTTGGCGATTTGAAATCGAATAAAAAACTTTTGCCTCTTCTCCGTAGAAAGGCTTCAATGGACCCTTGAGCCGTTTGAAGAGAAGCGAGGCTGTTCTGTTTCACGGCAATCCTCCTCCCTCTTTCTCCGGCGTATCTTCTCGTTGACTTGTCAACGCCAACATCTTCATTTTCGGTACGACTCACTGACCTTCATTACATACTCGCATCCAGTTTCCACGAATTGGAGCTTACTGAAGCTACTTATAAACTCTGATGTTTGACTAACTTACATTCATGCTATCTTAGATTGAATGCCAAAACGCTTTGTGGGTATCTTAGATTTTAACATTTTCGAATGTGGGTTGATATTTGTTGGCCAGATCCATTTTGGGACAGATTTTGATTCACATGGAGTCGCTCTATTTGTTAAAACGGGAGTTGAACATGAACATGAACTATGAAGTTCTTGTATAGTTCATTTTCGTGAATAGTTAGGCTATGTCCTCACCTACTACTTACATATCCTCGATCTTTGCAATTTTGGTGATGACGCTCTAAGTAACCCTATAGTTGTATAGAGATATCTTTTTGGACTTCTTCCTACGGATTAAATGAACACTATGCGACTATTTCCATATTCGATGCTATAACAGTCATAATTTGATGTAGAATTCCATTTTTATATGATTTCATTTCCTTTTTGAGTACTGATCAACGGGGAAACTAGTGGCTAATCATTGATTGAGATATAATATGTGTCTTTAAGGTTACATTTTGGTTTATTACTAATCCACTCTTTCCTTCATTCACTAGAAATGTCTTTTATTGAAGATCATAAATGAAGAAGTAACTTATATGATGGATATCCCCCCAAGGTCTTTCCAATAGCTGAACTAGAATTTCTATACCTTAAACATTCATACAAGAAAATGACAAAGTAATTACTCTCAGCATTTGTGAATTCTTAAAAGCTTGAGTGGGGCATTTTGTAGATTTATCAAGAGTCAGGACTTTTCTGTTTGCTTTGAGTTTTGCTTGAATTTTAGTTTTTTTTTTTTTCAGGTATTTCAAATTTGAATATGTTCTGCTTTCTTATCAAATTGGTAAATAATTAACATTGGTTCAGGTATCTACTACAAAATCAGCCAACTTATGGACAAGGATCACAAAAGAGTGCATTATCTAACTGATAGCCATGAACAAGAATGCCATAAGGAAAAAGAATGTTATTTTGAGGTATTTTCTCTTTCATTTTTCTCATTTTCAAAATCTTAATAGAAACATGACTTAATCAGGTAAGCTATAATCTATATTTGAGTATTCCTTTTGACTTAATACAGAAAAAACGAAGGCTTTCATACACATTAACAAAATTCATTAGCTATGCTCATTTTTCACAATCGAATAAAATTCATGAAAAATTGTTAATGCAGAGTCCAGGTGTTGAGATTCTTGAAACATCAAACAGAAAGTCAACTCGTTTACAAATGAAGAACAAATTATCATCATGCTCACAAGCTATATTCAAATCTCACAAGAACACTTCCAAATATACAATGAAATCTTCTTCAAAAACAATCCTAGATGGAAACACTCCCATTTCTGATATCAAGATTAATGAAAAAAATGGTGTATTTTTAACAGATACTGCCTCCATGAAATCTTCTACAGTAGTTCCATCTTTTAAATATCATATAGGGGCAAAAGATGGGATTCAGCTTATTGTTGATTTGAATTTAAAGAGATCTGATTGGTTAAGAAGTATGGAAAAAACAGTTTGTGTATGCCAAAATCATTTAAAGCCCAAATTTGAAAGCTTTAGGCAGGAGGTTGAATGTTTAGGAGGCAAAAGTAGTTCAACGGACAAAAATACCCTTTCAGATGCTAGCTTCAACTCTTATCCCCAAAATAAGTTTTCAATTAAATCCATGAGTAATGAAATTGGAAAATCTCTTCCTTCAAAACATCATTGGTCAAAGTTTGACCAAAGCTCAGAATATTTGGAAAATGTGACATTTTCTTCTGAGAAAGATCCGTCATGTTCTAGAAGGGGAAATATATATTTGGAAAATGAGGTATGTTGACTCTTGTAAAGCTTCTTATAGGAATTTTGAGTTAAATGCAAGAAATTATAATTTATATTTTAAACCCTTGGGAATTTGTATTATTTGACAAAGGGTATAACATTATCACTCTTACTTTTGCAGGAAAGGATCAATTCTACACAAGGAATTGAAGTTTTAGGGTATAAATAATCTTCTTTTTGTTTCCCATTAAGTTAACGAGGGCAAATTCGTAAATTTGTTACACGACTTAAAGTGGAAAGCTTTATTTCCTTGTGTTTCTGTATAAGTCGTTCTTTCTGCATTGAGCCAAAAGTATCAAACATCAATTTAGTAATTGTGTTGTTTTAATGAATTTGTTACAGAGAGGAAAATGTGTCTAAAAGAAAGAAAGTTTATCACAAAAGTGGTCAAATTCATGGTCAATCTCATGAAAGAATTTTAAGAAGCACAAAATTATTTGGTGGGGAGATTCTTCAAAGTGGTGGACTTGTGATAAGGCGATCATTTCGTCTTCATTCCAAGGTTTTTAATTTTTTTCTCCTTACAAGTTCATTATAAAATATTATTTTTATTTTTATTTGTTGAATTTAGAATGTACTAATTTACAATTTCTACCTTAAAAGGAGTTCCCATGAAGCATACGATTTAGGTCGTTTGGTGTTTGATGTTATGTTGAAATGATTCATCTTTTTGATGGTTTAAAAATGTTTCAAAGGATAAAATGGTCATTTGCTTCCATCATTAAATAAAGTCTTTACGCTAATTTTCAATCGTGAAATCTAGTTTCCTTTTAAAAATATCTTACTGGGGACTAGACAAGTTTTTTGGATTATTTTCAAGAATGAGGATTAGAAGGGCATTATTGCAATTTTTGTCATATTGACATGAGTCAATACAAGGTTGTCATGTTATGTGATATGTCAGTGCATCTTATTTCTTTGACTTTCTCTAGTAAGTAAAAACAGATCATGACTAATGATGTGAAATCTTGAAATTTGTTTGTGCAGGCTGTTACATGATTGATTTGAAGGTGCTCAAGTTTTCTGATTTACACATTTACCCTTACACACAAATAATGAAAATTTATATAAATTTGTTGGAGGTTTGGTTTGATGTAGCATTTGTACTTTTTTTCAAAATTTATGCTTGGTTGCTAGGCGGACGATTATAACAATTATAAACATAAACACGATGATATTAACATTTGGTTTTTTTTTTTTTTTTTTTTTTTTTTTTTTTTTTTACATGTAACGCAATTTGGACGCAAATATAGATTTTATGTCTTCAAATTCCTTTAAATGTTTTTAGTGGGATATAAATTATCCTAATTAGGATAAACAATAAATACATCATAAAACTTAGAGTAAATTACACGAATGGTCTCTATGGTTAGGGGTAATTTGCGCGCTTAGTTCCTAACTTATTTTTTTAATTCGGAAGGTCTTTAGTGTTTGTTTTTGTTACGCGCTTGGTCCCTACTGTTCGTTTTTATTACGCGTTTTGTCCCTATTTTACCTAAAAATACTATAATTTAAATAGAGAAAAATGTGGGGTGGATAAAGTAAGGTGAAGGGGATGGGTTTGGGGGTGTATTTAGTTAAATAAATTAAAAAATCAAGGGTAAAACAGTCTTTTTAGGTAAGACGGGGACCAAACGCGTAACAAAAACAGACAGTAAGGACCTTCTGAGTTAGAAAAATAAGTTAGGGACCAAACGCGCAAATTACCCTAAACCATAGGGACCATTCGTGTAATTTACTCTAAAACTTATGGTGTAATTTACTCTAAAACTTATGGTTACAGGAAGATATTAAAACACTACTAGCAAGAAACTAAAAATTACAGAATTATAAGCCAATTTGAACTTCAATTATCGCATCAAAATTCTTGTTGACCCCCCAAATCAAGAACCATAGAATCAAACATAAGAATCTGAAAAATCTAAGAGGACCACCTTATCTAGCATTGAACATAATTCAAGCAATTGATGGGGATGAGGTAGATGCCTCTCAGGGGTAGGAGACAGATGATCAGATAGGAGTTTCCTTAGGTAGCTATCGACCTACAGTTATCCTTCAACTTTAGTGTTTGTTGGAGAAGAGGTGAACATAGGTACACTCACTTGTTGTTTTGTTCTCTATCACGAATTGGATCCCTCGGTAGCTAAGTCGGACATAACAACATTGTACGAGGATATTACCCATATTTGAGGAGAAGAAGATGAAGTCGTTCAAGAGATGTATAACCTTAATCCATGTCATTTAAGGGGGGTTATATGTTGAGTAATGTTTTAATTACGTGATTAGCTTGGTCATCTTTAATTTTGGTAAGTGGTAAGTTTTTATCCTAATTTTCAAAGTTCGTAAATAACAATATAATAACTATTCCAACACCCTTCAAGATCAGTTATAACTCTTATTTATTATCTAAACTACAATAAAAGCACTAACAGTAAAATAAAGTCTTTGACTAAGAGCTTCATGTGTAACATCCTTGTAGAGCTTCTTTGTCATCTTCCTATCTAAGCCTTCTTTATCTTCTCCATTGCCACTCATTATATTATGGGTTGCGCACATTTAAAATTTTAATTGGGTAAGCCTAGAGCTTATGAAGTTCGTGTTGCACATATATGTCTCTCAATTTAAAACTTAATAGTAACATGTTTGTCCCTAAATAGTACACCAATCGATGGATAACACACAAATTTAGGTTGATAATCTGTTTCCAAAATATAGAGAAAAGACCAAAAACTTATTATGATTTAACACACTTTGTGAATAGCTCTCACAAAGAAAACTAATTATTTACATTCGGAAAGACTTACAAAAATTGAAATTTTTTATCAACACAACAATACTAAGAAGAAGACACTTCTATTAACAATCTTCAAATGCTTTTACATCAAGAAATGTCTCTCTCTAATCCTATATGAATCAAACTAACCTAGCAACGATGTAACATCCTAAGTTCAGAAGCAAGAAGTTGAAGGGTACTATATGAAAATAAAGGAAGGGACTCGGCGAGTAGGTCTCTTGACTCGCAGAGTCGAAGCGAGTGTCGGGCATGTGATTAAGTGGCCTGACTCGCCGAGTTGGCGGCTGGACTCGACGAGTCGGTGCTGGATGAGGAAAAGCCCTAATCTTCGGGTTTGCACCCTATTTAAAGGACTTAATGTCCTCCACTCAGCCCCCTTAGCCCCCTTTGATATCTAGAAACCCTAATTCGTTTGTGAGAAGCCTTGGAAGCAAATTGATGTGATTTGTGAAGGGATCCTGAAGATCAAGAAGCTTGGATCAAGGAGACTTGAAGAGATCCGGATTATACTTCAGTTGGAGCATATATTGGAGGTAATATTTTGTTGCTTGGGCTCTTTTGTATCTAGATCTACTATCATTTGAGATTTGGGGGCATTTTTGGTATGATTGAGAACTATTTCGCGTTAGAGGCTTGGATATGAGGTTGCTACTTCAGATCTAGGCTTGTGATGGTCCAAAATGTCATAAAGCTTCTGTCTAAGAGTTATTGGTGAAGCCCCTTTGTCTTAAACCCAAGCCCTAGAGTGTTGTGCGCCTATATCTCCTTGGTGTCACGTAAAGTTTGCCACTTTATGTGAGGGTTGGACTGTAGAAGAGTGGATCTATGGATTGGAGCCCCTGCATGGCTCGAAAAGCCAATGTATAGATTGAGAACCGGAGAGACTCGATGAGTCACATGGGTGTACTCGACGAGTTGTATGAACATGTGCATGGACTCGACGAGTTGGAAGAACAACTCGGCGAGTCTGTTGAAGATTGCCTTGGACTCGGCGAGTCTGTTCTTGGACTCGACGAGTTTGGTCGTGGAACCCTAACCTCTTTTGGTTAAAGCTTTGGATCGGTGAGTCGAGGGACGACTCTGTGAGTTGAGCAGGATGAGACTCGGAGATCATTGGACTCGACGAGTCTTGGGGCGACTCGGCGAGTTGAGTCGTGTTGTGGGAGGTTCTGAGTATAGGAACTCGACGAGTCGATGGGTTGACTCGACGAGTAGAATCCACCAGGAAGGTTGACTTTGATTGAGGACTTTGACTTTGACCTTCAGGGGTATTATGGTAATTTGGATATTTATGTCAATGGTTATTGATGGATATAGGTGTTGTAGTTTGAGGCAGTGCTTCAGGATTGTGCTCTCGTGATTCGGTTCGACAGTTGCAAGGTGAGTTATCCTCACTATATCAATATGGTCTAAGGCACCAAGGCCGACCCTTTTAGTTGTTATCATGGTTACAGTATGCTACATGTGGTTATGATATGTTAGATCGGTATCTAGATAGACAGTATGTTGTCATGCTCTTATGATCCATTAGGATTGGTATGTTAGTGACCTGGTTAGGTCGGTGTTTTGGTTATGAGAGATTACTATGATTGATGATCTGTGAAATAGTTATATTTGATATCTGTACGTGTACTGTTTGATGTGCTTATTGATCTGTTTAGATCGGTGTCGTGGTAATTAGGACAATATGATGTTAGTGACCTGGTTTAGGTCGGTATCCTGGTATATAAGATGATGTTATGTTAGTGGTCGGTTAGGTTGGTATCCTGGTTAGGATGTTGATATGCTATGTGATCTATTAGATTGTTTGTCTTGTTAAGGATTTGTTACGTGATTAATTGTTTTATGTGCACATAGTTGTTTGATAGGGGTTGGGTTGCGGCGGGTCCTGCTTTGTGCTGTACGCCAACATACCCAGGGAAGACCGGATATTCCGAAGGCCCAACGAGCGGTCCGGATAGGATAAAGGCCCCAAGAGGGCGTACCAGACGTGCCGAGGCTCGGAGAGTGGACCAGGCCGACTGAAGGCCTGGTGTGGGCGGACCAGTCATACTGTAGACTTGATGTACATGGCTAGACTCGGAGAGTGGACCAGGTGGACTGAAGGCCCGGTGCGGGCGGACCAGTCACACAGTAGACCCGATGTGCATGGTTGTTCTATTTGTGATATGTTATGAGTATGTTGATGTGTGGTTGATATTTTGGGGGTAACTCACTAAGCTTTCGGGCTTATAGTTCAATGTATTGTTTCAGGTACTTCAGGAGATCGTGGCAAGGCGGCGTGATCGTACCGCTCCTCATGTTTTATGATTTATGTGATATGGTTCTGGAGGATACTCTGATGTTTAAACTATTTTGAAAACATTATGTATGAACTTAATGGTTTTTTAATGAATTAAAATGTTTTAATTTGGCTAAAATTTTATGGGTGTTACAAACGAACACTCGCTCACTTCTATGTCTATATCACTAATAAGAAGGAAAAATACCTCACAAACTTAATTGGTTGAAAAAGATGATAAGTATTATGTTGGATTTCTATGTATATATATATATATATATATATATATATATATATATATATATATATATATATATATATATATATATATATATATATATATAAGATGACGCTTAGCTCTCTCAGTATACTAAGGGGCTGTTTGTTTACCTCTTAATTGTAAAAATTAAGAGGCGATCTCTTAAAAATTCAGATTCAGATCGTTTGTTTTCCCCTTATTTTTCACCTCTTAAACTTGTAAATACCTCTTAATTTTTCAGATATTAAACAACATCTGAATTTAAAAAAAAGAGACGCGTTCCTATTATGCCCTAGACATCGACCCTTCACCAAAACACGCCTCCTCTTCTCCTCCCTCTATGCGTTCTTCTTCCCTTCACCCCGATACGCCGGCGAAGCTGCTCCCCGACGACAACGCCTGAAACACCGCCGCCGCCGGTGTCTGGAACGACAGTTCGCCTCCAGTTCCGACTACACCTCGACGTAACCTCTGACTACACCTCGACGCAACCTTCTCCTGCAGCAGCTCCGCCTCCAGCTCTAGTTGCAGGTTCGATTCTCGTTCTTCCTTTATGAATAATTCCTTTGATTTTAATCTGAGCTCTAACTTCCGACAATAGATTGATTAATTATGCAAGTTTCTTATTGACTGATATGGGATGATTTTTGTATTGATTGACTATGCAGGCTGGATCCACTTATCACAAAGAGTCTGATAATCGACTATCACAAAGACACAAACAAACCGATTCTTAGAAATATATGGTTTTCTTCTTCTTCTTTTTTTTTTTTTTTTTTTTTTTTTTTTTTTTTTTTTTTTTTTGCCCTAGATAGAAGATGATAAAATTTGATAAAAACCTGTAATTACTAGTATCATGGTTTAAGAAAATATGAATATTGTTTGAAATCTTAAGATAGAAGATGATAAAACAACCAATTGTTTGGTGAATCTGAAATAAACCACAAAGATACATATGTTTGGTGAATGAAACTATATATTTGAACTGTGAACTTTAAAAAATCAAGTTTGAAAAGTATGTTGTTCTTTAAAGGATTTTTTCAAGCATTTAGCTAGGGATATTATTCATATCATATGGAGTTTGATACATAAGTGATGGTGTACCATTATCTAGCAATTATGCATGAACTTTGGTCAAGATGATGGTGGATGAAGGCTGTGATTTTTTTTTTTTTTGTCAAAATCGTTCCTTTTGATGTTTAACCTTGAGCATTTGGAACTTTGGATGAAACTAATTTTGAATGTTTCTTTTATGACTCTTCTGAAAATATATATAATATTATATTTGTATGAGACTAATGTTAAATGTTCCATGTTTATGCAGTGTGATACCGTTGGACAAGAAAGGTTCATAACAATCACTAGTAGCTAACCACATATCATTGATTTGGAACACAAAGAATGAATAGGGTTGTATACATGTAATGTGATCTATATAAGCACAAAGTTCAAGTTGTTTTCATAACTATTGTAAGATTGTTTTTGTAAGGGTTAAATACATGAATTAGCAATGTACTTTTATTGATTTATTTATTATAACATCATACTTTCACCTCTTTATATTAAAGCATTGTTTGATTTGATTTTTGTCAAATATTTATGTTTGATTTGATTTTTATTTAATTTGGATTTTGTATTGTGTTTATACTTTTTTTATAATTATGTAAAAAGTTGGTTTGGTTATTTTATAAACATAAACTTTGAATTCAACATTACACTGAAGGGTAAAATGGTCATATTATAATTCAGCACAACAATTCAGAGGTTCCAGCCAAACAGCATGTTAAAAATTCAGATCTTAAAGATTCAGACCCTCTTAGAAATTCAGACCTCTTAAAAATTCAGATCCTGCCAAACAGCCCCTAAGCTCTCTCTCTATATAGAATATAATATAGAAAGTATACTTGTACTTAATGTGGGAGAAGTACACATGAAGTCACTTTCTTTAGCTTCATATCCTTTAATGTATCAAAGCTTTGCTATGTTGTACTTCTTGCAATAAATCTTGCTCAACTACATATTATCTCCGAGGCAACCCACAAAATTCAGATTTAATTATTCTCAGTTACTCAACAAATCTACACTAACCAAAATAACTCAACACTAACCAAAATAACTCAATAACATCCATTCTTAACTTTTGGTAATTAGGATTGTAGGATATATATTTACCTCTTACATAACACTTTTTAAAATATCTTGCAAGATGATCATACCAAGTTAAAATAAGGTTCAATAAATATTGCATTGTTCAGATTGAATGTATATGGTCCATAAATATTGAGAAATTAAATATCTTCTTACTTTTTGTTTCTAAAAATCTTCCTACCCAATTAAATGATGACATGTGTCATATTAGTATATTAAAATATCATTAAATGAGTACTAAATGTTACACATTTCATTATTTAATTGGGTAGGAAGATTTGTAGGAAACAAAATAGGAGGATATTTAATTTGTCATAAATATTTCATTATTTAGATTGAATGAATATGGAGTAACATTATGTTAACAAAAATACAAAACCTAGGACCTTAAATACTAGGTTTGGCTGTCAAACACAATCCTTGAGAATTAAGATTCTTCCATAAGATAAAGAAACTAATCCAGTAACAGAGGATTAAATGGACAAAGTCTATAACTTCTAACTTCATTGATAAAATCCAATGTATATAGAATCTTTCAAAACTCTATTGAAACTACAATCGAGAAACCTATTGTGTTCTTATTTCTAATTTATTACGGACCCACAAACAAATTACTATATCTGTATGATAAAAAATGGGCATATTTTGAGAATGAGGGATAAAATTGGATCTTGCATAACCTAAGTCCATTAAGAATTGAATCAATAAACATCATGCAATAGCTATTGATTTGCATATTGTTTAAGAAAAGACATAAGTGGTTACATATTGATACTTCTCATTCATACAAAATCATAAAAATCTTTTGAGAAAAAGGAAGGTAGAGAATACAAATCCATAGTGTCAAAATACAAACTCATTTGGTAAAGAGAAAAAACTTAGATGGATAATATAGTTACATTTGTTGAGAGATGAACTCCAAAGCACGTGCAAACAAAGAAAACAGACGCTTTAATGGATATTGTAATTACCTTTGATTTAGCTTTAAAAACAAAGGGAGCGACACACTTTTAAATCGATAGCAACAATGAATGAATTTTGCAAAGCACGAACCAAACACATCATTTTTTCATCAAAATATATACATTTAAAATCCTAATTTTAGATATGTCATTCAAATGAATGAACAAACTACTTTGATTCAGATGTTTGACGAATACAAAAACCAAATTTCATGAGATTTCACATCCAAGATCGTTCCTTTCTACGATTGTGGTTATCAAGTTTCATAACATCCTTGATTTTGTTGAAGATATATTGGCTTCAATTTGGAAAGTTGGTTTTATGCACGAGGATAATTTATAACGGTTAACCTATGGTATGACTTAAAATAATTGTCAATTTGTCATTCCACTGACTTTAATTTCTAAATAAATAACAACTTTAACGGTTAACCTCTTCCACTAATTTTTATTTTATTTATTTATTTATTTATTTTTAATAACTAATCTATCATTATCTATTTAAAATGTTCTATAAAACATCCCAATTTAATAAGTCGAATTTTAAACATATATTATATATTAAATTTCACAAACAAACAAAAATATGAATATAACTTTGTTATGTTTTTATTTTCTATACATAAAATACAAAAAAAAAAATATGTCATAGTTATAAAAATAAAATATGATTCAAAATGCTATATAAATGATATAAAACTTATATTTTATAAATAAATTGTCATTAAATATTTAATAGAATTAATTAATTATCAAATACATAACAAATATTTAAAACTAAAATATAATGAATGAGTAAAATGAATTAAATAAGAGAAAATTGCAAGTTTGGTCCCTGTGGTATGTTAAATATTGAAAGTTTGGTTCAAAATATTTTGAAGTTGCACTACTAGTTCAAAAGGTTTCATTGTAACTTTGGTCTAATTTGTATGGAACATTTTTAAAATAACAATTATACCCTTACCTTTTTCTTTTTTCTTTTTGTTTTTCATTTCAATATTTATAAGAAAAAAAAATCTATTCACATCCCATACACTCCTCCTAATGACATGCTTCTCTGATACTTTCCAAAATCAACACCATTACACTCCAAATCTTAGGATTATTCACCGTTCCACATCTTGTCTCGTTACCGCCTCCAAATTTGGATCCTAATCGATCTAATTGTCGTCATCGATATGAAAATCTTAAATCCTCAAACGATCCATGTTGGACATAGTTATTCTCTATTCTATGGTTGACATCTCACTCATAAAATCAAAATTAAAAAATTGAAACTCATAACAATCTATAACAAATACAAAAATCAAACACAAAATTTGAATTCATAGCTATCTAGATCAAAATCCAAAAATCGAACTCATCACACTCATACCAATCTAGATTAAATACAAAATTGATCTCCATAACACACCCTCTTCTCTTTTAATTCTTGAATTTCAGGTAGTTTGATGGTAGGCGATGAACAGGGAGAAGAGTGGTTTGGAGAGCTGATGAAGAATTTTGGTTGATGGTGACTAGAATGGTGTTTATGTGGGTGCTAGAAAGCAGTTATGGTGGCTGTAATGGAGGGATAAGGGTGTTATTGGGTGGCGGTGAAGATGAAGGGTATATGGGTGGTTGATGGTGTTGTGGGGGTGAAAAAGACGGTGAGGAACAAGTGGTTGATATGTCAAAATGGTGATGATGTAAGGTTAAGATGATGAAGGTGGGTTAATGGTGATGGATGGAGAAGGTCCAACTGTTTACGGTGAGCCACCTCTTTCAAATCTCCTCTCAGGCACCAACATTGGTAATCTTACTGGAGCTGTTAAGAGGGTTGTAAATTTGCATCAGAATCAACCATGAAATTGGGTTCTAGCATCGATATATATGGAAAAGGGTGGGGTGTGATAGTTTTCTTTCACAATTCTGTAACAAAATAGAAGAGAGATGACTGGTCGGGAAGTGGTGGTCCAATAATAGAGGTTCGACGATGATGGTGGTCTACAGTGGTGGTGATGATGATAAACATTGAGAGCAAATATTAAAGAAAAAGTGGGAGAGAGAAATACGAGGTTGGAATTTTAGGGGGGGGGGGGAGTGGGGGTTTTTATTTTATATTTTTATTCTTTAAAGAAAAATAAATAAATAATAATAATAAGGGTAGAATAATCATTTCATATATCGAAAGAGATGAAGCGTGTAAATTTAAACTAACAAGGGATGATGCGTGTAACTTTTAATCAAACGAGGGACGATCCGAGTTAATTTTTGAAAAATGGGATTGAACGTGCTTTTTGTCACCTGCACGAGGGATGATTTGTGTAATTTACTCAAAATTAAAATGTATACTTTCTTAAAGGACAAATACCAAAAAAATCTCTAAATTTTACATACTTAATAGAAATCCTAACCTTTTTGTTTGTTGGGTAAAATTATAAATTTTCAAAAACCTTTCATTTTTAATCTATTATGAGGTCATCCGGTCATCCTCTTTTTTTTTTTAATGAAAAGATTTTGGAAAACTTTTACCTACAAAAAGATCAAGGGCTTTTCCAAATAAGTATGTAAAACGTGAGATTTTTTTTTTTTTTTGGTATTTATCATTTCTTTCATCAAACGAATTTATATACAAAACGATATTCATATGTCTATATTTTACAAATTAAATTCTTACATATAAAAACGTATTTAATGTTTATACATACAAAGATTGTATTATAAGTATAAAATATGTAGTGTATGTATAAAATATGCATTTTTTATATTTTTTATGTAAAAAACATTTTTATGTATAAAACTATATTTTTATGTATTTATGTATGTATAAAAATTGTATTGGATATATAAAAATTATATTTTATATTTATTTTATGTATATAAGTTGTATTTTATATATAAAATTCTGTATTATATATAAAAATCTTAGTCATTTCCTATATTTTAGAAAATATAATTTATGTATAAAATACGGAAAAAGTCTTAAACTTTATACATTTGGTTGAAATAACCCTAACTTTTCTTTTAGATAAAAATCATAAGCATTTAGAGAAATAACCCTAACTTTTGTTTTTGGTAAAAATCAAAAGTATTCAGAAAACCTTTCATTTAAAAAAAAAATATGAATAATCGGAAATATCAAATATGTCGATATCAAATCAAAAATATTATTGATAATTTATATTCACCAAATCGCAAAAACATTGCAATCGATACATGTGCCAAATTGATATTATATTGGTCGCCACGTAATTTAAAAAAAAAAAAGAACAGGAAATGCCACATATATATCATATATTATTAAAGAAAATGACACATGTTGACATTTATAAATGATGACAAAGTATAACATAAACAGAGAAAACGATGATCATACAATATTATATCTAGGGTAAATATGAAATGGAAAATATATTTTTATTTTTTATCAACTATAATTTGTAATTATTTTTATAAGATTTTATTATGTTAGAAACTGATGATTTTGTTGAACAAAAGTCCAATAAGATAACAAGCTATTAACGTTGTAATATATGTGTTTACTTAGTTGCACACAATGTATAATATAAGTGGAAATCGATAAAGAACAATAAATAGAAGTAGTTTATTATTTATTAGTTATTATTAATATGATGTTTCAATTAGATATAGAAACTAATTAAAAGTTTAAGACGAGAATAATTAGTTTCCAGATTTTGATTATTTTATTGAGAGTTATGAACGGGTGTAAATACTCAAGCAAACTTGACGAACAAGTTATCATAAGTAATTATCTTAGAGATCAAGGAAGTCATATCCTAGTCTAACATGAAACGTTCACTCCTTTTAACTTGGAGCCTCAAGATTATGAACACCTAACTTTCCAAACAAGAAACAAAAACGTTCTATTCCAAATGGTTTCATAAAAATGTATGCAACTTAATCATATGTGCTAAGTGGCATGGGTTGATATCCAGAGACACTGCTTATCCACAAACAAAATAGAAATCCATCTCGATGCTTTAGTTCTTTCATAAAAAACATGGTTATTAGAAATATGGCGCGTAACTTGGTTGTCGAAGTAAAGTCGGGTAGGTCCTGACTGTGAAGTATTAAGATTAGTCGGCAATAGTAAAACCCATAAAATCTCACTAACTATAGTTTCTATAGACCGGTACCTAGTCTTGGCGGAGGATCAAGAAACTACAAATTGTCTTTTTGGTTTTCCAAGATATCAAGCACCGCCCAAGGTGATGAAAATTCCAATTTTATAACCATGTATGAAAGGGAAACCAAGCTAACCAGATTCATTATAGTAGGATCGTAAAGTCAAATTTCCATTTGTCGGTAAGAAAATGTCTTCTCTCATTATGGTTTTAAGATATCGTGATATCTGTATGGCAACATCCCAAATGATGTTGATGATGTTAGGAAACAAATTTACTTAGAGTGTTCTCTTTTTAAAAAAAAATTACTTAGAGTTTTGATAGAAAAAGTGATATTAGGCCGAGTGACTTGTAGGAAGTATCCCAGTAAGACGTCAATATTTTTAGACACCGGCAAGTGGAGAAAATTGCATTATTGAGTCGGATATTTTATTCCATTAGAAAGGAAGTAGGACGACAACCTTGTAGACCACTATCTGTAAGGATGTCTAACATATATTTTCACTAAGAACCATGTCATTTGGTGTTCGTGTCACCTCACTACCGACACGAAATATTTGTACCGAACATGCTGTCAAGATACATTTTGATCTTCGATGGTCAACATTTCCCAAGAGAATAATGTCATCAATGTCTATAAGAGTCAAGATGTAGACATTACCTCGTTTACGAACACCTAAATTTCCAAGCAAGAAACAAAAGTGTTTTGTTCCAAATGGTTTCATAAAAATGTATGCAACTTGATCATATGACATATGTACTAAGTGGCATGGGCTGATATCTAGAGACACGACTCATCCACAAACAAAATAGAAATCCATCTCCAGATGCTTTAGTTCTTTCATGAAAAACATGGTTGTTAGAAATATGGCGCGCAACTTGGTTGTCGAAGTAAAGTCGGCTAGGTCTTGATCGTGAAGTATTAAGAGTAGTTGACAATAATAAAACCCACAAAATCTCACTAACTATAGTTTCCATAGACCGGTACCTAGCCTCGACAGAGGATCAAGAAACTACAAATTGTCTTTTCGGTTTTCCAAGATATTAAAGCACCGCCCAAGGTGATGAAAATACCAATTTTATATCCGTATATGAAAGGGAAACCAAGCTAACCATATTCATTATAGTAGGATCGTAACGTCAAATTTCCATTTGTCGATAAGAAAATGCATTCTCTCATGATGGTTTTAAGGTATCACGATATCTATATGGCAACATCCTAATGATGTTGATGATGTGAGGAAACAAATTTACTTAGAGTGTTGATAGAAAAAGTGATATTAGGCTGAGTGACTTGTAAAGAGTATCGCAATAAGACATTAATATTTTTAGAATCGTCAAGTGGAGAATCAATTGCATTATTGAGTCGGATATTTTGTTCCATTAGGAAGGAACTAGGACGACAATCTTGTAGACTACTATTGTAAGGATGTCTAACTTATATTTTCTCTAACTAAGAACCATGTCATCTGGTGTTCATCTCACCATAATACCGACACTAAATATTTGTACTGAACATGATGTCAAGATACATTTTGATATTCGCAATTCGATGGTCATCATTTCCAAAGAGAATAATGTCAACAATGTTTATAAGAGTCAAGATGTATAAATGAGTGGTCAACCTTGGAGTGTAGAAAATCGAAATGAACTAGTGCTTTGGTAAATTTGTTGTATCATAAAGCTTGCCTTAGAGCGCATAAAGATTTTTGAAGTTGACACACCTAAGTATCACCTTATTTATCGAATATATATTCAGTCTTCATATAAAATTCATCCATGAGATCTCCATATAAGAATGTATTGTTGAAATCTAGCTAATCAATATACCATTTTCTCTATATTTCTATTGTCGAAATTGTTCTTACAGCTATCAATTTTGCAACTGTAACATTCCGTTAAAAATAAATAAATAAAATAAAACAAGTAAATAGATAAATAAATATAATAGTAAATAAATAAATAATAAACCCCAAAACCCCGAGATATATTTTATAATTTATTTTATTTTAGCCCTAAGTTGTATTAATTAGCAGGGTGTACACCTTGGGGTGTTAGAAGTTATATTTGCTGGTTTAGAGGATCGAAATTGTAACATGCGGACTTGAAACATAAAGAATTTTGTAGGGGAGGGGCTAAAGGGTAAATTATGGATTTAAATCGAAAAATACTTTATGAGGAGATCGGAGGAGCTGAAGGCTTGAGATATCTGTTTTTGCCATATTCAGGTTTGCGCACCTCTTTCTTTTCCGATTCGTTTTTCAAACAACCACCGCTGCACCAACTGCCGGCAAAGGCGAAGGTTGCGCACGACTGAAAGTTTCAGGTTGTTGCATCTGTTCTTGGTAAGGCTAAACCACGAATCACCTTCCTCTACTTCTTTTCTATAAAGCCACAGTCTACCCGATGAATACCACTGCTTTAGCCGCTCGTTCGGATCTTCTCCCATTTCTTTGGTTGTCGTACCACCCCTGTGACAACTCGAAATTTCTATTATGAACAATCATTCACTTCAATAGAAATCAGAACTATTTCTGCCATCTGTTAATCATTTTGGGAGTCAGTTTAAGTGTTTTAAAGCTTAGTACTTCAAGGAATAACATGAGAGAGGATGCCCTAAGTTCATTTTACATCATTTTCGTTAAAACTCCAAGAGTAAGGAGTTTTCGGTCCAAACACTATTTGGGCCGAAAACCCCCTTGAGTATATATATGACACTTAGCCATATTTATTACTTTTTCACTCTTTTAAGAACAAGGACCGAAATCCTCTCAAGTATCATCTGATTTTCCTTCTAGATCTTTAAAATGTAAGTGTTTCTTACCCTATCTAGTTGATTCCTCCCATATTCAAGTGTTTCTACATAATTTCTACAATGAAATCATTCCATTTATGTAGATCTTCAAGTGTTCTTAGTTACACCAAGAACGCCAAGAACACACACTAGTGTTTTGGGCCGAAAATCACCTCCTTTGCTTCCATATTGTAAGTATCTATCTCTTATACTTGTTATCTAGTAAGGATACTTAATTTAGAGCCTTGAAATCATCATTTTTCCAAGAACAGAAAGGGTTTTTGGTTGGTACATCTCCTAAAACCGAAAACCCTAAATAAAGGTGTCAAAATGACTTTAAGCCTTCCTAATGCTTAGTATTGAGTCTAGAACACTACTTGCTTATTGGAAACCCTTGTAAAACACCTTATGCATCAAATAACAAGAGTTTTCGGCCAACCTTTGGACTGAAAACCTATTGGACCGAAAGCCAAATAAACCAAAAGCCTCTTGGACCGAAAACTCCCTTAAGTGGCTATATAACCCTTAGATGCAACCCTTGATACTACTAGCACTTGAATCAAAGTGTTTTTCCTTATCCTAGGGTGTCTTAAATTGGTTAATTAGTTGTTAAATGACTAATTGTATACATATATGTGTTATTATATGATAAATAGGATCCGTGTGTGTGCTCAAGCCTTCACTTGACACTTAGCATCCTATACCATCCGTTCATCCAAACCATTCACTACAGGTGAGTTCATACCCCTTAATTAACCTTTGAAATGCTTTAAGGGGGGGGGATACAAGTTGAATCATGTTTGTTATTAGATCAATCACATGTGATTAATAACTAGCATGCTAATGGATTTTCCATACTTTAAACTGTTTTACCAAACAAATGACTTCAAATTGTTTATCAAACTATTTTACATATCAAACTCTTTATCAAATTCACTTTTGTATACTAAACCTTTCTTGTACAATTTTCAAGCTTATATATTGTTAAAACCATGTCTACTACATATATAGTTATATAAATAAGGATTGAAGGACTTAGGAGAGATAACCCATTTTACTTCCTGTCCTTGTTTGGTTGTGGTCTTAAAGTACCCGGTTGTTTGTCTGAGTGTCATTAAATCCTTAGTTATATATTATGTATATATGTATAGATATAAAGACTTTTATCTTAGTTCAGTACATTCAGTCATACAAACAAATCTACTAATAAACTATAATAGGTATAGTTTAGGGTTATACTACTTACTACTTCTAGTCCAATGAAGCATACAAGAGTCAGTTCATTCATGAGCCATTACTTATTACTATGAGAACATATACAATTATACCAAGATGAGAACATATATAACTATAATATGATGAGAATATATACAATGATACTATGATGAGAACATATACAACGATACTATCATGAGAAACAATACATTACATATACAAGTACACTTTAACATAAATGTGATTCATTGTATCCGAGCATGCCTTCATTGTCATGGCCCGAGTTGTATCCAGAATCTCCTGGTGGGAGAGCGTGAGTTTGCATATAGATCTATACTGGATTGACTATCCTACACCTTGTTGCTAGCTACAGCGGGACCTGCAGGTCTTCGGGTGCCAAATGTCATACCTTTCAACGTCTTACATCGTCATGTTCATAGTCGATGGTATGGTACAATTAATCACATAATACCTTGATATAAATCCGTTTTAAGGTAGTTAGTACAGCAGTAGTTCCTATAATACAACACTACAGTACTACATTAATTTAACCGTTACATTTAATTGGTGACCACTTCACCTAAACATTAATGTACAAAATATATTTTGATAATGATAGTTACACTTGGGAAAATTAAGCACTTTTACAAGAACAAACATACAAAATAGTTGTGCCTTGGTAGAAGGGTACTTTGAGTAGAAAATATAGGATTTTCTAGGAGTTACAAACTTTTACAAAACACTTACAAATATTCATATACTTTTACTACAAACGTTTACAAACTCGTACTTTAAACAGCGGTTCAAACATTTTCATACAAACATAGACACTAAATACTTATGAACTCACCAGCTTTAATGTGTATAAACTCTTTCAAAATAACTTGTATTCTCAGGTCATCGGTAGACAGGTACCGATGCCAGCTTTTGAGAAGATGGAGCGCATACAAGACTCCTCTTCTATTTTGATCCATATTTTGGTGTCTTATATACTACAAAACACACTTGTATTAAAATTTTCTATTTAATGCAATGGATGATGTTGTTTACTTATTTAGTATTATACTGTACATGACGTCCTCCGCCCCAGAACGTTTCCGCAGTTCTCAGTTTTGAGGACAGATTGGTATCAGAGCATTGTTTATAGTGAATCTAGTATATTAACCCATAAAAGATATACTAACTATAAACACAATGGGATTAAAACACTCTGACCAAGAGTATATACCTTTAAAATAATAAAATATTTAATTAAGTATACAAGTCTGCATTCATACTAAAATCAGTGTTACAATGACAAATACAAAAGTATTACGATTGTTGAATATCACAAGTAAGCTCGGGGATGTATGGTCAGTCTTGGGAGTAGCATAGCCTGATCAACTATGCTGGTCCGAGGAGTGATTAACATATGCCTTAGAATGGTTGTGATATGGAAACAAGTCTAAAAACTTACCAACACTACCACAATGAAAGCACTAGAACATAACATAAGTTTAAAAATACTATAGGAGTATTTTGTGTTACTATAATCACTTATCTGAGAACTAAAAAGGTCTCTATCAAGTAGGTCAATAGTCGTTAAGTGCATACGCTAAGGTTATATGAAATTTAGGTGTTATAGACTCAGAATCTGTGATCTTTGCTTTACTTCCTGTCCTTGTTTGGTTGTGGATTTGGAGTTAGGACCACTTATTCGAATGTTTATCCTACTTCGATTTCATATAACTGGTATACACTACACAAGTATTGACATAACTGATAAAGATCATCTTATAATTATCTTAAATAGTACGTCTATTTTTATAAGATTCTTATACCCCTTTTCTCGCGTAGATATAATGGCTAGATTTCATCATGGCGACCTGTACTTTCCACCCCATGGCAATGTTGGATGGCTTAAAGCAGAGTCCGATGATGAGCATCAAATCCCATTGGATGATCATCACGCAGAAGACTTCTCGGATGGATCTAACTCCGAGCCAGAAGTCAACAACCTACCCCAAGTGGGTTAAGACCCAATTAACAACCCTCGACCAGCGTTTCACGGTCCCACACCCTTGTGGGCAACAAACTTGAATCGATGGAGCGACGAACAAGGTTAACCCTTACCTTACAACGGGGACTGAAGCTTCTACAGCATAAGCGAGGGTAGCTCGTCTGATCGAGCCCTACCTATGATGGTTTGTAGAATTGCTCAAAATGTGGAGCAAGGTCGAGCAACCATCGGCTGAATAGTGGAGATTGACGCCAACACTGGTGTCAACACGGTCCGCATTCGCCATATCGAAGAGGCGATGGAAAGGACCAGAAGGAGTAATGAGACTCTGCAGCAATAACTAGCTGCCTCTCGAGCTGTAGTCATAGAACGTCGAGTTCGCCAGAGGGCTCATGAACGACACCTCCAAGAAGTGGTCCGTCAAATGGAAAAACTTAGGATTCGCCCAAGGAATTCCCATCGCCGTTAAAAGATGTCTAGCACATCTTTTCTTTTGATTAAGGAATAACCTTTCGTATCTGTGCTCTATGAAACACTTGTCTGTAAATTATTCCTATCTTTCAGTACACTATCTAGTCTACTAAGATGTCAAACATTTTCCCTCATATGGTTTGATGTAAGACCTATTGTTAGTTCGTTTTCCCAAACTCATTTACATCGGTAATACCAGTAATATTGGTAGTTATCTAATCTGTTGGAAATATCTGCACTCTTGTGTTTTCCTATTCTTCCGCTATACTGCTATTTCAAAACATACACTCATTCAACTGTTGGACTATGGAGATTTAGCCCATGGAACACTCTTATTATGCTAACAATTGATTCTAACCACCGTGTACATCTTTTCTTTAAACTTATAGTTGAAAGATGCCTCCTCGCAAATTAACAAGGCGTAATCCTCCACCACAACCTCCTTCGGCAATCGATACCACAGCTCTGAATGCTGCAGTAACTGCGGCTGTGGCTACGACCATGGCTCAATATCACTCCACCAATGCCAGTAGAGGTGGAACCCCTGTTAACTCTACTGAAGGTGAATTCCTTGTGCGCTCGAAAGAGTGCTCCTACAAGGACTTCACTAACTGCAAGCCAAAGTCCTTCAAGGGGACTGGCGGAGTCATTGCCCTCTCGCAATGGTTCGAGAAGACGGAGTCGGTCTTCGAAATTTGTTCCTGCCCTACCACGAGTAAGGTCAAGTTTGCCGCTTGCACCTTTGAGGAGAAAGCCCTGACATGGTGGAACAACCATGTCAAGTCACTCACGCTTGTAGTGGCAAATGACATGGGCTGGGAAACTATGAAAGACCTCATGATTGAGGAGTACTGTCCGAGGGGCGAGATCCAGAAGTTGGAACAGGAGCTGTGGAGCCTAACCATGAGGGGCTCCAGCATAGTCGCGTATATCGCCAGATTCAGTGAACTATTGTCCCTCTGTCCCAACATTGTTCCCACCAAGGGGAAAAAGATCGAGAGATATATCTGGGGGCTAGTGCCTCCGTATTAGGGAAATGTCTTAGCTTCACACCCTGCTACCTTCGACAGTGCCAAACGATTGGCACAATGACTCATCGACCATGGTGTCCAATCCCCATCGTCAACAACAACCCAGGCTATCTCAGAACCCTCCAAACCCGCTAACAATAAGCCGAAGTTCTGTGTAACACCAGTCAAAATAGGTCAATAACAATCACATGTGATTATACCAATCATGTAATGTGATTTTGTTAAACTAGTAATGTAGTAAACTCACTATGTATTTCATGATAATTCTAATATAAATATGAAATTTCATACATACTTTATGGTATAAATCAAAGTATACATCCATACGATTCCAAAAATATAGAGAACATCTAAATCTGACTTTGCATGAAGAAGTTATGATAAACTGAACACTATAAAATCTCTATTACATAAGGAATTTAAAATAGGCTTAGAATTAGCTATTAGAGTCTAAAAGAGAGCTGTAGCGTGCGTAAATACCTACGCGTGGATATAAAGAACATCAAAAACAGAATTTGTATGCAAAAAGCATGGCCTTCCGAAGATGCAGCTGTCAGAACCCTAATTTGACTCACGACGTGAGCATCAAAAATTCACGATGTGAGGAGTCAACAGACACTAATCGGAGCTAGAAAACACGCGTTAAGGCTATGGGATGACTGATGGAAGTTCACGACGTGAATGGCTCCAGAACACCGTATAAATAGCGATCAAATCTTATTCAATCCTTACACCTTCTCCTTTCATTCTCTCTTGTTTCCGAAGGCCGTTTTCCCTTCTCGAGCCTGACAATGATGAGCCTCTGACCGTTTAGATTCTATAATCACGCTACTAAGGTGAGTTTCATGGCCCCACTTTCTAATATTTTCGGGGGAAAATACATGCTAAATATTATATATATATATATATATATATATATATATATATATATATATATATATGTTATTGTTATATTTATATGATAGTATATCAGTATCAACGTAGATAGTTATAATAACCGAGATATGGTTGCTCTAAATATAATATTTTGAAAATATACAACTATTGTCAACTTGTTAGCATGCTATTGTTATAGAAATATATTAATGTAGATCTTGAGTTATACTTAGGATTCTACATATATGTTGTGTGTGATATAATAGCGAAGTAATATTCAAAAGTTCTAAATGTTAAGTTATATAGTATGTTGCTATTAATAGTTTTATGTCAAGATAAAATTGGATATGTTATATGTTGTTATTGTTAGTTTTAAGACAAGATAAAACTTGGTATTTTTATTGATTGTTTTATGTCAAGATAAAGCTAGAAACATTATATGTTGTTATTATTGGTTTTAGGTCAAGATAAAACCTGGTTTTACTTCAAGATATAGCTGTTATACTGCCTAAATATTATGAAGTTAGGAGTAATGTTTAAAAGCATAGTCTAGTAACTTAGGGTTTTAGACATGAAGATTCTTTTTTTGTTAGAGCTATAGGAAGCCGTCAAAGTCTACATGAGTAATTGTATTCATCAACTAAGATTGGGGATCTTAGTGAAAGTCCTCTGACATGTATTCGTTAATCCCGTTTGAGCAAGGAAGTTGTGTATAAATAGTATACAGATTGACCGCCCCACTTGTGACTGTTAGCTACAGTCAACCAACAGCGAGTGATGAACTATCCTTTTATTTGTTATTGTTTCGGCATTGATGAAACGTGCGGAAACTATCGCAAGGTGTAATCCTTGTACTACTCAAGGTGTAATCCTTGTACTACCTCAAGGTGTAATCCTTGTACTACCGCAATGTGTGATCCTTGTAATAATAATAAGAGGTATAAAACTAAGTCATACAGTTGCATCTACAGACTCATGGTAGAACAACTGTAGAAGCATTATACTTTGTCGATATACAAGTATGAATGTTAAGTATAAGTTTCCCAAAGACTTATACTCTAAGTATAAGAATCTAGTAGGTATATTACTTGTATATTAAGTAGACCACTATACCTATCCCACTTACTTGTATAGAATTGAAATAGATTTATACGTAACGATTTTACTCGTATAGAATTGAAATAGATTTATACGTAGCAACTTTGTTTGTATGGAATTACAAACATTTATACTTATACTCTAGGTTCAAAGAATGTTTAGGTATAACACTTATTTGGTAAGTAAGCCATTATACCTAGGATATATATATATACTAAATGTTTGAGAGTCAAAATGATACTTTCAAAACTATATTTTTGAACTTGGAAAATGTATTATTTTTATATGGAGTCAAAACCTGTGGACTCACCAACTTTATGTTGACGTATTTTTAAAATGCATGTGTTTTCAGGAAGTTGATAACTATGATACGAGAAATGACGTTACACTGCCCGGTGTTTCTGCCGACGGCCGGGGTGTGACATTCTGGGATGACAAGAAGAAACAACAAGCTGCCAAAAAGCAGCAGATTGTGGCGGTTCATGCCGTGATAACACCCGTTGATACTGCTCCGGTGAAGCAGTACGCTGGAAGTTTTCCAAAGTGCAACAAATGCAACTTCCACCACATTGGACCCTACCGTGAAATGCAGTGCTCTAACTGCAACAAGAAAGGACACACTGTCCGTTTCTGCAAATCTCTGGCAAGGCCGATCACCCAAGTTCCCGACGTTGGTATGGGCCAGGCTTGCTATGGATGTGGCGAGGTGGGGCACTATAAAAAGGACTGCCCCAAGGGAAGAAATGTTGGTGGAGCAGGAAGAGTTCTGGCTATAAGCCAAGGGGAAGCCGTTGCTGGCTGGTACGTTTCTCCTTGAAAGCTCATATGCATGCATACTGTTTGATAGTGGAGCGGAGAGAAGCTTGTTAGAGTCAAAGTGTTGTAATAGTCGAAGTTTGTATTTAGAGTCTTCGAATCTTTCTGTATTTTTATTTTACTAAGGCATAATATTCGAAGCATAATGTTTTAGTCCTTAGTATATTTTTTGTACGCTTTCCTCTCCTATAAATAGGAGTAGTTACTAGTGTCTTAGTAATGAAGTCTTTACAGTAATTCATTGTACTCTGTAAACTTTGATAAAGCATAATAGAGCCAAACAGATCATATTTACATCGGTGTTCAAATCTCGCATACTTACTTTGAATTCATTCAGTAATTCATTCTATATTCGATTCTTTAATTCATCAATTGGTATCAGAGTAGGAATTACATCTATAATCTGATTTTCACTTTGTTCAAAAGGTTTTTGAATCAACTGTTTGATTCAAAAGTTTCCGCACTTTTTGGAAGTAAAAAATTCTTTAGATCTTAGATTGTGATTAGATTCTGCACTAAATTCATTGAATCGAGTGTTCTAAGAGTGATTGTGGTCTGATTCATACAGTTTGTTGTCAAATTCTCATAGTTTCTTCTAAAAATCTCAAGTATTTCTTCCGTACAAAAATGGCATCCTTCGATCTGAATTCAATGACTTCATTTTCTCATCTTCTAGGATCTTCCACCAAAATTCCTATACTCATCCCTGAGTATTACGATCAGTGGGCGGATCGTCTGCAGGATTATCTTAATGGATTGGATGAAGATCTGTGGAATTGTATTTCTGGTAATCGCAATCCACCATCGAATGTTCAACAAATTGGTTCTTCCTTTGGAAACTTTGAAGTTGAAAATCAAGCCGATCGTCTGAAAAAGCTGGAGAAAAGATGTATGAGAGAACTAAGAGGAGCTTTGCCTCCAGTTGTTTACAACTACGTGAGTAGTTGTAAAATTGCAAAAGAAATCTGGAACAATCTCAAGGAAAAGTTTCAGGGAAGTGAGAAGATGAAGGTTAATTCTATCAAACAATGTTTAGTTGAACTGAAGGACTTCAGACAGAAAGATGGTGAATCAATTAAAGTATACTACGATCGTCTGAATGAGTTGATATATCGATACAATCGATATGGGATCACCAGATCAGCAATGGAATTCAATCTGATATTTGTCATGGGACTCAGAAAGGAATGGCGGAGCGTGAGCATGATGGTGAAGAACCAACAGAGCTTTGACACATCTACATTGAATGACTTGTACAACCAACTTAAAACTCATGAAGGCGAAGTGAATGAAATAGCTGAAGAAACGAAGGCTATGTTGGGAGGACCACTAGCTTTGATGTCAAAGATTTCTGAGAAAGATGCTTCAGATGAAGAAGGGTTCATTATGAACTCTGATGATGAAGCAATTGCCTTTTACTTAAATAATAAGGTGAAAAAGTTCTTTAAAAAGCCTTTCAATCAGAAGGCAAAGTCGTCTGAGATAAAAGGGAATTTTCTGAGTAAAAATGTTGGGGAAGAGAAGAAAAGGGAAGAGAATAAGAAGGAAGAGAAGCAAGATTCGAAGGATGTTGAGGGAAAGAGTGAGAAGAAGCTGAAGAGAGATACCGGGATTGATTGTCATTATTGCAATGGTGCGAATCATCTTGCAAATGACTGTATGCTTCGAAAGAAAGATGAGAGGAAGATGAAGGTCAAATATGAGGCATACTACGCTGAAAAGTTAGAGGAGTTTCGTACGAAAGCTAAGAATTTGTATCTAGTTGCAACGGGCATTGATGAGGAAGAAGATGGTACATATCAAATCTGGTCATCTGGATAAGACGATGAAGAAATTCGCAATCCAACCCATAGAGCCATGTTTGCAAAGATGGAGGAGGATTTAGAGGAGGAAACACACGAAGTGTGTGGAAAATGCTTCGTATCAAAGGCTGCTGACAGATCACCAATGACAACAAAGGTACGAAACATTCTTGAATCTTTTAATATTCCAATACATGCTTATGATTCTGAATTAGTATCTTTTGATGAAACTGTTACTTATTTTGATTCAATTGTGGTATCTGCTAGCAATGAGGCTTAGAAACCGTCAATACAATTGCTAGAGACTCAGAAGAAGTTAGATTTGAAAATATCTAGAATAGATTGTCTAGAACTCCAAATAACGAATATCATGGTAGATAGGGATAATTTTTCAAGAGATAATAAATTCTTATTAGCACAACGAAATATCTACTGTAATGCTGCTAAGAGGTTATATGGAAAATTAACTGAACTTCATCATTCGTGTGAAATTAGTAAAGAACAACATAGAAAATTGCTGCCATTTTTAGCTTTTGAAAGAGCTAAGGTAGATAACATTTCGTATGATTGTGAAAAGGAGATAGCAGATTTTGACAAAGTTCCAAATGACAAGTATAGATATGGAATTGTCAAAGTTGATGAATGTCTTGATTTGAATGATTTAGTTAACATTGTAAATGATACTTTGACTAAATCTGAACAAATTCACATTTTGAAAAAGGCTGAGAATTCAACATCTGATTCTCAATCTAATTTTGCTGATATTGAAGATGATTCTGACAATATTAGTGAAATTAGTGAGCTTGAAGATGTTGATTGTTCTCAGTTGACTGTCGTTAATGTTGCTTTGAATTCTAAAGGGAAAGAAAAAGTTAAGGATTTTATAGTTGAGTATGAAACTGATATACCCTCAACTTCGAAAGTTGGTGAAATGAACTTCGTGGATCTCAAAGATTGTCAAATTGATGATAGTGATGATGAAGAAGTTGAGAAAGTTTCGAAAGAAAAGGTATTCTCAAAAGAAGAAGAAATTCCAAGAATTGTAGTTGACCAAGTGTATGATGATACACAAAAGTTCGAAGAAGTGATGAAAGAAAAAGGTCCACATTATCTTGAAACAAACACGGTGGTCTTTCCAACTTTTAAGTGCACAAATGATGTCATTTTTCCAAATCAAGTCTTCGTAACTAAAAGCAATGTTGAGAATATTGAACCAGAGTTAAAGAAGATGGTTGAGGAAAATAACTCAAAAACAACCGAGGAAGGTTTTTTCGCAAATCAAAACACCGTTGAAAACACTTTAACAAAGAATTCGTATATTTTTCCAAGATAAAAACCACAAAAACAATGGGTTGAAAAATCAAAAATTGAAAAAGAGGCAAAGATATATGTTGAAAAGGAGAAAGAAAAAGTTGTCAAATTAAACTCAAAGGAATTGAAAGATAAAATTGACAAATTTTCGAATGAAAACAACATTTGAAAAAGACAAGCAAGAAAGAAAATGTTTTGGCAATATATTGAATCACAAAAGATGTCTGAATCACAATCAACCAAAAATGTTTTTAAAACTAAAAATGCTTCTTTGTAAAAAACCCAACGATCAAATATAACAAGGTCTGAAGTAAATAAGCAAACAAAGTTTTCGAAAGTTTCAGAGACTAACAAAACAAGAGATTTTTCAAAAAGATATAATCCAAATCAAAAAGTTTTTCAACGTCAAGATTTCAAATCAAAAGTTAATACATCCTATGCTTATTCTTATGTTGCCAAACCTAAAGTTGATTTTGTTCCTAAAAAGCCAAATTTTCCTAATTACACAAAGAAAGAAATAATGATGACATATCGGGAAAAAGGAATAACTTCAAGGAAAAACATTGATCATTGGCTTGAAGGAAAAGGAAAAATATAGTCGAATAAATATTCAAAAGAGCAAATTAATGAAGCATACGAAAAGTATGTCAATATTTCTTCGAATGGCAGCTCATCATCTAAAGATTCGAATATCTCAGTAAAAGCATGGAGACCTGTCTCAAAAGCGAAGACAATTCAATCACAAACTCAAGATGCGAAGGGAAAAGTCAATGAATATTCGAAACTATCAAATTCTAATGTTTCAGTTTCTTTAGATGATGAAGTGAACTTAATTGATAGTCTCAAAATCAAAGTTTGTGATTGGGTTAAAAGTTTTTCATTTCATTCTAAATTGGCATCTAATTTCCAAGGACCCAAAAAGCCTTGGGTACCTAAAATCTTTCATTGATTGCAGGTTTTATATGACGAGCAATATGATAACAAATGGTACATCGATAGTGGTTGCTCTCGTCACATGACTAGAAAGAAGGAGAACTTACGAGATTTTCGAAGTCTAAAAAATACTAGAGTAGTAAAGTTTGGGAACAATCAAAAATGTCAAGTCAAAGGATATGGAAAAATCACAAATGGACAATTCACAGTGAATCGTGTTGCATATGTTGAAGGTCTTCAACATAACTTGATAAGTGTTTCTCAACTTGTTGTGGGCACTGGCAATCAAGTTCTTTTCAACGAAGAAGGAAGTGTTATTTCGAATGTTAACTCAAACGAAATATTACTGAAATCTAAAATAAAGGTGACATGTTTACTTTGGACATCAATCCAATTGTAAGTAAACCAGCAGTATGTATACTTTCGAAAGCTACTTCTGATTTGAGCTGGTTATGGCATCGAAGACTTTCACATCTCAATTTTCGAAACATAAACAAACTTGTGGTACAAGATCTGGTAAGAGGTTTACCTGTACTTAAATTTGATAATGATTCTTTATGTGCAACTTGTGAAGTTGGCAAGCAACATAAACAAGGTCATCCAATTACAATTGATTCAAATATTGTTGCACCTCTGGAGTTATTAAATATCGATTTATGTGGTCCTTCGACTGTATCAACTCTCAACAATAAACGGTACATTTTAGTTGTTGTTGATGATTTTTCAAGATTTACGTGGGTTTATTTTCTCATGCTCAAATCTGAAGTTGCACAAATTATGATTGATTTTATCAAAAAGATGGAAATCACATTGAAAAAGCCTGTTCGAAAAATCAAGAGTGACCATGGAACTGAATTCAAAAACAAAATTCTTGATTCCTTTTTAGTGGACAAAGGAATTTCGCATAATTTCTCATCTCCATACACACCACAACAAAATGGTGTTGTAGAACGAAGAAATCGCTCATTATGCGAAGCGGCAAGAACTATGTTGGCATATGCAAATTTACCTCAATATCTATGGGCTGAAGCTGTTTCAACTGCATGTTTTACTCAAAACAGATCGTTCATTCATCGTAGATTTAATATTACACCATACGAAATTCTGAATAATCGAAAACCTAATGTAAAGTTCTTTCATGTTTTCGGATGTAGGTGTTTTATTATGAATCTCAAGGATCATCTTTCGAAATTTCAAGCAAAAGCTGATGAAGGGATTTTTCTTGGATATTCACACAATTCAGTGGCTTATCGAGTGTTAAATAAGCGAACACAAAAAGTGGAAGAAATGTTCAATCTTACATTCGATGACTATTATGTTAAATCAAATGAACATCAATTTTCGAATTATCCAATTTTTCAAGAAACACAAATTGAAACTGATTCTATACAAATGTATGATAATGATTATGATTTAATTTTTGGCATCTCAGATCATGCAGTTGATGCTGAAGTTCATGCTCCTGATAATCACATTCCAGAGTTGTCAAAACTTACTGATGAATAATCATCAACTCCTCAAGAAGGCGAATCTATGAATGATAATCCTTTGGAGAGAGAGCAATTGGATTCAAATACTTTGAATGACGAAGAACATTCTTTTGAGGGGGAGCAATAAAAATTGAATGCTGAAATTGAGGGGGAGCATGTTGTTGAGGGGGAGCATAATGTTGATGATGCATGTTCGAATGCAGGCTCAGAATATGATGAAATATTCGAAGATGCTCCTTTGGAATTTGATCCAGCATATCCACCCATGGAAAAATGGACTAGAGATCATCCGAAGGATCAAGTGATTGGGAATCCACAAGAAGGAGTGTTAACAAGAGCTCAAATTCGTGCAAAGAATGAGGTATTGAATACTCATCAAGAATTTTGTATGTTTAATGTTTTTATTTCTAAAATTGAACCAAAAACAGTTAAGAATGCAATGGAACACTCAGATTGGGTTGTTGCAATGCAATCGGAATTGTCTGAATTCGAATGAAACAAGGTTTGGAGATTAATTCGTAAACCTGAAAATGTTTCGATTGTCGGGTTAAAATGGATTTTTAAAAATAAAACGGACAAAGATGGAAATATTATTCGAAATAAAGCCAGACTTGTTGTAAAAGGCTATTCTCAACAAGAAGGAATCGATTATGAAGAAACTTTTGCCCCTGTCGCAAGACTCGAGGCGGTTCGAATATTCATGGCTTATGCAGCTCACAAAGATTTTGATGTTTATAAAATGGACGTGAAATGTGCATTTCTTAATGGAGAGCTTGAAGAAACATTATATGTGGAACAACCCCCAGGTTTTATTAACGAAGAATTTCCTAATCATGTTTATATTTTAGATAAGGCAATTTATGGTCTAAAACAAGCACTACGAGCATGGTATGCAACACTTACATCATTTTTGAAACAATCTAAATTTAAACAAGGTTCTGTTGATCCCACACTATTTCGAAAGAAAGTAGGCAATCATCTTATGTTTGTTCAAATTTATGTTGATGATATTATTTTTGGCTCGACTGACCCTGCTTTGTCTAAAGAATTTGAAGACTTGATGAAAAACAAGTTTGAAATGAGCATGATGGGAAAAATCAATAATTTCCTTGGATTGAATATTCGTCAAAACAGAGAAGGGATTTTTATCAATCAGGCAAAATATACAAAAAATCTGCTTGAAAAGTTTGGATTGACGAATAGCACAAAGCTTCGTGTACCAATGGCAATGGGCATAAAGTTAACACCATCGTTAGACAAACCAACTGTTGATTTAACGTTGTATAGAAGCATGATAGGTTCGTTACTTTATCTTACAACAAGTCGACCTGATATCATGTTTTCTGTGTGTAATTGTGCTAGGTATCAGTCTAATCCACGCGAACCACATCTTACTGCTATGAAGAATATTTTTCGTTATCTTAAAGGCACTATTTCGTTAGGATTGTGGTATCCTTCGAAAATAGGATTCTTCGTTCAAGCATACTCAGATGCAGACTTGGGTGGTTGTAATCTTGATCGAAAAAGTACAAGTGGAGGATGTCAATTACTTGATTTTAAATTAGTCAGTTGGCAGTCGAAAAAGCAAACATGTGTGTCGATTTCCACGGCTGAAGCAGAATATGTGGCTGCTGCATGCACTTCGCAAATAATATGGATTCAAAGTCAATTACGTGATTATGCAATTAATATGAAAAAGATTCCATTATATTGTGATTCTCAAAGTGCAATAAGAATTTGTCATAATCCTGTGCAGCATTCAAAGACTAAACACATGGCTCTTCGTTATCATTTCATTAAAGATCACGTGGAGGATGGAAATATTGAAGTTCATTTCGTGAAAACAACTGATCAGTTAGCTGATATTTTCACGAAAGCTTTGGATGAAAAGTCTCTAATGCGAATAATAGAAGGTCCTGGAATGATCAATGGCAATTTTGTTCCGTGCGAAAAAGATGAATACTAAGAGAAGAAAAAGAATGAGTCAGAGGCGATAAACAAAGTCATTTATCATTCAGCGGTTACTGTTCATAGTCAACGCTTCGACCGCTTCGAATTTGCATGATTGTCACTGATTTTTAGCATTGCATCAGTGGTTCTGTTCATAGTCAACGCTTCGACCGCTTCGAATTTGCATGATTGTCACTGATCTTTAGCGTTGCATCAGTGGTTATTGTTCATAGTCAACGCTTTGAACGCTTCGAATTCGTACATTTGTTACTTTTAAAAGAATGACAAATTTTGTTTGTTTACAAGAAATCAAAAACACAAAAAGATTTTCTTTTCTTTTGTCTTTAAAATTTTTGAAAAATTAAAAATCCAAAAAGATTTTCTTTTGTTTTGTCTTTAAAATTTTGTAAAAATTAAAAATCCAAAAAGATTTTCATTTTTTTGTCTTAATTTTCGAAAAATTCAAAAACAACAAAAATATTTTTAATTTTTACAGATTTTGATGATGTTTTGGAAGGGAAAAAGCAGGCAATATTGGGGACAGGTAATTTTTTTTTTGTATGCATCACTATCTTTTTCATTATTCGAATTAGTTAGGTTATCCCTAGAAGTATGCTGTTGCATGTCGACCAAAGTCTCCATGACTCAATGTGTGTGTACGACAGCCTTAATGAACTTTTTCATACGAAAAATTCTTCCCAATTAGGCTTATACTCACATTAGTCTCTGAGCTAACTTACTCTTCTCAAAATGAGTTAAGAGTTTTCTATTTGGTCCAAAACATAACAGAGTCACTTTTCGTGTCTTACACCAATCTTTTTCGTCAATACATTCTTACACGATCACACACAAAGACATATGTCCGAGAGGTCTCTGATCAAACCCATCGAGACTTAGATATATAAAAATTATGTGTTAATGATCTGACATCATGAGTCCGTGATGAAAGTGAAACCCAAACATCTTGAAACTTAAGGAATTGACGGGGAACATTATTCCAGATATTAACGAAACTTTTGTTTCTGTACGAAAATTCAAAACTCCAAATCATATTCATTTCGAATGCGTGGTCTTGATCAAATATTCAAAACCCACGATGTTTGTTACCCAACAAGATCCATAACATATTTTTTTTTATGAATATGATTTCAGTGTGAGTTTCATTCGAATATCCTTGTCATGATCATAATTTTCAAAGCCAACTTGTCGCTGACTACACTGGTTAAACAAGTAATTTCTGTTACAGTTTATCACATTATGTTTAGGTTGACATGTAACGAAATTTTAAACCAACTCAAGAATTACCTTTAAAAGAAGCCCTTTGATGCTTATCAAAAAGTAGTCGATTGTACTTCACGAGAACATACACAAGCTGTTGATCATCTCTCTTGATGATTAACGAAGCAACCTTTGCCTGGGGTTTATCTGCATTCGTGTCAAATTGAATTTTTGACATCAATACATTCCAATTTTTTTTTAATTGTTTCTTTTCTAACCTTTCTTTGGCACACTACACACATGAAATCCTTGAGGTTCTGAGTAATACCAACTCAGGCTGATGATTTCGAACATCTGGCATATGACTTCGCTTTTCATCCCAAAAGTGAAAGAGCCTTGCCTCCATTCGAAGGGTTCTAACGGTTACTATTCAATAAAGGGGATTGTGACAGGCTGTGTAATCGTGACGTATGATATTCAACCTGGTTTTCTAGGAGATGTGACATACGCTTTTTAACGCATGGCTAACTTTTCGCAGAACTGGTCCGACTTCAAGGTGCCACGTTGGATTTCATTAAATGCATCCCGCTTCAAATTCAAATCATCCAGCATTACATATAAAAGGGGGTTCAGAGTACATTTTATGTTTACACGATCAAACACTCCTAAATTCCCAAAATTCTCTGTTCTTCATCTTCTTCAAACCCTAACAATGGCGACTACTTCTCATGTTGTTGCTTCCACAGAAGATACATCCTCAGTACCTATTATGAAGATTTAATCTACAAATATTACGTAAATGGTGAACTTTCACAGTGTCCGGAGGAATTCAAGATGCTGATTGTTGTGTTAAAACACTCTGTTTTATCAAAAGCAATATTCAACTCCTTTTATGTTCCATTATCCTGGCTTTCTCAAGCAGGATCCACAAATACCTACAATAAAGCCACTGATGCGATTACCTTTCTTTTAATCAATGATAAGAAGGTTAGGCTTTCCAAGAAACTGTTTTTCCAGATTCTTGATATTCCAAATACGCCTCCGTTTCTTGAATTTCAATTCTCTCAAATCATACACATGTTTAATGAAATGGGATATCAGCCTCCATTGTCAAAGATCAGTGATTTTAAGAAGTATAGTCTTCCAAAAATATGGAATTTTTTGTTTGGAATATTTTTGCATTGTCTAACTGGAAGCACAGTTGGCTTGGATAAAGGACGAATGGAGATATATGTCATGGTGGCTGGTCTGTACTATGATCTTCCTGCTGATTATTCAACACATCTATGGCAGGAGTTCCAGAAAGGGGTATAACACACAAACGTTGTCCATGGCATTTCGTGTGCTCGATACTGGAGTCTTATTTTACAACATTTTTACAAGAAGGAGGGTATTTTGGTCTCTACTGAAGAAGAAAAGGTCACTTTTCAATCTTATCATTTTCCAAAGGAGGTTGTTGATGATGTTGATGAATTCCCAAGTGTTTCTCGGATTCCCGATGCAATGCTTAAAAGAGTGGATCCTTTGAATCCTGTCTTGCAGACATATGTAAAAACTTTCGATTCTTCTATTCCTACGAGAAAATTATTACCACGCGAAACCAAGAAGTTGAAGAAAGATAATCCTACTTCTCCTGCGAAAAAAGCGAAGGGTTCAACCTCATCCAAATCCACGACGCAGAAGCAAGAAAATGTTGTTGTGACAATCGAAGCAACAACAGTGATTACGCCAGTTGTGGAAGAGTCACAAGAAAATGTGGTGATTCCTTCGAAAACAGGGATGTTTCGAAGAATAAAGATGAAATCCAAGCACAAACGCAAATCTTCATCTAAGAAACTACTTCGCAAACCTCAACTTTCTCATCAAGGAGTAATGTTTCGTGAGGTTCATGTTCCTGTTTCTCCTGCATCCAAGAAAAGGGCAGCCGAAGATATGGCGAAACATTTATCCCAATCAAAGAAGAAGAAGACAAAGAAGGCTAGGAAGATTGTTTCCTCAAGTGAGTCTACTGAAGAGGATGAGCGAGTACCAGAATCTCCAGAGACCACTATTCTTACAAGCTCAATTCTAGAGACCACTGTCATATTCACCCCTGAAGTTTCGACTGCCAAGTCACTTGTTGAGGAGGTACGAACTTCAGGCTTGGGTGAAAATGTTTCGAAGGATGCAGCTCAAGGTTCATTTATCTCTACTCCTTTTGAAACATTTGTTTCTGTTCCATCAACATCAACCATTCCTCCTACTTCAACTACTATATGTCCAACCTTTGAACACATCCTCAATCAACTGATCACTTCCATGTTCTCCTCTCAATCAACTAATACCCCCAAACCAACTTCACCCACTGAAACAGATCAAGAAGGGTTTAGAGGAACATTCGAAGACTTGGAATTTTAAGATGAAAAAGAAGATTTCCCTGATCACATGCTTATAACCATGAAATAATACAAGATTTTGAATCAAAAATTGAACTCCATTATTCAATCCCAAGCTGATCTTGGAGGAGGTTCATCAATTTCTAGTCTAGATGTTGATTCAATGCTAAAGATGTGTGAGTCCAGAATAATTGCCAAAGTGTCAGGGATGTTGAAGGCTTCTGAGATAGTGCTTATGGAGAAGGTGGATTATTTAGATCAAACAACTGAGCTTCATCTTAAAAATCAAAGATCTGATTTTCTGGGAGAAGTGAAAGATCTAAGAAGCGTAGGAAAAGAACGACATGTTCTTTTTGTTCAGGAAGTTAAGAAGGTTAGAGTAGATGTGAATTCGAAAATTCAAGAGCTTCATGAACAAATGAACAAAGAAATTTTATCTGTTCAACATGATTATCCATCCTTACATCAGAAGGTTGATATCATATGTGATGCAGTAACAAAATTTGCTAAAATGTACGAAGGTTTGAGTCCACAAATTGCTCAAATCTCCAAATCTGAAGTTAAAAATTTTGAAGGAGTGATGAAGCTGTTGAAAGAGCTGAAGGAGATATCTACAAAACTAGTTTCATCTCCCTTGATTACTCCTGAATTTTTGTCCCAAAAGTTTGTGCAGTTCGAAGCTATTCTTAACAAGCAACTTGCTCCACTCTTTCGCATATCCAGTCTTCTTCCCACAACAACTGCCCCTCCTGTTTTCTGAGGGGTGCAAGGGGGAGAAAGGAAGTCAATAGAAGAAGAAGCGAAAGTTGTGGGCAAGGTATTATCTTCGAACATTCCATCAACGAAGCCAGTGTTTGTGTCTGCTCAACCAGTGACTTCAACAATTGTTATAACATTGCCAACTACACGAACAATTTCGAAAGGAATTGTTATAGGTAAACCTTTAGAGTCTGGTGTGAGTGGTTCGAAGCCAAAAGACTTAGCTGAAAAATCTGCTTCGAAAGACAAAGTCAAATCAATCTTAATTGAAAAATCCAAGGAAGAAAAGAAGGCTGAAGCTGAAGCTGAACTCGATAGAATGAGGCTTGTTCAAAGCATCATGACTCAGAGGGATGGAGATCCGAAGGGTATGAACAAAGGTGATCCAGCTAAGCATTACAATTATGAAACAATTGAAGCCTTGGTTGCCTTTAACCACATGTACTCATTCGAAAAGAAGCCAAAATAGAGTTATGTGGTTACAAATACTGATGCTTTCCAGTTGGATTTACCTGTCAATGAGATGATGTTCATCATGCCTCAATTTAAAGCAGAAGGAAATTTCAATGGAAAGGATGAAGGAACCCAAATGAAGATTCGATTTCATGCTGTTCTGGGTAAAGCACCTGAGGAATTATGGTCACTAATCAAGATTAAAAAGGTGATTAGCATGAAGAAAGATGTGGTCTTCGAAAATCTTGTTCAAAATGTTAAATACACTGTGGCCAGGGCAAATGGTAAAACATGCGAATTCACCATTGTTGACTTTCCTCTAATGAACTTGTATGATCTTATACAAGTTGCATTGCTTCTTAAAGACAAGTCCTTCTCGTTTTTGCAAAATACTGATCCAGAAGAATTCAAACTTGGAGTTGCTCAAAATTTTCATTGAAAACTATTATGAGTGTCTTGCACTAACTGATGTGGAGCTAGCTACTGCGAAGGGGATGGAAGTTAAAGTTCCAATTGCTTCTTCATTGACTCATGTTGAGTTAAAGAAGTATGCAGATGGAGAAATATGTTTAAAGCCATTTGGAATTGTTTTTGCTGGGAAGGATAAAGCTGGAAAAGCTAAGAGGTTTTTGTTTCAAGCTAGTGAAGTGGAGAGATATTCAACATCTCAATATACGAACTTAATTGTTCGTATGAACCACTGTAAGAAGAATAAGGAAGGCGATAAGAAGGAAATGAAGAAGATTATTTCGTGGTACACAGAAGTTCGAATATTTTTGCTTTACTCCATCACTCTACTTACAAACTGAAGACTTCGACTTTTATTACAAAGGGGGAGATTGTTATAGTCAAAGTGTTGTAATAGTCGAAGTTTGTATTTAGAGTCTTCGAATCTTTCTGTATATTTATTTTACTAAGGCATGATATTAGAAGCATAATGTTTTAGTCCTTAGTATATTTTTTTACGCTTTCCTCTCCTATAAATAGGAGTAGTTACTAGTGTCTTAGTAACGAAGTGTTTACAGAATATTCATTGTACTCTGTAAACTTTGATAAAGCGTAATAGAGCCAAACAGATCATATTTACATCGGTGTTCAAATCTCGCATACTTACTTTGAATTCATTCTGTAATTCATTCTATATTCGATTCTTTGATTCATCAAAGCTTCGTAAACCATAAATTTGCACGCTTACTTAAACGACAACCACGCGCACTTAAAGAACCATTTACTGTAGAAATGGCTAATGGGAAAACTGAGAGCACAAATAGCATATACATAGGATGTACCCTAACTCTAGATAGCCATTCATTTCCTATCGATCTCATGCCGGTATCGATTAAAAGTTTCGACGTCATCATCGGCATGGATTGGTTGAGTCTTCATCGTGCCAACATTATGTGTTGCGAAAAAGTTGTACGCCTTAATCTTCCGTCTAACGAAACTCTCATTATCTATGGCGACAAATATTCAAGCATAGAAGTATCTACGTAAGGAATATCATGCATTCCTTGTTCACGTTGTTGATTCGAGCCTAGAAATGAAAGAACTAAAGAACATCCCAGTAGTGAGCGACTTTCCTAACATCTTTCCTAAAGAACTACAAGGATTACCTCCACAACGACAAGTCGAGTTCAGAATTGATTTAGTCCCAGGAGCTACCCCAGTAGCCAAATCGCCCTACCGATTAGCACCAGCAGAAATGCAGGAACTATCTGGTCAACTTAACGAACTGCTAAGCAAGGGATTTATGAGACCAAGCTTCTCACCCTGGGGAGCACCGATCTTGTATGTTAAGAAGAAAGACGGATCATTCTGTATGTGTATCGACTACAGAGAACTCAACAAACTGACGGTCAAAATCTTTATCCTCTGCCTTGCATAGACGATTTATTTGACCAACTACAAGGAGCGAGTTACTTTTCCAAAATTGATCTAAGATCCGGACATCACCAATTACGAGTGGTAGAGGAGGATGTTCCAAAGATAGCCTTCCGAACTCGTTACGGACACTACGAGTTCGTGGTGATTCCATTCGGATTGAACAATGCGTCCGCAGTGTTCATGGATTTAATGAATAGAGTATGTCATCCTTCCTTGGACAAGTTCATCATCATCTTCATTGATGACATCCTGATCTACTCTCGAAGTAAGGAAGAGCATGGAAAGCACCTACGACAAGTTCTAGGAACCTTGCGAATGGAGAAGCTCTATGCAAAGTTCTCTAAATGTGAATTTTGGAACCGAAGAGTCGAATTCTTAGGGCACGTGGTTAGCGAAGAGGGAATCCACGTGGAACTGTCCAAAATTAAAGCCATTGAGTACTGGTCATCACCGAAGATGCCTACATAAATTCATCAATTTCTAGGTCTCACTGGCTACTACGCAGGTTCATAGAGAACTTCTCTCGGATTGCGAAACCTCTTACTACACTGACCCAGAAGGGAGTGGCCTTTGACTAGGAAGAGAAAAAACAAAAAGTGTTTCAAACGCTGAAGCGAGCCTTATGCACCGCACCGATACTGTCCCTCCCCGAAGGGATAGATGACTTCGTTGTATACCGTGATGCATCCAACCAAGGGATCGATTGTGTTCTGATGCAACGAGGTAAGGTCATCGCCTATGCCTCGAGACAGCTGAAGACACATGAAGTCAACTACACCACACATGATCTTGAGTTGGGGGCAGTTGTGTTTTCCCTGAAGATCTAGAGACACTACATGTATGGTACAAAAAGCACAATCTTTACAGACCACAAGAGTTTATAGCACATATTCGATCAGAAGGAGCTCAACATGAGACAACGATGGTGGGTTGAGCTACTCAATGACTACAAATGCGAAATTCGTTATCATCTGGGGAAAGCCAACGTAGTAGTAGACACCCTAAGTCGGAAGGAATATTCTAGTCGAAGGGTCAAATCGTTGACAATGACTATCCATTCACACTTGTCTACACAAATTCAGGAGGCTCAACTAGAAGCCTTGAAACCTGAAAACATGGTGAGTGAATCTCTTAGAGGAATGGATAAGAACTTAGAAGCTAAGGGTGACGGAGCCTTATATTTCATGGACCAGATCTAGACACCGAAGCGTGGTGGTCTCTGAGACTTGGTCATGACTGAGGCACACAACACTCGGTATTCTGTCCACCCAGGTTCTGATAAGATGTATCTGGATCTTAAAAAGTTATACTGGTGGCCTAACATGAAAGCAGAGATTGCTACCTTTGTAAGTAAATGCCTTACCTGCGCAAAGGTTAAGGTCGAGTACCAGAAACCCTCCGGTTTGCTGCAAAAACCAGAGATTCCAGAATGGAAGTGGGATCGGATCACTATGGATTTCATAACCAAGTTGCCCAAGACAACGAGTGGACTTGATACCATATGGGTCATCGTCGATAGATTGACCAAGTCTGCACACTTCCTACCTATCAAAGAAACTGACAAGATGGAGAAGCTTACGAGAACATACATTAGGGAAATTGTTCGACTGCATGCTGTTCCTATATCCATTATCTTCGATAGAGATAGTAGGTTTACTTCGAGGTTCTGGCAGTCACTACAAAGTTCCCTAGGAACGAGGCTAGACATGAGTACAACCTACCATCCTCAGACCGAAGGACAAAGTGAGAGAACCATCCAAACACTGGAAGATATGTTGAGAGCCTATGTGATCGACTTCGGGAAAGCATGGGATTCTCACTTACCCCTTGTCGAATTTTCCTACAATAACAGTTATCACACGAGCATCAAGGCTGCTCCATTTGAAGCCCTTTATGGCCAGAAGTGCAGATCCCCTCTTTGCTTGGTTGAGGTGGGTGACACCCAGTTAGCTAAAGGACAAGTTCCTGACAACACTCTCACAGGTCTGAAAGTCATACAGGAAACGACAGAGAAGATCATTTAGATTCGTGAACGATTGAAGGCCTCTAGAGACCGACAGAAGAGCTACGCAGACAAACGAAGGAAGCCTTTGGAATTCCAGGTGGGAGACCACGTTATTTTGAAAGTCTCGCCCTGGAAGGGCTTGACATGCTTCGTAAGGCATGGGAAGCTCAATCCAAGATACATAGGGCCTTTCGAGATTCTCACTAGAATCGGCCCTGTAGCTTACAAACTCAACCGACCCCGCGAGCTCAATAACGTACATTCTACATTCCACGTCTCAAACTTGAAAAAGTGTCTTTCCGACGAGACTCTTGTAATCCCACTCGATGAGATCAAGATCAACGGGAGCCTCAACTTCGTGGAAGAACCTGTAGAGATCATGGACTGCGAGGTCAAGCAGTCAAAGCAAAGCCGCATCCCGATAATGAAGGTTCGCTGGAATGCCAAGCGAGGACCTGAATTCACTTGGGAGGTAGAGGATCAGATGAAACTGAAATATCCTCATCTATTTGCTTAGTTATTTGTAACTACTTAATTACTTAAACTCTAATTTCGGGACAAAATTCCTTCTAACGGGGGGATGATCTGACAACCTGAAATTTCTATTATGAACAATCATTCACTTCAATAAAAATCAAAACTATTTCTGTCATCTATTAATCATTTTGGGAGTCAGTTTAAGTGTTTTAAAGCTTAGTACTTCAAGGAATAACATGAGAGAGGATGCCCTAAGTTCAATTTACATCATTTTCGTTAAAACTCCAACAGTAAGGAGTTTTCGGACCAAACACTATTTGGGCCGAAAACCCCCTTGAGTATATATATGACACTTAGCCATATTTATCACTTTTTCACTCTTTCAAGAACAAGGACCGAAATCCTCTCAAGTATCATCCAATTTTCCTTCTAGATCTTTAAAATGTAAGTGTTTCTTACCCTATCTAGTTGATTCCTCCCATATTCAAGTGTTTCTACATGCTTTCTACCATGAAATCATTCCATTTATGTAGATCTTCAAGTGTTCTTAGTTACACCAAGAACACACACTAGTGTTTCGGGCCAAAAATCACCTCCTTTGCTTCCATATTGTAAGTATCTATCTCTTATACCTGTTATCTAGTAAGGATACTTAATTTAGAGCCTTGAAATCATCATTTTTCCAAGAACAAAAGGGGTTTTCGGTTGGTACATCTCCTAAAACCGAAAACCCTAAATAAAGGTGTCAAAATGACTTTAAGCCTTCCTAATGCTTAGTATTGAGTCTAGAACACTACTTGCTTATTAGAAACCCTTGTAAAACACCTTATGCATCAAATAACAAGAGTTTTCGGTCAACCTTTGGACTGAAAACCTATTGGACCGAAAGCCAAATAAACCAAAAGCCTCTTTGACCGAAAACTCCCTTAAGTGGCTATACAACCCTTAGATGCAACCCTTGATACTACTAGCACTTGAATCAAAGTGTTTTTCCTTATCCTAGGGTGTGTTAAATTGGTTAATTAGTTTTTAAATGACTAATTGTAATACATATATGTGTTATTATATGATAAATAGGATCCGTGTGTGTGCTCAAGCCTTCACTTGACACTTAGCATCCTATACCATCCGTTCATCCAAACCATTCACTACAGGTGAGTTCATACCCCTTAATTAACCTTTGAAATGCTTTTAAATGTTTTTAAATGCTTTAAGGGGGGGAGGGGGGATACAAGTTGAATCATGTTTGTTATTAGATCAATCACATGTGATTAATAACTAGCATGCTAATGGATTTTCCATACTTTAAATTGTTTTACCAAACAAATGACTTCAAATTATTTATCAAACTATTTTACATATCAAACTCTTTATCAAATTCACTTTTGTATACTAAACGTTTCTTGTACAATTTTCAAGCTTATATATTGTTAAAACCATGTCTACTACATATATAGTTATATAAATAAGGATTGAAGGACTTAGGAGAGATAACCCACTTTACTTCTTGTCCTTGTTTGGTTGTGGTCTTAAAGTACCCGGTTGTTTGTCTGAGTGTCGTTGAATCCTTAGTTATATATTATGTATATATGTATAGATATAAAGACTTTTATCTCAGTTCAGTACATTCAGTCATACAAACAAGTCTACTAATAAACTATAATAGGTATAGTTTAGGGTTATGATACTTACTACTTCTAGTCCAATGAAGCATACAAGAGTCAGTTCATTCATGAGCCATTACTTATTACTATGAGAACATATACAATTATACTAGGATGAGAACATATACAACTATACTATGATGAGAACATATACAACGATACTATCATGAGAAACAATACATTACATATACAAGTACACTTTAACATAAATGTGATTCACTGTATCCGAGCATGCCTTCATTGTCATGGCCCGAGTTGTATCCAGAATCTCCTGGTGGGAGAGCATGAGTTTGCGTATAGATCTATACTAGATTGACTATCCTACACCTTGCTGCTAGCTAAAGCGGGACCTGCAGGTCTTCGGGTGCCAAATGTCATACCTTTCAACGTCTTACATCGTCATGTTCATAGTCGATGGTATGGTACAATTAATCACATAATACCTTCATATAAATCCGATTTAAGGTAGTTAGTACAGTAGTAGTTCCTATAATACAACACTACAGTACTACATTAATTTACCCGTTACATTTAATTGGTGATCACTTCACCTAAACATTAATGTACAAACTATATTTTGATAATGATAGTTACACTTGGGAAAATTACACACTTTTACAAGAACAAACATACAAAATAGTTGTGCCTTGGTAGAAGGCTACTTTTAGTAGAAAATATAGGATTTTCTAGGAGTTACAAACTTTTACAAACCACTTACAAACATTCATATACTTTTACTACAAACGTTTACAAACTCGTACTTTAAACAACGGTTCAAACATTTTGATGCAAACATAGACACTAAATACTTATGAAATCACCAGCTTTAATGCTAATAAACTCTTTCAAAATAACTTGTATTCTCAGGTGGTCAGTAGACATGTACCGATGCCAGCTTTTGAGAAGATGGAGCGCATACAAGACTCCTCTTATATTTTGATTCATATTTTGGTGTCTTATATACTACAAAACACACTTGTATTAAAATTATCTATTTAATGCAATGGATGATGTTGTTTACTTGTTTACTATTATACTGTGTTGTGATATTGTACCTGACATCCTCCGCCCCATAACATTTCTGTTGTTCTCGGTTTTGGGGTGTGACAACCCTCAAAGAGGGCTGTTGTGGATGCGTTGTGTATGTGTCCCATGTGTATGTGTGCATTTCAGTGTTGATGCCCGTTTTGGATGTGTTGTTGGCCGGAAAATCAAGTAGGAAGACCACCATGGCAACTAACCATGGTGGCTGCCGCCCGTGCTACTCTTTCTGCCGCCAGCAGCCACCGTGTGTGGTGGCTGTGTATGTGAAATGGTGTGTAAGTGTGTGTTATTTCAGTTGAATGTATTTATCGGGTGTTGCTTGACCGGAAACTGAAGAAAAACCACCACCACTGTGAGTTGCTGGCTTCCACTGCATGGCACCACTGACCACCGTTTTTGGTGGTTGTATTGGGCTTTTTCATTGTTCTTTTGGATCTAGTGTGGGTTGTAAGAAATTGTATGTGTATTGGATTATTGGAATTATTACTCAAACTATCGCCATGTGCGGGTGGCTGCCGCCTCCTACCGCCATAGGATCGCCGCTGACACCACGACCCGAGGTGGCAGTGGGTGGTGCCCAATGTATTAATTATATATTTATTTAATTAGATAATCATTTAACTTTAGGAGTTGGAAACCCTAATTAGGGTTTAGAAAACCTTAATAATGTTTTCATGTTTAGCTCGTATGATATTTCTTTTGTTAGTGAAGACCATGTGGGGGTTCCCATGATAGGCAATTAAGACCACGTTGGGGTTTCAGTGGCAGTTAGTAAAAACCATGTCGGGGTTCCCATGGTAATTAGTGAAGACCATGTGGGGGTTCCCATGGCAGGTATTTAAGACCACGTGGGGATTCTAGTGGCTCTCGGTATAAGACCTTGGAGGGTTTCCATGACATCCTTATATGTTTGTATACATGGCTTATGTGGTATATGTAGCTTATAGAGCTAATATGTATTATGTGATTATGTGGATTGTGTAGGGTATGCTCTGGGGAACTCATTAAGCATCAGCTTACAGTTTGTTGGTTGTTTCAGGTACTTCAGAGCCTAAGGGCAAGTGCTCGACTTGATGGCATGACATGTACTCTTCGACGATTTTATTTGGGGACACTCTAATATTATGAATAAAATGTTTGATACTGTGGATTTTGAAAACAATTGTGATTGGTATTTTATGTTTATTGGAAACAATTTTGTTAATATAAAATGAAATTTTTTATTGGAAATTTGGTTTTTTACATTTTACGCATATTTGTGCTCATAATGTTAATAATCGTGTTATAATATGTCAGTTTCGTCGCTCGGGAGAAACGATTAGTAGGAATTTTATTCGAGTTTGTAATGCAGTCATACGATTGCATACTCATTTGCTTAAGAAACCTAAACCTGTTCCTGATAACTCTGCTGATCAATGATGGAAGTGGTTTAAGAATTATTTAGGAGCTTTAGATGGAACATATATAAAGTGTCTAGTTCCAGCCGAAGATCAGTATAAATATAGAACAAGAAAGAATGACATTGCAACAAACGTTCTAGGGTTTGTTCCCAAGATATGCAATTTATAGATGTGTTAATTGGATAGGAGGGGTCGGCTGTGGATGGTAGAGTTCTTTGTGATGCTCTTCTTAGACCACATGGACTTAAAGTTCCAAGGCTGGGTATGTTCTTTTTTTTTTTTTTTTTTTTTTAAGTATACATCTTATTTATAAATTTTTATTAATATGTTATTACCTATAGTTCTTATCTATAGGTTATTATTTGGTTGATGTCGGATACACAAATGGAGAGGGTTTTCTAGAGCCTTATAGAGGAAGAGGTACCACTTAAATGAATGGTGCCATGGATACCAACCAACCACATCAAAGGAATTCTTTGACATGAAACATTCATCGGCAAGAAATGTTATTGAATGATGTTTTGGCCTTTTGAAGGGAAGATAAAAAATATTAAAGGATAATTCGTATTATCCAATTGAAACAAAAAATAAAATCATAGTGGCATGTTGTCTTCTACATAACTTCATAAGGCAAGAAATGAGAGTAGATCCGTTGGACGAGTGTGATCAGGATGAGGGGATTGAAGATCTTCGACAAGAAGATGTGGATACTATTAATTCTATCGGGACATCAAATGAATGGACCATATTTACAAATAATTTAGCCCATAATATGTTTACATCTAGGGGCAATCAATTAAATTGTTGTATTATTTGCTTATTGTTATGTTGGACAAATTGTTGTATTTGTTGGTTGTTGTTGTATTGGGCAATTTGTTATTTTTCTTATCTATTTAATATTTATAAAAAAATGTTCTTTTGCTTATCTATTGTTGTTGATCCATGCATGGGTCATGAAAGCCCAAAATGTGATGGATTAGTGATTACTAGTGGGCTAGAAGGTGGTTTGGGCTCAATGGTTGGGTTGTGCATGGTAACCCACAAATTGAATTAAGGTTGCATGAAGACTAGGGCAACATTTTTAAGGCTTCATAAGTGCTAAAAATGTTACTATTTGCTTCATAAAGCCTCCTAGCCGTTTTTGACACTCTTTGGTGGATTAGGGTTACACTTTAATGCTTATGATGACTCCTTAATGCTTCTTATGGCTCCTTAATGAAGCATAGCCGTTTTTTTTTCATTCACAAGTCTCATGGACGTTTTTTTGTGTTCTTTCAAGAGTTACCTTAATTTCTATTTACTAGTTTTAATGAATAATTGGTTGGTTGGCTTGTAACCACCAAATTTGTAATAAAGGCTTCATATAAAGCCAAATTATGCATGGAAAAAGTAAGGCGCGAATTTTAATCAAAGAACCATTATTTTTACTTTGAATTATTGTTATAATTCTCAAATTATCTTGTTGGGACGTGTTCTTGACTTGATACGAACTCAATCCAATAAGTCTTGGATTGTTTTCATCAGTATACAACTTAATAGGCCTTGAGTTGTTACTATACTAATCTATCTATTTCTTTCCATTCACATATCATTTGTGGTTTCTATTCTCTCTTAATTTACCTAAACACTTCCCTACTCACTAAATCAAGCCCATACACGCATCATAAGTGGTATCAGAGCGCAGAATGGATTTTGATGATCCAGAGTTCCTACAAAATCTTCGAGAAGCATTAAGAAACATCCAAGAAGGTGGAAATCGAAGGAAACCCCGCCGTGGTGAACATAGGGTTGTGGAAGAATTCAAGGTGTCTGAATTGCATGAATTTGTTGGTGGAACTGATCCTGAACGCTACTTGGAGTGGGAAAGGAAGATTGAAAGAATGTTCGAGTACAAAGAAGTGGATGACGAAAAAAGCTACAAGTATGCCATTCTCAAGCTAAGTGGTGGTGCTTCATTATGGTTTGAAGGGCTTAAGGCCAAGAGAACCCGTGAAGGCAAACAAAAAATTTGTTCTTGGCTTTCTCTAAAACGAAAGCTAAGAAAGAGATATGTTCCTTCTACTCATAGAATGGCCACTTACAAGAAGATTGCTGATTTGAGGCAAGGAAAAATGAGTGTTGGAGAATACATTGATGAATTTGAGAAGTTGTCCTTGATGGGGGATATTGAAGAAATTGAAGAACAAAAAATGACTCGTTTTCTAAAAGGGTTGAACTACAACATTGCCAATGTTGTGGAGTTATATCCTTATGCTGATTTTGGAACTCTTTGTGGTTTGTGTTTGAAGTTGGAGGGGCAAGCCAAAGCACGTTATGGTGGGGGTTCAAGTTCAAGTCTCGAAAGTCCCAAGTCAAAGTCGTGGTCCAAGCCCGAGTCCAGCAATAGACAAAATTATGTTTCTACTCCTTCTGGTTCTAGTAGTGTTCCCGTTGCTCCTAAACTTACTAGTGGTACCAAAGAAACTAGTTTGGCGAAAATTAGATGTTTCAAGTGTCAAGGTTTTGGTCATTACCAAAATGCTTGTCCAAACAAAAGGGTGGTGACTTTAAGGGTGGCCATTGAATGTCGTGAAGAGTTGGAGGAAGAAGAGAGGTTGGCGGGTAATTTTTTATGATACACAACAAGAAGAGGAAGAAGAGGAGGAGGTAGAGTATGAAGCACCGGTGTATGATATAATTTTGGTGCTTAGAACCCTTAAAACTCAAGGGGTTCAAACCGTGGCTGATGTTGTAACGACCCGTTCCCGGTATGTTAATTCATTAGTAATTGTTTTAAAGTTTTGCAAGAGGGACTCGGCGAGTTCATAGCCTGCCTCGCCGAGTAGGGTCGCGACTTCGAGCACGTGTTAGCTAGTGACTCGGCGAGTCCATATCCCGGACTCGGCGAGTCCGTCCGTCTGGGTGAAACCCTAAATCCCCGGGTTGCCCACTATTTAAGTCACCTTATAGCCCCCATTCTCGCCTCCTTCACCCTCTAAAGCTGTGAGAAAACCCTAGTTCATCCTTGAGAGTTTGTAAGTGATTTTGTGTGATTTTGTGAAGGCTTGAAGAAGGAGAAGAAGAAAGGAGCAAGGAGAAGAGGTGGAGTGCCAAGATCCAAGGGCAAATCTGAGTTATTTGAGGTATTTTCGGATTTCCCCTCTTGTTTTATGCTTTAAACCTCCATTAGAACTCTTCTAAGATCTAGTTGATGCTTGTTCCAAGCCTTATGATTGCATGAATGCCCTAACAAGCCGAGATATCCTTAGATCTATTCATTGAGAAGTCCCATAGTCCAGATCTATTGCCTTTATGGGGATACTTTGCATATTAACCCTAGATCTATCCCTTTTATGCATCTTTTAGCCTTATTTCCCTTGTTCATGTGTTTGTACACGTAAAGTTGGAAACTTTACGTGGTAAATCAGCTTATTGGACTCAGATCTATCATTTGTATGTTCTGGATTCAATCTAAATCGAGTGAAAAACAGTTGCATGGCGGCAACTCGGCGAGTCGGGAAGAACGACTCGGCGAGTCGAGTCGCGAGTCCCCGATTCCTTCATTTTTAGCAGTGTCGAGTGGAACCAGTGAGTTAGAGAGTGAAATCAGCGAGTTGAGGGTAGACTCAGTGATGGAGGGACTCGACGAGTTGTTCATACAACTCGGCGAGTCCAAGGCAATCTTCTTAAGCTCAAGAACAACTCGTTGAGTTGTTCATACGACTCGGCGAGTCGGATGAAGATTGTCTGAGTTCTTGGATCAAGAGGGTACTCGTCGAGTCGATGCCATACTCGACGAGTAGCAGCGAGTAGGATTGAAAAGGGAGAGTAGGACTCGGCGAGTTGGGAGGCCCAAATCGGCGAGTCAGTCCAAATGAGAGTGATTTTGACCAAGGGTAAAAGAGTCATTTTACCCAAGCACAGTGTTTAGTATTTGATTGAGTGTGTTTATGGACTTGTAGCCGGGGAGATACAGGAGCAGCAGCAGTTAGATTCCAGAGCCACACACTCAGCAACCAGTTTACGAGGTGAGTTTCCTTCCAGTAGGGATGGGTCTAAGGCCACAATGCCGGCCCGTTCAGTTAGCAGTAGTTTCCGGACTTTGATCCGATGCAGTAGCTAGTATGTTTGATGCCTTCTTGGCTCAGACAGGATTTGTGTGCTATGTTTTATGTGTTATGTATTATGTGTTCCGGGCTACGGCCCGATGTAGTATGCAGTATATGTGTTCATGCTAGTTGTTATGTTATGCTACGCTATGCTCAGTCAGTTAGTTCCGGACTTCAGTCCGATGCAGGGGACAAGGTCCCAGTCGGTTCCGGACTTTGGTCCGATGCAGTTAGTTCCGGACTTCGGTCCGATGCAGATAGTTCCGGACTTCGGTCCGATGCAGGGGACAAGGTCCCAGTCAGTTCCGGACTTCGGTCCGATGCAGTTACCGGGCTTCGTCCCGATGCAGTGGGCAAGGCCCAATATGTGTTTATATGTTATTGTATGGTATGTGGTAGTTTGGGGGAGCTCACTAAGCTTCGTGCTTACAGTTTCAATTTTGGTTTCAGGTACTTCCGCAAGCAAAGGGAAGAGCTCGGGGTGACGGCATCGCACACACCACAACTTTAGCTTTTAGCCTGGGATTGATTTAGTTTGTTTTGATTTGACGTAGTATGATATAGTTTTCCGCACAGTGTTTTCTATTATGTTGGAATACATCACGTATGGTTTTATTATATGACACTCTGATTATGGTTTTGATTATATCGAAAAACGAAATTTTTGGGTCGTATTTTTGGGTTGTTTCAGATGTGGACCAACGAGACCAATTGTTTCACACCAAATGTTTGGTTAGAGACAAGTGGTGTAGTTTGATTATTGATGGTGGAAGTTGTACTAATGTTGCTTTTAATGAAATGGTGACCAAATTGGGTTTGTCTACTACAAACCACCCAAAACCGTATGTTCTTCATTGGTTGGATGATGGAAGCAAAATAAAGGTGACAAAACAGGTTAGAGTTGGTCTAACTATGGGGTCTTATGAAGATGAAGTGTTGTGTGATGTTATTCCTATGGATGCATGTCATATTTTGTTGGGGCGTCCTTGGAAATTTGATAGGGACGTGTTACATAGAGGGAGGAGCAATGAATATGAGTTGAAACACAATAATAAAAAAATTGTGTTAAAACCCATGTCCCCAACGGCCATAAGGTCCATGATTTCTAAACAAGTAAAAAAAACCTAATCTTTCTATGTTTGCTAGTGAAAGGGAGGTGGAGCAAGTTCTTGACAAAGGTGATGTTATTTACATGCTTGTAGCCACAGAGCATGTAAAGGTGGAGAAGATGGTGCATGGAGAAAACACTATTGCTAATTTGCTTTTGGAGTTTCAAGATGTGTTTCCAGCGAATTACCACCGGGTTTGCCTCCAATCTGCGGTATCGAACACCAAATTGACCTTATTCCGAGTGCTCCTTTGCCTAATAAAGCTGCCTATAGATGTAATCCGCAGGTGACAAAAGAGTTGCAAAAACAAATTGATGAACTCATGAAAATGGGTTATGTTCGTGAAAGCCTAAGTCCTTGTGTTGTTCCAGTTTTGTTGGTTCCAAAAAAAGATGGTTCTTGGAGGATGTGTGTTGATAGTAGGGTTGTTAATAACATCACCATAAAATACCTATTTCCTATTCCTAGAGTTGATGATTTGTTGGACGAGTTGCATGGTTGTATTGTGTTCTCAAAAATTGATTTGAGAAGTGGTTACCATCAAATTCGTATGCATGAAGGGGATGAATGGAAAACAGCCTTTAAAACTAAACATGGCTTGTATGAATGGACCGTGATGCCTTTCGGTCTAACTAACGCACCTAGCACTTTCATGCGACTAATGAATGAAGTGCTAAAATCTTTTTTGGGCAGGTTTGTGGTTGTGTACCTTGATGATATCTTGGTATATAGCAAGAGCTTGGAGGATCATTTGGTGCACTTAAAACAGGTTTTCGAGACGCTTAGAGCTCAAAAACTCTATGGAAAGCAAGAAAAATGTTCGTTTTTAGTGGAAGAAGTGGCATTTTTGGGTTTTGTGGTTTCAAAAAATGGCGTGTCCGTAGACCCATCCAAAACTGAAGCAATCAAGTCATGGCCTATTCCTACTAACATTTCTGAAGTTAGATCATTTCATGGTCTTGCTTCTTTCTATAGAAGATTTGTTCGTGATTTTAGCACCATTGCAAGTCCCATGACAGGTTGTTTGAAGAAAGGAGTCTTTGCATGGGGAGAAGAAGCTCAAAAGGCATTTGAGAAACTCAAGGCATTATTGTGTGATGATCCTATTTTGGCTCTTCCAGATTTTTCTCAACCATTTGAAGTGGAGTGTGATGCAAGTGGAGTTGGTATTGGGGCTGTTTTGATCCAATCCAAACGTCCCGTTGCTTATTTTTCTGAAAAGTTGGGTGGTGCTCGTTTGAATTATTGCACTTATGATAAGGAGTTTTATGCTATTATTCGTGCTTTAGATCATTGGAGTCATTATTTGCGTGCAAATCATTTTATTTTGCATTCTGATCATGAATCCTTGAAGTACATCAATGGGCAACAAAAGTTGAGCACAAGACATGCAAAGTGGGTGGAGTTCTTACAATCCTTTCATTTTTCATGCAAATACAAGGATGGCAAAAGCAATGTGGTGGCTGATGCACTCTCGAGGCGTTACTCATTATTGGTGACTTTGGATGTTCGTTTCTTGGGATTTGAAACTCCAAAGGACCATTATCAATCTGATATGGACTTTGGAGATATGTTTTTGAAATGTGCAGGTGGTCCTAATGGTGAATTTGTGATTCAAGATGGCTTTCTATTCAAAGGCAATCGCCTTTGTGTCCCAAAACATGCAATACGGGAGTTGTTGATTCGTGAAGCTCATGGCGGTGGTTTGGCTGGTCATTTTGGCATTACCAAAACTTTGCAGGTGCTTAAAGAACATTTCTTTTGGCCGAAGATGTTGGGGGATGTAACCAACATATTGGGCAAGTGTGTTAAATGTCATATGGCGAAAACAACTTTCAAGCATGGTGTTTACACTCCTTTTCCGGTTCCTATTCATCCTTGGGAAGATGTGTCCATGGATTTCATTATGGCTTTGCCTAGAACTCAAAGGGGGAAGGATTCCATTATGGTGGTGGTGGATAGTTTTTCAAAAAAGGCTCACTTTGTGCCATGTCATAAAACCAATGATGCATCTAATGTGGCTGATTTGTATTTTAAAGAGGTGGTTCGTTTGCATGGTATTCCTAAAACAATTGTTTCTGATAGGGATTCCAAATTTCTAAGTTACTTTTGGAACACTTTATGGAGGAAAGTGGGTACTAAGTTACTTTTTAGTACATCCCATCATCCACAAACGGATGGGCAAACAGAGGTTACTAATAAAACTTTGGGTGCTTTGTTGAGAGGGTTGGTTAGCAAAACTCAAAAAGATTGGGACATCAAACTTGCACATGCTGAATTTGCCTATAATCGTTCTCCTACTTATGCTACAGGTCACTCTCCTTTTGAGGTGGTGTATGGTGTGAATCCTTACATGCCTTTGGATTTGATTCCATTGCCAAAGGATGAATTGGTTCACAAGGATGCTAATGACAAGTTGAAGGCCATGATGAAACTACACCAACAAGTTCGTGAGAAGATTGAAGCTGTGAATGAGTTGTAGAAACAGAAGTCAAACAAGCATAGGAAACCACGTGTCTTTCAAGATGGTGACTTGGTGTGGGTGCATATGAGGAAAGAACGTTTTCCTAAAAAAAGGAAAAACAAGTTAATGCCAAGAGCCGAAGGTCCTTATAAAGTGGTGTCGCGTGTCAATGATAATGCTTACAAGGTAGATTTAGGAGGAGACCATGGAGTGCATGCTACCTTTAATGTGGGAGATCTTTCACCTTATCTTGATGATGATGGACTTGATGAATTGAGGTCAATTCCTTTCAAAGGGGGAGGGGATGATCCATGCATGGGTCATGAAAGCCCAAAATGTGATGGATTAGTGATTACTAGTGGGCTAGAAGGTGGTTTGGGCTCAATGGTTGGGTTGTGCATGGTAACCCACAAATTGAATTAAGGTTGCATGAAGACTAGGGAAACATTTTTAAGGCTTCATAAGTGCTAAAAACGTTACTATTTGCTTCATAAAGCCTCCTAGCCGTTTTTGACACTCTTTGGTGGATTAGGGTTACACTTTAATGCTTATGATGACTCCTTAATGCTTCTTATCGCTCCTTAATGAAGCATAGCCATTTTTTTTTCATTCACAAGTCTCATGGACGTTTTTTTGTGTTCTTTCAAGAGTTACCTTAATTTCTATTTACTAGTTTTAATGAATAATTGGTTGGTTGGCTTGTAACCACCAAATTTGTAATAAAGGCTTCATATAAAGCCAAATTATGCATGGAAAAAGTAAGGCACGAATTTTAATCAAAGAGCCATTATTTTCACTTTGAATTATTATTATAATTCTCAAATTATCTTGTTGGGACGTGTTCTTGGCTTGATACGAACTCAATCCAATAGGTCTTGGATTGTTTCCATCGGTATACAACTTAATAGGTCTTGAGTTGTTACTATACTAATCTATCTATTTCTTTCCATTCACATATCATTTGTGGTTGCTATTCTCTCTTAATTTACCTAAACACTACCCTACTCACTAAATCAAGCCCATACACGCATCAATTGTTCATTATGTTTATAGGTATGACAAGCTAAACTAGAAACAATAGGCCATGGACAAGTAATGAAGAAATGAAGCTAGTTGAGGCGTTGGTAAATATGACAAATGTTGGAGGGTTTAAAGCTAATAATGGTTTCGAATCCAGATATTTGCAACACCTTGAGCAAGCATTGAAACAATCACTTCCAAACTCAGGTCTTTTAGGTAAGCCACATATTGAATCTAAGATAAAAACTATGAAAAAATATTGGCAATGTGTCTATGATATGGTAAATGGTTCAAACACAAGCGGTTTTGATTATGACCCCAAAAAGTATTGTGTTACTGCTGAGGATCCGGTTTGGGAGGCATACCTACAGGTACATTTTAATAATTAAGCAACCACATGGAAATATTTTTCTTTTTGTTTTTTATATGAATTACAATGTTGATAAATAAGTACATAAAGAAGCGACTAGATGGAAACACAAAACATTTCTTTATTATGAAGATATTTGCATTGTTTTTAGATAAGACCAAGCTCAAGGAAATAGAGCTAGAGATTTCATGGAGAGGGAACAAGAGGTGAACTTAGAAGAAGAAACGCAAGATTCAAATGATGATTTTCTAGATTTAGAGGAAGTTAGTCGTACTACAGTCGTGCAACATAATGAAACTTCACCTAGTGTTCATTCCAAGAAGAGGAAAAATCAAAGTGATGAGGGGTTTAACAAGGCAGTTAGCTTAATTACAAAAAGTATTCAAGAAATATCAAAGGACTTGAGTTAAGGTATTAAATTTGACACGAAGATTAACGAGCTAAGGGAGAAGATCCCTCCAAAGATTTTAAAGATGAATTCAATAAGTCAACTTGAAAAGTTCAAAGCTTTGACCAAGATAAGAAGTGACCCCATTAATGTTCAAAAAATTTGAGAAATTGATGAAGGTGATAGAGAAGCTTGGGTAAAATACACTTTGGAAGGGTAGTATTATCAATTGGGATGTGCATTGGATGTTGATCGGTATTTTGCATATGAAAGTCTTTGGTGCCTTCGATTTGGATGTAACGATATATTTTACGTTAACTTTTTTTTTTTTTTTTTTGTAATAATATTAGGATATCTAGTGAATAAGGTGATAGCTTTTAAGTTATGTTTTTTTTGGTAACATTATTGGGATGTGTATTTAAAGTATTTTAAGTTATGAAGTCATTTGCATGATTTTCACATTATATTCAATTAGTTAAATTAAATTTTACTATTTTTATAATTTATGTAATTCATCTTTACATATAAATTAAAAAAGAAAGTAAAATTAAGCAAAATAGACAAAAAGGATAATTATGTCATTTTATATGGATTCCAATTTCAATTCCTGCGAACCAAACAAAATCTGGAATTAATTCTAATTCCATTTCCTGCCAACCAAACAGAATATGGAATTAGATTCAAATTCCTGACGGATTCCTTTTCCAATTCCAAATGCAATTCCTTCAGCAACATTCTGCGAACCAAACAAACCCTTGGTTTTTGCCTTCTTTTATTTTACTCCATACGGATGAGTACACACATAAATCATTTGTCCACGTGTTTCATCATTTGTCCTCCACCTTTTCTCCACCTTCTCTCTCGCCACTTATTTTCTTCTATTTTTTGCTTTCTTTGTTAGCTTGCCTTGCTTCCTATCGTTTTCAGGTTTTATATATTTCGATTAAGGAAGAGACTATTTCCTCTCTCCATTCCTATCAACAAGGCCTAAAACGACCCTAGCGCTAACCATACCTTCTGGTTCATCTCCATCTTCTCCAGATCCTCGATTAGGGCTTCTCTCCACCTTGATCCTTTACTACTTGTGACTGTTGGGAGACGCTTTTGTTTTCCTGAGTTGCTCTCGGATCTGCTTTGGAAGATGACTCTCACAACACTAAAGCAACTTGCTTCCTAACTTTTTCCGACGATTTCAAAAGTTAGATTAGGTCAGATTCTCTCATATCATGAGTTTGATCTCAAAAGTTAGCAAATCTTATGTAAGTTCATTATTTGCAATGTATAGTGATTTCGATTTATGAGCAAATCTAGGTTCACTTCCAATTTATGTAGTTTCGATTTTTTGTTTGTCTAATTTTGATTTGTTTATCTAATTCTCCCACATGATGTCGATTTGTAGTGTCTGCTAGTGCTACTGTTGGTTTCAATTTCATCACACATCTTTTCTTTAGATTTTAGCAAAGCTAACTTACCAGCATTGTAGTAGTATTAATAGGGTTTATAATCCACTAAACCCAATCTATGTTCTGATTTCTTTTACCTTTTAATGCAATAGCACACTGAATGGATGTTGTAGGATTCAATATGTTCACTATAAGGGTAAGAAAGGTAACATTTATATTTTGGTAAGTTTTAACTTTTTTACCCCTTGATATAGCAAGTTTCTTATTTTAGGCATGAAATGAAAAAAATTGAATCTTTTTCAGGTGATGAACATGTTTGGACCAAGTCTTTAGGATGTTTGGAATTCTTTAGGCCAATCGTAAGGCCAATCGTAAGACTCTCCCTGTGATTTTATACAAACACACCTTTTTAGAAAATTAAATGTTTTTTCAATCATTAATCATTTTCTTTTTATAGGATGTCACCAAGTATCAATTCTTGAAAAGCTTCATGCAAAGGTGTGAGATAATTTATATACTTTTTTAACCTAATTCTCTCTCTCTCTCTCTCTCTCTCTCTCTCTCTCTCTATTTTCTTAAAGATTTGTTTCATGGAGACGTGAAACCTGAAAACTTTTTACTTGTTCAACATGGATTAGTTTATCAAAAGAAGCTATATTTTATCGATCTTGGCTTGGGTATGCTTTCTATAATGACAAAATAAGTCCCATAATTATATTCATTTATGTTTAAACATATTTATATTGTTTCCTAATATTAAATTAACCTCACATCATTAATCCATAAAATCTTATTGCTTCATCGTAATCATCTAATTAATATGTCGAATATGATCAATGCCTAGATATTTTCAGTTTTTTATTTAAATATAATAATATATCTTACTTCAGTTAGGGTCTCGATAAAACATGAATTCACGTTCCCTAATTGTGTATGCGAGTGGCTCTAGGTCATCTCTTCTACTACATGTATAATCTAAATGTGCATGTGCACTCGCGTAGAGCATTGCATTGTTAATGAAGAAGAAGAAAAAATCAGCAAAACAATGGTAATGAAAAGCTCATAAAAGGTTGCCAATAAAAAAGACAACTGCTAAGTCAAAAAATGCATCTAAAGGAAGACAATTCTCACAACACCGTCTCCACAACACCTAAATCACAAAATACTAAAAAACATCATTGAAGACACAAAAGTCAAAGACCTTTCCATGAAAGATAACATTTCCTTCATGCTTGCATCAATCCACAAAAGTATGACGTTACATTTACGTTCTACCTATTTCTTTGTCCACTAAAACCATGTTTAGCTTTTAATGAATGTAATGACCTTCACATCAATACACAAATAAATAAAATATTTATATTAACATTCCTTCGCAAACACTCAATGACTTCCAATCCCTACAAGCGGGAGAATCTTCACTAGCTATTATGATTTGTGCTAGATAATTATTAGTTATTTTTTTTTTCCAATCTTATCTTAATATACATGATATATGGATGAAATTCATATAGAAATTTGTTTTTGGAATGAATACTTATGTCTTTCCGAGTATAACCGAATAACTCGAACCGATACTCACTGCGACTCCATACTTTTGCAAGGATATGAAAGACGACTCACCGTTAGGCGAGATATGCTAAGACACGAAATATAACCGAATAATCAAACCCGAAAATTAAATAAAAAATAAGATAAATATTACATCTTAAAAATTATAAAGAAAAAACAATATGTTAATATTATTATAATATAAATAATATAAATACTTGTTATTGGAGACATAAAATTTATTGTTTTAGTAGAAAGTAAAAATTATAAACATTAAATTTATTAAACAGCTAAAAAACAAAACAAAAAAAGTATATTACAATAATGAAATTTTCATATGAAATTTTAAATTATATACTTTATTGTTATTATTAAAAATTTCAAATAATAATAATATATAATAAATACAAATAATATAACAATTGAAAATTGAGTGGGTACTAATAATTAGAAGGGTGTACCCTTTTGTATTATCGGTCAATTCTCATGACTTAATTTTACAGTCATTTGGTATATGGCCAATGATTCAAAATTTTATATCATTCAGAAAGACATAACATCTCTTTGTTCAGGCCAAACTTTCAAGTTTATGTCATGTGATGTTATAGTTCTCATTGGTATGGTCCTCTATCATGTTATATGAAAAGGTTAATGATACAAACTTTTGTCATTTAGAATAACATTAATAACATTAATTCGAGACCATAGGTCAATTTCTTTATTATTTATTAATAAAACTTATTTGTCAATAAATATCACCAGTAAAGTATGTGTTTAAATGTTATAATCCAAAAAACGAACGTTATTCAAGGACCAAAGCAGTGGACATGTGTGCAGAAATCCAGGCATGAAAAGATCAATTTTGCATTAACTCTCAACATTTAATGCTTTCACCTACACACCCTCTCTCTTTTGAACTACACACTGCTTTACCACCTCCAAACATTCATTACCACCACCATCGCCACCCACGAAACCAAGATTCAACAACCGGAACCACCGGTTATTTGGGTTTCCGGTAAGCTTTCGACTCTCTTCCTATCATATCAATCCGATACCCTTTTTAGTTATTATTTCTGATTAAAGTTTGAGCTTTTCTTATTATATCGATGTGGGTTTTTCTGGGTAATCATTTTCTTGTTTGCGTTTCGTGATTTCTATGGAGGAATGTCGTGTTGTTTGACTCTTGTTGGTTGACTGACGTAAGATCTGATGAATTGATGAATTGTTGGGGTTCGAAGGCTTTTTCTGGTGGAATTTGATAATAATATATGTTCAATTTTGTTTATCGACTCAAGATATATGGATTTGGAGTGATTTTCGTGGATTTTATGATAATTTATGTTTAACTTTTGGAGGGAATTCACAATTGATCATAGTCTTAGTTTGACTTTTGCTTGTCAAGTGAAGAAAATGAGGGTTTTGAGATGTTTTCTTGACGATTTAACGCTACAAACCCTACTGTTCATGGTGGTTGCATCGGATTTAAACAGTTTAGTTATTGGACTTGGCTCAATGTCGTCCATTGCTATATCATACGGTGAATATGGTTCAGCTTTTTGTGGTTTAAAATCAGACGGTTCGCACCTCGTAACATGTTACGGTTCGAACCTGGCTCTCACCGGTTCAATCCCTTTGCTCACTCGGTTCACAGGTTTAACTGCGGGCAACGGGTTTGTTTGTGGGCTTTTGACAGACACCAACCAACCTTTCTGCTGGGGGGTGAGTGATTTCATAGCCATGGGTGTTCCTAAACCAATGGATAAATTCGCTGAGTTTGTTGAACTCAGCGCCGGAGATCATCATCTGTGTGGTCTCCGTAAACCCTTAACAGGCAGTCGAAGAAATACTTCGATTGTCGACTGTTGGGGTTATAACATGACAAAAAGTCATGTCTTTGATGGGCCGGTTCAATCAATTTCAGCCGGGTCTGAGTTTAACTGCGGGTTGTTTTCAGAGAACCGGACCGCGTTTTGTTGGGGGGATGAGACAAGTAGTGGGGTAATTAGCCGTGTCCCAAGGAATGTTCGGTTTAAGAAGATATCAGCAGGTGGGTATCATGTTTGTGGGATAATCGAAGCGATTGAATCAAATGTTTCTTGTTGGGGGACAAGTTGGGAGACCCAACAAGAAATCGCAGTCGAATTGGCTGGACAAGGTCGGGGTCAAGTCAACTTTGACTTGACCCCACACCACCCAGACCCTATCCCGTCAATTCCAAAAGGGGAATTGGCGGGTCAAGGTCAAGTCAGTGTTGACTTGACCCCACCAGACGCAATGCTTACGGTGGTTGGAGGACGGTTTCACGCGTGTGGGATTATCAGTTATAACCGTACAGTGGTTTGTTGGGGTTTTCGGGTTGCGATGAGCACGGAACCTCCGAAGGGGGTTTCGGTCTACGAAATCGCGGCCGGGGATTACTTTTCTTGTGGTGTGGTGGCGGATAAATCGTTTTCTCCGATATGTTGGGGCGTGGGTTATCCAGCGTATTTGCCGATAGCGGTTTCTCCGGCGGTGTGTCGGATGAATTGTGAAAGCGGGTTTTACGAGTATAACAACAGTAGTTCACCGTGTCCGTCTCCCGGATCAAAAATCTGTTTACCTTGTAGCCATGAATGCCCTTCTGAAATGTATAAAAAATCCGAATGCACAAAAGATGGGGACAGAATTTGCGAGTATAACTGCTTGAATTGTACTTCAATAGAGTGTTCTTCGAATTGTTCATATTCCGATAAGAAAACTGAAAGATTTTGGTCACTACAGTTGCCGGTGATTGTTGGGGAGATTGTTTTTGGGGTTTTGTTAGTGATTGTTGTAACATTGACTGCTATCTTTTACGTTCGTTACAAGTTAAGAAACTGTAATTGCTCAATGAGAGGAGTTAAAATCGTAAAAAATGGGTTTCAGAAAGATGGAGGAAAGATTCAGCCGGATTTGGAGGAATTGAAGATCAGACGAGCTCGGGTTTTTAGTTATGATGAACTGGAAAAAGCCACCGGTGGGTTTATGGAAGAATCACAGGTTGGAAAAGGGAGTTTCTCTTGTGTTTTCAAAGGAATTTTGAAAGATGGACTCGTTGTTGCTGTGAAACGAGCGATTTTATCACCTGATATGAAGAAGAATTCAATGGAGTTTCATAACGAACTTGATTTGTTATCCAGATTAAACCACGCCCATTTGCTTAATCTTCTTGGATACTGTGAAGAAGGTGAACAGAGGTTATTAGTTTACGAGTTCATGGCTAATGGATCATTGCATCAACACCTCCATGGAAACCCAAAGGTGTTGAAATCACAGTTGGATTGGGTGAAACGAGTTACAATTGCTGTTCAAGCTGCTCGTGGAATCGAGTATTTGCACGGATACGCATGTCCACCGGTGATTCACCGGGATATCAAATCATCAAACATCTTAATCGATGAAGAACATAACGCTCGAGTTGCAGATTTTGGACTTTCATTGTTAGGTCCGGCGAACAGTAGTTCCCCATTGGCTGAGCTACCCGCCGGAACCCTGGGTTATCTAGACCCAGAATACTACCGACTTCATTATCTCACTACAAAATCAGACGTTTATAGCTTCGGTGTTTTGCTTCTTGAAATCCTCAGTGGCCGGAAAGCAATCGATATGCAATTCGAAGAAGGAAACATCGTCGAATGGGCAGTGCCCTTGATAAAATCCGGCGAGATCCACGCGATTCTCGACCCCGCCCTAACGCCGCCGTCGGATCCGGAAGCACTGAAAAGAATCGCGAATGTCGCGTGCAAATGCGTGCGAATGAGAGGGAAAGAACGGCCGTCGATGGATAAAGTGACAACTGCGTTAGAACGAGCTTTAGCGATGTTGATGGGAAGTCCGAGCAACGACCAACCGATTTTACCTACAGAAGTTGTTTTAGGAAGCAGTCGGATGCATAAGAAATCATCTCAACGATCGTCAAACCGATCTGAACTCGAAGGTGACGTGGCGGCGGAGACGGAGGATCAGCGGATCGAGTTCAGAGCTCCATCGTGGATTACGTTTCCGAGTGTGGCGTCGTCTCAGCGGCGGAAGTCATCGGTTTCAGAGGCGGACGTGGTGGATCCAAAGGTGGCGGAGAATAAACATTTGGGTTTGGGTGATGGGTTGAGGAGTTTGGAAGAAGAGATTGGGCCTGCTTCACCTCAAGAACATGTGTTCTTACAGCATAACTTTTGATTAGTCCGTTAATGGTGGAAAACTGTGAAAATTTTAAGATTTTGGTTCAATTTCGTTGCTGCATTGAACAGATCATATTGTTTCAAACTTTGATGATTGTATATTTGGTTTGCTGAATCTGACGAAATTCGATCTATTTGATGAACATTATAGAACTGGACATGTTTGGTTTTATGTTCAAAAAGAGTTTTCCCTCGTAAAATATTGACTTGAACAATATTAGAAAGTATTGACTTAGACTACTAGACTACTAGGAGGGACACTTATTGGGGCTAAGGCTAGATGGTGTGGGACGCGGTTTGAAACCGCACTCATGTCACGTGGGACATGAACACCGCCCCCAGGGTGCGGTTTCGAACCGTGGAGACCGCACTACAGCCCTAGAAGACCGCATGCTGTGATTGGTTTGTTCCCCTTGACCGTTCAAAGATTCGTTCAATGCACTTGTGTTTTTTCTTTTTTAACCTTTTACTCCATCTATATATACATATGTTACCATTTTTACATTCACACAACCTTTAAACACATAAAAATACAATCATTTTATCCAATTTTCTTTGAAAAAATGTCTTCTTCCAAAAGACCTAGCAAAGAAAAAACACCAGTCAGAAACACCAACACCCCAATACCTTCATTTGATCAACCGATTTTCTCACCTCTGTATTACCACTATGACAGTATGTTTCCTTCTTTTCCACAACGATCAGGGCAACCACATCCACAAACACCACCACTACCACAACCCGACCCGGATTTTAATCCATTTGATTTTTTGTCCCAACCCGAGTTTGTGCAACAAACACAAACACAACCAGAAACGGTCGTTTCTGATTCTGAACCCGAATTCGTTACAGAAACTCAGCCCACTCGAGCAACGAATAAAAGAAAAGAGAAGGCGGAGGCTAGATGTTGGGAACCTTTGGAAGCGTTGGTGTTGGCACAATCTTGGATCGATATTTCAGAAGATGCGACGGTTGGAAAAGACCAAAAGCATGACCGCTTTTGGATTCGCGTTCTACACAGGTTCCATAAAGGAATGAGCCGTGGAGAATACCGTTCAAAACATCAAGTGTACTCCAAATGGGGGAAGATGAACAAGAAAGTCATGTTGTTTAATGACTTGTGGAACAACATGAAACGTCAATGGAAAAGTGGAGAAAGCGATGAAGTCATTTTGCAGAAAGCGTTGAAAGTGTATCAACAAGAAAATCTGAAGGCTTTCAAGTTTCTGGAAGTTTGGCATTTTTTGAAAGATAACAGGAAATGGCTGAGTAGCAAAACATTTGACCAACATATCGACAGTGGGTCAAAACGCAGCAGAACATCTGAGTCCGACCACACTACATCAGATGCTCGTGTTCAGTTTGATCTAAACGAAGATGAACCTGTTCCAGTTTCACCACCTTCCCGACCATTAGGAAGAGACAAATCAAAAAGCAAAGGCAAAGGCAAAGCGTCGAATTCAGATGATTTGAAAGAAATGGGAACCGACATGAAGGATATAAAAGAGAGAATGGATAAGATTTTGAAAATTGCTTCTGAAAGAGAGCTTCGGAAACAAAGGGAGAGCGACATGCGAATACTAGCAATGGACACGTCGAATATGACCGGGGCGGAGCTTGAAGTGGTTTTGGCGATGAAGGAGGAAGTGAAAAACCGTTACATGAATCGTGGCTAATTTCTAGTTTTTTTTTTTTCAACTTTTTAATGGTTTCTTGTGTTTTTTTTTTTTTTTTTTTTTTTTTTTTTTTTTTTTTTTTTTTTTTTTTTAAAGTTGTTGGTTTTTTGTTTCTACTTTGTTTTTCTAAATTTTTAGGTTTTTTTTTTTTAAATTAGGCAATGTATGGTATTTGTATTTTTAATTAATGAACTATTATGTTTTTAAAATTATGTTTTTTTTATTAAAAAATAAGTTTTATTAAATTAAAATAGTTAACAAAAAAAACAAAAAATAAAAAAAAATAAAAAAAAATAAAACTAAAACTGTGGCACCACACTCTTGGTGTGGCAAGAAACCACACTTAAGTGGTAAACTGTGACGTGACGCTTACGTGGCGCATACGTGGCGAGGGAGGGAGTGCGGTTTCGGTGGCACCACTCCCTCCAGCCTAATAACGTCTCGTAACACCCTAGGACACTGCCCCCTTTCATCATTATTTAGTGTTAAAAGTATGTACGTTAAAAGTATGTGCCTTGCTTCATGTTACTACATTACTTTACATTAACGTCTTTTTCTTCTTTTTATCAAAAAAGCTGGTGTAGGTGTTACCCATATCTACCGGCCTTAATATTTAACAAGAATTAGGTTGGCAGTATCATAATAGAATTAGTTTTTTTTTAAACATCAATCATAATTAAAAAGAAATTTAATAAATATATGAAATTTAATACTTGGAGGTATTATCATTGAAAATGTTGATCTAAATAACGTTTTAACAATTTTCACATTAACTATGCATAATTGTACAAGTTAGAATTTCCTGACCTTTTTGATGTTTTTATTTGTCATGGGATTGGTTTTTTAAACTAACTCAACTTTTATTGCTTGTAGGGATGAGCAAAAGGACCGAACCGGCTGGAACCAGCCCGAACCGGATCGGAACCGGAAACCGACTTCGGCCAAAATCAAGAACCGAACCGGCCCGACGGTTCTATCGGTTCCGGTTCTACCGGTTCCCGGTTCCTACCGGTTCTTGTCGTCTCTTTAAATGTTGGAACCGGTCCTTGAAAAATAGCATAATACGGTTCTGGTTTTTGCCGGTTCTACCGGTTCCGGTTCCTACCGGTTCCCGGTTCAAAAAATCCACAAAAATAACATCCCGGTCCCGGCCCGACCCGACCGGTTCCATCGGGTTCCGGTTCCGGTGCCGGTTCCGGTTCCGACCGGTTCCCCGGTCCATTTGCTCATCCCTAATTGTTTGTGTAAAAACCAATAACCCGTTATTATGTCTTTTTCTTACTTTTTTTTTTTACTTTATATTTATCTTTAGACAGAATTTTGTAAATAACAAAATAACATATTACCAAGTCTAACATTTAGATATCATGCTAAATGTGATTCGAACATCTAGATCATGTTAATGGAGCATTTGGACCATATTCATGTAGCATTTGGAGCACTTGCAACTCAATTGAGTATTTGGGGTTCATGGAGCATGTGATAAAGGAACAGATCATTTAAGAAATAAATGGATCGTCTGATAAAGGAACGGATCAAGTATCAAAGGAACGAGTTGTACAAAAGGGGTGTGGAGCACCTGAAAGAGGTTTAGAGCACTTGGGAGTGATATAGAACAATGGAACATTGTTGCACCACATGTTGAAGGGATGGGCCAAAAAGGATGTTGTTGAGCCAAGGGCATTCATTTGCTCCCTCTTGCACCAAAAGGGTGTGCGGTGGCGCTGGAAGGAGAGGCAAAACTGCCAAAGTACATGGCGGATGAGAAAAAGGTGGATTTTAATGAAGTGGGTGATGGTGATGTACTGGCTGTATGTACTTCAAGTTCAAGAGTGGGAAGTCCAAGAGTGGATCAATCAGCAATAACACTGTTGTTGTGGTTCAGGATTTTAATGAAGTGGGTGATGGTGATGTACTGGCTGTATGTACTTCAAGTTCTGTTGATGCTTGAATCTTGGATTTTGGAGCATCCTATCACATGACGTATAATCGTGGCTGGTTCGATTCTTTCAAAGAGTGGGATGGTACAGTCAAGATGGGTGATGATTGGGTGAGCAGTATCAAAGGTAGTGGCACGGTGCAGATCAAGATGCATGATGACATGGTCAGGAAGTTAGATTGTCGGTACGTTCCAGAACTTCGAAAGAATTTAATCTATCTTGGTACATTGGCTAAGGATGGGATGAGGTACGCTGGTAAAGGTGATTGGGTCAAATTGACCAAAGGTTGTCTTATTATAATGAAAGGGAAGATGAATCGTGGAGGGATCAATATCCTAGAAGGCAGTACAGTTATAGGAACGGTGGCTATCTCCCAATCCTTTGAATGAAGGTGATGACAAGACAAAGTTGTGGCATCGTAGGTTGGGGCACATGAGTGAGAATGACATGTCAGCTCTAAGTAAACAAGGACTGCTTGGTGGAGAGGGTACTGGAAAGATAAGGTTTTGTGAAGCTTGTGTTAAGGGAAAGCATCGCAAAGTGAAGTTCTGTAACACCCTGTTTATTTATTAGATAAATAAATAAATTAATGATGGAATGGTAGCCATAAAATAAATAGTTATATATCAAAGGATGGTTTCGAGGAGTTAACTATCATGATTTTAGAGGTTAGGGGTTAAAAGTGTAAGTTTCAGATTGGTTTCGTAAATATTATTGAAGGCAGGGATTAAAGTGTAAGTTCCAAACTCAGTTTGTAAATATTTTTAAAGGCAAGGGCTCCGTGGTAATTATTGGGACTTAACTCGAAAGAAAAGAGAAGAGAGGGTTGAAAATGTCATAATTGGGAATTGAGGGTTTAAAAAGATAAATTCTGGATTAGTTTTGTAAAGATTTTAGAAGATAGGGGCTGCATTGTAAATCTCGGACCTGATTTGTAATATATTTAGTTGGCAGGTGTTGGAAGGGTAAAATATGGGCTGAATTTGAAAAGGAATGAGAAGGGAGGGACTGTTTGTGACATTATGGGAAAAGGTCTAAAGGTACCGGGTATATATTGATCTAACCCTAACCCTAGTCGTCATTCTCACAGCCGCATCCCTCCATCCATAGAACCTCTCGCCGGCGGCCACTTCCACCCTTACAATTCCCGGCGCTGCGCAACCTTGTGGCTCCCTAATCGCCGCCTCCTTTCATTTCGTCTTTCCGATCTGAGAATGGGCGAGAGTAACCGCATGACTGCCACCACCTTTAAACTCCTCTCCAGCCGCCGTCGATGGCCATTTTCGGGAAGGAAAAAGAAACGCCTTGGTGTTGGCCGTTGTTGCTGCTCCCGACGATGGATCTCCTCTCCTCTCCGTTCGGTTTTATTGCTACGTCGTCTGCTGCCAACCGCAGGTGTGTCCGTCAGCCTCCTAGCCACCATAGGAGTTGGAATAATCCGCCACGGTGTCGGATGTTGCTGCTGTGAACCGCCACTACGCTGCAACTGGGAAGACGCGGTCGGAGCTGCTCCATGTCTCCTTCTTCTTTCGTTCTGCCACCTTGCGAACGTCAAGCCGCCGCTGTTACCACTCGCGTTGTTGCTGTCGTCGCCAACCGCCACCATGAGGGTGGCTGGGGTGTTTGTTACAATTAGAAGCATGTGTTTTTGTTGTGCGTGACTTTGTTTGACTGGAAAAGCCACTACCACCACCGTGAGGTGGTGGCTGCCGCCGTGTACCACCATGGGTGGGTATATTTTCGTGTGTATGTATTTTTAATTAGATTAGGGTGTGCGTGTGTTGATCGGATGGGCTTTGTAACTGTAAAAAAAATTAATTAATGAAAGAAAACCAAAAACCGGCACCTTAGGGTGGTGGTTGTCGCCTCCTGCCGCCACCGGCCGCCGTGTCGGGTGGCGGTGTGCTTAGCTGTGTTGGGATTGCTAGTTTGGGGATGTTTGGTCAAGGGACTAAAACCCTAATGGGCCCAATGAGGCTTAATGGGTATAAAAGTCCAAACATGTATCTAATGGGCTTAATGGACCCTAATGGATCCAATGACTTAACTAATGGGCCTATTGGGCTAAGACGGGTTGGAAACCCTAATTAGGGTTTAGAAAACCCTAATATTGAATTTATGGGCTTGGACTTATTGAGACCCAGTTGTGGGCCATTGGAATAATGGAATTGTGTGATTAAGCCCAATCACACCATATGACTTATTTAGAAGAATGATGGACTTAATAGATTAAGTCCTTGATGGGTTAAGTGAGAAACACTTAACCCTAATCGTCATTTTATGTGAAACCCTAATTTCTCTTGAGTTTATTGTTGGGCCTTTCTATTGGGCCTTGATGATTGGATTATTATTGGGCCATCCAAAGTGAAGCAATTGGACTAGAATAATTAATGGGCTTTGAGGTAAGGCCCATATGAGGAGTGGGCCTAATTTGGAAAATTGGGCCATGTGTTGGGCTTTGGTTCCTAATTGAATTTGGGCCTAAGAATTAGGGGTAAAGTAGTAATTACCCAAAGAATGTACTTATGGTTATGTAGTGGGATCCAATTATTAATTGGGTGATGTTTGATAATCGACAGAACGGGAATCTGTCATCCAACGGCTGGAGTTAAGTCTGCAGAACTTCAGCAGTGTGGGATTAAGTCTGCTGGATTTCAACAGTGTCAGGTGAGTCTTCTCACTATACCTTACCTGGAATGGTAACTAGGTGTGATCGGAAGGTCTTATGTGTATGAATGAGCTATGTAACTTATGTGATATGTGACCAGAAGGTCTTATATATTTGTATGAGCTATGTGACTTATGTGATATGTGACCGGAAGGTGTTATATAATTGTATGAGCTATGTGACTTATGTGATATGTGACCGGAAAGTGTTATATAATTGTATGAGCTATGTGACTTATGTGATATGTGACCGGAAGGTCTTATATATATTTGTATGAGCCATGTGACTTATGTGATATGTATATGTTGTATGATTTGGGACCGGAAGGTCAACAGAGATATAGCCGGAAGGCAATTAGAGTTATGGCCGGAAGGCAAACAGAGTTGAGGCCGGAAGGCAAGCCATGGTAGGGTCGGAAGGTCTACCAGAGTTGTGGGACCGGAGGGTCTTGCTGAGACACATTGACCGGAAGGTCTTACAGAGCTATAGCCTCGAGTAGCTAATATGTTTATGTGGTATTTTGGGAAACTCACTAAGCATGCGTGCTTACCGTGTTATGCGTTATGTGTTTCAGGTACATTGTGTCAAAGGAAAGGAGTCGGCTTGGTCGTAGCGCATCACACTATGTTTTCCGCACGCGGGATCTTTGGGATTACACTCTGATATGGTTTTATGATAATCTATTTGATTAATGACACTTTAGTTTTTGATATGAGATATTATTATGAAAGTTTTTATATCAATCGCTTTTATGCAATAACTTAAATAAAAATGAAATTTTTGGCCTTGAATTTTGGGATGTTACAAGTTCGGTACCGATCAAAACACAATAAAGGAAATCCTGGAGTATGTTCACTCAAATCTGTGGGGATCTACACTAGTGAAGTCTCAAAGAGGATGCTCAAGGTTTGTGACGTTTATTGATGATTATTCAATGAAGGTTTGGTTGTACTTTCTTAAGACCAAATATGAGGTGTATGGGAAGTTCAAAGAGTGGAAGACCATGGTTGAGAAAAGGACTTGAAAATGTTGGATTAGGTGTCTAAGTTCATAACCATTTCTGGGATGTACTTGACTCGGTTGGCATGGTCCATTTGGGTTGCATGGCATTGCAACACTTGGATCAACTAAATGATAAAAAGGACACTTAAGGATTATTAATATATTATAAGTTCTAATATATTATAATATTATTTAATTAGTATTGATCAAAGAATTGATTTGAAATTAATTAAGTGATCAAAAAGAGACTAATTAAATATATGGGGTTGATTATGTAAATAATTTATTCTTATATAGTGGCCTAATGATCCATGGTCTCTATGGATTGGGATAAAACCCATTAAGGTGCTCCATGGATAATCCATAAAGGTTACAAACCCATGGATCATGGAATATGAAAAGCCATGACAATTAGGGTTTACATGGTGTAACCCTACTTGTGCCACAACTATATAAAGACCCCTAGTCAAGAAAAATCGGCACTACTTGTACAAGATAGAGGGCTAGCCGATTTTGAGGTTAAGTGAACTTCTCTCAAGTCTATTCCAAGAGTTGTAGTGTTGTGTGAGACGTTTGAGGCATCACACTTGAGGTGCTAGGCTCACAAGGTTCTCAAGGAATCCAAACTACAAAAAGGTATATTCTTCTTCTAGCATTTGTGTTTAAAAGTTCCCCATGCTATGTTAGATAGTTGAAGAACCTTGGAAAATCAAATTTTCATGTATCTTAGTCAAACATAGATCCAAGGTTTCTAGGGTTACATGTACACCTTAGGAGTGTTAGAATGCTCAAAACCCAATAGTGGCATCAGAGCCTAGGCTTGTTTGTTTGATACTTGATGCAAAATTGTGAAAAAAAACTCAGTTTTTTTGCACTCTGCAGCATGAACTCGCCAAGTCCATGGGGGGACTCGACGAGTCCATGACTAAATTCATCCTACTCGTCGAGTAGGTTCGTGCACTCGACGAGTAGGAGTCCCAGAATGCAGATTTTTGAGTTTTGCTACTGGAAATGGACTAGGAATATTACCCTAAACTATTTTGGTTTTATAAAACTTGTTTTTGATGGTGTAATGGTTATGCTAATCCATTTTCAATAGCTATTATAAAAAATTTCAAGTTTTATATGGTTAATTTATGATTTTTGAAATTGTTGATATGCATGTTCATGAATTTATGAGTTTAGAAGATCATAGGAATTATTTGTAACTTCCTTGTTAGTTTAATTCTTGATCATTATGTGTTTTAATGGAATCCATAATTTGTTCTCAAGTTATGGATTACCAAAAGTCACACTTTTAAAGTCCATTATTATACACATAGGTTACATGAAATGAAAAGTCACTCATTTTATTAATCCATTAACTCATAAGTTATGAAAGATGAAAAGTTTTGAACGTTACAAAACTTGCCCTCAAGTTTTGGAACATGTAAAGTCACTTTAAAAACTTTAGTTCCAACCCCTAGAATTTTAAAAGTTAAAATTCAATCCTTATACTTTATAATATTATAAGTTAATAATATATATATATATATATATATATATATATATATATATATATATATATATATATGTATGTATGTATAAGAACAAAAGTCGTTTTACCGTTAGTAGGCCTCATTCACGAAGCCGGTCTATAAGGGGGTATAAGGTTGTTGCCTATAAAATGGAAACTTAATGAGTGTCCACTCTCACCCACCGCTTCCTTGATCGGTAGAGGGTCGTTAGCCGAACGGGTAGGACAAGGATTAGAATTCTCCCTTCATTAAAAGTATTAATGATAAATACAAAGTAACTAAATGTTTTATAAATTCCCAATCTTAGTTACTTTAGGAAAATGTGAATAAGGTGCTAACCCATGAAATTACACTTTCCACTTTGCTTAAGTCGGTTAGTGGAGCACGTGTGGTTAACCGACACACTAGCTGCGTGTGGTTAACCGACACATCGATTGAGGGGTAAACATTAAGGGTACCAAGTAATTTGCATGGTTACTTCACACCTTATTTTGTGATCCTTAGCATCCCAGTCACAAAACCTGAAGGGCACACTCGAGATTGAAACATGCCATTGAAAGCTAAATGAATCTCAAAGAATCTAGGAGTTTCAGAACCAATTAAAACCTAATAATTTATTTCGTTTTTCATAGTGGAAATTGGTGAATCGTCACTCACCTACCTTCAAATATTCTATAGCTTGGATTACGGCATCTCTCTTCAAAGTTATAAAATATTGTGTTGGGTCCTAGCCTTAATATTTCATATTGGGTGTTATATTAACGACTTTAAATCACCTAACTTGAATATCTCCTATTGTAGATGTCTGGTTTAAACAACTGTGATCTTCCGAAATCTCATGGAAATCAAACTTCTCTACCTCCACCACCTCTATTTATTCTCCCTGACCCACAAGCTTGAAGACTTAAAGAATTCAAGGTCACTCAAGCCCTACTAGCAATAAAACATAAAGATGGAAGACCTGTGTGTACTCATGTCTTAGGAATGAAGTCACACGTTGATAGGTTGAGAATGATGGATGTTTCTTTCCCAAGGAAGTTGGCTATTGACTAGGTTCTTCAGTCATATAGTGAGTTCATTAAGAATTACTATGTTAAAGATCACGACATGACCCTAATAGATCTATCTTATTTGCTTCTTGCTGCTGAGTCATAAATGATGTGGCGCAATGGTTAAGCAAATATGGATGGAAGGTCTATTTCTCAAACTTCCATGGACATTGACAATGGCAACATTGGAAGTCCAGAAAAGCTTTCTCTTCCCAATGGAAAGGGATCGACCTTGGTCAACCCGGTTGAGAAAAAGGTAAAGGGAAAAGCTATGTATGTGATAGTCCCGTGTACCATTCCCAAAGAGTCTATATGTTTTCATTGTCGAGAGAAGGGGCATTGGTTGCGAAACTGCCCTACCTACTTGAAAGATCTAAGAGAAAAAGGAAAATTCAAAAAGGTTTGACTATGCTTCAGGTAAGTCCACTATCTAACTCTGTTAAGTTCCTTATTGATGATTCTTAATACAATATGTGACTCGGTTACATTTTGGTGTTTGGCAGGATCAAGCAAAGGGAAGGAAACTTAAAGAAAGAGTATGCTGAATCTGATCGCGAAGATGGATTTCAATTGCATGATTCGAAGATCGGATTCTTGGGCTACTACTTAGGAGTTATGATAGATTGCTAGAAAATATGTAATAACATAGTTTTCAATTAAAGTAGCATTGTAAAGAAAAAGTTTTTCTGCATTTATAAATAAATAAAATTTTGTTTTATTTTATCTCCTTGCAATGGCATTTTACGAAAATTTGATGTGTGTATGGTTCTAGCAATAACGGAAATGTGAATTTGATTCTTTCATTTGTGGTAGTGTCTAAATTTACCAAATAAAGAAGATTCTCATCAACCAAGTTTCAATTGGACCGAAACTTGGAATCATGCAAGTTGTATAGTATCATGAATGAGAATATTCATCTTTGGAATAAGACTAATTCATTGGTTACATGTATATTTGAGTCAAGTGAAGGACTAGGGGATCCAGTACACATTCTTGTGCACTAGTCAAGGTCCACCACAAAAGATCAATAAGACTATTCGTCATGATTTACTAAATTTAAGTAAATATGGTTATACTTACCAGTTTAAGAATAATTCTGAAACATTGGAAAAGTTTCGATGTATGGCAGGACAAATAAGAAGAATCAAACTAGGCAGAAAGATAAAAGTTTCTCTATTCTGAAAAGATGGGAGAGTACTTTAGTATCTTGTTTTATGATCATCTTAATGATTGGGAGACCATATCACAATTCATCCTCTAAGGACATCTTAGTGCATTCTTATAGCTAAGAAGAGGAGTCATGAATTGTTGAAATGGTTAAACTATCATTAGGATACAGTTAATTTAAATACAATTATGTGTTTAACTATCATTAAGATACCGTTAATTCCGTGTACATCAACTTGAGGGTCATCTTTCCAGTCTCGCTGTCCAACACCTATACATAAACAACTGTGAGTTCATACCCCTACATGTTCACTGTTTTTAATGTTTTCAGGGGGATACAAGTAAAACACAAGGTTTTTTGTGTTTTATACAAACGATTACAAATAGATTAAAAAAACTTTTGCAATTGATACAAACTGAGAAATCACTACATTTTATAAAAATTTAATATATTTTTATCCCTTTGTAACATGTTGAGCATAAGGGTAGCTTTCAACATACAGACAAAGTTTCAAAGTTTTTAGTACAGTACATAACATACAGTGAAACTATAGTTGATATAGGTTGGGCACATTACATTACTTTTACAGAATTCAATACATGAAACGAGAACATACATGCAAACTATAATAGGTTTAATTTGGGGAAACATTACATTGTTTTATTGTTTCAAGAACATTATACAGAAAAGAACATATAAACTATGGTAGATATAGTTTATGGTATACAGTACTATTTTCCATATACAAGAGTACGATACTAAATAATTATTTAAGTATAATTATTTTACACTACAAGGTTATACATATAGTTTCAAGTACAAGAGAACACTACAACACTACATGCAAACAAGTTAATACATGGTTGTGAGACACTAATTCAATTGTATCCATCAGGGTACGGAGCTAAATCCTATACAGTATAACCAGAGTCTCTTGGAAGGAGAGAGTGAGATTTTTGTATAGATCTATAAGGGACTGACAATCCCACACCTGAACTGTTAGCTACAGTTAGGCCGGAAGGCCTGGGGTGACAAATGTCATAATATTCAGACGCCTGAAGAATGTCGTAGAGGTCACCAGGTGACATGAAGCATGGTAATACCAAACTCATAATAGTATAAACTAACCATTTGTTTACGGGATTTCAATTCTTCAAATAGTTTTATTTTAATTAATAGAACTATTATACAGTACAACTAGAGGATTCTAGGGAACACAAACACTTGGTTTTATTTTAAGTAATAAAACTATTCTACATTACTCGTAGTATCTAGGGATTTCATACAAAGATTTTCATACCATATAATACTATACATTACTGGTGGTGTCCAGGGATTTCATACAAAAGTTTTCATACAGAACACTACTATACATTACTGGTGGTATCCAGGGATTTCATACAAAGTTTTGATACAAAACAATATTTTACAATACAACTGGTGATATCCAGGCATACATACAAAGATATTCATATTCTATTACAGAATTCAGTAACTAACGTACATTTTGGTCTTAAGATCTAAGACTACTTTTCACAACTAAAGAAAATATTGGATTTTCTTGAGAAACATACAAACATTTTCAAAGATTCAAAGACAAGATTTCATTACATAAACATTCTTATGAACTCACCAACTTAAATGTTGATACACTTTCAAAACCACTTCTATTCTCATGGAACCGGTAGACAGGTACCCCCGCAAGTTTTGAGAAGACAGAGCTTTTAGAGTCACATCTTTTATATTTTTGTTATACATTTTGATGTCATACAAAATATGTATCGAACATATGTAAATACCTTATTTATTCAATGTAATGATTGTGTTTACTTTGATTACTATGGTGCAATTCTTGTGATACTGTACATGGCGTCATCCGCCCACAAATGTTTTCGTTGTTCCGGTTTGGGGGTCTGACAAATAGGATCTCAACGATATAAAGATAGTCGAAAATGGATGTCGGATGACAAAGTTATGTGTTTTTAATAGATTTTAATTGTCTAAGCCTGTTAAAATATAACTTTAAAAGTAAAGTCAAAATTAGCCGACGGAGTCTAAACGAAAGTTGTGGATCCTGTCGATACATGTGGATATAAATGTTGGGTTTTGAGCATTCTAACACTCCTAAGTGTACATAAAACCCTAAATACCTTGGATCTATGTTTTCTCTATTATACATGCAAATATGAATATTCCAAGGTATTACCCTATCTAGCATACAATCTTTTGATACTTGGGTAATATAACAAGTTAGAATACATACCGTGTTGATGTAGCTTGTTTTCATGAAGCTTGAGTGCCTACTACCCCAAGTGTGACACCTCAAATGGTTCACACAACACCATGAACACTTGGAATAACCTTGAGAATAAGAATACTTTGGTTCTCCCTAGTGAAATCGGCCTTGCCCTTTTGTGTACACACACTAGTGCCCATTTCACCAACCAATGACATCTTTATATAGTGTGGAGATTAGGGTAAAACCCATGAGCCTTCATTTCATATGATCCATGGGTTAAACACTCCATGGACTATCCATGAAAGCTTAGCCCAACCTAAATGAACTTGGCCCATCACACATATATATCTAAGAGTCCATATTTAATTAGTTCCTTTTGATCACTTAATTAATTATAAATTAATTCTTGATCAATAGTAATTAAATAATATGATTATATATTAGAGAAAATACCGTAAATAGTCAAAAAATGGGGGGTGTTTTCAAAAAATAGACATAAAAATGGACTTTTCCGGATATAGACATGTATTCCGCGGAGGTAGCTCCGCGGAATCCACTGTAGCTCCGCAGAATGGCAAAATCATAAATAAATCAATGTATTAAAAAAAACTAAAGATCCATTTCGCAGAGCTACCTCCGAGGAATGAACTCATTCCGCGGAGGTAGCTCCGAGGAATGGATCTCTAGTGTGTTTTTTTTTCCACATCGATTTTTCGGGGTTTATATTCATTTCTCAAACTAATTATTTTTAAGAAAAGATTATCATACTATTATAATCTTTACTTGAAAATAATTAGTTGGAAAATTAATATAAACCCCGAAGAATCGATGTGAAAAAATACCCTCAAGATCCATTCCGCAGAATGCATGTCTATAGCTGGAAAAGTCCATTTTTATGTCTATTTTTTTAAAACACCCCCCCCCCCCCATTTTTTTTGACTATTTACGGTATTTTCTCTATATATTAATATATTAGAACTTATAATAGATTAATATAAATCACTAATATCCTTTTTCCTCATCTTGTCTATCCAATTGTCCCGATGCCATGCAACCCAAATGGACCATGTCGGGTCGGGTCAAGTCTTACAAATTATAGTTATGGATTTAGACATTAATCCAACAGTCTCCCACTTGGATAAGTCTAAAAATATTATTGAAAGCATGACTTCATAACCCGACTAGCAATCGTAGCTCTCAAAAGCTTTTGTCGAACTCTAACCTTGCCGATGATCTCTGGCCTTTGTCAATGACTTGTCCATTAGATAAGGGATCATATATTCCTCCATTCTAGATATCATACGGACTGAGACATGGATTATAAATCATTCTCTCTGTCCATTTGTTTTTTTCCCGATTTCTGATTCATGACGACTGACTGATTGAACAAATCAAATAAGTCCTGGTTTGGCCTAGCACTCACATGTATCATCATTAAATCATCGAGGGACCCACATATATCGCTTTTATCCCGAAGGTTAAAGGAATGGATAAACTTCGACTCATTGGCTTGTTCTACTACTTGTTGAATCATACACAAAGGCACGTTTTATGACATTGAGTTACCAATGCGTTTTCGTGTAATCAATGTATAACCAACTCATAGTAACAACACATATCTCTAGGTTTGAAAAATATAATATATTATCGTCTCATGATCACTTGTGATAAAATCCATGAAGTGATTCCAATGAGCATGGGTTGAATCTAATACTCAGAACTTATGAGCACTCATGAGTGTCGTAGCACCACTTTTTCCAACATCTTAGAGCTCTACAATCCAACCCATGACAGTCTTGATTCATATCTACTTCCAACATATAACCGACTGTGGATGGTTTGAATAACTTAGTCATTCAGGAAGAATAACCTAGTTTATTCTGGAAGTCAAAACATGCAAAATGAAACACAAGAATAATTGAATCCAATATGGTCTCAGAACTTATGAATATAAATAAAATACCTTTTATTTATCACCATATGATTACACATTATTCATTGCATACGGTTTCAGATATCAACTTTATTCTTGAATTAAAACAATAGTTGTCCCATGCTCCAAGCATATACACTATGTTTTCTAAACACTAGTCATGCCATACACCAAGTATGCACACTATGTTTGTTTCTAATCTTTACATTGTGAAATAAACCAATTGAACCATGATTCTAATTTCACACTCCCAAATCCTTATTGTAAATGTAAGAATTCCAAATCCTTATCATTTATCGAAATATGTTAGATTTTAAACTTATATGCATTGGTCCTCTTGTAACGATTATGCACAAAGTCACCAAGACTTGTCAACAAACATTACAGAGTATTCCAATGGTGATCAACTCCATGGAACCGAAATCTCATATTCAAAATTCATTTCCTTTGAGCATTCTTCTTGCATTAAGTTTCCTAATCTTACATAAATAACTTCCACCTTCTCATATTCCCATTTTGACTATCACTTTTGAACAAGAGTTGCCACTTTTCAGAATATGTCAATATGGTCCTTCCAAAAATTAACAATATACTTCCAACTGTCCCTAAGCAACCAATCTTTGGTAAACCTTAGATTGTCCTCGACAATTTCTTAATCATTTTAGTCATATCCAATTCTAAACTAATCTTTTGCTACAATATTTTTTTTTCTTTGCCATGTTCTCAAAATTTGACTATGAAGAGGGATGTCGTAATCATAATCGAATTTTAGAACGCAAATAATAGACCCATATATAGAATTTCCTTATGTTGATCCGTTCCAACACAAAATTCATATATATCCTTGACTAAAGATGATTAAAACCTCAATCTATGCTTTTAGGAAATGAAGTGTAATTCCCTCTCCCTTAATTATAGCAAAACAACTTTTTCCCAATTGAAACTTTTGTTTTCTATAACTAACATTGCTAACTTGCAACCTTTATCATAATTATCATGCTCCCACTAACATGACGATTATTAGTATAACACTTATGCTCCCACTAGCTTTGACATGTACTCAGAATTCAGTTGGACTTCTAGAAGTCAATACTTTACTGACTTTCTTACCAAAGTTCAGATTTCTGAGACGAGATTGCTTTGATAAGACTTTATCAAAATCATACACCTTATCTCAGATAGCTCACAGGTGTATCTAAACAATTTTATAAATATGAAAAGGGATTTCTTAATCATAGTCTCAATTGTTTAGATCTTTGCTATCTGCTTCAAATATACTTGGTGGAAGTGTTAGCTCACCATCATTTTCATGAATCGGAGAGAAACCTTATGACACTTAGATTTTATGGTGTATGCGTTCTTATCCAAGTGAATTGTCAAAACCATAGTCACAAGACAAGGATAATGACAAATCCAAACTCATATGGACTAAACTCAATCTTAATTTCTTGCCACCTGGCAGCTCCAGGGCTTGCCATTGCTTCCAAGTTGTTAAGCAACCAATTTAGAACTCTAAGAACTCATATGCAAAGCCAACTTTAACTGGAATGAGCACAAAAATAGAAATATGTCAACACGGTAGGTTATAAACCTCACGTCATGTGCTAGTGTTAAACTACAGGTTTTTATTCTTGATTAGATCTTGAAATTATTCCAGGATCTTAAAGACTCCCACTGTCCTCTTGACATATAAGATTATCTTGCCAAATATTCAAGAGATAGTTTGGATTCTTTATCAAGACAAACACTTCACACAATTGGCCTTAGTTGGTCTTTGTTTTATCCAAAACATCACAACTTACCAATTTCAAATGTACAAGAGTAGAAAACCTTTTACTCTTACATTTGACTAGTGTTAATAAACCCTCTTTAAGATGTGTCACTCAAGTTACAATCTTGGAGTATAACTCTAAGAATTGTTTTTGGAATAAAGGATGACTCATCTTCTTGATTTAATCATTTCAACAACTCAAGATTCCTCTTCTTAGTCATAAGAATACACTAAGATGACTTTAGAGGACTAATTGTGACATGATTTTTAAATCATTAAGATGATCAAAAAACATGATGCTAAAGTACTCTCCCATCTTTTCAGATTTGAGAAACTTTTATCTTTCTGCCAAAGTTGATTCTTCTTATTCGCTCTGCCATACATTGGAACCTTTTCCAATGTCTCATAATTACACTTAAGCTTGTAAGTATAACCATATCTACTGAGCTTTAGTAAATTATGACGAATAGTCTTAGCAATCTTTTGTGGTGGACTTGACCAGCGCACAAGAATGTGTACTCGATCCTTAGTCATTTACTTGACTCACACATCCATGTGAACAAGTAGTTAGTCTTAATTTTCCAATTCTTGAAAGTTCTCATTCATCATGCTATACGACTTGCATGATTCCAAGTTTTGGTCCCATTGAAACTTGGGTGAGGAGAAACTTTCCTTATTTGGTAAATTTAGACACTACCACAAATGAAAGAATCAAATTCATATTTCCGCTCTTGCTATTAATGGAATCATATAAGCAACAATTTTTTTTTTCACAAATGCCATTGTAAGGATATTTTAAAATAAATAAAATCAAAATGTTTTTCTTTTGTTTTAAAAACTTTGCAGAAAAACTATCCTTACAGTGCAAAAGCACATGAAAACTTTGTTGTTATCTATTCCTAAGCAATATATCATAACTCCTAAGAAGTAGCTCAAGAATCTGATTCTCAAACTATGCGATAGAAATCCATCTACGCGATTAGATTCAGCATACTCTTTCTTTAAGTTTCTTCACTTTTGTTTGATTCGTACAACATCAACATGTGACCCAGTCACATCATGTAACAAGAATCTCAGAATAGAAACTTAACAGAGTTAGATAGTGAACTTTACCTGAAGTAGAGTCAATCTTATCGACTTGATCAACCTTGTGATCTTTCAGGTAAATATGGCAGCTTCAAAACCAATGCCTTTTCCTTTTGGCAATAGAACCATATAGACCCTTTGGGAATGTTACATGAGACAATCTCAGACTTAGCCTTTCTCTTTACCATTTGGTCAACCGACTTGATAATGGCCAATCCCTTTCAATTGGGAAGAGAAAGCATTTACTGGGTGTCCAATGCAACCATTATCAATGTCCATTGAAGGTTTGGGAAGTTGATCTACTAATCAAATTTGCTTTACGAAATCTCCAAATCATTGTTGATTCAGCAGCACCAAGCAAATAGATAAGATAATTAAGGGTCATGTCATAGTCTATTTCATAGTAGTCCCAAAGGTAACTCACTATGTGACTTAAAAAGTGAATGAACATCCAAATTTCTTAAGATTTTGACACCTAACTCTCCTGGCTTGTCAATATGCGACTTTATCTCCAAGATGTGAGAACACATAGACCTTGTCTGCCATAAGGGCTTGAGTGACCTTGAACTTTTGGGTTAGGGAGAATAATGGGAGGAGGTGGAGGAAGTGGAGTTCCAAGAGATTTGGGAAGATCATAGATGTCTGAACTAGACATATTTTGGGAGATATTCAAGATAGTTGATTTAAAGTCCTTAATATAACACCCAATATGAAATATTAAGTCTAGGACCCAACAAACTATTTTATAACTTGGAAGAGGGATGCCGTAATCCAAGCTATAGAATATTTGAAGGTAGGTGAATGATGATTCACCAATTTCCACCATGAAAAAACAAAATAAATTTATTAGGTTTTTTAATTGGATTTGAAACTCCTAGATCTTTTGAGATTAATTGAACTGTTCAATGGCATGTTTTAATCTCGAGTGTACCCTTCAGGTTTTGTGACTGGAATGCCGAGGATCACAAAACAAGGTGTGAATAACCATGCAAATATACTTGGCACCATTAATTTTTTACCCCTCAATCAATGTGTTGGTTAACCACACACGCTCCATCGATACTATGATAAACATTAAGTTACCCTTTGCCTACCTTGTTAAATACGAGTTAGTGTGTCGGTTAACCACACAGCTCCACTAACCGACTTAGACAAAGTGCAAAGTGTAATTTCATGGATTAGCACCAAATTCACATTTTCCTAAGTAACTAAGATTGGGTATTACTAAGAGTTTAGTTACTTAGTATTTATCATTAATACTTTTAATGAAGGGATAATTATAGTCCTTGTCCTACCCGTTCGGGTAACGAGCCTCCACCAGTCAAGGAAGCGGTGGGTGAGAGTAGACACCCATTAAACTACCATTTTATAGGCAGTAACCTTATACCCCCCTTATAGACCGACTTCGTGAGTGAGGCCTACTAATGGTAACACGACTTCCTCTTATATATATATATATATATATATATATATATATATATGTGTGTGTGTGTGTGTGTGTGTGTGTGTGTGTATTATTATGGTTCTAAAAAGCGCGCCATGGTGTAGCCGTTACAAAAACGTCCAAGGTGAGTTTGTGAAGTGTGGCTCCCAAATAATGTGTCAAGGCGCGCCTTATCGCATTATGGCGTGAGTTTTTTTCAAAGCACGAGTTTTTTTGTTTTTTTTTTTGTTTTGTTTTCTTTATCGGGCCTAAAATAAATGAGTTTTTGTTAATTTTTTTCTATTAGATATTAATATAACGTTTCTAAAAACTTCATATATTTGATAAAATTCAATAATTATATGATTTATATCTTTTAATGTATATAATACAGTCACGCCTTGAAAAACGCCATGGCTCGCCAAGGCTTGTCATGGCTTAACTTTTACCTTGCCGCCAAGCCACGCCTTACGTTATTTAGAATCTTGAATATTATTAACTTATAATATTATAAAGTATAAGGGTTGAATTTTATCTTTTAAAATTCTAAGGGCTTAACTTGGAATTAAAGTCTTCATGGGAAAACATTACAAATTCCAAAACTTGAGGGCAAGTTTTGAAACTATTCAAAACTATTTAATTCCATAACTTATGTGTTTAAAGTAGTTTTAACTAAAAAAACTCTTCAAGTTCCATAACTTGAGGACTAGTTATGGAAGACTTTAAACCATTAAAGAATGTGACTCTTCCTTATTCATAACTTATGGATTTAATTAAGGTTACACATTTTTTTTTATTATTTAATGAAGAGACTCTTAAACCTCCATAACTTGAGGACAAGTTATGGAGTCATAAAACCATTTAATGAGGATAAGACTCTTCATTTTGTAACCCATGACAACTTTTATGAGTTTTAAGAAACTTAAATGTGACTTTTCATGTAACTTGAGGACAAGTTACAAAAACACATTTTAGAATCAACTCTTAGATTAAAATGGATTGAAAACATATTATCACATAATTTTCTATTAATCTAAATCAACTCATAAGATCAAGATAATTCAAAAAAAGACTTTTGGATTCCATAAGTTAAGTAGCTTAATGTTTGTTTAATGATGAAAATTTTCATGTTCCATAACTTAAGAACAAGTTATGAAATTCTTTAAAACATTAACACCAATTTTTTGTAACTCCATTAAAAAAACTTTGAATCAATTTTTTTTAAACCTTTTCATATCCATAACTTATGCAGGTTTCAAAAAACTCTTTAGATCAAACTTTTAAAACAAATAAAATAATCATATCATTTTATTTTTTTTACTAAATTTAACTTAATTTAACTCATATAGCAAATGATTCAAATTTTACAAATAATTAGTTTTTCACAAAAACAAGTAATTATCTTAAAATCTGACAAACATCATGTTTTTTTCAACTTTGAAAATAAAACATTTGCATCAATATAACAGAAAACAACCCATGGCTCTGATACCACTGTTGGCTTTTGAGCATTCTAACACTCCTAAGTGTACATGCAACCCTAAATACCTTGGATCTATGTTTTCTCTATTATACATGCAAATATGAATATTCCAAGGTATTACCCTATCTAGCATACAATCTTTTGATACTTGGGTAATATAACAAGTTAGAATACATACCTTGTTGATGTAGCTTGTCTTCTTGAAGCTTGAGTGCCTAGTTCCACAAGTGTGACACCTCAAATGGTTCACACAACACCATGAACACTTGGAATAACCTTGAGAATAAGAATACTTTGGTTCTCTCTAGTGAAATCGGCCTTGCCCTTTTGTGTACACACACTAGTGCCCATTTCACCAACCAAGGACATCTTTATATAGTGTGGAGATTAGGGTAAAACCCATGAGCCTTCATTTCATATGATCCATAGGTTAAACACTCCATGGACTATCCATGAAACTTAGCCTAACCTAAATGAACTTGGCCCATCACACATATATATCTAATAGTCCATATTTAATTAGTTCATTTTGATCACTTAATTATTTATAAATTAATTCTTGATCAATACTTAGTAAATAGTATGATTATATATTAATATATTAGAACTTTTAATAGATTAATATAAATCATTAGTATCCTTTTTCCTCATCTTGTCTATCCAATTGTCCCGATGCCATGCAACCCAAATGGACCATGCCGGGTCGGGTCAAGTCTTACCAATTATAGTTATGGACTTAGACATTAATCCAACAATAAAGAACATAAAAAACGGAGCTCGTATGCAAAAGTTATGGATTTTAGAAGATAATTAGTTTTTAAAGTAACTAGCAAGTGATATCGGGCGCAATATGGGCCCCACGATTTGCCACCAGATGGTGACACGTGGCTACATTACGCCTAGCATAATGCTAGAGTATGCCAAGCCTACGACCCTTCTTCAACCAATAAATAGAAGGAGCAAATCACTCTTTTCTTCACACCTCTTCAACCTATAAACAGAAGGTGCAAATCACTCTTTTTTTTCACACCTCTTTAACCCATTCTCTCTCAAACACCCCCAAACCCTCTAAGCCTTTCCCTAACACATCCTAGGTTTTAGTAGCGAGTCCTGGAGCGCCAGAAGGCACCGAGAAGAAGAGCTTTCAGCTCAAAAGTTCTACTCGCATATCCCGATTCCACGCGAAACCCCCTTATAAGTGAGTTATGCTTACCATACTTTAAGTATAACTTATGTTTAAGTTCACTATCGTTATTATGAACCTATAAATAAGATTTATCGGTGATTCCATGTCGTTATACTAATTGATCCACTTACGGGGATGATGTCTAGGCTGTGATTTACTGAGGTGTTTAAAGTAGGATTTCCAAACAGTATACTTCATATACCAAACGGACCCTACCTCTGATATGATCCTACGTGGTTGTTCCTTACGTGATAGATCTTGAAGTAGACTTTTAGTTAATGATGAATCTAGACTACTAATTAGTCGCAATAAATATTAGACTAAAACTTAGCAACAATAATACTAGGTTATGTCAAAGGAAAAGACAATTGTTAGAAGCGAAGCGCTGCCCAAATTACAAGTTGTCACTTTAACAAGTGAGTACATAGTTACTTTATCTTACACATAGATATGAAGTATTTAATGTTAATACAAGTTATATGTGATTATTATCTGTGTTCCTGATATCTATGCTATATGAAAGATTTATGCATGGTTTACTTGATTTAAACTGTATATGTATTTTTATACCTAGAAATATATTAGGTAAAGATCGGTACATGAATGATAAGAGATGAAAGACAATATAGATGATGAGAGGTAAAAGATGCTGAAAATCCTTGACTTTAACGATGATCCGGTCAACTAGCTAAGTATAGATGACGACCATAGACTATTCTAGACAGTCCAGTGGAAGGCTAGCAGGCTCGCAACCTGTAGGTGTTTGTGAACGACGTGTTCACCAGATGTACTCTAAAAACCCTGGCAGCTATGAACTTAGTGCCTTACGAATGAACGTGACAGGTATGGATTTAGTGCCTTACAAATGAACATTGGCAGTTGTACCTAATAGATAACATTGGAAGCTATGGACTTAGTGCCTGTTGAATAAACCCTGGTATTGATGGACTTCGTGCCTATTCCTTTGTACAATCCTTAGGAATAAATAAATGAAGAATATATTATTCCTAGGGTAGATCTTTAAGAATAAAGAAGATAATGGGGATGAGAAATTAGGTTAATTTTTGATGATTAATGTAACACCAACAAAATTTAGGTCAAAAATAATTTGTTCAATAACCTTAATTGGGATAAATAAAATGATAGAGATCGTAACTAGGTTTCCAAAAATATAAAGAACACTAAAATCCGAGTTATAACTAAGAAGTTATGACCGATCGAAGATACACAACGATACCGGTAAAACACTATTAAGCATAAAACGAGAAATTTCAATAAAATACTTTTCAACCTTATGTGTCTAAATGAAATTCATATATATCCCAAAACCGTAAACATACATAAAAAGAATGCGCAAATCTGACTTCATATGAGGAAGTTATGATTTTTCGAAGTTTCGGACATAGCAGTAGACAACTAAAAACTCAAAATAAATATCAAGTGACTTTTTTCCAACATGACCTAAACTAGAATCGAAGATCTCATCAATGGTATTACAACGATAAAAAGTCTGACAAAAACGGACATCGGATGAAGAAATTATGGATTTTTAACGGACTTTTCCTGTCATGGCCTGTTAAAAATATAATATTAAAAATAAATTTAAAATTAGCCGATGAAGTCTAAATGAGAGTTGTAGAGCATAATCTCATCTATGCATGGATATAAAGAACATCGAAAATGGAGCTCGTATGCGAAAGATACGAATTTCTGAAGTTCTAGGCACGAACTTCGACGCTATGTCAGAATTGTCAGAGTCCACGACGTGAACACTGAGTTCACGACGTGGACAGTCTGACTGACAATTTTAGAGACACTTGACAGATGATGCATGCCCTGAGCGAATCGGGACGAACTCACGACATGAATTGGCAAAACTCATGACGTGAACTTCGATTTTAGGCCTATATATAGAAATTGAAGCCTTCCGAGTTTAGATGCTCATTCCTATCCTTTCTCCCACTCCTACTCTGTGTTAAGCATCCCGAGACCACCCCAAAGCCCTGATAACAACCCTAGCACACGACGCAAGTCTCGAAGTCCCGAAGTTCCTGAGGAACTTACTTCTTTCCAGTCGAAGTACTGCCCGAGTTTAGTCTTGCCTTCTCCAACTCACCACTTCTACCAGGTGAGTTCATACCCCCTACAACTATGTTTTCAAATACTTTGTAAATGCTTTTATACACTTTTATTGGGGGGGGGGGGGGGGGGGGAATACAAGTAAACACACGATTATCCTTGTGTGAAAAAAAAACATAAATCTTCTACCATACTTTTTGTTATTTAATCAATCATATGTGATTTATAACTGTGTTTCAAACAATAGGATTTCATATACTTCAAACTATGTTATCAAACAAACTACTTTTAAATCGTTTTATAAATTGAAATCAAGTCATCAATATTTATTATTAAACCCTGCAAAAGGTTCTATAAAACTTCCTCTTTAACTGATATATCGTCAAATGCATGCCTATATATGTATAGTTATGTAAGAAATGAGTAAAGGACTTAGAGCTGCTAACCCACTTTATTTCCTTTTTTCTTGTTTGAATGTGTACTTAGAGTAATCGGTTAGTTGTCTGAAGGTCGTCTAAACATTTGTTATATATTATGTATACATATGTAGATATAAAAGTACCAGTCAATCATTCAAATACTACAAAGAAGAATACTATAACAAATATTACACATAGAATACTATCATATACAAGTACACACAGAGAATAGTATCATATACAAGTACATACTAAGATACTGTAACAGAAAGAACATACTAAGATGTTATAGCATGGAACAACTACATGATCTAACTATACCAATGATCATTAACGCATTGTTCTAAACAAAAGGTGATAATAAATTGGGTATACATGATTATATAACTTTAATGTGGATATTACGGCCTAGCAATTCATTGCGGAAGTCACTCTTGTTTCCCAGAATCTCTTGTATGGAGAACGTTTAGTATGGGAACTACTCATCACGTTATGACCTTAATAAAAACAAATATGTTTTCAAGTAATTAGTACTGCAGGTTGTCAATTCTGAAGACCCCTGAGTGCTTACTTTTCCCATTACTTTCATATAGTGACAGTTCTACTTGAAAGTCAATGCAAGCTATTTTCGAGTCAAGATAGTTATAAACTAGGGAAAACATCCACTTTTATAGAGAAACAAACATTCAAAAGAGTCAGGTCTTGGCAGAAGACTACTTTTTATACTAGTAGGAAATATGGGATTTTCTAGGGGTTTTTTAACATATACAAACGTTTACACTGAATATTTACAAACATTTTCATTCAAACATATACTGACATTCACATTTAATATTTACAAACATTTTCATTCAAACTTATAAAAACACTGACATTAAATACTTATGAACTCACCAGCTTAATGCTGATCTACGCTTTCAAAATAACTTGTATTCTTAGGTCATTAGTAGACAAGTACCGATGCCAGGTTTTGAGAAGAAGAAGCACGTTCAAGACTCTTCTTTTATTTTGATTACTTGTTTTGGTGTCATATTACTACGAAAGAACACACGTGTATTAAACTATACTATTAATGCAATGGATGATGTTGTTTGTTTACTACTTTGCATTGTTATGATACTATACAGGACGTCCTCCGCCCCCGAACGTTTCCGCCGTTCAGGTTTTGGGGTGTGACAGTTTGGTATCAGAGCATTGTTTATAGTGAATCGAGTATATCAACCCATAAAAGATATACAAACTATAAACACAATGCGATTAAAATACTCTGGCCAAGAGTTTATACTTTTAAATAATAAAATATTTAATCAAGTATACATACCTGTATTCATACTAAAAACAGTGTCACTAGGACAGAACAAAAGTATTATGATTGTTTGATATCACAAGTAGGCTTGGGGATGTATGGTCAGTTCTGGGAGTGACATAGCCTGATCAACTATGTTGGTCCGAGAAGTGATTAGCATATTCCCGGGAATGGTTGTGATATGCCAACAAGTCTAAAAACTTACCAACACCACTACAATGATAACATTAGAATAAAACATAAACCTAAAATACTATAGGAGTATTTTGTGTTACTATAATTACTTAACTGAGAACTAAAAAGGGTCCTTATTAGCAAATCAATAGTTGCTGAGTGGATACGCTAAGGTTATGTGAGAATAAGGTGTCATAGACTTAGAATCTGTGACCTTTGTTTTACCTCCTGTTCCTTTTTTGGTTGTGGATTTGAAGTTAGGGTCACTTATTCGAAGGTCTATTGATATGTGCATATTTAGTTTGTATTAAGTATAGATTTTTATTCATTTATTAGCTAAATTATTGCATTTCATGGACAAAAGGTACTTAAAAGTGTTTAAATTGTATTTTCAGTCCAAAAATGAAGCTCGGAAGCAAAAGGAAGCAGGAGAAGCGGTTAGGAGCTTGGGAATTGGATAAAGAAGAAAAACACCAAAAATAGCACCTACTCGGCGAGTAGAATCGACTACTCGGCGAGTCCAAGTGAGGATAATGACTCCGGAACCCAGATTCTTATCGCGTACGGATATTGTGAGACGGACTCGACGAGTCGCCACCTGACTCGACGAGTCGATACGCAAATATATAGATAACTTCTCAGATCGAGGAAAAAAACTTATGGGATAATTCTGGAGTAATTAGCTGCGACTCAGAGGCTATAGAAACCCTAGAAGACGAAGATAGAAGCTACAATTCAATCCCGAAGGAGATTTGAGGCAAATTCCATCATTATACTTAATCTTTTGTTTTCCACTATGGTTAGACAATTAGAATTCGTTTTTGTGCTGTTATTTACTTCAATCATGAGCTAAAACTCTTAAACTTCTGTTTGAGGATACAAAATTGAGACTATGGTTTGATTATTGGTAGGATTAATTCAATGTTGGTGATTTATTTTTTATTTTAGCTTGCTAAAGAACCTTGTGTGTGAATGATAATTAATTTTCTGTTAATAGGAAGGTAATCAAATAGCATGAACATCGTTTGATTATCAACCTCATATATCTTGTGATTACTTTGCTATATGTCTAGGATTAATGAACATGAAACTAGGATTAATAAGAAAATTAAGTAAATTTATGTGCAAGCTTGTGTGATGACCATCAACAAGAAGTTAATTAAAACCAAATTGATTAACTATTGTGAGTCTAAAGTAATCCGAATAGTTAATCTAGTGAACTAAATTGAATTAGACAACTGATCACTGTTTAAGTTAGTTTATTTGCTAAGGATTAGTGTAGTGAACGCGAACCTAATCACTTGAATCGGTAACCAACAAAAGAATTAATCCATTGCACTATTACCTTGAAATCAACCAAACAGAAGTTCCTTCGCATTATTGAATCTAGTTAATTCTATGTTTTTCTAGTTTTTAGATTAAGTAATAGTTAGTAAGTTTCTAGTCTTGTAAAACTAGAGAAAACCCTCTACTTATTAATTAATTTAGATAGAATTAGTTTTTATTTTTAATTTGCCGTTCCCTGTGTTCGATACCCTACTTGCTTAAACTATTCCACAATTGATAGGTACACTGCCTTTGTGTGTTTATTTTACAACTAAAAGTAGGATTAAAACTAAGTGAGTTTACGCACATCAAGTTTTTGGCGCCATTGCCGGGGAACGGTTCTACAATTAGCATTAAAAATCTAATTCAATCGATCCTTTGTGTGAGATTTATCTTACACAAAGTTAATTTCTGTTTAATTTATTAGGTAGTGTATATATATATATATATATATATATATATATATATATATATATATATATATATATAAAACTGATTTTACCTTAGACTCGCCGAGTGCATTCGCCCAGACTCGGCGAGTACGACGCTAAATCAGCTTTAATTTTATTATATTTTTTTTTGTTCTTTTTACGCGTTTTCTGTTTTGTTTGCAGTTGTTTCATGACCCGAGGATCTGATACACCTCTGGTTCCCCCTCTTGAAGATCCGGAAACCGCACTAAGAAGGAGCAAAGGAAAAACCGTTGGAGAATCCGCTTCTTCAAAGAACTCACCACTCAAAAACCTCAAGTCCGTTTTCAGCAAGAAAAAGGAGTAACAAATCAGGAGCATCCAGTGCCTCGTTGACAATTGAAGACCCAATTCAAAAAGACACCGAGTACGAGACCGAGGAAGAAGACGAACCCACATACGAGCACACATCCGAGTTTGAAGACGATTTAACTACCACTATGGCTAATATCGATGAAATCCCCATGGGGGAATGGAAGAAGAGGATACGTGATGACACCGGCCCGGGACTTGTGCAACCCGCAATTCCCGCAACTGTTACTTTCGAGCTAAAGGGCCATATTCTCGCTCAACTCAAGGAGATTCCTTTTTACGGGAAAGATCACGAAGACACCTATAAGCACTTGGATGAAGTAAATGATGTGGCTGATTATTTCAATGTACCAAATGTGCCTCGCGAGATCCAACTTCTTCGCATGCTTCCTGTCACATTTAAAGGAACTGCAAAAGATTGGTTAAAGTCACTTCCTCCCGGATCGGTCACCACATGGGCCAAGATGAAAGCAGAGTTCATAGACCATTTCTGCCCGCCTTCCAAGATAGCCAAGCTAAAGAAAGCCATTGCCAACTTCGAGCAACAACCCGGATAATCTCTTTATGAAGCTTGGGAAAGGTACAAGAGCCTACTTAGAAATTGCCCACACCATGACCTTAATAGCCAACAAGTGGTCTCCATTTTTTATGATGGAGTTAATGTCACCACAAGGCAACTGCTCGATTCACAAGGCCCGCTCACCAGAAAGCCGCCTCCGGAAATCAAGGAGTTAATTGAAGAATTCTCTAAGCATTCTAGAGAATACCACACTCCGAGGAATGAAGTAACTCGGGGAGCAGTGAACTCGGTGAATGATAGCATGGCGGCGGTAATAGCTAAGCTCGATAGCCTAGATCGAAGAATAACAAAAATGGATCAAACAATCCATGCTATTAGGGTAGGATGCGAAAATTGTAGTGGGCCCCACCTCACCAAGGATTGTGATCGAGACGAAAACGGAAATAAAAAGGCTCAAGTGTTTTACTCTAGTGGCGATAGATACGACGAAGATTGGAGGAAACCGAAGAAGGAATGGCTCCCATACGAAGAATATAAAAAGGCTAAGGAGGAGAAATACAAGCAGAAGGAGAGGGGATTCTATCAAAAGGAAGAGCCGGTGATGGAAAAGAAGGCCAATTTAGAAGATATGCTCACAAGATTCATAACCGCGTCCGAGAAAAGACACAATGATCACGATGTAGCAATGCAAGAGACCAGAAATATGTTCAAGAATCAGCAGGCATCCATTCTCAACATTGAGAAACAGCTGGGACAGCTTGCACATCAAGTGAATGAAAGAAGACCGGGCCAACTTCCGAGTAACACCGAACCCAATCCAAGAATGGAGAATGTAAGTGTAATAACCTCCAGCAGTGAAGGAACATTTACAGAAGCACTGAGAATCCCCAAGAAGAAGGCATAAAATGTAGAAGAATCGAACCCAGCAAAACCCAATCCGACTCGCCGAGTCACTCCATTGGACTCGGCGAGTCCATGCACAAATGATAAACCTGTCAGTTCTTTGAAGCCTTATAATCATCCTCTTCCATACCCAATCAAAGCCATGCCTGCAAAAAAGGTTGAAGCACACAGAACCTTCATGAAACATGTTAACGCTTTACAAGTTAATGTGCCATTTGCGGAAACAATGCTCCAAACACCTAAATACTTCAACTTGCTTAAGGGCCTTTTTGCTGCTAGGAAAGATTTGACTGAAGTCGCGGAAGTATTGATGAGTGAGATACCTGAAAAGAAGGGTGATCCAGGAAATATTGTGATTCCGTGCCAATTTGGTAATGAAGTTTTCACCCGAGCATGAGCTGATTCGGGGGCAAGCATCAATCTGATGCCTTTTTCATTCTTTAAGAAGTTGAATTTACCAGAACCAAGGCCGGTAAATATGAAGATCCATTTGGCGGACAAGACGATAATTCATCCACAAGGCGTTTGTGAGGATCTCCTTATAAAAGTTGACAAGTTTATTTTTCCAGTAGACTTCGTGGTAGTTGATATGGAAGAAGACCCCGAAATTCCAATTATTTTGGGGAGATCATTTTTGAACACCGTGGGTGCTTTAATTGATATATGTGAGTCTACATTGACATTAAGGGTGGGTGATGAGTCTGTAATGTTTAAAGCTATTCCAGAAGCCAAGCAAGAAGAGGACAAGAATGAAGAAATCTCAATGATCCAATTGGATGATGAGATATTAGAAAAAGAGCTTGCACGTTTGCTAAAAGAAGATCCAAGCAAGTTTTTGATACACTCTGAAGAAGATGGAGATGTTAACAAGGACTTGGAGGAGTTAGAAAAACTACTGGAAGGAGCCAACTCAGAAAACACCCAAGAATTGATGGAACCCGCTCAGACTCGCCGAGTCACTTTAATGAACTCGACGAGTCCAGTCGACTTTGGCAAAGACTTGGCCGACTTAGATCTGTTTGTTACTAGTTCTTCACATACCTTGGATTTCGATGTTATTCATGATTTGTTAGAAGAACAAACAGAAGAAGGAGGAATGGGAATGAAAGTTCAATACGCCAATGTAGCATGTCTTGATACGATTGCGTTTGAAGAAGGGTTGAGCACAGGCAAGGATGAAGAGATAAAGAAAAGGAGGGTGGAAGCTGATCAACCATTCACTACTAAACCTAAAGCACGAACCGCCACAAAATATGAAGTAATTAAATTTAAAGAGAAGGAGGTGCAAAAGAAGGCGAAAAAGAATGGGGTAACGAAGAAAAAGAGGAAAAGGGAAGCCCAAGCAGCTAAGGATGGTGCTGTGAAAAAAAAAGAGAGGAATTAAAAAGGGCTTATAAAAAGAAGATTCACGCTTACAAGACAAAGTACTAACCACAAAAGATAAGGTGTGAATTCCCGATGCTAGAAGATGACGAGACGTAGACGGGAAGGAGTCCAGCTAACGACTCCTTAAAAAGAAGCGCTTGGCGGGAGGCAACCCGTTATTTAGAGTTTGCTTTCTTTTACCTTTTCTTTTGATTGCATTTTTTTCTTTCGTTTTTAGGATTTTAATCTTCCATTCATCGGATATGTTTGCTTGAGAGTGCGTATGGACTAACTGTGGGGTGAAAAAAGTTTTCTTTTCTAAAGAAATTACAAAAAGTGTTAAAAAAAATTTGGATTTTTGCAAGAGACTCGTCGAGTCTAACCATGACTCGACGAGTCTGTACAGATTTCAGAAAACATCCTGCATCGCGACCAGACTCAGCCAGTCTAGCCCCGACTCGACGAGTCGGTATTATTCACAGAAAAAAAAATAATAACATTTATTTTTACAACTGGTTTAACCCTAATGAATCAGTTTCATTTCACACACACTCGTCGTGCGCCTCTCTCTCAACTCTCTCCCAAGCATTCATCTTTTTCCTTCAATTACTCTTCAAATCTTTCAAGTATCATCTCAAAAGGTAATGAATTTCTTCTTGTTTTCTGTTAAGAACATGATTTTAAGAGCATCCATGGTGGACATTGCAAGAAAAACCCGATTTTGGAAAAATAGTAAATTCTAGGGTTTTGATTTTTCATGGAATATGATGTTTTGCTTGCTTATTCGTGCTAAATACCTTATATACATGTGTCTAGACAAAACCCTTGAAGTGATTTGCAGGTTTCATGGCCCAATTTTAGTATACTCGCCGACTGACTCGTACAGTTCATGCGACTCGCCGAGTCATACATGGACTCGACGAGTCGAGTTGTGGAAACCTGTGCATGACTGTTTTTTAATTATGATCTATGTTTCTGGGTTTTTGTATCTTTGTTTTGCAGAAGTATGTTTAGCAGGAGGCAGAGTTCAAGTGCAAACCAAGAACATTTTCCTTGGTTAAACTTTCCACGAATTGAGTCCGCTTCAACAATGCGGAAGTGGAAGAATAAGCTGGCTGACATACGGAAAAAAGAAGTGTACGTGCCTAACAAGATAGATTGGGAGTGGTTACAAAGTGTGCGGTATGAAGAGGAGTTAGCTCCTTATCTTTTGAAGGAGTTTACCCATGGAGGCGAGACAATGATTTGTGACGGGTGGAGTCGGGTCTTTCGGATTCAAGAGCCGATGTACTAGGAACTATGTTTAGAGTTTTTCTCCACGGTGTATTTCACGGGGGGAACGGATTTTTATCACCCAGTAAGTTTTAGTTTTTGCCTTGGGGGTGAACTTCATCACTGTTCGGTGATCGATCTTGCTTGTCGATTGGGGATATATGACCAGCCCTTGGTTTCAACACCTATCTTTCGGGCCTTCTTGGAGCAAACTCATATGGTGTTTCTCGACGGAGTAACTAGCACGGGTTGGTGGAACACAATTGGAAACAAGGTTTATATTCCAAAGTCTGCACAAGAAGGGAGCATTAGATCACCTACCCACCGCCTTATACATCGTCTCATTTCTTCCACCATTAATCAAAGAAAGGATGATGACAAGGTTTCTAACCTTGATGTCTTCTATCTATGGAGCATTATTACACCCGCTATTTTCCGCAACATTCCTTGGTGTTTGGCTTCGTATCTCGCGGAGGGTGCGGTCAAGGATCGAAAAACTTCCCGTATTAATGGTGGTATGTTTGTCACCCGGTTAGCCAACTCATTTGGGTTGATAAACCGTGGTGCATGGAATTTTATGACGATGATTCCTACACCTCCATTCAATCCAATTCTTTTCCAGCGAGCAAGAATCGTCGAAGACCATGGTGGTGGTCATTATGCTATCCCGCATGATGACCCCGTTGTTGGTCCCGAAGCACCGGGAAGGAGGGTTAGATCGAGACGGGAACGGGATGTGGAGGACGAGCCGCCGGTAATTCCGGTTGAAAATGAAGAAGTACCAATGGATTGGTACTATGTGGAGATGAGGCGGCTACAGGATCAAATGGCGCATGGGATCAACTTCAGCAATCAATCCCACATCCAATTATTCGACCACTTCAACATCCCACATATTGATGGTGGCAATTATCCATTTATTCTGTCATGGGATGAGGTGATTAGTGTGAGAAGAAGTGGTGCTGGTGGGAGTGGAGCAGCTGCGGATGATGATGAGGAGGAAGATTGATTTATTTGTGTTTTAATCAAACAATTTTCATTTTCTATTTTTATTTTTATTTGGTGTGTATGAAATTGTTAAGACTTTATTTTGTTTAATGATTGTTTGCATTAGTCATTTTTCAGGATTGGATTAGGAATGCTTGCTTAGTAAAGGTTTAAAGTCATAGCGAACGGGTGTTATAACGAGTGAAAGAGAGTCAAGGAAGCGAAGCGTTAAAGTCAAAGTGTCGAGTCCGGTCCCTAGGGATATGAGCAATTGAGTCTAGAAGTGAGGAGGAGTTAGAAGAGTTCTTAGAGGCTGACACAGTTGCAAAATACCATGTTTTTTCGTCCAGTGGCCTACTCGTCGAGTGCACTTAACTGACTCGACGAGTCGCCTTGTATTTCCACACATTCTGAGATGACCGCGCTGGTACTCGACGAGTCCTATCTATGACTCGACAAGTCAATCATTTTTATACCAAAGGACTGCTGATTTGATGCTGCTAAGTGTACCACTTGATCACTTATTCTTCCATATCGATTCTTGAAGACTTTGCACTGTTTTACCTGCATATTTGGAGCTGCCACATGAGATTTTGATGCCTAAGTCATGGATGTGTTGTTTTCATGGCAAAATTCAATTGAAGTAGGAGCTTGAAAGAAGAGTGCCAACCTATCAACTGCTACCCCAGGGGAGTTTGTTCCAATTCTCTCTATATTTGCATTTTTATTTTTGCATAGTATGCAATGAGGGCATTGCATAAAATAAGTGTGGGGTAGGGGTTAGTCACATATTAGAAAATTTAGAATCTTAATTTAGGCTAATTTTAAAAAAATTGTTGCATACCAAAAATATGACTTAGGGATTTAATTTAGGAAATTTTGGTAAACAAAATTAGGATTCCATGTTAGAATTATATTTGATGATTGCATGAAAACCCAAATGTTTAGTTGAGCCTATATACGTTCTAGTGCATTTGTGGCTTCCTTATTCCAGTGAAATCATGAGACAAAAACACAACCTTGCTCAGCCTGAGGGATGTAATACGTTTAGCAGCCTAAACCTGAAATGTATCCAGGAAAATTTTTATCGTTAGCCAATAAAGGTTGAGATTGAGCACCCCTGCTTAAGCATGTAGGGTTTTGAGTGAAAAAAATGAGGAATACATGTAAAAAAAGAGAGAATTACTAGAAAAGTTGTAAGAATTTTGGAGCAAATAAAGTGAAGATCTAAAGATCAAAATTCCAAGAAATCCAAAAAGTTGAAGATACCAAAACTCAATCAATACAAGGTGGTGAATTCAAAGAGATCAAAGATCAAATTATCAAGGAAGTGAAGAATTCAAAAGAGCTCCATAGTGGTATCGAAAAGTTGTAATTCTAGATTATGTATGCTTGGGTTGCTCAATTAAAAATACCTTGAGGGTAAGAGGTTTTCTGAGGATGGATTCGGAGGGTTGCATAAAATGAGCATAGTTCGGGGTGAGTGGGTGAATGTTTATGAGGATTGTGAGTATTTGGAGTATTGGGGGGTTCTTAGGAAAAATTTTAGACACAAATGCATGCGTTGCGGTCTTGGCATAATGGCTGGGTTAGATTGGAGTTGTCATACATAATTCTAATGTCTTAAAATTCAGTTTTGCTTGGGGGCAAGCAAAAGTCAAGTGTGGGGTGTTTTGATATTTGCATATTTAGTTTGTATTAAGTATAGATTTTTATTCATTTATTAGCTAAATTATTGCATTTCATGGACAAAAGGTACTTAAAAGTGTTTAAATTGTATTTTCAGTCCAAAAATGAAGCTCGGAAGCAAAAGGAAGCAGGAGAAGCGGTTAGGAGCTTGGGAATTGGATAAAGAAGAAAAACACCAAAAATAGAACCTACTCGGCGAGTAGAATCGACTACTTGGTGAGTCCAAGTGAGGATAATGACTCGGGAACCCAGATGCTTATCGCGTACGAATATTGTGAGACAGACTCGACGAGTCACCACCTGACTTGACGAGTCGATACGCAAATATATAGATAACTTCTCAGATTGAGGAAAAAAACTTCTGGGATAATTCTGGAGTAATTAGCTGCGATTCAGAGGCTAGAGAAACCCTAGAAGATGAAGATAGAAGCTACAATTCAATCCCGAAGGAGATTTGAGGCAAATTCCATCATTATACTTAATCTTTTGTTTTCCACTATGGTTAGATAATTAGAATTCGTTTTTGTGCTGTTATTTACTTCAATCATGAGCTAAAACTCTTAAACTTCTGTTTGGGGTTACAAAATTGAGACTATGGTTTGATTATTGGTAGGATTAATTCAATGTTGGTGATTTATTTGTTATTTTAGCTTGCTAAAGAACCTTGTGTGTGAATGATAATTAATTTTCTGTTAATAGGAAGGTAATTAAATAGTATGAACATCGTTTGATTATCAGCCTCATATATCTTGTGACTACTTTGCTATATGTCTAGGATTAATGAACATGAAACTAGGATTAATAAGAAAATTAAGTAAATTTATGTGCAAGCTAGTGTGCTGACCATCAACAAGAAGTTAATTAAAACCAAATTGATTAACTATTGTGAGTCTAAAGTAATCCGAATAATTAATCTAGTGAACTAAATTGAATTAGACAACTGATCACTGTTTAAGTTAGTTTATTTGCTAAGGATTAGTGTAGTAAACGCGAACCTAATCACTTGAATCGGTAACCAACAAAAGAATTAATCCATTGCACTATTACCTTGAAATCAACCATAGGATCAATTGAGTTGAACTAAACAGAAGTTCCTTCGCATTATTGAATCTAGTTAATTCTCTGTTTTTCTAGTTTTTAGATTAAGTAATAGTTAGTAAGTTTCTAGTCTTGTAAAACTAGAGAAAACCCTCTACTTATTAATTAATTTAGATAGAATTAGTTTTTATTTTTAATTTTCCGTTCCCTGTGTTCGATACCCTACTTGCTTAAACTATTCCACAATTGATAGGTACACTGCCTTTGTGTGTTTATTTTACAACTAAAAGTAGGATTAAAACTAAGTGAGTTTACGCACATCATCTATCCTGTTTTGATTTCATATAATTGGTATGCTCTATGCTAGTATTGAAATAACTGGTAAGGATCATATTATAATTATCTTAAGTAGTCAGTCTATCTATATAAGATTCTGATACCCCTTTTCTTGCATAAATATCATGGTTGGATTTCATCCTCCTGGCAACCCGTACTTCCCAAACCAAGGCAATGTTGGATGGCTTGAGGAAGAGCCAGAGTAGGATCATCCAATTCCTTTGGATGATCACCTCGCAGAAGGCTTTTCGGATGGTTTTGACTCCGAGCCAGAAGTCAACAACCTATCTCAAGAGGCTCAAAACCCAAACCTCAACCCCAGACCCGTATTTCAAGGTCTCAAACCCTTGTGGGCGACAAACTTAAATCGATGGAGTCACGAACAGGGTCATCCTTTACCCTACAATGGAGACCGGATCTTTTACAGCCTAAGAGAGGGTGGCTCAGTTGACCGAGTCCTGCCCATTATGGTCCGCAGGATTGCTCGGAATTAGTAGTAAGGTCGGGCAGCCATCGACCGAGTTATGGAAATTGACGCCCATTCGGGTGTTAATACGGTTTGCATTCACCATCTTGAAGACGATATGGGAGGGACCAGGAGAGCCAATGAGACTCTACAGCAACAGCTAGCTGGATCCCAAGCCGAAGTCATAGAACTTTGAGTGCGTCAAAGAGAACATGAGCGACATCTTCAAGACGTGGTACGTCAACTGGCAGATCTTACGGTTCGCCCTAGGAATAACTGTCGCCGGTAGAAGATGTCTGACTCATATTTCTTTTGGTTTAAGGAATAGTCTTCTTATTTATGCTCTAAATAGCTATTTTCTATGTAACTATCCCTGTACTGTAAGTACTGTTTCGTTAGGTCTTTGTTCTATTAAAACCTTCCTACTTTGGATATGATGTAAGACCTTCTCCAAGGTCAATTTTTTCTAAACTTATTACATATCAAATATCAATGATATTGGCAATTAACTTATCTTCTGTGGAAATCTGTGTTCAAACACTTTCAATTTCTGATTCTAGAACTATATGGAACTCACACTCTCTGATTTAGTTGTTGAACTATGGTAATTTAGCTCATGGATCCCTTCTAACTCTTTTCGAAAGTTAGATCATGTTATCCACTAACCCATGATAGCCTAATTCGGATGACAATCACATTGTGACGATGCTATGAACTTACTTCTACTCTTTACCAGTACTACATCATAGGGATGTAGGTCAAACCATCGAGAACAATTTAACAAAACGGAAAATTTACATTTACCTGAATGATTAGAATGCATATGAGGTCAACAACAATCTCTCACGAACTCATTTTCTTATCATGTAACAGAATCATGCCGTTGAAGAAAAGTAAACAACCCATCAACAAAACACCAACTCTTCAGATAGATACAACTACTTTTCAAGCTGCGGTCTCAGCGGCAATGACAGTTGTCATGACCCACCTTTACGCTAACAATGAAAATGTTAGTGGGATTGTTATCAATAATTCCAATCAAAGTAACAACCAAGTACATCAACGAGTATGAAACTACCACGACACCCCGAATCTCAAACCCAAGAGCAATAAACGAAAGTTTTGGGATAGATTTAAAGGCAAATCACCCCTAGGGATGAACAAAAGACAACAACATGTGGCAGCCTTCGCGGCCACGATGTTTGTAACTCCTACTACCATCCCTACTAGTATCCTGGTTATCTGTAAACCAGCCAAGCAGTATGCTGGAAATCTGCCAAAATGCAATAAGTGCAGTTTCCATCATCTAGGTAGTTGTCGATAGTTACACTACAAGGACTGCAACAAGAATGGGCACACTATTCGTTTCTGTAGGACTCGGATCCAACACATTACTTCGACCACCAATGTCGAAATTTCTCGGATATGCCATCTACGCGGCGTAATGGGACATTTCAAGAGGGACTGCCCAATAGAGAAGAGTGACGGGGGAACCAGAGGAGTTTGACCTCAGAATAACAAAAAGGCATCAAAGGATCCTGCGGTAATATGGGTACACTTCTTAATCGTAATAAATACTTACACTTATAATTATACCCTCAGTCGAATCAAATCTTAACACTTGTATAAGACTAGTGCAACTCGAGTCATATCTTTCTGCGAGGTCCCATCAGTTCAAGGGACTCTCGTGCTGCTTGTACTTGCTTTTACGCAGTATACCTTATTCACAGCAGCAACATCATAGGTAGAACTAAAGTACTGAGACTCCTTCATAAGTTGCACAGTAGTGTTCATAAAACACCGTTCTGAACTAGTCTAACGCCAGTTATTCCGAGAAGTCCAACATTGTCATTTGATATAATTCGATTCGATCCTCACAGTTCCAGTTTCGTGCAAAAATTCTTCTCCCTATAATCAACTTTCTAGCAAAAGCCAAAGTTCCAGAACTCCGAGGAACTCATGCGTAGATTACCTTATGTTTCGTAGCTTTCCCAAAGTAACCTCAGCAAACCTCCCCGGAATACCACTCGTATAGTACGTTAAGTTCCATCCAAAGGCCCATACGGTTAATCTATCACTGAGGAATGTATACGCAAGGGTGGTACATAATCAAGGTTCTACAGGTTTAGAATTGATGGTTCTACTTTCACTTCTTTTCCTTGTTTGGATGTGAGCTTAGAGAAGAATCATTTATTCGACTACCATTTCAATCTTAATTATATACGACTCATATACACGAGACTATGATTGATGAACCATGTATGAGTTCTACTATGAACTTCAGGACGGAGACTTCCCAAGAATGCGAGTGATCGTGCTTCCATGAGAATAAACTTAGAAGTACCTATCCTTTTTCCCTAATTCATGAGTAATAATACTTTCTTTTAGATTTTCATGACATCTAATCCACCCTAAGGTTTTGACGTTATAATCGATATGAATTGGTTGAGTCCACATCGAGCCGACATCATGTGCTTTGATAAAGCAGTTCGTCTTAACCTCCCTATTAACGTAACTCTAGTTATTTACGACGATGAATCAAGTGCGAACCTTCACATCATTTCATGTATGCAAGTTCAGAAATGCTTACGAAAGGAATGGCATACATTCCTTGCACACATCGTCGATTCGAGCCAAGAAGAGAAAGACATTCCGAACATTCCAGAAGTACGCGACTTTTCCAACATCCTTCCAGAAGAACTACTGGGATTACCACCGCAAAACCAAGTCGAGTTTCAGAATCAACTTAGTTCCAGGAACTACCCCAGCAGCCAAATCACCTTATCATCTAGCTCTAGTTGAGATGCATAAACTTTCCAATCCGCTTAACGAACTTCTCAGGAAGGGATTCATTAGGCCAAGCTTCTCACCATGGGGAGCATTGATCTTGTTCGTGAAGAAGAAAGACGGATCATTTCATCGATGTCATCCTAATCTACTCCAAAAGTAAAGAGGAGCATAGTCAACACCTTCAAAGAGTACTATATTCACAAACCACGAGAACATACAACACACATCTGACAAGGAAGAGTTATCACCCCAGTAAATGTAAACAAAAGAAACAAAGTCATACCCCAATAGTAAAAGGTTCGCTGGAATGCCATGCGAGGACCTGAATTCACTTGGGAACTGTAACGCCCCAATTCTCAGGTATTGTTTTAAATAAGATTTGTGGGGTTAAGATCTACTCGATGAGTTGGTTGCCCTACTCGTCGAGTAGCAGCGGGGTGGGATCACGTGTTAAGTGACCTACTCGACGAGTCCATATTGGGACTCAGCGAGTAGGAGCTGGCAGATGAAACCCTAGAATCATGGGGTTTAGCACCATATTTAAAGGAACCTTAGCCTCCCTTGGGCCTCTTTACAGTTGTAGAGAGTCCTTGAGAACCCTAATATGTGTGTGTGTGCCCATTGTGTGTTTGAAGCTTGAAAAGAGGACCTTTGGAGTTAGAAGGCTTGGAGGAGAAAGAGATTGGAGCAACTAGAGTGTGGGAATCAACACTTATCTCATATATCATCTTCTAGAGCTACCCAAATCATCATTTTCCTTGTAGATCTCTTTTATTGGTTGAGTTTTAGGGTTTTTGTGGAATATTAAGTTGATAAGATGAGCTATGGGCTAGATCTGAAGTTGAAACTTCAAATCTGGACCCTCCTTGGATTCTAGAAGCATAAAGTTACAGTTTTGGTCATGATTGAGGTCCCTGTTGAGCATGAAGCTCCATTAAGAACTTAAAATAGGCATTTAGAGCCTTTATAGCCATGCATACACGTAAAGCTTGCAACTTTACGTGATAAGCATGCCTTAGAAGCTTGGATCTGTGATTTGGAGCCGCTGCATGGCTCAAAACAAGTCTGTATGGAAAAAGGACTGAATGGACTCGGCGAGTCACATGAAGATGGCCGTGAACTCGACGAGTTGGATGAAAAACTCGGCGAGTCCGATGAAGATTGCCATAGACTCGATGAGTTGAAGAACAACTTGGCGAGTCGGATGAGTTTTCTCCAGGATATGTATTCATGTGTATCCATCAAGTTGCAAGGAGGAAACTCGACGAGTGGACTTAAAGTTTGATCGAGAATCAAAGGAACTCGACGAGTCACCCCGATGAGTTGGCGAGTTGGAATGTGCTTCAAGGAACTCGACGAGTAGCCGAGGGTACTCGGCGAGTTGAGGTCAACATGGACTGTTAACCTTGACTGAGGACTTTGACTTTGACCAGGGATTTATTAGTTGGTTTATGGAGTTCCTTGTGAGGATGAGGACTTATGGGCGAATTCGTATTATGGTAATAAGTGGTGGAGCCTTTGGCCAATGATCTGGGAGTTGGGATTTATCTACCGAGTCAACATATGCGAGGTGAGTTATCCTCACTATATCGTTAGGGTCTACGGCACCAAAGTTGGCCCTTTAGTTGTTATTGTTATGGTATGCTACATGTGGTTATGATCTGTTAGATCGGAATCAGGGTAGATAGTATGTTATGCGCTTATGATCCGTAGGGACTGGTATGTTAGTGACCTGCTAGGTCGGTACTCTAGTTACAAGAGAATTCTATGATTGATGATCAGTGAGAAAGATATGTTTGATGTTTGTATATGCCAGTATATGATAGTTATGTGCACATGGTTATTTGCTTGTTGGTTGGGTTGAGGCGGTCCTGCTTTGTGCTGAAGGCCAACATACCCTCTGAGCGGTCCGGGGAGACTGTAGGCCCACGTGGCGGACCAGTCATGTCAAAGGCTTGGGATAGATCCAGATAGATTGTAGGCCCTGTAGGGCGGTCCAGTCAGGCCGAAGGCCTAGTATTCATGTTGTTGGTTATCTGTTATTGATATGGTATTAGCGGTGTGGTATTGGTATTTTGGGGGTAGCTCACTAAGCCTCGGGCTTATAGTTTTCAGTTTATTGTTTCAGGTACTTCAGGAGATCATGGCAAGGCGAAGGTGTGACCGTACCGCTCCTCATCCTTATGTTATGATTTTGGGACACTCTGATGGATAATGATTTGAAAACCAATGCTATTGATTTTTATTTATGATTGAAAAAGTTTAAATTTGACGTAAAATTTATGGATGATATAAGTTGGTATCAGAGAATTGGAGGAACACTCATGTGAATCCAGTCTCAAATCAAGGAGATTTTCAGAAAGTAAGATTTTAAAAGGTTTTCAAAATAAAGGATGGAGGATGTAGAGGGTACGATCAGCTAGAGCCTGTAAGTAAACCCCAAAATACCATACAGTTATTTGATATTCTAATATGTTAGAACAACATGCTAGTGCTAGGCTAGGGAGCTTTAGGAATCGCATGATAGATTTCTCTGATTATATGATGCCTATTAGCCTAGGGTTTCTTGTATATGGAATTGACATCATAATTGTAGATGTTTAGTGTATGCATCATGACTGTGTATTGTTAAGATCTTATAGCCTGAGAATGTCTGATTCGACCTTAGTGTAGGACTGGATATTCAAAAGTCTATCGGGTCCAGCGTTATGTGCGGCTAGCATACACTAGCGTTGCAGGGGCTGATGGAAGTTTCATGGATGAGTGGGTTGTGTGAAACTATGAATCCAGTTGCGAGATAGTCGATTTTCCCTCTAGGAGCGAGGATGAGCGCATATTATATGGATACTAGTGTCAGGGCATTGTGATGATACTTGAGACAAATATGGGTAGGTGCGGAAGGTAGTATGGGCCTGTACTACTGAATGCACAGGACCCATACGCATAGCAAGGAAGTCACAACCCCCAGGGTTTGTGGGAATTGGTCTCTCATTATTATAATGGATTGTCTGACATATTGAGTATATTTGCAGTATGGTGGTGATGAGACGTTTTGCTGATGAATCCAGGTCGGGATCCGGGTTAGGATTGGGGACGGGAGACGGAGGGTCGGAGGTGCCAATTGCACCTGAGCCAGTGGTACAGATAGCGAATGAGGAGCTGGATGCTAGGATCCGCGAGATTCTGCATGATGAAGTCGATGCGGCTTTCCGAGCACAACTACCAGAGATGTTTGCGTCGATCAAGACTGTGATGGTTGAGAATTTTGATGAGCAATATGTAGCTCTGGCATAGACAGCAGCCGCTGCAGCCACTTCGGTTGTAACTGCGGCAGGGGTTGGAGGAGGAGCCGACAGGGCTTTCCAGTACCGGGACTTCGATAATACAAAGCCCCCAACGTTTGATGGTACACAGGATGCGATTAGGGCTATGAGGTGGTTATCTGACGTGGAGAGTTGTTTCTTCACGTGCTCATGTCCTGCTGACCAGAAGGACAAGTGTGCCCTGAACTTGCTGAGGCTTGGGGCAAAGGACTGGTGGAGATTGAAGACTAAGTCATACACTGATGATCAGCGGGCTGATGTTACTTGGGAGCAGTTCTGGGATATGTTTCGCACCCGCTACGTTTCGCGCGTGGAACGGGAGTGGCTGCGTGTGGAACGGGAGCGGATGGCTCAGGAGTTTTTGACATTGAGGCAGGATGGGGAGTCCGTGATGGAGATTACCCGGATGTTCACTGAGAGGGCTATGTTTTTCCCAGATTTTGCATCAGAGCAGTCTCAAATGACTCGTTATCTGAGTATGCTCAAGATGGATATATGACAGTTTGTGGCTACACAGTGTTGTGATACCCTCCTGGATCTTCAGGAAGCTGCGAGGCGGCGTGAGTTAGAGATTGAGATGTAGCTGAGGGAGTAGTGTCAGGTTCCGACATAGTCCCAGTCGACACCTAAGCAGTCTAATACCGCTGATACTTGGACCGGGGGTCAGCAGAGTCGCACCTGTGGAAAGTGCGGCCAAAGTCACTCAGGGGTTTTTCGAACGGGAGGAGGTTGCCACAAATGTTGCAAGGAGAGGCATTATGCCAAGGATTGCCGTCATTCTGCCCCTCCAGCAGAAATGAGGATTTGTTACCATTGTCATCGGGTTGGTCATGTGAAGACCAACTGTCCGCAACTTGTCGCCAAGCCGGCGCAGGGTCCCGCTCCAACTACAGTGAGGATTGGAGATGGGAGGCCATTCAAGGTGGAGCCTCCGAAAGCTCAGGGTCGCGCCTTCGAGCTCACGGCCGAGGAGGCCAAGGCAGCACCAGATGTGGTTGCTGGTATGTTTCTATATTTCCATTTCAGTTATTATATCTGTAATATGCTTATTGGTTGTACCTGTGTTTACGTACATTTTTAGTAAATTCTTGGCCTGCTTTGGTAATATTTGACTCGGGGGCGAGTTGGTCTTTTTTATCTAAGACCTTCATTAGAGGGTTCAGTGTACCAATAGATGATCTTGAGTGTCCGTTGCGAGTTTCTATCACCAACGAGCACGGGGTTTCTGCTTCTTCGGTCTATTGGGGATGCGAGTTGGAGATTTTCGGGGTCGTTTGATTCCTATCCCCATGGGGGAAGTATGCGTGATTGTAGGGATGCATTGGCTTAGCCGTTTTGGAACCATGATCAACTGTAAGGGACAGCGGGTGGTGGTTCAAACCCCAAGTGGGGGAGAACTTGTAGTATATGGTGAGGGCACCAGGTTGGATCAAGGTTTTGTTCGGAAGCCAGGGCTCGACAGTATTGATGGGTTTGAGCCATAAGAACTTTCCTATGTGCACATGCAAACCCTAATGCTTGGATCTAGGTTTCTCTAATTGAACATGCAATGTATCCAAGGCCTATAATTCTAGATCTAATGTAAACAATTGAATCATAACATATGAAATCATATCTAGAAGAATACCTTAAGTTGCTTTCTTGAATCTTCTTGTTCTTGGAGCTTAGAGTCACAATTATCACTCCTCTAATGGCTTACAAACACCAACTAGCAAGAAGATGATTTGAGAGAGAGGAGAGGTGAGGAAATCGGCTCTAGGGTTTCTTGCTTGCAAGAGTGGCCGATTTCCCTCACCCATGGGGTCTATTTATACTATGAGCTACTAGGGTTACACCCTTAACCCTAATTGAATAACTTAGGCCCTAAGCAATCCAAAGATCCTTCTAGATATAAGGCTTGAACGATTTTTAAGATATCTAATCCCTAAAAATCGTCCACCCTAATGTCCATAAAGATTCATAGCCCAAAAACATAACTATCACACATTTTACAGTTTATGCCCCTTAATTCAATTAACCTCTTTAAGTCACCAAATTAATTCTTAATTAATTTATGACTTATATCAATCAAATAATATTATTATTCCTTTAATATATTACTCTCATAATATATTAATAATAATAATATCTCTTCTCTCTTTATAAATCACCCTGTCAAGTTGCTATGGTGAAGGCCACCCAAAAGTACCATGCACAACTGGGTCAAGTACTTACCAAATATAGTTACGGGCTTAGACACTAATCCAACAGTCTCCCACTTGGATAAGTCCAGTAACTATAAATGCAAACAAAATCGGATTAGCAATCGTAGCTCTTAAAGACGCTTGTCAAACTCTGATGTTATCAGTATCCTGTCCTTTAGATAAGGGATTGTACAGTCCTCTATTTTGATATCATACAGACAATCTCATGAAACATTGTCATACTCATTTTCTAGCAATTAGTTTCTCGGTCTCAAATTCATTTGACATAGAACTTAACTGAACACATCAATTTAGTCCTGACCGAGCCCGACACATAAGTCAAATTAAATCATCGAGGGGCCCTGATATTGCTTTTACCCTCTTAGGATAAAAGTAACAGATAAACTTTGACTTATACGCATTTACTATTTACTAATCAACTATACACAACAATGCGTTTTATGACATCAATTTACTGAATCGGTTTCGCATTATCAATGCACAACCAATTAGTAAACAATAAACCATATATCTTGGTTTTAAGACCATATGATATTATCGTCTTGTGATCACTTGCGCTACATTCCATAAAGTGATTCTAGCAAGCACAGGTTTATTCCAATGCTCAAAACTTGTTCATAAACACTCATGAACATTGCAACAAACCTTTTCTATGTCTAATACCTTTTAGACAATCTACACACCAATTCATGACAATCTTTATTCATACCTACTTCCAACATATGAACGACTGTGGACCGTTTGCATAATTTGATTATTCTTAATAAACTCAATTATTCTGGAAGTCAAAACATGCAAATTGAAACAATAGTTAAACAATTAACATAAGACAGTAGCTTTACTTATAAATAATACTCCTTTATTTAATCATCAAATGTCAATTACATTTATCTATTACAAGTTTCCAAACTATCTAATCCAAACTAATATCATCCCTCAACCCAATGCTCCTAGCATGTTGCAGGTGCTTAACCTTGCTCAGTCCCTTCATAAGCGGATCTGCTGGGTTATCCTCTGACGATATCCTCTTAACTACAGGGTGTCCTTTTTCTACTCGATGTCTAATAAAGTGATATTTTCTGTCGATATTCCGAGATCTACCATGATCCCTCGGTTCCTTGGTCAACGCAACCACTCCTTCATTATCACAGAAATTTTCCATAGGCTCCTTTACGGTTTCTTGCTTGGACCTCTTCCAAGTCACTGCTCCTCCATTAAGGGTAAAGACCCAGCCCGACTGCGAACGGTAGTTGTCCCTGTCGGTCTGGAAGCTGGCGTCACTATACCCTCGCACCTTTAAGTCATCACTCCCTCCAAGGACCAAAAACCATTTCTTGGTTCTCCGAAGGTACTTAAGGATATTCTTGACTTTAATCCAATGAGCTCTATCAAGGTTCCCTTGATATCTACTGACCATGCTCAAAGCAAAGGCCACATCAGGGAGTGTACAAGTCATAGCATACATGATTGAGCCAACTGCGGAAGCGTAAGGTACTCGGCTCGTCTCAGCTATCTCGGCTTCTATACTCAGACTTTGAGTCTTACTCAATTTGGCATTACTTTGTATTGATAGTTCTCCCTTCTTTGAGTTTTCCATACTAAAACATTTTAGTACCTTATCCAAGTAAGTATTCTGACTAAGTCCTATTAGTCTCTTACTTCGTTCTCTCACTATCCTTATTCCCAAAATATAGGAAGCCTCTCCGAGGTCCTTCATAACGAAGCACTTCCCAAGCCATGACTTAACCTCCTGCAGAGTCGGGATGTCATTTCCTATGAGTAGTATGTCATCGACATAGAAAAAAGGAAGCTAACTATACTCCTACTGGCTTTGACATATACACATGATTCATCTTCACTTCGTACAAATCCAAAATCTTTGACTTTCTCATCAAAGCAAAGATTCCATCTGCAAGATTCTTGCTTAAGTCCATAAATTCACTTCTCAAGCTTGCACACTCTATTGGGATGCTTCGCATCGACAAAACCCTCTGGCTGAGCCATGTAACCATCCCCAGCCAACTTCCCATTAAGGAAAGCGGTCTTGACATCCATCTGCCATATCTCATAATCATGAAATGCAGCAATGGCTAGCATCACCCTGATAGACTTTATTTTAGCAACTGGCGAGAAGGTCTCATCATAGTCAACTCCGGGAGTTTGAGTAAAGCCCTTCGCAACCAATCGCACCTTATACATGTGCACATTCCCATCCACGTCAGTCTTCTTCCTGAAGATCCATTTACACCCCAACCGTCTTACGTCCGGGCACATTGTCAACCAAATTCCAAACTTGGTTGTCATACATGGACTGAATCTTGCTATCCATCGCCTCTTTCCATTTTGCAGACTCTGGGCCTGCCATGGCTTCCTTACAGCTATTAGGTTCATCTAGATTTATTAGTGTACCATCACTAATATACGTTTCCCCTTCAGTAGTAATATGAAAGCCATAAAATTAGGGTTGAACTCTAACTCTTTCTCAACGTCTAAGACGTAAGGACTCGTCAATTGGTTCAACCGGAGTTTTCTCCTCGGGTTGAGCGCCAGCATTAGAGGTTCCTTCATTGATCGACTCTTGAATCTCTTCAAGATCGATTTGCCTCCCACTGTTCCCTTGGCTTATGAGTTCTCGCTCTCGGAAAACCCCTCTCCTTGCAACGAATACAACATTGTCACTCGGTCTATAGAAGAGATATCCAAAGGATTTCTGCGGGTAGCCGATGAAAATACACCGCTCACTACGAGGTTCAAGCTTGTCGTGAGTTTCTCGTCTTACGAAAACCTCACAGCCCCAAACCTTGATATGTGCCAACGAGGGAGCTTTCCCTGTCCACATCTTGTGAGGTGTTTTAGCAACCTTCTTTGTAGGGACTCGGTTAAGGATATGGGCAGCAGTCTCTAAGGCATACCCCCAGAATGAGATAGGTAGTTAAGCACGACTCATCATAGAACGAACCATGTCCAACAGGGTTCGATTACGCCTTTCTGCCACACCATTCAACTTTGGTGTCCTAGGTGGCGTCAATTCTGAAACTATTCAGCATTCCTTGAGATAGTCGTGGAGTTCAAGACTTAGGTACTCTCCTCCTCGATCGGATCGAAGCATCTTGATTTTCCTGCCCAATTAATTCTCCACTTCATGTTTGAATTCTTTGAACTTTTCAAATGTTTCTGACTTGTGCTTAATTAAGTAAATATATCCATATCTACTATAATCATCGGTGAAAGTCACGTAGAAGCGGTTTGCATCCTTTGTGGTGGATCTAAAGGGACCCCACACATCGGTGTGTATGAGATCCAATAAACCCTCACCCCTCTCACAAGTGCCAGTAAAGGGTGACTTGGTCATCTTTCCAAGTAAACAAGATTCGCACGTGTCATCTTCCCTAAGGTCGAATGACTCCAACACTCCATCCTTTTGGAGTTGGGCTATGCACTTCTTGTTGACATGTCCAAGACGACAATGCCATAAGGATGCTTTATCCATACTATTGGAAGAATCCATACACAAAACATCATTTCCTAGGTTATCTACAACCATAACAGTTTCATAAATTCCATTACAAGGCATTGCTTCAAAATATAAAACACCATTTAGATAAGCATAAATCGAACCATTCTCATTATTAAAGGAATATCTAAATCCTTGTCTAAATAAACCATGAAATGAAATGATGTTTCTTGCCATATCTAGCAATTACCAACAATTATTTAAATCTAAACCTAATCCATTACTAAGCACTAGAGAATACACTCCAATTTTGGTGACAGGCGACGATCTTCTATTCCCCATGATTAGATTTATTCTTCCACGCTCCACATCCCTATTTCTTCTTAGTCCCTGCAAATCAGAACAAATGTGATAACCACATCCTGTATCAAGAACCCAAGAAATAGCATGAGATGAATCATTAGATTTTATTGTGTAAATACCTATGAAAGATGGCTTGATCTTCCCATCCTTGATAGCTTGCAGATATTCCGGGCAACTTCTCTTCCAATGCCCTATTTTGTGGCAATGGTGGCACTCTACCTCCTTTGGGTTGTAGTTGGGCTTAGCAGGGCCAACCTTGGTTCCACTAGAAGAGGAACCATCTTGGGACTTTCCCTTGTGGCGACTCTTTGAAGGATCCTTCCTCTTCTTTCCCCTTCCTTGCCTAATAGCCAAAACAGGAGCAGCGGGTGGATTGGGAATTACTACAACAGCCTTGTCCTTGAGGTTGCTCTCAACAATCCTTAGGAACCCTTGGAGTTTGCTTAGGGTGACCTCTTCCTTGTTCATGTGGTAGGTCATCCTAAATTGATTGTAGCACGAGGGCAAGGAGTGAAGAACGATGTCGATAGCCAAATCTTCCCCAAAGTTAACATTTAACTTGCAAAGACGATCAACATATCTTTGCATCTTTGGCAAGTGCACGGTTAGAGACTCTCCACTTCCCATCTTAGCAGTGATCATGTTCGTGATGATCTCATAGCGCTCTTGCCGCGCGCTTTGGTGGTATCTCTCCATTAAGTCTTGATGCATTTCGTACGGATACATGTCCTCATAGGAATTTTGGAATTCAGGGTTCATTGTGGCTAGCATAATGCAATGGGCTTTCGTTGCATCATGCTCATGGGTCTCAAAGATAGCCATTTCTTCGGGAGTAGCGATTTCTGATTGATCTTTTCGAGCTTCTCGTCGAGGACATACTCTTTGTCCTCGTAGCGCGCAATCATGTGAATGTGTCTTATCCATTCGCTAAAGTTCGATCCGTCAAAAGTCACTTTTTGACAAAGGCTCATTAGTGTAAATGATCTAGTAGCAGCGTTGTTCATGTTAGACATCTACAAATAGAAAGGAAAAAGCTTTGATTAGAATTAAATCCCTAATTAAACACCCAAAATGGAAAATTAGGGCTAGGACCCAACAACATTATTCACACATTAGAAAAGGGATGACGTAATCCAACATGTAAATAATTTGGAGGTAAGTGAATGACGATTCACTAATTCTTCACCATGAAAACATAAGCTTATGTTTTAAATGTATTGAGAATTCCTAGATTTCTTTGAGATTCATTGAAATTTTCAATGGCATGTTTAAATCTCGATATGCCCCTCTCGTTTGTGACTGGGATGCCGAGGATCACAAAGTGGGTGTGAATAACCATGCAAATCTACATGGTGCCTTCATTGTTACAGTCACCTATTCGATGTGCCGGTAAACCACACACGCTCCATCGAACTATGAAAAACAATGAATCACCCTTTGCCACCTTTGCTTAGAGCCAAGTAGTGTGCCGGTTAACCACACATGCTCCACTAACATCTTAGCAAGGGTGCGAAGTGTAATTTCATAGGATTGCATCAATTCACTTTTGCCTAAAGTAACTAGGATTGGGAATTTGAAAAACATGTAGTTACTTTGTATTTTACATTATACTTTTAATGAGGAGAGAATTGCCCCATCCTACCCGTTCAGCTAACGACCCTCCACCAGTCAAGCAAGCGGTGGGTGTGAGTGTACACCCATTAAGCGCCATTTTATAGGCAGCAACCTTATACCCACCTTATAGACCGACTTTGTGAATGAGGCCTACTAACGGTAAGACTAGCATTTTAAATCATACATACATACATATATATATATATATATATATATATATATATATATATATATATATATATATATATATTAAGCTTGTAATAATATAATAGTATAGTGTTGAATTTTAAACTTGTAAAATTCTAGGGTTTGAAATTTAAATTATTCAAATTAAACTTTTAATCACAAAACTTAAATTTGAAAACTTGAGGAAAAGTTTTAAACTTTTCAATACATAAAGGATCAAATAGCAAATAATATAAATCAACTAATTAATTTAATGATTATTTAAATTTGACCTAGTCAATATTACTTGTAAGACAATTTACCAATTTAATTCAAATAATCAATTATTATCATATAAGGAAAGTATCATTCAATCAAATGGTAATTATCTTTTGTTTAGTCAAGAATATACTCAAATATATGATAAAATTCGGATATTAATGACCCAAACAAATTATGGCAAGTATCCTCAAGCAAAACAGCAAGAAATCCCGAAATCAACTCTAACTGACGCTAGAACACACCGAGTTCCACTATGAACTCGCCGAGTTGGAGCTACTCGCCGATTCCACAATGGAACTCGCCGAGTTCATCAGTCAGAGGCACAAAAAATGAATTTTTCAAGCAAAAACAATCAACCAAAGCATCAATTCAATAGAAATCAATCAAAGCTCTGATACCACTGATGGGTTTGAGCCATAAGAACTTTCCTATGTGCACATGCAAACCCTAATGCTTGGATCTAGGTTTCTCTAATTGAACATGCAATGTATCCAAGGCATACAATTCTAGATCTACTGTAAACAATTGAATCATAACATATGAAATCAGATCTGGAAGAATACCTTATGTTGCTTGCTTGAATCTTCTTGTTCTTGGAGCTTAAAGTCACAATTGTCACTCCTCTAATGGCTTACAAACACTAACTAGCAAGAAGATGATTTGAGAGAGAGGAGAGGTGAGGAAATCGGCTCTAGGGTTTCTTGCTTGCAAGTGTGGCCGATTTCCCTCACCCATGGGGTCTATTTATACTATGAGCTACTAGGGTTACACCCTTAACCCTAATTGAATAACTTAGGCCCTAAGCAATCCAAAGATCCTTCTAGATATAAGGCTTGAACGATTTTTAAGATATCCAATCCCTAAAAATCGTCCACCCTAATGTCCATAAAGATTCATAGCCCAAAAACATAACGATCACACATTTGACAGTTTATGCCCCTTTATTCAATTAACCTCTTTAAATCACCAAATTAATTCTTAATTAATTTATGACTTACATCAATCAAATAATATTATTATTCCTTTAATATATTACTCTAATAATATATTAATAATAATATATCTTCTCTCTTTATAAATCACCCTGTCAAGTTGCTATGGTGAAGGAAACCTAAAAGGACCATGCACAACTAGGTGAAGTACTTACCAAAGATAGTTATAGGCTTAGACACTAATCCAACAAGTATATTCAACATGAGTGTGCCGGTTATTTGGCGTATGTGGTAGATACGTGGGTTAGGGAGTAGTTCTCAGTGTCTGAGGTCCCGGTGGTTAGGGAGTTTGCTGATGTGTTTTCGGAGGAGTTACCCGGAGTGCCTCTGGAGAGGTAGGTTGAGTTCAGGATTGATCTAGTGCCAGGTGTGGTCCATATTGCTAAGGCACCATACCGTCTGGCACCACCTGAGATGCTGGAGCTATCTGATGGGTTTTGAGCAATACATCATTCCTATTGTGTATATGCAAACCCTAATAGCTTTTTGGATCTAGTTTGTCAAATGAACATGTAATTGAATATCCAAAGCTATAAACCCTAGATCTAGCATACAATTAATCATATTAACATAAAATAGGGTTTAGATCTAACCTTTGATTGTTATATAGTGATGTGGACGAAAGTACCCACTAATTTTAATATTTATAACCTAACAAACTTAGACTAACTATGCACTTATAGGCAGTGTACATAGTCAGATTACAGTATAGCTTAGGTAAGTCGGGTGTCGATCACAGGGAACGGTGGATTAAGTTAATATATTTAATTATAGGTTACAGGTCACACGAAAAGAATAAAGAAGTAGTTTAATAAATCTCAAACGAACAATTAATTAACAACTCTCGATAAACTAACAGGAAAGCTAATCTCTTCAGGTACTTTGGTTTAGACAAATTACACTTTAAAAACATAGACAATTGTATACACAAATTCATTTATTCATGTTCACCGATTCCTAAAATGATTAGATTCGCGTTCACTATAACTAATCCTTTAGCAAACAAGTTAATTCAAACAGTGATCAGTTGATTAAACTAACATGCTTCCTAGTGTTCAGTTCGTATCAAGCAAGACTTGCAAATATAGTTAATCAAATTAGACATTCAATTAACCTCTTGTTGATGGTCATCAAACAAGGCTCACACATTAACTTACTTATTTCCGAGTTAATCCTAGTTTCACATTCGTTATTCATAGACATATAATCTTGATGGTCATCAAAATCATAAGAGACAAGCAATCAAGCAGATGTTCATACAACTCAATTCACTTAACAATTAACAGAAAATAATCATCATTAACACATAAGGATCTTTCAAAAAGCTTGGCAAGATAAATTAAACACAAACAAACTATTCAATATAGCAATTAGTCCAATAATCAAAGCTTCATTCAATCATAAACTCAAAGTAAAAGGTTTTTACACCCAAGTCAGAAACTAAATACAGAATAGTAACACAATGGAATGCTAAACATGGTCACGTTAATAGCCCATATGATTACCGACACGTATCCGCTCTCCAACCCTTCCGGTCTCCGCTCCCGTTAGCTTAACGGCCTTCCGGCCACCTCCTAGACCCTCAAAACGGCAACTATGAAGTTTTCTTGTTGCACAAGTCGAAGTTGAATATCATAGATTATTAAATTTGGTGGAATGATATGGGGTATTTATAGTTGATGGAGATGGATTTATATGGAATATTAGAGTTGGATTGGAATAAGGAAACTAATGTGGCTTAGGGATTAAGCAAATAAAGATAAGGAAAGTGGTGCTTGGGGAATAAGTAACTTGGAGGGAATTTCCGTCCAGCTTTTATGCTTCATCTTCAAGGCCGATTTTGGATAAGATAAGTGTCGAATTAGGCAAAAGTCCCTCTCACATAAGTCGTAGGAAATTTCGTCTAGTTTTCAGAACAGTTTGAACCTCGTCAATTGGACTTATGAGTCATCAGATATACCCGAAACACTGAAGAGGGGTCAATCTGCCAACAATATCCTTTTTGCATCTTTTCAGCTTCATTCTCTTTCTTTTGCAATCCATCTCCCATTTTAACTGTAATTAAATATTTCAAAGCATATGAAGTTTATTTTAGTTCTAAATAATAATAATAAATGCTAAAATATTAAGATATGTTATACATAAATATATATAAAAATACACATATCAAAATACCCCACACTTAGCCTTTGCTTGCCCCCAAGCAAATTTACTTTTATTTTACCAATATTGCACTAAACAATCCATTTAAAACTCAGCCATTATGCCAAGACCTCAACGCATGCATTTGTGTCTAAAATTTTCCTAAAGTACCCCCATACTTTAAATACTCACAATCTTCATAAACACTTGCCCACTTTTTCCGAACAATGCTCATTTTATGCAACCCTCCGAATCCATCCGCAGAAAACCTCCTAACCTCAAGGTATTTTTAGTTGAGCAACCTAAGCATACATAATCTAGAATTACAATTTATGATACAACTATGGAGCTTTTTAGGAATTCTTCACTTTCTTAACAATTTGATATTTGATTCTTTGAATTCACCACCTTATTTGATTTGATTTCTTGGTATCTTCAACTTTTTGAATTTCTTGGAATTTTGATCTTTTGATCTTCACTTTATTTGCTCCAAAATTCTTCAAACTTTTTCGTAATTCTCTCTTTTTTTTTTTTTTTTTTGCATGTACCTCTCTTTTTCACTCAAAACCTACATGCTTAAGCAGAGGCGCTCAACCTCAACCTTTATTGGTTAATGATAATAATTTTCCTGGATACATTTTAGGTTTAGGCTGCTAAACATATTACATCCTTCAAACCGAGTGGGGTTATGTTTTTGTTCCATGATTTCACTAAAATAAGCGAAGCCACAAATGCACTATAACGTATATTGGCTCAACTAAACATTTGAGTTCTCATCGGATCATCTCATACAATATTAGCAAAATTTTAAATTATCACTAGATTTTTCTAAATTAAACTATTATTTCAAGTTTTCTTTTAAATTTTTAAATTTCCCTAAATCTAGCAATTTCCAACTATTATTTCATTTTTATAATTTACTTTTACCGACCCCCTACCCCACACTTATTTCATATAATGCCCTCATTGTATGCTAAAACAAAATTAAGAACATAAAAAGGGAGAAAAAGGAACAGACTCCCCTGGGTAGTTGTGGCGAGATCGAATGGGGCTGCTACAGGTTGCTTCAAATATTGCTGAAAAACTGAAAACTGGAACTGTTGCTTCTGAATGTGCCGGAAAATACAAAAGAACATTGACTTATGAAATATGGTGCGAACGATTGCAAACTAAAGCAATGTATAGTGACCATGACGTGGGGAAGTGTCAACCACGTCGTGTCGTCGAGTGAGGAAAAATCCATATCGCGAATAATAGCATGGCCACGACGTGGTAAGTGGTGGTCACGTCGTGGTATGTAGAATAGAAGCCTCCTCTCGCGATGAAAAACTCCCTCACGACATAGGAAAGTGTCAACCATGTCATGGCAGCCGGGATGATACTTCTACATCGCGTTAAAATAAAACTCCATGGTGTGGGAACAGCTCATCTATGCCATGGGAATCAATGTATAGTTAGAAACGCCACTCTTCGAAATAATAATCCCTCCAAATATCGACGCGCACCCCACACTTATTGAAAGTCATGGCTCTCAAGTGTCAACTACAAACCCTCATACGGTTTTTTCTCTCGTGACAAATCAACATTCGACCCCAATTATTGAAATTTCTGAAAGCATCTGAAGGGTAAAAGTTCTGCAAAGATCTGAAACATCAAGAGCATCAACATGGAAAACAAATTTTAAACAAACTAAAAATAAAAATAAAAACTCAATAAAATAACTAAAAAACCAAAATAACTAAAAAGGATATCACGATCACATGTCTTCGTCAAAATCAAACTACAATTGTTGATTAAATCCCTTGCATGCAAGAGGTGGTTTGTGAAAACAAAAACTTTCGGGACCTTTCAGACTAATTCCTTTGTTTTCTTTGCACCATTAACTAATAAGTAGAACAAGAGTTGACCCAACTAGTCAAGAGTAGCAAGAGTTCAGTCTTCCACTTAACCACCTCGATACGCCTTGCTATACTACGCCTCGTGGATTGAGTTGGACAAATCACCAAAGTAGTAGACTAAACAAGTCAAGAATTCCCTAATCGCTTGCAATCACGAAACCCATGCAAAAGGTAAAGCCAATCGATTGTGTATGATCACAAATTCCTGCAAATAACAACAAGAACCTTCCCGACAAGCAAAATGATATCAACGAAAATAAAACTAAAAAAAAATAAATAACGAATAATCAAATAAACTAAATTAATTGAAAGCCGTTCCCCGGCAACGGCGCCAAAAACTTGATGTGCACGAAAGTACCCACTAATTTTAATATTTATAACCTAACAAACTTAGACTAACTATGCACTTATAGGCAGTGTACCTAGTCAGATTACAGTATAGCTTAGGTAAGTCGGGTGTCGATCACAGGGAATGGTGGATTAATTTAATATATTTAATTATAGGTTACAGGTCACACGAAAAGAATAAAGAAGTAGTTTAATAAATCTCAAACGAACAATTAATTAACAACTCTCGATAAACTAACAGGAAAGCTAATCTCTTCAGGTACTTTGGTTTAGACAAATTACACTTTAAAAACATAGACAATTGTATACACAAATTCATTTATTCATGTTCACCGATTCCTAAAATGATTAGATTCGCGTTCACTATAACTAATCCTTTAGCAAACAAGTTAATTCAAACAGTGATCAGTTGATTAAACTAACATGCTTCCTAGTGTTCAGTTCGTATCAAGCAAGACTTGCAAATATAGTTAATCAAATTAGACATTCAATTAACCTCTTGTTGATGGTCATCAAACAAGGCTCACACATTAACTTACTTATTTCCGAGTTAATCCTAGTTTCACATTCGTTATTCATAGACATATAATCTTGATGGTCATCAAAATCATAAGAGACAAGCAATCAAGCAGATGTTCATACAACTCAATTCACTTAACAATTAACAGAAAATAATCATCATTAACACATAAGGATCTTTCAAAAAGCTTGGCAAGATAAATTAAACACAAACAAACTATTCAATATAGCAATTAGTCCAATAATCAAAGCTTCATTCAATCATAAACTCAAAGTAAAAGGTTTTTACACCCAAGTCAGAAACTAAATACAGAATAGTAACACAATGGAATGCTAAACATGGTCACGTTAATAGCCCATATGATTACCGACACGTATCCGCTCTCCAACCCTTCCGGTCTCCGCTCCCGTTAGCTTAACGGCCTTCCGGCCACCTCCTAGACCCTCAAAACGGCAACTATGAAGTTTTCTTGTTGCACAAGTCGAAGTTGAATATCATAGATTATTAAATTTGGTGGAATGATATGGGGTATTTATAGTTGATGGAGATGGATTTATATGGAATATTAGAGTTGGATTGGAATAAGGAAACTAATGTGGCTTAGGGATTAAGCAAATAAAGATAAGGAAAGTGGTGCTTGGGGAATAAGTAACTTGGAGGGAATTTCCGTCCAGCTTTTATGCTTCATCTTCAAGGCCGATTTTGGATAAGATAAGTGTCGAATTAGGCAAAAGTCCCTCTCACATAAGTCGTAGGAAATTTCGTCTAGTTTTCAGAACAGTTTGAACCTCGTCAATTGGACTTATGAGTCATCAGATATACCCGAAACACTGAAGAGGGGTCAATCTGCCAACAATATCCTTTTTGCATCTTTTCAGCTTCATTCTCTTTCTTTTGCAATCCATCTCCCATTTTAACTGTAATTAAATATTTCAAAGCATATGAAGTTTATTTTAGTTCTAAATAATAATAATAAATGCTAAAATATTAAGATATGTTATACATAAATATATATAAAAATACACATATCAAAATACCCCACACTTAGCCTTTGCTTGCCCCCAAGCAAATTTACTTTTATTTTACCAATATTGCACTAAACAATCCATTTAAAACTCAGCCATTATGCCAAGACCTCAACGCATGCATTTGTGTCTAAAATTTTCCTAAAGTACCCCCATACTTTAAATACTCACAATCTTCATAAACACTTGCCCACTTTTTCCGAACAATGCTCATTTTATGCAACCCTCCGAATCCATCCGCAGAAAACCTCCTAACCTCAAGGTATTTTTAGTTGAGCAACCTAAGCATACATAATCTAGAATTACAATTTATGATACAACTATGGAGCTTTTTAGGAATTCTTCACTTTCTTAACAATTTGATATTTGATTCTTTGAATTCACCACCTTATTTGATTTGATTTCTTGGTATCTTCAACTTTTTGAATTTCTTGGAATTTTGATCTTTTGATCTTCACTTTATTTGCTCCAAAATTCTTCAAACTTTTTCGTAATTCTCTCTTTTTTTTTTTTTTTTTTGCATGTACCTCTCTTTTTCACTCAAAACCTACATGCTTAAGCAGAGGCGCTCAACCTCAACCTTTATTGGTTAATGATAATAATTTTCCTGGATACATTTTAGGTTTAGGCTGCTAAACATATTACATCCTTCAAACCGAGTGGGGTTATGTTTTTGTTCCATGATTTCACTAAAATAAGCGAAGCCACAAATGCACTATAACGTATATTGGCTCAACTAAACATTTGAGTTCTCATCGGATCATCTCATACAATATTAGCAAAATTTTAAATTATCACTAGATTTTTCTAAATTAAACTATTATTTCAAGTTTTCTTTTAAATTTTTAAATTTCCCTAAATCTAGCAATTTCCAACTATTATTTCATTTTTATAATTTACTTTTACCGACCCCCTACCCCACACTTATTTCATATAATGCCCTCATTGTATGCTAAAACAAAATTAAGAACATAAAAAGGGAGAAAAAGGAACAGACTCCCCTGGGTAGTTGTGGCGAGATCGAATGGGGCTGCTACAGGTTGCTTCAAATATTGCTGAAAAACTGAAAACTGGAACTGTTGCTTCTGAATGTGCCGGAAAATACAAAAGAACATTGACTTATGAAATATGGTGCGAACGATTGCAAACTAAAGCAATGTATAGTGACCATGACGTGGGGAAGTGTCAACCACGTCGTGTCGTCGAGTGAGGAAAAATCCATATCGCGAATAATAGCATGGCCACGACGTGGTAAGTGGTGGTCACGTCGTGGTATGTAGAATAGAAGCCTCCTCTCGCGATGAAAAACTCCCTCACGACATAGGAAAGTGTCAACCATGTCATGGCAGCCGGGATGATACTTCTACATCGCGTTAAAATAAAACTCCATGGTGTGGGAACAGCTCATCTATGCCATGGGAATCAATGTATAGTTAGAAACGCCACTCTTCGAAATAATAATCCCTCCAAATATCGACGCGCACCCCACACTTATTGAAAGTCATGGCTCTCAAGTGTCAACTACAAACCCTCATACGGTTTTTTCTCTCGTGACAAATCAACATTCGACCCCAATTATTGAAATTTCTGAAAGCATCTGAAGGGTAAAAGTTCTGCAAAGATCTGAAACATCAAGAGCATCAACATGGAAAACAAATTTTAAACAAACTAAAAATAAAAATAAAAACTCAATAAAATAACTAAAAAACCAAAATAACTAAAAAGGATATCACGATCACATGTCTTCGTCAAAATCAAACTACAATTGTTGATTAAATCCCTTGCATGCAAGAGGTGGTTTGTGAAAACAAAAACTTTCGGGACCTTTCAGACTAATTCCTTTGTTTTCTTTGCACCATTAACTAATAAGTAGAACAAGAGTTGACCCAACTAGTCAAGAGTAGCAAGAGTTCAGTCTTCCACTTAACCACCTCGATACGCCTTGCTATACTACGCCTCGTGGATTGAGTTGGACAAATCACCAAAGTAGTAGACTAAACAAGTCAAGAATTCCCTAATCGCTTGCAATCACGAAACCCATGCAAAAGGTAAAGCCAATCGATTGTGTATGATCACAAATTCCTGCAAATAACAACAAGAACCTTCCCGACAAGCAAAATGATATCAACGAAAATAAAACTAAAAAAAAATAAATAACGAATAATCAAATAAACTAAATTAATTGAAAGCCGTTCCCCGGCAACGGCGCCAAAAACTTGATGTGCACGAAAGTACCCACTAATTTTAATATTTATAACCTAACAAACTTAGACTAACTATGCACTTATAGGCAGTGTACCTAGTCAGATTACAGTATAGCTTAGGTAAGTCGGGTGTCGATCACAGGGAATGGTGGATTAATTTAATATATTTAATTATAGGTTACAGGTCACACGAAAAGAATAAAGAAGTAGTTTAATAAATCTCAAACGAACAATTAATTAACAACTCTCGATAAACTAACAGGAAAGCTAATCTCTTCAGGTACTTTGGTTTAGACAAATTACACTTTAAAAACATAGACAATTGTATACACAAATTCATTTATTCATGTTCACCGATTCCTAAAATGATTAGATTCGCGTTCACTATAACTAATCCTTTAGCAAACAAGTTAATTCAAACAGTGATCAGTTGATTAAACTAACATGCTTCCTAGTGTTCAGTTCGTATCAAGCAAGACTTGCAAATATAGTTAATCAAATTAGACATTCAATTAACCTCTTGTTGATGGTCATCAAACAAGGCTCACACATTAACTTACTTATTTCCGAGTTAATCCTAGTTTCACATTCGTTATTCATAGACATATAATCTTGATGGTCATCAAAATCATAAGAGACAAGCAATCAAGCAGATGTTCATACAACTCAATTCACTTAACAATTAACAGAAAATAATCATCATTAACACATAAGGATCTTTCAAAAAGCTTGGCAAGATAAATTAAACACAAACAAACTATTCAATATAGCAATTAGTCCAATAATCAAAGCTTCATTCAATCATAAACTCAAAGTAAAAGGTTTTTACACCCAAGTCAGAAACTAAATACAGAATAGTAACACAATGGAATGCTAAACATGGTCACGTTAATAGCCCATATGATTACCGACACGTATCCGCTCTCCAACCCTTCCGGTCTCCGCTCCCGTTAGCTTAACGGCCTTCCGGCCACCTCCTAGACCCTCAAAACGGCAACTATGAAGTTTTCTTGTTGCACAAGTCGAAGTTGAATATCATAGATTATTAAATTTGGTGGAATGATATGGGGTATTTATAGTTGATGGAGATGGATTTATATGGAATATTAGAGTTGGATTGGAATAAGGAAACTAATGTGGCTTAGGGATTAAGCAAATAAAGATAAGGAAAGTGGTGCTTGGGGAATAAGTAACTTGGAGGGAATTTCCGTCCAGCTTTTATGCTTCATCTTCAAGGCCGATTTTGGATAAGATAAGTGTCGAATTAGGCAAAAGTCCCTCTCACATAAGTCGTAGGAAATTTCGTCTAGTTTTCAGAACAGTTTGAACCTCGTCAATTGGACTTATGAGTCATCAGATATACCCGAAACACTGAAGAGGGGTCAATCTGCCAACAATATCCTTTTTGCATCTTTTCAGCTTCATTCTCTTTCTTTTGCAATCCATCTCCCATTTTAACTGTAATTAAATATTTCAAAGCATATGAAGTTTATTTTAGTTCTAAATAATAATAATAAATGCTAAAATATTAAGATATGTTATACATAAATATATATAAAAATACACATATCAAAATACCCCACACTTAGCCTTTGCTTGCCCCCAAGCAAATTTACTTTTATTTTACCAATATTGCACTAAACAATCCATTTAAAACTCAGCCATTATGCCAAGACCTCAACGCATGCATTTGTGTCTAAAATTTTCCTAAAGTACCCCCATACTTTAAATACTCACAATCTTCATAAACACTTGCCCACTTTTTCCGAACAATGCTCATTTTATGCAACCCTCCGAATCCATCCGCAGAAAACCTCCTAACCTCAAGGTATTTTTAGTTGAGCAACCTAAGCATACATAATCTAGAATTACAATTTATGATACAACTATGGAGCTTTTTAGGAATTCTTCACTTTCTTAACAATTTGATCTTTGATTCTTTGAATTCACCACCTTATTTGATTTGATTTCTTGGTATCTTCAACTTTTTGAATTTCTTGGAATTTTGATCTTTTGATCTTCACTTTATTTGCTCCAAAATTCTTCAAACTTTTTCGTAATTCTCTCTCTTTTTTTTTTTTTTTTTGCATGTACCTCTCTTTTTCACTCAAAACCTACATGCTTAAGCAGAGGCGCTCAACCTCAACCTTTATTGGTTAATGATAATAATTTTCCTGGATACATTTTAGGTTTAGGCTGCTAAACATATTACATCCTTCAAACCGAGTGGGGTTATGTTTTTGTTCCATGATTTCACTAAAATAAGCGAAGCCACAAATGCACTATAACGTATATTGGCTCAACTAAACATTTGAGTTCTCATCGGATCATCTCATACAATATTAGCAAAATTTTAAATTATCACTAGATTTTTCTAAATTAAACTATTATTTCAAGTTTTCTTTTAAATTTTTAAATTTCCCTAAATCTAGCAATTTCCAACTATTATTTCATTTTTATAATTTACTTTTACCGACCCCCTACCCCACACTTATTTCATATAATGCCCTCATTGTATGCTAAAACAAAATTAAGAACATAAAAAGGGAGAAAAAGGAACAGACTCCCCTGGGTAGTTGTGGCGAGATCGAATGGGGCTGCTACAGGTTGCTTCAAATATTGCTGAAAAACTGAAAACTGGAACTGTTGCTTCTGAATGTGCCGGAAAATACAAAAGAACATTGACTTATGAAATATGGTGCGAACGATTGCAAACTAAAGCAATGTATAGTGACCATGACGTGGGGAAGTGTCAACCACGTCGTGTCGTCGAGTGAGGAAAAATCCATATCGCGAATAATAGCATGGCCACGACGTGGTAAGTGGTGGTCACGTCGTGGTATGTAGAATAGAAGCCTCCTCTCGCGATGAAAAACTCCCTCACGACATAGGAAAGTGTCAACCATGTCATGGCAGCCGGGATGATACTTCTACATCGCGTTAAAATAAAACTCCATGGTGTGGGAACAGCTCATCTATGCCATGGGAATCAATGTATAGTTAGAAACGCCACTCTTCGAAATAATAATCCCTCCAAATATCGACGCGCACCCCACACTTATTGAAAGTCATGGCTCTCAAGTGTCAACTACAAACCCTCATACGGTTTTTTCTCTCGTGACAAATCAACATTCGACCCCAATTATTGAAATTTCTGAAAGCATCTGAAGGGTAAAAGTTCTGCAAAGATCTGAAACATCAAGAGCATCAACATGGAAAACAAATTTTAAACAAACTAAAAATAAAAATAAAAACTCAATAAAATAACTAAAAAACCAAAATAACTAAAAAGGATATCACGATCACATGTCTTCGTCAAAATCAAACTACAATTGTTGATTAAATCCCTTGCATGCAAGAGGTGGTTTGTGAAAACAAAAACTTTCGGGACCTTTCAGACTAATTCCTTTGTTTTCTTTGCACCATTAACTAATAAGTAGAACAAGAGTTGACCCAACTAGTCAAGAGTAGCAAGAGTTCAGTCTTCCACTTAACCACCTCGATACGCCTTGCTATACTACGCCTCGTGGATTGAGTTGGACAAATCACCAAAGTAGTAGACTAAACAAGTCAAGAATTCCCTAATCGCTTGCAATCACGAAACCCATGCAAAAGGTAAAGCCAATCGATTGTGTATGATCACAAATTCCTGCAAATAACAACAAGAACCTTCCCGACAAGCAAAATGATATCAACGAAAATAAAACTAAAAAAAAATAAATAACGAATAATCAAATAAACTAAATTAATTGAAAGCCGTTCCCCGGCAACGGCGCCAAAAACTTGATGTGCACGAAAGTACCCACTAATTTTAATATTTATAACCTAACAAACTTAGACTAACTATGCACTTATAGGCAGTGTACCTAGTCAGATTACAGTATAGCTTAGGTAAGTCGGGTGTCGATCACAGGGAATGGTGGATTAATTTAATATATTTAATTATAGGTTACAGGTCACACGAAAAGAATAAAGAAGTAGTTTAATAAATCTCAAACGAACAATTAATTAACAACTCTCGATAAACTAACAGGAAAGCTAATCTCTTCAGGTACTTTGGTTTAGACAAATTACACTTTAAAAACATAGACAATTGTATACACAAATTCATTTATTCATGTTCACCGATTCCTAAAATGATTAGATTCGCGTTCACTATAACTAATCCTTTAGCAAACAAGTTAATTCAAACAGTGATCAGTTGATTAAACTAACATGCTTCCTAGTGTTCAGTTCGTATCAAGCAAGACTTGCAAATATAGTTAATCAAATTAGACATTCAATTAACCTCTTGTTGATGGTCATCAAACAAGGCTCACACATTAACTTAATTATTTCCGAGTTAATCCTAGTTTCACATTCGTTATTCATAGACATATAATCTTGATGGTCATCAAAATCATAAGAGACAAGCAATCAAGCAGATGTTCATACAACTCAATTCACTTAACAATTAACAGAAAATAATCATCATTAACACATAAGGATCTTTCAAAAAGCTTGGCAAGATAAATTAAACACAAACAAACTATTCAATATAGCAATTAGTCCAATAATCAAAGCTTCATTCAATCATAAACTCAAAGTAAAAGGTTTTTACACCCAAGTCAGAAACTAAATACAGAATAGTAACACAATGGAATGCTAAACATGGTCACGTTAATAGCCCATATGATTACCGACACGTATCCGCTCTCCAACCCTTCCGGTCTCCGCTCCCGTTAGCTTAACGGCCTTCCGGCCACCTCCTAGACCCTCAAAACGGCAACTATGAAGTTTTCTTGTTGCACAAGTCGAAGTTGAATATCATAGATTATTAAATTTGGTGGAATGATATGGGGTATTTATAGTTGATGGAGATGGATTTATATGGAATATTAGAGTTGGATTGGAATAAGGAAACAAATGTGGCTTAGGGATTAAGCAAATAAAGATAAGGAAAGTGGTGCTTGGGGAATAAGTAACTTGGAGGGAATTTCCGTCCAACTTTTATGCTTCATCTTCAAGGCCGATTTTGGATACGATAAGTGTCGAATTAGACAAAAGTCCCTCTCACATAAGTCGTAGGAAATTTTGTCTAGTTTTCAGCACAGTTTGAATCTCGTCAATTGGACTTATGAGTCATCAGATATACCCGAAACACTGAAGAGGGGTCAATCTGCCAACAATATCCTTTTTGCATCTTTTCAGCTCCATTCTCTTTCTTTTGCAATTCATCTCCCATTTTAACTGTAATTAAATATTTCAAAGCATATGAAGTTTATTTTAGTTCTAAATAATAATAATAAATTCTAAAATATTAAGATATGTTATACATAAATATATATAAATACACATATCATATAGCAATAACAATCTAATCCTTGGCTTTAGAAAGCTTAGTGCCTCAAATGTTGCACCTCTAATGGAGTCACAAACACCACTAAGCAACTTGGATGAAGAGAGAAGAAGGAGGAGCACCCAAAATCGTACAGAAACCCTAAGGGAATCATTAGCCACATTTTTTGGGGCCACAAGGGTCCTTTATATAGGTAGGCTATTAGGGTTTACAGCTTGGAAACCCTAATCTCACTGCTTAAGCCCTAAGCAGCCCATGGATTCATTTAACATATCCCTTGGACGATTTCTAATGAGCTTCCCCATAGAATTCGTCCAACCTATATATTATTAGGTAATCCATAGCCCAATTGCAATTATGTTATAATTACAAATCCAGTCCCCTAAGTTAAATTAATCTCTTTTAGCCACAAAATTAATTCTTAATTAATTCTTGACTAATATTAATTAAACATTATGATTTCCCTTTTAGTATATTACTATTATAATATATTAATAAATCATAATTAAACCTTTCTCTCCATAATTCATCCTACATATTGCTATGGTGAAGGCAACCCAAAAGGACCATGCTCATAATCGGGTCAAGCACATACCAAAATAGTTATGGACTTAGACACTAATCCAATAGTCTCTCACTTGGATAAGTCTAATAACTATTCTGCATAACTTCATAACCTGATCAGCAATTGTAGCTTTCAAAAGCCGCTGTCAACTCTGGTCTTATTAGATACGCTTGTCCTTTAGATAAGGAATTATATATTCCTCCATTCTCAAGATATCGTATAGACATAAGACATGAATTTTAATCATTCTCTCTATATTGTTTCTCGACTTCAGATTTATGACGACTGACAACAGACTACAATTGAACACATCAACTTAGTCCCGGATTGGCCAAGCACTTAGGGTGTCATCACTAAACCATCGAGGGGCCCACATATATCGCTTTTATCCCACTTTGGGTAAGAGGAATGGATAAACTTCGACTAAAATGCTTGCTTGAATTTACTGATCGAATCACACACAACAATAAGTTTTATAACACCAAGTTATTGGTTTGTTTACTTATCATCAATGTGCAACCGAACAACAAATAACAACTCACACGTCTCGGTTTCAAGATCATACAATATTATCGACTCACAATCACTCGCGATATAATCTATGAAGTGATCCACGTGAGTGTGGGTTTAATCCAATACTCTAATCTTATCAAAGCATTCATGAAATTTGCAGCAAACTTGTGCTGTGTCTAAACTCTTTAGACAATCTACAGACTCTTCATGACAGTCTTCTTTCATATCTACGTCCAACGTATAACTGACTGTGGAGGTTCGAATAACCCAATTATTCTGGAAGTCAAAACATGCAAACTGAAACATAACAATAATACTTAATCCTATATGGCCCCAAACTTGTGTGAGTAAATAAAACACTTCTATTTATCGACCATATTTATTACTCATTGTTTATCATTTAATGTTTCGGATAATCAACTCATTACTTGAATTACAACAACAATTGTCCCATGCTCCAAGCATGCACACTTTGTTTCCTATGGTCCATGCTTTGTGAAATAGATCAATTAAAAAACTTTTCCAATGATGCTCATTTCACAATTCCCAATCCTTATCATTAGTGTAAGAACACAAGGTTCTTTGCTACTATTAGAATATGCTAGATTCTAACATTTTATGCAACGATCCTTTCGTAAAGCGGTAGCACAAAAGTCACCAAGACTTGCCCAATGAAATTACAAAGTACTCTCTTAGAAATTGTTACAAGACAATTCCATAGATGTGATGTCTCACATTCAAAGTACATTCCTTTGAACATCCTTCTTGCATAAAAGTTTCTAATCTAGACAGACTCTCAATATCTAACTCCCAATATGGAAACATTTCCATGTTTTCCATATGACAATTCATTCTTAATAGAATCTTATCTATTCATAATAATGTCGATATGGTTCATCCAATACCATACTTCCAACTACTCACAAGCGACCAATCCTCAGCAAACTTTGGATCGTCCTTTGATAGTTGTTTAATTATTTTAGTCAAACCGATTCTAGTCCTTTTTCCCTCTAAATGCGCTAAACATTTGGAAAATTTTAGAATGGTCAAATATTGTAGAATTTGCAATCGATCCTATACCTGAAGCGTATGAGACACGATGCATAATGTCTTACATAAAGATATGATACTTTATCAATCTTCTGCCATAATATTTTATGTGTCACGTTCTCACAATTCGAACTATGAAGAGGGATGTCGTAATCATAATCGAAATTTGAGAACACACTATGTATCCTTTGACTAAATTTATTAAAATTTCTCAATCTAAGCTTTAGATTTTGAAACGAAGTATAATATTTTTTTCCCTTAATTATAGCAAAACAACTTTTCAACCCATGTAACTTTGCAAAATGAATCTTTGTTTTTCTATAATTAATATTGCTAATCTTGCAATACTTGCCATAATAACCATACAAGCATAACACTTATGCTCCCACTATCATGATGATTATTATCATATAAGCATAACACTTATGCTCCCACTAGCTTTGACATGTATTCAGAAAATAGCTGAACTTCCAGAAAACAATGCCTATTGAATTTCTGAAGTTCATATTTCTAATACCAGATGCTTCGATATGCCTTTATCTAAGCTTCTTAAACTTATACACCTTTTCCTTAGATAGCTCATATGTGTGTCTAAACAATTGAGAACTTATATCAGTCGGTCCCAAATGTTAGACTAATCGCCAAATCTCACAATTCGAACTATGGAAAGGGATGTCGTAACCATAATCGAACTTGAGAATACAATTTTCATAATCATTATCTTCTTAAAATCCCTCTTAGTGAAAACATTTCCTCACAGTCATTTTCATGAAGGAGGAAATCTTATGACACTTAGATTTTATGGTATATGTGTTCCTATCCATGTGAATTTGCCAAAACCAATTTTGTGACAAATCCAAACTCATATGGAATGAACTTTCTTAATCATGATATCTTGCCTTATGGTAACACGAGTGCCCACCATGTCTTCCAAGTAATTTAACAACTTATCCTTACATATCAATGCACCTTCCATCGATCAAGGTGCTTTGTCTTTATGCATTCAAATGAGAACTCATAGAACTCACATGCATAATTAACTCAATTGGAATGGCATAGAAACACAATAATGTCAACACGATAGGTTATAAACCTCAAGTCGTGTGCTAGTGATGATCGATAAGGTTTATTCTTGATCCGTTCTTGAAACTTTTCAAGACATTTAAGACTCCGACTGAATCCTTGAAATATAAGCTTCTCTTATCAATAAACCTTCCTTGACAAAGCAATTATTCAAGAGTTAGTGTAGTTTTTATCAAGACTATCACTTCACATAATTGATTCTAATTGGTCTTTGTCTTATCCAAGACATTACAACTTACCAATCTCAAATGTGCAGGAATAAGAAGACTTTTTCCATTTCCACATTTGTTGAGTGTTATAAACCTACTAAAGACGTGTCACTCAATTCACAATCTTGGAGTATAACTCTAAGACTTGATATTGGAATGAAGTATGATTGTGTAACACCCAAAAAATACGATCCAAAAATTTCATTTTTGAAAAAATATATTTAGCAAATCATTCGAATTAAAACGTTTACTGATCATAACATTTTATAAAGATATCGCATGTCTGGAAAACATTTCATAAAACATAATAATGCCAGAATACAAATCCCCAGGAAGATCTCATGATGCGGAATACGGAGCATGTGTGTGATGGGCCGCTACCGCGCTAGCTCTTTCCCCTTCGAAGAAGACGTACCTGAAACCAAAATTGAAAACTGTAAGCACGAAGCTTAGTGAGTTCCCCCATCATACCGCATACCATACAATCACATATCAAACATATTGCCAGGCATTTCTGGGGTGCCCGACCTACCCGGTACGGCCATTCTGGGGTGCCGAACCATCCGTGTCAAGCCATTCTGGGGTGCTGACTACCCATGTCAAGCCATTCTGGGGTACTGACTACCCTTCGGTCCTAACGACCGAACCTCAGGGACTATTTCACCCCCTACTGCTACTATCACATATATCATAACATAACATATAACGTACCCTTCGGTCCTAGCAACCGAACTCGGGGACTAGTCCCCTCCTACTACCTCTATCACATATAACGTACAAAGCTAGCATGCAAGCATATCATCATATACTGTCAGACGTATCTGGAGTGTCTGACTACCCTTCAGTCCTAACAACCGCACTCTACTACTATCACATACAACATATCATGCTAGCATATAACATAACAGGTAGTAGCAAACCTAGATGATATCACAAAGACAATAATCTATCATACATCTCCTACTGGTGGTCCGACATTGTGGCCTTAGACCCACCGCTATTGGAAGGTAACTCACCTCGTAGTAGCTGTTGATCTGTGTGGGAATGGTATGTCTGCTGCTGCTGCTCCGGAAATCCTCCGGCTGTAATTCCCACCAAACACTTAGTCAAATACTACTAACCGCCCTCAGGGTAAATTGTCCATTTACCCTTAACAAGTCATGAGTCAAGTCACAGTCAACTGCCAGTTGACCAGACTCGCCGAGTTAGCTTGCCAACTCGCCGAGTCCCTTTCTCTATACCCAAGTCCACTAGTCCTTCATCCTACTCACCGAGTTGTATAAACAACTCGTCGAGTTCGCCTTCATCCGAAGAACACTCTAAGCTGTGACTCGCCGAGTTGTATGAACAACTCGCCGAGTTGTTCTTGAGACAAGAAGATTGCTATGAACTCGTTGAGTCATGGCATTGACTCGCCGAGTGACTTCATGAGTGAGTCTGGCTTCCAACCCACTGAGTCATACCCTATGACTCACTACTCCAACTCGCAAACACGAAAAGGGGAACAACCCAGGGACTCACGACCTGACTCGCCGAGTCTGCCTCATGCAAAAACTATACACGCGATTTTGCTTCAATCCAGTCCATGCCATTCATAGATCTGGGTTCCTAGGGCCTGGTTTACACGTAAAGTTTCTAACTTTACGTGTAGATAATCACCAATGAAGGTTTTAGGGCTCAAAGTGCACCAAAAGGGGTAGATCTAGGACTTTCATGCAATATGACTCCATAAAGGTAGTAGATCCAAGCTCCAGGGACTAAATCATGCCTAGATCTAAAGGCTAACAACTTATTACAACCCACAAAGCACAAACAAGCTTGGGGAATGGCTCAAGAAGGACCTTCATGAAGCTAATAGGGACTACAAGCTTGAAAACAGAGGGGAAATGAGCTATATCTCAAGGAAAATGTTGAGATGTCACAAAGATGCTTGGCCTCCTTCTCCTCTTCTTGATCTACACTTCTTTCTCGTTAAAAACTTCAAGAACACACCAAAACACTTCAATCTCACAAGGAAAAGGGCAAAAAAAATGTTGGGGGCTCTGAGGGTGAATGGGGGCGAGCTTGGGGCGGAAATGAGGGTTTAAATAGGGTGTAAACCCTTGAAATTTAGGGTTTCATCAAACAGCGGTGACTCACCGAGTCCAGAATATGGACTCGCCGAGTCGCCAACTTAAACGTGCCCCCGGACCGCGTCCCTACTTGGCGAGTCGGACCTACAACTCGCCGAGTCCAAGGCTAAAAATGACCAATACTTAGATAAATTTTATGTACCAGGAACCAGGTGCTACAAATCTCCCTCACTTACTTTAGACTTCGTCCTCGAAGTCTGCCGCTCGATCCTGAAACAGCTCGGGGTAATGCTCCATCATTTCTTCCACCGACTCCCAAGTCCATTCCAAACCCTTGCGGCACTGCCATTGCACTTCCACTAGCTCCACCCTCTTGTTCCCTAGATCCTTCAACTTCCGGTCGAGGATTGCGACTGGGCACTCAATGTAATTCAGGCTGTCATCAACCTGTATATCCTCTAATGGCACCACCGCTGAATCATCCACGAGACACTTTTGCAGCTGGGAAACATGGAAGGTGCTGTGGATCCGGCTGAGCTCGGTTGGCAGATCCAGCCTATATGCTACCTTGCCCACTCGGGACCCTGAACAATCCAATGAATCTCGGGCCCAACTTTCCCAGCTTCCTGAATCGAATGATGCCTTTCCAAGGCGACACCTTCAGGAGAACCATATCCCCAACCTAGAACTCCAGTTCTGATCGACGCTTGTCGGCGTAACTCTTCTGCCGACTCTGAGCAGTCTGAAGCCTGCTCCGAACCTACTGGGTTCTCTCGGTCATCTTGAGCACCACCTCGGTGCTCCCCATGACCCTCTGTGTAACACCCTAAAATACGAGCCAAAAATTTTATTTTTGAAAACATATTTTAACAAAACATTCGAATAAAAAAATCACTGATCATAGTATTTTAATAAGATATCGCATGTTTGGAAAACATTTCAATAAACATAATAATGTCAGAGTACAAATCCCCAGGAAGTTCTCATGATGCGGAATACGAAGCATGTGTGTGATGCCCCGCTACCACGCCAGCTCCTTCCCCTTCGAAGAAGAGGTACCTGAAACCAAAACTGAAAACTGTAAGCACGAAGCTTAGTGAGTTCCCCCAACCTACCACATACCATACAATCACATAACATGCATATATCGTCAGGCATATCAGGGTGCCTGACCTACCCCTTCGGTCCTCTCGACCGGATATTGTCTAGCATAACTGGGAGCTTGCCTCCCCTTCGATCCTCTCGACCGGATACCGACTAGCATATATGGGTGTTGGTCTCCCCTTCGGTCCTCTCGACCGAATACTGACTAGCATATCTGGGTGCTGATCTCCCCCTTCGGTCCTCTCGACCGGATACTGGGGACTATTTCACCCCCTACTACTACCACTTAACACATATATCTCGTAATCTATCTAGCATGGCTGGGCATGATCGCCCCTTCGGCCCTATCGACCGGTAATCTGGGGACTATCTCCCCCTACTATCACTAACACATAGCATCATATCATACTAGCACATAAACATATCACAGGTAGTAGCAACCTTAGATGAATATCACAGAGACAATCATCCATCATACGACTCCTACTAGTGGGCCGGCATTGTGGTCGTAGACCCACCGCTACTGGAAGGTAACTCACCTCGATGTAATTGCTGATTTGTGTGGGAATTAACTGTCTGCTGCTACTCTGGAAATCCTCCGGCTCAGAGAACTTTGAAATAGCACCAAGATATCTGGTCTCCTTCTCCTCTTCTTGCTCCACTCTCCTTCTTCTCCCAAAAACTTCAAGGAATCACTCTAATCGCTTCAATCTCACAAGAAACGAGTTAGGGTTTGATGTAGGGCACTCTGAGGGTGAAAGGGGGCGAGCTTGGGTCGCACAAGCTAGCTTAAATAGGGGGCAAACCCTTGGAATTAGGGTTTCATCAAACAGCAATGACTCTCCGAGTCGAGGATATGGACTCGCCGAGTCGCCAACTTAAGCGTGCCCCCGGACCGCGTCCCTACTTGGCGAGTCGGATCTACAACTCGCCGAGTCCAAGGCTAAAATGACAATTACTTAGAGAAATTTTTACGTACCACGAACCAGGTGCTACAAATCTCCCCCAATTATTTTAGACTTCGTCCTCGAAGTCTGCTGCTCGATCCTGAAACAGCTCGGGGTAATGCTCCATCATTTCTTCCACCGGCTCCCAAGTCCACTCGGACCCCTTTCGGTGCTACCACTGCACCTTCACTAAATCCACCCTCTTGTTCCTCAGATCCTTCGACTTCCGGTTGAGGATTGCGATTGGGCGCTCAATGTAATTCAGGCTGTCATCAATTTGTATATCCTCTAATGGTACCACCGCTGAATCATCCACGAGACACTTCCGCAGCTGGGAGACATGGAAGGTGTTGTGGATCTAGCTGAGCTCGGCAGGCAGATCCAGCATATATGCCACCTTGCCCACCCGGGCTACAACCCTGAACGAACCAATGAATCTCGGGCCCAACTTTCCCCGCTTCCTGAATCGAATGACGCCTTTCCAAGGCGACACCTTCAGGAGAACCATATCCCTGACCTAGAACTCCAGGTCTGATCGACGCTTGTCGGCATAACTTTTCTGCCGACTCTGTGCAGTCTGCAGCCTGCTCCGAACCTGCTGAATCCTCTCGGAAGTCTTGAGCACCACTTCGGTGCTCCCCATAACTCTCTGACCAACCTCTCCCCAGCATATCGGGGTCCTGCACCTCCGTCCATACAACATCTCGAATGGAGCGTGGTCGATACTCGCGTGGTAGCTGTTGTTGTACATGAACTCAGCCAAAGGAAGATAAGTATCCCAGTTTCCACCGAAGTCTAGCACGCACGCTCGCAACATATCCTCCATAGTCTGGATGGTCTGCTCGCTCAGACCATCTGTCTACAGGTGAAAGGCGGTGCTAAAATGCAAACAAGTACCCAGCTCGTCATGAAACCTCTTCCAAAACCAGGAAGTAAAACGCACATCCCTATCCGAGATAACAGATACCGGCACCCCGTGCCGCGCCACAATCTCCCTAATATAGATGTCGGCCAATTTCTCGGCCGAAATGCTCTCCTAAATCGGAATAAAATGAGCACTCTTGGTCAATCAATCTACGATGACCCAAATTGAATCTACCCCACGCATGGTCCTAGGAAGCTTCGTGATAAAATCCATCGTGATATCTTCCCATTTCCACAACGGGATGTCCAACAGCTGCATATTTCCATGCGGTCTCTGATGTTCGGCCTTAACCTTCCTGTAGGTCAAGCACCGCTCGACGTACCATGCAACATCCCGCTTCATGCAGGGCCACCAATAGTCTAGGCGAAGATCCCGATACATCTTCGTCGCCCCTGGGTGAATAGAGAATCGAGATTTGTGCGCCTCCTCCATCAAGATCTGGCGCACGCCTCCATGATACGACACCCACACCCTACAGTGTAGTGTTAATAACCCCCGTCTATCATAATCGAAAGAGGTGACTTGACCCACTATTCGATCACTCTTCCGATGCTCCTCCTTCATAGCCTCCTGTTGGGCCTCTCGAATCTGCTCCAACAGAGGAGTCACCACAGTCATCCTCATGCAAACATCCCTGATCGGTGCCGCCTTGCGGCTAAGCGCATCGGCCACCACATTGGCCTTCCCCGAGTCGTAAAGGATCTCGCAATCATAATCCTTTACCACGTCCAATCACCGACGATGCCTCATGTTCAGATTCGGCTGATCCATGAGGTACCTCATACTCTTATGGTCCGTGTAAATGGTACAACGAACCCCGTAATGGTAATGCCGCCATATCTTGAGGGCGAAGACCACCGCCCCCAACTCCAAATCGTGTGTCGGGTAGTTCGCCTCATGAGGCTTCATCTGCCTCGAGGCATACGCAATGACATGCCCCCTCTACATCAACATTGTGCCTAAGCCTAAGATCGACGCATCACAATATACCACAAAATCCTCCACGCCCTCGGGCAGGGCTAAGATCGGTGCCTCGCACAATCTCTGCCTCAGAGTCTCGAATGCTGCCTGTTACTCAGGCCCTCATTGAAAGACCATGGCTTTCCTAGTCAACCGTGTCAAGGGTATGGCTATCTTGGAGAAATCCTGAATGAACCTCCGATAGTAGCCTGCTAATCCTAGGAAACTCCGAATCTCGGATGGAGACTTTGGAACCTCCCATCTCATCACGGCCTCCACCTTGGCTGGGTCTACTAAAATCCCGTTCTGGTTGACAACGTGTCCGAGAAATTGCACCTCGCGCAACCAAACTCGCACTTGGAGAACTTGGCATACAAGCTCTCCCTCCTCAGTGTCTCCAAAACCTCTCTCAGATGCTCCTCCTGTGTCTTGGAATAAACCAAGATGTCGACAATGAAAACTATCACAGACCGATCCAACATCGGTCTGCATACGCGGTTCATGAGGTCCATGAACGCGGCAGGAGCATTGGTGAGCCCAAACGGCATCACCACGAACTCATAATGGCCATAGCACGTTCGAAACGCGGTCTTCTACGCATCCTCCTCTCTGACCCTCATCTGATGATAACCCGGATGCAAATCGATTTTGGAAAACCAAGATGCTCCCTGAAGCTGGTCAAAGAGATCATCGATCCTCGAGAGTGGGTATCGGTTCTTCACCGTTACCTTGTTCAGCTCCCGGTAATCTATACACATTCGATGCGACCCGTCCTTCTTTTTCACGAACAGAATCGGGGCTCCCCAGGGTGAACTGCTCGGACGAATAAATCCCTTGTCTAGCAGCTCCTGCAGCTGCGTAGACAACTCCTGCATCTCGGGAGGAGCCAACCAATAGGGTGCTTTGGCTACCGGAGCCGCACCAGGAACTAGGTCGATCCTAAACTCTACCTGACGCTCCGGAGGTATTCCAGGAAGCTCCTCTAGAAAAACATCTGCGAAATCTCACACCACCGGAACCTCGCTCACCGTCACCTTACCCGACTCCCGGGTATCCATAACGTACGCGACATACCCCGCGCATCCCTGCTGAAGGTAGCGCCTAGCTCTCGCTGCTGAACATACTATAGGTCCATGCTGTGGCCTCTCGCCGTGGATCACCAACTCTCCCCCACTTGGGGTCCTGACCCGCACTAGCTGTTGTGCGCAATCTATCACCGCCCCATTAGGGCTCAACCAATCCATGACTATAATTAACTTGTTCCCCCACAATGGTATGGGAACCAAATCCACCAGATAACGCTCCTCAAATAACCTCAAAACGCAATCCCTGAACACTGCTGATGCTCGCACCGATCGATCATCGACAATCTCTACCTCTAAAGGGAAATCCAACATGCCCGAGGACTCAGTAAACCTCTTGCTAAGCACAAGGGAAACAAATGACTGGGTGGCACCCGAGTCGAATAACACCTGAACCGGAATACCGTTCACATGGAACGATCCTAATGCATATACACAGAGCACATATCAATAACATAACATCATAAAATAGAGTAGAGGGAAAGAATCATACCCGTCACCACATCGGGTGCGGCGCATGCCTCTTCTGCAGTCAGTTGAAACGCCCGGCTCCTCACCACTAGAGCCTCTGCCTTCCCTGCCGGTCATCTGTAATCCGCAGGGTATCTGGAGCTGGCACCTTAACCGGCGCTGGTGATGTCAACTGGGGGCAATTGGCCTTCTTGTGGACCCTCTGGTTGCAGTGGAAACACAGCAACTCAGACGTCTGAATAACTGCTGCCGGAGCAGTGCAATCCCTGCTATAGTGCCCAGACTTGCCGCACTTGTAGCAGCCTGATGATCCCAACCTGTACGCCCCCTCGTGCATCTTGCCGCATTTCCTGCATCGGCCCCGTCCCTGTTGTCCTTTTGGCCCCACATCTGATCCCTTGGGCTTCTTCCCCGAAGCCCCTCCTGACTGTCCCTCCTCCGCCTTCCGTTTCCGGATGTGCTTCAAATCTATCTCCTTCTCCCTCGCCCTGACAATCATGGAGTCCAAGGTAGGGCAAGCTGAAAAACTGACATGCTCTTGAATATCAGCTCGTAGCATATCATGATAGCGGGTCCTCCTCATATCCTCGTCGCCCGCGTACTGGGGCACCAGCAACGCCCTCACCCGGAACTTGGCGGTGATCTCCGCCACAATCTCTGTCGTCTGTGTCATATCTAGGAACTCCCTGGCCAGCTGCTGAAGCTCGACATCCGGCGCAAACTCTGCCCTGAACCTGGTCACGAAGTCCGACCAGGTCATAGCCTCGACAGCCGAGGCTCCCAACGAGTCACCGACAGACTCCCACCAATCCCTAGCTCGATCTCTCAGACATCATGCTGCATATCTCACCTTTGACCCTTCAGGGAAGAAGCTAGTCAACTGTGCAGACTCAATGTCTGCAATCCATCGTCTGGCAGCTATGGGGTCCTTCACCCCATGAAAGTCCGGTGCACCACTGCCCCGAAAGTCCTTGAAGGACAGTGTGCGAGATCCCGACTGGCTAGATGCCATGTCACTCCTGAATGCCCGGAGGCGATCCTCCATCATCTCCAATATCCCCTCCTTAATCGACCCAAAGATAATGGGGGTCGACTCAAGGATACCTCTGGCGATCTCAGACGCGATGAACTCACGTAACCTCTCATCTACTGGGTCGGAACCTGATCCTGAACCCGATCCCTCTCCTGAACTGCCAATTGTTGGCCTCGGGCGTAGTACCACCATTCTGAAATAAAAAGAAATAACAATTATTAGCTATACTGATACCCCTGGATGGATCCCACCCACTACAAGTTCCCTGGTCTTATCTTAGCCTTCCTCGGTTCGGGTACGGATCCTCTGCTTTCAGTAGTATGGCCCTATACTACCTTCCACATCTATCCGTACCTTCCCCAAAGACTGCCTCGACTCAACCCGGTCCCTTCCACTACCGCTGATCACTGCTACTCTTTATCCTAGGCTTACCCTAGGAAACCTCTGACTCCACCCAACCCGGTCCTCAGCTGCTGAAGGCCTCTTGGTGATGCCAATTAACTATTACCTAAATACAATCACATGTGATGAGGCTCGGATAATCCTTCGAGTAAGGGACTCATCTCTACAACGGTTAGGACTCAAACAAGAGCTACGCAATAGAGTCAAATCCAACACTCTGAGATTATTCAACCCTAATCACATGTGACTTTAACATATTCACCTAACAGTTAACTCCCATCACTTCAAAGCCCACATAGCACAAAGCAAAAACATTTGGACATAAGGAAAACAATCTCAACCAACTCTATCCTCGTAGAGAGAACTGAACTAGCATACAATGCTAAACTCGTACTATCAGGAATAACCTAAACAGGCTACACTACTGCTGTCTACTCAACTCTAGCATGCAACTCTTTCGTATAGTGAAGCGCATAAAGCAGGCACATAAGGCATCACTCCTAGATCTTTAGTCCTATTCTAGCATGTTATTCTACAGAAACTGATAAACATAAATAAACTTGTATGGGTACATTGGGGAATACTTACTTGAGCTCGGTCGGTCGCGCACATCACACACTTTGATCTTTCTTAAAACTCTTTACTTAGCCTTTTAGAAAACATTTTCTCTTTCCAAAATCTTTTAATCCCTCGATTTGAGTTCAAACACCCCCGAAGGTGTGTCCGAATCCCTCAAACCAGGGCTCTGATACCAACTTGTAACGCCCCAAAATACGAGCCAAAAAATTCATTTTTGAAAACATATTTTAACAAAACATTCGAATTAAAACATTTACTGATCATAGTATTTTAATAAGATATCGCATGTCTGGAAAACATTTCAATAAACATAATAATGTCAGAGTACAAATCCCCAAGAAGTTCTCATGATGCGGAATTCGAAGCATGTGTGTGATGGGTCGCTACCGCGCCAGCTCCTTCCCCTTCGAAGAAGAGGTACCTGAAACCAAAACTGAAAATTGTAAGCACGAAGCTTAGTGAGTTCCCCCAACCTACCACATAACATGCATATATCGTTAGGCATAACTGGGTGCCCGACCTACCCCTTCGGTCCTCTCGACCGGATACTGTCTAGCATAACTGGGAGCTTGCCTCCCCTTCGGTACTCTAGACCGGATACTCACTAGCATATCTGGGTGCTGGTCTCCCCTTCGGTCCTCTCGACAGGATACTGACTAGCATATCTGGGTGCTGGTCTCCCCCTTCGGTCCTCTCGACCGGATACTGGGGACTATTTCACCCCCTACTACTACCACTTAACACATATATCTCGTAATCTATCTAGCATTGCTGGGCATGATCGCCCCTTCGGCCCTATCGATCGGTAATTTGGGGACTATCTCCCCCTACTATCACTAACACATAGCATCATATCATACTAGCACATAAACATATCACAGGTAGTAGCAACCTTAGATGAATATCACAGAGACAATCATCCATCATACGACTCCTACTGGTGGGCCGGCATTGTGGCCGTAGACCCACCGCTACTGGAAGGTAACTCACCTCGATGTAACTGTTGATCTGTGTGGGAATTAACTGTCTGTTGCTACTCTGGAAATACTCCGGCTCAGAGAACTCTGAAATAGCACCAAGATATCTGGTCTCCTTCTCCTCTTCTTGCTCCACTCTCCTTCTTCTCCCAAAAACTTCAAGGAATCACTCTAATCGCTTTAATCTCACAAGAAACGAGTTAGGGTTTGATGTAGGGCGCTCTGAGGGTGAAAGGGGGCGAGCTTGGGTCGCACAAGCTAGCTTAAATGGGGGGCAAACCCTTGGAATTAGGGTTTCATCAAACAATGATGACTCTCCGAGTCGAGGATATGGACTCGCCGAGTCGCCAACTTAAGCGTGCCCCCGGACCGCGTCCCTACTCGGCGAGTCGGACCTACAACTCGCCGAGTCCAAGGCTAAAATGACAATTACTTAGATAAATTTTTACGTACCAGGTACCAGGTGCTACACTCTGGTCAACTTCACCCCAGCATATCGGGGTCCTGCACCTTCGACCGTACAACATCTCGAATGGGGGACGGTCAATACTGGTGTGGTAGCTTTTGTTGTATGAGAACTCAGCCAAGGGAAGATAGGTATCCCAGCTACCACCGAAATCTAACACGCACGCCTACAACATATCCTCTAAAGTTTGGATGGTTCACTCACTCTGACCATCCGTCTGCGGGTGAAAGGCGGTGCTAAAATGCAGACGAGTGCCCAACTCATCATGAAACCGCTTCCAAAACCTGGAAGTGAACCGCACACCTCAATCTGATATCATGACACTCACACCCCGTACCGCACCACTATCTCCCTGATATATAGATATCGGCCAACTTTTCGGCCGAGATACTCTCCAGAATCGGAATAAAATGGGCGCTCTTGGTCAACCGATCAACGATGACCCAAATCGAATCTACTCCTCGCGCCGTTCGGGGAATCTTTGTGATAAAATCCATCGTAATATCCTCCCATTTCCACAACAGGATATCCAACAGCTGCATCTTGATGTGCGGTCTCTGATGCTCGGCCTAGACCTTCCTGCAGGTCAAACACCGCTCGACGTACCACGCCACATCCCGCTTCATGCAGGTCCACCGATAGTCTAGACAAAGATCCCGATACATCTTCGTCGCCCCTGGATGAATAGATAATCGGGATTTGTGCACCTCCTCCATCAAGATCTGGCGCATGCCTCCATGATACGGCACCCACACCCTACGGTGTAGTGTCAATAACCCCCAACTATCATAATTGAAGGAGGTGACTTGTCCCACTATTCTCTCACTCTTCTGATGCTCTTCCTTCATAGCCTCCTGTTGAGCCTCCCGAATCTGCTCCAACAGGGGAGTCACTACAGTCATCCTCATGCAAACATCCTAGATCGGTACCGCCTTTCAGCTAAGCGCATCGGCCACTATATTGGCCTTCCCCGGGTGCTAAAGGATCTCGCAATCATAATCCTTCACCACGTCCAACCACCGACGCTACCTCATGTTCAGATTTGGCTGATCCATGAGGTACCTCAAACTCTTGTGGTCCATGTAAATGGTAATACGAACCCCGTAGAAGAAATGTCGCTATATCTTGAGGGCGAAGACCACCGCCCCCAACTCTAAATCGTGCGTCGGGTAGTTCGCCTCGTGAGGATTCAGTTGCCTCGAGACATAAGCAATGGCATACCCCCTCTGCATCAACATTGCGCCTATGCCTGATATCGACGCATCGCAATATACCACAAAATCCTCCACGCCCTCGGGCAGGGCTAAGATTGGCGCCTCGCACAATCTCTGCCTTAGAGTCTTGAACGCTACCTGCTGCTCAGGCCCCTACCGAAAGACCACGGCTTTCTTAGTCAACCGTGTCAGGGGTACGGCTATCTTGGAGAAATCCTGAATGAACCTCCGATAGTAGCCTGCTAATCCTAGGAAACTTCGAATCTCGGATGGAGACTTCGGAACCTCCCATCTCATCACGGCCTCCACCTTGGCCGAGTCTACTGAAATCCTATTTTGGTTGACAAGGTGTCCGAGAAATTGCACCTCGCACAACCAAAACTCGCACTTGGAGAACTTGGCATACAAGCTCTCCCTCCTCAGGGTCTCCAAAACCTCTCTCAGATGCTCCTCATGCTCCTCCTGTGTCTTGGAATAAACCAAGATATCATCAATGAAAACTATCACAGACCGATCCAGCATCGGCCTGCACACGTGGTTCATGAGGTCCATGAATGCGGTAGGAGCATTGGTGAGCCCAAACGGCATCACCACGAACTCATAATGTCCATAACGCGTCCAAAACATGGTCTTCTGTATATCCTCCTCTCTAACCCTCATCTGATGATAGCCTAACCACAAATCGATTTGGAGAACCAAGATGCTCCCTGCAACTGATCAAAGAGATCATCAATCCTCAGGAGTGGGTAAGGGTTCTTCACCATTACCTTATTCAGCTCCCGGTAATCTATACAGATCCGATGCGACCCGTCCTTCTTCTTCACAAGTAAGATCAGGGATCCCCAGGGTGAACTGCTCGGACGAATAAATCCCTTGTTTAGCAGCTCCTGCAGCTGCGTAGATAACTCCTGCATCTCGGGAGGAGCCAACCGATAGGGTGCCTTAGCTATCGGAGCCGCACCAGGAACTACATCGATCCTAAACTCTACCTGACGCTCCGGAGGCATTCCAGGAAGCTCCTCCGGTAACACATCAGCGTAGTCTCGCACCACTGGAACCTTGCTCACCATCACCTTACCCGTCTCCCGGGTATCCATAACGTACGCGACATACCCCGCGCATCCCCGCTGAAGGTAGCGACCTAGCTCTCGCTGCTGAACATACTATAGGTCCACGTTGTGGCCTCTCGCCGTGGATCACCAACTCTCCCCCACTTGGCGTCCTGACCCGCACTAGCTATTGTGCGCAATCTATCACCGCCCCATTAGGTCTCAACCAATCCATGCCTATAATCACCTTGTTCCCCCGCAATGGTATGGGAACCAAATCCACCAAATAGCGCTCCTTAGGACACAATCCCTGAATACTATGGACGCTCACACCAATCGATCATCGGCAATCTCTACCTCTAAAGGGCAATCCAACATGCCCGAGGACTCAGTAAACCTCTTGCTAAGCGCAAGGGAAACAAATGATCGGGTGGCACATGAGTCGAAAAAGACCTGAACTGGAATACCGTTCACATGGAACGATCCTAATGCATATACACAGAGCACATATCAATAACATAACATCATAAAATAAAGTAGAAGGAAAGAATCATACCCGTCACCACATGGGGTGCGGCACGTGCCTCTTCTGCAGTCAGCTGAAACGCCTGGCTCCTCACCACTGGAGCCTCTGCCTTGCCCTGCCTGTCATCTGTAATCCACATGGTAGCTGGAGCTGGCGCCTTAACCGGCGCTGGTGATGTCAATTGGGGGCTATTGGCCTTCTTGTGGCCCCTCTGGTTGCAGTGGAAACACAGCAACTCAGACGCCTGTATCACAGGTGCAGGGGCAGTACAATCCCTGCTGAAATGCCCCATCTTGCCGCACTTATAGTAGCCCAACAATCCCAGTCTACATGCCCCCTCATGAGGCCTGCCGCATTTCCTGCAGCGGCTCGGTCCTGACTGGCCTTTCGGCCTACCATCTGATCTTTTGGGCTTCTTCCCTAAAGCCCCTCCTGTCTGTCCCTCCTCTGTCTTCCTCTTCCGGACGTGCTCCAGATCTATCTCTCTCTCCCTCGCCCTAGCAATCATAGATTCCAAGCTAGGGCAAGCTGAAAAACTGACATGCTCTCGAATATCAGCTTGGAGCATGTCATGGTAGCGGGTCCTCCTCATGTCCTCATCACCCGCATACTGGGTCACTAATAATGCCCTCTCCCGAAACCTGGCGGTGATCTCCGCCACAGTCTCCATCGTCTGCCTCATATCCAAAAACTCTCTGGCCAGCTGTTGAAGCTTGACAGCCGGTGCAAACTCTGCCCTGAACCTGGTCGCAAAGTCCGATGATGTCATAGCCTCAACAATCGAGGCTCCCAACGAGTCACTCACGGACTCCCACCAATCCCTAGCTCGATCATGTAAACACCCTGCTGCATATCTCACCTTCGACCCCTCAGGGCAGAAGCTAGTCGTCTGTGCAGACTCAATGTCTGAAATCCAACGTCTAGCTACTATGGGGTCCTTCGCCCCATGAAAATCCGGCGCACCACTGCCCCGAAAGTCCTTGAAGGACAGTGTGTGGGATCCTGACTGGCCAGATGCCATGTCGCTCCTGAATGCCCGGAGGCGATCCTCCATCATCTCCAATATCCCTTCCTTGATCGACCTGAAGATAATGGGGGTCGACTCAAGGATGCCTCTGGTGATCTCTGACGCGATGAACTCGCGTAGCCCCTCATCTACTGGGTTGGAACCTGGTCCTGAACCTTATCCCTCTCTTGTACTGCCAACTGCTAGCCTCGAGCGTAATACCACCATTCTGAAATACAAAGAAATAACAACTCTTAGTGATACTGATACCCCTGGAGGGATCACACCCACTACAAGTTCCCTGGTCTTATCTTAGCCTTCCTCGGTTCAGGTACGGATCCTCTGCTTTCAGTAGTACGGGCCCATACTACCTTCCACATCTATTCGTACCTTCCCCAAAGACCGCCTCGACTCAACCAGGTCCCTTCCGCTACCGCTGATCACTGCTACTCTTATCCTAGGCTTTCCCTAGGAAACCTCTGACCCACCCATCCCAGTCCTCAGCTTTTGATGGTCTTTTTGTGATGCCAATTAGCCATTACCTGAATACAATCACATGCGACGAGGCTCGGATAATCCTTCGAGTAAGGGACTCGTCCCTACAACGGTTAGGACTCAAACAAGAGCTACGCAATAGGGTCAAATCCAACACTCTGAGATTATTCAACCCTGATCACATGTGACTTTAACGTATCCACCTAATAGCTAACTCCCATCACTCAAAGCCCACATAGCACAAAGCAAACAGCATTTGGACAAAAAGAAAACAATCTCAAGCAACTTTATCCTCGTAGGGAAAAACTGATCTAGCATACAATGATAAACTCGTACTATCAGGAATAACCTAAACAGGCTACCCTACTGCTGTCTACTCAATTCTAGCATGCAACTTTTCATATACTGAAGCACAAAAGCAGGCACATAAGGCATCACTCTTAGATCCTTAGTCCTATTCTAGCATGCTATTCTACAGAAACTGATAAACATATATAAATTTGTATGGGTACACTGGGGAATACTTACTTGAGCTCGGCCGGTCGCGTACATCACACACTTCATTCTTTCTTAGAACCCTTTACTAGCATTTTTAGAAAACATTTCTTTTTCCAAAATATTTTAATCCCTCGATTTGAGTTTAAACACCCCCGAAGGTGTGTATGAATCCCTCAAACCAGGGATTTGATACCAACTTGTAACACCCCAAAAATACGAGCCAAAAATTTCATTTTTGAAAACATATATTTAACAAATCATTCAAATTAAAATTTCTACTGATCATAACATTTTAAAAAGATATCGCATGTCTGGAAAACATTTCATAAAACATAATAATGCCAGAGTACAAATCCCCAGGAAGATCTCATGATGCGGAATACGGAGCATGTGTGTGATGGGCCGCTACCACGCCAGCTCTTTCCCCTTCGAAGAAGAGGTACCTGAAACCAAAACTAAAAAACTGTAAGCATGAATCTTAGTGAGTTCCCCCATCATACCGCATACCATACAATCACATATCATACATATTGCCAGGCATTTATGGGGTGCCCGACCTACCCGGTACGGCCATTCTGGGGTGCCGACCTACACGTGTCAAGCCATTCTGGGGTGCTGACTACCCATGTCAAGCCATTCTGGGGTGCTGACTACCCTTCGGTCCTGACGATCGAACCTCGGGGACTATTTCACCCCCTACTGCTACTATCACATATATCATAACATAACATATTATCAGACATATCTGGGGTGCCTGAACTACCCTTCGGTCCTAGCAACCGAACTCGGGGACTAGTCCCCTCGTACTACCTCAATCTCATATAACGTACAAAGCTAGCATGCAAACATATCATCATATACTGTCAGACGTATCTGGGGTGTCTAACTACCCTTCGGTCCTAACAACCGCACTCTACTACTATCACATACAACATATCATGCTATCATATAACATATTAGGTAGTAGCAAACCTAGATGATATCACAAAGACAATCATCTATCATACATCTCCTACTGGTGGGCTGGCATTGTGGCCTTAGACCCACCGCTACTAGAAGGTAACTCACCTCGTAGTAGCTGGTGATCTGTGTGAGAATGGTCTGTCTGCTGCTGCTGCTCCGGAAATCCTCTGGCTGTAATTCCCACCAAACACTTAGTCAAATACTGCTAACCGCCCTCAGGGTAAATTGTCCATTTACCCTTAACAAGTCATGAGTCAAGTCACAGTCAACTGCCAGTTGACCAGACTCGCCGAGTTGGCTTGCCAACTCGCCAAGTCCCTTTCTCTATACCCAAGTCCACTAGTCCTTCATCCTACTCGCCGAGTTGTATGAACAACTCACCGAGTTCACCTTTATCCGAAGAACACTCTAAGTTGTGACTCGCTGAGTTGTATGAACAACTCGTCGAGTTGTTCTTGAGACAAGAAGATTGCCATGAACTCGCCAAGTCATGGCATTGACTCGCCGAGTGACTTCATGAGTGAGTTTGGCTTCCAACCCACTGAGTCATACCCTATGACTCACTACTCCAACTCGCAAACACGAAAAGGGGAACAACCCGGGGACTCGTGACCCGACTCGCCGAGTCTGCCTCACGCAAAAACTATACACGCGATTTTGCTTCAATCCAGTCCATGCCATTCATAGAGCTGGGTTCCTAGGGCCTGGTTTACACATAAAGTTTCCAACTTTACGTGTAGATAATCACCAATGAAGGTTTTAGGGCTCAAAGTGCACCAAAAGGGGTAGATCTAGGACTTTCATGCAATATGACTCCATAAAGGCAGTAGATCCAAGCTCCATGGACTAAATCATGCCTAGATCTAAAGGCGAACAACATATTACAACCCATAAAGCACAAACAAGCTTGGGGAATGGCTCAAGAAGGACCTTCATGAAGCTAATAGGGACTACAAGCTTGAAAACAGAGGGGAAACAAGCTATACCTCAAGGAAAACGTTGAGATGTCACAAAGGTGCTTGGCCTCCTTCTCCTCTTCTTGATCTACTCTTCTTTCTCCTCAAAAACTTCAAGAACACACCAAAACACTTCAATATCACAAGGAAAAGGGCAAAAACAATGTTGGGGGCTCTGAGGGTGAATGGGGGCGAGCTTCTGGAGGAAATGAGGGTTTAAATATGGTGCAAACCCTTGAAATTTAGGGTTTCATCAAACAGCGGTGACTCGCAGAGTCCAGAATATGGACTCGCCGAGTCGCCAACTTAAACGTGCCCCCGGACCGCGTCCCTACTCGGCGAGTCGGACCTACAACTCGCTGAGTCCGAGGCTAAATATGACCAATACTTAGATAAATATTACGTACCAGGAACCAGGTGCTACAGATTGACTTCTTGATTTAACCATTTCCACAATTCTCGATTCCTCTTCTTAGACATACAAATGCACTAAGACTCACTTAGATGATCAATTGAGATATAGTTCTTAATCATTAAGACTTATCATAAAACACAATAAAATGTACTCTCTCTTCTTCTTAGAATGGAGAAACTATTATCTTTCTGCCTACTTGATTCGTCTTTATTCATTCTGCTATTCATTGAAACTCTTTCAACCAACTCATAATTACACTTAATCTTATAAGTATTATCATATTTACTAAATTTTAGTAAATCATGACGGATATCTTTATCACTCTTGTGGTGGACTTGATCAACACACAACCTAGTCTACTCGATCTCCTAATCCTTCACTTGACACTTTTTCAAAGAATTAGTCTAATTTCCAAATATGAAGTCTCTCATTCATCACACAACCAAGTTGTATGATTCCAAGTTTTTGTCCAATTGAAACTTGGGTGATGAGAAACTCTCCCTATTTGGTTAATTCTTGACATTTCAACAAATAACATAATTAAGAATCAAATCCATTATTGCTAATAATAGTAACCTTCAAACATCAATTTTTCATACACGCCATTACAAGGATAAATAAATAAAATAAAATAAAAATTCATTTTATTGAGGAAAAAGATTGTCCTTACAACGCAATTCAATTGAAAAACTATGCTATTACATATTCCTAATCAATCTATCCTAACTCCAAGTAGTAGCTCAAGAATCCAATCTTCAAAGAATGCAATCGAAATCCATTTCTTCACAATTAGATTCAGCTCACTTCTTCCCTTAAGCTGCCTCTCCTTTCTTCGATCCCACAAAACATCAAAATGTAATCTTATCACATCATGTATTAAGAATCTAGAATAGGAACTTAAAAGAGTTAGTTAATGGATTTTACCTGAAGTAGAGCCATACGTCTTGACTCTCCCATCTCTTAGATATCTCAGGTAAATAGGGAAGCTTCGTCTCCAATTCCCCTTCTCTTGGCAAGAAAAGCAAATGGAATCTTTTGGAATGGCGCAAGGAACTTTCTCAGAGTTTACCTTTTCTGGATCTCCAATGTCACCATTTTCAATGTCCATTGAAGTTTGGGAGTCTGATTCACCAGACAAATTTGCTTGACCAGCACGCCAAATCATTGTTGATTCAGCAGCTAAAAGCAAATAGGTGAGATCAATGAGGGTCACATTGTGGTCCATCATATAGTACTTTCTAACGAACTCACTATATGATTCAGGAAGTGACTGAAGAACCCAATCAACAGCCAAATCACCTGAAATCTCAACACCCAACATCCTTAACCTATCAATGTGTGACTTCATCTCTAAGAAGCGTGCACACATAGGTTTCCTATCTTCATGTTTACTTGCCAAAAGGGCTTGAGTGAGCTTGAACTTTTCAAGTCTTAGAACTTGTGGGTTAGGGAGAAAAATTGGAGGAGATGAAGGAAGTGAAGCATGATTTCTTGTTCCTTAATCATATCGTGGAACATCATCTTCATTTGGAAAGCCTGCTCCATGGGATTTGGGAAGACCATGATTGTCAGAACTAGATATTTACAAAATGGGAGAAAATTCAAGTTAAGTTGATTAGAATCCTTGATGTAACACCCAAACGAAACATTAAGACTAGGATCGAACACAATACTCTACAACCTAGAAGAGGGATGTCGTAATCTAGTTGCAGAATATTTGAAGGTAGGTAAATGACGATTTACCAATTTCCACCATGAAAAACGAAAAGGAAGTTTAAGTTTTAAATGAATTGAAACTCCTAGATATTTTGAGATTCATTGAACTTTTCAATGGCATGTTTAATCTCGATTATGCCCTTCTATTTGTGACTGGGATGCCAAGGATCAAAAATAAGGTGTGAATAACCATACGAATCACGTGGTGCACCCAATGTTACTATCACCCAATCAATGTGTCGGTTAGCCATACACGCTCCATTGATCTATGATAAACATCGAGCCACCCTTCGCTATCAATGTCATCCCCAAATTAGTGTTTCGGTTAACCACACACGCTCCACTAACGTTTAACAAGGGTACGAAGTATAATTCAATGGATTAGCATACAATTTCACATTTTGCCTAAAGTAACTATGATTTGGGAATTTCTAAAAGCATTTAGTTACTTTGTAATTCATTATACTTATAATGGAAGGTTTCTATCCTATCCTACCCGTTCGGCTAACGACCCTCCACTAGTCAAGAGTGTAGTGGGTAAGAGTGGATACCCATTCAATCACCATTTTATAGGCAATTTCCTTAAACACCCCTTATAGACCAACTTCGTGAATGAGGCCTACTAACGGTAACACTGACTGTTTACTCATACATGTATATAATATTAGACTTTTAATGTTATATATAGTATAGGGTATACTTTACACTTTTAAAATACTAGGTGGTCTAATTTAATAAATTATACTTTTAATTTAATTAAAGGTAAACCAAAACTTTATAGGTTTATTAAATCTCTTTTAATTATACACCTTAATTAATTAATTAAATCATAAGGGTGTAATTTGAACTTTTCAAAATACTAGGGTTTTAGAATTTAACATTTCAAAATTAAACTTTTAATCAAAAAATTTAAATTCTAAAACTTGAGCACAAGTTTTGAAACTTTTCAAAACATTAGGGTTTAACTATTTAAATTTCAAAAACAAAAACTTTTAACTTCAAATTTAAACTATAAAACCTAAAGGGTGTGAATTGAAACTTTTCAAACTTACTAGGTCAAATATTTGTCTAATAATAATCTTATATTATCCATATTTAACCAAATTCATCAATTTTGATAAGGATAAACATTCCAAATATGAAAATTCGATTTTAGGCAATAAAAACAAGTTTTGGTAATTATCCTTGACAAAAATTGCTCAAAAAAATTAAAAATCCCGTCAACAGCACCCTGGTCTCGCCGAGTCCAACCTACTCGTCGAGTCCACTGATGGACTCGCCAAGTCGGGGCTACTCGCCAAGTCCACTAATGGACTCTCCGAGTCGGCGGCGCAGACAGCAAAATTTTTTGACTTTTTGATCCTTTGCATCTATTCAACTAGAAAAACGACCTAGGCTCTGATACCACTGATGGGTTTTGAGCAATACATCATTCATATGGTGTACATGCAAACCCTAATAGCTTTTGTATCTAGTTTGTCTAATGAACATGCAACTGAATATCCAAAGCTATAAACCCTAGATCTAGCATACAATTAATCATATTAACATAAAATAAGGTTTAGATCTAACCTTTGATTGTTATATAGCAATAACAATCTCATCCTTGGCTTCAGAAAGCTTAGTGCCTCAAGTGTTGCACCTCTAATGGAGTCACAAACACCACTAAGCAACTTGGATGAAGAGAGAAGGAGGAGGAGCACCCAAAATCGTCCAGAAACCCTAAGGGAATCATTAGCCACATTTTTTGGGGCCACAAGGGTCCTTTATATAGGTAGGCTATTAGGGTTTATAGCTAGGAAACCCTAATCTCACTGCTTAAGCCCTAAGCAGCCCATGGACTTCTTTAACATATCCCTTTGACGATTTCTAATGGGCTTCCCCATAGAATTCGTCCAACCTATATATTATTAGGTAATCCATAGCCCAATTGCAATTATGTTATAATTACAAATCCAGCCCCCTAAGTTAAATTAATCTCTTTTAGCCACAAAATTAATTCTTGACTAATATTAATTAAACATTATGATTTCTCCTTTAATATATTATTATAATATATTAATCAATCATAATTAAACCTTTCTCTCCATAATTCATTCTACATATTACTATGGTGAAGGCAACCCAAAAGGACCATTCTCATAATCGGGTCAAGTACATACCAAAATAATTATGGACTTAGACACTAATCCAACAGTATCATCTCAGTTGCAGGAGCTGCTAGGTAAACCGTTTATTCGTCTGAGTAATTCACCCTTGGGAGCATCGATCCTTTTCGTCAGGAAGAAGGATGGTTCGAACAGGATGTGCATTGACTATAGGGAGCTGAACAAATTAACAGTGAAGAACCATTAACCGCTCCCGAGGATAGATGATCTTTTCGATCAGCTGCAGGGTGCATCTTGGTTTTCCAAGATTGATTTGAGATCAGGATATCACCAGGTCAGGGTGAGGGAGGAGGACGTGGAGAAGACCGTGTTTTGGACTCGTTATGGACATTATGAGTTCGTGGTGATGTCGTTTGGGCTCACCAATGTACCAGCAGCATTCATGGATCTGATGAACCGAGTCTGCAGATGGATGCTCGATCGCTCGGTCATTGTGTTCATAGATGATATCTTGGTGTATTGCAAGACCCGAGAGCAGCATGAAGAGCATCTCAAGGAGCTGCTGGAGGTTCTGAGGCGAGAACGGATGTATGACAAGCTCTCTAAATGCGAGTTTTGGTTACGAGAGGTCCAGTTCCTCGGACATCTCGTTAACTAAGAGGGGATTTTTGTCGATCCGACCAAAGTGGAGGCAGTTATGCGGTGGGATGTTCTGAAATCTCCCGCAGATATCAGGGGTTTCTTGGGTTTAGCAGGGTATTATCAGAGATTCATTCGTGATTTCTCCAACATTGTCGTACCCCTCACTCATCTAACGAGGAAGGGGGTGGATTTCTGGTGGGGCCCTGAGTAGCAGAGGGAATTTGAGACCTTTCGTTGATGTTTATGCGAGGCACCGGTATCGACACTCCCCGAGGGAGTTAAGGATTTTGTGGTGTTTTGTGATGCATCCATCATAGGCTTGGGGGAAGTCCTCATGCAGAGGGGACGAGTGATAGCCTATGCGTCGAGGCAGTTAAAGCCGCATGAGACGAGATACCCCACACACGATCTTGAGTTGGGAGCGGTGGTCTTCGCTCTCAAGATTTGGAGGCACTATCTATACGGGGTCTGTTGCACTATATACATGGATCACAAGAGTTTGAGACACATCAGGGATCAGCCGAACCTGAACATGAGGCAGCACAGGTGGTTGGATGTGGTCAAGGACTATGACTGTGAGATCCTTTACCATCCTGGTAAAGCGAATGTGGTTGCGGATACTCTGAGCTGCAAGTTATCTGGGTCGTCTACCCCAGCCAGGTGTATGAGGATAGCGGTGGATTCCCTACTGGTGGGTTTGGTCATGGATGCTCAGATTGAGTGTATGAAACCAGAGAACTGGAAGTTGGAAAGGATTAAGGGCGAAAGCGCCCAGTTTGTTCGGGATAGTCGCGGATTGTTGACCCGTTACGGTCGGGTTTGGGTTCCGATGTCTGGAGGGGTCTGGCAGACAGTGATGGAGGAGGCTCATATGTCTCGTTTTTCTATTCACCTAGGAGCCACCAAGATGTACCGTGATTTGAGTTCAAGTTATTGGTGGCCTGGTATGAAGCAAGATATCGTTTGGTTTGCTGAGAGGTGCTTGACCTATAGGATGGTCAAGGTCAAGCATCAGAGGCCGCATGGTAAGTTGCAGCCTCTGGAGATTCCCATGTGGAAATGGGAATGGATCGCGATGGATTTCATCACAAAGTTGCCAAAGACGGCAAAGGGGTTCGATGTTATATGGGTTAGCGTGGATCGATTAACCAAGAGTGACCATTTCCTAGCCATATGGAAGAGTTCGTCGGTAGAGAAGTTGGCCGACCTGTACGTCAGTGAGATTGTCTCTCGCCATGGGGTCCTGGTTTCCATTTTTTCCGATCGGGATGTCAAATTTACTTCCCGTTTTTGGCAGAAGTTCCACGAGGAACTGGGTACGAGACTACATTTTAGTACGGTGTTCCATCCACATATTGATAGGCAGAGTGAGCGGACCATTCAGACCCTCGAGGATATGTTGAGGGCGTGCGTCATTGATTTCGGTGGGAGTTAGGATTACCAGCTACCGCTTACAGAGTTCACCTACAACAACAGCTACCATTCCAGTATTAGCGCCCCGCCTTTCGAGCTGTTGTATGGGCGACAATGTAGGACCCCAGTCTGCTGGGGCGAGGTTGGGCACAGGGTGATGGGTCGCACAGAGGTAGTTCTGTAAACTATCGAGATGATACAACAGATTAGATAGCGACTACAGACAGCTCAGAGTTGGTAGAAAAGTTATGCCGACCGACATCGATCTGAGCTGGAATTTCAGGTGGGTGACATGGTTCTCCTGAAGGTCTCACCCTGGAAGCGTGTGATCCACAGCACATTTCATGTTTCGCAATTGCAAAAATGCATTATGGACCAGGAGGCAGTGGTATCATTGGATGATATTCAGGTCGATGAGCGCCTAAACTATGTGGAGAGGCCTGTGGCTATCTTGGAAAGGAAGAAGAAGATTCTGCGGAACAAGGAAATACCTTAAGTAAAGGTACAGTGGGAACATCGGAGGGGATCCGAGTGGACATGGGAGTCGAAGCCGGAGATACGCGAGCATTACCCAGCATTGTTTATTCCAGCGGACTTCGAGGGCGAAGTCTAGTTCAAGTGGGGGAGAATTGTAACGCCCCGATTCTCGGGTATTGTTTTAAAAAAGATTTCTTGGGTTAAGCTCTACTCGACGAGTTGGTTGCCCTACTTGTTGAGTAGCAACAGGGTGGGATCGTGTGTTAAGTGACCTACTCGATGATTCCATATTGGGACTCAGCGAGTAGGAGCTGGAAGATGAAACCCTAAAATCCCGGGGTTATGCACCCTATTTAAAGGAACCTTAGCCTCCCTTGGGCCTCTTTACAGTTCTAGAGAGTCCTTGAGAACCCTAATATGTGTGTGTGTGTGTGTGTGTGTGTGCCTATTGTGTGTTTGAAGCTTGAAAAGAGGACCTTTGGAGGGAGAAGGCTTGGAGGAAAAGGAGATTGGAGCAAGTAGAGTGTGGGAATCAACACTTATCTCAGATATTATCTTCTAGAGCTACCCAAATCCTCATTTTCCTTGTAGATATCTTCTATTGGTTGGGTTTTAGGGTTTTTGTGGAATATTAAGTTGATAAGATGAGCTATGGGCTAGATCTGAAGTTGTAACTTTAGATCTGGACCCTCCTTGGATTCTAGAAGCATAAAGATACAGTTTTGGTCATGATTGAGGTCCCTCTTGAGCATGAATCTCCATTAAGAACTTAAAATAGGCATTTAGAGACTTTATAGCCATGCATGCACGTAAAGTTTGCAACTTTACGTGATAAGCATGCCTTAGAAGCTTGGATTTGTGATTTGGAGCCGCTGCATGGCTCAAAACAAGTATGTATGGAAAAAGGACTGAATGGACTCGGCGAGTCGCAAGGTTGACTCGGCAAGTCGCAAGGTTGACTCGGCGAGTCATATGAAGATGGTCGTGAACTCGACGAGTTAGATGAACAACTTGGCGTGTCCGATGAAGATTGCCATAGACTCGACGAGTTGAAGAACAACTCGGCGAGTCGGATGAGTTTTCTCCAGGATATGTATGTGTATGTATCCATTGAGTTGAAAGGAGGAAACTTGACGGGTGGCCTTAAAGTTTGATTGAGAATCGAAGGAACTCGACGAGTCACCCCGATGAGTCGGCGAGTTGGAATGTGCTTCAAGGAACTCGGCGAGTTGAGGTCAACATGAACTGTTGACCTTGACTGAGGACTTTGACTTTGACCAGGGATTTATTAGTTGGTTTATGGAGTTCCTTGTGAGGATGAGGACTTATGGGTGAATCCGTATTATGGTAATAGGTGGAGGAGCTACATGTGGTTATTTTTATGGTATGCTACATGTGGTCCAGGAATTGGGATTTATCTACCAAGTCGACATCTGCAAGGTGAGTTATCCTCACTATATTGATAGGGTCTACGGCACCAAGTCCAACCCTTTAGTTATTATTGTTATGGTATGCTACATGTGGTTATGATCTGTTAGATCGGAATCAGGGTAGACAGTATGTTATGCTCTTATGATCCGTAGGGACTGGTATGTTAGTGACCTGCTAGGTCGGTACTCTAGTTACAAGAGAATTCTATGATTGATGATCAGTGAGATAGATATGTTTTATGTTTGTATATGCCAGTATATGATAGTTATGTGCACATGGTTATTTGCTTGTTGGTTGGGTTGAGGCGGTCCTGCTTTGTACTGAAGGCCAACATACCCTATGAGCGGTCCAGGGAGACTGTAGGCCCACGTGGCGGACCAGTCATGTCGAAGGCTCGGGATAGATCCAGATAGATTGTAGGCTCTGTAGGGCGGTCCAGTCAGGCCGAAGGCCTAGTATGCATGTTGTTGGTTATCTGTTATTGATATGGTATTAGCGGTGTGGTATTGGTATTTTGGGTGTAGCTCACTAAGCCTCGGGCTTATAGTTTTGGGACACTCTGATGGATAATGATTTGAAAACATTTTTGTAAACCAATGCTATTGATTTTTATTTATGATTGAAAAAGTTTAAATTTGATGTAAAAATTATGAATGTTACAGGAATGCGAGGATCAAATGAAACAAAAGTACCCACATCTCTTTCCCTATTCCACAAATATTTACCTTACATTAAATTTCGGGACGAAATTCTCTCTAACGGGGGGATAATGCAACACCAGCAAAATTTAGGTCAAAAATAATTTGTTCAATAACCTTAATTGGGATAAATAAAGTGATAGAGATCATAACTAGGTTTCAAAAAATATAAAGAACACTAAAATCCGAGTTATAACGAAGAAGTTATGACCGATCAAAGATACGCGACGGTACCGGTAAAACATTGTTAAGCATAAAGCGAGAAATTTCAATAAAATACTTTTCAACCTTAGGTGTCTAAATGAAATTCATAGATAACCCAAAAGCATAAAAATACATAAAAAGAACGCCCAAATCAAACTTCATATGAGAAAGTTATGATTTTTCGATGTTTCTGACATAGCAGTAGACAGCTAAAAACTCAAAATAAAGATCGAGTGAATTTTTGCAAACATGACCTTAACGAGAATCGAAGATCTCATCAATGGTATTACAACAGTAAAAAGTCTGACGAAAACGGACATCGGATGAAGAAGTTATGGATTTATAACGGACTTTTTGTAACGTCCGCAGATCCGGGCTAGTCAAATTAGAGGCAATAAGGGTCGAAAATGACTTTTTGGCAAAATATTGATTAGAACAAATAATCTTAACCAAGTTTTAGTATATGTTACAAGGTTTCCGTACATATAAAGAACGCCGAAATCCGAGTTATAACGAAGAAGTTATGACCCGTCGAAGTTTCGCGACGGAACCCGCACGGCACCGGGAAGCGTAAATAGTGAATTTACGATATAGTGAGATTTAGCCTTAGCAATCTAAACAAAAGTCATAGAATATGGTAAACTAAGAGCATCGATAAAAAGAACGCCCAACTCTGACTTCGTATGAAGAAGTTATGATTTTTCGAAGTTTCAGAATAACAGTGTACAGCCCGACATTCGAATAATAGATCGAGCGGTTTTTAGCTGACACCATCCTAAACGGTAATCGAAGATATCGTTAAGATTAGCGTAACGAGAAAAAGATGGGTGAAAACGGACATCGGATGAAGAAGTTATGAGAATTTAACAGACCAATCCTATACTGGCCTGTTAATAATACAACTTTTAAAATAGAGCCTAAATTAGCCAACGGGGTCTAAACGAAAGTTGTAGAGTACGTTCCCACCTTTGTGTGGATATAAAGAATGTCAAAAACGGAGCTCGTATGTGAAAGTTATGATTTTTAGAAGTCGAGAAGGAAAATGGCGAAACTGAGATGACGTGGCAACATCTGGACCCTCCTTCACTAATCAGACCTCGCTTCGGATCATGCCACGTAGCCTTCGCATTACGCCCCGCGTACGAGGTCCGGTACGCCCGCGTACCTTCGGTCTTATTCAGGTCTCCTTTCCGAGTGCGAGCCAGCTGTGCGAAGCTAGTAACCTTATCCGGGACTACGCCTAGTGTAACTACTGAACGCGCAGCGTAGTCCGATGCCCCCAGCCCCTATAAATAGATGCGAAGATGGCCGGCTTTCCACACCATTTTTCACTTCTCTCTCTACAATCTTTCTCTCTCTACAACCCCAAACCACCCATAAGCCCTAGGAAAAATACCTATCACCTAAAGGAAGCCCCGAGGCTCCCGGAGTCCCGAGAAAAAGTGTCTTTCGGTTTCGAAATGCCGCTCCAGATAAGTTCCGATTTTCCATAAAATCCGTTGTCCGTCAGCTACGCTTACGCAACTTTTAATATAGCTTTCAAATAATTATAGGAATGTTATTAGGTCCTTAAAATAATTATTTGGGCTATTATTATGAATTATATTGAGTGTTATTTAACACTTATATGATAATAATAATAATAGTCAAACTATTAATTTGTCGCGGATATCGTTAGACTAAACCCTAGTCGTATTGGTACTAGGTTTTATCGAAGGAAAATTGTTTTGAGAGTATCGAAGCGTTGTCCGAGTGCTGAGTCACCACCTTTCAGGTGAGTGCATAGTTACTTTCAGCTTACACATAGATATGAAGTATTTTATATAAATTACGTGCTATGTGTGCATATTATCTGAATACATTCTATCTATGTTAGGTGAACGATTTTATACATGTTTTAAATGATTTAAACTGTATATGTATTTTATATTTACAAATATGTTGGGATAAAACATGGGTAGATGAAATAGTTTATGTGTGACAAAAATAAAATGATGAAGAGGTAATATAGACCATGAGGTAAGGGTGAGAGGTGAACCATGAGAGAAGCCTTTTTCCCAAGTGATGGCCCCGTCATCCAGCAGAGTATGGATGACAACCACGGACTATTCTAGACAGTCCAGTGGACACTAGCAGGCTCGCAACCTGTAGGTGCTTTGAACTGTGTATTCACCAGGTGTACTCTAAAAACCCATCGACATGTATTGCGAGTGGATTCTCGGAAACGATACCGTCAATAAACGAGATAAAACCCATTGACCTGTATTGCGAGAGGAGTCTCGGAAATGATACTGTCAATAAACGAGATAAACCTTGGGAACTATGGATTTAGTGTCCGTTGAGTAAACCTTGGCAACGATGGACTTCGTGCCTATTCCTTAGGATAACCCTTAGGAATAAATAAACGAGGAATAGCTGAATTCTTAGAGTAGAATAAAGAAAATAATGGGGATGGGTAATTGGGTTGATTGTTTAAATATTTAAACATAATAATTATATTATTTTGGGTTGAAAACCCTATATACTCACCAGGTTTCCCAACTTGACCCACTCAGTTTATTTACATCACAGGTGTTGATATGAAGTCACATTACACTGAGAGATTAAAGAGATGTAGATCACTAGTGTAAATAAATGTAAGTTCTGTTTATGCTTATGTTTATGTATTGACGATGACATCCCAAACTTTTTAACATAAATAAAATACGTTTCTTCAAAAATGTTTTAATAATGTATTTATCGTGTTTTCTGGGAACAAATTCCGCAATATTTTTATGAAAAGAAGTACTCTGGTTTTTACAAAGCATAAACAAAACCATTCTTTTCTGACCGTGAAAAATGGGGATGTCACAGTTGGTATCAGAGCATTAGTTTAAGCGAACTAGGAATATGAATTTATTTCTAGACTTAAACTTAGAATGCTAAGTGATGATTGTGAGGTGTGAGCACTAGATTATTTTAGGGATTGTGCCTAAAATGCTTTTATGTGCTAAATGTCTGTGCCTGATATGTTGTCATTTGTTCGGATCTATGGTCTATTACCGACCGGATCTGGAAACCTTATGTGTTTAGGATTCTAAGCGTTTAACTATGATATTAGAACTAGCATATAAACGTTTCGGGGTGATAAGGATGATTTAAACGTCAATCCTAAATAAAGATCTAGATTCACCTTATTCGGTGTATAGATCAAGATGTCAAGCACCCGTAGCGGAAACATGAATGCAAATGGGAACCGAGATCAGCCCCCGGTGATTGAGCAAATACCAGTTGTGGTGGCCGTTGTTGAGCCAATAACGATGGCCGGAGTGCAAGCGATGATCCAGGCGATGTTGGATCATCAAATGGAGGAAACTAGACATTTGCTCCAACAAAATCGAGAAGAAGCGACCATACAGATCGAACAGCCTGAGTTGAACGAAGAGCATACTGAGGAGGGAAACTACAATGGAACCATTGGTCAAGTCAACCCACCAATAGTTCAACAAAACAACCAAGATGACGGAGTCGAGAGGAATGGATGCAAGTACAAAGATTTTCTAACTTGCAAGCCATCGACTTTCACAGGAAAGGAAGATCCGATCGGGGTCATGGATTGGATCTCGGAGATGGAGTTAGCTTTCATGACGTGTGGGTGCAGAGGCAAACTACAAACAACGTTTGCAGTACGCCAGTTCAGAGGATTCGCGGTTCGTTGGTGGAACACTCAGGGGAAGACTCTAAGCCCCAATGAGCCCCTACAACTGACGTGGGCAGAGTTTTTGGTGCAGTTCAAACATAGGTACTACTTAGCCCAAAATCTGCTCGAGCTAGAAAACCAATTCCTTACCTTGAAGAAAGGAAGAATTTCTATTGATGAATACACCAACAACTTCACAGAGAAGATGGAGTTCGCCTTACGTCTTGTTCCGGATGAGCTGACGAAAATTGACAAGTATGCAAAAGGACTTCCATTGTAGTACGCGGTGCCAGTGCATCAGGCATCTACTTTGGAGGCAGCTATCTGGGCTGCCAAGTTGGTTGAGGAGATGATCAAGGGAAGAGCCGCCAACAAGACCGAGGTTGAAGAAAAGAGGAAGTTTGAGGGGTCTACAAAGCCCGATCAGAGAAGCAAGTCCAGTACAAGGAAGTTTAGGGGAGGAGGGAGTGAAGAAAGATGGTGTGAAAAGTGCAAAAAGAAACACACTGGAAAATGTGGTGAGGAGGTGAATTGTTTCAAGTGTGGGAAGCATAGGCATTATGCCAACGAGTATACATTCAACAAAAGGGTTTGTTACGAATGTAACGAGGAAGGGCACTTCAAGCAAGATTGCCCGAAGAGAGAAGGGGCTACAAAGCCAAATGTGCCGCCAAAGCCAAAGGCGAGAGCATTTCAAATGATCCTTGACGAAGTAGATGACAATGCGAGGATTCAGGAGTGAAGGCTTGACATCCAAAGATCGAGTTATGAAGGGGTCGTGTAGATAGTACCTCGCGGTGTAGCCTGTTAGAGGCATAGTCTAGGGTGAACTTGAACACCTATGTAATAGTTTCAAGGAATAATAAAAACCTTCGTTTTGATATTTGATGTGTTAAGCTGTTATGTGATTTTCTTGTATGGTGACTTGGAAAAACTGCGGGACAATACTTGGGACGAGTATGAGTATGTGTGAATGGTAGTAGAGGCCTATACTACCAGAAGCACAGGACTCACACTTGGATCAGGGAAAGTCACAAGGTTACCAAGAAGTTATTAATTGATTTCGTTTTATTCAAGTGTGTTGTTACCATCGTTTCGGAAATGACTAAGACGATTTTTGATATTCCAACCCTAGTGGTCATATCACATTGAGTCCGACTACGCTGAGTATGCTATGTGGTTTAGAAAAATCAAGTTCGATGTAGCATCTGACTTAAACCAAACGATTGAAATCAAAGCGATCAATAGAAGTATCGCGCTCGTTATTAAAGAAGTTGGTAGCTAAAAATGTTGCATGTTAAAGTGTGATTATATCACATTAGAACATGAAGGAAGTCATAGTGTGTTTTAGAATTTAACTCTAAGAGATCTAAGTCTAAACGTGCAGCACATGATGATACATAATAATTTTGAGTCTAACCTGAGGTAGAGAGCAGGTGCACGATTAAGTACTGCTTACATTCAATAAGTCTAAGAGATAAAATTGAAGGAATATAGAAGTTATAATTATTACCTAGGATGAAGAGATAACGTATGGAGTCAATATACTGCCCTGTTTTGTTGATGATTACGGGAGGTAATCATCCTAAGCGGATGATAATTGTAACGCCCGCAGATCCGGGCTGGTCAAATTAGAGGCAATAAGGGTCGAAAATGACTTTTTGGTAAAATATTAATTAGAACAAATAATCTTAACCAAGTTTTAGTATATGTTACAAGGTTTCCGTACATATAAAGAACGCCGAAATCCGAGTTATAACGAAGAAGTTATGACCCGTCGAAGTTTCATGACGGAACCGACACGGCACCGGGAAGCGTAAATAGTGAATTTACGATAGAGTGAGATTTAGCCTTAGCAATCTAAAAAAAGTCATATAATATGTTAAACTAAGAGCATCGATAAAAATAACGCCCAAATCTGACTTCGTATGAAGAAGTTATGATTTTTCGAAGTTTCGGAATAACAGTGTACAGCCCGAAATTCGAATAATAGATCGAGCGGTTTTTAGCTGACACCATCCTAAACGAGAATCGAAGATATCATTAAGAGTAGCGTAACGAGAAAAAGATGGGCGAAAACGGACATCGGATGAAGAAGTTATGAGAATTTAACGGACCAATCCTATCCTGGCCTCTTAATAATACAACTTTAAAATAGAGTCGAAATTAGCCGACGGGGTCTAAACAAAAGTTGTAGAGTACGCTCCCACCTTCGCCTGGATATAAAGAACTTCAAAAACAGAGCTCGTATGTGAAAGTTATGATTTTTAGAAGTCGAGAAGGAAAATGGCGAAACTGAGATGACGTGGCAACATCTGGACCCTCCTTCACTAATCAGACCTCGCTTCGGATCATGCCACATAGCCGTCGTATTACACCCCGCGTACCTTCGGTCTTATCCGGGTCTCCTAACTGAGTGCGAGCCAGCTGTGCGAAGCTGGCAACCTTATTCGGGACTACGCCCAGTGTAGCTGCTGAACGCGCAGCGTAGTCCTAAGCCCCCAGCCCCTATAAATAGATGCGAAGATGGCCGGGTTTCCACACCATTTTTCACTTCTCTCTCTACAATATTTCTCTCTCTACAACCCCAAACCACCCCTAAGCCCTAGGAAAAATACCTATCACCTAAAGGAAGCCCCGAGGCTCCCGGAGTCCCGAGAAAAAGTGTCTTTCGGTTTTGAAACGCCGCTCCAGATAAGTTTTGGTTTTCGATGAAATCCGTTGTAAGTGAGATACGCTTACTCAACTTTTAATATAGCTTTCAAATAATTATAGGAATGTTATTAGGTCCTTAAAATAATTATTTGGGCTATTATTATGAATTATATTGAGTGTTATTTAACACTTATATGATAATAATAATAGTCAGACTATTAATTTGTTGCGTATATCGTTAGACTAAACCCTAGTCGTATTGGTACTAGGTTTTATCGAAGGAAGATTGTTTTGAGAGTATCGAAGCGCTGTCCGGGTGCTGAGTCACCACCTTTCAGGTGAGTGCATAGTTACTTTCAGCTTACACATAGATATGAAGTATTTTATATAAATTACGTGTTATGTGTACATATTATCTGAATACTTGCTATCTATGTTGGGTGAGCGATTTTATACATGATTTAAATGATTTAAACTGTATATGTATTTTATATCTACAAATATGTTGGGATAAAACATGGGTAGATGAAATAGTTTCTATGTGACAAAAATAAAATGATGAAGAGGTAATATAGACCATGAGGTAAGGGTGAGAGGTGAACCATGAGAGAAGCCTTTTTCGCAAGTGATGGCCCCGTCATCCAGTGGAATATGGATGACAACCACAGACTATTCTAGACAGTCCAGTTGACACTAGCAGGCTCACAACCTGTAGGTGTTTTGAACTGTGTATTCACCAGGTGTACTCTAAAAACCCATCGACATGTATTGCGAGTGGATTCTCGGAAACGATACCGTCAATAAACGAGATAAAACCCATTGACCTGTATTGCGAGAGGAGTCTCGGAAACGATACTGTCAATAAACGAGATAAACCTTGGGAACTATGGATTTAGTGCCCGTTGAGTAAACATTGACAACGATGGATTTCGTGCCTGTTCCTTAGGATAACCCTTAGGAATAAATAAACGAGGAATAGCTGAATTCTTAGAGTAGAATAAAGAAGATAATGGGGATGGGTAATTGGGTTGATTGTTTAAATATTTAATCATAATAATTATATTATTGTGGGTTGAAAACTCTATGTACTCACCAGGTTTCCCAACCTAACCCACTCAGTTTATTTACATCACAAGTGTTGATATGAAGTCACATTACACTGAGAGATTAAAGAGATGTAGATCACTAGTGTAAATAAATGTAAGTTTCATTTATGCTTATGTTTCTGTATTGATGATGACATCCCAAACGTTTTAACATAAATAAAATACGTTTCTTCAAAAATGTTTTGATAATGTATTTATCGTGTTTTTCTGCGAACAAATTCCGCAATATTTTTATGAAAAGAAGTACTCTGGTTTTTACAAAGCATAAACAAAACCGGTCTTTTCTGACCATGAAAAATGGGGATGTCACACTTTTCCTGTCCCAGCCTGTTAATAATATAATATTAAAAATAAAGTCAAAATTAGCCGATGAAGTCTAAACTAGAGTTGTAGAGCATAATCTCACCTACGCGTGGATATAGGAGTTCGTATGCGATAGATATGAATTTCTAAAGTTCGAGGCACAAACTTTGATGTTGTGTTAGAATTGTCAGAGTTCACGACGTAAATAGTCTAACTGACCATTTCAGAGCCACTTGACAGATGACGCATGCCATGAGCGAATCGGGACCAACTCACGACGTGAATTAGCAAAACTCACAACGTGAACTTCGATTTTAGGCCTATATATAGAAATTGAAGCTTGCTGATATTTGCATAACTAGCCATATGTTTAGCATATATTTTTATTCATTTTTAGCTAATTATGTGCATAATGTGGACAAAAGGTACTAAATAATGCTTAAATTGTGTTTTCAGTCCAAAGATATGCTTGGAAGCAAAAAGGAATAAGGAGAAGCGATTAGAGACCAAAGAATGAAGAAAAAGGAAAAACCATACACATACTCGGTGAGTCCACGCGCAAACTCGGTGAGTCCATGAGAATGTTCCTGAAGAAAAGTCAAAAACCCTTACCGTACACGGATTTCACCTGGTACTCGGCGAGTCCACGACCTACTCGCTGAGTAGCCCATGTTTTGTGATAACTATAAATATGGGGTCTTAATCCGAATTGAGGGACTTTCTGGCTTCCTTGGAGATAGAGCTGCGATTGAAGAAACCCCTGAAGACTTGAAGAACCCTAACTTTTGATCTTTGAAGCTTGGAAGCGAATTAGGTTATATTTTCCACTTAATCTTAGGATTGAATTATGTTTAGCTGAATCACATTCGTTCTTGAGCTTGTTTTCTTTGTAATCGTGAGCTAAATTCGAATGGTTTCTGTTTAGGAAGAACCACATTACTCCTATGGTTTAATTATTACTTTTGTTAATTGTTTATTGGTGATTTTATTAAACTAAGTTTGTTAAAGAGCCTTATGCATTAACCACAACTATTTTCTGTTAATTGGAAGACAATTAAGCTGCATGAACATCTCTTAGTTGTTAACCTCATATGTTTATGTGACCACTTTATCATATGTCTAGGAATAATGAACATGAAACTAGAATTAATAAGAGAATGGGTAAATTAATGTGTAAGCTTGTTTGAGAAACCAACAAACAAGAGGTTAATTGAAACACCCACTTGATTAACCAATTATAAATCTTATTTAATCCAAATAATTGAAATAGGGAATTAAATAGTTTAAACAATTGGTCACTACTTGAATTGATTAATTGTGTAAGGGTTAGTATTAGTGAACACGAATCTAACCACCATAGTTGGTAACCAATAACAATTAATTTATCACATTATTACACAAATAACCATAGGAGTGAATTGGTTGGACCTAAATAGAAACTCTTTATCAAATTTGGTGAATTTTTACTTGTTTTAGTTTTTAGATAATCACTTGTTAGGTGGTGTGTTTAAGTTTCTAGTCTTGTAAAACTAGAGAAAAATATTTACTTTTATTACTCGCTTAGTTAAAATTAGTTATTAGTTTAATTTTCATTCCCTGAGTTCGACACTCTACTTATCCAACTATACCACTAAAAGACACGTTCACTTCCTTTGTGTGCTAAATTTATAATTTAAAAGTAGGATTAAAACTAGTGCATTCACATCAAGTTTTGGCGCCGTTGCCGGGGAGCGGTTCAAAATTAAATCTAATTCCTAATTTTATCGATCCTTTGTGTGAGTTTTCTTGCACAAAGTTAATTTTTTTAGTCATTCAGTAATTAGGTTAGGTTTTAGAATACATTAATATTTTTGTAAATTTTTACCTTTAGTTTTAAATTTTTTTATAAAACACACTACTCGCCGAGTGCACTCGTACCTACTTGGCGAGTAGCCTGCTGTTTGAAAGTTAATTTTTTTTCGTTATTTAAGTTGTATCCAAATGGGCGGAGGCACAAGCATTACCATCTAATGATGCTCGGGTGGTGGTGCAGTTTTTGAAGAAGCTATTTTCAAGATTTGGAGTTCCAAAAGCTCTTATAAGTGACCAAGGCACTCATTTTACCAATGATCAACTAGAAAAGGTATTAAGGAGATATGGGGTAACTCATAAATTCTCTACATCTTACCATCCACAAACGAGTGCGCAAACCGAAGTGACCAATAGAGCCTTGAAGAGAGTCTTGGAAAGATCGGTGGGGAGCAATCGGAAAGAGTGGTCGGACAAGCTAGATGATGTACTTTGGGCCTTCCGAACAACTTTCAAACACCTATTGGTACTACACCATATAGGTTAGTTTATGGAAAGCAATGTCATTTACCGGTGGAAATCGAGCATAAAGCTCAAGTCAAGATGGGATGGTCATTTTCTAGTAAAGAAGGTGTTTCCACATGATGCTATAGAGTTATTATCAAAAGATGGTACCCCTTTCAAGGTCAATGGACATAGAGTAAAAAGATATGAAGAAGGTGTCCCAAGGAATGAAGACCTAGAAGAAGGGTTGTTATTGGAGGGAATCGCAGAAACGTAGCATGGAAGGAGTCCAGCTAATGACTCCTTAAAAAGAAGAGCTTCCGGAGGCAACCCGATTTTAGAGTTTGCATTTCTTTTCCCTTTATTTTTTTTTAATTTCTTAGGTAATCTTTTTTTTTCATTCTACCTCTAAAAACATGTTTTAAATGATTGCTTGAGGGCAAGCAATGCTTAGAGTGTGGGGTGGTGGCTTAAAATAAAAAATTTCAAGTTTTTTTCAATCTGCAAACTTTACTCGCCGAGTTTAAACGTCTACTTGGCGAGTATATCTTTATAAGCCCAGAAAATCGCGAATACGCGGATCTACTCGGCGAGTAGCACTTTTCTACTCAGCGAGTAGAAAATTTACATAGGTAGTTTGTAATTTGTAAATAAGGATTTTCGCTCATTCTAAACATTACCCTCATACTCGCCGTGCATATCTACTCTAAAGCCATTTCTTCCATCTTTGTTGAATCGTCATCTTTCAAGCATAAAGGTAAGATCTTTACTCCCAATACTTGTTAAAGGTTAAAGCTTTATCACTTCTTAGCCCTTATTTTGTCCAAAACTCGGATTTGGGGGTTTCCTCAAATTCTAGGCTTTTGATTTTACCATGAATTAGGAGGTTTTAGACAAAATTTCTTTTGGATTAGTGTTTATTGGACTTAGTACAACAAACCCCTATGAAAAATTAGGTGTTTTGATTAACCCATATGGGTCCGAGAGAAATCAGTCCCGATGTTCTTCCTACTCACCGAGTAGTTCTTGAACTCGGCGAGTAGAGGCCTTGACAGATCTGTATTGTTTAATTTTAATTGTTGGGTATTGTTTGTTTGTGCTTTCTTAATGTTATTTTTCAGAAACCATGTCCAGAAGAGGCCAAACTTCACGAGGGGGAAGCCAAGGAGACATCCCGTGGCTTTCTTTTCGCCAAATAACTTCTAAGTCCTCACAGGCCCGTGCTAAAAATAGATCGGAAGCTCTAAATTAGAAGGAGATCCACCTTCCCAATGCAATCAACTGGGATTGGTTGGGGAAGATTGGGCTGGAGGAAGAACTAACACCTTACTTGGTGAAGTCATGCGATGTGGGGGATTCTATCATCATTTGTGATGGATGGCTACAATTGTTCAAGATTCAAGAGCTGGTTTTTCGGAGTTGTGCTGGGAATTCTTCACTACCATCTCATTCCAGGGTGGTAGTGAGTATTATAATTCCAATGTTATCTCATTTTCACTCGGTGGGGAGCTGCGACAGTGCAGCATGGCGAAGCTAGCATGGAGAATTGGCATCTACGATCAAAGTGCCATGTTAAATGAAGATTTTGAAACCTTTTTGGATCAGTGCCATTGTAACATCCCGAGTCCAGGAGTGTAAGTTCGGGGTTCAAAGTGTAAAATTTGAAGGGCAACTTGGCGAGTCCATGGGTGGACTTGGCGAGTAGGGTTGCGACTCAGGTCGCGTGTTAAGTGGCCAACTCGGCGAGTCCAAAGCTGGACTCGGCGAGTAGGCGTTGTGCGAAGAAAACATTAATTTTGGGGGATGAGCCCTATATAAAGGACATTACACCCTCTCCCCAGCCTCCTTACCTTCCCTTGAAGTCCAGAAAACCCTAGAAATGTGATTGTGAAGGATTTGAGTGCATTTGAGCCTTGGAGAAGAAAGTTGGAGGAAGATCTTGGAAAGTTAGGAGGCTTGGAGCAAGGGGCTTTGCTTAGATTCGGATTCATTGCTGTTGGGGGCTTCTTTTTGAGGTATTATCTCGTTTTTGGGCTGCTATTCATGTAGATTCATCATTTTTGGGTTGTATGGAAAGTTTGGCTTGTGGTATATAGAGTTTGAAGGTTAGATCTGAGGTTGCTACCTCAGATCTGGAATGGAGAAGGTCTAGAGTGCATTAAAGTCCCTGTTATTGATTGATTGGTGAAGCCATCTTGTCCCAAACCCTAGCCCTAGAGTGTAAAATGCCTAGATCTCTTTGGATTCATGTAAAGTTTGCCACTTTATGTGATGGAAGGGTTGTAGAAGGGTAGATCTACGTTTTGGATCAATTGCATGGCCTGAAAGGCTTCTGTATGGGTTAAGAACAAGTGGTACTCGGCGAGTCACAAGGGTGTACTCGGCGAGTTGCTTGAAGGTGGGCAAGAACTCGACAAGTTTGAAGAACAACTCGGCGAGTTGGTTGAAGATAGCCTTGGACTCAGCGAGTCTGTTCTTGGACTCGGTGAGCTTGTTCTTGAGGTCTTAGCCTTTCCTGGTTAAGCTAAGAATCGGTGAGTCAAGGGATGACTCAGTGAGTTGGAAGGGGGTCCTTTTTCAGTGTTGGGGGACTCGGCGAGTCAGCAAGCTGACTCGGTGAGTAGGGTCAACCAGAAGGTTAACTTTGACCAAGAGTTGACCAGTTGACTTCTAAGGGCATTTTGGTAATTGTTGGCTTTTGTTTTGAGTTCAGTGTTGGTGCTAGCCAGTAGTGGAGATCGTGTCAGTGGTCGGAGCATCTCGATCTTATCTTTCCAGTCAGCAGTTGCGAGGTGAGTTATCCTCACTATATCAACAGGGTCTAAGGCACCAAGGCCGGCCCTTTATCAGATTGTAATCCGGGTATTGTTGTTATGTTGCTGTTTTACTATGTTTGCATCCTGGTAGTTAGGATGGTATTCGTTAGAGACCTGGTTAAGGTCGGTATCCTGGTATATAGGATGATGTTATGCTAGTGACCGGTTAGGTCGGTATCCTGCTTAGAGTATGTTGTGTTATGTGATCTACTAGATCGGTTTGATTGAATATGAATTGTTATATGATTGTATGTTTATGTGCACATGGTTGTTTGACTGGGGTTGGGTTGAGGCGGGACCTGCTTTGTGCTATAGGCCAACATACACAGGGCGGACCGGTTATTCTGAAGGCCCAGTGAGCGGTCCGGATAGGCTGTAGGCCCCACGAGGGCGGACCAGATGTGCCGAGGCTCGGAGAGTGGACCAGGCCGACTGAAGGCCCGGTGCGGGCGGACCAGTCATAATGTAGACTCAGAGAGTGGACCAGGTGGATTGAAGGCCCGGTGCAGGTGGACCAACCACCCTGCAGACTCGATGTATATGGCTAGACGCAGAGGGTGGACCAGGTGGACTGTTGGCCGGTGCGGCGGACCAGTCACACAGTAGACCCGATATGCATGGTTGTTCTGTGATTCGATATGATATAGCATGTTATGTGTGTGGTTATGTGGTTGGTGTTTTGGGGGTATCTCACTAAGCTTTCGGGCTTACAGTTGTGGTTTAATGTTTTTTAGGTTCTTCAGGAGACCGTGGCAAGGCAAAGGCGTGATCGTACTGCTCCTCGTGTTTATGTTTTATGATATGGACCTGGGAATACTCTAATAATAAATCTATTGAAAACCTTTTTGTAATAACGTGATTAAAATCGGTTGTTTTTTAAAAGTTAAATTTTGTTGAAATTTTTGGTCGTTACAGCCATAAAGACCTCCCTGAAGAGGTTGTTGCTTCCACCTGGTGGAACACCATTTCCAACCGGGTATACATTCCATCTTCAGCACAGGAAGGCCACATCCGCTCACCAATTCATCGTATCATCCACCGCCTTATTGCCAGCACAATCAACATGCGGAAGGATGATGACAAAGTCCCGACACTTGATATCTTCTACCTTCGGAGCATTTTTACTCCCGATGTCTTTTGCAACCTTCCTTACTGCTTGACCAAATATCACTCGGATGGGGCTGTGAAAGAAAATGTGACCTCCAAAATCAATGGAGGAATGTTTGTTACTAGGCTCGCGCGATCATACGGGATCTTGGATTTGCCAGAGGCGAGGGCATTGACCGTCATTTCTCCTCCTCCTTTCAACACTACTATATATCGAAGGGCACAGATTGTAGAAAAAATTGGAGATTCTTATGCCATTTCGCATGAGGATGAGGCGGTTATTCCCGAGGAGCCGAGGTGACGGGTGAGGCAAAGGAGCAAGAGGGCCCGAGAAGACCCACCGGTTATTCCGGTGGAGGATGAGAATGTCGGGTGGAATCAAGTTGAGTATCGTAGGTACTTGGATGACATTGGGCGGGGAGTTAACTACAATAAAGCGTCAATGGAATATCTGTTGCAACAAATGAACATCGCCCCAAGACCCGGGCCCGGTTATCCATATATAATGAATTGGGAAGAAAGGATGTGTAGGAACAATGAAGAAGGAGGTAGCGGTGCTGGAGGAGCGAACATCGATGAGGAAGATTGAAGATGTTATGTTTTGTGTTTTTATTTGTTTTTATGGTGTTTGGTTTTGGATGATTGTGTTTTTAGACTTTTATTTGGTTGCTTTTATTTTGTGGTTGCATTTTTTTTTTCAGGATTGGAAGGTTAGGATGTATTTAGGAGTCTTAAGGGTCAAGGTTCAAGTGAGGAATGTTCAAATGAAAGTGCGAAGTGTTTCCATTAAGTTTGAGTCCGTTAGAGTTGGGAGTGATAGAGTGCATTATTACTGAAGTAATTAGAAGGAGAGTCACTGAATTACCCCAATTCAGCACCTCAGTTGAGAAGTAAACAAGCAGAGCATTTTTCTTAACTCAGCGCCTACTCGCCGAGTGTACATATCTTACTCGGCGAGTACATGAGTAATTACCCGACATTACTACAAGTTAGCAATATACTCGCCGAGTACACGACAATACTCACCGAGTCCATCGACATTTTTCAAATTCCAGAGCTGTTTTGGGCACATCCATTGCAGTACTTATTCATTTTTTCATGAAGATTCTTAACTGGAGGTTTCTAGGAGCTTTGTCCTACATATTTAAGTCATTTTCATGTCTACCACACGAGATTTTGACACCCAAGACATGGATAAGTTGTTCCCATGTCTAAAGTCAATCGAAATTGGAGCTTAGTTGAAGAAAATCACCTTCGCAACTGATACCCCAGGGGAGTTTGTTCTAATTCTCTCTATATTTCATTTCTTTTGCATACCATGCAATGAGAACATTGCATAAAATAAGTGTGGGGTATGGGGTTGGTTACATCTTAGCAAATTTAGAATCCTAATATCATAATTTAGGTCTATTTAAAAAAAAAATTGCACTATTCCATGCCAAAAATGTTATTTAGGATTTAATTTAGAAAATTTTGGTAAAAAGTAATTAGGATTCCATGTTAGAATTGTGCAGATGATTGCATTAAAACTCAAATGTTTAGTTGAGCCTATATACGTTATAGTGCATTTGTGGCCCCCTTATTCTCCTGAAATCATGGGACAAAAACACGACATCGCTCAGCCCGAAGGATGCAATATGTTTAGCATCGTGTACCAGAAATGTATCCAGGAAAATTTTTATCTTTAACCAATAAAGGTTGAAGTTGAGCGCCCTTGCTTAAGCATGTAGGTATTGAGTGAAAAGAAAGTGAGTACATGTAAAAAAAAGAGAATTACAAGAAAAGTTTGAAGAATTTTTCAAGCATCAAAGTTAAAGTATGAAGTGAAAGATCAAAAATTCTGAAGAAATTCAAAAAGTTGAAGATACCAAAAATAAAACAATAAGGTGGTGAATTCAAAGAAATTAAAAATTAAAGATCAAAGAAGTGAAGAATTCCAAAGATCTCCAATGTGGTATCATGAATTGTAATTGTCTAGATTATGTATGATTGGGTTGCTAAACCAAAAACACCTTGAGGTTAAGAGGTTTTCTGCGGATGGATTCAGAGGGATGCATAAAATGAGCATTGTTCGGGAAAATTGGGCGAATATTTATGAGGATTGTGAGTATTTAGAGTATGGGGACACAAATGCATGCGTTGCGGTCTTGGCATAATGGTTGGGTTCGATTGGAATTGTCTTATGTGATTCTAATATGTTAAAATTCAGTTTTGTTTGGGGGCAAGCAAAAGTCAAGTGTGGGGTATTTTAATATTTTCATAACTAGTCATATGTTTAGCATATATTTTTATTCATTTTTAGCTAATTATGTGCATAATGTGGACAAAAGGTACTTAATAATGCTTAAATTGTGTTTTTAGTCCAAAGACATGCTTGGAAGCAAAAAGGAATAAGGAGAAGCGATTAGAGACCAAAGAATGAAGAAAAAGGAAAAACCATACACATACTCGGCGAGTCCACGCGCAAACTCGGCGAGTCCATGAGAATGTTCCCGAAGAAAAGTCAAAAATCCTTACCGTACACGGATTTCACCTGGTACTCTGCGAGTCCATGACCTACTCACCGAGTAGCCCCTGTTTTGTGATAACTATAAATATGGGGTCTTAATCCGAATTGAGGGACTTTCTGGCTTCCTTGGAGATAGAGCTATGATTAAAGAAACCCTTGAAGACTTGAAGAACCCTAACTTTCTATCTTTGACGCTTGGAAGCGAATTAGGTTATATTTTCCACTTAATCTTAGGATTGAATTATGTTTAGCTTAATCACATTCATTCTTGAGCATGTTTTCTTTGTAATCATGAGCTAAAATTTGGATGGTTTCTGTTTAGGAAGAACCACATTACTCTTATGGTTTAAATATTACTTTTGTTAATTGTCTATTGGTGATTTTATTAAATTAAGTTTGTTAAAGAACCTTATGCATTAACCACAACTATTTTCTGTTAATTAGAAGACAATTAAGCTGCATGAAGATCTCTTAGTTGTTAACCTTATATGTTTATGTGACCACTTTATCATATGTCTAGGAATAATGAACATGAAACTAGAATTAATAAGAGAATGGGTAAATTAATGTGTAAGCTTGTTTGAGAAACCAACAAACAAGAGGTTAATTGAAACACCCACTTGATTAACCAATTACAAATCTTATTTAATCCAAATAATTGAACTAGGGAATTAATTAGTTTAAACAATTAGCCACTACTTGAATTGATTAATTGTCTAAGGGTTAGTATTAGTGAACACGAATCTAACCACCATAGTTGGTAACCAATAACAATTAATTTATCACATTATTACACAAATAACCATATGAGTGAATTGGTTGGACCTAAACAGAAACTCTTTATCAAATTTGGTGAATTTTTACTTGTTTTAGTTTTTAGATAATCACTTGTTAGGTGGTGTGTTTAAGTTTCTAGTCTTGTAAAACTAGAGAAAAACCTTTACTTTTATTACTCGCTTAGTTAAAATTAGTTATTAGTTTAATTTCCGTTCCCTGAGTTCGACACTCTACTTATCCAACTATACCACTAAAAGACAGGTTCACTGCCTTTGTATGCTAAATTTATAATTTAAAAGTAGGACTGACCATTTCAGAGCCACTTGACAGATGACGCATGCCCTGAGCGAATCAGGACCAACTCACGACATGAATTGGCAAAACTCATGACGTGAACTTCGATTTTAGGCCTATATATAGAAATTGAAGCCTTCCGAGTTTGGATGCTCATTCCTATCCTTTCTCCCACTCCTACTCTGTGTTAAGCATCCCGAGACCACCCCAAAGCCCTGATAACAACCCTAGCACACGACGCAAGTCTCGAAGTCCCGAAGTTCCCGAGGAACTTACTTCTTTCCAGTCGAAGTACTATCTGAGTTTAGTCTTGCCTTCTCCAACTCACCACTTCTACCAGGTGAGTTCATACCCCTACAACTATGTTTTCAAATACTTTGTAAATGCTTTTATACACTTTTAGGGGGGGGGGGGGGAACAAGTAAACACACGATTATCCTTGTGTGAAAAAAAAAACATAAATCTTCTACTATACTTTTTTGTTATTTAATCAATCATATATGATTTATAACTGTGTTTCAAACAATAGGATTTCATATACTTCAAACTGTGTTATCAAACAAACTACTTTTAAATCGTTTTATAAATTGACATCAAGTCATCAATATTTATTATTAAACCCTTCAAAAGGTTCTATAAAACTTCCTCTTTAACTGATATATCGTCAAATGCATGCCTATATATGTATAGTTATGTAAGAAATGTGTAAAGGACTTAGACCTGCTAACCCACTTTATTTCCTTTTTTCTTGTTTGAATGTGTACTTAGAGTAATCGGTTAGTTGTCTGAAGGTCGTCTAAACATTTGTTATATATTATGTATACATAGGTAGATATAAAAGTACAAGTCAATCATTCAAATACTACAAAGAAGAATACTATAACAAATATTACACAGAGAATACTATCATATACAAACACAGAGAATATTATCATATACAAGTACATACTAAGATACTGTAACAGAAAGAACATACTAAGATGCTATAGCATGGAACAACTACATGATCTAACTATACTAATGATCACTAACGCATTGATCTAAACAAAAGGTGATAATAAATTGGGTATACATGATTATATAACTTTAATGTGGATATTACGGCCTAGTAATTCGTTGCGGAAGTCACTCTTGTTTCCCAAAATCTCTTGTAGGGAGAACGTTTAGTATGGGAACTACTCATCACGTTATGACCTTAATAAAACAAATATGTTTTTAGGTAATTAGTACTGCAGGTTGTCAATTCTGAAGACCCCTGAGTGCTTACTTTTCCCATTACTTTCATATAGTGACAGTTCTACTTGAAAGTAAATGCAAGCTATTTTCGAGTCAAGATAGTTATAAACTAGGGAACAACATCCACTTTTATAGAGAAACAAACATTCAAAACAGTCGGGTCTTAGCAGAAGACTACTTTTTATACTAGTAGGAAATATGGGATTTTCTAGGGGTTTTTAAACATATACAAACATTTACATTGAATATTTACAAACATTTTCATTCAAACTTATACAAACACTGACATTAAATACTTATGAACTCACCAGCTTAATGCTGATCTATGCTTTCAAAATAACTTGTATTCTCAGGTCATCAGTAGACAGGTACCGTTGTCAGGTTTTGAGAAGAAGAAGCACGTTCAAGACTCTTCTTTTATTTTGATTACTTGTTTTGGTGTCATATTACTACGAAAGAACACACATGTATTAAACTATATTATTAATGCAATGGATGATGTTGCTTGTTTACTACTTTTCATTGTTATGATACTATACATGATGTCATCCGCCCCCGAACGTTTCCGCCGTTCAGGTTTTGGGGTGTGACAATTAAACATAATAATTATATTATTGTGGGATAAAAACCCTATATACTCACCAGTTTTCCCAATCTGACCCACTCAGTTTATTGTATCACAAGTGGCTATATAAAAGATACATTTTGCTGAGAGATTCAAGGAGTATTAGATCACTAGTTTAATTATTGTAAGGCTTGTAATATTTCGTTATGCTTATGTTTATGTATTGACGATGACATCCCAATGTTTTAATATAAATAAAATAAATTTCTTCATAAATGATTTGATAACATCTTTATCATATTTTTCAAAAAGGACACTCTGGTTTTTAAATAAGCATAAATAAATCAGTTTTTTCTGACTGTGAAAATGGGGATGTCACAGTTGCCTCTAATGGCTTACACCTAAAACCCTAGGCACCCTAGAATAAGGAGGGGAGAGCAGATGGACGAAGAAATTTTGGCTATATCCCTCTTAGGAAGAGTATGAACAAAATTTGGTTTCCTTGTGGTCCCAATTATAGTGTAGATGGTCTAAGGAAAACCCTAGATTTGAACAATAAAATAATACTATTTTATCTATTCAAATATGGTAATCCTTATCAATTAACCAGCTTTCCAAAATTCTCCAAGATCCTAGCAAAAAACATCTAACCCTATAAGAGTTCTAGAATTTTCTTCCTTGCTCAAATAAGAACAATTATAATTCAACCTTTGGACATTTAATTAATTTCAATTAATCCAAAATCAATTCTAGATTAGTTTTGATTAATAATTAATTAATTCCAACCCTTTCTAATTAATTACTTATTTTCTATTCTCAATTAATATATTAGTCAAAAAATATATTAACAAATAATTTTATCTTTATCCTAATATCAATTCTAGCTATTCCTAGTTACGAGGGCAAACCAAAAAGTGTTTTGCTATTATTCCATAAAGTTATATTAATATAGTTGTTGACTTTGACTAATTTATTTATGACCTTAGACATCTATTCCAAAAAAATTTCATAGTTCCTCATAGTTAGTAACCTTCAAATAGTATATTTATGATAATATATATTAATCTTCTTCTTTAAATGGTTTGATTTTCATTTACTTGCTTAGTTGTTGGATTGATAGAAATGGTAAGCTTGTTCTTCTCCATCATCTACAACGGGATATGTTCTTTTATACTGATTAATCAATTGTTGAATACAGTTGCCTTTTAAGCTCTCCATTAAGTCAAAGACTTTCTTGACAATGACATATTTTTCTATTTGTATGCCAGATAGAACTAATAAAGGTGAAGTCCGAAAGATACGAATCTTTTCCTTATGCAACCATGCTTGATGCACAAGATCTCTCCCAAGATGTGTAGATTTGATATTTTTTTCATTGATTTCATAAAGAATGAAGTATGTAATGGGGTTCCTTATTTTTTTAAACATTCATGTTTAAGACTTTTTGTTTGATTTGTAGGAACTTGGTGTAAGCTCTTCTAAAAAAGTTATGGATAACCAGTAACAAGACACACACACATGCCCCAAGTGCCCGATACTCCCTTAGATTCTTTATAATACTTTTAAAAGAAAATATTTCTTTTCCTATTTGAGAAAATGACAAACATATTTATGTTTAGTTTTTTTCCTTTTTGTTTGGTGGTTACAAAGTTCGTTACAACAATTACAACCAATAATAACAAGCCTAGAAAAGGTGGTAGAAGGCAAGGAAGTTGTGATGTGGATTTATGCATCAAATGTGTTTTCAAATGGGCTTATTATTGAATCAAGTTTTGTTTTGGGTTGACAGTTACTTATATAGATACTTTCGAAGATTTGTAGAATTTGGTAGATGTATCCTATTGTAAGGAGTATGATATGTGTTATTATGTTAAATAATTGGTTGTTCGTAGAAAAAAAATATGAAGCTTTTTTAGGTTTTCAAAATTTGCACAATCTGATGAAGTTTATACAACGATTTTAATGGGCAACCATGTCTTTTCTGAAAATAGTTGAAGGCACGATGACGGAGGGTGGCGGCGTTTCGGTGGTGGTTGTCGAGTAGGTGATAAGGGGGGAGGGGGTATAATTTAAATAAAACTTCAAGAATTGTCCCTACGGTATGGAATGATGATTTTTCTCTCACATGGTTATATCACCAATAAGTACCATTTGTTAAAAGTTTTTAAACCATATGTACCATCACTGATGACATAAAAAGTTAGGAACATGATTTTTTTTGAAAACTTCAAGGACCATTTATGAAAAAATTTCCTTGTATTATGATTATAGTATTGAGAGAGAGAGAGAGAGAGAGAGAGAGATGGCCCGTTTCTATACTTACTAATTATAAAATATTTAAGGGGACGAAAGAAAAATGAAAAATAAACATATTAATGCTATAATAATTTTTTAAGTTTTAAGGACTAAAAATGCAACGAACTTAAATCAAAAGAACCACAAAGTCAAGTCATGGTGCGCCTAAAACATGAAAAAATGGCGTCTGACCATTTTTACAATTTTGTTGTATTTAAATTAAAGGTCATTGTAGTTTATAAAAAGGGTATAGACATACCCTTTTCTATTTATTGGCTGATTGATGTCATGATCCATGAACAAATAATTAAGCAGGCGGCATGAGACGTACGTAAAAGGAATAAGTCCAAACTTTATTAAATATCGAGACATCCGATGAAATATATTACATAGGTACACACGATGGTGTGATAGTGAGTCTCATTTTATTAACTACGGACCATGCACTTAAATGGCATGTGAATTTAGAACCAGGCCGCTCGCATTTTGCACATTCCAGGTTCGACTTTGCATGTTTTGGGCAAGTTCTTCGCCATGCCCATCATCTTACCCATCTGCTGTGGCGTCCACCCTTGTTGGTTCATCATCATCTCGATGGCCTCACACCTGCACATCTCATCGATGTTCGTTAGCTGCATGCAACACAGTTCCAGGTGCTGTTCTGGGGTTGGCTCCGACATCCTCCCTCTGCCCATGCTCATTCCTGAGGCAGTGTCAAGGTACATCATGCAGTGGTTGAGCATCGCCTGCTCAGCCAGTTGCTGACCGCAAGACATTTCAGTTCTTTTTCCCGTGGGGTTCTCCTCGAAGGTGGTGGTGGTGGTGAAGATGGTTTTGGTGGTTGCCTCCGCCATGGTCACAAGGAGGAGGAGTCCTGCTGCTGCAAATAGAAGCGAGTACCTAGCCATTGTACTTGTATGATGGATGTAATTGACGAGTGATGCTTAATGTGGTGTAAACGTTGCTGGATTTATAGTCGTGTTGAGAGACTGCATGCAAAGTACGTGTTGAATTGATTTGATGCATTTGTGGAGAGGTGGAGGAAAAAAGTTAGCACGTCGTCTTTAGCCCATGTGCTTCAAGCCATTTGTAAATTGTTACTTTGTTTTGTTCCTTGGAAACGTGTGTGTTTTGGTGCTTTGTGTTTTAACAAAGAAATTAGGTTTAATCCTAATAAAATCGTACTTTAATTTTGTGCTACTAATCAACTTAACATGCAAATGAAACCGAATTCTATTCGAGGTTTTAATTTTTTTTTTTCAGTTGCTAACCTGATTAACTAAAAAATATAAATTTGTAACAAATTTACAAGCATTTAATTATTTAGGTTAATGATATCTTAGGTCGCCATAGTTGTTACTTCGTTAAACTGACCATTCTAAATGATGTAGTATTTTTTTTTTTTTAAATCAGTTTTTAAAAAATATCCATCAGGTCCGGCATACAAATCCGGAGTAATTAAGTTCATTCCAGACTAAAAGTGGATTCAATACCCGCAATTCGAGACTAAAAAGTGGATTCGGGATCCCGTCTCCGGAACATACCAGAGTAATGTTCCGGAGTATTAATAGTAGGGTATTTCTGTTGTCATTGTTGCTGTATAAACCAAATACAACTTTTTGATACTAAAAAAACAAGTTCATATATATAATTAGTTTTTTAGAGTACCTAGAAATACAAATATGGCAATGGGAGTGAATCGATAGATCTTTGTAATATGTTGCTCTAGACTATACATGTTTTGGTGCAAATTAAAGCAGTGTCTTTAATGTTTTCATACCCAATCATCTTCTTCACAGGATGGAAAAGAAAGCAGTATGTAGCATCTTTGTAAGGTATGATTCAAAAAGAAAAGGATGGAGTTGTTGTGATCCCAATAAAAGGAAGTGTTTTGTATCAAGTAATGCGGTATTCGACAAATCAGCCTCATGGTTGTCAACGAATAAAACAATCTCTACCTTAATCAAAAAATTTAAAAGAATAACTAGAAATGTCTTGGATCAACCTTAATCTTGTTGAATGTGATATCGTTGTTGTTGAAGATGGGGAGATTCATGTGTAAAACCCACAACCATGGAAAACGGGTAGCCACCATGGTAAGAATAATTAAGAAGAGGTTGGTGAAACCTCAAATTTAAAATTATCAATAGCACCTAGAAACCTAATCCAAAGTATCTCAATGTCGTTGTAGTGAAGACGAGTGACAAAACCATAATCATGTGGAAAAACATGTAATGCAATAGAATGGATCTTTCAAATTGAGAATGTGGCTAATGCAATTTTTGAAAGATCTAAGTAGAGGTTGACTGTAGTATACCTCTATTCTTTGATAATCTTTTATATATCCATAGAGAAACCCACTTTATCTTCAAACTTGACTTGTACAGTTTTGAAATCTATCAAGATTAAGTATATCCCATCTAAATGGTCTTTCAAGATTGAACCTCGATGAAAACAAACAAACGTTGTTTAGCAACAATTTGTTTGTCAACAACTTCTTATAGAACCTCATCCAAAAAGGACAACAAGGTCGTGCTTTTTCTTTTTGTTGCATATATTCTGTTCCCTCCATCAACGCAAGATTCATACCAGAAAGAGGGATCCAAATTGTGTTTCAAAACTGCTCTCATCTTAATCCTCGATATACTAAAGTTGTTATTCCCATGAAACATTACCAACAATCTTGGGAGTCTTTGAATTCAAGAATTTGGGTCAAACCCTTTTTTAAGTCGAAGAACAATTTTGATGATTTTTATCAAACAGTTGGTAGGCAAAAACTTTCCTGACACTTTTTGAAGATTTTCTCTAATCGATAAAATTGTAATGAATATCAGAAACATGAAGTTCAATAACTACAAATACCCAATGGAATTAAAAGTCAATTTTATCAACACTTACACAAATAAAAGTTCAATAAGCAATATTTACTTATTACCTCAAGCCCAGGAAAATAGTGCAATATATATATATATATATATATATATATATATATATATATATATATATATATATATATATATATATATATATATATATATATATATATAACCCAAGAAAACACAAACCAAAACCATCTACATACAAAATTCTTGAATTCTTTCTGTTTTGCTTCTGCATATATCAGCATGAGGTCGAAAGGCCTTGTACTCGAAGATTTTTGTGTTTACTATTTTAATAAAAGTTTCTTTCATAGCTAAAAAAATAACATTTCTAGTAATATGGTAAAACGGTCAAAACTTGGTTTGACTCAACAAAGAGATCAAACAAATGTTGTGAAAACCATAACACTGCACCTAAATCCAACAATTCATGATATGCCACATCAGCAGGGACAATTAACCTGAGAAGGATTATGTAAGTGCTTCAGGATTCAATAACAAAAGTGTAACCATCTTTTTTAGAACATTGGGGTTTTTTGTTTTGTGCATTTACATTAAGGGTAAAATACAAATACGAATCTGTATTTTCACAATTTTATCGATTTAGCCACAAAAACTATCAGTGTAGTGATTAAAACATTTTTTCAGTTTACCTGATTTTTTCAGTTTATTATGATCATAATAAAGATATAGGTAAAGGTAAATCGATAAATGCTGAAAGTATGTTGTGATTTTCTATACTTGAAAACCCAGTAAACGAGAAAAATGTTTGTTTTAAGCAATCAGAAAACTTGATTATCAGAGAAAATGATAAAATGTTGAAAAAAAAAAGGTAACTATGATGTTGATAAAGTGATAAAAAGAGGTTAAAGTATTCCATCATCACATACCTTTGACATTGTGTTTACGTTTGCCTTACAGTATTTTGAACTCCTGTACACAATTGCAACTAGAAGGTGGTTTAGGGTTTAGGGTTTAGTTTAATTCCAAATAGATGGGTTTCTATACTGTGATGCCATTGCTTCTGATAGAAATTTAGTGAGTGATTCTCGGCTTACTTCCTTCTCCCGCTTAAGCTCAAGATGACGAATCTGTTTATATAACATTTAAATAAATAAATCGCCTTTTTTGTTGTTGGAAACCGATTTAGCTTGTTGGGATATACATTATAAATATAATAATATTGAAAAATTTGGAATTACCTTAACAGAACCTTTTTGAGAAACACCAGTGTCTGAAATGATAATAAGACATTTAATGTCATGCTCATTTGCATATTCATACTGCTCGGTGAGGCTTGGATCCAAAATTGGAACAAACTCCGCCTGATAAAGTCACAACCATAAACATCAATGGAGCAAGAATTTCAATTTTTCATCAGTGCAAAAGACGTAAATGCCCTCATCATTGAAAAAAGCCTTGAAAACCATTAAAAAATTTTAACTACAAACCTTAATATCATCCTCCCAGAGTTCGGCAACTAGCTCCATACGTTTCTCAAGTAAACCACCTCCCCCTCTTGAACAAACAAGAACACTTCTACTAGAATCGTTTCTGGATGTATTTTGTACAATAATAACTCTTCTAATTAATGAAAAAAAAAGAGAGAGAGAGAAAAGTATGAAGAAGCTATAGGTTTTTGAAATAAATAAAAATACCTAAAGGGTCTGTAGATATCAACAGAAGAATGCTGGATGATGGTTTCTAAAGCAAGACTTGTCCCAACTGCTCCTGGAGGATTCGATTTCTGATAGAATAAAAATATGAAAGTTTGTCAAAAGGATAAAATGCTAAATATATGAAACTACATTGCTAAACATACGTATTCAGATTGCCACATGTTGTGAAGGAGATAATCATATCGACCACCAACAGCAAGCAAGGTTCCTTCTGTAAGTGAGCCAAGACTACTATCCTTCCTCAGATATATCTGCTCCAAATCAAATATACAAAACAAAACAATGAATTCAGGAAAATTCTAAAAATTACATGAATACCCCTGCTATTAACCTGGAAAAATGAATCTTTGTGATAACCCTGGGTAGGTGGCATAAGAGGATCGATGAAAACATTTTTATTAATTCTCCAAATCCGTAAATAGTTAAAAAGCTGAGAAAGTTCATCAAGTGCCTTGCGTGTAAGTGTATCTGCACTGCCATCACACAAAACCAAATCAAATTTCCTAAAAATAATAATAAATTAGGGTTTAAAGAAATATTGTTATTGTTGATGAAAAAACATACCAGCAGGAAGGGCACCTCTCAATCTAGGAAGGGCTTGATCTGCAATTCCACAAAACCTTAACCCCACTGTCTGCAATTTATTTACAACACCTTCGCTAATATTAAGTTCCTGCAAAAAGGAAATAAAGCAGAAGCTTTATAAATAAAAATGTAAAATAAACGGAAAATATTTATTTTAAAAAAAAACAAAGAAACAAACCTGTCTGAGTTGTCGTCTTATTACCACCCATTTTGTTTTCCTTTCAGAGGACTGGGGACGTAAGGAGCCCAAGAGAGAAAGAAGCTTCATGTGCAAAAAGCACGTAAGTTTTCAGAAACTTATATACAAAATTAGTTTTCAGAAATTTCTATAGAGGAAGGAGAAGGGAATATTAATTATTAATTAATACATACTTCTGCTACTTTTTGTCTATGTTCAGACTTGATCCCAATCCATGACCAAATTGCTTCTAAAAGATCCCCATGATTAAGATGTATATCACAAGATTCTGGATCGAAAAAATGAGTTATGATGTCCATTGCAGCCTGCATATCATTAAAATAATCAGTATTTTTTATTCCTTCATTCCATTCCGTTGGAGAATGCAAACAGGTTTCTTTTATTCCAATGGAATGAACCATTCCATTCCTTCCTAATTCAATCATACCTTGATGACCTCGGCCTCTGTTAGTGATGAAGCACCTCCAATAACATCAAAATCTCCCTGCATATCATAAGTTTATGTTACTAAATAATCTTAAAAATTGCCTCCAAATTAATAATCTAGAAGAGCTAACCTGAAGATATCGATTTGGTGGCGAATGACCTATTGATCTACGATATACATAACATATTTCAAATCTTTTGAAAGATGATTTCTGCAAAAACAATAAACATTTGAATAGCAAAACATAAAAAAAAAAGTAATATTTTATCTGGTCATAATATCCAATAAGCCAATTGGTTTTGATAATTCTAGTTTGATATTTTTGATTTAAACATATTGTAAAGACATAGTGATTCTCGTTTGATCAAAGCAAGTTAAATGTCCATTCTAGGTTCAAAAACTTCATCTTGCTAATAAAATACTTGCATAGATTCAGCAAATTTTTATTTATTTAAATATTAGTTTACTAGAATGCTTATCTGTACCTGATTTAGAACAACCCAATTAATAAAGGGCAACCGCAGCTCATGGCAGAGTTCCACCATGTCTCCACCACTTGTCAAAAGCTTAACAGTATTCCTTCAAAATATAAAATCAACCATCAAGTCAACTCGGCATGTTTGACCAAACTCCAAATATACAAATTGAAATGCCAAAACCAACAAAAAGTCTATCCACCAATGAGTCCATATACTCACACACACTCACTTGGGGAAAAATCAAAAAGCATTGTAGGGTTATTTTCAATCATACAGATGAGAACAAATTCAAAAAGTTGCAATTTTTGTCCCCTTTGGCATCAATTAGGGTGAATGAGAAGAACAAATATAAATATGATGATACCTATTGAATTGTAGAGAATCTCCTAGCAAACGCATTGGAATTATCTCCAAACGTTTAGCACAATGCAGCTTAAACACTGCAGCAGATACCTCCCAAACCAAATCACGGATCTCAGTGTCCAAATCTGTATGCTGTATCGATGACGTGTCATTTCCACCTAATTTTGGTATTTCTGCATGGTTTTTGGTGCTCAATGTCTCCTCACTGAAGATAGCATCCACAACTTTATCATATATGCTGGTGTCCTCGGAATTATGCATTGTTCTCAAGAAATCTACAAAACAATTGCAAGTTTACGAAAAAACGACACATAAAAGTATTACTGATTGATTACTTACTGTCTAATAATTCGGATTCCATTCGAGGAGGGAAAGCGTGTTGGAGGAGTTCTGTGGCTGAGGGGCGATCTGATGGAATTGATGACATCATCCGGCGTAATAATGAAGCTTGTTCTGGAAACTCAGTAATCCAATCCAAAGGAAGCTCTCCCTTCTTTTTTAAGTCGGAAAGAACAACGTGTCTTTCCATTCCGGTGCTAAAGGGATGCCAGATCTCAAGGAATACGATTCCCAAGCTGTACATATCTGCCTGAACAACATAAACAAACACAAGTGAGAAAAAAAAAAAAAAAAAGACTTTTGGTCTTCAAAGCAAATGGAATGGATGATTAAATTGTCTTTATGGAGTTGGTGTTCATCGTATTAATCATAAACCAATAAGATAATGAAAAGAACTCACTTTCTCATTGATTTTTGGCCATCTTTGCTCGATTTCTGGAGCTGTATAAAAATAAGTACCAATCTGACCAGTCCCATCAACCGACACTCCAGTTGTTTCTGCAGGGTCTACATCTTGTTCCAACTGCTCCAGCTTTAAAAACTTAGCTGATGGATCACAACATAAAACTATGCAGCTTAACTTTCACTTCCTTTTTAACAAAATTTAAAAGTTTAAGTGAGTGTTTGAAACTTTGAATAATATGTACATAAGTTATTACTTACCAAGGCCAAAATCCCCGATTTTAATATCATTACGAGCATCAAAGAAAATGTTATTTGGAGTCAAGTCACGGTGGATAATTCCTTGGCTATGAATGTGGGCCAGGCCTTCTACGATTTGTCTAAACAAATGCCATGCCAGTTTCTTGTCAAAATGACTATATGATTCAAACATCTGTCGAAGAGTCCTTTACATACACAAAAACAAAAAACAAACAAACAAATCAATGACTTAATAAGGAAAAAAACTGAAAGTGCAATGATATGATTAACAGATAAATGGAAGTAGATCAGTTTGAAGCAAAAATAGAAAGTGAGTGGTAACCTTGGACAGTATTCCATCTGAATATAGAGGTATGTTCCAACTTTGTTATCTTGTGTTACTCCTACAACATCAGTTGAGCTCTGATCTATGAAACTGAAACTGGAACTAGCTGCTGCAGTCCTTGAACCCAAAGTGGCATCATTATACAAACCAACAACTCCTGTTTCAAACCATGCCTGAAATCAAATATATCAAGTTAGGTTACATGTTCATGGTTTACAATAATGTTTTTCTGCTTAAAAATGGTAGGTAATATACATAGAAGCAATTCAATTTTGATAAGCAACTAAAGAGGATGGAGCATAGAAGGTTATCTACCTGGTAGTAACGTACAACGTGTTGATGCTGCAATCGGGAAAGAGTGGCTACTTCTCTAAGTACCTCAAAGTGGAGGAAATACAAGAATATCATACAGCATTTGGTAAGAATTCTAAGCAGAAATTAGTAAAAGGTTTACTACTTTCTGTTGATTTTTTGGTCATGAATGCTATAGCTTTTGTTCAGCTACTAACAAGAAATATGATGAGTATTTGTCTAAATTCAAACAAAGGAGTGCAACTGTTCGAGGGCTACAAAAGAAATTCCAAAAATTTTGATACTGAAAGATTTGATTATGATTTATGAAAGGTTAAATGCAAGAAATAGTGATTTACTTTCATTTGTTTGTTTATTATAGCATCCTGCTTCATTTCTTCTTAGTACAGCATTGTATTTTGGAACATTAACCCAAAAACAGCAATGTGATCCAACTATAAAGCAATTTCCACTGCTGTAATTGAGTATATTTTTCAAAGTAAAATACCTTAGTAAGAAAAAAATTGAAAATAGAATGTTGTAAAAGAAAGAAATTAGAGTAGAATGTCAAAAGGAACAAATAAATGAAAATATGTTGCTATTTCTTGCATTTAGCCCAAAATGAAGACACTTTGAATATTATCAATCAAATGTAACACGTTTCCAACTCAACAACTATGTCAAGTTACTAAAATTAAACATCATGTACTTTCCCAAAGGGATTTAACTATTTAAGTACCATAAAAATGTTTCTTGAAATAGTAATGACTAATGAGATGTGTCTACCTCAAAATTCTGTCATCTAAAGGTTGACTTTTGTCTTTTAGTCGAATCTTCTTAACAGCATACTGTCTTCCATCCAGCTTATTCTTGCATAACACCACATGCCCAAAACCACCATGGCCTAACACATCACAACAAAAGGAATCAGAATGGAATAATAATTCTAGATGGAAGTAAGAAAATTCATAAAACAAAATAGACCCTAATACTTGTATACAGTTGAGATCAAATGATGACTCACCAAGTGGTTGAAGCTCCTCAAAATCATTCAGATACCGAGAGCTTAATGTAGGTGAGGTATGCTGCTGCCCTCTGGAATCAGAAACAGTTCTCCAAAAATGAGATATCTTTGAGGCTACCTGTTTTCATGGCATAGTGTATGCATTCGTTTTCATTAATAGAAATTAGTGGAAAAAAAAATGCTACAAAAGAATGAAAAGCACTAACCATACGATGTCCAAAAGCCTGATTGAAGCTTCTGTCAAAATGTGATGATGATTCTGTTGCTAAATCTGCCACCCGTTCTGAAACAATCTGAAGATACCAATTAACCTCTATGAATTAGACATCATGAAACCAGAAGAAACAACCTTTTATTGAGAATGGGTTAAATGAGTCAAAAGTCAACCAAAGTGCATTCAACAACATTCTAAATCACTTAATTCAAGAATGGGTAGCTTTTGTAACTAAATACAATACATTAACTATTTTAATAAATAGCTTTTGGATAGCAACTTGACTGACCCCTTTTAACCTGTACTATACAAATACCCATTTTACCCTTTTACCTGTATTAAGAACAGAATATAAGCAACATACATACCCCTAGGTTAACCAGCTCTGATGTTACATCAGTTAAGGCATCAGCAAGTGGACCTTTTGGAGCACAAGCAAGTCGTAACAAATGAGCCTGAAAGTTTTTAAAGAGTCTGTTAGCTCTTGGATGCATTTTAAAATAGTAAAATTGATAAGAGAAAGGGTGATTTTAATGCCAGAATCAAATCTCTCTCCACAGTATGTGAAATCTGATGATGATACGTTGATGCAGATGACACTGATTCTGAATGATCACTTTTGATCTCACCATAATCGGTTTCTTCTTCTGTATTCTCTTCCAGAGGATAATCCTGTGTAATCATGCATTAGTAATGTGATCATAATAGAGGAAAATACAGAAAAGAGTTTGTACTTCCACCATTTTTATCAATTTAGCCACATAACTATTTTGATAAAATGCTGAAAGTACGTTGTGTTTTCATGTATTTCTCCTTTCAGACAACCATCTTACCTCACCAATGCTAACATTATCCACTAATTCCTCAGATGATGATGTAAAAGAATTGGTACTCTTACTTTCTTCTTCCAAATCATCAAGTCTTGATGTAGGACTAATCACTTTGTCCATGTCACCATCCTCAACCACCCCAGTCTTCATGTTTTGGTTGACTTTGACTTTCTCCAGTGAAGCATTGTGTGGATCCTCTAAGGCATGATGCAACTCCAAGGAAGTGTTTTTATTGTTGCTCTCTTCAATTGAAAGTCCCCAAGGCCATGACTCCCCTGAGCCCATGAAAAGATCTATGAAACCATACACAAAAGGCCCCTTTGAAGGCCTATCTGTAGTCACACATGGAACCTTTTTGAAACAACAGTGAAATAATAATCAATATCATGGAAATTTAAGTTAAAAACAATTGTAGTATATATGTTAGAATTCTTACGTGTGGTTGCTCCATTGGGACAACTTCAGACAAGAATTCTTGTGCAGCTTCTACTAAGTTATAAACCATCACACGTCCTTCTCGAGCATTTAAATTAGCCTGTATAGGCAATCATTTGACTTCTTAAACTAATAATGAGATAATTTGGGAGACAGAGAGAAGTGACTTGGCTTTTCGTACATACAGGGAACATAAATGTCAAAAAACTTATCAAACTGAAAGGATATATGAAAAAGGCATCATATTACAATTCCAAGTATGGCCAAATAGCTTTACATAAGTGTTTCATCATCATTCGAATGTCAGTGGTGACACTAAAGAAGGAATTTGAAATGTGGAAACAATTATTTACTCATAATAGCAATAGACTTACAATTCTTTACCAATTATGGCAATATGCAACAAAATAAAAGTACAGTATTGTTGATAGTATGTTGCTATTATAGGCAAAAGATAAACTACATTGCTATTATCGGTAAGGAAATGTAAGTGAGTTGCTATTTTCGGTAAGAAAGAAAGTCCATTCAATGGCTAACTTACTCTATAAAATGATGGTTGCAGGCATGTAGTGAGTCAGGGATGTATTAAACGGCTGTGTGACCTACTCTTGTGTAAGGACCTGACAATAGTGTCTGTTTGTTTAGAGGGGCTGGGCAATATCTTCAAAGCTGGCGAAGCCGACCGGGTTAAAGAGAAAGATGATTTGAATCCTTATTCATGAATGGCATTTAATGTAGGAGTCGATGAGAAATTTTTTTCCTTAAACAAAATAATTTCTCATCTACTCGTGCATTAAATGTCATTCGGTAATAAGGATCCAGATCAACCTCCTTTTCAACCCAATCGACTTTGCCGGCTTTGAAGACACTGCCAAGCCCCTCTAAACAAACAGCCACTATTGTCAGGTCCTTACACAAGAGCGGATCACAAGGCAGTTTAATATATCCCTGACTCACTAAATGCTTGCAACCATCATTTTATAGAGTAGGTTATCCAATAAATGTACTTTCTTTCTTACGAAAATAGCAACTTACTTACTTACATTTCCTTACCGATAATATGATAAGCCTCCACTCCTTCATGTTTACACTCGCAAGAAGAAGCAGCCCATAGGTGACAGCCCAAATGAGCAGAATCAGCCCACTTACCCTCAAGGGACAGTCCAGGGGTAATTCCGTCCTTTTAGTGCTCCTGCAGCTGCTGTGTGGGAAACACTGGTAGTGGGGAGGGAATGTTTAACGTCTTCATTGCAGTCTTTTGTCTTTTCTTTAGTATTTATAGCTGGAGATGTTGCCTTTTTGTTTATGTGTGAAAATTTGTAATTGTTTATGCAAAAAACTTGGAGAGCACTCACCTCTCGAAAGTGAGACCTATCCCTTTTGTTTTATGAAAATCGTTTCAGTTCATCTCCATTTATCGCGTATTCAGTTTCCAGTTTAGATAGTCAATCCTTAGAGTGAGCTTATCATAATAGTAATGTAGTTTATCTTTTGCCTATAACAGCAACATACTATGGACAATATTGTACTTTTAATTTGTTACATATTGCCATAATCGGTAAAGAATTGGCAATGTGTATGTGATCAAAGCATTAAAGTATGAAGGCCATGTCTTTTTCCCATTAAGTGTTGTCTCGATACATGGTGTTTCAAAAAATGACAACACACTTGAGGAAATAGAAGAAAACATAGATGAGGACAAATTTGTAAAATGTGAGGATTTAAAGGGGAACCATTCTTCTCATGACTTTTTCTACTTTAGTTCTTTTGGCAAGAAGTCAAATGGAAACAAACATATATAACTTAGCAGATTAAGTCATATCCCCATTAAGTCAAGAAAAACAGCCACTAAGATTATGAAGGCCGCCTTAACATAAGACGTGTGAGTGAATAAGTGATTGAACCATTAAACAGGGCCATAGATTGCTGAAGGAATGGAAAGAACTTTTACATTTACAATATATAAACTAGTCAACCCTTACTTGGTCATGAAGCAATGACAAAAGATTATCTGCATCAGATTTTGATAAACCTTTTTCTGGAATTATCAGCAGCTTTGGACACTTGTAAGGATATCCAGGTAAGAATCTGACAACCATGACCAATCATGAAGGTCAAAAATGGAATGTAACACAGGAGACAAACATCACAAGATACCAATAGAAAGAGGATAAACTCATTAACCTTATTGAAAGAAGAGCTGATACATCTAAATCCTCATAACCTGAATCCTGCGAATATGGCCTGTAAATTCATTGGGTGAAAACTTAATTATAAGGAAGACGAAAATGGCCATGGAGTGGATTATCTAATTGTTATAAATTGCAAACCTTAGCTTGATCTTGATTCGGGGTGGGGACTCTGAGACAACATCACAATCTTCTTGAAATATAGCAAGCCTAAAAAAATTAAAATAAACTGTTTAGAAAACAATAATATTAAGGCCTTGTTTCTCTTTTTCCCATTAAGTGTTTTCTGGATAAATGATGTTTGAAAAAAAAAAAGGGGGGGGGGGGGGGGGGGGGGGGGGGAATTATGGCACACTTGTGGAAATCGAAGGAAAAATAAATGAAGTAAAATTTGTAAAATGTTAGGATTTAATGGGGAAATTCTTTCCCTGACTTTTTCTATTAAGTCATAATTTATGCATTAATCAGAATGAAACAACCATATATAGCTTACAAGATTAGGTTTTGTCCCCATTAAGTCAAAAAAAAACAGCACATAATGACCTAATACGCCCTCCATTACAAAACATAAGAGCAAAATGAGCTTATCAGCTTATGTTTTGTTTCAAAATAAGTGGCAAAGTTATGACAAACCACTTTTAACAATACTACATGAGAAATTAAATTAAATATATTTGTTTGGTTGTGATGAGTATTTTCGAATACTCAAAACTTAGTCCAAAATGAACAAAGAAAACTTTTACAGGCAGACAGTTGTGGGCATAGTATACAAAAGTGATTTAAGTTGTTATGACTACATAACCATGCTTCTCATTCCTACTTGTTTTGTTAAATGCAAGTATATTCACTAATGTTTAAAGATACTTCCTACAAACGTTAAAAAATCAAAACTGAAAAGAGATCTACATGGATAGTAGTTATATGGAGAGCTAAAATTACAACTTGAGAAAACCAAAAATGAAAAATCTCCTGAAGTTTTACTGTGCTGTTAGTTCATGAAGTAGGTGAATAGAGCCATAGCCAATAAAGATTACTTATATTCAAATAACACCCCCCCCCCCCAAAAGAAAAAAAAAAAAAAAAAAAAAAAACAACACAACCATGTTTCTGTTGTCCATTACTCCATTATCAGTTTTGTAGGGGCATATTAAATTCTCGATTGAGCAAATGAATGCCTACATTTGCTCACAATTTAACCTATCACAGAAAAGGATTCACTGCCCAATTCGGCAATTGAAGCACATTATAGTTCAAATTCAAGATGATATCAACAAACTCGTTGTTCATAACAAAAGGTTATCATCTATGCTATACCATTTTAATCTCTCTCAGATTAGATTTTTGAGGATTGGTGGAACTAGGCCTGCTTAATAATTATGTGTTTGCATTGATATTTAACAAGAATAATAATAAGGAAACTACTAACAGTGCGGTAAGCTCCTCCGATAGAAGTTCGCCGCCAACGCCGTCGATAGAAGTGTGGTCATTGGTGGGCGCCCTGCGCCTCCCTGTGCCACCACGCTTCTTCTTTTTGGAGCTATGGCCCATATTTCTTTCTATTTGACTTCCGATTGAATCTCGGTAAGCGATGATTCATGCCAATCCAACCAAACCAGAAACAACCCAAAGTAATAAGCAGATTTTGGAGTGATTCGCTTATGAATTCCTCGGGGGAGTGATGTATAGGTTTGTGGTTTTGTTCGTGAAGGAGGAGTTTAGAAAGAGAAATCTCGAAGTGCAATTGTATGACTTGAATTTTACTTGTAGATGCAAGTATCCCATGGATTTGCTTCAAAAGTTTGAAATAAGTCGTCAAAACTGATTTTAATTCTTCTTCTTTTTCAGGTTAAAGAATAAATAAAACATGGCAAATAAGAAAAAATATAATATAATATAATCTACTATAATATCTACTATAATAAAAGTTTTTTTTTTGTCACCTCTTCTTCTTTATTTGGATACTTTGTATTTTCTAAAATTTTTAAATTATTTATTTTTCACTTGTTATTTTATTGTATTTTTTATTTTATTAAATTAAAATTCCATATTTAATGTGTAACTAGGTTAAAACCCGTGGAAATCCACGGTTGATAAATTGAAATAGAATTATAATTTTCATTTTGTTTGTATAATAAAAAAACATATCAAAGTTTACAAAAAAATGAAGAATAGTGATATTGTAATTTACATGAATAAATGAAATGCAATAAAGTGTTATAAATTATTTATTTAATATGATGGATGAAATATTATTTTTTACAAGTAAATAAAATATGGTACAAAAACATTGTTTATAAATTCTGGAAAACTTCTTTATAAATAACATTGGAAGTTTGATTTGTGAGGGTACCGTCCTTATCTAAAATTAATAATTTTAATCCATATCTGCTTTGAACTCTAGATAAGGCAACATACAATTAGCCATGTGAAAACACGGGATGTTTGAGAAACAAACCAACCTTCGATAATGATTGTCCCTTACTCTTTATTAGTGGTCATTGCAAAACATACAGCCAATGGAAACTGTCTTCTTCGGAAATTGAAGGGAATCTTCTTTTCTGATGGAATTAAAGACATTCTTGGAATAAAAGTACGGTTTCCAATATTAGTTCCAGATATGATACGCGCCTCAATAACACGTTTGCCCAATGATATCACCTGGAGTCTTGTCCAGCAACATAACTGGAACACCGATTATTAAAACTAACTTATGATTTGGTAAACCTGATACCTTTAGACCATTTAAAACATCAGGTGAATATAAATTTGCATCAAACTGATCATGGACAAATTCAGATTGGCATATACTATCTGAACTTAAGTATTCAACCCCATCTCCTGGAAACTTCGATAACAAACGATCGTTTATTTCCTGAACGACTTCATTCTTTGGAGCAAGTATTGCTCTTTCTTGAAAATAACTTGTATTGTTGTAGTTTTCCAAAATTGAAGGATATACAAAGTCGATTAATGAACCTATAGGATCATGTGGATCATCAATGAGAATATTATATGGAATATCAATAACTGTTTCACCATCGTTGATACCACCAAGTTTGCCTTCTCCTATATCCAACAACCATTCTGCAAAATCTTTGATTTTTTCTATATTAGATTGATCCCTTCCAATAGTTAGCCTCATGTTTTTTTGTTAATTTATGGATCTTGCAATGTTCCCATAAATATGAAGAACTTAAAGAAGCATTAACAATGTTTTGTCTACTTCCACCAGGAATAACAAGTAGAATCTGTCTGAAATCTCCTCCAAAAACAATAATTTTCCCTCCAAAAGGAATATTTGAGTTGCTAGAATTTTCAGATCTGAATACATCTTTCAAACTTCGATCTAAAGCTTCAAATGCATGCTTATGGACCATAGGAGCTTCATCCCAAATTATCAAAGAGGTTTTTCTCAATAACATAGCGAGGTCACCATCTCGACTTATTTTACAAACAGAATCCTCTATTAGTTCAAATGGAATTATAAATCGAGAGTGTGTTGTTCTACCTCCAGACAATAATAATGAAGCAATCCCACTTGAAGCAACATTTAAAACAATATGACCATCACATCTAATAGCTGCAGATATTGTCTTCCATAAAAAAGTTTTACCAGTCCCACCATAACCATAAACAAAGAAGACACCTCCTTTATTTTCTTTAACTGCACCCATGATATCAAGGAAAATGTGATGCTGCTCATTTGTCAATGCAAGAAACATACGATCAAACTCAGCCTTCATAACAGGAATGTCATAATCTAGCTCCTCAGTGATAAGTCGATTGTTTGAAGAAGAAACAGAATCTACATCTGGGATAGGCATGTTTTTATAATTTTTGAGAGTGGAATTGTTCCTTAGTAAAACTTGTTCTATCTCGAACAAAGTTAAATTCTTAAGTTGATCTTCATTGAGTGATAAGTCTGGAGGATAAAAGAGCAAATTAATTATAATTATTATTAACAATATTTATTTATAATTAAAATAATAGTTAATGTATGTTTAAAAATAAATAATTGACTTTTTAAATAAATAATAATAATAATAAAACTTTAATGCCTGGAGATTTGAATCTCTGTCGTTGATTATAAAGAATTCCATCTGCTAAATATTCTCATGTGTTTTCCCAAACAACCTCCGGTTTAGACATACTGTTACACATCAATAATGTAGCAAATAAAAATCGTAGGTAAAAACTAGATCCATAATGACTTGCTTCTTTTATTGCATTGATGTATTCCTTGTCATCATCCAAGAGTCCAAGAGCATAACAAGCATCCCTAAAAGAAGAATATACTTCACCATTTACTGTGCGAATTTCTTCAAATGATTTCGGACCTTTGACCTTATTTAACAAAATTCTTAAGAAATAAGCTTCCCCTAGATTAGGTGAAACCGAATGAGTTCTACCAATGCACTTTCCTACTTCCCGTGGCTTCCAAATCCTATCACCGCGTTGCCAAACAAACTTTGTAGGGAATTTAACATACGTAAGTTTCCGTGCATCACCGTTAACTGCATTACACTCCATCCAAGCTGTGAACATTGAAGAAGCAACAGAAGTTTTGTCGAGAACATCGTCAATATCATCGTCTTCCTATACAATTTGTTGTTGACCAGACAGATGAAAAGGCAGTCTAACCACAGAAGGATACCTGTAATGAACATCATATTTAAAAATTCACCATGATGCTTCACAGGCAGATAGATATCTACAGTCGTAATACTCATTGATTTCATCGACCGTATCATTATTATCACATTCATTATTGCTTTGTTCAACGACAACTGTAGCTCTATCAGGTCCCTTGTTTATGTATTTAAATAAATATTTTATAGAAGACCCCTGATTGCACCATTCAACATTAATATGTGCTTGATATCTTCTCAATAGATACTTGCTGTATGGAACAACATTTCTATTATCCAAATGCACACCCGATTTTTCAACAAAATAACCATCGTTTCTTCTCCTATACAAGGGAAAACCATTATGATCAACAGACGTATGGTTACAAAATTTGCTTTGGAAAGTTTTTAGAGCATTTTCTGTCCACCATGTATGGGCAATTGATATTCTCAGCTCCACATGGACCATGAATCATGAACTCATTCACAAGTGAATACAATTCTGGATCTTCATCTCTGTCTGGTATCTCGGCGGAAATCATCGGGTCGATAAATTCAACAGTCAGTAATTTGTATTCAGAATGCATAAATAGACATATATGACTATGCGGCAAACCTCCTTTTTGAAATTCTATTGTATAAACAACTGCAAAATATTTTGAACAAAATAAGTAATAGACCGTAAGAAAAAATATTAAAAAAAATTAAACTTTTATGGATTATGAATAAAAGATAATTCAATTACCTGCTTGAACAATGCCGAAAATGTGATTCTCCCTTAGGTCTTTAATAAATGCATCAAGCTTGATCTTGAACAACCTACATAGTATATCAGGTCTATCTTCTGGTTGAAGTGAAGTATCCTTAAGAAACCTTTTAACCTCAGGCCATTTGGAATTACACGTAAAGGTTATGAATAAATCAGGATATCCAAACCATTTACAAAGCGACATGGCATCCAAATAGTTTTGCAGCATATCGCGCACCACCAGTAAAAGATGAAGGTAATATGACACGTTGGCCGATGTTGGAGATATTTGTATTTCCTTGAGCTTTTTAGTTACGTAAATTCTCATAAGAATCACATCTTAGAACATGTTGTTGCCTGCGTATATAATACAATCTCTCACTTTCAATCATAGTATACGCATCCACCACAAATTGTTGAAATAACCTTTTTGAATTTAGAATTAGTGAGAACGAATGATCCCTGTCTTGAATTCTAAAAGCGAAAAATTCTCTCATTGTACATTTCGCCCGCTTGTTTTTTGTAGATGTAACACCTCTATGTAGAATATCAACGCTGTAACCATCATCACCATATGGAAATAGTAGTGGATATTGGAGAGGAAGATAAGAAGGATACAATTCACTGATACGTTGTAGAAATCCCGATTTCGTTTGAACAACAATATCTATATTTTGAACTGAATCAGAAATGTCCCCTACAATTAAAATAGCAACCTCAGAAGCAGTTGGTAGGTTATATGTCCTTCCATCTCGATCCCTTCTTCCGATAATTCTTAACTTCACATCAACTTGAGGATTTTTCTGAAAAACATCTCTTACCATTCTAAAAGACCTAATCAAGACATTATTTGAATCTAACATCACCTTCAAATATTCAATAATATCATTATCAATCAATGTAGATTGATGCTTTTCCCCACTAAAAAAATTGAATATATACATAATATTAGTAAAAAAAGATAAAAATATTAAAATTAAATATGAATAAGAAGTTTGAAAATATACCAAAAGCATTTTCGTCTATTTGAATTTTCGTTCTCGGTATCATAAATGTATAACTGAGAGAATTTTCGGCTGTGATCCATTTGGTGGTAAAAGGCTTCCAATACTATGATAATTTTGGCCACCAAGTCTGAAAATGTATGGAGAATTTCCTTTATTGATTGAAGAATCTATTTTACCACCCATCGACGTAAAAGAAAACATTGAATTGTAACGTCGAATGTTTTTCATGAAGTTTTTGCTTTTAGAATCTGTTAGTCAAAACATTCTTTCATAATTTGGTGGTGGTTTCTTTAAATCTGGTAGTTGAACCTTGTCATAACCACAACATAATGAATAATTTGTGTTCCCTTTTTGTTTTCCTCTAATAGATTCATTTTTCCATAACTTTGCATGACATGTTTTACATACAACAATTTGATCACCATGATCCAAATATTATGTAAAAAATAAAACGGTATAAGTAAACTATTTAAAATTTTAAGTATATACAATATGGTATTTTATTTGTAACAGAAAAAAAAAAAAAAACAGGTATACATAGTGATTACCTTTGAAAATACCAACTATTAGGTTATCAGTAAGGACTTCATGTATATTTTCTACATCTATTGTCAAGTCAATCAATGGAATAGGAGATAAATCTTTCAACTTTCTTTTTAATTTATGACATCCTGTACTTAACTTGATTGATGATGAAGAAGCAGTTATTGTAGATACATTTCTGCATGTAACATTAACTGTAAAAAAATAGCGATGATATATAAATTTATTAGAAAGTGGATTAAAGTAACTTTTGAAAAAAAAAAGTTATTACCATTTGAAATGTTAGATAACGAAGTTCTAACATTTATATACAAAGAAGATGATTGTAGGGGTGAATTTTGTTTTCCACGTGATTTATATGAATTCACATTTTCATTTTGATGAACAATCCCTTTTGATTGATCTGTAAAAAAAAACTTGTTATAAAAATGGAAGATATACGTTATAAAATATAATTAGAATGTAGGCAATAATATAAAATGATGATAAAGCATTTTTTTATATAGGTAAATGTAGTGTAAAAATTGAAAAATAAAATAAGTAAATTACAGTTATCTGTGTTTTTGAAAACAATTAAAGCAGATGGATTGAGAACACTCGATTTTGTTTTCATTTTCTTCGATTTCTTATTATCCATATATAATTTTCTTTGTCTTCTTTTCTCTCTTGCTTGCAAATAGTACATATTATGGTTTGTTTCTGCATAAAAAATAAAAGTATATGATATAAAATGTAAAATAAAAAATAATTGAAAGTTGGTTAACATTAAATTTTTTTCGTAATAATATATAATCAATAATAATAGTGAAGAAAGAAATGTACCTTTGTGACCGTTGTTAACAAATACCGCAGATGATGAATATTCAGTAGTCGATGATCAAGGTAATGTATTTGCTTTTTCTTGTTATGTCAATATAAATCATATTTTTATGTTATTAAATGATCTATTTAGGCCTTAAAATGTTTGTAATAAAAACTTTGTAAAAAATGTTAAAGAAAAAACGTACCATTGCTAGCTAAAGTAATAACATTTATAGTGGTTGAAGCTTGTTCGATTGATATAGTAGACAAGTTAATGTTACTTATATTATCTAAATAAAAACTATTTAATTTTCTACTCTTTTTAGAATTAAACGACTTCATGACATGTCTGCAAAATAAACAAATAATAACAATTAATTTATAAAATAAGATGAACCTTAAAAAATATAATAATTTATCTAAATAAAACCTAATTAATTTGTAAGTCGGTCAATTATTGGTAAATAAAATATAAACAAATAATATTTATATTAAACAAAATATAATATAGAAAAGATAAGATATAAAGCAACACGATGATTTTGACATATATTTGCAATATTTTTTATATAAGTTTGTAAGTGGAACCATCCTTATAATTTGGTTGCATTTCAATTTTTTTATATTATTACTAAATAAATTTAAAACATAATTTTTATCATTCTTTTTTTGACATATATTTGCAATATTTTTTATATAAGTTTGTAAGTGGAACCATCCTTATAATTTGGTTGCATTTCAATTTTTTTATATTATTACTAAATAAATTTAAAACATAATTTTTATCATTCTTTTTTTTTTTCAAAATGTTTTAATCAACCAATACAATAATTCAATTTTATTTAATATTATAGAAATGCATTTACACTTTTGTATTAAAAGTGAACCGTAAATTGAGAATATATGTATTTATATTATATATTTTATTTTTATTTATAAATCTTAAATAATAAATTTGTAGCTATAATATTTGTGGTTAGAGAAATACATTTTGGGAAATGGGAAATGTAATCCGCACAAACAGATGAAATCCTCCCCCCCCCCCCCCCTTCGTAACTTTACCTATCTAGATTTGAAGGTAAGAGAAATTGGAAGAATGGTATTTATAAATCCAATATTATTGCCCTAACAAAATCGTTATGATTCACCACCCATATTGAAATCATTATCATCCCGATAACATTAAGTATCGTTCATGCATGTGTTTAATTTCTAAGATTTTGTTTTCATCTATCGATTTCTTATATGTATGTCATCAACCGAAGTCAATTACATGTATATGCTCCGTATTCATTTGTTTTTTTCTTCCTTCGTTTATCTAGTTCGAGTATCGACTAATATCTATTTAGAATATTTTGCAATTTCCTCGTATTCCTTAATTTTTTTCTCACAGAAAATAGATTAAAGTAAAAATAAAACTGACCTGTTAATTTTGCAGGAGAATCGATGGAGTAGGAGTCTACACAGAAGAAGACATAGAGAGAAGTGGAAAAAAAAACGTAAAATTATTGAAATAAATTATTGGCTGTTTTGAAGACTTTTCAGCAATCAAAACTTCAAAATTTGAAATTTGAAAATGCGATTATTCAGGTGATTATTCATACATAATATTTATGTACTTAATTAAATTAAGAAAAGATTGATTTTTATTTATGTAAAATATACAACATTTGGAAATCGACAAATTTGATCATTTTTGTTGATTTCTAAATTTATGTTATCAATAATGGACCAGCAATGAAAAACATATGTATGAACATAGAAATTTGTTTTTTGGAACCTGAACAGGAAAATGATGGTCCAGAGATTGGTGTTGGTAGATTTTTTACATCTGGGAAGAAGAGTTATGCAGAAATTGTTGTTGCTACACTGTTTTTCAGGTGTGTTGTTTGTTGTTATGTTCTTTCATCAAGGTAACATATTAAGCAAATTAGTTTAATTGTTGAATATTGTAGTGTTTTTGGTGAGTAACAAAAGAAATAAAATCATTGAAACAGTTCAACTTTTGTTAGTTTAGTCTTTCAACTTAAGTACAATATGGTCTTGTTTTGAGTAAATCGGTTACAATAGTGTAAAAATGTCAGTTTTAAACTTGTATAAGTATATGTGTTAAGTAGTTTTCAACTTAGGGGTAATATGGTATCTTTTGGATTAATTGAAGTGGAAAAGGGTAAGATGGTCATTTTAAAACTTGAACAACAGTTGTGAATTATAAGCACAATACAGTTAAAGAACATACATATATATAGCATTGAAAGTACAATAATATACTGAGTAAATAAATATAAATCTAAAACTATATAATTTTAAATTTTTTTCTATTAAGTGGATGCTTCTTCCAAACACATTCGTAAATACAACAAAGTGCTGCAGTTTGTCCCATTTCATTGACAAAAAAGACCGTTTTAAAACCGACATTTTCAAATTAATGTCACATTATCGTTAAAAAATCTGAATAACATTTGTGAGTTTTAGAAAATATAGAAGATTTTATTATTCAGAATACATAAATAGCAGAATTTTTATTATACAAATTGATTTATTTATTTATTTGTCTTAATTGTTAACTGCCATATATCAAATACTTTTCAACTTAGGGGCAATATGGTCTTTTTGAAGTAAAAGAAGTGGAAAAGGGTAACATGACAGTTATAAAAAATAAAAAACTATATCATAGACTGTAGTAGAAGTTTTTTTATTCAGAATACTTAAAAAAAAAAAAAAGTAGAAATAGCAATATACATTCAGTTTTTTGTTTTCAAACTAAGGGCATTATGGTATTTTCTATAGTAAATGAAGTTGATAACGAGGTCACATTATCGTTTAAAAATTTGTATAACAGTTGTGAGGTTTAGAAAGTATAGTTATATATATCATATGTATAAAGCATTGAAAGTAAAATAATATAATGAGAAAAAAAAATCGAAACCTATATCATAGACTATAACAGAAGTTTTATTATTCAGAATACATAAACAGAAAAAAAACAAATAGTATTTTACTAATTCAATTTGTTGTATTTGATACTATAATTATAGAGAAACAGCAATGCAGGGGAAATAGTAAAATAGTAAAATACATATAGAAGCAGAATTTTTATTATACAGATTGATTGATTGATTTATTTGTCTTAATTGTTAACTATCATATATCAAATACCTTTCAAGTTAGGGGGTAATATGGTTTTTCTGAAGTAAATGCAGTGGACAAGGGATAAATTGTTGTTTTAAAACTTATATAACATATGTATCAAATACCTTTCAACTTAGGGGTAATATGGTCTTTTTTGGAGTAAATGAAGTGTAAAAGGATAAATGGTCATTTTAAAATTTGTATAACATATGTATCAAATACTTTTCAACTTAAGGGCAATATGGTCTTTTTTTGAGTAAATCGGTTACAAAAGTGTAAAAATGTCGGTTTTAAACTTGTATAATTATATGTGTTAAGTAGTTTTCAACTTAGGGGTAATATGGTATCTTTTGGATTAATTAAAGTGGAAAAGGGTAGGATGGTCATTTTAAAACTTGAACAACAGTTGTGAATCATAAGCACAATACAGTTAAAGAACATACATATATATAGCATTGAAAGTACAATAATATACTGAGTAAATAAATATAAATCTAAAACTATATCATTTTACATTTTTTTCTATTAAGTGGATGCTTCTTCCAAACACATTCGTGTATACAACAAAGTGCTGCAGTTTGTCCCATTTCATTGACAAAAAATACCGTTTTAAAACCGACATTTTCAAATTAAGGTCACATTATCGTTAAAAAATCTAAATAACATTTGTGAGTTTTAGAAAATATAGCAGATTTTATCATTCATAATACATAAATAGCAGAATTTTTATTATACAGATTGATTGATTGATTGATTTGTCTTAATTGTTAACTGCCATATATCAAATACTTTTCAACTTAGGGGCAATATGGTCTTTTTGAAGTAAAAGAAGTGGAAAAGGGTAACATGACAATTATAAAAAATAAAAATTTATATCATAGACTATAATAGAAGTTTTTATATTCAGAATACATAAAAAAAAAAAAGTAGAAATAGCAATATACATTTAGTTTTTTGTTTTCTAATTAAGGGCATTATGGTATTTTCTATAGTAAATGAAGTTGATAATGAGGTCACATTATCGTTTAAAAATTTGTATAACAGTTGTGAGGTTTAGAAAGTATAGTTATATATAACATATGTATAAATCATTGAAAGTAAAATAATATAATGAGAAAAAAAAATCGAAACCTATATCATAGACTATAACAGAAGTTTTATTATTCAGAATACATAAACAGAAAAAACTAAATAGTATTTTACTAATTCAATTTGTTGTATTTGATACTATAATTATAGAGAAATAGCAATGCAGGGGAAATAGTAAAATAGTAAAATACATATAGAAGCAGAATTTTTATTATACAGATTGGTTGATTGATTTATTTGTCTTAATTGTTAACTGACATATATGAAATACTTTTCAACTTAGGGGCAATATGGTCTTTTTGAATTAAAAGAAGTGGAAAAGGGTAACATGACAGTTATAAAAAATAAAAAAGTATATCATAGACTATAATAGAAGTTTTGTTTATTCAGAATACATTGGATAAAAAAATATAAATAGCAATATAATTAAGGAGTTTAGTATTGATTTCCTTTTTGATTTTTTGTGTTGTTTTATAATTTCTCATTTATTTTTGATTTTTTGTTTAGTATTGAAATAGCAATATTTTTTGCTAATAACACAAGTTGGTCATGTTAAGGTTACTAGCATAAAACAATATTTATTATTTCATTTTTACTGTCGGTATGAAATAAAAAAAACATATTAAATGAAGCCAATGAACATATTTTGAGTTTTCTTTCTACCTAGGACATGCTAGAAAACAGAAAAATAGAATAAGTTAGCATAAAAGCTAAAGTATGTTGGTATCCTTCTAATATGCAATAAGAACATAAAAGAGAATGAAACAGACTTTGTGCAAATAATATGTAGTATATAATTAATACGAATTGACAGTTTTTAGATCTTTATGTTTTAAAAAAATCAATCAAATTCTGCACATTCAAGTCAAGTGACATGTGATAATTACATAATGAACAAACCAAAAGGAATAAAAGGTAAGAAGAAAATGGGGACCAAAATTAAGATCAATGACGAATATTTTAATAGGGTAGCGTGATTGTTAAGTGAATAATAATTTTAGGATTATATGATGTTCAGAAACGTGAAACAAAATAACATAATAAATGCTATTAGAGTACTGAAAAAGTTGAGCCAATGTAATATGAAGAAACCAATATGAAAATCATAAAATTCCCAGAAATCCAACTTAAAATAAAGAAACTTAAAAATGTAAACAGTTTAGGAGTCTATGATGCTGAAACAAAATTAAGCACGACGTAATATTGTTTGTAGAAGTAAAGTGCATTTACTTTTCTTTCTTGGGTACCAAAAGAGGGATTGGTTGTTCATTTGGTGGTGACAAACGAGGAGTTTTAGAAGTAGACAAATTCTCCATTTCATCAAGATCTATGCATGTAGCAATGTTTCTTTTTTAATTCTGTTGGTGTAGAAAACAACTTTGTAGGACTTGTTGCAGTTGAGTTGTCCATAGCACACGGTGTTAAATTTTCACCTGTGTGTGAAAAAGAATCCTACAATAAATTTTAGTTAGTTGTTATACATTAAATTGAAATATTTAAAAATTATATTTAAAAAAGTAGAACCTTCACAACTTTGGTCTCTTGGGAGGCAATATCTGAAGAACCAATAATGAATGAATCAAAATTAGCAGGCTACATTATAAGATCAAAAGAAAATGTTATTTTACTCATATATAATTGGGCCAATGTGGTAAAGAATATATATATATATATATATATATATATATATATATATATATATATATATATATATATATATATATATAATTGTTGAAAAAAACCTGTGAATTCAGATTCTTTTTCTCTAGTTCATCAATTATGTTTGCATTCTTAGTCAATCTTGCTATCCCATAAATATTACTTTTATTATCCACATTGTAACTCGTGATATCAATTTTAATTGCCAATTTTTTGTCAACCACAAATTTCAACTCCATTGGATACAAATCCAAACTGATGCCAAGCTAAAATAAAAATAAATATTGTTAGATATTTTGTATGTAAAACATATAATGTATAACATACATAATTAATTAAAAACCATAAAATAATACCTTCTTGTTTTTATCATACGACTCTTTAGCTGTGTATTTAAACAGCTTCTTTGCTTCTTGATCAAATAAGGTTAAAGTCAAGGTTCTTGTGTTGTCTTGAACCTGAAGTGGGATTTTAAATCTAAATAAAGTATAAAATGATATTATATTAAAAAATTATGATAAACATATGTTGTTTTTATATAAAATAAATATGTAATACCTTGGAATAACCGAAATTTTGATATTTTTGCAATTAGGATTAGAACATTCATAAGTAACAATTTCGGCCACTTCATGAGAACCATCAACCTTATCAGTAGAAGACTCTTTTTCTTTTGCAGTTGCTACAAGCAAGGTAATACCATCGTATGTTTTGACGTATTCCCTTAACAGTACCAACAATAATGACCGTTTTCTCCTTGAAATTTAAAAAATGTGCAATGTGAATAAATGTTAGTATGCAAAAATGCATGATAGTTTCGTTATAACAATATACTTTGTTTGTTTCTTACTAACAATATAGTTTGTTTAAAAATAATGTAAAGTACCTCTAAAGGTTCAAACAACTCATCAATGTTAGAAAACATATGATTTTTGAGAAAGTCATCGTGTTCCGTGTTTCGTTTTGATGCAATCATCTTGATTCCACTTGATGAAAGTTGTTGTCCATTTTCAGAAACCAATCTGTTAATTCATAACAAAAAAATAATTAAATTAAATACATTATGAAAAAAATAAATCTCAAACTACAATGATCATTATAAATATAAATACTTATATTTGTAGCTTGTAATCTCATCGATATCATTGTTTATGAACAACCTACTAACATCAAAGTAGGTGGAGGAAAAAGGACGACCTGCAAAAACACTTCTGATTAATTAATTATATATAAAATTTTAAAAAATACCTTTTAAAAATAATTACAAACCATTAATAAACTTGACTCTGGCAAACTGAACAATAACAACAATCGGAGCAAGACTGTTATTATTAGCCAGAAAATCTGTCATGTAGTATGCATTATGACCCCACAAAGTTACCTTACGCTTAGTATCCCTGACAACAATAAAAAAATATTGTAACTAATATAAAAGAAAGTATATTATTTGTTTTTCATAATGGTAGATACTCTATATCTTGAAGATGCAAGAGTATTTTGTGTTTTGATTTATCTTCTTCAGATGTATCCATACGCCCATATTCCAATATGTGTCCAATAATATCTAGAAAAGCAACAAAATAGATTGCTTAAGTTAAAAAAATGATCAATTTGTAGCACATAAAAAAGAAAGTAGGATGTTATATAACAAAAGTTAATATTAAATGAACTAACCAAAAGAGTTTGACTCTAGAATGTTGTTCGAAACGACTGTATTGAAGTCAACAAAATCAAAGTCGTGTGCAGATCCAGAAAAGTTTTCACACTCTTTCACAGTTGTATCGTGGTAAAAGTTAAGTTTTCTTTCTGGATCAACAAACTTAAAATTTAAAGTATTTGGTGCGACATTAGGTTTCTTCACATATATTGAACTATCTTCTTTAAGATAGCGTTTGAATTTTGGAAACCATTTTTTCACACAAGATGTATGAATTTTCCTTCCCTAAAAAATAAACAAATAACAAATAATTATATATAATTGTTTATAAATATATACAAATTTTTACAAAAATAATAATTGAATATATACATCATATACCTCCTCATCCATCAAAATCATTTCTATCGAGTATGTTTCTTTTGCATTAAATTTTGACTTTTGAGTCCAAAGATGTATGATTCGAACTTTAATTGTGAAATCATCCTTGATTGAGTCAATTTCCTTTATAGTAGTAATATGTTCCATTGTACCTTGCAATTAAAAAAAATTGTTTTGTTAACAAAAATGTTAAAATATAAAAAGAAAATCGAAATGAATTGATTGATTGATTTATTTATTTGTCTTAATTGTTAACTGCCATTTATCAAAACATTTTCAAGTTAGGGGCAATATGGTCGTTTTGGAGTAAACGAAGTGGAACAGGGTAACATGATAGTTATAAAATATAAAAATTTATATAATAGATCATAGTAGAAGGTTTATTATTAAGAATACATAAAAAAAAAGTAGAAATAGCAATATACATTCAGTTTTTTGTTTTCAAATTAAGGCATTATGGTCTTTTCTAAAGTAAATGAAGTTGATAATGAGGTCACATTATTGTTTAAAAATCTGAATAACATTTGTGAGTTTTAGAAAGTATAGCAGATTTCATTATTCATAATACATAAATAGCAGATTTTTTAATATACAAGTTGATTGATTTATTTATTTGTCTTAATTGTTAACTGTCATATATCAAATACTTTTCAACTTAGGGGCAATATGGTCTTTTTGAAGTAAAAGAAGTGGAAAAGGGTAACATGACAGTTATAAAAAATAAAAAAACTATATCATAGACTATAGTAGAAATTTTATTATTCAGAATACATAAAAAACAAAAAAAAAAGTAGAAATAGCAATATACATTCAATTTTTTGTTTTCAAATTAAGGGCATTATGGTCTTTTCTATAGTAAACAGAAAAAACCAAATAGTATTTTACTAATTGAATTTGTTGTATTTGATACTATAATTATAGAGAAACAGCAATGGAGGGAAATAGTAAAATAGTAAAATACATATAGAAGCAGAATTTTTATTATATAGATTGATTGATTGATTGATTTGTCTTAATTGTTAACTGCCATATATCAAATACTTTTCAACTTAGGGGTAATATGGTCTTTTTGAAGTAAAAGAAGTGGAAAAGGGTAAAATGACAGTTATAAAAAATAAAAAGCTATATCATAGACTATAGTAGAAGTTTTTTTTATTCAGAATACATAAAAAACAAAAAAAAAAGTAGAAATAGCAATATACATTCAGTTTTTTGTTTTCAAATTAAGGGCATAGATTGATTGATATAGCAGATTTTATTATTCAGAATACATAAATAGCAGATTTTATTATTCAGAATACATAAATAGCAGAATTTTTATTATACAAATTGATTGATTGATTTATTTGTCTTAATTGTTAACTGCCATATATCAAATACTTATCAACTTAGGGGCAATATGGTCTTTTTGAAGTAAAAGAAGTGGAAAAGGGTAACATGACAGTTATAAAAAATAAAAAACTATATCATAGACTATAGTAGAAGTTTTTTTTATTCAGAATACATAAAAAACAAAAAAAAAAGTAGAAATAGCAATATACATACAGTTTTTTGTTTTAAAATTAAGGGCATAGATTGATTGATATAGCGGATTTTATTATTAGAATACATAAATAGCGGATTTTATTATTCATAATACATAAATAACAAAAATTTTATTATACAAATTGATTGATTGATTGATTTGTCTTAATTGTCATATATCAAATACTGATCAACTTAGGAGCAATATGGTCTTTTTGAAGTAAAAGAAGTGGAAAAGGGTAACATGACAGTTATAAAAAATAAAAAACTATATCATAGACTATAGTAGAAGTTTTTTTTATTCAAAATACTTAAGAAACAAAAAAAAAGTAGAAATAGCAATATACATTCAGTTTTTTGTTTTCAAACTAAAGGCATTATGGTATTTTCTATAGTAAATGAAGTTGATAATGAGGTCACATTATCGTTTAAAAATCTGTATAATAGTTGTGAGGTTTAGAAAGTATAGTTATATATAACATATGTATAAAGCATTGAAAGTAAAATAATATAATGAGAAAAAAAAATCGAAACCTATATCATAGACTATAACAGAAGTTTTATTATTCAGAATACATAAACAGAAAAAACCAAATAGTATTTTACTAATTCAATTTGTTGTATTTGATACTATAATTATAGAGAAACAGGAACGCAGGGGAAATAGTAAAATAGTAAAATACGTATAGAAGCAGAAATTATATAACATAGAAAGAGAGAATGAATATACGTAACAAAGCTAAACCTGGTTGATTATGCAGTCCACAAAAAGAAGGCGATTGGTATACCCTGAATCTAGGAAAAACAGATTTCCAACACAATTTTTTTTTTTATAAAATCGATGAGTATAAGATCGATATATGAAGAACGAAAACAAAACAATGTAGTATCCCTTACCAGACGATGAATATTCGACTTATTCGTACTGAAAGAGGAACGTATCTGTTTGTGTATATAGATATATTTAAATTTAAATTAGGAAGACTTTGCCTGATTTTTTGGGATTGTTATTCGATTAACTGATTATTTGGGATAGAGATAAAGTTTAGCACATATTTTATTCCTAATTTTTTGCAGATTAATATTGTATAATTGATAATTAGAATTTTGAAAATCAAAGTTGCTGTTTTTGGCGGATTTCCAGTATTCTTTGAACGGAAGGGCAAAGTGGGAATTTCAGTTAACACTATTGAGCGGGAAAATGAAAGGAGTTGGACGCAAAGAAGTGACACGTGGCTGTATTGGTACTGTTTTATTAGTAGAGTAGATGTAATATATATGTAAAGTATTTATTAGAAAGGGTTTATACATGTAATATATTGAATACATTAAAGTTTCAATAATTTTAATGATTCAATTTTTTTTTTTCATTTTTCTTATAAATTCAAACTTTTCAAATTGTTAAAATTTTATATTTTTTTTAATTAAACTCATGTAATACATGGGTCTCACACCTAGTACTTTATAAAAATAGATGACTATTTAATAGTTAAATTTCGGGAAAATGATTTTTGAGGGTAATTAACTTTTGCGTTTGTACTTATTTGGTCTCTTTCCTTTTTTTTTTTTTTTTTGTATTCAATATACCATCGAACTTGTTGTTTGTGTTCGCCATAACCCTTTTGACCGGCTTTTGACATGTGATAGTCGGTCAAAGCGTTATGGTGAACACAAACAACAAGTTCGATGGTATATTGAGTACAAAAAAAAGGAAATGGGCCAAATGAGAACAAACTCAACAGTTGATTACCTTCCTGAGTCATTTTCCCTTTACTCATTTACAGCAAATCTCACGTCATCTCCTACTGATATTAATGACTTTATGAGATTCATTATTGCTTCTCTTCAAAACATAACCCACGAAAGAATACTATTCATACATGTGCAACTTTGTAATGCACTTGAATATTTATTAGGGGAATCTTGACTAAGAATGCGCATTTCATGACTACATTTACATTTCCAATCGAATGATTTTCGTATCATGGATTCTAGACAAAGTCTACAAACGAGTGAAATCACAAGTGCTGTGATTTTTTAGTTTACTTAGCTTTAAGATTGAATTCATGGGATGAGTTACCCCTCTAAAACGCTCTTCATATACGTTATAACCAAAGAAGGTTGCAGTCTTTGATAATTTTGCAACTTTAATTTCATTTAACTTTTCGGGGAAAGTAACTCAAGAGGGTAACCAATTGTTAAGTTTGTTCTCATTTGGTCCTTTTCCTTTTTCTGTACTCAATATACCATCAAACTTGTTGTTTATGTTCACCATAACCCTTTGACCGGCTATCACAGGTCAAAAGTCGGTCAAAAGGGTTATGGTGAACACAAACAACAAGTTCAATATTATATTGAATACAAAAAAAGGGATTAAATGAGTACAAATGTACAAGTTAATTACCCTCAAAAATCATTTCCCTTAAATTTCAAACATTAAGAAACTTGTTCCAAGATAGAGTAAAAAATTTAATAGTTAACCCAAATAACTATAATTTCCGAATGGATCCTCTCAAAATGGATCATCTTCCTGTGAAATTGGTCGAAATTGTTCGTCTATTTAAATTCTAGATATATATATATATATATATATATATATATATATATATATATATATATATATATATATATATATATATATATATATATATATATATATATATAGGGTTAGGTTCATGTGAGACGGCCTAATTTTGTGAGACTGTGAGACACATTTATTTATTTATTTTTTATTTTTTTAAAAAAAATTTAGTTAATTCAAGTTCCGAAAAATAATATTTAAAAAAAGAATTTTTTTATTTTTCCATTTATTTTGCATTTTAAAATTATTTTTAGAATATGTACAGTGTAATATTCTATTTAGAATATTTCACGTATTTTAAAAAAAAAATAGATTTTTTTTAGTTAATTCAAGTTCCGAAAATAATATTTAAAAAAAGAATTTTTAGATTTTTCTATTTATTTTGCATTTTAAAATTATTTTTTAGAATATGTCAGTGTAATATTCTATTTAGAATATTTCACGTATTTTAAAAAACAAAAACGGGATTTTATTTATTTATTTATTTTTATTTTTATTTTATTTTATTTTTATTTTTTTAGTTAATTCATGTTCCGAAAATAATATTTAAAAAAAGAATTTTTGGATTTTTCCATTTATTTTGCATTTTAAAATTATTTTTAGATTTGGTCTCACGGTATCACAAAATTCGAATGGTCTCAAATGAACCTGAACATATATATATATATATATATATATATATATATATATATATATATATATATATATATATATATATATATATATATATATATATATACCATTCTTCATATTCCATTTTACAAGTCACAAAAAAACATTCTAAAAAGGTTTTTTCTATGGTTTATTCATATACTAGTTGTGAAAATATAATGGTCTAAATATTTGAAAACTTTGAATTTATAAGAAAATAAGAAGAGTAAATTACTGAGATCGTCCCTGTGGTTTGGTCAAAATTGTACGTTTGGTCCCTTACTTTTCTTTGCACTCGGATCGTCCATGTGGTTTGATTTTGTTGCGTTTTCCGTCCTTGTGGTTTGATTTTGTTACATTTTTCATCCCTTACATACATAAAGTTAGAGACCAAATATGCAATTTTTACCAAACCATAGGGACGAAAAACGCAACAAAATCAAATCACAGGGACGATCCGAGTGCAAAAAAAAGTTAGGGACCAAACGTGCAATTTTGACCAAACCATAAGGACGATTTCAATAATTTACTCGAATAAAAAAAATAATGAATTATTATAATAAAAATATTTTTTATCTTTTAAATTTAAACAAATAATTTAAATAAAGAAAGAAAAGAAACTAATAAGCTTTAATTTTGAGAATTTTGAAATTAAAACGTAAGTTTATTAATAAAATTAATATCTATTTATTACAATACATTAAAATATTATGTGGAATTTAATAAAATAAAAAAACTCATAAAATGACATGTGGAAAAAAAATTAATTCAAAATAACCATAAAATAACATTTGTCAAATTGAATTAGAATGTGACAAGTGGTAAAAAAATCTTCATTTATTAGAGAAGATTTTCACATAGATTTAATGTTTATACAAAAACATCAAAAAAAATGATTTTTTTTATATTTTCATAGGTCTTCCTACGTAAATGTTTTATTTCTTTATAAAATAATATAAGTGTTCAATAAAATATGACATTTTAATCATGAATTTTGGTGTTCTTTTCAAAATACAATAATAAACTATAACAATTTCTCGAGTGAAATCTACGATTTTCGCAGGGAATCGCATTTTCCTACCAAATGTAATTTCCAAGTAAAATATGATAATTTCTCAATAAAATATGATATTTTTGCAGTGATTTTGTTGTTCAAATTTGAATTTTCGCATTGAAATAAGATATACTTGCATTGGTTTTTGGGTTTTGCCAAAATGCAATTTATCAATAAAATATGATAAATTTTAGGTGAATTTTAGATTTTTGTATTAAAATATGATATTTTCCTAAGGATTTTGGTGTTCATTCAAAATGCAAATTCTTAGCAAAAAATATTACAAATCTTCACTAATAACATGACACATTCTTAGTAAAATAAAAGATTTACATTGTAAAATATAACACATTTGTAGAGATTTTGCAGTACATTTTCTCAATAAAATAACATGTGACATTTTTCTAGTATAATATAACAGTTTCTCAGTAAAATATAACATTTTTATCTTTTAAATTCAAAAAAATACTTTAAATAAATAAACAAAATAAACTAATAATCTTTAATTATGAAAATTTTGAAATTAAAAGGTAAATTTATTAATGAAATTGATATCTATTTATTACTACATTTATTATAATTATTACATTAAAATATTACGTAGAATTTAATAAAATAGAAAAACTCATAAAATGACATGTGGGAAAAAAATAATTCAAAATACCCATAAAATGACATTTGGAAAATTGAATGAAACTGTGAAAAGTGGCAAAAAACATTTATTTATTAGAGTAGATATGAAATTTTCACATAGATTGTAGTGCTCTTGCCAAAATGTACTTCATATTAAAATATGATAATTTCTCGTTAAAATATGATAAATTTCTCGATAAACACATGATAAATTCTTGGTAACATATGATAATTTCTCAATAAAATATTATGCATAGATTATGGTGTTCATGCCAAAATGTTGTTTCTCAATAAAATACGTGAGTTTCATATTAAAAATATGATACTTTTGCATGGGTTTTGGAGTTCCTACCATAATAATATCAGTCTGACAAAAAAACAAAATTCTGAAATTTACTGTGCTCATGTCGTGAGCATTAAATCTTATGTCTTAAGATCAGTCTGGTAGAAAAAAGTTATTTTGTTCAAGTTCATCCTATATACAAACAATAACTATATGCTTGCATGATTTCACTTAACATTTAAGGGTAATTTAGGATATATGCCTTTCACACTTTGAATGTAACATGCCTTGAACAAACAAAATAACTTGAACCCTAATGACATCCTAGTATAATCTAATTACAAGAATTAAGGTTACATACATTTTGATTTGTTGTAGTAAACAAATCAATGAAATTCTTCTTGAACAAGCTCTAGAAAGCAAGCATAAGAAATCACGTGTCTCTGATGGTTCACATCCAAAACCTAGTAGGTTAGAGGCTTAAGAAGAGATTGGAGAGGGAAGGAAATTTACGGATTTCTCTCTTTTTTTATTAGTGTCAAAAATTGTAAACCCTTAGGGGGGTGATGTGGGTGTTAGGAAGGTAGTAGACAATGCAAATTCCTTTTAGATAACTCTTATCCTTTTACTTTCTTCCTAAGGCTTTCTAAGCTTCCTTAGAGCCCAAGAATGCATCCATAACCTCTTCTAGAAACCATCCCCATTATGGGAGGTTCTAAAATTGGCCAACTTTCAACTTTTGAACATTGTCACCTTTAGCCTTTCTACTTTTAATTAATCCAATTAATTACAATTAATTTATGCTTAATTTTTAATTAAACAGTATTATTTCCAATTAATATATTATTCTCATAGTATATTAATAAATCATTTATTTGATTTCTAATTAAGTTATTAATCATATAGTAAATTAATAAATCAGTCTCTCTCTCCAAAAAGCATTCCAAACAATTATTAGGTTTGAGGGAACCCAAAAAGAATTTGTTATTAATTCAAGTATATACCAATATAGTTATATGCTTAGACACCTAATACAATATATTAGTACTGTGGTAAAATTAACCTGCTTCTATTCTGTGACATCCCCATTTTCACGGCCAGAAAAGACCGATTTGTTTATTCTTTGTTTTAAAATCAAAGTAACCTTTTAAATAAAATAGTTGTGGAATTTGTCCCAAAACAAAAATATGATAAAGATTTATCAAAAGCATTTTCATAAAAATGTATTTCATTAAAAGACTCAGTATGTCATGTTCGATACAGATCATAAGCATAAACAATACAACATAGGCCTCACTACATTATTACGTATTTACAGGCCTATAATCTCTTATCTCTCATCCAAACATCTATGCTCATGTACCACTACCTGTAATACATGAAAATTAGTGAGTCAGGCTTGAGAGCCTGGTGGTCACATAGGGTTTTCAACCCACAATAAATAAGTTTATTAACTTTATCAAACCAAACAAACCCGATTACCCGTTCCTGTTATCCTCACTTTACGTCCCTAAAACATCTAACATAAGGGACCTAGCCTAAGGATTTCATCGGGGCGACAACACATGCTTCGGGGGTTCCTAAGCAATTCATGTCAAATAAGGCAACCATGTGGGGGATGGAGTACTTCTGGTAAACACACAGTTCAAATAAACACCTACAGGTTGTGAGCCTGCTAGCGTTCCACTAGACTGTCTAGAATAGTCCGTGGTCGTCATCTATGCTCCGCTAGATGACTGGATCATCAATAACATCTATAACGAGGTATCTCATTGTTTTATTTTGTCTCACATCAACTAATATATCTACCCATGTTTTACCCAACACATTTTGTAGATATAAAATACATAGACAATTTAAATCTTTTAAATCATGTATAAAAATCTTTTATCAAGCATAGACAACAAGTATTCAGACAATATGCACACACACACACAACACATAAATTATATAATAAATACTTCATATCTATGTGTAAGATGAAATGGACTACACACTCACTTGAAAGGTGGTGACTCTGCAATCGAACAATGCTTCGTTATCTCAAAATAATTTTCCCTCGACAAAACCTAGTATCAACATCACTAGGGTTTAGTCTAATGTTAACCGTGACTAATTAATAGTCTAACTATTATTACTATTATATAAGCGCAACACAATACTTTCCATCCACTATATGCAGATGAGGCCAGACATGGAACACCGGAGGGCATGATCATTTTGACATTAAAGCACTTTTGAAATCCAGCAACCCAAGCGGCCCTCCAAACCAGATCCCCCCTACCGCGAATGGTTAAAAAGATATTATAATGACATTATATAACCCATAGTAATAGCCTAATTAAATATTCTAAGGACCTAATAGCATTACTATAATTATTTAAAAGCTATATTAAAATTTTCATAGGCGTAGCTCATTTACAGCGGGTTTTAAAGAAAATCGGGTTTTGCTTGGAGCAACGTTTCTGAACCGAAAGACCCTTTTTCTCGGGAATCCGGGAGCCTCGGGGCTTCCTTCGGGTGCTAGGTGGTTCCTTAGGCTTTAGGGGGGTTAGGATAGGCTAGAGAGAGAAAAAAACTACAGAGATAGTGGATTTGGTGCATTTTCCTTGAAACATCCTGCACCCTTATATAGGGTCAGCTTCGGATTTACGTGGCGCGTTCGGAAGAGGCTACATTGGGCGTAGCTTCGGATAAGGCTGTCAGCTCGTACCAGCTGTCTCGTACGTGCATCAGAATAGATAATAACCGAAGTATGATGGGCGTACTTGGCATTATATGCGGGGAGTAGTGAAGGGTGATGTGTCCGAATCCAAAAGTGTGTTCCTGATCATCAACAGACGGCTGTGGCGCTGCCACATCATCACTATTCACATCAGATTTCTCATATTGCACCCTCAACTTCTAGAATTCGTATCTTTCACATACGAGCTCCATCTTCGCCGTTATTTATATCCACGTGTAGGTAGGAACGTACTCTACAACTTTCGTTTAGACTCCGTTGGCTAATTTTGATTTATTTTAAAAGTTTTATTATTAACAGGTCGAGACAAGATTGGTCCGTTTAAATCTCATAACTTCTTCATCTGACGTCCGTTTTCGTCTGTCTTTTTATCGTTACGCTACTAATAACGAGATCTTCGATTCTCGTTTAGGTTGTGTTGGCTAAAAACTGCTCGATCTAATATTCGAACTCTGGGTTGTACACGGCTAAGTCGAAACTTTGAAAAATCATAACTTCCTTATACGAAGCCAGATTTGGGCGTTCGTTTTATGGACGTTGTCACACCCCCAAACCTGGAAGGGCGGAAACGTTCGGGGGCGGATGACTTCATGTGGTAACGTAACAAATGAATACATAGTAAAGAAAGCAATACAACCATCATATATATAATTGAAAGTTTACATTGTTAAAAGAGTAGATGTTCAAAACCAATTACAATATGATGCCAAAAATATGAATTTAAACTGGCGCCATAGCGTTCCTTCTTCAAAAAGCTGTTTGGTACTTGCAATTACTGAGTCCCTGGGACATACAAGTAGTTTTGAAAGAGTAGATCAGCATTTAAGCTGATGAGTTTCATAAGTATTAAATGATAGTATTTGTATGAACTAAAATGAAATGGTTTGCTTTTGTTTGTTAGTTTCTAGAAAATCTCATATTTCCTACTGGTATAAATGTAGCCTTAAATCAAGACCAACGTTTGCTAGAAAGTTGATGTTTTTCCCATCTGTGAGTAGTGGTTTAGAAGTTCCAAAGTATCCCAATTAGGTTTTTCATGCCTAAAGTAGTTAATTTATGTACGTATAAAACCTCCAATACGTCTGAAAAATCCTGTAAATCAATGTGTTATAAATACTCTATGTGAGTTTTATAACCATGCTATTGACTAGAAATGCATATACACAACGTTCTTCAAGCGTTAGAATGCTCTGACGTTTGTCACCCCAAATGGTGTATTGTAGCTAACAGTCAGGGTGCGGGGTTGTCAATCCCGTATAGATCTATACACAAGCACCATGCTCCCCCTCCAAGGGATTATGGTATATAATACAGGCCCTGAAATGCGTACTCGATCGTATGTGAAGTTTAATGTCTCACAAAACTTAGTATAAAACAGATTTACGTGTGAAAATGTTCGTTTGTTCTTGTATATGAAAGTAACTTCTTGAAATAATATTTCCAGTATGTAAAAGTTCATAGTGTTCTCGTAAAACTATACCTATTATAGTTTTCTAAAAGTGCGTTTCGTTTGTATAGTAATCCCTATTGAAATGCTCACTGGTCATGAAAAGTATAATTTTTGTAGTGCCTAAAACTGGACATATATACCCGTAGTATAAACAGAGTGTTTGATTTACATAAATACATAAATCATTTCTTATTTCAAAAGATAAGATGTTATTGTGGTATATTTTGCATACGAAAGTTTCCCTATAATAATTATAAATCACATATGATTCCATTGATAAAAAGCGTATACTGAAACTTTATATAACACACGATAGTAATCGAGTGTTTTACTTTTATTCCCCCCCTAAAAGCATATAAAAGCATTTATAAAACATTTAAAAGTGTGGATTGTAGGGGTATGAACTCACTTGAAAGATCGAAGAAGGCGAGATGAAAACCGAGCAGAACTTCGACTCGAGAAAGCGGATTTTCTCGGGATTCTCGGGAGCACAAACGACCTTCGGGACTTGAGCAAGGTAAACGGGACTTCAGGATAGCACGTGCACGAAAAACGAGGCAAAACACAAGGAAGATGAGAGGAATTGGTTCTTTTCTTCGGAACCCTCGCATCCCTTTTATAGGGGGTGGGAACCGCCTCGGTACGATGGGCATACGCGAGTACGTTGGGCATACTCATGCGTCATGCATGACCGCATCCTCGACTGCTTCGGACTCCGGATGGGACGGGGCATAGCCTCGCATAGGGGCGATGTGGACGATCCGGGGCCTAGGCCTCGAGTACGCTGGGTGTACTCGGCCCGTGACTCAGCCTTCGGATAATATCGAAATTAAATATAATAATTTTATTTTTATTATTTAATAAACTTCAAAATTCATATCTTCTTCATACGAACTCCTTTTTCGACGTTCTTTATATCCACACGTAGGTGAGACTATACTCTACAACTTTCGTTTAGATTCCGTCGGCAAATTTTGTAATTATTTTTATTATTTATTTTTAAAAGGTCACGGTAAGAAAATTTCGTTAGAAATTCATAACTTCATTATCTGACGTCTGTTTTTGCCAGACTTTTTATGAAACGACCCAAAAACACGACCCAAAATTTTTCGTTTTTCAATATAATCAAAACCATAATATAAGTAACATAACATAAAACATACGCGGTGTATCCCCAAAACATAATAAAATATTGTGCGGAAAACTGTATCATACTATATCAACCCAAAACATCAAGAGACATCCCCAGGATAAAAGCTATGCTGTGGTGTGTGCGATGTTGTCACCCCGAGCTCTTCCCTTTGCTTGCGGAAGTACCTGAAACCAAACTGAAACTGTAAGCACAAAGCTTAGTGAGCTCCCCCAAACTACCCCATACCATACAATAACATATAAACACATATTGGGCCTTGCCCACTGCATCGGGCCGAAGCCCGGAAACTACATCGGACCGAAGTCCGGAACTGATTGGGACCTTGTCCCCTGCATCGGACCGAAGTCCGGAACTAACTGCATCGGACCGAAGTCCGGAACTGACTGCATCGGACCGAAGTCCGGAACTGACTGCATCGGACCGAAGTCCGGAACTGACTGGGACCTTGTCCCCTGCATCGGACCGAAGTCCGGAACTAACTGGGACCTTGTCCCCTGCATCGGACCGAAGTCCGGAACTAACTGCATCGGACCGAAGTCCGGAACTAACTGACTGAACATGGCATAGCATAACACATCAACTAGCATAACACATATACGACATGCTACATCGGGCCGTGGCCCGAAACACATAATACTTAACACATGAAACATAGCACACAAATCCTGTTCGAGCCACGAAGGCATCGAACATACTAACTACTGCATCGGACCTAAATCCGGAAACTACTGCTAACTGAACGGGCCGGCATTGTGGCCTTAGACCCGTTCCTACTGGAAGGAAACTCACCTCGTAAGCTGGCTGCTGAGTGTGTGGCTCGGAAAGCTAACGGCGGCTGCTCCTGAATCTCCTCGGCTACAAGTCCATAAACACACTCAATCAAATACTAAACACTGCACTTGGGGTAAAATGACTCTTTTACCCTCGGTCAAAGTCAATTATCTTTTGGGCTGACTCGCCGAGTTGGGCCACCCAACTCGCCGAGTCCCACTCTCACTTTTCACTCTTACTCACTGCTACTCGTCGAGTCTGGCATCGACTCGACGAGTACCCTCTTGATCCAAGAACTCAGACAATCTTCATCCGACTCGCCGAGCCGGATGAACAAACTCGACTAGTTGTTCTTGATCTTTAAGAAGATTGCCTTGGACTCGCCGAGTTGATGAACAACTCGCCGAGTCCCTCCATCACTGAGTTCACCCTCAACTCGCTGAGTCCACTCTCTAGCTCACTGGGTTCACTCGACACTGGTAAAAATGAAGGAATCGGGAACTCGCGACCCAACTCGCCGAGTCGTTCTTCCGACTCGCCGAGTTGCCGCCATGCAACTGATTTTTACTTGATTTTGTTTGAATCCAGCACATACAATTGATAGATCTGGGTCCAATAAGCTGATTTACCACGTAAAGTTTCCAACTTTACGTGTACAACCTCATGAATAAGGGAAATAAGGCTAAAAGATGCACAAAATGGGTAGATCTATGGTTATCATGCAATATAACTCCAAAAAGACAGTAGATCTGGGCTCTACAACACCCCAACATTCAGATCCATAGCTATTTCGACTTAATAAGGCGTTCATGCAAGTGTAAGGCTTGGAACAAGCATCAACTATCTCTTAGGAGAGCTCTAATGGAAGTTTAAAGCATATAACAAGATGGAACTCTGAAAATACCTCAATTAACTCTGATTTGGCCTTGGATCTTTGCACTACAACACTTCTCCTTGCTTCTTCCTTCTTCTCCTTCTTCACACCTTCACAAAATGGCACCAAAACACATATAAGCTCTTCAAGGGAGGATTAGGGTTCTCTCACTGCGTTCTCAGGGTGAGGGAGGCGAGAATGGGGGCTATAAGGTGGTTTAAATAGTGGGCAACCTGGGGAATTTAGGGTTTCACCCAGACAGATGGACTCGCCGAGTCAGGGATATGGACTCGCCGAGTCCCCGGCTCACGCGTGCCCTCAGGCGCGACCCTACTCGGCGAGTCAGGCTAGAACTCGCCGAGTCCCTCTTGAAAAACTCATTATAATTACCAATAAATCAACATACCGGGAACGGGTCGTTACAATTCTCCCCCACTTGTCTCAGACTTCGTCCTTGAAGTCTGCTACAGCTGGATCTGCAAATAACTCCGGGTAGTGCGCTCTCATTTCCTCTTCAGCCTCCCACGTCCATTCAGACCCCTTCCGGTGCTGCCACTGCACCTTTACTAGCTGAATTACCTTGTTCCTCAAGGTCTTGGTCTTCCGTTCCAGAATCGCGACCGGCTTCTCGATATAATTTAGGCCGCTATCAACCTGAATGTCCTCTAAGGGAACGACTGCTGTCTCATCCACCAAACACTTCCTCAACTGCGACACGTGGAAGGTGTTGTGTATCTGACTAAGCTCCTCAGGGAGATCTAACCGATAAGCAACCCGACCCACCCGGGCCAAAACCCTGAAAGGACCAATAAATCTGGGGCCCAATTTGCCCCTCTTCCGGAACCTGATGACACCTTTCCAAGGTGAGACTTTCAGAAGAACCATATCTCCCACCTGGAACTCCAAGTCCGAACGCCTCCTGTCGGCGTAGCTCTTCTGCCGACTCTGCGCAGTCTGCAGCCTACTACGGACCTGCTGGATCAATTCCGTCGTCTTGAGCACCACTTTGGTGCTCCCTATAACTCGCTGACCGACCTCGCCCCAACAAATCGGGGTCCTGCACTTCCTGCCATATAACATCTCAAAAGGAGGTCGATCAATACTCGCATGATAACTGTTGTTATTCGAGAATTCCGCTAACGGAAGATACGTATCCCAACTGCCCCCAAAATCTAAAACACATGCCCTAAGCATGTCCTCGAGAGTCTGAATCGTCCTCTCGCTCTGCCCATCAGTCTGAGGATGAAAAGCGGTGCTGAAATGGAGACGAGTACCCATCTCGTCGTGGAATCGCTTCCAGAATCTGGACGTGAAACGAACATCTCGGTCCGACACCACCGATACCGGCACTCCATGACGTGCCACAATCTCTCGCACATAGATATCGGCTAACTTTTCCGCCGATATACTCTCCTGAATCGGAATAAAATGGGCACTCTTCGTCAACCGATCCACTACTACCCATATCGAGTCCACCCCGCGTGCGGTCCTAGGGAGTTTGGTGACAAAATCCATGGTGATATCCTCCCATCTCCACACGGGAATGTCTAACGGCTGCATCTTGCCGTGAGGTCTCTGGTGCTCCGCCTTGACCTTCCGGCAGGTCAAACATCTCTCCACATACCAAGCGACATCTCGCTTCATGCAGGGCCACCAATAATCAGGTCGAAGATCTCGATACATCTTCGTCGCTCCTGGGTGGATAGAAAATCGAGACTTATGAGCCTCGTCCATCAATACCTGCCGTACCCCACCCCAGTACGGTACCCACACCCTACCATGAAGCGTCAACAAACCCCGACTGTCGTAATCAAACGAAGCTGCTCGACCCACTATCCTCTCGCACTTCTGCCTCTCCTCCTTGAGGCCCTCCATCTGAGCCTCCTTGATCCGCTCCAACAACGGAGTGATCACTGTCATCCTCATACACAGATCTCTGATAGGGGCCGTCGACACCTTGCGGCTCAGGGCGTCGGCCACCACATTGGCCTTCCCTGGATGATAAAGGATCTCACAGTCATAGTCCTTCAGCACGTCTAACCATCTCCTCTGTCTCATGTTCAAACTCGGCTGATTCATAAGATATCGCAAACTCTTGTGATCCGTGTAAATAGTACAGCGGACCCCATAAAGGTAATGTCTCCAAATCTTGAGGGCAAACACAACTGCCCCCAGCTCCAAATCGTGGGTAGGATAATTAGCCTCGTGAGGCTTCAACTGTCTCGAGGCATAAGCTACTACATGGCCTCGCTGCATCAATACTGCTCCCATACCTGTGATCGATGCATCACAATAGACTACGAAATCCTCTACTCCTTCTGGCAAGGTAAGGATCGGAGCCTCGCACAATCTCTGCCTGAGAGTCTCGAACGCCGCCTGCTGCTCAGGCCCCTAACGAAAAACCACCGACTTCTTGGTTAGCCAGGTGAGCGGCACTGCTATCTTGGAGAAGTCCTGAATAAATCTCCGATAATACCCTGCCAGCCCCAGGAAGCTCCGAATCTCAGATGGAGACCTCGGGACCTCCCACTGCATAACGGCCTCAATCTTGGCCGGATCTACCAAAATACCCTTCTGGTTGACGAGATGACCAAGAAACTGCACCTCGCGCAACCAGAACTCACACTTGGAGAACTTTGCGAAAAGTCCCTCCCTCCTCAAAGTCTCCAACACCTCCCGCAGGTGCTCCTCGTGCTGCCCCTGTGTCTTGAAATACACCAAGATGTCATCTATAAACTGATGGGTTTTAGCCATAAGAACTTTCCTATGTGCGCATGCAAAACCCTAATGCTTGGATCTAGGCTTTCTAATAAACATGCTTTTGAATCCAAGACTTCTAATGGCTAATTAGATTAAACAACAGTATTAAAACAGATCTAGAATCATACCTTTGAATTCCTTGTTGATCTTGTTTGTCTTGGAGCTTCTAGAGTCACAATTGTCACTCCTCTAATGGCTTACAAACACCAATAGCAAGCAAGATGATTTAGGAGAGAGGAGAGGGGGGGAATTCGACCAGAGGTTCCTTGCTTAAGGTTGTGTGTCGAATTCCCTCACCCATAGGGGCTATTTATACTATTAGACTCCTTAAGGGTTTCACCCTAAACCCTAATTGGATAATCTTCTCTTAAGGCTATCCAAATCCATTCCATTGATAACCCTATGGACGATTTGAGCTATCCTAAAGCTCTTAGAATCCGTCCAAGGTATATCCTAATGGATTTACAGTCTAAAGTCTAACTATCAAACAATTGATAGTTTATACCCTCTTATTTAATTAATCTCTTTAAGTCACCAAATTAATACCAATTAATTTATGACTTATATTAATCAAATAGCTAAATATTATTCCTTATAATATTTACTCTCTCTTAATAAATCATCCTTCAAGTTGCTATGGTGAAGGAAACCCAAAAGGACCATGCACAACCGAATATAGTTATAGCCTTAGACACTATTCCAACAGTCTCCCACTTGGATAAGTCTAGTAACTATACAAGTACAATTCGGTTTGCAATCGTAGCTCTCAAAGACGCTGTCAACTCTGATCTAATCAATCTTGTCCTTTAGATAAGGGATCGTACAGTCCTCTGTTAGATATCATGCTAACAATCCTATGGAATGGTTAGTCTAGCATTTAGATTTCTCGATCTCCGACTTATTTGACATAGAACTTAATCGAACACATCAATTTAGTTCTGACCGGGCCCGACACATAAGTCAAATCAAATCATCGAGTGGCCAAGATATCTCTTTTATCCTCTTAGGATAAAATTTACAGATAAACTTCGACTTATATGCATTTACTTATTCATTAACCAACTATACACAACAATGCGTTTTATAACATCAAGTTACTGATGCGTTTTCGCATTATCAATGCACAATCAATTAACAAATAATAAACCATATATCTAGGTTTTAAGACCATATGATATTATCGTCTTACGATCACCTTTTTATATCGTATTCCATAAGGTGATTCCAGCAAGCGCGGGTTTATTCCAATGCTCAAAACCAGTTCATAAGCACTCATGAACGTTGCAGCAACCCTTGCTATGTCTAACACCATTCAGACATTCTACACACCAATTCATGACAATCTTCATTCATATCTACTCCCAACATATGAACGATTGTGGACCGTTTGAATAATTCGATTATTCCTAATAAACTCAATTATTCTGGAAGTCAAAACATGCAAAGTGAAACAATAGTTAACCAACTAACATGTGACAGTAACTTTACTCATAAATAACACTCCTTTATTTAATCATCAAATGTTAATTACATTTATCTATTATGCGTTTCTAATACTATCTAATCTATACTAATATCATCCTTCAGCCCAATGCTCCTAGCATGTTGCAAGTGCTTAACCCTACTCAGTCCCTTCGTAAGCGGATCTGTTGGGTTATCTTCTGATGATATCCTCTTCACTACGAGTTGTCCTTCTTCTACACGATGTCTAATGAAGTGATATTTTCTGTCGATATGTCGAGATCTACCATGATCCCTCGGTTCCTTGGTCAAGGCAACCGCACCTTCGTTATCACAGAAAATCTCCATGGGCTCCTTTATGGCCGGCACAACTCCAAGATCACCGATGAAGTTCTTCAGCCATATTGCCTCCTTCGACGCTTCGCTCGCTGCGATGTACTCTGATTCGCACGTTGAATCAGCTACGGTTTCTTGCTTGGAACTTTTCCATGTCACTGCTCCCCCATTTAGGGTAAAGACCCAGCCCGACTGCGAACGGTAGTTGTCCCTGTCGGTCTGAAAACTGGCGTCACTATACCCTCGCACCTTCAAGTCATCACTCCCTCCAAGGACTAAGAACCATTCTTTCGTCCTTCCCTTGATATCTGCTAACCATGCTCAAAGCGAAGGCTACATCAGGGCGAGTACAAGTCATAGCGTACATGATTGAGTCAACTGTGGAAGCGTATGGTACTCGGCTCATTTCTGCTATCTCAGCTTCGGTACTCGGACTTTGAGTCTTACTCAACTTGGCATTTCCTTGTATCGGTAGTTCTCCCTTCTTTGAGTTTTCCATACTAAAGCGTTTTAGTACCTTCTCCAAGTAAGTATTCTGACTAAGTCCAATTAGTCTCTTACTTCTTTCTCTTACTATCCTTATTCCCAAAATGTAAGAAGCCTCTCCGAGGTCCTTCATATCGAAGCACTTCCCGAGCCAGGACTTAACCTCCTGCAGAGTCGGGATGTCGTTTCCTATGAGTAATATGTCATCGACATATAGAACGAGGAAGCTTACTATACTCCTACTGGCTTTGACATATACACAAGATTCGTCTTCGCTTCGTACAAATCCAAACTCTTTGACTTTCTCATCGAAGCAAAGATTCCATCTGCGAGACGCTTGCTTAAGTCCATAAATGGACTTCTCAAGCTTACACACTCTATTCGGATGCTTCGGATCCACAAACCCCTCTGGCTGAGCCATGTAAACATCCTCAACCAACTTTCCGTTAAGGAAAGCGGTCTTGACATCCATTTGCCAAATCTCATAATCATGAAATGCGGCAATTGCTAGCATCACTCTAATAGATTTAATCTTCGCAACTGGTGAGAAGGTCTCATCATAGTCAACTCCGGGAGTTTGAGTAAAGCCCTTCGCAACCAATCGCGCTTTATATGTGTGTACGTTCCCATCCACGTCGGTCTTCTTCTTGAAGATCCACTTGCACCCTACGGTCTTACGTTCGGGCACGTAATCAACCAAATTCCAAACTTGGTTATCGTACATGGATTGGATCTCGCTATCCACCGCCTCTTTCCATTTCGCAGACTCCGGGCCTGCCATGGCTTCCGTATAGCTATTAGGTTCATCAAGATTTACTAGTGTACCATCACTAATATACGTGTCCCCTTCGGTGGTAATATGAAAACCATAAAACTGGGGTTGAACTCTAACTCTATCGGAACGTCTAAGAGGTAAGGATTCGTCAATCGGTTCAACCGGAGTTTCCTCCTCGGGTTGAATGCCAGCGGTAGAGGTTCCTTCATCTATCGATTCTTGAATCTCTTCAAGTTTGATTTGCCTCCCACTTTCTCCTTGGCTTATGAGTTCTCGCTCTCGGAAAACTCCTCTCCTCGCAACAAAGATAACATTATCTTTCGGTCTATAGAAGAGATATCCAAAGGAAGTTTGCGGGTAGCCGATGAAAATACATCGCTCACTTCGAGGTTCAAGCTTGTCGTGAGTATCTCGTCTTACGAAAGCCTCGCAACCCCAAACCTTGATATGTGCCAACGAGGGAGCTTTCCCCGTCCACATCTCGTGAGGTGTTTTGGCAACCTTCTTAGTAGGGACTCGGTTAAGGATATGGGCGGCAGTCTCTAAGGCATACCCCCAAAAGAAGATAGGTAGTGAAGCACGACTCATCATAGAGCGAACCATATCCAATAAGGTTCGATTACGCCTTTCTGCCACACCATTCAACTGCGGTGTCCTAGGAGGCGTCAATTGCGAAACTATTCCACACTCCTTGAGATAATCGTGGAATTCAAGACTTAGGTACTCTCCTCCTCGATCGGATCAAAGCATCTTGATTTTCCTGCCCAATTGATTCTCCACTTCATTCTTGAACTCTTTGAACTTTTCAAAGGTTTCTGACTTTTGCTTGATTAAATAGATATACCCATATCTACTATAATCATCGGTAAAAGTCACATAGAAGCGGTTCCCATCCTTCGTGGTTGATCTAAAGGGTCCACATACATCGGTATGTATTAGGTCCAATAGCCCCTCACCCCTTTCACAAGTACTCGTGAAGGGTGACTTAGTCATCTTTCCAAGTAAACAAGACTCGCATGTGTCATCTTCCCTAAGGTCGAATGACTCCAACACTCCATCCTTTTGGAGTTGGGCTATGCGTTTCTTGTTGACATGTCCAAGACGACAATGCCACAAGGATGCTTTATCCATACTAGTGGAAGAATCAATATTCAAAACATCATTTCCTAAGTTATCAACAATCATAACAGTTTCATATATTCCATTACATGGTATAGCTTCAAAGTAAAAGACACCATTTAGATAAGCCAAAATAGAACCATTCTCATTATTAAAAGAAAATCTAAATCCTTGTCTATATAAACCATGAAATGAAATGATGTTTCTAGCCATTTATGGTGAATAGCAACAATTGTTCAAATCCAAAACTAAACTATTCTTAAGCACTAAAGAATACACTCCAATCTTGGTCACAGGCGACGATCTTCTGTTCCCCATGATTAGATTGATCCTTCCTTGCTCCACATCCCTACTTCTTCTTAGTCCCTGCACATTAGAACAAATGTGATAACCACAACCGGTGTCAAGAACCCAAGAAATAGCACGATTAGAATCGTTAGATTTGATTGCATATATACCTGCGAAAGATGGCTTGATCTTTCCTTCCTTGATGGCTTGCAGGTAATCCGGGCAGCTTCTCTTCCAATGTCCTATCTTGTGACAGTGGTGGCACTCTGCCTCCTTCGGGTTAGAGCAGGGCTTAGAGGGATCAACTTTGGTCCCACTAGAAGAGGAACCATCTTGGGCTTTCACCTTGCGATAGTTGTTCGAAGAAGCTTTCCTCTTCTTTCCCTTCCCTTGACCAATAGCTAAGACAGGAGCAGTGGATGGATTGGGAGTTGGTGCAACAGACTTATCCTTGAAATTGCTCTCAGCAACCCTCAAGAGACCTTGGAGTTTACTTAGGGTGACCTCCTCTTTGTTCATATGGTAGGTCATCCTAAATTGATTGTACATCGGAGGCAAAGAGTGAAGCACCATGTCGATCGCCAAGTCTTCGCCGAAGTCAACATTTAACTTGCGAAGGCGGTCGACATACCTTTGCATCTTTTGCAAGTGCACGGTAAGAGATTCTCCATGACCCATCTTAGCGGAAATCATGTTAGTGAAGATCTCGTAACGCTCTTGTCTCGCATTTTGGTGGTACCTCTCCAACAAGTCTTGATGCATCTCGTATGGATACATGTCCTCGTAGGACTTTTGGAACTCGGAGCTCATGGTGGCGATCATGATGCAATGTACCTTCGTTGCATCTCGCTCATGAGTTTCAAAGGCGGTGATTTCTTCGGGAGTAGCAACTTCGGGGTTGATTTTCTCGAGCTTCTCATCGAGGACATACTCTTTATCCTCATAGCGAGCAATGTTGCGAATGTATCTTATCCATTCGCTAAAGTTCGTTCCATCGAAGGTGACCTTTTGGCAAAGGCTCATCAACGTGAAAGAACTAGCAGCAGCGTTGTTTGCGTTTGACATCTATAGAAAGGACAAAGATAGATTAGAACAAGAATCCCTAATTATCACCCAATAAGAAAAATTAGGTCTAGGATCCAACAATAACATTTACATACTAGAAAAGGGATGCCGTAATCCAATATGCAAATAAATTGAAGGTAAGTGAATGACGATTCACTAATTCTCCATTACAAAACTTAAACTATTAGTCCTAAGTGTTTTTGAGAATTCCTAGATTCGGATGAGATTCATTGAACTATTCAATGGCATGTTTAAATCTCGATATGCCCCTCTTGTTTGTGACTGGGATGCCGAGGATCACAAAGCGGGTGTGAATTACCATGCAAATTCACATGGTGCCTTCATTGTAACGATCACCTATTCGATGTGCCGGTAAACCACACACGCTCCATCGAACTATGATGAGCAATGAATCACCCTTTGCCACCTTCGCTTAGAACCAATTAGAGTGCCGGTAAACCACACACGCTCCACTAACATCTTAGCAAGGTGCAAAGTGTAATTTCATGGGATTGCATCAATTCACTTTTCCTAAAGTAACTAAGATTGGGAAATTTAAAAAAAAAATTTAGTTACTTCGTATTTCTTATTATACTTTTAATGAGAGGATGAGGTTGCCCTATCCTACCCGTTCGGCTAACGACCCTCCACCAATCAAGCAAGCGGTGGGTGTGAGTGTACACCCATTAAGCGTCATTTTATAGGCCGCAACCTTATACCCACCTTATAGATCAGCTTCGTGAATGAGGCCTACTAGCGGTAAGACTAGCATTTAGTTATACATATATATATATATATATATATATATATATATATATATATATATATATATATATATATATATATTAATCTAGTAATATCATATAAGTATAGGGTTGCATTTTAAACTTTTCAAAATCTAGGGTTTGAAATTTAAGTTGTCTAAATTAAAGCTTTTAATCACAAATATAAATTTCAAAACTTTAGGGTAGGTTTTAAACATTTAAAAACATAGAGGATCTAATAACAAATAATTCCAATTAACAATTAATATTCTAATTATCTTTATTTGATTTATCTTGATTTCTTTGAAGATAATTACCAAAATAATTAATCATTATCATATAAGGAAATTAAATATTTTATTAGATGATAAATATCTTTAATTAGATCAAGATAATAGTCATATTTATCAAAAAATCGGATTTATATTGATCTAATATGATTAAGGTAAGTTTCCATAAGATAATTATGAAAAAATCCCGAATCTGGCCACAAGGGGACTCGCCGAGTCAGGCCTACTCGACGAGTCCACTTTGGAACTCGACGAGTCAGTGACTCAAAACCCAAAAATCGAATTTTGCAGGTTTATTTCAGTTAATCAAGCAACAATTTAAAGAAAACCAAGCCAGGCTCTGATACCACTGATGGGTTTTAGCCATAAGAACTTTCCTACGTGCGCATGCAAAACCCTAATGCTTGGATCTAGGCTTTCTAATAAACATGCTTTTGAATCCAAGACTTCTAATGGCTAATTAGATTAAACAACAATATTAAAACAGATCTAGAATCATACCTTTGAATTCCTTGTTGATCTTGTTTGTCTTGGAGCTTCTAGAGTCACAATTGTCACTCCTCTAATGGCTTACAAACACCAATAGCAAGCAAGATGATTTAGGAGAGAGGAGAGGGGGGGAATTCGACCAGAGGTTCCTTGCTTAAGGTTGTGTGTCGAATTCCCTCACCCATAGGGGCTATTTATACTATTAGACTCCTTAAGGGTTTCACCCTAAACCCTAATTGGATAATCTTCTCTTAAGGCTATCCAAATCCATTCCATAGATAACCCTATGGACGATTTGAGCTATCCTAAAGCTCTTAGAATCCGTCCAAGGTATATCCTAATGGATTTACAGTCTAAAGTCTAACTATCAAACAATTGATAGTTTATACCCTCTTATTTAATTAATCTCTTTAAGTCACCAAATTAATACCAATTAATTTATGACTTATATTAATCAAATAGCTAAATATTATTCCTTATAATATTTACTCTCTCTTAATAAATCATCCTTCAAGTTGCTATGGTGAAGGCAACCCAAAAGGACCATGCACAACCGAATATAGTTATAGCCTTAGACACTATTCCAACAGTCTCCCACTTGGATAAGTCTAGTAACTATACAAGTACAATTCGGTTTGCAATCGTAGCTCTCAAAGACGCTGTCAACTCTGATCTAATCAATCTTGTCCTTTAGATAAGGGATCGTACAGTCCTCTGTTAGATATCATGCTAACAATCCTATGGAATGGTTAGTCTAGCATTTAGATTTCTCGATCTCCGACTTATTTGACATAGAACTTAATCGAACACATCAATTTAGTTCTGACCGGGCCCGACACATAAGTCAAATCAAATCATCGAGTGGCCAAGATATCTCTTTTATCCTCTTAGGATAAAATTTACAGATAAACTTCGACTTATATGCATTTACTTATTCATTAACCAACTATACACAACAATGCGTTTTATAACATCAAGTTACTGATGCGTTTTCGCATTATCAATGCACAATCAATTAACAAATAATAAACCATATATCTAGGTTTTAAGACCATATGATATTATCGTCTTACGATCACCTTTTTATATCGTATTCCATAAGGTGATTCCAGCAAGCGCGGGTTTATTCCAATGCTCAAAACCAGTTCATAAGCACTCATGAACGTTGCAGCAACCCTTGCTATGTCTAACACCATTCAGACATTCTACGGTTCTTCACCGTTACTTTGTTCAACTCCCGATAATCAATGCACATACGATGCGACCCATCCTTCTTCCTCACAAATAAGATCGGCGCTCCCCAAGGCGAACTGCTCGGCCGAATGAAACCCTTGTCTAACAGCTCCTGAAGCTGTGTAGACAACTCCTGCATCTCAGGGGGAGCAAGTCGATACGGTGCTTTGGCTATCGGAGCCGCACCAGGAACTAGGTCGATCCTGAACTCAACCTGCCTCTCTGGAGGTATCCCCGGCAAATCCTCGGGAAACACATCCGGGTAGTCACGAACAATAGGAACATCATCAATCGTCGTCTTGACCTTCTCCCGGGCATCCAAGACGTAAGCTACAAAACCGGCGCAACCCTGCTGAACATAGCGCCTCGCCCTTGCGGCGGAACAAAAGATCGGTCCTCGCTGGGGCCTCTCGCCCTGAATCACTATCTCTCCCCCACTGGGAGTGCGAACCCTCACTAGCTGAAGCTCACAATCAATCACCGCCCCATTGGGGCTCAGCCAATCCATGCCCACAATAACTTTATTCCCACGCAGGGGAATAGGAACCAGGTCCACTGAAAACTGCTCATCAAATATCTGAAGGTAACACACTCTATGTACTCTGCCGACCCTCACGGTCCTATCATCTGCTATCTCAACCTCTAATGGACAATCCAGCTCCCCTGGAGCTCTGCTAAATCTCTTGCTAAGCGCAAGCGATACAAATGATCGGGTAGCCCCCGAATCAAACAATACCAAAGCAGGGATGCCGTTCACCGAGAACGACCCTAAATAAAACATATCATCAAGTAATATTCAAACGATATTATAACAATTAAAGATGAAGGAAAGATTCTTACCCGTCACCACATCAGGAGTCGCTCGCGCCTCCTCTGCTGTCATCTGAAATGCCCTGCTCTTCGCCACTGGCGCATCAGATCGGCCCTGCCGGCCATCCGTAATCCTCAAGGTGGCAGGGGCAGGTGCAACCACCTTCCCTGCTGCAGCTAAACTGGGACACTGGGACCTTTTATGTCCCCTCTAATTGCACTGAAAGCAAATCAGATCTGATGCTGTAACCGTAGTAGCAGGGGCCAGTACAATCCCTACTCAAATGCCCAGTCCGACCGCACTTGTAGCAGCCGGAACTCCCTGCCTTGCACGCCCCCTCGTGCAATCTCCCACACTTGCCACACCGACCGTGGCTCTGCTGACCCCTAGACCTGTGATCTGAAACCTTGGGCTTTTTGCCCACACTGCCTGAACCCGAAAACGCCTCCGGTTTCCTCTTCTTCTCCATCTCGAGATCAATCTCCCTCTCTCTAGCTCTGGCAATCATGTCGTCCAGCGTTTTACAACTGGACCGGCTCACAAACATGCGGATGTCACTCTGCAACATCTCATGATAACGGGCCTTCTTCATTTCCTCATCGGCTGAATACTGAGGAACAAGAAGGGCCCTCTCCCTGAACTTGGCGGTGATCTCCGCCACTGTCTCTGTAGTCTGGGTAAGGTCCTGAAACTCCCTAGCTAACTGCTGCACCTCAATGACTGGTGCAAACTTCGCCCTGAACCTGGTAGAGAAATCAGCCCAGGTCATGGCATCCAATGCCGCATCATCCCCGATGGCATGTCCGACCTCCTCCCACCAATCCCGTGCCCTGTCGTTCAGAAGACAGGACGCCAATCTGACCTTGTCCCCCTCGGGACACCTGCTAGTGCGGAAAGCGTTGGCCACATCCGCCAACCATCTGGTACTCGCTATGGGGTCCCGCGCCCCATGATAGTCTGGAGCCCCGCATGCCCTGAACTCCCTGAACGTAAGTGTGCGCGACCCCATCACGGCCGCCATCTCAGCACGGAAAGTACTCAATCTCTCATCCATCAGCTCTAAAATACCCTCCTTGATCGAACCGAAGATCACAGGAGTCTTCTCCAGTATGATGCGGGCAACCTCAGAAGAAAGGAACTCTCTAGTCTGCTCATCCATCTGTCCGACCTCCGGGCCTGATCCCGATCCTGATCCCCCTCCGGCATCTGAGCTGCCGACTGCTGGTCTCGGACGCAAAACTACCATTCTGAAACATTTCATAACAACATCAGAACACTGAAATATCTCAAGGGATCATGATACTACTACTAGCTTCCTGGTCTTGTCTTGGCCTTCCTTGATTCGAGTACGGATCCTCTGCTTTCAGTAGTACGGGCCCATACTACCTTCCACATCTATCCGTACTTTCCTCAAGAACTGCCTTGACTCCACCAAGTCACTTCTACTACTGCCATTCTCTGCTACTCTCATCCTAGGCTTGCCCTAGGGAAACCTCAAGCTCAACACGACTGGTCCTCAGCTGCTTTAGGTCTCCTCATAATGCCAGCTAGCCACCACCTAAACACCATCACATGTGATGAGGATCATATAATCCTTCAAGTAGAAGATCCGTCCCTACAACGGTTGGACTCAAACAAGAGCTGCGCAATAGGGCCAGTTCCAGCACTCTGGGATTATTCAAACCTGATTACATGTGGTGTGACGTGTTCACCTAATGGCTAACTCCCAGTACTCAGAACCCCACCAAGCACGAAGCAAGCAGCATTCGGACAAGGGAAATAGACTCAGGCAAAACTATTCTTATAACAAGAAACTACACTAGCATAGGATGCTAAGCTCATACTATCAGGCATAACCTAAACATGCTATCCTACTGCTGTCTACTCAATTCTAGCATGCAATACTCATAAAGCTGTAGCACATAAGCAGGCACATAAGGCATTCTCCTAGATCCTTAGCCCTATACTAGCATGCTGTTCTACTGAAACTGAAACTGACAAATAACTTGTATGGGTAATTTGGGAGTACTTACTTGAGCTCGGCTGACCGCATGCACACACCTCTATCTTGTTAAAAACAATTCTTTCTTTCCAAGTGCTTTCAAAATTCTTTTTGTAAAACATTTTTATTTTACTAAAATCTTTTATTTCCCTTAGTTTGAGTTCAGATACACCCGGAAGTGTATCCGAATCCCTCAAACCAGGGCTCTGATACCAACTTGAAACGACCCAAAAACACGACCCAAAAATTTTCGTTTTTCAATATAATCAAAACCATAATATAAGTAACATAACATAAAACATACGCGGTGTATCCCCAAAACATAATAAAATATTGTGCGGAAAACTGTATCATACTACATCAACCCAAAACATCAAGAGACATCCCCAGGATAAAAGCTATGCTATGGTGTGTGCGATGCTGTCACCCCGAGCTCTTCCCTTTGCTTGCAGAAGTACCTGAAACCAAATTGAAACTGTAAGCACGAAGCTTAGTGAGCTCCCCCAAACTACCACATACCATACAATAACATATAAACACATATTGGGCCTTGCCCACTGCATCGGGCCGAAGCCCGGAAACTGCATCGGACCGAAGTCCGGAACTGATTGGGACCTTGTCCCCTGCATCGGACCGAAGTCCGGAACTAACTGCATCGGACCGAAGTCCGGAACTGACTGCATCGGACCGAAGTCCAGAACTGACTGGGACCTTGTCCCCTGCATCGGACCGAAGTCCGGAACTAACTGCATCGGACCGAAGTCCGGAACTGACTGGGACCTTGTCCCCTGCATCGGACTGAATTCCGGAACTAACTGCCTCGGACCGAAGTCCGGAACTGACTGACTGAACATGGCATAGCATAACACATCAACTAGCATAACACATATACGACATGCTACATCGGGCCGTGGCCCGGAACTCATAATACTTAACACATGAAACATAGCACACAAATCCTGTTCGAGCCACGAAGGCATCGAACATACTAACTACTACATCGGACCTAAATCCGGAAACTACTGCTAACTGAACGGGCCGACATTGTGGCCTTAGACCCGTTCCTACTGGAAGGAAACTCACCTCGTAAGCTGGCTGCTGAGTGTGTGGCTCGGAAAGCTAACGGCGGCTACTCCTGAATCTCCTCGGCTACAAGTCCATAAACACACTCAATCAAATACTAAACACTGCGCTTGGGGTAAAATGACTCTTTTACCCTCAGTCAAAGTCAATTATCTTTTGGGCTGACTCACCGAGTTGGGCCACCCAACTCGCCGAGTCCCACTCTCACTTTTCACTCTTACTCACTGCTACTCGTCGAGTCTGGCATCGACTCGACGAGTACCCTCTTGATCCAAGAACTCAGACAATCTTCATTCGACTCGCCGAGCCGGATGAACAAACTCGACGAGTTGTTCTTGATCTTTAAGAAGATTGCCTTGGACTCGCCGAGTTGATGAACAACTCGCCGAGTCCCTCCATCACTGAGTTCACCCTCAACTCGCTGAGTCCACTCTCTAGCTCACTGGTTTCACTCGACACTGGTAAAAATGAAGGAATCGGGAACTCGCGACCCAACTCGCCGAGTCGTTCTTCCGACTCGCCGAGTTGCCGCCATGCAACTGATTTTTACTTGATTTTGTTTGAATCCAGCACATACAATTGATAGATCTGGGTCCAATAAGCTGATTTACCACGTAAAGTTTCCAACTTTACGTGTACAACCTCATGAATAAGGGAAATAAGGCTAAAAGATGCACAAAATGGGTAGATCTATGGTTATCATGCAATATAACTCCAAAAAGACAGTAGATCTGGGCTCTACAACACCCCAACATTCAGATCCATAGCTATTTCGACTTAATAAGGCGTTCATGCAAGTGTAAGGCTTGGAACAAGCATCAACTAGCTCTTAGGAGAGCTCTAATGGAAGTTTAAAGCATATAACAAGATGGAACTCCGAAAATACCTCAATTAACTCTGATTTGGCCTTGGATCTTTGCACTACAACACTTCTCCTTGCTTCTTCCTTCTTCTCCTTCTTCACACCTTCACAAAATGGCACCAAAACACATATAAGCTCTTCAAGGGAGGATTAGGGTTCTCTCACTGCGTTCTCAGGGCGAGGGAGGCGAGAATGGGGGCTATAAGGTGGTTTAAATAGTGGGCAACCCGGGGAATTTAGGGTTTCACCCAGACAGATGGACTCGCCGAGTCCCCGGCTCACGCGTGCCCTCAGGCGCGACCCTACTCGGCGAGTCAGGCTAGAACTCGCCGAGTCCCTCTTGAAAAACTCACTATAATTACCAATAAATCAACATACCGGGAACGGGTCGTTACAATTTACCGTTGAAAACCTATTGTCGAGACCTTCGATTCTCATTTAGGTCATTCCGGTCAAAAGTCGCTCGATCTCTGTTTCGGGTTTTTAGCTGTCCGTTGCTAAGCCGAACTTGGAAAATTCATAACTTCCTTATACGAAGTCAGATTTGGGCGTTCTTTTTACGTACGATCACTGTTTAATGATATCTAACATAATTGGTAATTTAATTAGTGATTTTTGGATATTTTATTTTCGAAGTTAATTTCATTATAACAAACATGGTTACAATACTTGATTTTTTAGGTCGTTACATAGAGTTGAAATATCGGGTTGTCACATCATCCCCCCGTTAGAGGGAATTTCGTCCCGAAATTTAAAGTAAGAAAGATACATGTGAATTAGAGAAAAAGATATGGGTACTTTTGTTTCATCTGATCTTCGTGTTCCCATGTGAATTCAGGTCCTCGCTTGGCGTTCCAACGGACTTTCAAGATGGGTATGCGACTTTGTTTCGTTTGTTTGACCTCTCGGTCCATGATTTCTACCGGTTCTTCCACGAAGTTGAGGCTCTCGTTGATCTCGATCTCGTCGAGTGGGATAACAAGAGTCTCATCGGATAAACACTTTTTCAAGTTCGATACGTGGAAGGTTGGATGTATGTTACTAAGTTCACGTGGTAGATTAAGTTTGTAAGCTACAGGGCCGATTCTGGCGAAAATCTCGAAAGGCCCTATGTATCTTGGATTTAGCTTTCCATGCTTTCCAAAGCGTATTAAGCCTTTCCACGGTGAGACTTTCAATAGAACACGGTCTCCTACTTGGAATTCCAAAGGTTTCCTCCGTTGGTCAGCGTAGCTTTTATGTCGGTCTCTAGATGCTTTCAACCGTTCACGAATCTGAACAGTCTTCTATGTCGTTTCTCGTATGATTTCCGGACCGGTGAGAGTGTTTACAGTATCTCGTCCTTTATCTAACTGTGTGTCGCCAACTTCAGTCCAGCACAGAGGGGACCTGCACTTACGGCCATAGAGGGCTTCAAATAGAGCAGCTTTTATGCTCGTATGATAACTATTGTTGTATGAAAGTTCGACAAGGGGTAAATGGATATCCCATGCCTTTCTAAAGTCAATCACACAGGCTCTCAGCATATCTTCCAAAGTTTGTATCGTTCTCTCACTTTGCCCGTCTGTTTGTGGATGGTAGGTTGTACTCATGTCTAGTCTAGTCCCCAGGGAACTTTGTAGTGACTGCCAAAATCTTGATGTAAATCTACTATCTCTATCGGAGATAATGGACATCGGAACACCATGCAATCACACTATTTCTCTTATGTAAGTTCTTGTAAGCCTTTCGATCTTGTCAGTCTCCTTGATTGGTAGAAAATGCGCGGATTTGGTCAATCTGTCGACAATTACCCATATGGTATCAAGTCCACCCGTTGTCTTGGGCAACTTGGTTATGAAATCCATAGTAATCCGTTCCCATTTCCATTTCGGTATCTCCGATTGTTGTAGTAATCATGAAGGTTTCTGGTACTCGACCTTAACCTTAGCGCAAGTAAGACATTTACTTACGAAGGTAGCAATTTTGCTTTCACGTTAGGCCACCAGTACAGTTTCTTAAGATCCAGATACATTTATCTGAACCTGGGTGAGCAGAATACCTTGTGTGGTGTGCTTCGGTCATGACCACATCTCTGAAACCACCATGTCTCGGTGTCCAGATACGGTCCATGAGATAATAGGCTCCGCTACCCTTGATTTCTAGATTCTTTTCCATTCCTCTCAGGGATTTACCCGTCACATGTTCGGGTTGCAAAGCTTCCAGTTGAGTCTCCTTAATTTGTGTGGATAAGTGGGAATGGACAGTCATATTCAGAAATTTGACTCTCCGACCAGTGTATTCTTTTCGACTGAGGGCGTCAGCTACTACATTGGCCTTGCCAGGATGATAACGAATTTCACATTCGTAATCATTGAGTAACTTAACCCATCGTCGTTGTCGCATGTTGAGCTCCTTTTGATCGAAAATGTGTTGAAGGCTCTTGTGGTCGGTGTAAATAGTACTCTTCGTTCCGTACAAGTAGTGTCTCCAGATCTTCAGAGCAAATACCACTGCTCCTAATTCAAGATCGTGTGTTGTATATTTTACTTTGTGTATCTTAAGCTAACGGGAGGCATAGGAAATAAACTTCCCTCTTTTCATAAGAACACAACCAAGTCCTTGATTTGATGCATCGCAATACACTATGAAGTCTTCTATCCCTTCGGGGAGGGATAGTATTGGTGCGGTGCACAAGTCCTGTTTTAGTGTTTGGAACGCCTTCTCTTGTTTTGCTTCCCAGTCAAAGTTCACGCCTTTCTGGGTTAATGTAGTAAGAGGTTTCGCAATGCTAGAGAAGTTCTTTATGAATCTGCGATAGTAGCCAGCTAGACCTAGAAATTGACGAATATCTGTAGGTGTCTTCGGTGCCGACCAGTTCTTAATGGCCTTAATTTTGGAGGGGTCCACATGTATCCCTTTTTCACTAACAATGTGGCCCAAAAATTCGACTCTTCGAATCCAAAATTCACATTTAGAGAACTTCGCATAGAGCTTCTCCAATCGTAGTGTTTCTAAGACTCTTTGTAGGTGTTGACTATGTTCTTCCTTACTTCGGGAGTAGATAAGTATATCATCAATGAAGACGATGACGAACTGATCCAAGTAAGGAAGGCACACTCTATTCATTAGGTCCATGAATACCACTGGTGCGTTGGTTAATCCGAACGGCATCACTACAAATTCGTAGTGTCCATAACGGGTTCGGAAGGCTGTCTTGGGAACGTCTTCCTCTAGCACTCGTAATTGGTGATATCCAGATCGTAGATCTATCTTCGAGAAGTAGCTCGCTCCTTGAAGTTGATCAAATAGGTCGTCAATGCGGGGCAGAGAGTAACGATTTTTGACAGTAAGTTTGTTCAGCTCTCGGTAGTCGATGCACATACGGAACGATCCATCTTTCTTCTTTACAAACAAGACCGGTGCTCCCCAAGGTGAGAAACTTGGTCTAATGAATCCTTTTTGGTGGAGTTCGTTAAGCTGACTGGAAAGTTCTTGCATCTGTGCTGGTGCCAGACAATAAGGCGATTTTGCTACTGGGGTAGCCCCTGGAACTAAGTCGATTATGAACTCGACTTGGCGTTGTGTTGGTAATCCCGGTAGTTCTTCTGGAAAGATATCGGGGAAGTCACGTACTTCTAGAATGTTGTTAATATCCTTTACTTCCCGACTCGTATCGACGATGTGTGCAAGAAATGCATGATAATCCTTCTGCAAACACTTTCGATCTTGGATGCAAGAAATGATGCGAAGGTTTGTACTTGATTTGTCGCCGTAAATCACTAATGTTTCATCGTAAGGGAGATTTATACGAACGGCTTTTTCAAAGCACATGATGTCGGTGCGAAGAACACTTAACCAATCCATGCCAACTATGACGTCGAAACTTTTAATTTGGACTGGCATGAGGTTGATTGGGAAAGAGTGACCGTCTAAAGTTAATGTACAACTCATGTATATGCAGTTAGTGTTTTCCTTTTTTCCATTTGCCATTTCTACAGTGAATGATTCTTCTAACATGCTAGGTTTATGTTTAAGTAAGTAAATAAAGTTTTGGCTCATGAAGCTTCTCTCTGCTCCACTATCGAATAGTATGCATGCATATGAATTATCGAGAAAAACGTACCAGCAACTACTGTAGGATCAGCTATGGATTCTTAATGACCAATAGCCAAAACTCGTCCCACTCCACCGGTATTCGCTGCCTTTGGGCACTTTCTTTTTTAGTGGCCCACCTCGCCACAACCGTAGCACGCTTGGCCTACACCAGCATTGGGAACTTGAGTGATCGGCTTTACAGGGGCCTTGCAGAAATGGACAGTGTGTCCCTTTCTGTTGCAGTTGGAGCACTGCATTTCCCGATAAGGTCCATTGTGGTGGTTGCCCACATAAGGCTTTGTTGGGTAGAGATTTGTAGGAATGGTAGTAGGTACAGTAGCAGCATTCACTGTGACTAGTTGTTTTTTCTTCAAGGAATCTTGGGAAGACCCACCCTTCCCCTTATTCCATCCTTTCTTCTTGTTATTGTTGTTGTTGTTTCCCTTTTGTGGTTATGGTGCAGAAATTGTTGAGTTTTGATGATTTAAGTGATCAATAAGTGATTGTGCCAGCTCTTTGGCACTTTCAAAAGTGTCAGGTTTTGAAGCTAATACGCTTGACTGAATTTGGGGCGACAGTCCCCAAATATATCTCTCTATTTTCTTGCTCTCAGGAGCAATCATATCTGGGCAAAGGATTGCCAGATCGCAGAATCTGTTGGTATAAGTTGCTATGTCGGTACCAATCATTCCAAGAGTCCAGAGTGCTCGAGTTTTTGAATCTCTCCTTGTGGACAATACTCCCTCATCAACATGATTTTTAAGCTCTCCCAATTTATTGAATTCGCTACTATCAGAGTAAGTACCTTAACGTGGCCATTCCACCAAGTTAAAGCTCTATCAGTAAGTGTGTACGTTCCAAACTTGACTTTGCTGTGCTCGGGGCAGGAGCATATTTCAAAGACTGATTCCGCCCTTTCAATCCATTGCCTTAAAATCATCACACCACTCATTCCATTAAACATCCGGGGTTTAGCATTCGTAAAGTCTTTATAGGTGCACTCCCGGGGTTGCCCATGACTATCGCCATGGTTGGAAGGATGTATGCCAATTCCTGAACCAGTAGTAACATGGGTATTGATCTGTGACATGGCAGCCGCCATAGTTGCGGTGACTGCTGCCTGGAACATCACAACATCAAATTGAGGAGGTGGAGGTAGTGGTGGTATCGGTGCTTCCCCACCGTTGTTTCGTCTCGAATTTCTACGCGGAGGCATCCTCCAACTAAAGATTGAAAAGACAAGGGTAAGAAGTCCATAGTATAGAAAATGAATGTGTCTCGTGAACTAAATCGCTATAGTTCAACAACAGATGATAGTATGAGTCTCAAATATAGAAGAACGAAGGTTATTCATAAATCCGAATATATGAACAAGCGTACGTATGGTTTTTCCATAATATTTTAAAGATTGAACGAAATACTCAACGTAGTAATAATAGCGTGCAAATTATATTAATATAATAGATGATACAACGATCACGAAAATTTGACCCTTAAAAGGGTCTCCGGTTACAAGATTTTAAGAAAGTAAAAAATTTTAGCCGAGGTCCTAACTTATAACAAAATTTGAGGTTTTCGCAAGTACTACTTGCGACGTGTGTTGCGCTTGGAGCTTGACTCCGCAACCGATTGCTTTGATTCCATAAGACGCCTAACGAAGGCGGCATGCTGTTCCCTCAACTCTGCGAGGGCTGCAATCATTTGTGTTTGGAATGAGTCGGCGTGGAGATGAGTGTCATCCTGAAAAATATCCAGACGACGGTGTCGACCATGTGAACTTGTACTTCCACGTTGACTTTGCGGATTCGATTTGCTTGGACCCCCGATTGATAGGACTGGTTGGCCAGTTTACCTACCATGACCGGAAGTGCTCGGTCGGCTGAACCTCCATCCCTGATGTCGTAAAAGTTTCGACACATACCGTAGGGAGAGCGTATCCCTTGTTGTTGGCTCCAATGGTGGAGGTGACTTCCCCAAATGGGGGTCGGTCCCTGGAAGTTCCTCCTAATGGCTGGAGGGTCGACTACTTCTGGTACTGAGTATGTACCAGAGTCATCCCCTTCTTCCAACTCGATAGGTTCTTCATCCTCTTCAGGATCCTCATCTACCCATCCTCCATTTCCCTGGTTCGGGTAGTATGGGTCCCCTTTGTAACACCCTGTTCTTAAAGTGTTTAATTATGAGTCCCTGAGATTCAAGAAGAAGGGTAATTTTGGTCCTTTTACAGGAAATGGGTTTTATCCGAGAAGGTTTGGTCAGGTGTGTGGGTTGATAGAAGCATAGGGCTTTTCTCCACCCTCGTGTGAATCTTAAATTTAGTGGGAGCGGGTTTAGAGTAGAGGAGTTGCGGCGTTTTGAAGATGATATTGTTTATAGCTCTTTATGGAAAAAGTGGAAAAGGTCTCATGCATGCATGGCATGCATGATTGAAGATTGGCTGGGTACGCCCAGCGTAAGCTGGACGTACGCCCAACGTAGTAAGGGGAGAGATGTGGGGGGGTGGGGGGGGGGGAAGGTGAGTACGCCCAACGTACTCTCAGAAACCCTAAACCCTAAAATTACGGTCAGCCACTATATAAGGAACATGTTGGTTCATACTGATGGGTTTTGAGCATTCTAACACTTCCTAAGTGTACATGCAACCCAAATAACCTTGGATCTATGTTTGTCTAATTATCATGCAAAGTTGAATTCCAAGGTTATATTCCTATCTAGCATACATGGGGAACAATTTTTAACTTGAATGAAAGATAGAATAACTTACCTTGTTGTTGCTTATGTTCCTTGAAACCTTGTGAGCCTAGCACCCCAAGTGTGATGCCTCAAATGCTTCACACAACACCAAATGCTCTTGGAAAGACTTTTGAGAGAATGCACACTTCTTGAAATCGGCCTAGCCCTCTTGTTTCATATGTGTAGCCGATTTTGGTGGAGAATGGGATTCTTATATAGTGTTGACACATCTAGGGTTGCACCATGTAAACCCTAATGTGTCATGACTCTTCATTTCCATGACCCATGGGTTTGTAACTCCCATGGAGCATCCTATGGGTGGAACCCAACTTGATAATCCATGGAGCCTCTTAGCCCACTATACAAGATATGGATGATTTACATAATCAACCCATATATTTAATTAGTTATCTTTTGATCACTTAATTAATTCTAAATTAATTCTTGATCAAACTAATCAAATAATATTATTAATATATTAGAACTTATAATATATTAATAATCTCCAAGTGTTATTTCTCTCTTTTAGTCTATCCAATTGCATGGTGCCATGCAACCCAAATGGACCATGCCGGGTCGGGTCAAGTACATACCAGAAATAGTTATGGACTTAGACACCTTATCCAACAGTCTCCTACTTGGATAAGTCTAATAACTATTACTGCAAGTATGACTTCAAGAACCGATCGACAATCGTAGCTCTTTTCAAGGCTTCTCGGAACTGAGAAGATGATGGTACGCCATTTAAGATAAGTGATCATATAATCCTCTGTTCTAGATATCAGTCGGACAAATACATGGAACAATGTCTTACTTATTGTCCAACAGTTTGTTTCCTGATTTTCGATTTTTTTTTGACAAAGAACTTAATTGAACACATCAACTTAGTTCTGACCGGGCCCGGTACGTAGGTCAAAACAAAATCATCGAGGGGCCCAGATATCAGCTTCTAATCCAAGAAGGAACAGATAAACTTCAACTCATATGTTTGTTCTACCACTCATTGAAATTATACACAAAAGCACGTTTTATAACATCGAGTTACCAATGCGTTTTCGTACAATCAATGCATAACCAACTTGTAAGTAACAAATCATATCTCTAGGTTTGAAGACTTATATGATATTACCGTCTCACAATCACTCGAGATAGAATTCCATGAAGTGATTCCAGTAAGCGTGGGTTGAGTCCAATGCTCAGAACTTATGAGCACTCATGATTGTTGTAGCCTTATCCAACACCGTAGACCTCTGCAACCAATCATGACAGTCTTGATTCATACCTACTTCCGACATATAATCGACTGTGGAGGTTTGAATAATATGTTATACCAAACAACATTATTCTAGAAGTCAAAACATGCAAAAGAAATATGGTAAACGATCGACAAGAGATAGAAACACTTTACTCATAAATAAAACACCTTTTATTCATCATCTAATGTCAATTACACTTTACAAATTTCGAGGTTATCTAACTACAAAATCTAATATCATCCTTTAGCCCTATGCTCCGAGCATGCTGGAGATGCTTAACCCGAGTCAGTCCCTTCATGAGGGGATCTGCTGGGTTCTCATCCGATGATACCCTCTTTGCCACGAGGAGTCATTCTTCTATTCGATGTCTAATAAAATGGTATTTTCTGTCGATGTGTTTGGATCTCCCGTGATCCTTTGGTTCCTTGGCTAAGGCAACAATGCTTTCACTATCACATAAAATTTCCATTGGCTCTTTAATAGCTGGTACAACTCCAAGGTCTCCAATGAAGTTTTTCAGCCATATCGCCTCCTTTTCTGCCTCGCTAGCTGCAATATACTATGATTCACAAGTTGAATCAGCCACTGTCTCTTGCTTGGAACTCTTCCAAGAAATTGCTCCTCCGTTTAGGGTAAAGACCCAACCCGACTGAGAGCGGAAATTATCCTTATCAGACTGGAAGCTGGCATCACTATACCCTATAACTCTCAAGTCATCACTCCCACCGAGGGTAAGGACCCAGTCCTTAGTCCTCTGTAGGTACTTGAGGATATTCTTTGCTGCAGTCCAGTGTGCCTTGCTAGGGTTCCCCCGATACCTGCTAACCATGCTCAGGGCAAAGGCTACATCAGGTCGAGTACACGTCATAGCATACATGATTGATCCTACAGCCGAAGCATAAGGTATTTGACTCATTTCTGCTATCTCAGCCTCAGTGCTAGGGCTTTGTGTCTTACCCAATCTGGCGTTACTCTGGATGGGTAACTCTCCTTTCTTGGAGTCCTGCATGCTGAATCTCTTCAGCACCTTATCCAAGTAGGTACTCTAACAAAGTCCAATTAGTCTTTTACTCCGATCTCTCAAGATCCTTATCCCTAGAATATAGGCAGCTTCACCAAGGTCCTTCATAGCGAAACACTTCCCAAGCCAGGACTTTACTTCCTGCAGGGTTGGGATGTCGTTTCCTATGAGTAGTATGTCATCCACATACAATACCAAAAAGCTAACTATACTCCCACTAGCCTTGACATAAACACAAGATTCATCTTCACTCCTGGAAAAGCCAAATTCCTTGACCTTTTCATCAAAGCAAAGATTCCATTTGCGAGGTGCTTGCTTTAATCCATAAATGGATTTCTCAAGCTTACACACTATATTAGGGTACTCGTTGCTGACAAAACCTTCTGGCTGACTCATGTAAACATCTTCAGCCAACTTTCCATTAAGGAAAGCAATTTTGACATCCATTTGCCAAATTTCATAGTCATGAAATGCAGCTATGGCTAACATAACCCTAATAGACTTAATCTTGGCTACTGGAGAAAAGGTCTCATCATAATCCACTCCAGGAATTTGAGAGAAGCCCTTTGCGACCAGTCAAGCCTTATAAGTGTGTACATTACCATCCATGTCGGTCTTATTCTTGAAGATCCATTTGCACCCTACTATCTTACGACCTGGTACATTCTTAACCAAGTTCCAAACTTAATTGTCATACATGTACTATATCTCGTAATCCATAGCCTCTTTCCATTTAGCAGACTCGGGGCCTGCCATGGCTTCCTCGTAGCTATTAGGGTCATCTTGACCTACTAGTGTCCCATCACTAATAAGTGTCTCACCTTCTACAGTAATATGGAAACCATAGTAATGCTCAGGTGCACTCCTAACTCTCGTGGAACGCCTCAGAGGTACAAATTCGTCAATTGGCTCAATAGGAGTTTCCTCCTCAAGTTGAGGGCTAGTGTTTGAAGTTCCTTCACCACTTGACTCTTGAATTTCTTCAAGATCAATTTGCCTCCCACTGTCTCCTTGGCTTATAAACTCTCTTTCTCGAAAGACTCTTCTTCTTGCTACAAAGACCACATTATCACTACGTCTGTAGAAGAGGTAACCAAAGGATTGCTGTGGGTAACCGATGAAAATACACCTCTCGCTTCGAGGTTCGAGCTTATCATGAGTCTTGCGTCTCACGAAAGCCTCGTAACCCCAAATCTTGATGTGGTCTAGTTTAGGTACTTTACCAGTCCACATCTCGTAAGGAGTTTTGGCAACTTTCTTTGTAGGGACTAGATTAAGGATATGGGCGGCAGTCTCTAAGGAATACCCTCTAGAATGAGATTGGTAGCGAAGCTCGACTCATCATGGAACAAACTATGTCTAACAAGGTTCGATTACGCCTCTTAGCCACACCATTCAGCTGCGGTGTCCTGGGAGGTGTCAATTGTGAGACAATCTCACATTCCCTTAGATAGTTGAGGAACTCTGAACTAAGATACTCACCTCCTCGATCGGATCGAAGCATCTTAATGTTCCTGCCCAATTGATTCTCGACTTCCTGTTAAAATTCCTTAAACCTTTCGAAAGTCTCTGACTTATGCTTGATTAAGTAGACATATCCATATCTACTGTAATCATCAGTGAAAGTCAAATAATAACGATTAACATCCCTTGTGGCATGTTTGAATGGTCCACACACATCCGTGTGTACAAGGTCCAACAAACCTTCACCCCTCTCACACAAGCCTGTGAAGGGTGACTTTGTCATTTTTCCAAGTAATCATGATTCGCAACTATCATTTGACTTTAGGTCAAACGACTCCAAGACTCCATCCTTTTGGAGTTGGCTTATGCGTTTCTTGCTTATATGTCCAAGATGACAATGCCATAATGATGCTTTATCCAAGTTATTATTAGGAGAATCAATACACAAAACATTATTTCCTAAGTTATCTACAACAGATACAGCTTCATAAACACCATCACAAGGTAGTGCTTTAAAATAAAGAACATTATTAAAGAAAGCATTAATCGAACCAACTTCATTATCAAATGAAAAGGTGAAACCTTGTTTATATAATGCATGAAAGGAAATAATATTTCTTGCCATTTCTGGCGAATAACAACATTTATTCAAATCTAAATTTAACCCACTACTTAGCGACAAAGTATAAACTCCAATCTTGGTAACAGGTGTAACTTTCCTATTTCCCATGATTAAGTTTATTCTTCCTTGCTCCACATTCTCACTTCTTCTTAGTCCCTGCAAGTCACAACAAATATGAATACCACAACCGGTATCAAGGACCCAAGATTTAGAATGGGGTGAGTTATTAGAAATGATAGTGTAAATATCTACATGGTTGGGTTTAACTTTCCCATCCTTCACATCTTGCTGGTATTTTGGGCAGTTCTGCTTCCAATGTGATTTTTCAAGGCAATAGAAGCATTCATCCTCTTTTGGGTCAAAAGAAGGAGTGACGAAACCTTTCTTGGTTCCACTTGAAGAAGAGCCATCAAGGGTCCTAACCTTGGTACCCTTCGAAGAACTCTTTCTCTTCTTCCCTCGACTTTTCCCGATTGCCAAAACCGGAGTGGAGTTTGGAGTAGGAGTGTTAACAACCGACTTCCCCTTAAGACCTGATTCAGCGGTCTTGAAGTCCCTGAAGTTTGCTGAGTGTGACCTCTTCCTTATTCATGTGATATGTCATGCGGAATTGATCATAACACGATGGTAAGGAGCGCAAAATGATATCTATTGCAAGCTCCTCAGGGAAGTTCACATTAAGCTTCAACAATCGATCCACATACCTTTGCATTTTCTGCATGTGGCTCGTGACGGAATCCCCGTCCTTCATCATGGTTGTTATCATGGAGCAGATGATTTCATACCTCTCTTGTCGTGCACTGTGATGGTATCTTTCCATCAAATCTTGGTGCATTTCATAAGGGTAGAAATCCTCATAGGATTTTTGGAGTTCCGCTATCATCATGACCATCATGATGCATGCCACTTTCGTAGCATCCCTTTCATGTGCCTGAAAGTCAGCGATCTCCTGAGGAGTTGCAGTGGTCTCATCAATCTCCTTAAGCTCCTTGTCAAGGACATATTCTTTGTCCTCGTAGCGGGTAATCATCCTGATGTTTCTGATCCACTCATTGAAGTTGGATTCATCAAAAGTGACTTTCCCACACAAGTTCATAAGGGTAAAGGAGCCATTTGGATTAGAGCCAGAAGCAGCATTGTTTCAAGACATCTGAAGGAAGAGGACAAGATTAGTTTAGATATTAAGAGAGTCCTTAATAAAACACCCAAATGTAATATTAAGGCTAGGATCCAATCACAATATATTATAACTTAGAAGAGGTATGCCGTAATCCAAGCTATAACATATTTGAAAGGTAAGTGAATGACGATTCACCAATTTCCACCACGAAAACCAAAATATTAGATATTAGGTTTTTTGATTGGTTCTTAGAAATTCCTAGATTCTTTGAGATTCAATGAACTTTTCAAAGGCATGTTTCAATCTCGAGTGTGCCCTCCAAGTTTTGTGACTGGGATACCGAGGATCACAAAACGAGGTGTGAAGTAACCATGCAAATCACTTGGTACCCTTAAAGTTTATCACTCAATTGATGTGCCGGTAAACCACACACGCTCCACCGATACTATAATAAACCTTAAGTCACCCTTTACCTACCTTGTGAAGTCCAAGTTAGTGTGCCGGTTAACCACACACGCTCCACCAACGACTTAAACAAAGTGTAAAGTGTAATTTCATGGATTAGCACCTTATTCACATTTTCCTAGAGTAAGTAAGATTGGGAATTTAATAAAACATTTAGTTACTTTATAATATTCATCATACTTTTAATGAGAATTTATAAGTCCTTGTCTTACCCGTTCGGCTAACGACCCTCCACCAGTCAAGCGAGCGGTGGGTGAGAGTAGACACCCATTAAGTTGCCATTTTATAGGCAACAACCTTATACCCACCTTATATACCGGCTTCGTGAATGAGGCGTACTAGCGGTAAGACGACTTTGTTCTTATACATATATATATAATTATTAAATTATAATAATATAAGTATAAGGGTTGAATTTTAACTTTTAAAATTCTAGGGGTTGGAACTAAAGTTTTAACAAGACTTTACTTGTTCCAAAACTTGAGGGCAAGTTTTGTAAACTTTCAAAACTTTTCATTTCTTGTAACTTATGAGTTTAATAGAGTAATAAAAATGAAGACTCTTCATTTTTCTAACTCTTGTGTTCTTTTAATGGTTTTAATTCAGGTGACTTTTGGTTTTCCATAACTTCAGAACAAGTTATGGACTCCATTAAAACACATTATGATCAAGAATTAATCTACCACATAGGTTACAAATAATTCATATGATCATCTAAACATCATAAGAACAAGAACATGAATATGAACACTTTCATAAATCAAAATTACACTTAAAACTTTGTAATTTTGATAACTAGTTGTTGTAAAGGAATTAGCAAAGACATTACACCATCTAAAACAAGTTTTCAAGTACCAAAACAGTTTAGGGTAATGTTTCTAGTCCATTTCCAGCAACTAAAGTCGAAAATCTGCACTCTGTGGCTCCTACTCGCCGAGTGCATGAACCTACTCGACGAGTAGGTTGAAGATACAAGTGAACTAGACGAGTCCCCCCATGGACTCGGCGAGTTCAGCAGGCAGACATCAAGTTTTTCGACTTTTTTCAACTTTTTAGCACAAATAACAAACAAACAAGCCTAGGCTCTGATACCACTGATGGGTTTTGAGCATTCTAACACTTACTAAGTGTACATGCAACCTTAATAACCTTGGATCTATGTTTGTCTAATTATCATGCAAAGTTGAATTCCAAGGTTATATTTCTATCTAGCATACATGGGGAACAATTTTTAACTTGAATGAAAGATAGAATAACTTACCTTGTTGTTGCTTATGTTCCTTGAAACCTTGTGAGCCTAGCACCCCAAGTGTGATGCCTCAAATGCTTCACACAACACCAAATGCTCTTGGAAAGACTTTTGAGAGAATGCACACTTCTTGAAATCGGCCTAGCCCTCTTGTTTCATATGTGTAGCCAATTTTGGTGGAGAATGGGATTCTTATATAGTGTTGACACATCTAGGGTTACACCATGTAAACCCTAATGTGTCATGACTCTTCATTTCCATGACCCATGGGTTTGTAACTCCCATGGAGCATCCTATGGGTGGAACCCAACTTGATAATCCATGGAGCCTCTTAGCCCACTATACAAGATATGGATGATTTACATAATCAACCCATATATTTAATTAGTTATCTTTTGATCACTTAATTAATTCTAAATTAATTCTTGATCAAACTAATCAAATAATATTATTAATATATTAGAACTTATAATATATTAATAATCTCCAAGTGTTATTTCTCTCTTTTAGTCTATCCAATTGCATGGTGCCATGCAACCCAAATGGACCATGTCGGGTCGGGTCAAGTACATACCAAAAATAGTTATGGACTTAGACACCTTATCCAACACATACCCTAGCCTCCATAAGCTCACCCTTAACCTCAGAATCCCTAGAAACCCATATTCCCTCCATTGTTGGGTGTGTTTGGTCTTGGAAAGCTCATATAGGCAAAAGAGAAGGTAGAAGAAGAAAGGAGAAGTTGTCAAAAAGGAGAGGAACGATTGGAGCTTGTAGATCTGGAAAGATATCATCCTTTGGAGCTTATTTGAGGTATAAAGCTTCTTGCTTGCCATTTATTTTGCATAGATCTAAGTATTGTGAAGTTTTAGCATCTTTCTTGTCTCAAAAGTCCTCATCTTGATTCATGCTTTGTGTTGTCCGAGATTATCTGTCCTTTCAGACCTTTGGAGAGGTCTTAAGTGAGAATAATGAGGTCCCAAGGGTTGTAGTTGTTCCATGTGTGAGAAATATAGGTCTTAATGGATTAAGACCTTGGATTAAGAGCTTTTGGACGTCCCAAGGGATAAAGTTTGAGACTTTATGAATCTTAGGCATATTTGGCCGAAGGATCTGAAGTTTGGGCTTAAGAGCTTAAGCCATTAAGAAGTAGTAAGGACTTAATGAGTAGCGAGGTTACGCCCTGCGTAACATGGTAGTACGCCCCACATAGCGGGTCAGAGCCCCGATCCCCAGCTATGATTCAGCATGTACGCCCCGCGTACCAAGGAGGGTATGCCCAACGTACAACCCTTGATTGGACTTTAATGTTGGGCCTTAGAGTTGGGCCGTTTGTGGGTTGTTGGTTCATGGGCCATGACTGGAAATTATGGATAGAGTATTTTGGGCCCAATTATTGTTATGGATCTTGGATCTAGGCCCATTTGGTAAGGTGGGCCCAATTTGGTAAATTGGGCCAATATTGGACTTTGTATAAGTTTTGGACTTTGGTCTTGGCCCGATAAGTGGATGTATGCTTGGCCTAATGTGTATTTGTGCTATGTTGGCTAGTTTGGGATTTGCGGTGAGTTGGTAATTCGAGAAGCTGCTTCTTCAGTTCAGAGTATCGGAAATTGCGAGGTGAGTTATCCTCACTATATCAACACGGTCTAAGGCACCAAGGCCGGCCCTTTATCGGATTGAGATCCGGGTATTTGTTGTTATGTTATTGCTTTGATATGTTTGCATCCTGGTAGCTAGGATGGTATATGCTAGTGACCGGTTAGGTTGGTATCCGGTTAGGATGATGATATGTTATGTGATCTGTTTGATCGGCTTGTTGACTGTGAACTGTTATATGATTGTATGTTTATGTGCACATGGTTGTTTGTACTGGAGTTGGGTTGAGGCGGATCCTGCTTTGTGTTGTAGGCCAAGATACCCAGGGCGGACCGGTTGTTCCGTAGGCCCAGCGAGCGGTCCGGATAGGCTGTAGGCCCCACGAGGGCGGACCAGACGTGCCGAGGCTCGGAGAGTGGACCAGGCCGACTGAAGGCCCGATGCAGGCGGACCAGTCATACTGTAGACTCAGAGAGTGGACCAGGTGGGTTGAAGGCCCAGTGCGGGCGGACCAACCACACTACAAACTTGAGGGACATGACTAGACTCGGAGGGTGGACCCAGTGGACTGAAGGCCCGATACGGCGGACCAGTCACACAGTAGACCCGATATGCATGGCTGTTCTGTGATTGGTTATGATATGACATGTTATATGTGTATGGTATATGTGGTTGGTATTTTGGGGGTATCTCACTAAGCTTTCGGGCTTACAGTTGTGGTTTAATGTTTTTCAGGTTCTTCAGGAGACCGTGACAAGGCGAAGGCGTGATCGTACCGTTCCTCGTGTTTATGTTTCATGTTTTGTTCTGGGAATACTCTGATAATAAATGTATTGAAAACCTTTTTGTAAAAACTTAAAGAAATTGGGTTGTTTTGAAAAGTTAAAATTTGTTGAAAATTTTGGTCGTTACACCCTTGTGGGTGAAATCTAGCCATTTGACTATACGAGAATAGGGTTATAAGATTTGAACAAAACTTGAAAACATGTAACACTAAACATGTCAATTAATCTATTGTATGCACCAAATACTCCTATAGTATTTAAATTATACGTGTGATACTAGTGTCCATTTTGGTAAGTTTTGACTTGTTGCTTACTACGATCATTCCTCGACATACGTTAGTCCAATCTCGGATAAATATAGTTGATCAGGCTATATTCGTCCCAAATTCGATTACATATATCGAGAACTAATCGTAGTGCCCAACTCGTCTTAATATTTTTTTCTGTATAGCTCTCATCATGAAAATGTATCGTTGTATGCATGTATTTTGTATGACCTAAAATAATCTATTGAAATAAGGATTTTAGGTGTGAAAACCTTTTGTCAGAGACTTTGAGTCCCTAAGCATTTATAGTTTGTATATCTTATGAGGTTCGATATACTTAGTTTACTATAAACATTGCTCTGATACCAATATGTCACACCCCCAACCGGAACGGCGGAAACGTTCGGGGGCGGATGACTTCATGTGGTAACGTAACAAATGAATACATAGTAAAGAAAGCAATACAACCATCATATATATAATTGAAAGTTTACATTGTTAAAAGAGTAGATGTTCAAAACCAATTACAATATGATGCCAAAAATATGAATTTAAACTGGCGCCGCAGCGTTCCTTCTTCAAAAAGCTGTTTGGTACCTGCAATTACTGAGTCCCTGGGACATACAAGTAGTTTTGAAAGAGTAGATCAGCATTTAAGCTGATGAGTTTCATAAGTATTAAATGATAGTATTTGTATGAACTAAAATGAAATGGTTTGCTTTTGTTTGTTAGTTTCTAGAAAATCCCATATTTCCTACTGGTATAAATGTAGCCTTAAATCAAGACCAACGTTTGTTAGAAAGTTGATGTTTTTCCCATCTGTGAGTAGTGGTTTAGAAGTTACAAACTTGTATCCCAATTAGGTTTTTCATGCCTAAAGTAGTTAATTTATGTACGTATAAAACCTCCAATACGTCTGAAAAACCCCGTAAATCAATATGTTTTAAATACTTTATGTGAGTTTTATAACCATGCTATTGACTAGAAATGCATATACACAATGTTCTTCAAGCGTTGGAATGTTCTGACGTTTGTCACCCCAAATGGTGTATTGTAGCTAACAGTCAGGGTGCGGGGTTGTCAATCCCGTATAGATCTATACACAAGCACCATGCTCCCCCTCCAAGGGATTATGGTATATAATACAGGACCTGAAATGCGTACTCAAGCGTACGTGAAGTTTAATGTCTCACAAAACTTAGTATAAAACATATTTACGTGTGAAAATGTTCGTTTGTTCTTGTATATGAAAGTAACTTCTTGAAATAATATTTCCAGTATGTAAAAGTTCGTAGTGTTCTCGTAAAACTATACCTATTATAGTTTTCTAAAAGTGTGTTTCGTTTGTATAGTAATCCTTATTGAAATGCTCACTGGTCATGAAAAGTATAATTTTTGTAGTGCCTAAAACTGGACATATATACCCGTAGTATAAACAGAGTGTTTGATTTACATAAATACATAAATCATTTCTTATTTCAAAAGATAAGATGTTATTGTGGTATATTTTGCATACGAAAGTTTCCCTATAATAATTATAAATCACATATGATTCCATTGATAAAAAGCGTATAATGAAACTTTATATAACACACGATAATAATCGAGTGTTTTACTTGTATTCCCCCCCTAAAAGCATATAAAAGCATTTATAAAACATTTAAAAGTGTGGATTGTAGGGGTATGAACTCACTTGAAAGATCAAAGAAGGCGAGATGAAAACCAAGCAGAATTTCGACTCGAGAAAGCGGATTTTCTCGGGATTCTTGAGAATCTCGGGAGCACAAACGACCTTCGGGACTTGAGCAAGGTAACCGGGACTTTGGGATATCACGTGCACGGAAAACGAGGCAAAACGCAAGGAAGATGAGAGGAATTGGCCCTTTTCTTCGGAACCCTCGCATCCCTTTTATAAGGGGTGGGAACCGCCTCAATACGCTGGGCGTACGCGAGTACGATGGGCGTACTCGTGTGTCATGCATGACCACATCCTCGACTGCTTTGGACTCCGGATGGGACGGGGCATAGCCTCGCATAGGGGCGATGTGGACGATCAGAGGTCTAGGCCTCGAGTACGTTGGGCGTACGCGTGTACGCTGGGCGTACTCAGCCCGTGACTCAGCCTTCGGATAATACCGAAATTAAATATAAAAATTATATTTTTATTATTTAATAAACTTAAAAAATTCATATCTTCTTCATACGAACTCCGTTTTCGACGTTCTTTATATCCATGCGTAGGTGAGACTATACACTACAACTTTCGTTTAGATTCTATCGGCAAAATTTGAAATTATTTTTATTATTTATTTTTAAAAGGTCGCGGTAAGAAAATTTCGTTAGAAATTCATAACTTCATTATCCGACGTCTGTTTTTGCCAGACTTTTTACCGTTGAAAACCCATTGTCGAGACCTTCGATTCTCATTTAGGTCATTCCGGTCAAAAGTCGCTCAATCTCTGTTTCGAGTTTTTAGCTGTCCGTTGCTAAGCCGAACTTGGAAAATTCATAACTTCCTTATACGAAGTTAGATTTGGGCGTTCTTTTTACGTACGATCACACTTTAATGATATCTAACATAATAGGTAATTTAATTAGTGATTTTTGGATATTTTATTTTCGAAGTTAATTTCATTATAACAAACGTGGTTACAATACTTGACTTTTTAGGTCATTACATAGAGTTGAAAATATTGGGTTGTCACAGACGTTCTCGGTTTAACGTATTCTACGACTTTCATTTAGATTACTAAGGCTAAAAGTTGCTCTATCATAAATTCACTATTTACGCTTCCCGGTGTCGTGCCAGTTCCGTCTCGAAACTTCGACGGGTCATAACTTCTTCGTTATCACTCGAATATCGTCGTTCTTTATATCCCCGAAATCCTTGTTTTGACCACTACAACTTTATGTAAAGATATCGGGCTTATCTTACACTTTAATTTTAATGCTTATTTTTATTCTTTATTAATTATACCTTTATAATTAAGTAATAAGCATACAAATACACATAATTCACATAGTACTTAAATATTTCATATTTATTACTTCAAAAAGAGTTACAATAGTTGACCTAGACTATTACATCATCTAAAATGCTTAGCCCCGAAACCCGGGCGTTACATATTCGCACTGTTCTGAGCATTGTTATCACACACAATTGTCCTACCTGACAACTTGATGTGAAGAATGCTTTTCTTCACAATCACCTTGATGAGACAGTTTATATGCAGCAGCTACCAGGGTTTCGTGATCCAAACAAACCTGATCATGTTTTTCTTCTTCAGAGATCTTTATATGGGCTCAAAAAAGCACCTCTGGCATGGTTTTAACGTTTTGTTATGTTTATTACTCGCCTTGGTTTTACTAACAACAAATGTGATTCTTCCTTGTTTATTTACAGATAGGGCGCTCATATAGCTTACTTGTTATTGTATGCGGATGATATTATTCTTACGAGATCATCTCTCGAGCTTTTCACCACTATCACTTTAGTTCTCAAATCTGAATTTGACATGACAGACCTTGATGATCTTCATTAATAATAGGGTATTTCTGCCACACGCACTGCTGACGAGTTATTTTTGTCTTAACAAAAATATGCCAATGATATTCTTGATTGTGCCTCCATGGCTAACTGCAAACCGGATTCTACTTCTGTTGACTTATCTACTAAGTTTGATGGGTATGGGCCTCTCGTTGATGATCCGACTTTATATCGCAGTCTGGTTGGTGCTCTTCAATTTATTACATTTACTCATCCGAACATCACTTATGTTTTTCAACATGTATGCCTCTATATGCATGATTCCCGAGAGCCTTATTTCACTGCTTTGAAAATGCCTTTTACGGTATATTCATGGCACCACTGCTCATGGACTTTAGATATTTTTCTCTCCCTCTTGTGATTTTATTGCATACTCAGATGTTGATTCGGCTGTTTTTCATGTCACTAGGCGCTCTACTTCTGGTTATTGTGTGTTTCTTGGTCATAACCTTCTATCCTAGTCATCCAAACGCCAAAATACTATCTTATGCTCCAGTATTGAGTCTAGGTACTGCGGGGTTGCCAACATTGTTGTTGAAACCTATTGGCTTCGTAACTTACTTCTTGAGCTACACTATTCTCCATATCCTGCTATTCTTGTGTACCGTGATAATGTTATTAAAATATACATGTCATCCAACCCCGGTACAACATCAATAAACTAAACATATTGAGATAAACCTCCATTTTGTTCACGATAAAGTTGCTAATAGTCATGTTCGAGTACTTCATGTTCCATTTAAATCTCAAAATGCAGACATCTTCACCAAGGGTTTTCCTTCAACGCTCTTTCTTGATTTCCAGTCCAGTTTAAATGTTCGCAATTCTTCCCCATTCCAACTGCTAAGGATTGTTAGATATTATTATTATTATTATTATTATTATTATTATTATTATTATTATTATTATTATTATTATTATTATCATTATTATTATTATTATTATTATTATTATTATGTTGTATTTTTACTGTAGCCCTTTTATTGATCGACCCTTTATCTTAAGAGGCCTTATACATTGTATTGATATATATATATATATATATATATATATATATATATATATATATATATATATATATATATACTATATATATATATATATATATATATATATAGATATATATATATATATTAATTACCTTATAAAGCATTTTTGGTCAAATGCTGAATTTTAAGTCGTACAAACATACAATGCATTTGTACAATCAATTTATTCATTACAAAAAGAGTAGAGTACATATGGTCAACAGTTGAAAATGTCAAATCTCTTATCCCCTATTCTTAGGCTATTTGTACCCGGTTCATTTCTTATCTCCGTATTTCCCCAAATCTCGCAATTTCTGTTCACAAATCTTGGATATATATCGCTGATGTTTCCATTTCTAGGGTTTAATTCATCTTTTAGCATTGAACCACCATTGTCACACCCGTCGCTTGGTGCGGGTAAATGGCTAGATATATATATATATATATATATATATATATATATATATATATATATATATATATATATATATATATATATATATATATGTTTGATTTAATGAAAGTATCATCATGGGAAAATATCACGTTTACATATGTGTATCTGAATGTATGCAAATTGAAATTACGAGTATTTTGTATGTGTATATGTGTATTTAGTATATATATATGTATATATGTATTAGTTATATATGTGTATTAAGTATATATGAATATATTTGTATTTGTATGTAAAATGTTATGAATTAAGTAGGTTAGTCTTCAAAAATCCATAATATGTAAAGTAAAATGCTATAATTGAAAAAAAAAAAGGTTGCTATATTAGACAATTAATATACTTTATTATTATAGGGATGCAAAGTGTAATTATGTAATCTATATATATTTCTTATGTACTCTATTATTGATAGAGATAAAATACGTGATTTTACACCAAGGTTATCTTGGTATCAGAGCCTGCTTTCTCGGTAACCCTAATTGCCGCCAACTTCCTTCAACATCTCCGGCTGAACAATGGCCTTAATTGCTGCTTTCTCTACACCTGAGAAAACTTCTCACAATTCTCACAAGTTCGGTTTCACTCTTTCTCCCACAAACTATGGTTTTTGGAAAACCATGATTCATCCGTTTCTTGTGACAAACAATCTTATTGGTTATATCGATGGTTCCATTCCCTGTCCATCTAAAACAGTTGATCAGACCAGTTCTTCAGACAAAGAAACCACCACAGAAACTCAGCCAAACCCTAACTATTAGATTTGGATTTCCAATGACGCCCATGTTAGGATGTTGCTCATCTCAACAATACCAGAGGCTGCCTTTCCACATGTTCAAGGCACTACTACATCACGTGAAGTTTGGCTCTCACTAGAACGTGCATATGCCCCACACACGTCTTCTAGGGAATATACGCTCAAAACACAGTTACTAAAGATACAGATGAAGGGTGATGAAACATCAGAAGCCTACCTCAATAGAGCAAAAGAATATGCCGATGCCTTATCCAACATTGGTGAAGCTTTCAAAGAAAAAGATTTGGTTATGCTTGTTATTGCAGGCCTTCGTGAAGATTATAATGGTTTAAAATCGACTCTTCTTGCTAGACAAGTTCCAACTGCCTTTAATGAGTTACAGGGACTACTCTCAGATCACGATTACATGATCAAACAATCTATTCCTGTTGTTCCATCACAACAGGCCTTTACTACTCATACTGTTGGCATGTCTACCCTAACAGGTTCTTCACCACAGGATCCTGTTCATGCTTTAAATCAACTTGCTTCACAACTTGGATTCAGCCTACAACCTGTCTCCCAACAGCCACAAGCTTGCTTTACTTCATACTCTCAAAACAACCGTGGTCGTGGTCGCACCACCAACAACCGTAGGCGTGGACGTAGTTCGAACAATCGAACCAGCAGAGGACAATTCAATTGGGGATCCAATCAGAATATGGTGTATGGAACTTGCAACCGATCTGGCATTGGTCACATCCCATCTGATTGTCCGAATCGTGACCCAGCAACCTTCCGCAACAGACAACAATCATCAGCCAATCATGCTGATTACCGGTCACAATCTCCTTCCTGGCTTCTTGACACCGGTGCTAACAGCCATGTAGCACCAAAATCGTCTAGCGTCGGCACGGCTGAACCATATTATGGTGAATATTTTCTCCATGTTGGCAATGGTAAGGGTTTACCCATTTTACATGTCGGTTCTACTAAGCTTCATTCTCCAAACAAACCGCTTTCTTTACTCAATATTCTTCATGTTCCACAAATTAAACAACATCTTCTTTCTGTTCAAAAATTCTGTCATGATAACAATGTTTTCTTTGAATTTCATGACACCTTTTACTCCATGAAGGACGAGAAGTCAGGCAATATCCTCCTCACGGGTCCAAGTAAGAACGGGCTCTACTCGCTTCACCTCCCATCTTTCCAACCAATTTCAAGAAAGGTCTTCACTGCTGTTCGTGCCCCTGTTCACACATGGCATCAACGGCTTGGTCACCCTCATTCGCAGCTTTTACATTCCATGCTATCAAAATACTCTCTTCCAGTTTTGCACAAAAAGTCGTGTATTCCTTGTAATGCATGTCATGTAGGAAAATCATCTAAATTGTCCTTTCCTTTATCGAATTTTAAAAGTTCTTGCATTTTAGATTTGGTTTTTTGTGATGTATGGGGAACTGCTCCTATTACCTCTTCTGATGGACATACTTATTTCCTACTTTGTGTTGATCATTTTACTCGTTACATGTGGTTTTTCCCTTTAAAACATAAATCTGATGTGTTTCCTCAATTTAAACACTTTCTAGCTATGGTTAAACGACATTTTAACACAAAACTCAAATCTGTCCAAACTGACTGGGGTGGCGAATTTCGAAACCCCCCTAATTTCTTTTCTCCTCTTGGCATCACCCATAGACGCTCATGTCCTCACACGAGTGAGCAAAACGGCTTTGTTGAGCGTCGCCATCGACATGTTGTGGAAACTAGACTCACTCTGCTTGCTCAATCCGGTGTACCATCTCGTTTTTGGCACTATGCTTATGACACAGCTGTTTACCTAATTAATCGCATGCCCTCCCGTACAACATCTAATATGTCACCTCTTGAACACGCCTTTTCTCACAAACCTGATTTTTCATTCTTGCGTGTTTTTGGTTGCCTGTGTTATCCTCATATTCGTCCATATAATCAACACAAAATGGATTTTCGTTCCCTTCCATGTGTCTTTCTCGGTTACAGTCCTGATCACCATGGTTATCGGTGCCTCGATCTCACCACTGATCGCATGTACATCGCCCGTCATGTTCGTTTTGTTGAACAGCACTTCCCCTTTTTACACACCGTTCCTCCACCTGAGATACCTACACCTTCTGACACATATATCTCTAGTTATCCTACAATTATTTCTTCCTCTGAAACTATCACTCCTATAACCCTAACCGAATGTCCACCCGCTACTGACAACACACCAAACACTCCAACCCATTCTGATGATACCACACCCAACAGCCCATCCACACCTCCTGCTCCTACTCCCACATCATCAGTTCCTCCACCTACTACCTCCAGTAATGCCAATGCTCATACTAATCATCCACCTCCTCGAGTACGCCCCTCTCATCTTCGCCTTAATCCCAAACCTCGTGTTCCATTTAACCCTTATGCCTTCACTAGTCATACTGACTTCTCTACAATCGAGCCAACAACCTTTGCCAATGCCAACAAATCACCAAAATGGCAAGCTGCCATGAATGAAGAATATCATGCTCTAATGCGTAATCAAACATGGTCCCTTGTTCCACCTATTCCTAATGCGAATGTAGTTGATTGCAAATGGGTGTACAAACTTAAACGAGATCAAACCGGTAAAATCACTCGGTACAAAGCGCGTCTCGTTGCAAAAGGTTTCAATCAACAACCAGGTATTGACTACACTGAAACATTCAGTCCTGTTGTCAAATCTACTACTATTCGTACAGTTCTCTCTCTTGCTGTTACAAAGAAATGGTCTCTACGACAATTGGATGTTCAAAATGCCTTCTTGCATGGAGAACTCAACGAGACGATTTACTTACGACAGCCACCTGGTTTTGTTGATCCTATGAAACCTCATCATCTCTGCTTGCTTCACAAATCTCTATACGGGCTCAAACAGGCACCCCGTGCATGGTTTCATCGGCTAACAAAGGTTTTACAAGCTCTCGGTTTCCATGGCTCCAAGACCGATTCCTCACTATTTATTTACTCATCTAAAGGTACCACTTTGTATATGTTGGTTTATGTCGATGATATTATCCTTACCGTTAACAATTCCACTGCCATCGATAAGATCATTAAACAGCTGAGTCAAACATTTGCCCTTCAAGATTTGGGATCTCTTTCATATTTTTTGGGCATTGAATTGGTTCCCAAAGATTTAGACATTCTTTTGTCTCAAAAGAAATATATCCTAGAATTACTTCAACGGGCAAATCTCTCTCATGCAAAGCCAGTGTCATCTCCGATTACTACCACTGCCAATTTGTATCTTGGTGATAGTGCCTTGTTCGATGACCCGGTTAAATACCGTCAACTTGTTGGGGCCCTTCAATATGTTACCTTATCTCGTCCATACATCACCTATGCTGTCAACAAGGTTTGCCAGTTCATGCATTCTCCTACTATCAATCATTGGTCTGCCGTTAAGAGGATTCTTCGGTATCTTCAGGGAAGATCTGACTATGGTCTTCTTATAAAACAAAACTCAGGGTCTGTTCTTCATGCTTACACTGATTCTCATGCTCCTTCCTTGAATGCTTTTTCGGATGCTGACTGGGCTGGTAGCCTAGATGACCGTCGATCCACCGGGGGGATATGCCATTTATCTTGGCAACAATCTCATATCTTGGTCGGCCAGAAAACAACGAACTATCTCTCGGTCATCAACGGAATCGGAGTACAAAGCCTTAGCTGATACTGTAGCCGAACTCACTTGGCTTGAAGCACTCCTTCGAGAACTCAGAGTTTCTATGAAATCTGTCCCGGTATTGTGGTGTGATAACTTGGGTGCTACATACTTATCGGCAAATCCGATCTTCCATGCTCGCACGAAACATGTTGAGGTTGATTTCCATTTTGTTAGAGAAAAGGTAGCTGCGCGGAAACTCTCGGTACAATTCATTTCCACACATGATCAGATTGCAGATATATTTACAAAGCCATTGTCATCCTAACGGTTTGCTGAGATAAGATCCAAGCTACATGTCGTTCCCCGACCTTAGCTTGCGGGGGAATATTAGACAATTAATATACTTTATTATTATAGGGATGCAAAGTGTAATTATGTAATCTATATATATTTCTTATGTACTCTATTATTGATAGAGATACAATACGTGATTTGACACCAAGTTTATCTTGCTATAACTCACAATGTTATTTAAAATATAAAATTATAATAGAAAAACAACATAAGAAAGATGTTACAAATAAAAAATATGAAAAAGTACAGTGTCATAATAGAAAAATAAAAACAAAATTAAAAGATGCTATAAACAATAAAATTATGAAGAAAAAAAAATGCTATAAACAATAAAATTGTGAAACAAAATGCTATAAATAACAAAAATATACTAAAATTCTAAGAAGTTTTTTAATGTAAAATGTTATAATATAATAGGAAAAAAAATAAAAACAATAAGATGTTAAATGTACTAAGTTATAATTTAGTAGTTTAATTATTTAAAATACAATGCTATAATAATAAAAAAAAATTAATTTAAGTTTTCTCCTTTTAAATTATCAAGAGTCTAGAAATAACTAAGTCAACATCAACAAAAGCAATGCAAGCAACCACGACTCGGAAGACAACGATGGGGAAGACGAGTAATATGTTTTGTTGGATGTTATGGATGATGTTATTATGAATTTATTAAATCATTTGTGGATTAAACGTTAAAACCGTACATGTGTGGATTAGATCGCTTATGTAATTTAGTATATTTTGTTTTATATTATTTGACAGTTATGTAATACTGATTTTTAGATTATAATTTATGCATTTTTATAATCTAAATTATATAAGATATAAATTTTATATTAAAAAAAATAAATAGCGGCAACATCATTTGCGATGACAACCTACATTTGTGGGCCTCGTGACTACGACAACTTGGTTAGAAAAACTCCGACCGGTGTACCAGAAAGGTAATAAGACACACGTTTTTGCGATTTACCTTTTAGCGGTGACATATATTAGCGGGGGCACATTGCGACGATTTTTGACTATTAGCCGGGAAGTAAGCGACGATCCATGCAACAAAATGTATGTAGACTCTAATGGTATAAGCGACGTTTTCTAGTATCAATTGCGATGCTTTTTGTCGTCGGTAAAAGTAAGTTTTTTTGTCGTGCTTTTTCTACATACATGCTCATTTTAGATCATCGATATGCATGGTATGATCGAATAAACATTTTCACCACCAAATTTCATTGACTTTTTTCTCCAGGTGAACAAATATCAGTCCCAATAATATATTACTCACTTTTCAAGTCCTTCATATAAACAACCTAGTATTCACTTTTCAAAGGTTTTAACTCCTTTTTATAATGTAACCTAAGCCAAATGTTGACGTCCTTTAAGGAGATTTTTTTTTTTTTTTTTTTTTTTTTTTTTTCCTTTTTGTATAAATAGATTTATTTTTCAAAAGTACTTGTAAAAGTATACTCTTTCAAAATGTATTGTAAAAATAGGGTTGTGTCCACCATTCCACTTTCCGTTCATAGCAATTTACAAATCAAACCTCTAATATTTCATTTTTTATCCTTTTAAGTCTTACAATTACAAATCAACCTCTAATATCCTTTAAGTTTTATAAGATGTAGTAATATTTATAGGGAAATCTCCAGAAAAGTCCTAAAATTTTAGTCCAATTTATGAAAAAGTCCCAAACTAATTTTTGTTTACAGAAAAGCACAGAATACCGGCTAAAACTTCGAAAAAACCCTTTTTGGCTGGTTTCGTAGATTTAGCCGGTATTCTGTTCTTTTTCGTTAGTTTGCTCAAAATATTAGGACTTTTCTGAAAATTACCCGATAACTAAAATATTGGGACTTTTTTGAAAATTACTATGGAATTAATGGATATTATTATTAACAAATCATTTATAAACATAAAAAATATTTTTTTTATTATAAACAAAGGAAATACATTTGTTGTTAATTTCTAGAAATAGAATGGTCGACTATGTACTTCTCAATTGTTTGTTGACCACTTTAAAGTCTTTATGTTCTTCATATATATCGTTGTGGGTGTCATAGTGAGAAGTAATCTATTAGGCGTGACCAATACAAGAGTTGATAATATTTATTAATACACAATCAATAAGTTTCTACTTGCTATTAAGCATGATGCTATATGATCATGTGTTATTAGAAGATATCATTACACGAACATATAGATCTTTCATTATGTTCTTTAACCTAACTACCACCTAACCTCCAAACATTACCCGGTAACAACCATAAAATTACACATATCTATTGAGAGTGAAAAGTAAACTTTGAATGACAATTTAAATAGATAATCACCATTCACTTGTTTCCATATAAATTATCATTCAGGGTTCACTTTTCACATTTTATAGATGTGTGTTAGCCGATGATTGTTAACATGTAAGGTATGAATGTTGGTTGGTAGTTAGGTTAAACAACATAAGAAGAACACCAACATTAGAGGAATGCTAACTAACTTCATCTCACCATCATACGCACAACAATGCATAGGAAGAACATAGAGAGTTTGAGTGGTCAGGAAACAATAGAGGAGTACTTAGGCCACCAATATTTTAGTTATTATGTAATTTATAAAAGATTTGTTAATAATAATATCCATTAATTTCATGGTAATTTTCAAAAAAGTCCCAATATTTTGGTTATTATGTAATTTTTGGAAAAGTCCCAAAATTTTGAGCAAACTAACGAAAAAGGACAAAATACCGGCAAAATCTGCGAAACCGGCCGAAAAGGGTTTTTTCGAAGTTTTAACCGGTATTTTGTGCTTTTCTGTAAATAAAATTTATTTTGGGATTTTTTCATAAATTGGACTAAAATTTTGGGACTTTTCTGGAGATTTCCCATATTTATATTATATTTATTTTTTAAATTGTTATTATCTATAATATATAAGCTATTTATTTAGGAATCATTAAATAACATGCAAATTTCATTTATATGCTATGTAAATATTCGGCCAAACTATTTACGAAATCAACTTCATAATATAGCCCTTTAATTTAAGTAGTATATTTTCTTATCATTTTCATAATCAATTTATATTTTATACCACTATTTTTTTTATTCATATTTTTTTTTATTTAGAATAGACAAAATGTGCCATAATCAAAAAACTTGTCACTAACTGGTCATAATTTTTTATATATAAATTTTTATACTGATAGATATGGACTAATCAAAAATCTAATCATAATTGAAAAAATGTTTGAATAACCTAAGTTTAATGCCATGTAGACAATGTATTTTTTATTAATCTTGTAATTTCAAGTTTAGTTAATCTTGTAATTTTATGTTTATTTATTCTTGTAAATTATTTATAGGGAAATATACATATTAAAGTCTCATTATTTTATCCTAATTTACAAATAATTCTCAAACTAAAATTTGTTTACGAAAAAACATGAATTACCGATAAAAATAACAATTTGATTATTTTTCTCCATTTTACTCGTTTCATTGTTAAGCTTTACGTATTAAAATCATATTATTTTACCCTAATTAATGAATAAGTCCCAAAATAATTAATTTGTTTACCAATAAACATGAATTACTGGGAAAAAATATGAAAAATGTGATGATGATGATGAATATATTGGGTTGCATAGACAATTTGAAATTTCTTATAAACTACAGAAATAATAAAACTGTTGCTAGTTTGAGACTTACTTGTAAATTAAGTACAATAATGAAACTTTAATATATCAAGATCAACAAAGAAACCGGTAAACCGTGAAAAAATAGCAAAATCGACATTTTACCAGTAATTCATGTTTTCTCGTAAACAAACTTTAATTTGATATTTATTCGTAAATTATGATAAAATAATGAAACTTTAATGAAGATTTTTATATGATAATTTTAGTGATTGTTGTGTTTGTTTTTTTTTCTAAAAGTTTTTATTTATTTATTATAGATTATAGTTTTCAAGAAAAAATTTGTGTTTATATTTTATTTAAATATTCCCAAATAAATAACTTATATATAAAAAATAATAATTAAAAAAATTAAAATTAATGGGATATAAATATAACACCGGAACAAAAATTAAAGATAATTGATTTTGTAAAATATTTACAAACACTTTTGAAAACAACATTATTAATAAAAAAAAAAACTCCCTTTAAGGACTTCTTTCTGCAGGATATAATATTTTTTGGAATGTCAATATCTCTCCAGGAATATGGTGAATTTCATCCCTACATTTCGCAAAAATGTATCGCTTCAATAGCTTATTTTTGTTTATGGTGAATAAGCCATTCCACTGAATACAAGAGAATAAACAAAACAAATTAATAAGCACGTGACAAGAGATACAAAAGGAATAAGTTCAAAATTTATTAAATTTTGCGACACACAATGGAATATATAACATCCATATATACACACGATGGTGTGATAGCGAGTCTCGTTTTATTAACTACGGACCATTTAAATGGCGATGCATTTTAATTTAGAACCAGACAGCTCTCATTTTGCACATTTCTGGTTCGACTTTGCATTTGTTGGGAAGGTTCTCCGCCATGCCCATCATCTTACCCATCTGTTGTTGCGTCCACCTTTGTTGGTTCATCATCATCTTGATGACGTCACACCTGCACATCTCATCGATGTTCCTTACCTGCATGCAGCACAGCATCAGGTGCTTCTCTGCAGGGGTTGGCTCCGACGACCTTTCTAGGTCCATGCTCATTCCTGAGCCAGTTTCAAGGTACTTCACACAGTGGTTAAGCATCGCCTGCTCAACCAGCTGCTGACTGCATGACATATCAGTTCTGTCGGTGGGGTTTTCCTCAAAGGTGGTGGTGGTGAAGATGGTTTTGGTGGTGGCCTCCGCCATGGCTACTAGGAGGAGGAATCCTGCTGCTGCAAATACGAGCGAGAACCTTGCCATTGTATGATGGATGGATATGTATTTGATGCGTAATAGGGTGTAAAAGTTTCTGGATTTTATAGGATTGTTTGAGCGCCTGCATGGAAACTACGTGTTGAATTGCTTTGACGCATTTGTCGAGTGATGGAGGAGAAATGTTAGCACGTCGTCGTTTGGTGGCTACACTTCAAAGCCATATGTAAATAGTTACGTTAATTAGGCGAATGCATTGTTCAATGGATTGTGAGATAGCATTCCACTAACTATACTGTTTAACCTATTAAACTCTACACTCCATTAAACTCTTAAAAGTTCAATAGATTTCCACATCATCATTTTATTTTTTTATAAATAATATTAATAAATAAAACTAGAATATTACATTAATTAGAAATTCAAAGTTACAATTACTAAATATTAATTAAAGATTACAATTTAGAAATTAAAAGTTACAAATAATATACTAAATAAAAAGTACAATATATAAAATACAAATTTTACTTCATATTGTATTTTATCTTAATCTCGTCACAACAATTTCTCCAAATTTCACGTCCATCTTCCGACATGATACTGGGATCCATGAAAATGATTGAAATTTCATCATTCTTTACATTTTCTTCTTTAATCTTCATCTTTCTTTCTTTCAATGCATTCTTCATATCCAAAGAGTTTTGATAGCGTTCAAAAGTCTTTTTATTTTCTTCTATATGTTTTTCAAGTATTTCATCAAGCTTATTATCAGATGACGAAGTGGAATTGGTAGCTTTCCCTTTTGCTGCTTTTTTTGCTGCATTCCTACCAATTGGACGAGTTCTAACTTCATCATTATCCAGGTTAATGAAAGATTATGTATTTGATGAAGACATAGATTCCCCAAATGCAGTGCTTGAACCTTTCCATTTCTGTTCATTTTTAACGATATTCCAAATATGTTCGTGCCTAAAATCGGCACCATATCTAGCATGATAATGCTCAAAAGTTGCACGTTTGAGATCATCCTCAGACCATCCACTGAGGTGTTGACTTTTCAACACTATATACATTTGATTAAATGCAACTGCAAATGGGTTCATGTAATGCCAATGCGTTTTGAGGTTGGCTTGAGTTCTTGCAATGTTCGACGTGTTGCTTTTTTCATAGTATGCAGTAATTCGTCTCCATAACTCTTTATCACGTTGTTGACTTCCAGTAATGCTATCTTCTGAAATTTGTAGCCAACCTTTTGCCAACAACATTTCTTCTTCTTTGCTCCAATAGGTTTTTATTTTTTATTTTTTTGTCGTTTGTTGGTAGGAGTTTCTGTTGGTGTTAGCTCATTTTCTGGAATATGGGGAGGATCCGGGCTGGTAGAATCTGGGTATGCATTTTGGTATGCATGTTGTGAATGATTATTTGGATTTGGGTATGGATATTGTGGATAATTGTTTGGAATTGGATATGGATATTGTAGATGACTGTTTGGATTTGGGTATGGATGTTGTGGATGATTGTTTGGATTTTCGGGATCATAAGAAGATAACAAGTGTGTATATTAATTCGGATTCATGATTGGTGTATCAGATGGTTGGTAGGTGTGAATGAGAATATAATATGTTCGTCTTTATTTATGGAGTTGAACATCTTGTATGCATTTGCCTTTAATTTGGATTTCATTCCACTTTAATTTCAATTTCATTTGACTCCAATTTCAATTTTATTTAACTTTAATTTGGATTTCATTCCACTTTAATTTTAATTTCATTTGACTCCAATTTCAATTTCATTTAACTTTAATTTGGATTTCATTTCACTTTAATTTCAATTTCATTTTATTTTAATTTCAATTTCATTCGAATATAATTTGGATTTCATTTTACTTTAATTTGAATTTCATTTGACTCTATATTTTTGCTATAAAAGAATACAACGTTTTTATTATTTCATACCTACCAATTCAAACTATTTCTTATATCTTTCTTATACGATGTCATCATCATCCTCAGACGATTTTGCTTCTGAATTCATAATCAACCATCTCACAAGTAATTCTACATTTCAACTATATAAGGAGCTGAAATGCTTGGAAGCAGAACAATCAGATGCTGAAAGTTCACGACGTCCTGGGCAAAGTCGAAGATATATAGATAGAAATCGTGAAGAAGGGCATAAATGTCTTTGGAAAGACTATTTCGATGAGCATCCTGTTTTCCCACCTCAAACGTTTAGACGAAGATTTCGAATGAGGCGAGAACTATTTGTTCAAATAGTTAACGGTATATCTAACCATTCTATTTATTTTCAACAAAGAAAAGATGCTTTAGGAAACAATGGTCTTTCCCCTTTAAAAAAATGCATTGCTGCCATACGCCAGTTGGCATATGGCACAATTGGTGACCTCTTTGATGAATACATACGCATTGGTGAATCAACTTCAATCGAATGTCTACAAAACTTTTGTCTATGCGTGATTGAGGTTTATTCACGCCATTATTTGAGAAAACCAAATGCTAATGACATCCAAAATTTACTACAAAAACATTCAGAAAAGCACGGGTTTCCTGGTATGCTTGGAAGTATTGATTGCATGCATTGGCCTTGGAAAAATTGTTCGGTTGCATGGCAAGGTCAATATACTCGAGGTGATCAAGGTTGTCCAACAATTATGTTGGAAGCAGTTGCATCACAAGACCTTTGGATGTGACATGCATATTTCGGGGTTGTTAGGTCAAACAATGACATTAATGTACTTAACCAGTCACCGTTATTCAATGATGTATTACAAGGTTATGCTCCTGAATGCAATTTTACTGTTAATGGAAGAACATACACAAAAGGATATTATCTTGCAGATGGTATATATCCTGAATAGGATACAATGGTTAAAAGTTTTCCACATCCGGCCAACCCAAAAAGGATCAATTTTAAAGAAATTCAAGAGGCTGCAAGAAAGGATGTGGAGAGAGCATTTGGTGTTCTTCAATCTCGTTGGGCAATTGTACGAGGTCCAGCAAGATCGTGGCAACTTAAAAACATAAAGGATATAATGTATACATGCATTATATTACATAATATGATCGTAGAAAATGAAGGAAATGCAATTAGTAATTGGTCAGATGATGTTGATCCTCCTATACGTGTGAATCGAGGACCTGTCGAAGAAGTTCAATATCAAATTCAAAGAAACTCTGAACTACGCGATAATGCCGTACATCATGCTGTTCGACATGATTTAATGGAGCATATTTGGGAACGTTTTATTAATATGTGATATCACTATGTTGTATTATAATAAATAAGATGTTATCTTTTTAAAATGTTTTTAAGATTTATATATTTTTTTTATTGTTTAGAATAAAAAATATGAAGTAACTTAATAAATTAAATTATTGAATATAAAATAAAATAAAGTAATATATATATATATATATATATATATATATATATATATATATATATATATATATATATATATATTGTTTATTGCCAAAAAATATTAAATATTACTTTCTATTGAGAAAGAAAAACAAAAAAAAAAGTTTTTACAATAAAATGAGAAAAAAAAATAATAAGTTTATATAATAAATTGAGAAAAAAAAAAGATAAGAAAAGCCATACCACCGTTGAATGGGGATTAAACCCCTCATTCAATCAACCCACTCCACAATGTTTTGTATATCCATTCAACTGCCACATAAGCTTTCTTTTCCCATTAAACTCTCCATTAAATGACCATTGTAGATGGCCTTAGTTGTTTTGTGTTTCTCAAAGGGATTTGGATTAACCCTAGAAGTCGATAATTGGTGGTCCCAATATATTGATGGGAGTTTTTGACAAAAATGTTACAAAAATATTTATCAAATAAGGAGAATTTATAATTCGGGCGACATCAATACGGGTGGCAGCAATATTAGCCTACAAACCATTACCCTAGAAAGTGTGCAAATCATGCATCTCACTCTTGTTGTTAGGGTCGGTCCAAGACAATTTGAGGCCCGAGACAAAATACAAAATGGGGCCCTTCATGACATCTCTGAATACTTTTATTAACTAAAGAAAATAATGCAATTGTAGGGTGGGGATTCCCCAGCTATAAAAATAAAAAAAGCTTCCCAAAAACGGATCAAAAGCCACCAAAAGCTTAACAACTATTAAATATAAAACAACAAAGAAACATTATGAACCTTCCTAATACATAAACATAACAAAGAAAAACTAAAAAATTACATTTACCAATTTTTTAGATGCAAAGTTATCGATTATTCTAGTAAATTCAATATCATCTAGCAAATCTTTCTTAATTCGTAATGTGGCAAAACTATTCAAACTTCTTAATTTTATAGTCTGCTGTAAGAAAGTGAAATGCAACAGAAATCAAAAATACAACAAATATCTGGAATTTAGAATGAGACACTGTAAGAACAAGAATCAATATTTGCATCAGATTAAAAAAAATCGAATTTAAAAGTCTAAGATCAAAATGTGTATAATTTTATTCAATTGTAAAAAAAAAAATCGAAATTTGAATTAGATTAAACTTACATAGATTCAGAAATCAATTCATGATTTGAGTCTTTAAATTGTTTGAGTCTCAAACTTGGGAATGATTCAATCCTTCATAAATAAACAAAAAAAAAAAAAAAAAAACATAGGGGTATTTCAGAAATTAGAACTAACTAAGGCTATTTCTGATTCAGCAATTAGTCACAGATTCAGAATAAATTTAAGAATCTCATCTCCTGCTCTATTAATTTCAAAAATAAGAATGAAGAATCGCTTGATGCACTCTCAACTCTCAAGGGAAAATCGATTAGAGATTAATAAGGGATGGAAGAAATTGTGGGATAATGAGATTTAGAAATCAGAAAAGAAAAAAAAAAAGAATCAAAAGAATAGAAGTAACCGTTGTGTGGAGTCTGGAGAAGTGGAAGCGGTGCATTTGGAGTCTCCATAGAAATCGTTGATAGCCTTGGAAAAAGGGATTTGTGAACGCATGCTCGACATCTTGCTCCCGCTTTTCGGTTCGTCTCATATATTATAATTTGGCCTAACTAGTGGACTAGGCTAAAAATAATGGGCTAACTCAATATAGCAAATGCAAAATGGGGGCCCTTTGGTATTTAGGGGCCCGGGACGGTCGCCCAGCTTGCCCAGGCCCACGGGCTGGCCTTGCTTGTTGTTCATCCCTTATTTTCCATCGACCAAGGCTTCTAAGCCCCCTAAATCCTAATTTTGTCGCCTCAGCCGGCCACTAAGGCTATACGGTGTGGTTCCATAATTATCGGAGGCATTCATATAGACGGATCTATCTTGGAGCTTGGGGTAGCATGGGATGCCTCTCAAAAAATTTCAGTAGTATAAATTTTATTGGAAAATTTAGTTTATGTTGCGGTGATACCCAAAAAAAAAAAATTGGGCTACCTTGAAAAAATTAGGTTATTTTTAAATGGTAAATTCAATTACCAAGTAGTACAAACTTGTTAAGCTCAATTGGCCAATTGTCCAACACCAAATTATTTCAATGAAATACAAAATTTAACCAAATACCAATGAAAAATTGGAAATCACAAATTTAGAAATCCAACCAACACTCGATAGACTTTTCCTGACTCGAACTCCCCCCTCCTGCGACTCACTTACGTTGCAATGTTGCTTTCCTTCTTTTTGTTGGCGATTAGCCTCCGACGGTTGATGTTTTTGACGAAACTTCTCCGATGTTGGGTGATTATTGATCAAAGTGGACAATGAATTAAGCAAGTAAGTACAAAAATTAATGATTATTGTTTAGTTAATTGAAATTCAATTTTTTGGCATTGTGTTGAAAATTTAGAAATTACCAATTAGGATTGTTAGATTAGGTTTCTAGGGTTAATAATTAATGATTATTTGAAACTTGAAATCAACTTTATAGTTGATATATTTTGATAATTTGGTTGTAGATTGCTATTTATTGTTGAAACTTGAAATCAAGTTTATAGCTGATATATTTTGATAATTTGATTGTAGATTGTTATTTGTTGTTGAAACTTGAAATCAAGTTTATAGTTGATATATTTTGATAATTTGATTGTAGGTTGCTATATGTTGTTGAAACTTGAAATCAAGTTTATAGTTGCTATATTTTGATTGTAAGTTGTTATTAACAAATTTTTCAAAAGACAACTATATGTTGGAGACAACAATGATGAAGAAATTTCAAAAAAAAAATCTAAAGAATTTGGGGTTTTTTTATTATTTTTTTTATTGTATACTACTCGTTTTTTTGGACACCCCATTTACTTTGACCCTAGCTCCGCCATTGTATTCAAACGTGACATCTTTACCAGCGGTGAACACTACGCCGCTCCCTCTTTTTTACCGGTCGTAGTTTATTGTTGGTGGGTTTTGGTGGGTTTCCACCGGTGGTAACTTTGAATGTTGGAGCTTTGTGACCGTTATTGTGACCATTGCTGCCAATTTAATTGTTTTTTTTTTCATTTTTCCTTACCACCATAAATATGAACATATAAATCAAAACCTATTCACTTAAACCTATATAGATCTTTGTATTTCTTTCATATCTTTTTAGAAAATCCTCTCAAAAAATGGAAAATTCATTACAAACTTGTAAGTTGTTGCTAACTTTTAGTCAAGTTGTTTCTAAATCATGAGAAACGATTATTGAAATGGTAGAAATAGAAGAAGATGATGAAGAAGAAGAAGACGAGGAGGAGGAGGAAGTCGAACCTAGGATGCGGAAGATGTTTCTCAAAGATTGTTGGGATGAAAACACTTGTCTAATGTCACACTACTTCAACGAAAATTTTCTTTACGGAGAATACTTGTTCTGACGTCGATTTCAAATGGCGAAACATTTATGTCTTCGTATAGTAGGTGATGTTACTAACATTTTTGAATATATCAGACAATGTCGGGATGCAAGAGGTGCATATGGGGTTTCAGAAATACATAAGTGCGCAATTGTGGTTCGTTAATTAACTTATGGTTCCGTTTTTGATTCATGAGATGAATATTTTCAAATGTATGAGCGGGTTGTCAGGACAGTTTAGATGAGTTTTGCATATGCGTTGTCGTTATTTACGGCCCAAGGTATTATGTAAACCCACTTTTATTGATGTTCAATCATGATATGCTTATCATCCTAGTGTTCATGGATTTATTGGGATGCATGTAAGTTTGGATTGTCTTCATTGGGTATGGGGTAGTTGTCTTAATGCATAGAAAGGGTAATTTACACGGGGTTACAAAGGACACGCAACAATCATACTTGAAGTTGTTGTGTCACAAGATCTTTGAATTTGGCATGCATTTTTTGGTGCTCCCAGTTTAAACAGCGATATTAATGTTTTAGACATGTCACCCATATTTAATGGGGGGTTTTTATGGCATTGTCGAATTGGACATGTAAGCAAGAAACGCATAGGCCAACTCCAAAAGGATGGAGTCTTGGAGTCATTTGACCTAAAGTCAGATGATAGCTGTGAATCTTGTTTGCTTAGGAAAATGACAAAGTCACCCTTCACTGGTACTTGTGCTAGGGGTGAGGGTTTGTTGGACCTCATACATACTGATGTGTGTGGACCCTTCAGAACCACCACAAGAGATGCTAACTACTTCTATGTGACTTTTACTGATGATTTTAGTAGATATGGATATGTCTACTTAATCAAGCATAATTCAGAGACCTTTGAAAGATTCAAAGAGTTCAAACAGGAAGTGGAGAATCAGTTGAGCAGGAACATTTAGATGCTTCGATCTGATCGAGGTGGTGAGTATCTTAGTACAGAGTTCCTTGACTATCTTAAGGAATGTGGGATTATCTCACAATTGACACCTCCCAGGACACCACAACTTAATGGTGTGTCTAAGAGGCGCAATCGAACCTTGTTGGATATGGTTCGTTCCATGATGAGTTGAGCTTTGATACCAATCTCATTATAGGGGTATGCCTTAGAGACTGCCGCCCATATCCTTAATCTAGTCCCTATAAATAAGGTTGCCAAAACACCTCATGAGATGTGGACCGGAAAAGTTCCCAATCTGGACCACATAGGAAATGACATCCTAACTAATTGGAAATGACATCCCAACTCTGTAGGAAGTGAAGTCCTGGCTTGGGAAGTGTTTCGCTATGAAGGACCTTGGAGAAGCTGCTTATATGCTAGGGATAAGGATTTTGAGAGATAGGAGTAAAAGGATAATTGGACTTAGTCAGAGTACCTATTGGGTTTTGGTATAATACAACATCCTATGGTGCACATACAACCCTAAATACCTTGGATCTATGTTTTCACTAATTATACATGCAAATGGTTTCCAAGGTATTGAACCTATAGCTAGCATGAAATTGTTAAAATACTAGATAGTGTAACATACCTTTTTGTATGGTTGGAGGTCTTGATGTATTTAGCCTTAAGAACTTAGCCCCAATAGTGTGGAATCCTCAAATAAAGTCACAACACATCAAGGACAAAGGTAGGACTTGAGAGAGAATCTCCATGCACTCTAAAACCTTCATGAACTCCAAGAACATGCACACACACTAAAGGTGGAGGTTTTTAGGTCATAACATGTGTATTTATATGTGTTGAATTCTAAGAGTCATGGGTATAACCCAAACCCATATCCATGGATTTTATGATCCATGGTTCATGTGGCCTAACTCTTTATGTATCCATACATAAACTTGGTCCAACATGGATCATAAACCCAACACATATAAATATAACTAATTACCATAATTAGTCCCCATAGTTTTAATTAGTCTCTTTTGATCACTAAATTAATTCCAAATTAATTGTTGATCAATACTAATTAAAACATATGATTTCATATTAATATATTAGAACTTATAATATATTAATAAATCATATATAACCTCTTCTCTCAAAAGTCCATCCTAACAAATTGTCCTGATGATATGCAACCCAAATGGACCATGCTACTCTTGGGTCGAATACATATCAACTAATAGTTATGGGCTTAAACACCTAATCCAATAGTCTTCCACTTAGATAAGTCTAAAACTATTATTACGTATGACTCCAAAACCCGACTAGCAATCGTAGCTCTTAAAGCCGTTGTCGAACTCTGAACAATCAATGACACGTCCATTAGATAAGGGATCATATATTCCTCCATTCTAGATATCATATGGACTGATACATGGATTGTAATCATTCTCTCTATCCATTTGTTGTTTCCTGATTTCCAATTTATGAAGACTGAATAATTGAACAAATCAAATCAGTCCAGGCCTGGCCGAGCACTTACGTTTGTCATCACCAAATCATCGAGGGGCCCACAGATATCGCTTTTATCCCTCCAAGGGTAAAATGGATAAACTTAGTCTCATATGCTTGTTCTACTACTTGTTGAATCATAAACAAAGGCACGTATTATAACATCGAGTTACCAAATGTGTTTACGTGCAATCAATGTATAACCAACTCATAGGTAACAAGTCATATCTCTAGGTTTGAAGAATATAAAATATTATCGTCTCATGATCACTCGTGATAAAATCCATGAAGTGATTCAAATGAGCATCGGTTTAATCCAATACTCGAATCTTATTCTAGGAGCACTCATGAATGTTGCAGCAAATTTTACTATGTCCAACACCTTAGACATCTACAAACCCAATTCATGACAGTCTTGCATTATGTAACAGTAAAAAATTTTAAGCCAAATTTAAACTTTTAAAACACGTCGAATTCATCAAAATATTACAACTTTGTTTTCAAAATACATTTATATAAGAGTTTTCCCAGAAACATAACATAATAGGAGGAGCTGTACGATCACGCCTTCACCTTGCCGCGATCCTCTGAGGTACCTAAAACAATAAACTGAAACTGTAAGCTCGAGAGCTTAGTGAGTTACCCCCAAAATACCGATACACATACAGTCCACATAACCCTATCACACCATAACATATCATAACAAACTGAGTAGAACAACACATAGCGGGTCCCCATGTTTACAAATTGGAATACCCCTGGGCCCACAGTGTGAGTCTGGAATGCCTACCGGGACCTCAGCTCACATCCGGATTGCCACCGAGCCCTCAGTACGAGTCTGGAATGCCTACCGGGCCCTCAACTCGTATCTAGAATGCCCCCAAGTCCTTAGTATGAGTCTGGAATGCCTACCGGGCCCTCAACTCATATCTGGAATACTCTAGGGTTTGTTGGCTACCGCACGGAGTAGTACAAGCTCAACCCATCCTACATAACATATCACATGTAACAGATAATGCACATATAGGAAATCAATCAGTATCACAGGTAGTCCTACATATCTACCCGCAAGCGTATCAAACTAGCATGCATAACTAACTCCTACTCAACATAATACAACTACTAGGATATCATATCCAATGGGCTGGCCTTGGTGCCTTAGACCCCTTAGTATAGTGAGGATAACTCACCTCACAATTGTCGTCGGAAATATAAAAAAACTCAACTCCCGGGTCCAACACGAACTCCACCACCTATAAGTACCACACAACCTTTTTCATAAATCTCCCAATCTCAGAAACCAACAGAATTCAATTGGTCAACCCTTGGTCCAAGTCAAAGTCCACAGTCAGAGTCAAAAGTCTATGTTGACTCGACTCGCCGAGTTATTCCTGAATTCGAGAAGTCGTGAAATCCTTGATTGTCTCGTCGAGTTCATATGCGGCCAAGATTGGAAGAAGCCCTAGCCAACTCGCCGAGTTCAAGGCAATCTTCAACGAACTCGCCGAGTTCATGGCTATCTCCAACGGACTCTCCGAGTTCCTCATTCAAGTCGTCGAGTCCATGCAGTTCTTAATCCATGCATATGCTTTTTAAGCCATGGCAAGGCCCCAAATTACATATCCAAGCTCCTAAGGCATGTTTATCACGTAAAGTTGCAATCTTTACGTACATGCAAAGCTCTAAAGGCCCTAAATGATCAATCTAAGCTCTTTAATGGAGTTTTACACCTTGGGAGAGTCTCATCCTTGTACAAGCTGGGAACTTTATGGATCTAGAGGTCAGGGGAAGTCCAGATATGAAGTTACAACTTCAGATCTTAGCTTAAACATGGAGAGCCCTTCATAACACCCATCCAAGGGAGGTTCAAAGTGAAAAGAGCTTAAGGAACAACCTAATACCTTCCAGAGAGTGATGAATGATGAAATCCATTAGCTTCCCATGAGTTCATGGCCTTGCTTTTCCTTGCTTCTTCAAGTGCTTCCTTCCAAGGTTACTCCTTCGAGCTTGGACACACCAAAGAACACACACACACACACACACATTTTAGGGTTTGTGAGGGACAAGAAGTAGTAAGGGGAGGCTGGTGGAGTCCAATGATCCTTTAAATAGGGTGTAAAACCCGCAGAATTTAGGGTTTCATCTTCCAGCTCCTACTCGCCGAGTCCCTTGGTGGACTCGCCGAGTCTGTCACTAAACACGCGTTCCATTCCCACTGCTACTCGGCGAGTAGGGCAACCAATTCGCCGAGTAGGACATAAGACTAATTATTATTTAATTAAATTCATACCTAGAAATCGGGATGCTACAATTCTCACCCGCTTGAACTAGACTTCGTCCTCGAAGTCTGCTGCGGTGAACAGTCCCGGATAATGTTCCTGCATTTCTGCCTCTGCCTCCCACGTACATTCAGATCCCTTCTGATGCTCCCATTGTACCTTCACCAAAGGTATTTCCTTGTTCCTTAGTATCTTCACCTTTTTCTCCAGTACGGCCACGAGCCTCTCCACATAGTTCAGACGCTCATCGACCTGAATATCATCCGGCAGCTCTAGCCTGTAAGCCACCTTGCCAACCTTGGCAATGATCCTGAATGGACCGATATATCGGGGACCCAATTTTCCCCTCTTCCTGAAGCGGATCACGCCCTTCCAGGGCGAGACCTTTAGGAGTACCATATCCCCCACTTGAAATTCCAACTCGGATCGACGTTTGTCGGGATAACTATTCTGTCGACTCTGAGCGGTCTGCAAATGCTCTCTAACTTGCTGGATCTTTTTGGTAGTCTGGAAGACTACCTCCGTACTACCCATCACCCTGTGTCCAACTTCGCCCCAACAGACCGGGGTGCGACATCTCCGCCCGTACAACAGCTCGAATGATGGGGCGCCCAGACTAGAATGATGGTTGTTGTTGTAGGCGAACTCCGCAAGCGGTAGATGAGAATCCTAGCTCCCACCGAAATCAATGACACATGCTCTCAACATGTCCTCGAGGGTCTAAATAGTCCGCTCACTCTGGCCATCGGTCTGTGGGTGGAATGTTGTGCTGAAGTGCAACCGCGTGCCCATCTCCTCGTGAAACTTTTGCTAGAAGCGGGAGGTAAACCTGACATCCCGATTAGAGACAATGGAGACAGGAACCCCATGGCGAGACACGATCTCCCGAACGTACAATTCGGCCAATTTCTCGGCCGATGGGCGCTCTTGGTTAATCGATCCACGATGACCAATATAGCATCAAACCTCTTTGTTGTCTTCGGCAATTTGGTAATAAAATCCATCGTGATCTTTCCCATTTCCACATGGGAATCTCTAGGGGCTGCAGTTTCCCATGCGGCCTCTGATGCTCGGCCTTGACCATCCTACAGGTCAAGCACCTCTCAACGTACCAAGCTATTTCCTACTTCATGCATGGCCACCAATAACTCAACCTCAAATCTCGATACATCTTGGTGGCCCCCGGGTGAATAGAGAAATGAGACTTATGAGCCTCCTCCATAACCGTCTGCCTAACCCCACCCATCATTGGGACCCAAACTCGACTGCATCGGGTTAATAGTCCCCGACTATCCTTCACAAACTGGGTGTTCTCTCCCTTGATCCTTTCTAGCTTCCAATTCTCCGGGCGGATGCCCTCAACCTGAGCATCTCTGATCAAACCCACCAGCGGAGAATCCACTGCTATCCTCATACATACCGCTGGGGTGGAAGACCTCGCTGACTTGCGCCTCAAAGCGTCCGCCACTACATTCGCTTTACCGGGATGGTAAAGGATCTCACAATCGTAGTCCTTGACTACATCCAGCCACCTGCATTGCCTCATGTTCAGGTTCGGCTGATCCATGATATGTCTCAAGCTCTTGTGATCCATGTAATGGTACAACGGACCCCGTAGAGGTAGTGTCTCCATATCTTGAGGGAAAACACCACCACCCCCAATTCCAAGTCATACGTAGGGTATCTCATCTGATGCGGCTTCAGTTTCCGCGATGCGTAGGCTATCACTCGTCCTCTTTTCATGAGGACTGCCCCTAAACCTGTGATGGATGCATCACAGAACACCATAAAATCCTCGACTCCCTTCGGGAGTGTCAATACTGGAGCCTCGCACAATTGCTGATGGAGGGTCTAAAACGCCCTCTGATGCTCGGGGCCCCATCAGAAATCCACTCCCTTCCTATTCAGATGAGTGAGTGGCACTGCGATCTTGGAGAAGTCCCGTATAAACCTCCGGTAGTACCCTGCCAATCCCAGAAAGCTCCTAATATCCGAGGGAGATTTCGGAACCTCCTACTGCATAACCGCCTCGATTTTGGCCGGATCGACCAAAATCCCTTCTTGGTTAACGAGATGTCCAAGGAACTGGACCTCCCGTAACCAAAACTCACACTTCAAGAACTTGGCGTACAACCGTTCCCATCTCAGAACTCCCAACAGCTCCCGCAGATGCTCCTCATGCTGCTCTCGGGTCTTGGAATACACCAAGATATCATCTATAAATACTATGACCGAGCAATCAAGCATCGGTCTACAGACCCGATTCATCAGGTCCATGAACACCGTTGGCACGTTGGTGAGCCCGAACGGCATCAACACGAACTCGTAATATCCATAACGAGTTCGGAACGCGGTCTTCTCCACGTCCTCCTCTCTGACCCTGACCTGATGATACCCAGACCTCAAGTATATCTTGGAAAAGCAAGATGCACCCTGCAACTGGTCGAAGAGATCGTCTATCCTCGGGAGTGGGTAACGGTTCTTCACCGTCAACTTATTCAACTACCGGTAGTCGATACACATCTGGTGCAAACCATCCTTTTTTCGGACGAAAAGTATCGGTGCTCCCCATGGAGAACTGCTAGGTCGAATGAACTGCTTGCCCAGCAGTTCCTGCAGCTGCGATGATAGCTCCTGCATCTCTGGTGGTGCCAATCGGTACAACGCCTTAGCAATAGGGGCTGCACCTGGCACCAGGTCAATCCTAAACTCGACCTACCTTTCCGGAGGTATCCCTAGTAACTCCTCCGGGAATACATCTGCGAACTCCCTGACCACCGGTACGTCGGAAACTGAAATCTGGTCCCTGGCTCGCGTATCTATCACATACGCTAGATAACCTGTACACCTATGCTGAAGGTACTGTCGTGCCCTGGCAGCTGAACAAAACCCTGATCCCACTCTGGTGCCTTCGCCATATACAATCAGTTCTCCCCCACTTGGGGTTCGAACTACAACACGCTGCCCTTCACAGTCGATCATGGCACCGAATCGACTGAGCCAATCCATGCCTACAATCACGCATACCTCCCCCATGGGAATCGGAATCAAATCTATCAGAAATGACACCCCGAAAATCTCCAAGTCACACCCTTGATAAACTGAAGAAGCAGAAACCCCGTGTTCGTTGGCAATAGACACCCGCAACGAACACTCTAACTCGCCCACTGGTGCACTGAACCCCCTACTAAATGTCTGAGATACGAAGGACCAACTCACCCCCGAGTCAAATAAGACCAAAGCAGGTAAGGATTTCACTAAAAACGTACCTAACCATAGGGGAAGCAGATAAGAATGCAACATATATAGAAAAACGAGATAAGGATAGAAACATACCAACAACCACATCTGGTGCTGCTTTGGCCTCCTCCGCTATGAGCTGGAAGGCACGACCCTGAGCCTTTTGGAGGCTCTGCCCTGACTGATCTCCCATCCGTGATCCTCAAAGTAGCCGGTGCTGGAGCCTGCGCCGGCTTCGCAGCGAATAACGGGCAGTTGGCCTTCAAATGGCCAACCTGATCACAGTGGTAACATAACCTCATACTCTAAACTGGAGTGGCCTGGCGACAGTCCCTCGCGTAATGCCCCTCCTTGCCACACTTGTGGCATCCACTAGCAGCTCGACACACACCAGAATGACCCTTGCCACACTTCCCACATGTGCGGCTCTGCTGACCCCCGGTCCTAGTATCAGCGGTCTTAGACTGCTTCGGTGCCAGCTGAGAATGTGTCGGGGCCTGCCGCTATTCTCTCAACTGTTGCTCAATCTCCAACTCACGCCGTCTGGCGGCCTCCTACAACTCTAGAAGAGTATCACATCGCTGGGTAGACACAAACTGACGGATATCTGTCTTGAGCATGCTCAGATAACGGGTCATCTGAGCCTGCTCTGAAGCAAACTTTGGGAAAAACATTGCCCTCTCAGTGAACATCTGGGTGATCTCCGTCACCGACTCCCCATCCTGTCTCAAACTCAAAAAATCCTGTGACAATCGCTCCCGTTCAACCCGTGGAATGTAACGGGCACGGAACATATCCCTGAACTACTCCCAAGTAACAGCAGCTCTCTGATCATCAGAGTATGACCCAGTCGCAAGTCTCCACCAGTCCTTGGCCCCCGACCTAAGCAGGTTTAGAGCACACCTGACCTTCTGGTCAGTAGGACACGAGCAGGTAAAGAAACACCCCTCCACATCTGGAATCCACCTCATAGCCTTGATGGGATCCTGCGTCCCATCAAAAGTAGGGGGCTTCGTGTTATTGAAGTCCCAGTACTGAAAACCTCTACCAACTCCTCCCCATGTCGCTGATATAGCTGATGCAGCTGCTGCGGCGGCTGTCTCTACAAGGGCTGCATAACGGTCATCAAAATACTCCACCATGGCGGTCTTGATCGATCCGAACATCTTCGATAATTGAGCCCGGAATGCAGAAACGACCTCATTATGCAGGATTTCCCGAATCCTGGCATCCAACTCCTCTATACCCATCTGCACCACTGGATCAGGTGCTGTCGGCCCCTCCTAACCTCCATCCCCTGATCCTGATCCCAAACCGGATCCAGCCATGAAGCGTCTCATCATCACCATTCTGAAACATATCACAAGATATTAGATAACTCATATAAATCTTTGGGAGCCAACTCCTTACTAACCCTAGGGATTGTGACTTACTTGGCACGCGTATAGGTTCTGTGCTTTTCAGTAGCATGGCCCCCTACTACCTTCCACACCTACCCATATTCATCTCGAGTATCCCCACAACACCCTAACAATATGCACAACATGGCGAGCGCTCAACCCTCACTCCTACAGGAATGCTAAATATCTCATAACTGACCTCCCGGTCTCACTCAATCCCTCCTATCCATGAAACTTCCACCAACCCTGCAACACTAATGTATGCTAGCCATACATAATGTTGTACCCTATAGACTTTCGAATATCCAATCCTACCCCAAGCTCCCAATCAAACAAGAACAGAACATAAGGCCAAATCAAACATTCTCAAGCTATAAGATCTTAATTAGGTACAACTGTGATGCATACATTAGACAACTATAGTAATGATGTCAATCTCACATAAGGAATCCCTAGGCTATCAGGCATCATATAATCAGGCAATTCTATCATGCAATTCCTGAAGATCCCTAGCCTAGTACTAGCATGTTTGTTCTAACATATCACGATATCAAATAACTATATGGTATTTTGGGGTCTACTTACTGGCTCCGGCTGATCGTACACCCTGCATCCTCCTTTACTTATTTTGAAAACCATTTAAAACCATTTTGAAAATCTTTCCTTGATTTGAGACTGGATTCACACGAATGTTCCTCCAATTCACTCAAACCAAGGCTCTGATACCAACTTGTAACACTAAAAAATTTTAAGCCAAATTTAAACTTTCAAAACACGTCGAATTCATCAAAACATTACAAATTTGTTTTCAAACTACATTTATATCAGAGTTTTCCCAGAAACATAACATAATAGGAGGGGTTGTACGATCATGCCTTCACCTTGCCGCGATCCTCTGAGGTACCTGAAACAATAAAATGAAACTGTAAGCCCGAGAGCTTAGTGAGTTACCCCCAAAATACCGATACGCATACAATCCGCATAACCCTGTCACACCATAACATATCATAACAAACTGAGTAGAACAACACATAGCGGGTCCCCATCTTTACAAACTGGAATACCCCTGGGCCCACAGTGTGAGTATGGAATGCCTACCGGGACCTCAGCTCACATCCGGATTGCCACCGAGCCCTTAGTACGAGTCTGGAATGCCTAATGGGCCCTCAACTCGTATCTGGAATGCCCCTAAGTCCCCAGTATGAGTCTGGAATGCCTACCGGGCCCTCAGCTCATATCTAGAATACTCTAGGGTTTGTTGGCTACCACACGGAGCAGTACAACCTCAGCCCATCCCACATAACATATCACATGTAACAGATAATGCACATACAGGAAATCAATCAGTATCACAGGTAGTCCTACAGACCTACCCTCAAGCGTATCAAACTAGCATGTATAACTAACTCCTACTCAACATAATAAAACTACTAGGATATCATATCTAATGCGCCGACCTTGGTCTGTCGTCGGAAATAAAAAAAACTCAACTCCCAAGTCCAACACAAACTCCACCACCTATAAGTACCACACAACCTTTTTCATAAATCTCCCAATCCTAGAAACCAACAGAATTCAATTGGTCAACTCGTGGTCCAAGTCAAAGTCCGCAGTCAGAGTCAAAAGTCTATGTTGACTCGACTCGCTGAGTGTAGGTCACCGACTCGCCGAGTTCTTCCTGAATTCGAGAAGTTGTGAAATCCTTGATTGGCTCGTCGAGTTCATATGCGGCCAAGATTGGAAGAAGCCCTAGCCAACTCATCGAGTTTTCTAACAACTCACCAAGTTCAAGGCAATCTTCAACGAACTCGTCGAGTTGTTCATCCAACTCGCCGAGTTCATGGCCATCTCCAACGGACTCGCCAAGTTCCTCATTCAACTCGTTGAGTCCATGCAGTTCTTAATCAATGCAGATGCTTTTTAAGTCATGGCAAGGCTGCAGATTACAGATCCAAGCTCCTAAGGCATGTTTATCATGTAAAGTTGCAATCTTTACGTACATGCAAAGCTCTAAAGGCCCTAAATGATCAATCTAAGCTCTTTAATGGAGTTTTACACCTTGGGAGATTCTCATCCTTGTACAAGCTGGGAACTTTATAGATCTAGAGGTCAAGGGAAGTCCAGATCTGAAGTTACAACTTCAGATCTTAGCTTAAACATGGAGAGCCCTTCATAACACCCATCCAAGGGAGGTTCAAAGTGAAAAGAGCTTAAGGAACAGCCTAATACCTTCCAGAGAGTGATGAATGATGAAATCCCTTAGCTTCCCACGAGTTCATGGCCTTGCTTTTCCTTGCTTCTTCAAGTGCTTCCTTCCAAGGTTACTCCTTCGAGCTTGGACACACCAAAGAACACACACACACATTTTAGGGTTTGTGAGGGACAAGAAGTAGTAAGGGGAGGCTGGTGGAGGTCAATGATCCTTTAAATAGGGTGTAAAACCCGCAGAATTTAGGGTTTCATCTTCCAGCTCCTACACACTGAGTCCCTTGGTGGACTTGTCGAGTAGGTCACTAAACACGCGTTCCATTCCCACTGCTACTCGGCGAGTAGGGCAACCAACTCGCCGAGTAGGACATAAGACTAATTATTCTTTAAGTAAATTCATACCTGGAAATCGGGTCGCTACACATTAATACCTACTTCCAACGTATTATCAATTGTGGATGGTTTGAATAACTTAGTCATTTGGGAAGAATAACCTAGCTATTCTGGAAGTCAAAACATGCAAAGTGAAACACAAGAATAATACTAATGACTCTATGGTCCCAAGCACCTTTGAGAGTAAATAAAACTCCTTGTATTTAAACACCATATTGATTACTCATTATTCATTGTATAGTGTTTCAAATAATCAACTTTACACTTGAATCAAAACAATAGTCATGCCATGCTCCAAGCATGCACACTATGTTTATCTAAATATTAGTTATGCCATATACCAAGTATGCACACTAAGTTTGTATATGATCTTTTACTTTGTGAAATAGATCGATTGAACATAATTCCAATGATTCTCATTTCACAATCCCAAATCCTCATTGTAAATGTAAGAATTCCAAATTCCTGCCATTTACCGAAATCTGTTAGATTCTAAACTTATATGCATTGATCATTTCGTAATTATTATGCACAAAGTCACAAAGACTTGTCAATAGACATTACATAGTATTCCACTGGAGATTGATTCCATGGAAACGAAGTTTCAAATTCAAAGTACATTACTTTGAACATCCTTCTTGCAATAAGCTTTCTAATCTTACACAGATTTGAAGAACAACTTCCACCTATGGAAACCTTTCCAGATTACCATTTTGACTATCACTTCTGAACAAGAGTTACCTCTTTTCAGAATATGTCAATATGGTCCTTCCAAAATTAACACTTATACTTCCAACTGTCCATGAGCAACCAATCTTTGGTAAACCTTATATTATCCTCGACAATTGTTTAATCATTTTAGTCATATCCAATTCTAGACTTTTCCCCTCTTAATGCCCTGAGCATTTGGAAAATTTAGAAAGGATGAATATTACAACACATGCAATCGATCCTATATCCGAAGCATATGGGACACGATTCATGATGTATCACATAAAGACGTGATCATAGACCAGTCTTTTGCTACAATATTTATTATTTGCCATGTTTTCAAAATTTTACTATCATAATCGAATTTTGAGAAAGCAATGTGTATAGAATTTCCTTAATTCGAACCATTCTAACATAAAATTCATAAATATATTTGACTAAAGATGATTAAAATCTCATTCTAAGCTTTTATAATTGAAATGAAGTATAATTTCCTCTCCCTTAATTATAGCAAAACAACTTTTCAATCCCTGCAACTTCACGAATTGAAACTTTTGTTTTCTATAATTAACATTGCTAACTCGCAATATTAAACATAATTATCATGCTCCCGCTAACATGATGATTGTTAGCATAACACTTATGCTCCCACTAGCTTTGACATATATCCAGAAATTAGTTGGACTTCTAGAAATCAATACTTTAATGACTCTCTTGCCAAAGTTCAGATTTCCGATACAAGATGCTTTGATAAGACTTTATCAAAATCATATACATTTCCTTAGATAGCTCACATGTAAGTCTAAGAAATTTTAGAACTATGAAAAGGGATGTCATAATCATAGTCTCAATTGTTTAGACCTTTTCCATTTCTCATAAGTCTATGTTAGTGTGTCGGTTACCCACACACGCTCCACTAACAACTTTGAGAATGCAAATGTCACAATTGCTATCTTATAAAAAACTACTTAGTGAAAGTGTTTACTCACCATCATTTTCATGAATCGGAGAGAAACCGTATGACACTTAGATTTTATAGTGTATGAGTTCCTATCCATATGAATTTTGTCAAAACCATAATCACAAGACAAGGTTAGTGACACTTCCAAATTCAAATGGATTGAACTTGTGCATATTTGAACATTCAATCCAATTAATACAGAAATCCCAAGATCTCAAAATCATAAATCCCATGCGTGTGTACGGATCAAGCCGACGCCTTCCCACGGTCGTCACTAGTACCTGAAACAAATAACACCAAAAACTGTAAGCACAAAGCTTAGTGAGTTCCCCAAAATACCACATATAACACACATTAGCCACTCGAGGCTATAACTCTGTGGGTCCGTGCACCCAAACTCTGTGAAACCTCAGGTTCTAACTCTGTAAACATGCACAACATAAATCACAAAGAATAATGCAGCGCAACACATAACATATAAATATAGCATACAAGCACTGTATCACATAACTCTATTTACCTACTCAAGGTAAAGTATAGTGAGAAAACTCACCTCGCGTGTCTCGGTAATCGTAAATCCCTGAAATCACTAGTGCTCGATCTCCCGAGCTATAGTCCTCCTATAACACAATACATCTCTAATTAACACTTTCCCAACTAAGGTTGACTATCCCTAAACAAGTCAACATAGGTCAACACTGGTCAATGGTCAATGGTCAACTTTGACCAGACTCGGCGAGTGCACTATAACGACTCGGTAAGTCTAAGCGCATACACTGATTTCCCTGGAATCCTCACTTGACACGTCGAGTATTCTCCTAACTCGACAAGTTCCACCTGGCATGAGTTGTGGGGCCTCCACGACTCAACTCGCCGAGTCTCAAGAACAACTCGGCGAGTCCCAGCTTGACTCAGTCCACCTGTCAACCCACTCTGAGTCTCCCTGACTCACTGAGTCAATCCCTCAACTCGGCAAGACCATTCGCTGAGTGGTGCTGGGCAATCTTCATGCTACTCGCCGAGTCTGTTCTTCGGACTTGGCGAGTCCATGCCATGCAACGACTCAAACTCACTCCTAAGGTTAGATCTATTCCACTAACTCATACATCTAGTCCTTCCAAGCTTATTTATCACGTAAAGTCGCTATCTTGATGTACATACAACCTCTATATGACCATATATGATGATTTAGCCACAAATACCACAACTTAAGGTCATAACCTCCATTGTTCTTCATAAAGCTTGATGAATGAGGCTCTCTGGACCTCTATGGATCCAGATCCAAAGCCTCATCACTAGCAAGGGACTATTTGGGCATCAAATCAACCCAACAAAGGCCACAAGAAACCCTAAATCCAATTATACTCCATAAAACAGAAGATGAGCTGAAATAATAACTCAAGTTCGATGATCTAAGCTTCAAATCCACAGTATAACAACCTCCTTTGCTTCCTCTTGGCTAGGACCTCCTTCTTCTTTGCTAAACAACACCACAAAGGTCAAGAATGACTTCCTTTCTCTCTCAAAACGTTCAAGCACTCTAGGGTTTCTCTCTATGGACTGGTGAGCAAAAATGACGGCCATAAGGCCCTTTAAATAGGTCTAAAACCCTGGGAATTAGGGTTTCATTACACAGCGTGGACTCGCCGAGTCCAGACGCGAACCCGCATCCAAAATTACGATCCTACTCGGCGAGTTGGAGCTCAAACTCACCGAGTCCACTCATAATTCTTCAAAAATGCACCAATAATAAATACCTGGAAATTCCAGGCTGTTATAATTCTCCCCCACTAGAACTAGACTTCGTCCTCCAAGTCTCGCTCTGCAAATAACTCCGGATGCTGCTCGTGCATCTCACGCTCCGGTTCCCAAGTCATCTCGGACCCCTTCCGATGCTGCCACTGAACCAAAACCAAAGGTACCTCCTTGTTCCTCATAACTTTGATTTTCCAATCTCTGATTTCCACTGGTCTCTCAGCATAATTCAGGCTCGCATCCACCTGAATGTCCTCTAATGGAACCACTGCCGACTCATCGGCTATACATTTCCGCAATTGCGACACATGGAAAGTGTCATGAATCTGCCCCAACTCTGCTGGAAAATCCAAACGATAGGCTACCCTGCCTACCCTCGCGACTACCCGAAATGGTCCGATATATCGGGGTCCCAACTTGCCCCTCTTCCTGAATCGAATAACTCCTTTCCAAGGAGAGACCTTCAGGAGCACAAAATCACCGACCTGGAACTCAAGTTCGGACCGACTTCTGTCCGCATAACTCTTCTATCGACTCTGAGCAGTCAGTAACCTCTATCTGACTTGTTGGATCTGCTATGTCGTCTGAAGTACGATCTCAGTGTTTCCCATAACGTGCTGTCCGACTTCTCCCCAGCAAATGGGGGTCCGACACCTCCTCCCGTACAACAGCTCAAAGGGTGGCATACCGATGCTCGAATGCTGGCTGTTGTTATAAGAACACTCGGCCAAAGGCAAATACGAATCCTAACTTCCCCTGAAATCCAATACGCATGCTCGGAGCATGTCCTCGAGCGTCTGAATCGTCCACTCACTCTGGCTGTCTGTCTGGGGGTGATATGCGGTACTAAAATGTAGCCTAGTACCCAGCTCCTCATGAAACTTCTTCCAGAATATGGAAGTGAAACGTACATCCTGGTCTGAGACAATCGAAACCGGCACCCCATGTCACGATACTACTTCCCTCACATATATCTCTGCTAACTTATCTGTGGAAGAACTCTTGCTGATAGCAAGGAAGTGAGCGCTCTTCGTCAACCTGTCCACAATCACCCAAATTGCATCAACTCCCCTAACAGTCCTTAGCAATTTGGTGATGAAATCCATGGTGATCTGTTCCCACTTCCATTCAGGAACCTCCAATGGCTGCAACTTACCATGCGGTCTCTGGTGTTCGGCCTTAACCCTACGATAGGTTAAGCACCTCTCAACAAACCACGCAACGTCCCTCTTCATAGAGGGCCACCAATACTCCCTCCTCAAATCCAAATACATCTTAGTGGCCCCAGGATGGATCGAGAATTTCGACCGATGAGCCTCTTCCATCAAAAGGGTACGCGTTCCTCCCACAAACGGTACCCAAATACGCCCCTGAAAAGTCATAAGCCCCCGTCCATCGGTAACGAACTCCAATACCAACCCAACAACTCGCTCCCTCTTCTGGTTTTCTGACCTTACTGCCTCAGCCTGTGCTCCTCGAATGGTGTCCAACACCAGAGTCATCACGGTCAACCGCAAACATACATCTCGCAACGGGGCGCTCTCCGCCCTACGACTCAGGGTGTCGGCTACCACATTAGCCTTGCCCGGATGGTACATGATCTCACAATCGTAATCCTTAACCACATCCAACCACCTCCTCTGCCGCATATTTAGGTTGGGCTGATCCATTAAATACTTCAGACTCTTATGGTCCGTGTATATCGTACACCGAACCCCATACAAATAGTGGCGCCAAATCTTGAGGGCGAACACCACTGACCCCAACTCTAGGTCATGGGTGGGATACCTCGTCTCATGAGGCTTCAACTGCCTCGATGCATATGCTATCACATGCCCTCTATGCATCAGTACCGCTCCCAACCCCAAGATCGATGCATCACAGTATACTACAAAGTCCTCCATTCCCTCCGGGATGGCTAACACCGGGGCCTCGCATAACCTTTGGTGAAGCGTCTCAAAGGAGGCCTGCTGCTCGGGGCCCCATGTAAAAGCGACACCCTTCCGGTTCAACCTAGTGAGTGGCACTACGATCTTAGAGAAATCCCTGATAAATCTCCGGTAATAACCGGCCAACCCTAGAAAACTCCTGATCTCAGAGGGTGACCTCGGCACCTCCCAACTCATCACTGCCTCAACTTTGGCCGGGTCGACCAATATCCCTTCCTGGTTAACAAGATGTCCTAGGAACTGGACCTCTTGCAACCAGAAATCGTTGTCACAACTAGAAATTTTGTGTCTTGTAATCACTATACTCAAGTAAATGTTGAATTCAAAAACTCAAAAGCATGTATGATGCTTACTCAATGGAAAACTAAACCCCAATTCACTACATCAAGCAATTGGAAACCCTAGAAGTTCTGGTTAGGTCCATTTTGGACTAGGACTTCCTTATTGGACTCATTGGGCCAATAAGCCTCCAATTTGACTATCATGGGATTATAACCTTCAAATGGACTCTAATTGGACCCACATCTATTTATTTCAACATTTTGGGCCATATTGGGCCTAGAATGAAATAAATTCAAAATTATGAACCATGATTAACCTAAACTAGCCCAACAAAGTGTAAAAATCATATTATATTTCTTTTGGGACTAAAAATCATCCAACTTAACATCTATATGGGCTTAGGGGCAATAAAGCCCAAAAACCTTTTTCCTTTCCAAATTCTCGGCCCAAGGCCCAAATCCAAGAAGAAAAAGGGTTGACTTCTTCATGCCACCTCACTTATGTCCCACATATTTCCATGCATGGACCAACATGCATCTATGTATGTCAACTCAACCCTTTCTCTCCTCTTTCTTCTTGTCTCGGCCGATTCCAACACACACACACACACATTTTCATCACTTTTCACATATCAACACTCTCCAAAAACTCCTCCACTCTCTTCACTATATTTCGAAGATTCAAGGGCATCCAAAGGAGGTTTTCCACAAACTCCTCATCTAAGGTAAGGTTATGCTTGGATCTATTACTTAGAGTCTTTGTTTTATCAAAATCTCTTCCTAATCCATGCAAGAATCGTGATCTTACATCCTAGAAACACATCAAACTCGAGACCTACCAAGGAAAGGTGCTAAGGCCGAAAATCACTTCATTGTTCCTTCCATTTTCTCTTCAAAACCGAAACCACACTAAGGTGAGCTTCATAACCCCTTATTTTCGGTTTTATAAGTTTTTGTGGGGGAGAATACAAGCAAAGGTGTAGATCCATCATTATGTGTATGTTGTGGTTGATTTCTATGCTTATATGTATGTTTTGTATGATTTTGATGCTAGATCTAGTTATGAAATGCTAAAAACCGAGATATATTTTATACTAGCATAAAATATACTACTACATGCAAAGTATACCAAGAAAAATAGCCAAATGGCTTGACAACACTTATTTTGGGCTACAAACTCATTTTTTTTGACATAAAATGTTAAAAATACAAAGTTGAAGGGCCTAAAATGAAATATTTCGAAATCTGATGGGTGAGATGAGTCAAAACAGTTTCCATAATGTATTTTCTGAAAATATACTATTTGGAGGATTAAAAACATAAATTCCAAGCTTAATGGGCTAAAAATGACAATTTCGGCCCAATAAGGCCCATTATGCGAAATTTTCTGTTTTGGAGGGCCAAAACTGTGTTTTTCTGTAAAACAATCGACTACTAGTGTTACAAGTACTTTTCAAAGGTTTAAAATGCTTTTCAAATATAAAAAGGACCAAAGTTGCAAAAATTTTCCAATTTGGGCCAAAAATGTAAAAATTGCGAAAAAGAGGGGTTATAACCGAGAAAACTGCAATTTCGGGGACTTAAACTGTTTTCAATGAAAAATATGCTGAAAAATATTAATTTCAATAATTTTTGGTGTTAAAATGTCAAGAAAAATGGTTTAGGGACTAAACCGGAAATTATTTTACCTAAAGGGGTGAAAAAGTAAATTTACAAAATGAAGAGGGGTTGTAAACAGAAAATTTTCAATGATAATTCAATACACTCGTTGTGAACAAAGATTGACACTACGACTCTCGATAAATTACAATACACAATATCACCAACAATCGTTATCAAACGAATTGATTCGGTCTCGAATCAATAACAAATCCAAAACTACTAACACTACAACGCTCAATACACATATGGAACTCTCGGAACTCTTTACTCTCGTGGAATTACTCAATACGTCAACGTACACTCCTTAGGCCCAAAAGTTGCAAATCATGCTTGTCGAGCCTAGCTAGCCCGATGACATGATCTTTAGGCCCAAAGGACACTTGCTTACATGTAGTTGGGTCTAATACGACTCGACCGCGTGTAAAAGGACTTTCAATGGCAAACATGATGCTGGTCCCCAAGGGTCCTTCAGTGCTGCTAGTAAAGTCGGGAACTCACGATTGCGGGTTGGGCTTCGGGCCCTTCGCAATTGCAATGGTCTTGAACGACGCAGGGAAATACCGAGGGTTTCGCACCTTCTCTTCTTCCCTCCGGTCGTGGGACTACACAAGTCCGGGAGGATTGAGTTGTGTGAATAAGTGCGAGTGACGCCTAAGGGATCGCTGGTACGATTGTCGACTGTCCGTTTTCATTGACGGACGTTACAACAATTCACCACCCACTGTATACTCCATGCCTCCGGAGCTCAACAAATACCCCTAATGTAACGAAATAACAGTACACAAACTAAGTAAAGCATAGTGATAGGAAAACGTCGGGTTTTCCTAGGGTTTTCAACAAGTACACTTATGAACTACATGTCGAATTTCACAACTCTTACGCTTACATCTATAGAATTCAAACAAGCATACTCAAGGATCTTCACATATTTTTACGCTATTCTATTTTTAGAAAATATCGAATTTTCTGGTGGTTTTCAAACAATACAAAGCATTGGATTTCAAACACTACTTATGAACTCACCAACATTTCATATGTTGACGTTTTTCAAAATACTTGTATTCTCAGGTAACAGATAAAGTGAAGGATGAATTGTACTCTATGACGTTTTGCTGTGGTTTAATTTAGTATCGAACAGTTACTTTTGAGAATGTAATGTTTTGAGACAATGTAATGAATGTAAACACTACCAGTTGTACTATTCCAATGCTTGGTGATGTATGATGTTATGTTTCATGTATATTCATTGTGATGGTATTCGATTGAGTCACGACAGCCCCCAGACGTTTTCGCCGTCTGGTTCGGGGGTGTGACAATCGCACTTGGAGAATTTGGCATAAAGCCTCTCCGACCTCAGAACTCCGAGGATCTCCCTCAAATGCTCCTCATGCTGCTCTCTAGATCTTGAATATACCAAAATGTCATCAATGAATACAATCACCTACCGATCCAACATCGGCCTGCACACCCGGTTCATGAGATCCATGAACACTGCCGAGGCATTGGTGAGTCCGAAAGGCATCACCACAAACTCATAGTGCCCATAACGCGTACTGAACGCTGTCTTCTGGACGTCCCCATCTCGCACCCTCACCTGATGGTATCCAGACCTCAAATCGATCTTGGAGAACCAAGAGGCTCCCTGCAACTGGTCGAACAAATCATTGATCCTTGGTAACGGGTAACGGTTCTTGACTGTCAACTTGTTCAACTCCCGGTAATCAATGCACATCCGGTGTGAACCATCATTCTTCTTGACAAACAGAATAGCCGCTCCCCACGGTGAGCTGCTTGGCCGAATAAACCCTTTCCCCAGCAGCTCCTGAAGCTGCGAGGATAACTCTTGCATCTCTGGAGGTGCAAGACGATAAGGCACCTTAGCGATAGGCCCGCCCCGGGACCAAATCGATACTGAACTCTACTTGCCTCACGGGAGGCACACCCGACAACTCCTCTGGAAAGACATCCGGGAACTCACGCACTATAGGAACCTCCTCCACCGACCTCGGCCTCTTGGAATCAACCCGTGTATCTGACACATACGCCACAAAACCCATATAGCCCTGCTGTAGACACTGCATCACCCTAGCGGCCGAACAAAATGCTGATCCAGAATGGGTACTCTCGCCGTACACTGTAAGAACTCCCCCACTAGGGTCTCGTATGGTCACTAGCTGTCGCTCGCAGTCGATAACCGCACCGAATCTGCTCAACCAATCCATACCCACAATGACACAGACATCCCCCATGGCAATAGGAACCAAATCAATCGGGAAATCAACACAGAAAATATCGAGTACGCACCCACGGATCACCTCCATGGCATATATCACCTTCTCGTCAGCTATGGAAACTCTCAGAGGCCGACTCAATGCCTTGCGACTAACACTGATGTGCTGACTAAAAGCCAAAGATACAAAAGACCGACTCGCACCCGAGTCAAATAATACCAAGATAGGTACGAAATTCACAAGAAAAGTACCTACGCATAACATAATATAAGCATAATATCTCAACATTACAATAAATACACGAAAGAATACATACCAGCCATGACATCGGGCGCTGCGCGGACCTCCTCCGCGGTCAACTGAAACGCTCTCCCACGTGCCCTCGGCGCCTCGACCTTCACTGGCCGACTCTCGGTAGCTCTGATGGTGGTAGGGGTAGATCCCTGAAGTGCTCCCTGAGCTGATCCTCGCAACTGCGGACACTCCGCCTTCCGGTGTCCGGTCTGGTTGCAGTGGAAACACACTGCAAACCCCTTGGGGCAGTCCTTGGCCATATGCCCCTCCTTGCCACATTTGTAGCAAGATCCAGCTTTACATACTCCATCATAACCCTTGCCGCACTTTCCACAAGTGCAGCCCTTCTAGCTCCCTGATTTGGGATCAGCGGGCTTGGCCCGCTTGGCTGCCGGCTAGAATTGTGCCGGCCGCCGATCCTCCCCTGAGACTCAGCCTCCTCCCTAGCCTGAGTCTCCAGCTCGATCTCCCTCTTCCGGGTATTTGCCTGAAGCTCAGTAAATGTCCGGTATGAGGAGTTCGCCACAAACTCCCAAATGTCTCGCCTCAAGATACTCAAATACCGGCTCATATGTGCCTGCTAAGTGGACACGTGCTCAGGGCAGAACATCGCCCTCTCGTGAAACATCCTGGTAATCACCGTAACAGACTCAGTACCCTGCTTGAGGGTCAGAAACTCCTGGGCAAAACGCTCCCTCTCCACCTGGGGAACGTACTCATCTCGAAACATGGCAGTGAACCTCTCCCAGGTCACTGCCGCAAGCTCAGCAGGTGAAAAGTGTGTTGTGACAAACTTCCACCAGTCCTTCGCTCCCAAGCGAAGCTGGTTCAGCACGAATCGTACTCTCAAATGCTCAGGAGATGAGCAAGTGAAGAAACACCCCTCTATGTCATAAATCCATCTCATAGCCGCCACCAGGTCCTGGGTCCCATCAAAATCTGGTGGTTTCGTGTTGCTGAACTCCCGGAACAGCAACGCATCACCACCCTGCGGCCTCGCAGCAGCAACAGCTGTGGTGGCCGCCGCAACAGCAGCCTCAGAAAGAGCATCATAATGCTCGTCGAAAGTCTCAATCAATGCAGTCTTAATAGACCCGAACATCTCTGGTATCTCTGCCCTGATGACCGCAGCCACCTCCTCGTGAATGATCTGGCGGATCTCCTAATCACTAGCCCTAACGCCCTCCGACATATGACGTGTCCTCACCATGATCAACCTCTGAAATACAACATATGACAAATTAGAATCCGCTCGAGCATACTCACACTCGACAACTCATCACTCCTTGATCCTTGGCATTCCGAAGATTCTTACTTGGGCCGTATACCGCCCCGGTGCTTTCAGTAGTACGGGTCCAATACTACTGTCCACACCATTTCAGTATACACCCCAAATCCTCCTCTTCGGATCCCAATTTCCAAGTACTCTATTACCCTCTAGCAGATCTCTCATAAGCTCCTCACTGCTACCTATTCACTCTCAAGCATTTCATAGCAGCTCACCTCTCCTTAGGCTAAAGTATCACAAATCAAGGCACACTAGTCCTAATAGGAATACCTAGCCTACTCTAGCAAGAGAATACATCATATCAATTTTCATAAACATATAATATAAGGGTATTTTGGGAAATCACCGTTCGGGCGCTGACTGATCGTACACATGTTTCTTCTCTGAATTTCTCTAAAAATCTTTTACTTTTAGAAAAAAAAAATTTGGTTCACTTTTGAAAAAATATATTTTTTTCCAAATCCTCAGTTTGAGTTCAAATACTCCCGAAGGTGTACCCGAATCCCTCAAACCAAGGCTCTGATACCAACTTGTAACACCGTAAATTTCAAAGCAAAATTTTCAAATTTTATAAAACATAATTCACTTAATATTCAGAAAACAACCATATTTGAACATTCAATCCAATTAATACAGAAATCCCAAGATCTCAAAATCATAAATCCCATGCGTGTGTACGGATCAAGCCGGCACCTTCCCACGGTCGTCACTAGTACCTGAAACAAATAACACCAAACACTGTAAGCACAAAGCTTAGTGAGTTCCCCAAAATACCACATACAACACACATTAGCCACTCGAGGCTATAACTATGTGGGTCCGTGCACCCAAACTCCGTGAACCCTCAGTTTCTATCTCTGTAAACATGCACAACATAAATCACAAAGAATAATGCATCGCAACACATAACATATAAATATAGCATACAAGCATTGTATCACATAACTCTATTTACCTACTCAAGTTAAAGTATAGTGAGAAAACTCACCTCGCGTGTCTCGGTAATCGTAAATCCCTGAAATCACTAGTGCTCGATCTCCCGAGCTATAGTCCTCCTATAACACAATACATCTCTAATTAACACTTTCCCAACTAAGGTTGACTATCCCTAAACAAGTCAACATAGGTCAACATTGGTCAATGGTCAATGGTCAACTTTGACCGGACTCGACGAGTACACTATAACGACTCGGCGAGTCTAAGTGCATACACTGATTTCCCTGGAATCCTCACTTGACACGTCGAGTATTCTCCTAACTCGACGAGTTCCACTTAGCATGAGTTGTGGGGCCTCCACGACTCAACTCGCCGAGTCTCAAGAACAACTCGGCGAGTCGCCGAGTCTGTTCTTCGGACTCGGCGAGTCCATTCCATGCAACGACTCAAACTCACTCCTAAGGTCAGATCTGTTCCACTAACTCATAGATCCAGTCCTTCCAAGCTTATTTATCACGTGAAGTCGCTATCTTGATGTACATACAACCTCTATATGACCATATATGATGATTTAGCCACAAATACCACAACTCAAGGTCATAACCTCCATTGTTCTTCATAAAGCTTGATGAATGAGGCTCTCTGGACCTCTATGGATCCAGATCCAAAGCCTCATCACTAGCAAGGGACTATTTGGGCATCAAATCAACCCAACAAAGGCCACAAGAAACCCTAAATCCAATTATACTCCATAAAACAGAAGATGAGCTGAAATAATACCTCAAGTTCGATGATCTAAGCTTCAAATCCACAGTATAGCAACCTCCTTTGCTTCCTCTTGGCTAGGACCTCCTTCTTCTTTGCTAAACAACACCACAAAGGTCAAGAATGGCTTCCTTTCTCTCTCAAAACGTTCAAGCACTCTAGGGTTTCTCTCTATGGACTGGTGAGCACAAATGACGGCCATAAGGCCCTTTAAATAGGTCTCAAACCCTAGGAATTAGGGTTTCATTACACAGCGTGGACTCGCCGAGTCCAGACGCGAACCCGCGTCCAAAATCGCGATCCTACTCAGCGAGTTCAAGCTCCAACTCGCCGAGTCCACTCACAATTCTTCAAAAATGCACCAATAATAAATACCTGGAAATTCCGGGCTGTTACAGACAAAACAAATATTCAAGGGATAGTGCAGATTCTTATCAAGACTAACACTTCACACAATTGGCCTAAGTTGATCTCTATTTTATCCAAAACATCACAACTTACCAATTTCAAATGTATAAGAGTAGAAAACATTTTACTCTTACATTTGACTAGTGTTAATAACCCTTCTTTAAGATGTGTCACTCAAGTTACAATATTGGAGTATGACTCTAAGACTTGTTTTGGAACGAAGTATGACTCATCTTCTTGATTTAACCAATTCAACAATTCATGACTCCTCTTCTTAGCCATAAGAATGCACTAAGATGTCCTTAGAGGATCAATTGTGATATGGTATCTCAATCATTAAGATGATCACAAAACATGATACTAAAGTACTCTCTCATCTTTTCAGATTTGAGAAACCTTTATCTTTCTGCCTAATTTGATTATTCTCATTCGTTCTGCCATACATCGAATATTTTCCAATGTTTCAGAATTATACTTAAACTTGTAAGTATAACCATATTTACTAAACATTAGTAAATCATGATGAATAGTCTTATCAATCTTTGTTGTGGACTTGACCAGTGCACATGAATGTGTACTCGATCCCTTAGTCCTTTCACTTGACTTAATTTTCCAAAGATGAAAATCATACAACTTGCATGATTCCAAGTTTCGGTCCAATTGAAACTTGGGTGATGAGAATCTTTCCTTATTTGGTAAATTATGACACTACCACAACCGAAAGAATCAAATCCAATTTCCAATATTCCTATCAATGGGATCATATAAACAACCATTTTTCACAAATGCCACTGTAAGGATATTTAAAGTAAATAAAATAAAACCTTATCTTTTATTTAAAACTTGCGGAAAAAATTATCCTTACAATGCAAATGCAGATGAAAAATTTGTTGTTATCTATTCCTAAGCAATATATCATAACTCTTAAGCAACAACTCACAATTCTGATCACTGAACCATGCGATCGAAATCCATCTTTGCGATCAGAATCAACATATACTTCATTTAAGCTTCCTCTCTTCGATTCTACAAAACATCAAAATGTGATCTGGTCACATCATGCATAAGAATCTCAAATAGGAACTTAATAGAGTTAGATAGTGCACTTTACCTGAAATAGAGTCAAACTCTTTGACTTTACCAACCTTATAATTGTTCAGGTAAATTAGGCAGCTTCATAACCAATGCCCCTTCCTTTGGCAATAGAAGGTTTGGGAAGTTGATCTTCTAATCAAATTTGCTTTACTAGTCCTCAAATCATTTCTGATTCAGCAGCACCAAGCAAATATATGAAATCATAAAAGGTCATATCATAGTCTGTTTCATAGTAGTCCCAAAGGAACTCACTATGTGACTTAGAAAATGATTGAACAACCAAATTTCTCAATACTTTGACACCCAAATCTCCCGGCTTGTCAATATGTGACTTCATCTCCAAGATGTTATCACACATAGACCTTGCTTGCTAATAGGTCTTGAGTGACCTTGAACTTGTGGGTTAGGGAGAATAATTGGAGGGGGTAGAAGAAGTGAAATTCATAGATATTTGGGAAGATCATAGATGTCTAAACTAGACATCTATAATGGGAGATATTCAAGTTAGATGATTTTTAAGTCCTTAATATAACACCCAATATGAAATACTAAGGCTAGGACCCAACACAATATTTTATAACTTGGAAGACAGATGTTGTAATCCAAGCTATAAGATATTTGAAGGTAGGCGAATGACGATTCACCAATTTCCACCATGAAAAACGAAATAATTTATTAGGTTTTAATTGGATTTGAAACTCCTAGATCTTTTGAGATTCATAGAACTTTTTCAATGGCATGTTTCAATCTCGATTGTGCCCTCTCAAATTTTGTGTCTGGGATGCCGAGGATCACAAAACAAGGTGTGAATAACCATGCAAATTCACTTGGTACCCTTAATATTATCACCTAATCGATGTGCCGATTACCCACACACGCTCCAACGATCTATGACAAACATTAACTCACCCTTTCTTATCCTTACTAGTCGAAGTTAGTGTGTCAGTTACCCACACACGCTCCACCAACGACTTGGTAAGGTACAAAGTGTGAATTTCATGGGTTAGAACCAAATTCACATTTTCCTAAGTAACTAAGATTGGGTATTTATAAAAGGTTTAGTTACTTAGTATTTATCATTAATACTTTTAATGAAGGGAGAATTATAGTTCTTGTCCTACCTGTTCGGCTAACGACCCTCCACTAGTCAAGGAAGCGGTGGGTGAGAGTGGACACCCATTAAACTGCCATTTTATAGGCAGTAACCTTATACCCCCCTTATAGACCGGCTTCGTGAATGAGGCCTACTAACGGTAATACTAACTTTGCTCTTATACATACATATATATATATATATATATATATATATATATATATATATATATATATATATATATATATATATATATATATATATATATATATATATATATATATGAAAGGAAAAAAAATCTTCATTTTCAAGTTCCATAACTTGAGGACAAGTTATGGAAGACTTTAAAAACATTTAAGGAAAAAAAATCTTCATTTTCATAACCTATGAGTTTAAAGTATTTTAATGGATAAACTCTTCAAGTTCCACAACTTTAGGATAAGTTATGGAAGACTTTAAAATCATTCAAGAAAATAAGACTCTTCATTTTTCCTAACTTATGGAAATCTTATGAGTTTTAAGAAACTTAAATGTGACTTTTCATATAACTTGAGGACAAGTTACAAAAACACATTTTTAGAATCAACTCTTAGATTAATTTGGATTGAAAACAACAATTTCACATAACATTCCTATTAATCTAAGCAACTCATAAGAACAAGATAATTCAATCAAACTTTTTCAAGTAATTAGCCTAACCATTAAACTAATACAAAACATGAATCTATTGACAATTATATTTGAAATTGGATTAGTATGAACATTACCACATCAAAAATAGGTTTATAAGTTCACAAACAGCTTAGGGTAATGTTTCTAGTCCAATGCCAGCCAAAAAACTCGAAAATATGTTGTCTGGGGCTCCTACTCGTCGAGTGTATGAACCTACTCGACGATTAGGATGATTTTCTTCATGGAATCGGCGAGTCCATTGCCCAGAAAGCTAGAAAATCGATTTTTTTCAGCATTTTTCAGCACTTTGCATCAAGTATAATTGAAAACAAGCCTAGGCTCTGATACCACTGTTGGGTTTTGGTATAATATAACATCATATGGTGCACATACAACCCTAAATACCTTGGATCTATGTTTTCACTAATTATACATGCAAATGGTTTCCAAGGTATTGAACCTATAACTAGCATGCAATTGTCATACAAACTACATAAAATACTAGATAGTGTAACATACCTTTTTGTGTGGCTAGAGGTCTTGATGTATTTGGCCTTAATAACTTAGCCCTAATAGTGTGGAAGCCTCAAATGAAGTCACAACACATTAAGGACAAAGGTAGGACTTTAGAGATAATCTCCATGCACTCTAAAACCTTCATGAACTCCAAGAACATGCACACACACTAAAGGTGGCAGTTTTTAGGTCATAACATATGTATTTATATGTGTTGAATTCTAAGAGTCATGGGTATAACCCACACCCATATCCATGGATTTTATGATCCATGGTTCAGGTGGCCCAACTCTTTATGTATCCATACATAAACTTGGTCCAACATGGATCATAAACCCAACACATATAAATATAACTAATTACCATAATTAGTTCCCATACATTTAATTAGTCTCTTTTGATCACTAAATTAATTCCAAATTAATTGTTGATCAATACTAATTAAAACATATGATTTCATATTAATATATTAGAACTTATAATATATTAATAAATCATATATAACCTCTTCTCTCAAAAGTTCATCCTAACAAATTGTCCTGATGATATGCAACCCAAATGGACCATGCTACTCTCGGGTTGAATACATACCAATTAATAGTTATGGGCTTAGACACCTAATCCAACAGTACCTACTTAGAGAAAGTGTTGAATGGTTTCAACATGCAGAATTCTAAGAAAGGAGAGTTACCGATCCAGAGTAATGCCAGACTGAGTAAGACTCAGAGCCTGATTATAGAGGTTGAGATAGCAAAGATGAGTCGAGTACCGTATGCTTCCGTTGTAGGATTGATCATGTATGCTATGACTTGTACTCGTCCTGATGTGGCCTTTGCATTGAGCATGGTCAGCAGATATTAGGGGAGCCCTGGCAAGGCTCACTGGACTGCGGTAAAGAACATTCTCAAGTACCCGCGGAGGACTAAGGACTGGGTCCTTACCCTCGGTGGGAGTGATGACTTGAGAGTATTAGGGTATAGTGATGCTAGCTTTCAGACTGATAGGGATAATATCCGCTCTTAGTTTGGCTGGGTCTTTACCTTAAACGGAGGAGCAATTTCTTTGAAAAGTTCCAAGAAGGAGATAGTGGCTGATTCAACTTGCGAATCAGAGTATATAGTGGCAAGCGAGGCAGCAAAGAAGGCTATATGGCTAAAGAACTTCATTGCAGCCTTGGAGTTGTACCAGCTATAAAGGAGCCTATAGAGATTTTTGTTGATAGTTAAAGTGCAGTTGCCTTAGCAAAGGAACGAAGTGATCACGGGAGATCCAGACAGAAAATACCGTTTCATCAGACATCGAATAAAGGAAGGACTCCTCGTGGCAAAGAGGGTATCATCAGATGAGAACCTGACAGATCCCTGCACAAAGGAACTAGATAGGGTTAAGCATCTCCAGCATGCGAGGCTCATAAGGCTGAAGGATGATATTAGTTTTAGTAGTTAGATAGCTTTGAACTGTGTAAAGTGTAATTGACATTTGATGATGAATAAACGTTTTTGTTTATTTATGAGTAAAGTGTTGGTATCTTTTGTCAATCATTTACTATCGTTTCAGTTTGCATGTTTTGACTTTCAGAACAATTATGTTATGGTGTATCATATTATTCAAATTCTCCACATTCAGTCATATGTTGGAAGTAGATATGATTCAAGACTGTGATGTAGTTGGTTGTAGATGTCTAAGATGTTGGAAATTGCAAAGTGTTGCTACAACACTCATGAGTGCTCATAAGTTCCGAGTATTGGATTCAACCCACGCTCACACGTATCACTTCATGGAATTTATCTCGAGTGATCGTGAGACGGTAATATCATATAAGTCTTCAAACCTAGAGATATGACATGTTTCCTATGAGTTAGTTATACATTGATTGTACAAAAACGCATTGGTAACTCGACGTTATAAAACGTGCCTTTTTGTATGTTTCAACAAGTAGTAGAACAAGCATATGAGTCGAAGTTTATCTATTACTTCTTGGATTAGAAGTGATATCTGGGCAACTCGATGATTTTGTGTTGACCCATGTACTGGGCCCGGTCAGAACTAAATTGATATGTTCAATTAAGTTCTATGTCAAACAAATCGGAAATTGGGAAACAAACTGTTGGACAATAAGTAAGACATTGTTCCATGTATTTGTCCGGCTGATATCTAGAATAGAGGATTATATGACCGCTTATCTTAAATGGCGTATCATCATCATCTCAGTTCCGCGAGACCTTGAAAGAGCTACGATTGTCAATCGGTTCCTAAAGTCATGCTTGCAGTTATAGTTATTAGACTTATCCAAGTGGGAGACTGTTGGATTAGGTGTCTAATTTCATAACTATTTATGGAATGTACTTAACCCGATTAGCATGGTCCATTTGGGTTGCATGGCATTGCAACACTTGGATAGACTAAATGAGATAAAGGACACTTAAGGATTATTATTATATTATAAGTTCTAATATATTAATAATATTATTTAATTAGTATTGATCAAAGAATTAATTTGGAATTAATTAAGTGATCAAAAAGAGACTAATTAAATATATGGGGTTGATTGTGTAAATCATCTATTTTTGTATAGTAAGCTTATGATCCATGGTTTGTATGGATTGGGCTAAAACCCACAAGGTGCTCAATGGATAGTCCATGGAGGTTACAAACCCATGGATCATGGAATATGTAAATCCATGACAATTAGGGTTTACATGGTGTAACCCTACTTGTGCCACAACTATATAAAGAACCCTTTGCAAGCAAAATCGGGACTACTACTTGTACAAGAAAGAGGTCTAGTCCATTTTGAGGTTTAGTGAACTTCTCTCAAGGTTATTTCAAGTGTTGTAGTGTTGTGTGAGACATTTGAGGCATCACACTTGAGGTGCTATTCTCACAAGGTTCTCAAGGAATCCAAACTACAAGAGGTATGTTCTTCTTCTAGCATTTATGTTTAGAAGTTCCCCATGCTATGCTAGATAGGTTAAGAACCTTGGAAAATCAAATTTGCATGTATCATAGTAAAACATAGATCCAAGGTTTCTAGGGTTTCATATACACCTTAGGAGTGTTGAAATGCTCAAAACCCTACAATACATGCATATATTCACAATTTTAGAACGAGACTCACAAATTATTTTTATAGAAAGTATCGGATTTTCTGAAAACACTATGAGAAATACTATAAACAAGTACAAAACCATTTTATACAAAAATGCTTATGAACTCACCAACTTTTTAGTTGATGCTTTTCAAAACAACTTGTATTCTCAAGGATCCAATATCAGGTAATAAGCTCAGCTATGAGATTAAGTGTTGCAACTTCAAGAAATTTTACTTTCTTACTCTTATGTAACTAATGAACAAGTTTAATATGTAAACTATGTAAGTGTGTATTTCCAATGTATGATGTTTGGTTTCTATGTTTCATTCATATTCAATTGTTATGATACTGTACATCAAGTCATCCGCCCCAGGCGTTTCCGCCGTCCAGGTTCGGGGGTGTGACACGTTTGGGCTCACCAACATGCCGGCACTATTTATGGACCTGATGAATCAGGTTTGCAGACCGATGCTCGATCGCTCGGTCATCGTTATGATTAAACATTAATAACCTCTCTCTGAGAGTCTAGCATTTGAGGTTTGCCATGTATAAGGTATCCATGACTATTATGAAACAAAGAACTGAATCTTACAATCATAATAAAATACCCAACAAACATATATCATAAACAAATAAACATTAATTTTACAACAATAGAACATTAACATAAATAATAAAGAATCTTGCTTAATCAACTTCAAACGCCCGCTGGTCCTTACTGTGGTAAATGGACTTGGATGAATTCTCACGTGATCCTTCATATATAAATTTTAATATAACCAAATCTATGAAGGAACCCAAAGTAGTTGAATTTATGGAAGAATGATTTGAACTGCAATCCCATCATATCTCCGCCTACAAAAAATTCAATAACATTACACTTATAACAATTAAATGCTTCCTCAATTCAATGTTATAGCTCATCCCACTATGCTAAAACAAATAAAAGTTTGGAATTTGGAAACCTGCAATGTTTTTATATAATTAACTTGTTCTGTCTACATTAAGTCTTCAAAACCCTTGAACCGAAACAAAAGAACATAGTTCATGAACTGAAGCCTCACAATTATAGACAATTCATGTTCAATAAAAAAATTATGCTTAATAAAATCCAAACAACTTTATGAAAATTCATACAACCGTTAGTCAAGATTAGAACACATACATGCCTTCCAAATCAATGTGGAAAAATCTCAATAATTAAAAAAAAGCAACCAAACTGAAAGTGACATAAGATTGCTTTGGTAAAACAAAATTTATACTAGAAAGTCAACTGTACCTGCTTGTTGAGCTTTTTCTGTAGCCAAGTTGAAATCATTAGAGGGTAAAACTATAACCTTTTACATATACCTACGATGAGCAACAAACAAACAATATTGTCATTAAACAAAAATATTGATCATTTGTTAGTGCAAGGCATAGGTGACTCTTGTTTGAACATCAAACTATTGGCATAACAGTTACCAATCCCAAAATGTTCAAATCAATTGCCATCAGTTAGCATATGTACAGTTGAAGACATTGAGAGAGACAAAACATAGTACCCGAACAGTAATAATGAATTGGAATAATGGTAAGCTTTAGTTTACTCTCTACTTTACCAGTAACATCTAGAGAAAGATTGGGTGTGCAATGGATTCCAAGATTGATCTAACTTACTGATTATAATAATATATATTTTGGTTCTAACATTTAGTCAAACACTTGGTGTGCATAAAAAAATCAAGTACTTATATCATAAAATATTAATAATTCCATGAAAAGATATGAGAAAGGGTAGAAGGGCCCAAAAAATCGTCCAAAAAGAAGGACCAGTGGTACATGAAACAGGTAACTATTATTGAAAAAAGAAGAATTACCTTTGAAATATGCCTACTACGCAAATGAAATGCACTCCTTTAATTTTGAAGTATCCATAATTGACGTGAGGTCAGGATGAACTGAAGCAACTAGGAAACTATCATACTACATGACGGAGGCGTGCAGAAGCAAGCAGGATGGCAACATCGGGAGAAACGACACCGCCAACAAGGAGAACCCACAGAAGGGAAGAGACAAGAAAAAGGCATCGTATCGTTCTTGTGCTTTCTTGTTGTTGTATAAGATAAAATCGAGATTGATAGAAGATTATAAAAAAATTGGATTAGAGAAGAAAGAAAACATATCTTAATCCGTGTGAGGTGGGTTGAATCCGAACTCGTCAGACATTGTAGAGACAACTCGTGTAGTAATGCCCTAAATCATTGACTCTCTAAGAGTAAGAAAATTAGTGTGATTCTGATGGGAACCTTAGATTTCTGTCGATTCTTTCAAGTTTCAATAAAAAAAATGAGAAACAGTTAGGGAAATCAAGAGTGGAATGCTCATATTTCTTCGATTGACATTTACTGGTCGTGATTGCGAAGATGAAAGATAGAAAGGAGGTAGAAAAGAAGAAGGCGGGTCTTCAAAATGTTGGAGATTTCATTTTCCCCCGTTAGTAGGAGAAGCACGTTTCATTAAAATTATAAAGAGACAGTCACAGAGTATGTGCGTTTAAGATAAAGCGCCCTCCGTGTTTTTTTTTCCTTGAGACACTAATTTAAGGGCACGCAATAATGTGTGACCTAAATCCTTAAATTTTTTTTTGAAGAGATGGCACTATTTTAAGGTCACTCTCTTTTGCGTAACATAAATCATTGCATATCGTGTTTTGCGCGTCGTAAAAGGGTTTTTTCTTGTAGTCATTTCTAGTGTGATTAACTCTAAATCTATCAAATAAAAATTTCATTTTTTTCTTTTATCATCTATTTTTCGAGTAATAGACTGTCGAATAATAGACTCTACCCTAGGACCACAACCAAACAAGGAACAGGATATAACGACAAATCAATTATTCTAAGGCTATAAGATCCTAACCGTACAATTTTTAAATCATACACTTACCAGTTACTAATACCAATAGTCATTCCCATTCCAACATAACATCCAGTATCCCCAAGGCTACAAGCAACACATATCAAGCCAATTTATCGCTAACTATTCAACACTAGCAATCAAGTCTACCAGATCATACTACATACATACAAAGGCATTTCTCCTAATCCTAAATAGCATGTGATTCACAGATTCATAAATTAAGTCATATCAGATTACATATATGGGTATTCTAGGGAAACATACTTGAGCTCGGCCGATTGCATGCACCACACCCTTTCTTGTATTAGAAAACTTTTTCCATGAAAACATTTTTCTTTTGAAAACTGTACAGACCCTCAGTTTGAGTTCAGACACACCCGAAAGTATGTCCGAATCCCTCAAACCAAGGCTCTGATACCAACTTGTAACGACCGAAAAATCAAGGGTAAAAATTTCATATTTATTATAATCAAAACACAAATATCGTTTAATTTAACATTCCAAATCATTTCTAATTACAAACATTTATCACAGTTCATCCCAAAATCACATATTGCGGAAAACATGGGTGTGTACATTATGATCAAGCTGGGCCTTTCTTTTCCAAACCGATGATATGTAAAACCATAAACAAAACTGTAAGCACGAAGCTTAGTAAGCTCCCTAGAGCATACCCCACATAATCCACGTAATCACATAAACCATAACAATCACATAAGCCATGCATATAAACATATAAGGATGTCGTGGGCTTCCCCGATGGTCTTTACCTGGAATGCCATGCAGCCATGGGCTCCCCCACATGGTTTGATATCCAAGTGTCATGGGCTCCCCATAGTATTTACCTAGAATGCCATGGGTTCTCCCACATGGTCTGATATCCAAGTGCCACTGGCTCCCCCGGGGGTCTTCCATGCAAGTATCACAGAGACAATTAACATACCACATAACACATAATCAACTAGCATACCACATATCACATAATGACTAGCATACCACATAACACATAATCAACTAGCATACCGCATATCACATAATGACTAGCATACAACATAACACATAATGGACCGACATTGATGCCTTCGACCCATTGGTATGGTGAGGAGACTCACTTCACACTGTTAAAGTCCCGCGGATAAAACTCTAGCCGCTGGATGATAGATTCCCGAACTGTCAACATTAAAAGAACACCTAACTAATAATTGGGTTCCAATACATAACCATAAGTCCATGCTTGGGGTAAAAGGACTACTTTACCCCCCCCCCCCCCCAACCTAGCTTGATCCAAGCCTAATGCCCAAACACACACTTTGAAGGCCCAAAAACCAATCAATGAACCAAGGCCCAACACATGCCTAATTTTCCAAATTAGGCCTAAACCTCTACATGGTCCAACCATTTATTCAAGTCCAAACACTTGGAATGCCGATGGTCCAATATCTCATAATCATTAAGTCCTAATTATGGCCTAAATTGGGCCCAAGCCTTTCCACTGGGCCTTATCCTAAAGCCCAAAGTTTCCTTAGTCCATAAACCTGTTCCCAATTGGCCCACGAAGGCCCACAACAACTTAGTCCAAGAAATGGCCCAACAAGAACCCAAACCTAATTAGGGTTTTCACATAAAATAACGATTAGGGTTAAGTGTTCTTACTTAAACCATTAAGGACTTAATCCATTAATTCCATCACCACACTAGACCAAACATACAATGTAATCGGGCATAAGTCATAACATCAATCCAATGGTCCAAAATGCGGGTCCCGACAATTCCACCCTACATATCCAAAATTTGGGTTTTCTAAACCTTAATTAGGGTTTTCAACCCAATCGCGTGCCAATTAGTCCATTGGTTAAGTTTTTAGGTCAATTTATGTTAAATAAGTCGATCACCACCCACTACCACCTCGAATAGTGGTGATCAATAACGGCTCACGGCAGCGGCCACCACCTTGTGGTGGTGGTGGTTATGATTCTAGACCAAAACATGTCCATGCAACTCAAATAACAATCCAATCACACATAAATACACACCGCCACCCAACACGGCCGCTGGTGGCGGCAGAAGGCGGCAACTATCACTTCACGGTGGTGGTAGTGGGTTTTCTTCGGATTTTCCGGCCAAAAAAATACATTATTCAACATATTATCTAAAATGAAACACACTCCAGCACACACACTCAGAACACGAGATCAGACCCGTGGCGGCATAAGGCAGTCGGAGAAGGACGTCAACCACAATAGCTGCTCGGAGTGGTGATGACGGCGAGAATGGTGTCACACCCCGAAAACCGAAGGCGGAATACATTTCCGGGGTTGACTACCATGTTGAGTATCAAATCCAATGTACATAGTAAGTAATGTAAAACAAGAATTACATTACATAGCAACAGTTTTACAGTTGTTTCAAAAGTGAAGTTTGTACAGTTGTGATACATAGTATATATAGACAAAATGTAACAGATCTTCATGTACTCCGTCTTCGAGCAAAAGGATCTTCGAGTACCTGTTCTAACGTCGACCTGAGAACACAAGCGGTTTGAAAATCAGCATAAAGCTGCTGAGTTCATAAGCGGTTTTTGTTTGTGAAAATGTTTCGGTTTCCTTTCTGTTTCTGAAATGTTATGTACACCAAGAAAATCCCGTATTTTCTTAAAAGTTGGTTATTGTTTCACAAATGTAAAGTATAGTAAGTTTGTACACTGAAAACATGTTTACTCATATGAAAATGTACAGTTGGTTATCTGACTGGTTAAACTGTTCTGTTTACTTATCGTGTGTAACCAGGAAAGTCCCATACTTTCCTTATCGTATGTTACAAATTATAAAAGATGTAATGTTATCCAATTTGTTACTCTTTCTAGTTATGTAAGTGTTACCCAGGAAAGCCCCATGCTTTCCTGCATGTAAGTTTCTAATGTAAACGATGTTAAAGATGTAAAAGATGTAATCGTGATTAGGTTCCATGTTTTCCCCAGGAAAGTCTCGTACTTTCCTGAATGTTAACTACAGTACGTGAAAAATGTAAAAGATGTAAAAGATGTAAACGATGTATAAAGTAATCCATTATTACTGTAAGTAAATCTCTGTTATCCTAATTGCGAGTTCCATAACCATACAATAGACTGAAACCTGTGGCAATAAGTAGTCCACATGTGGCAATAAGTCGTCCACATACTTATGACTTTCGTCACCCTTGAACCATTTCGGTTCGGCTGTAGCTAGCAGCCAGGTGTGGGGTAGTCAGCCCCGTATAGATCTATACACTTAAGTCACGCTCTCTAAATACCAGAGATTCTGGTTATGGGTGTAGTCCTCCACTCGCGTAACCTGGGTGGAGTGTTCTCCGAGGACGTGTCTCCAATCATACAGGAATAACAAATTTACTAGTAATAATATGAAAGTCCTCCACTCGTATAGGTGTGGGGAGTGTTACCGAGGACAAAACAGTATACAGGTATTATATTCAAATGTTTTAATGTCATGCTTTTAACTGATAAATGTGGAAAACCATTTGTGAAATACATGTAAAACATACTAGTTTAAAGACTTATTTCACAAATATATGTTATGTGATCTGTATGTTCGATCTGTTATCAGTTGTAGTTATCAGTTATAAAAGCATAAGAATATGAAACACACATTTGAAAACATGTTTTGAGTACAAGAATTCCCTTGTACTTTGCTTGTGTACCCCCCTGAAAACTGTGAAAACAGTGAAAAAGGGTAGGGGTATGAACTCACCGGACTCGGAAACGTGTCGGTTTTGAATGCTAGACGTCGGTTCGGGGTTTGATTACTCGCGATGACCCTATGTAAAATGATATAATGTCCATATATATGCAATTAGAGATACTTTCACTAATCATATGGAACATTACACTCCAATGAGGTTAAACACCTCAAAACGAGCGTTTGGAGTGACCCGGGTGACATCTTTGGATTTGTAATGACACTAGGGACTTGGGACTTGAGTTTACTCCCCCATAAGTACACATTTTAAAGAGTTTACAACAATGGACCACCCACATACATGAGTTTACGGCCGTAAACTCATGTGGGTGAGGTTTTGGTGTTTTAAGGGCTCAAATGGACTTAGGGATTGCTAGGAATGATTATCTAAACACCTTGGAACACTTGGAATGGATTTAAAACATTTAAAACATGAGTTTACGGCCACACTCATAGAGTTTACGGCCGTAAACTCACTATGGCTAAGAATAATTGATTTGAGTTATTTAGGGCAATCACATGTGATTCAAACTAATTTTCTAAGCATTGTTATTAATTTAGAACATCAATTAAGACATTTATTGGAGTTTACGGCCTAGAGGTATGTTCTAAGGCCGTAAACTCTCCTTTACCATTGAAAAAGATAGTTTTTGGTGTTTAAAACAATCACATGTGATTCTTGAAATTTGTACAAGCCATTTGGGTGTGTTTGATGCATCTTAAACATTGTTTTATGAGTTTACGGCCAAGGGTATGTTCCTAGGCCGTAAACTCCCATAAATCATACTTTTGATGTGTTTCAACCCTTTAAACCATTTTTAGATGCATCTAGATTTCACCACAAAGCCATAGGTTGAGTTTGGAAGCATTTGAACATGTTTAAAGGCCTTAAATCACCCTTTTAGAGGAGTTTACGGCCCAAGAGTGTGTCTTGGCCATAAACTCTTCTTTATTACACAAAAATCAAGTTTAAAGTGTTCCAAGTCTAGATTAGCAAGTCCAAGGTTCATGTCTAAGTCCCAACTAGGTTTTGGAAGGATTAATTAGCTCAAATACCCCTTGTATATGAGTTTACGGCCCAAGAATGTTCCTTGGCCGTAAACTCACTTTTGTCCTTCTAAATCCATGTTCTACATGTTATAAGTTCTTTCCTTTAAGCCCTTATATCATATCTAGTGTCCAACTATGCAAAGGAAGGGTTTTAGGGCTTAAAAACCCTTGAAATATGAGTTTACGGTCCATGAAGGTTCCATGGTCATAAACTCATGAATGTTGGCCTAATTCATGTCTTAAACTCGAAATTGGATGCCAAATATGTTATAGATTAAGGCTAGGAAGGTACCTTAGAGATTAGAAGCCTTAATTTTGAGTTTTGATCCCTTAAACTTGGATTAGGAGAGAGGTGGGTAATGTTTAGTGATAATTTGGCCAAAGGCTTCAAATGAAGTCCTAAACACGTTTATATAGTGTTTAAGTTTTGGACACGGTGGAATTCTACCCGATACCGGCGTTAGACGGGGTTTTTGGTCGTACCCGATTGAGTTACCGTAACCCGATACGGTAAATTCTAGAAATATTCCGATAACTAAGGTTGGGTGTTAAAATGATTTCTAAATGTATTAAGACACCCAATAAGTCATTTTAAATGTGTACTAAATAGTGACTTAATTAAACGGAAAAATCGGAAATCGGAAATCGGAAATCGGAACGACGATTGGTTGCGCGAAAGAGTTACATTAAAATGATGCGGAAAATTTCGGGTTGTTACAAATGGCAACACACCACCCCAACGTGGTGTTCAGCAGCCCTGGCTTCGTTCTTGGTGGTTCTTCCGTTCGTTCACGACGTCACCGACAGTAAGGGACGCGATGACATTTCAATGGTGAGGTAACAGGCGGCTGTCGGACTCGGCAATGCATCAACAACAACGACGCCAAAGAATCCCTTCCGTTCTCCATTCTAACGTGACGTCATCGCGGTTTTCCATCGGTCTTCGATATCCCGACAACAATGGCGTCGATGAATGCTTGGTGGTTCTAGGCGGAAGTTAAGCTGATGGTTGCGGCGATTAGAGGGGGCTTTGTATGGTGGCGGCTGGAGCAGAATATGGTAGGGTTAGGGTTTGGTTTGGAGAAGGTGACGGGTTTATACCCACTCATATTAAGTCACTGCACTTAATACACTTTCAGTCCCTCCATGTCAATTCTTTTCAACTTAAGTACATAATTTACCATTCAACCCTCAGCATTCCAAAATCCCTTCAATTTAAGTCCAATATTTTACCAAACACCCCCTGGCTTCTGAAAATCTTTACAAAATAAATCCCATAATTACACTTTAACCCCCGAAAATCCAAATTATATCATTGGCTCTATGAAACCAACACCCCGCTAAATATTATGGATTTTAGGGCTACTATAAAATAATATTAAATATAAATTTACATCTTGGGGTTCAGGGTTTATTATTTATTTACTAAATTTCAAACGGAATGTTACATCGCTTTATGAAGAGGGATATTGTAATTATATCACAAATTTATTTTAGGTAGGCAATGCACTTTACAAATTTCAATTTCTATAAAATTCCTATATCTTTTAGATTCATTGAAACTATTTAATGACATGCTACTATTGGATTTACATATCCTATATTTATGCATGGGATACCGAAGTCTTACAAATAAGATGATAAATCAACCATGTAATAACCTGACACTCGATTATGTCATGGTTCTCTAACTAACGTGTCGGTTAACCACAAATGCTCCATAAATTGATGATAAGCAATAATGTATATTATTCATGGATTAACAACTATTCATATTTTCCTAAAATAACTAAGAACGTAAATTTTGTTTTTACGACTATGTTATATTTTGATAAGACATTGTCCTATCGAACCCTTTCGGCAAGCGAAAATCCACCACGCAAAGAAACTATGAGTGAAAATGACACCCATTCAATGATCATTTTATAAGTCGTTTCATTTTACCACTCTTATAGCATGACTTCATGAATGAAACTTACTCTTGATTCGATTAACGATCATTTATTAAACATGAGAGGACACATTTCATTTAATCATATTATACATTATATATATATATATATATATATATATATATATATATATATATATATATATATATATATATTCTATTATAAATATATATAATGATGTATTTTAAACAATTTAAAATATTTATGATTTAATCACATTATCTTTAATTAAATTTTAATTAATGAATTTTTTAAATCGATAGTTACTAATATAAAATGAATTAGACAGATTTATCTTCCTAGTTCGGTTATCAAGTTTTAAACAGATTAATACTATAAATTAAACTATAGTAAACCCCAAATTCAAAAAAAAAAGCTAAAAACTTGAGACCTAAAAAATTAGGCAAGGCGTGTCGCGCTTACCAAAAGCGCGTCACGTCAATGCGATTAAACAATTTTCTTCAAATTTTTAGTTTTAATTTTAGTGCTTAAATCTAAAACCTAATGTCTCTGATATCACTAATGGATTTTATATGCAACAATCCATTAGATTTAGGCAACATAAAAATTCAATTATATCCCTAAGTGTTCATACATCGTAAGATCTAGGTTTTACTATAATGGTAATGTACTTTCAAAACTATGAAAATAAACTAATAAAAGTGTATAATAATAACCTTACAAGTATAATACTATATACTTGAGTCCACTTGAAGATAACGAACACTTGTCTTGCTTCTTGGAAGTTCTAGCACCCAAAATAGGAATGTCTCTAATGGCTCGCACCCAGAAGACTAAATCTAGAAACATTTAGAAAAAGAGAAAAGGTAGGTGAAAATCAAATTCCTTGGCCTTTCAGTAGGTTGTATATGGGATGAAAATGTAGAAACCTAGAAGGATCTTTATATAGTTGTGGTGGTAAAAAGATAACCTTAATCTTAATCAATTAAATTGTAACATCCTAAAACTGAAGACCAAAAATTTTGTTTTAATTAAGTTTTTATATAAAACCAACAATATAAAAACATTCATATTAATATCTCATGTCAAACCAAAGTGTCAATAATCAAAACATATTATCACAAAACCATATCAGAGTGTAATCCCAAAGATCTCATGTGCGGAAAACATAGTGTGATGCGTTGCGATCGAGCCGACTACTTTCCTTAAAAGCAAGGTACCTAAAACAAAAAATGAAAACCGTAAGCACGAAGCTTAGTGAGTTCCCCAGATACCACATACCATACATACTAACTGGTCCATACATTCCATACATAACCAAGAGCTATACATAACCAACATATCCATAATCAAGTAAGGTGCTATGTGCCAAACATAGTCTTGCTAAGGTGCTATGTGACAAACATAGTCTTGCGGGTATGCCACGGGCCACATGTGGTCTTCCTACTCAAGCCTGGGCCACTCCATCGGTCTTACAGACAAGTGCCAAGGGCCACCCCCTGGTCTTCCATGCAAGCATCACCAAGACAACTATACATACTACTCTACAAGGTAACTCCACATATAGTATGCCAGGAGCCACCTCCCGGTCTTTCATACATAATAGCATACAATATGCCATGAACCACCTCCTGGTCTTTCATACATAATAGCATACAATGCGCCAGGAGCCACCACTCGGTCTTTCATACATATTGCCTAGGGCTAACCCCCGGGTCTTCCTGCCATACGTAATAAAATATTGTGTGCCAGGAGCCGTCTCCTGGTCTTTCATGCGTAATGTCTAGGGCTAACCCCCGAATCTTCCTATCATACATAAACTAAAGGGGCCGACATTGTAGTTGTAGACCCATACAAACAGTGAGGAGACTCACCTCGCACTACCAAAAACTCGCTGAAAACCTCTGACTGCTAACCGACAACTTATGAACCGCTGACCCTTCGGCTTCCCGAACTATCAATACCCAAAATAAAATTTAGATGAATAATACAAAAGTCAACCCTGGTCAAACTTGGTCGAGGTCAACATCCAGTTGACCTGACTCGTCGAGTTGGTCTACCAACTCGTCGAGTCCATACTCCTCCAACCCCATACAACCCCGAATCCACTCGTCGAATCTAGCAATAACTCGATGGGTTCTCCTTCAACCACTCAATCGGGACCAACTTCGTCCGACTTGCCGAGTTCATCCTTGAACTCGTCGAGTTCATCATCCACATTTAAATGTGTCTAGCCTGTGACTCGCCGAGTTGTATGAACAACTCGTTAAGTCCATCCTCATAACTAAGGAGATTGCCTTAACTCATCGAGTTCTTCCTTGAACTCGTCGAGTATGATGAAATTCATGACCATTATGGACTCAGACTGGCTGAGTCCTTTTCCAATCTCAACTCATACCCTTAACAGAAGGGTTTTGGGGCAAGAACTGGCCTGACTTGCCGAGTCCCACAACTCACTCGCCGAGTCTTTCTATGTCCAACACTATTCCGATGATTTCAGACAAGCTCAAGGCATCCAAGATGCAGATTTGGCCTCCTAGGGTCGGGATATCACACAAAGCTGCTACCTTTGCACCCTTGCATGGCCCTTTTTGCTCAAAAGGCCATAATAACCACTTAAACTTTGCATGGGGAGTTCTAATGGCATAAAGCTTCCACCTTTATGCTTTTACTACTTAAGACACTCCTAGATCTGAAAGGATCTGGATTGGGGACGTTCAAATCCCACAAGAGATCATCCTTGGTCCATAAACTTCATAAAAAAGGACATAAAGAGACATAACAAGCTAGAAGTCAAGGAAGGAACTTGATTACGAAAATGAGCAACAAGTGGAGTGAATCTTTAGGATCTACTCCTTCCTCCTTGAACCTCCAACCTTCTTCTTGTTCCTCCAAGCTTCAAGAATGCTCTAAAACTCCCAAAATGACTCACAACTCAAGGGAGGCTCTAGGGTTTTCATTCTGGACTTGAGAGAGTATCAAGGGGTTGATGAAGGCTATAATGTTCCTTAAATAGGGTGCAAGGCCCTCATTTAGGGTTTTCCCCAAACCTGGCCAACTCATCGAGTAGGTCACTAAACCCGCGACCAAATCACGCTCCTACTTGTCGAGTCACCCATCTACTCAACGAGTCACTTCCTTATTTGAGGTTTTCTTCTCTTTTCTGGCCTTCTAAATTCAGGGTGTTACAACTCTCCCCCACTTAAACTAGACTTCATCCTCGAAGTCCGCCACGGTCCACTACCTTACAATCCATTTACCACTTTACCACTAGGTACACACTTCATCTACCCGATCTAATTATTGAAAACGTCACCTTCAGAACAACCGACCATTACTACCTTCGAGTACAACACCTTTACCCAACTGGTAGCCTTACCGGTACTCCCAGTGCACTTACATTGATACACAAGCCCCCCCCCCCCCTTTCCTTGCACTGCCATTGGCCTTTCCAAGGCAACTTCCTATAAGCAACGATCTTTCCGATCTCCATCAAGAACAAATCTTCTGATGAAACCGCAATCATAGGCACTCTCAGTGCCGACCATTACACCGACACTCACGAAATATCCCCCCATCCGATGCTCCAATAATGAAAACTCCTCCCAACGTGTGAATTCAGACAATCCTTCGAGCAGCATATCCCTCTCTCCTACGTTTAAGGCTCAGACGAGGACAACATCACCGAGCCAAATCATTTACTCTGAGATCATTTGATTCTGCAGTGAGCAGCTCAGCACCACCCAATTAGCTCACGACTTCTTACACCAAATTCCTTACCATCATTCTTTCCTGAAGTCCTGCTAACTCCCATCTGCCTACTAGATGAACCGAGACCACCCTGATCCCAACTAACCTACCATTACCCAAAATACCGGTCCCCCATTGGCCGGTTACCAAACGCAAGAGCATTCCCTCAGTCGCTCTCGGCGACTTAAGAAGGTACAACGACTACCTGAAATGCTCTACCAGCCCAGCCACCCTGGCTCTAGAAGATCTAAGATCCTCGATCCCCTACCTTACCCTAAGGTCTCTACCAGGTCTCACCTGTTGCTAAAAGAACTCGAGCCTCGCCCACAGGCCTCACCCATCTATACTTTTGTGCGGCCTCTCCCATAGGTCTCACCTATCCAGGGCTATGTAGACCCACTCCTCTTCTAATCTCAACTAGCTAAACTTCCCTGGTTCTTATCATGCTAACTCGGAGATACGGGCCTACTCACATCCGGGTGGCTACCCCGCCCTATCTTAAACTATCTGAAAAACCCTGCCAACGAATCACGCATCTGATACATTCGTACTATCGAATAGGGACCGACGAATGCTACGGCTACCCCGTAGTCTTACTATACTCGTTCTGCCAACTAGTGAATGCTACGGGCCACCCCATACTCTTACAACACTTCTGCGTTACCAGCCAACTAACGCTACGGGCCACCCCTCAGTCTCACCATACTTCTATGCTATCTGCCGACTAATGCTACGGGTCACCCCGCAGTCTCACTATACTAATGCTACGGGCCACCCCGCAGTCTAACTATACTCATATACGATTGCTACGGGCCACACCGTAGTCTTACCATACTAATGCTACGGGCCACCCCGCAGTCTAACTATACTCATATACGATTGTTGTGGGCTACACCACAGTCTTACCATACTTCTCTTACTATCTGACCACTGGTGAATGCTACGGCTAACCCATAATCGAGCATACAAGCACAATCTAGTACCCCCAAGCGGTACTCATGTCCCAACTAAAACTCCCTACCGATTCTTCTACAATCTGCTATCAGACATCTCGAGAATGAGGTCTCACAATTGGCAAGTTTTTCGAACTTCCAATTCACACTATCCTCAATTCATACAGCCGCCTGGGCCATCTTTCTCCCCGACAGAAGAGTAAAACTTATCCCAGTTTCAAAACCGCTTCTGCTCCCATAACATGATTGTTTCTCCCCCACTTAGCTTCGGCTAAGTCTTTACGGTACGTGAAAATCCGAGGATTTCCATTCCTTCCTCCCTTGCACAAAAGGCATGATAACTACCATCGCCTTAATATTGCTAGCGATCTGTCACTAGCACGCTCCAAATACCATACGATTTACCGAGTACAGGATGAACAATTACTGCATCCCCGATACTAATAATCCCCCGAGCTCAAATTGACGTCCTTAAGGTCCGAATAACTAATGCTCAGAGCAACCTCTTCAGTGATAGACCACTTCCCTTGATGCTTCCAAAAGATATCCCAAAAACTAAGACTAGAACCACCAAACCCTGATGATGGTGGAGGGCTACTCCATGGACCCTATCTACCGACCTCCACGCAATGCTCCTGAACCACTTTTGGTCACAACCGAGATAATTCTAGACACTTCGAACTGGAAAGTGAGAGATGACCCTATATTATCTACTAATAGTTCCTGGTATGCAATTGGCATATAACAATTCTGAAAGTACAATCCGAATACAAGCAGAGAGACAACTCATACATACTATCACATGAGTTCGGGGTAAGAACAACCCTAATACACATAGAATCGGAAATAGCCATTGATACATACCTGCAACATTCCCTACTGTAATCCAGATCTCCCTCATCTGTCACTGCAAGGACCTACCCTCTCACCCATCCGTAATCCTCGAAGTTGTCGGGGGAGATACACTCCCTGCTCCTCCCCTCATCTTCGGGAAATCGGACTTCTTGCGGCCCACCTGATTGCAGTGAAAACATAATGGGCTTGCTCCCTGTGAGCAGTCCCTGCTGACGTGACCATCACTGCCACACTTGTAGCAGCCTGAACCCCTGGAATGACAAACCCCCTCATGCAGTTTCCCGCACATGCTGCACTGACTTTGGCCCTGCCGACCTACTAATCGCTGATCTGAAGTCGTGGGTCTCTTCCCAGGACCCTCCAAAGTATACATCTGATCTGACCTCCTCTTCACAATGTGCTCCAAATCAATCTCCTTTTCCCGCACCCTGGCAATCATAGAGTCCAAGGTCGGACATGTCGAGAAGCTGACATGCTCTCGAATATCAACTCTCAACATGTCATGATAACGGGTCCTCTGCATCTCATCATCTCTTGTATACTGAGGCACCAATAAGGCCCTCTCCCAAAATTTAGCGGTAATCTCCGCCACCGACTTTGTCGTCTGTACTGGACAGCTGCTGAAGCTCCACTGCCTGCGCAAACTCTGCCCTAAACCTAGTCACAAAGTCAGACCAGGTTATAGCCTCAATGGCCAAGGCTCCCAAGGAATCACCAATTGACTCCCACCAGTCTCTGGCTCTGTCCTTCAAGCATCCTGCAGCAAATCAAACCTTTGACCCCTCGGGACAAAAGCTCGTCAACTGTGCAGACTCAATGTTTTCAATCCATCTTTTGGAAACAATGGGGTCCTTCACCCCATGGAAGTCTGGCGCGCCACACCCCTTGAAGCCCTTGAAGGAAAATGTGTGTGATTCTGATTGGCTGGATGCCATATCACTTCGGAACGCTCTGAGACGATCCTCCAACTCAATAATCCCTTCCTTGATCGACCCAAAGATGATCGGGGTTGACTCAAGGATACCTCTCGTGATCTCAGACGCGATGAACTCGTGTAGCCCGTCATTAACCTGCTCGGATCCTGCCCCCGAGCCTGATCCTAATCCTGACCCTCCTACTCCATGTTGTGTGGTCACCATACTGAAAGTAAACACATAAACGTCAGGATCATACCTACTCCCAAGAGGTCTCACACACCATCCAAGTTTCCTGGTTCCATCTCGGCCCTCCTTGACTCAAGTACGGGCCCATACTACCTTCCACATCTATCCGTACTTTTCTCAAGTACTGCCTCAACTCCACCAAGTCCCTTTAACTACTACTAACACTTCTCCTAGCACTACTCTCATCCTAGGCTTGCCCTAGGGTAACCTCCAACCCGCACCCAGTCCTCATTTACTGAAGGCATCTTTATAATTCCAATTAGCCACTACCTGAATACCATCACATGTGACGAGGCCCAGATAATCCTTCGGGTAAAGGACTCGTCCCTACAACGGTTAGACTCAAATGAGAGCTGCGAAATAGGGCCGAATCCAACACTCTGATATTATTTAACCCTGATCACATATGACTTGACGTATTCACCTAATGGCTAACTCTCATCACTCAGAGTCCCACAACGCACAAAGCAAGTAGCATTCAGATAAAAGGGAAATCTAACCAGAACATAATCAAGCAATTCTATCCACACAACAAGAATCTGTACTAGCATGCGATGTTAAGCTTATATAATCAGGCATAACCTAAACAGGCTATAATACCGTTGTCTAACTAACAATACCATGCAGTTCACACACCATATAACATGCATATAAGGCATCCTCCTAGATCCTTAGCCCTAAATCTAGCATGCTGATCACATAATCATGTCATGACATAAACTTGTATGGGTATCTTGGGGAAAACTTACTTGAGCTCGGCTGATTGCACGCATCACACACTTTGTTCTTCTCAAAGTTCTTTTCTCTTTTCAGATTCTTTTTAAACTCCTTTTTATAAAATGGTTTTACTTTTGAAAATTTTCATACCAAGCCCTTAGTTTAAGTTCATAAACACCTGAGAGTATGTCCGAATCCCTCAAACCAAGGCTCTGATACCAACTTGTAACATCCCAAAACTCAAGACCAAATTTTTTGCTTTAATTAAGTTATTATATAAAACCAACATTATAAAAACATTCATATTAATATCTCATGTCAAACCAAAGTGTCAATAATCAAAACATATTATCATAAAACCATATCATAGTGTAATCCTAAAGATCTCATGTGCGGAAAACGTAGTGTGATGCACTGCGATCGAGCCAGCTCCTTTCCTTGAAAGCAAGGTACCTGAAACCAAAACTGAAAACCGTAAGCACGAAGCTTAGTGAGTTCCCCAGATATCACATACCATACATACTAACTGGTCCATACATGCCATACATAACCAAGAGCCATTCATAACAAACATATCCATAATCAAGTAAGGTGCTATATGCCAAACATAGTCTTGCGGGTATGCCACGGGCCGCACGTGGTCTTCCTGGTCAAGCCTGGGGCCACTCCCTCGGTCTTACAGACAAGTGCCAATGGCTACCCCTTGGTCTTCCATGCAAGCATCACCAAGACAACTATACATACTACTCTACTAGGCAACGCAACATATAGTGTTCCCGGAGCCACCTCCCGTTTTTTCATATATAATAGCATACAGTACACCAGGAGCCACCTCCTGGTCTTTCGTACATAATAGCATATAGTGCCCAAGGAGCCACCTCCCGGTCTTTCATACATATTGCCTAGGGCTAACCCTCGGGTCTTCCTGCCATACGTAATAACATATTGTGTGCCAGGAGTCGTCTCCCGGTCTTTCATGCGTAATGCCTAAGGCTAACCCACGGTTATTCCTATCTTACATAAACTAAATGGGTCGGCATTGCAGCCATAGACCCATACAAACAGTGAGGAGACTCACCTCGCACTGCCGAAAACTCGTTGAACACCTCTGACTGCTAACCGGCAACTTCTGAATCGCTGACTCTTCGGCTTCCTGAACTATCAATACCCAAAATAACATTTAGATCAATAATCCAAAAGTCAAACCTGGTCAAACTTGGTCAAAGTCAACATCCAGTTGACCTGACTCGCCGAGTCCATACTCCTCCAACCCCATACAACCCCGAATCCACTCGTCGAGTCTAGCAATAACTCGACGGGTTCTCCTTCAACCACTCAATCGGGACCAACTTCATCTGACTCGCCGAGTTCATCATTAAACTCGTCGAGTTCATCATCCACATATGAATGTGTCTAGCCTGTGACTCGTCGAGTTGTATGAACAACTCGTTAAGTCCATCCTTATAACTAAGGAGATTGCCTTAGACTCGCCGAGTTCTTCCTTGAACTCGTCGAGTACGATGAACTTCATGACCATTATGGACTCAGACGGGCTGAGTCCATTTCCAATCTCAACTCATACCCTTAACAGAAGGGTTTTGGGGCAAGAACTGGCCTGACTCGCCGAGTCCCACTACTGACTCGTCAAGTCTTTCTATGTCCAACACTATTCCGATGCTTTCAGACAAGCTCAACGCATCCAAGACCCATATTTGGCCTCCTAGGGTCGGGATATCACACAAAGTTGCTACCTTTGCACCCTTGCATGGCCCTTTTTGCTCAAAAGGCCATAATAACCACTTAAACTTTGCATAGGGAGTTCTAATGGCATAAAGCTTCCACCTTTATGCTTTTACTACTCAAGACACTCCTAGATCTAAAAGGATCTAGATTGGGGACGTCCAAATCCCATAAGAGATCATCCTTGGTCCATAAACTTCATAAAAAGGGACATAAAGAGATATAACAAGCTAGAAGGCAAGGAAGGAACTTGATTACCAAAATGGGCAACAAGTGGAGTGAATCTTCTGGATCTACTCCTTCCTCCTTGAACCTCCAACCTTCTTCTTGTTCCTCCAAGCTTCAAGGATGCTCCAAAATTCCCAAAATGACTCACAACTCAAGGAGGCTCTAGGGTTTTCGTTCTGGACTTGAGAGAGTATCAAGGGGCTGATGAAGGCTATAATGTTCCTTAAATAGGGTGCATGGCCCTCATTTACGGGTTTTCCCCAAACCTGGCCAACTCGCCGAGTCAGTCTTCTGACTCGTCGAGTAGGTCACTAAACCGGCGACCAAATCGCGCTCCTACTCGTCGAGTCACCCATTTACTCAACGAGTCACTTCCTCATTTGAGGTTTTCTTCTCTTTTCTGGCCTTTTTGAATTCAGGGTGTTACATAAATATTAAGATTTAATCTTGATTCAAATCATTGTCTTATTTGTTATTTTGATTGATTCTGGAAGCCTCCTAAGATTCCCTTAAAACTGTTCACACCATAAGGGTTTCAAATGTTCTCATTGCTAAACTAGTGAACAATTAATATTCAATCCTTGTACCTTCAGGTTAATTCTAATTAATCTCAAATTAATTATTATTAATTTTGATTAATTTGCAATTAACTTCTAATTAGTTTATTAACTTGTAATAAATCAATTAACTAGTTATCTCACTCTCTTATTTATTTTCTAACTGTTTTAGCTTTTGAGAGAAACCCAAAAATAATTGTTATTATTTTCAAAGTTATGCCTATTAGTTATGAGATTAGACTACTATTTCCAGCAATATTATGTTCATTAGTGTATAATTTTTAGTGTTTTTATGAGTGTTTGTCATCAATAAAAACTAAAACAAATTACACGAGAAGTTCATTTGGTTTGAGGTAATTTGGGACTAACAATAAAAGTAATTTTTTTTTATATCTTTTAGTATAAAAAGCGCTTGATAACATCGAAATAATTTTTAAGTATGCATATTTCAATCAAAAGCGAACGTCATCGGTTTTGCACATGAATCATTTGACTTCGTTTTTAAAAAACACTTGATGAAGACGGTATGCGTTGTAGCAAATGACTTGAATGTGCTTTACAAAGAAAAGATCGAGACATCGTAACCAACGTCACTTATTAAGCCGATTAAGGAAAAATTGCAAACCATAAAGCCGATGGATGGAATTTTTTTGTGTATTCAACTTAGTTGAGTAACAAAATAAAAAAATTTCTAGAAAACTTTTTTGACTAAAAAATGTAACAAAATAAAAACATGATATAAAAACCTACCTATTGAGAAGACATGGTCTACTTTTGTAACTTAGCATTAACTTCAATTAAAAAAAAAAGGAGGCGACATTTCTTGAAATCCAGCTTGCAGATGCTGAGATGAGGAAGATAATTGTTAGTTGTGACAATTTCAAATATTAAATTCGTATTCCCCTCCACGTAGGGCACTGAAAATTTATTCAGAAAGAGAAAAAAAAAAAAAAAAAAGTTGAATAATTTTTTTGGCAGTGGAAGTTAAAAGTGCCGGGGAGGAGGAGATTACAACACTCTTCTTGCCTCCCCACGTCTTTAAAAAAATGTAATATCAGGCGATTAGTTTACATCGACTAATCATAATCTTTCGTTTTCCTTCTGCTTTAGGTAATAAATTCCATCAAGATTCATACCAGTAACGTTCCTTTCAATTTTGATTGCTACCCTTAACGGATTTTTTGATTTATTTATCATCATTTGCTTTCCGTGTTCCTCCAGATCGAGATCAGAAGCTTTCCGATTGTGCGATCAAGTTCGTTGAATGATCTTATAATTCATTTGCATTGGTGGGTATCGTTCAATCGATCCTAAATTCGACTTCAATTTACTTTTCCCCTTCAATTCGGCCGACTTTCTAAATTTAGCAGCCGAATTCACTTCATGATTAGAGCTGTGTGATTCTGATTCACTACATTCCAGCTGCTGAGTTCATCTAGGCTTGACGAGTTCTTATTTTGCAGAAAAGTTCTTGAGAAAAATGGGGGTTATGTCAAGGCGGGTTTTACCCGTCTGTAGCAACCTCTGTATATTCTGCCCTTCGATGCGAGCGAGATCACGACAGCCAGTTAAACGATATAAGAAGCTTCTTGCAGATATATTTCCTCGATCGCAGGTGAATAATTTGACTTGTATGCTATTCATTACTTTATTTGAGTTGAATTTTACTGAAATGTGATTTGATTTGATCGAATCCCTAGTTAAGTGTCTAGTTTACTGTTATAATGTACCACTTAATCCTACAATAAGTATTAACCATGATGATCATTCAAGGATAGAAGCAATTTGAGGAAAATATTATATTTCTAATGAATCTATTAGGCATAGAAGGGATCCTCTATAGATTTTCTGCCTAAAATACTCAGAATTTAGTGATGCCAACTTTGCTATTATGATAGATGACAATCACGAGCATGATTTTTGTATCTTAATGGTGAATTTTATAATTACTCTAATTATAATCAACTTCAAATTCCAGAATGCTGAGCCAAATGATCGAAAGATTGGGAAGCTTTGTGAATATTCTTGTAAAAACCCTTTACGTATACCAAAGGTAAAGCTTATATCACTCATCTAAACTACCATATTAATGATCCCATGCTCTTTTGACTTTGTTTTTTCAATCTATCTAAAGACTCTGTTTCTTTTTTCCATCAAGTGTTGTTTGGATAAATGATGTTTAAAAAATATTTGAGAAAATGGCAAGACACTTGAGGAAATGGAAGGAAAAAAGAAATGTGGGCAAATTTGTAACATGTTAGGACTTAATGAGGAAAGCCTCATTCCTCTGACTTTCTCCATTAAGTAGTTCTTTCTGCATTAAGTCAAAAAGAAACACCTTAAAAGGGCTTATGTTAGTTTATTTATATCTTATGTCATTTGAATAACATTTGTTACAGATTACAGATTACCTAGAACAGAAATTTTACAAAGAGATGCGCAACAAAAACTTTATCTCTGTAAAAGCTGTTTCACTTGTTTATGGGAAATTGCCATCTTCATGTAAGGAGCAGATGTAAGTTGAAATGCATTAACTATCTTCACTTAAAGTTGAATTTTGCATAATAATGTATTCAATCCAAGTTTTTTCAATATCTTCAGGCCACTTTTTGCTAGTAGTTTGTTGGGAATTGTTCGGACACTATTAGAACAAACTGATAATGATGAAATGCGAATTCTTGCTTGTCAGACTCTTGTCAGCTTCATAAACAATCAGGTAGTTAGAATAGTTCTTTAGGTTAAATGCAAGAAATAACAACATTCTTTCATGGATTTGTTTATTATAGAATCATACTTTTTCATTACTTTCTATTACAACATTGCACTTCGAAAAATCTACTCAATTACAACAATGCCATTCAATTTTTCAATAACAAAAAATTGAATGGCATTGTTGTAATTAATGATAATTAACTTCTTAAAAAATACAGGTGGATGGGACTTACATGTTCAACTTAGAAGGCCTCATTCCCAAACTTTGTGAACTTGCTCAAGAAGTTGGAGATGATGAAAGAGCATTAAGGTTGAGGTCATCAGGGCTTCAAGTTTTGGCTTTCATGGTAAACATAATTTTTCTTTGTTATCTTTATCATTTATAATATCGATAATTCTTGACAACTTAGTAATAGAAAAGATCATTCCTTATCATTTTCCTCTTTAGTTTCTGTAACTTTTGGAGCTTCACTTAAGGTATTGTGAATACATGGTACTCTCTAATGATATAACCTAAAATACCCTTTGCATAATTTCTAATATTGTTCTTGATTTTGTTTTCTAGGTTCGATTTATGGGGGAGCAATCTCATATCTCTATGGACTTTGACAATGTACGTTCTACTTCTTTTTGCTTTTCTTCTGTTCTCTATAAACTTTTTTAGGTAGATTTTTAATGATGAGGATGAGGAGGGTATTTACGTCTTGTTTAGAGATCGAGAATGAGTCCATGTCTGATCTTGTTCCACCTTTTTAACAAACGGGACCCACTTGATTTTTTTTTTCTATTTTTTTATTTGAATTGATATTCAAAATCTTGTTTTTGTTTTAAAAATAGATTGTATCAGTAACCTTGGAGAATTTTATGGACACACCAAACACTGACCATGAATCATCATCATTAATGGATGTAAACAAGATGATCACAAATGTTGTTAACTTTAAAACGGATGTTCCCATGGGGTAAGTGGGGTTATGTTATTTATGTATACAGATATTAAATTATTCTTCCTCATTTAAAAGATTTATATCAATTATAGCTTTTGTTTTTGAAAATGTTACAGGGATGCAAACAGAAGCCCCTCTTATTGGTCGAGTGTTTGCTTGCATAATATGGCGAATTTAGCAAAAGAGGCAACAACTGTTAGACGTGTACTTGAACCTCTTTTTCACAATTTTGACACTGAAAAGCATTGGTTCCCTGAAAAAGGGTTGGCTTTTTCTATTTTAAAGTATCTGCAGATGGTGTTGGAGGAATCAGGTAAATGTTGATTCTTTTTGTTTTTTGATTCAAGTATATATATATCGATTAGTAATAGGGTTAAATGCAAGAAAAAGCTAGTTACTTTCATTTATTTCTTCCTATTATAGTGTTTTACTTCGAAAAAACTTTGTACTTACAGCATTATCATCCACATACAAAACAATTTCTACAGCTATAATTGACTAGATTGTTCAAGTATATATAATAAAATGACTTGATAAGAAAAAAGAAGCATCCTACTTTTTTTTTGCATTTAGCATGTAGTTTTAACGGTTTTATAGTATTAACATTTTTTCCACTTTGAATTCAGATGACAAATCACATCTACTCTTGTCTATCTTAATCAAGCACCTTGATCACAAAGATGTTATGAAACAACCAGTTATTCAGATGCACATTGTGAATGTTGCTACACAGCTTTCACAATATGTAAAGCAGCAGGCATCAGTCCCCATTGTTGGAGCAATAGCTGATCTCATTAAACATTTACGCAAATGTTTGCAGAATTTATCTGAGCCATCGAGTCCTAGAGTGGGCCCCATTAGCTCTTATATGGATCTTCAATGTGCTTTGGAGAATTGTATCTCAAGTCTCTCACATAAGGTTCTTTATGTCCCTTAGTTATTTGATGCTTTTAGTTGGCTTTTCATATATGCAAGAGTAAATCACAAAAAGGGTCCCTTTGCTTTTCATGATTTTTACTGTGTTTGGTCCAAAATTGATTTTTTTTTCCAGTTTCGGTCCCTCAAACCTTAATAAATGACCACAGTTGATATGAAACCTTAAAATAAAGACGAAAATCGTTACAAAACCTTGAAATAAGGACCAAAATTGAAAAAAAGTTTTGATTTTAGACTAAAACACAGTAAAAATAGAAAGTATAGGGACCATTTTTGTCATTATCTTAATATTAAATTAGGGCAAAGTACATAAAAGCACAACATACTTTCACCATTTTTGGATTTAGCCACTTAACTATTTTCATTAGTGATTGAATCATTATCTTTTTTTTACCCATTTAAAAAAAAAACATTTTTTCTGGTTACTCAGTTTTGATAATATAGAAAATCACAACGTACTTTCATCAATGTTATAATATCATAATCCTAAACCGGGAAAATTTGTTTTTTAAAGAGTAAAAAAAGTATAATGGTTGAATCACTACAGAAAATAATTGAGTGGCTAAATTAATAAAATAGTGAAAGTACAGATGTTTTTGTGTATTTTTCACTTTAAATTAAATTGTACTTTACTTGATGATTTGTAGGTTGGAGATGTGGGACCCATTCTTGATTTGATGGCTGTAGTGATAGAGAATATTTCAGCAACTCCTACTATAGCTAGAACAACTATGTCTGCTCTTTATCGCACTTCACAAGTTATCAGTTCCATTCCAAACATTGCCTACTACAAAAAGGTAAGGGTATTTTGGTCATTTATTTCAATTCCTTCCATCCATGAAGGAATGAAATCCATTAAACATGGAACCTGAAGGATCCCAATGGAATTGAATTCCGTCCATTTGCCAACCAAACATGCCATGTCATGTCATGGAATGGAATCTCATATTCCAATTCCACCGCAATCCACGAAACAAACACCTCTTAAATATGCATCAAATTACATATAATGAATGTTTTCGGGTCTTTAACTTTTCAGGCATTCCCAGATGCTCTGTTTCACCATTTGATCTTAGCAATGTCACATCCAGATCATGAAACACGAGTTCTTGCACATCAAGTATTCTCCAATGTGCTTATGCCAGCTGTAAGTCAGCCTTCATCAGGTTATAAAGCTGACAAATCTGAAACCATAGATGAAGAAAATCATGCCATGGAATCATCATCTCGTGGTGGAATCACCCATTCTTTGCCTAATGGGAAAACAGTATGATGCAACTTCTCTCTTGAATTCATCATCATACTTCTTTTTTCTGTTTCTTCATTAATCTTTGGTATGATGGAATCAAGAAAGGAACGGAATGCTTCATTCCAATTGGAATAAAAAAAAAAAACTTGCGTGTTTTGAATGATGGAATGGAATGAAGAACTCATTCCATTCCATTCATTCATTAATTCCATCCTATCCAACCAAAAAGACTCTTAATGTAGATACTCAATCATTTATGTGATTTTTTTTTTAATTCTATAGATCTCAAGTTCCTTGAGACTGAGTCGCCATCAAGTGAGCCTTGTGCTATCATCAATCTGGATTCAAGCAACATCTCCCGAAAATACCCCTGCAAATTTCGAGGCAATTGCACACACATATAGCCTTGCTTTATTGTTTACTGTATCAAAGGTGATGTTTCAATCTCAATCCTCAATATTCCACCTAATCAACATTTCATACATAAAAATTCAAGAAATCATATATTCATCTCATTTCTTCTTTCTTCAGAATTCAAATCATGTGGCACTAATCCGCTGCTTCCAGTTGGCATTTTCCATTGGAAGCACCTCACTGGATCAACAAGGTAAAGATTAACAATTTGACATTCAAATATTCAATCACACCCCTCATTAAATTTATACTTTTTTCAAATTAATTTTTGGTATAAATTGATTTTTGACTTCTTGAAGGTGGTCTACAAGCATCCCAGAGAAGATCTCTCTTCACATTGGCATCTTACATGCTTATTATTTCTGCAAAGTCAGGCCATATTTTGGAGCTGATTCCAATAATTAGATCAACATTGACCAAAGAAACGGTTTGTTTTTGTCATAGAATTAGCAACATACTTTTACTCTTTTTATAGAAATATGTAATGTACTTTTTATATTGCTATTTTTCAATGCAGATGGATCCTTATCTTGCAATAGATGAAGAAGATATGAGGCTGCATGTAACTTCAACAAAACATGGTGAAGATAATGGCTATGGATCACAAAGAGATGAAACTGATGCAATGAAAGCACTTTCTGCAATCGAGTTAAAGGATCAAAAGTTGAAGGACACACTTTTGTATCATTTGTTATCAAAGCTTGAAGATTTATCAGAGGTTTGTTTATTGTTCCTTTCGTTAATTTGTAGGGCTGAATTTAAAACTGATTATAATCATCCTACTTTTACAAATTATTTAAACCACAAAACATGACACTTCACTATATTTAAAACTGATTACTTATAATCATCATCTTTATATTTCTACAGGAAGATGAATTAAATATGAAGACACAGCTTTCAGAGGGATTCTTCCCTGATGATGAATACCCTTTGGGGGGCCCACTATTTATGGACACACCTATTCCATGTTCTCCAGTTGCCCAAACGGATTTCCAGGCTTTTGATGAGGTAATAATAATTCTGTCTTTCTTTTTTGGACTGAATGAACTGTGAGAAAATGACGATTTTACCCTTGGATAGGTGATGCCTCATGCTGATGAGACAGATGAGGATACGTTTCAAGACCAATACGGAAGCCAATCAGCTCGCAAAGATTCTCTCTCCATGAATTCACTTGACATTTTAAGTGTTAATCAGCTTTTGGAATCGGTATGTCTGTTTTTTAATCTTTTTTTGGAAATTAAAAAACAAAAAGATAATGATAATTAATATTAAATATTGTGTTTGTTTAACAGGTGCTGGAAACAGCACGTCATGTTGCAAGTTTGCCTGTTTCCTCAACTCCTGTAAGTTATGATCAAGTGAAAGATGAATGTGAGGCTTTAGTAACAGGAAAACAACAGAAAATGTCTGTGCTTCAAAGCTTTAAAAAGCAACAAGATAACAACACAATGTTGATTCTTTCTGGTGAAAATGGTAAACAAGATCAAATTACATCATACAATGTAAGAATCTTGACTTTTTTATTTTTAAGTTTCTGTGTCCCTAAAAGCCTATATTTGATTTTTCGAAATGTTTTTTTAACCTTTTTTTTATAGAAAATGGAGCTCCCAGAAGATGTTAAATTGTTAACAAATGGGGAGCAAACTGATCAACTTGTTTCTTATACAAAACTATACAGTCAACAACAGTCTTTTAGGCTTCCACCTTCAAGCCCATATGACAAGTTCTTGAAGGCTGCTGGATGCTAATAAAGTTTCAGTTGTTTTTGGATACATGGATTCACTAATGATTTCTTGTTATAATGTTTTTTTTTTTCCCTCATAGTCTTGGTGTTATATAAAAGTTTGATTTTTTTTTTTTTTGTTCTTTTTCAGAAGTAGAAAAAGAAGGTTTTTTGTTTTGTTGTAGTGTATGTAGTTGTGGGACAAAATGTTGTGTTTTAGATGATAAAATGTTGGAAGTGAATATTGAATAGTTGTGTTTCTGTTTTTATTTTCATTTGTGTTGAGGTGTGGTTCGTATTTGTGTGTTGTCTTTGACCATGAGATTTGCAACTAATTTGATTGATATTATTTTAAAATGTTTTTTATTTTTTTTTTCAGAATATTTGTTTGCTCGTTATCATACTTTGCATATGTTATTCTTTCGTATGTTATCATACCGAAATGGAGTATCATAAGGATGCAATTTAAACAATCTAAACAAGTTCAATTGTAATACCCGAACAAAAATAAAAAATAATAAAATATATAAAACTTAAAGAGGCTAAATATAAACAAAGCCTAAACTATGTTACCTACATCTTTAACGTAAACAGTCCAAACAAGTCAATGATAATATGTTACAAAAAAAACTTAAAAGGACTAAACGTAAACAAAACTTAAACTATTATTACGCTGATTCTATCCTTCTTCAAAAAGATCAACTTGGTTACAACAATTTGATAACTCAAATTGAGCATTATTATGTCAAATACACAAACAATACAAAGCAAAATACCAATTGTGTTCTAACTTCTAAAAGCCAAGTGATGTGCATCTTTTGAAGCAATTTGGACAATAAAACCTCTCACCCCCAACATTTGCAGAACACTTCAAAAGTTATAAAAAGAATATGCACTCCTATGCTTCAACTAACATAGTGCAATCTCCCAATTCCCAAATCACTATATTTCGTCAATTCCACTTGTGCAAATCTAATGATATTATACAATCTAAAATCACTAAAAAAAAAACTGAATTTCGTGTTTCATTCTTTTGGCACAACCAAATCACCACATTTGTAAGCCAATAACAACTCATCGGCGTTATCTCTGTTCTTAGATATGAACTTCTCCAAGAACTCATCTTCAGGCAACCACATCACATTAAGAAACTTCGGTGTCTTCTTCAAAATCTTTTTTGATGTCAAAATATTTAAAATTTTATACCTGGGAATCACTCGTTCTTCCAAACTAAGCATCAAACAAGTAGGTCGACGAACTAACACAGCCTTATCAAACTTAACTGTATTTAAGAAGAATTCAATCCCAAGATTTAACTTTGATTCAGATACTCTAAACAATCCAGGAGCCCTTTTAAACATATCTGAACATTCGACTTTAGTGAACCCAAATGATTGGAATAATTTAAACTTTCTTTTAATTGTTTCATCACTCATACAGCTCAAAGTATACAGAGCATGAACCAGCATTCTTGAATCGAGTGAGAATCCCATGTCTAACACCTTGGATACAAGATCTTTAAGCTCTGATTCACCCATTATCAACAGTCTTGGTTGTCTTGTTGTAATTGTAACAAGTTGTGACCCAACAATTCCGCATTGTTCTAAGTATTTGATATTAGCAGAGATTCTTGTCACCGGTTGCTTAATATCAGCCCAATTACATCTTGTCAATGTTCGAATCAGATTCTCATTGTCATGATTCATCAGCTCTTTTATGACATCAACACAGGGTTTCAGCCGTTCAAAACGATTAGATAAGTAACCTGGGTTTTTGGAAATGAACTTACTCAGTTCTGAACCAGCGAGACCCAAATTTTGAAAAAACTGAATCCTTGGTTTTAGGGTTTTTTCGGCGTCTGCGAAAAGGATTTGAGGAGATTCGTCTACCCAATTTTGAATATCGGTGCTGTTGAATCCGAGAGACTTTAAGAGTTGAATAACGGATTGTGGGTTGGTCTCGGAGGATGAAAACCGAGTGGATAGTGAGAGGGCTCGTGGTTTGGAAAATCCTAAGGATTCTGTGAGGTAATCAATAATGGAGGATTTAAATGGCGATGGGGATGGAATGGTGTGAAGATAACGAGAGAAGAGATTCGCCATTTGAGCTCGGAGGTCTTGTACACCCTGTTCTCGTGTTTAAAAATGAAGGGAAGCGAAGGGGAAAACAATTAATCAGTTGTGTTCTAGAGTTGAGAAGCAGATGCAAGAAAAAATGGGAGGCATAAAGGAGAAATCGATAATACCAGGTGAAATCGCAAAGCAAATGCAGAGAAAAATCAGAAGCCTTTTTCTGCTTGATTGAGAAGCCGAAGGGGTGTTTTGGCAAACCTTATTAAAACACTTTGTTAGCTAAATAACCTATTCTACATTTTTATAAATAAAAAAAATTTCGGATAAAAATAATTTATTTAGGTGAAAAAACTCTCCTAAATCAAATTTTTCATAAATTATCTCACACTTACTTATTAGTTTATAAATCAATAAGCTATAAGCTAATAAACACTAAGTTTTCTTTGCCAAACACTCCGAAGTCTAAAGTTGTGCTCCCTTTATTTGTTGAACGTCCGAAGAAATAAGGCCAAGGGTAGAAGCGTCTTTTTCATATGTTTCTCTCCCAGACATCCAAATGAAGTTTTTAACCGGATTGGTGTTTTGGAAAACATATTTACCATTAGTACTTTTTAAACATATCAACATAAGGTTTTTTGGTAATTTAGTAAAAAAGAAAAAGCCATGGTGCCCTAATACCATGTTCCGAGTTTCATTAAAGAAAGGAAAAAAATGAAATGAAATATGAAAAGAAAAGAAAGGAGGTGAAGGGAAAGTAAGTTGCATTTTTCTGTTATCGAGTTCAAAAGAAATGAAAAGATAATTATTTTTCTTTTGTGTTTCCGAGTTGAAGGAATAAGAAATGGAAACTAAAAGTGGATAATTATACAATTTTCACGTTTTTACCACAATTTCAAATCTATACCACACAATTTCAATGCCTAAACTTTTTTTTGCCACTGTAGCATGCCTCTCGACTTCTTTATTTTTTTTCACATGATTACTTATACAAGAATCATAGGTAAATCATTAACGCATCACTTATTATTAATCAAACGTCAACTATGTTCATAATTTGCATTACTTTTTCAACCAATACCAATCACAACCACTCATAGTGGAAAAAAAAGTCAAAAAACCCCAAAATGAATAACTTGTGCATAACATGATGTCAATGTAAAGGTAATCAAACAGATTCATACTCAACAAATTCCAATGAATGAACTCAAACCAAAAACCAAAAATATAAAGTCAAACTCATAAGCAATCAAAAACTATCATCCTAAGTAAGTCATTTACCAACATTCATCATTTTTTTCAGCAAACCCTTTTGTTATGTGTCCAGAATAATGGCATCATGTAGAAGAAACAAAATTAGGAAATCATTATATAAGGAGAAAAGAATGAAACCTGATGTAAGCCTTGCTGGGATGTTGAATTGATGACAGAGGATGAAGAAGCAATATTTTTGTGCATGTTGTTGTTGTACGTGAAATTCTTATATAGGGTTCAACGATAGTTTGGTAATCATTAGGTTTCTATGTTTATCATTGATTATCTTCTCTCCAAATCCCTCCAATTTGGGTGGAAGATTAGGAGAGAAAACGTTCCTCTGACTTCCTTTCTTTTCTTCCCAAAACATTCTAAACAAAAAACTCGAGAACACGATTGACTCCTTCTTTCTCATTGATTCCCTCCTTTTCTCTCCACTTTCCTTGTTAAATGAGATTGGGAATAGGGTGTAACTCTCATTATTACCAGAATGATTGAAAGACACGTTGTGACACCAATCTCCATCAATAACCGTCAACCCTGGCGACTCCACTGCAGGAGGCGAGATAGTCGGCAACTCAACTCCAGTCGCACGACAACAATTCTATCACATGTAAGATTTTCGATTTCCATCACATGTTCGATTTTTCAACCTTAATCTTCAATCATATCGGTTTTTTTAACTACAAGAAACGATTCTATTGACCCTCAGGGTTCAATTTCTATATTTTTTTATTTCCATCATAGGTTTAATTTTTTGAACTATAAGAAATGGTTAGAGCACAATTTGTTAGCTGATTGTTTCTCTGTTTGTAACGTCTGGAAAATACTAAGTAAAAATTTTATTTAAACTCAACCAAAAACCATCAATCATTCATTTCAAAACCCATAAAAGTGTGAAAATGTAGTAAAATAGTTATCAGAGCACAAATCATAACTCAACGTGTGGAATGTTGGTGGATGCGATGCAATCACGTTGAGCTTTTCCCCTTGGAATCGGAAGTACCTAAAAACATTAAACATAAAAACGTAAGCACAAAGCTCAATGATTTCCTCGAAATTCCACATATCATACATACATCGGGACCCGCCCGATTAACAGGCTTCTCTTTAGCATGTAGTGGGCACCGTCCAACAGATATAGAGGGCCCCGCCTAAACATACATACAAATACATGCAAGAGTCACACAGACATGTAGCATCCTATAAACATAATCCAATAGGCCGACATTGGTGCCTTCGACCCAAAAATATTGTGAGGAGACTCACCTTAATCCGAAGATAACCAAATCTTACACTCATTGCTGCTACAAAAGCTCCTCACACTGAACATATCCAAAACAATACTAATTAATAGTTAAAGTGATGACCCATAATCAAAGTTCCATTTCATACTCTCTCTCTCTCTCTCTCTCTCTCTCTCTCTCTCGCTCTAGTATAAAAGACCATTTTATACCTCCAAGGCTACACCCCACCCTAACATGACCTAATGCTAAAAAATGATCCATAACACCCTCTGATCGTATGCCATGTGGTTTGTATAAATTGGATACATTTCAAGTATAATAAACAACAACAAACTAACTGATAAAAATACAGAACAGGAAAGTAAAGAACATAAAGAATTTCACTAAATTGTCTTTCACCAAGAAAGGGTTTTGTCTTCACCAAGAAGACGGGTTCTCACAAAGACGGTCTCCAAGATGATTACAACACCAAGCCGTTCTACATTCGGGTTTCACCCTAATGTTGTATATATATATATATACACACACCCACACACACACTAAAATAATCTAGTGAATCCCTTAAATCAATGGATTGTATCTAATCTACATATAAACAGATCCTTATCACCAAGATATCGGATATGTTATCTATCTATATTTAGAGAGTGTAACTACATAATATACAAAGATATCTTCCTAATATATATATATATATATATATGTGTGTGTGTGTGTGTGTTATCTTCCTAATATGTATAAATGAGATCTTCCTAATATACAAAGATCACTAAGATCATGGGATCATGTTGACGTTGATCATTCTGGAGCTAACGTTGGCGTTGATGCTGACGTTGGCGTTGGCACTGGTGATGGTGATCAAAGTGTAATTCTATTTGACTCATCAGATTATAATGTGTGACCTTACAATCTCCCCTTATCTAATGATGTCAAAACTAATCTTTAAAAAGTTCTTCAGCTTTAACAAATCCCCCCCTGATAAGGTGTATGACTCTTACCAATTTTGGTTATCAGTAGTAGAAGTAGTAAGAGCAGCGGAAAAAATCAGTGTATCATGGGTTGCGGCGAACTAACAGATGATAAGGATATGATAGAATGTTGATATCATCGCCCCCTTAGATTTTACTCCCCCTTATATAATCAACATTTGAGTTTTTCTCCCTTAGATGTATAATCTTCTTTCAAGAGTGTTTACTATGAATGATCAAATAGCAATGTAGCATAACTATACTTTTCTCTTCCTTTTATGACAACATCAATATGTACTACCTTTTTTTAAGAATACAACAAATAATCCTTAAAGAAAACATCAAAAAAAGTTAGAGGATGAAATATGTGTATCACATTATTATGTTATTGCAATAGCAGATCATTTACATAGAGTTGTGTAATAGCCCAATTTTTCAAATAAAAATTTTCATTTAAATAATAATCCATGTTCCTTAATTGTAAATTCCAACCATTAAGTATTTCTCAAAAATCCATTACATCGATTAAATTATCAAAAGATTAGAGTGTCCATAAAAAAATGTTGGAGAGTGCGTGTTGCGCCATCATGTCAGGCCCTTGCCCTTAGATCCCGAAGTACCTGAACACAACCAACAAAATTGTAAGCTAATGCTTAGTGAGATCCTTATAACATACCACACATATAATCATATAAGTCCACATACGCCATGCATACAAACAAACATGTAAGGAAGCCATGGAAACCCTCCTTGGTCTTACTCCAGATGCCATGGGAACCCCTACATGGTCTTAACCAACTGTCATGGGAATCCCCACATGGTCTTCACACGAGTACATAACATATTGATAGCACTTCCACAAATGATCATTATAGCTAAATAACATGGGCCAGCCTTGGTACCTTCAACCCATTGGTATGGTGAGGAAACTCGCCTCAATCAGCTGAACACGAACGCTGCTTGTCTAATAGTCCGAAATCACATACTGAACAAAATACAATAAACCCTAAATTAGGATTATAACATAGTCTAATTAAAGATTCCAAACACCTAATCCCAAGTCCTTCCATAGTGGCCCAAAAGTCTTTCCTTTTCTAATGGGCCTAAGGTGCATGATAAAACTATTAATGGGCTATATAGCCCAATAAGTCCTTACCAAAACAATTATGGCCCAACTCAAAATATCAGCCGACAACTCTAAATGGGACCAGACCTAACACTGATTAAAGCCCACTATGCCTATAAGCCCACACAAAGCCCAAAATCCAACTGGTGTGCGTGCGCCTTACGTACCACTCCAGTACGCCCAACGTACTGACTGAGAAGTTATACGCTGATGTACGTACAACTTGCTACACACGGCGTACAAAACATGCTATGCCACCTAAAGCTTGAACACCACCTTCTCCTTGTTGAATGCTCTTTAAAAGGGCCACCAACACACTTTCTAAGCTCAAGAATCACATTCACAAGGAAATCTGAGGTTAAGGGACGATATAAGGCTATAGAGGCTGGTTAGAGTTGATGTGTTTTGAGCATTCTAACACTTCCTAAGTGTACATGCAACCCTAATAACCTTGGATCTATGTTTGTCTAATTATCATGCAAAGTTGTTTTCCAAGGTTATGAACCTATCTAGCATACATAGGGTACAATTTTCTTTGTATAAAAGATAGAACTACATACCTTGTTGTTGAAAGTGTTCCTTGAAACCTTATGAGCCTAGCACCTCAAGTGTGATGCCTCAAATGCTTCACACAACACCAAATGCAAAGAATAACTTGAGAGAATACTCTAACACATGCAAAATCGGCCAAGCCCTCTTGTTTCTTAGTGTAGCCGATTTTGGGGAGAGTTACATTGCTTATATAGTGTGTTACATTAGGTAAACCCTAATGTTCCATGACTCTTCATTTCTTGATCCATGGGTTAACTCCATGGAGCATCCTATGGGTGGAACCCAACTTGATAATCCATGGAGCCTCTTAGCCCACTATATAAGATATGGAAGATTTACTTAATCTACCTATATATCTAATTAGTTATCTTTTAATCACTTAATTAATTCTAAATTAATTCTTGATCAAAACTAATTAAATAATATTATTAATATATTAGAACTTATAATATATTAATAAACCATATGTGTTATTTCTCTCATTTAGTTTATCCAATTGCATGGTGCCATGCAACCCAAATGGACCATGCCGGGTCGGGTCAAGTATTTACCAGAAATAGTTATGGACTTAGACACCTTATCCAACAGTCTCCCACTTGGATAAGTCTAATAACTATAACTGCAATACTTCAGGAACCGATCGGCAATCGTAACTCTTTCAAGGTCTCTCGGAACTGAGAAGATGTTGATATGCCATTTAAGATAAGTGATCATATAATCCTCTGTTCTAGATATCAGCCGGACAGTTACATGGAACAATGTCTTACTTATTGTCCAACAATTTGTTTCCCGATTTCCAATTTGTTTGACAAAGAACTTAATTGAACACATCAACTTAGTTTTGACCAGGCCCGGTACATAGGTCAAAACAAAATCATCGAGGGGCCCAGATATCAACTTCTAATCCAAGAAGGAACAGATAAACTTCGACTCATATGTTTGTTCTACTACTAGTTGAATTATACACAAAAGTATGTTTTATAACATCGAGTTACCAATACGTTTTCGTACAATCAATGCATAATCAATTCATAGGCAACAAATCATATCTCTAGGTTTGAAGACTTATATGATATTACCGTCTCACGATCACTCGAGATAAAATTCCATGAAGTGATTCCAGTGAGCGTGGGTTGATTCCAATACTCAGAACTTATGAGCACTCATGAAGTGTTGTCTTATATCCTGACACCTACAACCAACTTCATGACAGTCTTACTTCATATCTACTTCCAACATATGAATGACTGTGGAAAGTTTGAATAATATGTGAAACCACAACATACTATTCTAGAAATCAAAACATGCAAAAGAAATTATAGTAAATGATTGACAAAAGATAGTAACACTTTACTCATAAATAAACACAACTTTTATTCATCATCAAATGTCAATTACACTTTACAAATTTCATAATTTATCTAACTACTAAAACTAATATCATCCTTCAGCCCTATGCTCCGAGCATGCTGGAGATGCTTAACCCTACTCAGTCCCTTCGTGAGGGGATCTGCTGGGTTCTCATCCGATGATACCCTCTTTGCCACGAGGATTCCTTCTTCTATGCGATGTCTGATAAAATGATATTTTCTGTCGATGTGTTTGGATCTCCCGTGATCCGTTGGTTCCTTGGCTAAGGCAACAACACTTTCACTATCGCAGAAAATTTCCATGGGCTCCTTTATAGCTGGTACTACTCCAAGGTCTCCTATGAAGTTCTTCAGCCATATTGTCTCCTTTGCTGCCTCGTTTGCTGCTATATACTCTGATTCACAAGTGGAATCAGCCACTGTCTCCTACTTGGAACTCTTCCAAGTGATAGCTCCTCCGTTCAAGGTAAAGACCCAACCCGACTGAGAGCGGAAATTATCCCTATCAGTCTGGAAGCCAGCATCAATATACCCTAGAACTCTCAAGTCATCACTCCCGCCGAGGATAAGGACCCAATCCTTAGTCCTCCATAAGTACTTGAGGATATTCTTTACCGCAGTCCAATGTGCCTTGCCAGGGTTCCCTTGATACCTACTAATCATGCTCAAGGCAAAGGCTACATCAGGTCGAGTACACTTCATAGCATACATGATCGAGCCTACTGTCGAAGCATAAGGCACTCAACTTATTTCTGCTATCTCAGCCTCAGTACTCAGGCTTTGTGTCTTACTCAATCTGGCATTACTCTGGATGGGTAACTCTCCTTTCTTGGAGTTCTGCATGCTGAATCTCTTCAACACCTTGTCCAAGTAGGTACTTTGACTAAGTCCAATTAGTCTTTTACTCCGGTTTCTCAAAATCCTTATCCCTAGAATATAGGCAGCTTCTCCTAGGTCCTTCATAGAGAAACACTTCCCAATCTAGGACTTAACTTCTTGCAGAGTTGGGATGTCATTTCCTATGAGTAGTATGTCATCCACATACAATACCAAAAAGCTAACTATACTCCCACTAGCCTTGACATACACAAAAGATTCATCTTCACTCCTAGAAAAAGCCAAATTCCTTGACTTTCTCATCAAAGCAAAGATTCCATCTGCGAGGTGCTTGCTTTAATCCATAAATGGATTTCTCAAGCTTACACACTCTATTAGGGTACTCGTTGCTGACAAAACCTTCTGGCTGACTCATGTAAACATCTTCAATAAACTTTCCATTAAGGAAAGCGGTTTTGACATCCATTTGCCATATTTCATAGTCATGAAATGCAACTATAGCTAACATAACCCTAATAGACTTAATCTTGGCTGCTGGAGAAAAGGTCTCGTCGTAATCCACTCCAGGAGTTTGAGAGAAGCCCTTTGCAACCAGTCGAGCCTTATAAGTGTGTACATTACCATCCATGTTGGTCTTCTTCTTGAAGATCCATTTGCCCCCTACAGTCTTACGACCTGGTACATTCTCAACCATGTTCCAAACTTGATTTCCATACATGGATTGTATCTCGCTATCCATAGCCTCTTTCCATTTAGCAGACTCAGGGCCTGTCATGGCTTCCGCATAGTTGTTAGGTTCATCTAGACCTACTAGTGTCTCATCACTAATAAGTGTCTCACCTTCCGCAATAATATGGAAACCATAGTAATGCTCAGGTGCATTCCTAACTCTCGCGGAACGCCTCAGAGGTACAGACCCATCAATTGGCTCAACAGGAGTTTCCTCCTCAAGTTGAGGGCTAGGGTTTGAGGTTCCTTCACCACTTGACTCTTGAAGTTCTTCAAGGTCAATTTGCCTCCCACTGTCTCCTTGGCTTATCAACTCTCTCTCTCTCGAAAGACTCCTCTTCTTGCTACAAAGACCACATTATCACTAGGTCTGTAGAAGAGGTAACCAAAGGATATTTGTGGGTAGCTGATGAAAATACACCTCTCGCTTCGGGGTTATAGCTTATCATGAGACTCGCGCCTCACAAAAGCCTCGCAGCCCCAAATATTGATGTGGTCTAGTTTGGGTACTTTACCAGTCCACATCTCGTGAGGAGTTTTGGCAACTTTCTTTGTAGGGACTAGATTAAGAATATGGGCGGCAGTCTCTAAGGCATACCCCCAGAATGAGATTGGTAGCGAAGCTCGACTCATCATGGAACGAACCATATCTAACAAGGTTCGATTACGCCTCTGAGCCACACCATTCAACTGCGGTGTCCTGGGAGGTGTCAATTGTGAGACAATCCCACATTCCCTAAGATAGTCGAGGAACTCTGAACTAAGATACTCACCACCTCGATCGGATCGAAGCATCTTAATGTTCCTGCCCAATTGATTCTCTACTTCCTGTTTAAACTCTTTAAACCTTTTGAAAGTCTCTGACTTATGCTTGATTAAGTAGACATATCCATATCTACTATAATCATCATTAAAAGTCAAATAATAACGATTAGCATCCCTTGTGGCATGTTTGAATGGTCCACACACATTCGTGTGCACAAGATCCAACAAACCTTCACCCCTCTCACAAGAACCTGTGAAGGGTGACTTTGTCATTTTTCCAAGTAAGCATGATTACAACTATCATCTGACTTTAGGTCAAATGACTCCAAGACTCCATCCTTTTGGAGTTGGCCTATGCGTTTCTTGCTTATATGTCCAAGACGACAATGCCATAATGATGCTTTATCCAAGTTATTATTATTAACAAAATCAATACACAATACATATTTCCTAAGTTATCAACCACATATATAGTTTCATACATGCCATCAAAAGGTACTACTTTAAAATAAAGAAGATATTAAAGAAAGCATTAATCGAACCAACTTCATTATCAAATGAAAAGGTGAAACCTTATTTATACAATGCATGAAAGGAAATAATATTTCTTGCCATTTCTGGCGAATAACAACATTTATTCAAATCTAAACTAAACCCACTACTTAGCGATAAAGTATAAACTCCAATCTTGGTGACAGGTGAAGCTTTCTTGTTTCCCATGATCAAGTTTATTCTTCCTTGCTCCACATTCTCACTTCTTCTTAGTCCCTACAAATCAGAACATATATGAATACCATAACTGATATCAAGGACCCCATGAGTTAGAATGGGTGAGTTATTAGATAAGATAATGTAAATACCTGCATGGTTGGGTTTAACTTTCCCATCCTTCACATCTTGTTGGTACTTTGGGCAGTTCCGCTTCCAATGTGCCTTTTCATAGCAATAGAAGCATTCAGCCTCTTTTGGGTTAGAAGAAGGAGTGACGAAACCTTTCTTGGTTCCACTTGAAGAAGAGCCATCAAGGGTCCTAGCCTTGGTACCCTTCGAAGAACTCTTTCTTTTCTTCCCTCGTCCTTTCCCCATTGCCAAGGCAGGGGCGAAGTTGGTAGGAGTAGGAGTAGTAACAACCGTCTTACCCTTAATACCACTTTCCGCAGTCTTTAAGAGTCCTTGAAGTTTGCTGAGAGTGACCTCTTCCTTGTTCATGTGGTATGTCATGCGGAATTGATCATAACATGAAGGTAAGGAGTGCAAAATAATATCTATTGCTAGCTCCTAGGGGAATTTCACATTAAGCTTCAGCAAGCGGTCCACAAATCTTTGCATTTTCTGCATGTGGCCCGTGATGGGTTCTCCATCCTTCATTCGAGTTGTTATCATGGAGGAGATGATTTCATACCTCTCTTGTCTTGCACTTTGATGGTATCTTTCCATCAAATCTTGGTGCATTTCAAAAGGGTAGAAGTCCTCATAGGAATTTTGGAGGTCGGATGTCATAGTGGCCATCATGATGCATACCACCTTGGTGGCATCCCTTTCATGTGCCCTAAAGTTAGCGATTTCTTTAGGAGTAGCAACTGTCTCATCAATCCCCTTAAGCTCCTTATCGAGGTCATATTCTTTGTCCTCATAGCAGGTAATCATTCAGATGTTTCTGATCCATTCATTAAAGTTGGATCCATCAAAAGTGACTTTCCCACACAAGTTCATTTGAGAAAAGGAGCCATTAGGATTAGAGCCAGAAGCAGCAGTGTTTGCATTCATCTGAAAAGAAGAAAAGTTTAGAAATAGAGATAGTCCTTAATAAAACACTCAAATGTAGTATTAAGGCTAGGACCCAATCACAATATATTATACTTAGAAGAGGTATGTCGTAATCTAAGTAATAACATATTTGAAAGGTAGGTGAATGACGATTCACGAATTTCCACCAAAGCCGAAATATTAAAAATATTTAGTTTGGTTCTTAGAAACTCCTAGATTCTTTTGAGATTCAATGAACTTTTCAAAGGCATGTTTCAATCTCGAGTGTGCCCTCCAAGTTTTGTGACTGGGATGTCGAGGATCACAAAACGAGGTGTAAAGTAACCATACAAATTACTTGGTACCCTTATTGTAGTACCCCTCAATCGATGTGTCAGTTAACCACACACGCTCCATCGATACTATGATAAACATTAAGTTACCCTTTACCTAGCTTGTTAAGTCCAAGTTAGTGTGCCGGTTAACCACACACGCTCCACTAACGACTTAGATAAAGTGTAAAGTGTAATTTCATGGATTAGCACCTTATTCACATTTTTCCTAAAGTAACTAAGATTGGGAATTTAATAAAACATTTAGTTACTTTATAATTATCATTATACTTTTAATGAGAATTTATAAGTCTTTGTCCTATCCGTTCGGCTAACGACCCTCCACCAGTCAAGAAACTGGTGGGTGAGAGTGGACACCCATTAAGTTGCCATTTTATAGGCAACAACGTTATACCCACCTTATAGACTGGCTTTGTGAATGAGGCGTACTAGCGGTAAGACAACTTTGATCTTATACATATATATATATATATATATATATATATATATATATATATATATATATATATAATTATTAAATTATAATATTATAAGTATAAGGGTTGAATTTTAACTTTTAAAATTCTAAGGGTTGGAACTAAAGTTTTAATCAAGACTTTACTTGTTCCAAAACTTGAGGGCAAGTTTTGTAAACTTTCAAAACTTTTCATTTCTTGTAACTTATGAGTTAATTAGAGTATTAAAAATGAAGACTCTTCATTTTTATAACCCATATGTTCTTTTAATGGTTTTTAAAACAAAGTGACTTTTGGTTTTCCATAACTTGAGGACAAGTTATGGACTCCATTAAAACACATTATGATCATGAATTAATCTACCACATAGGTTACAAATAATTCCTATGATCATCTAAACATCATAAGAACAAGAACATGAATATGAACACTTTCATGAATCAAAAATTACACTTAAAACTTTGTAATTTTGATAATTGTCATTGTAAACGGATTAGCATAAGCATTACACCATCTAAAACATGTTTTCAAGTACCAAAACAATTTAGGGTAATGTTTCTAGTCCATTTCCAGCAACTAAAATCGAAATTCTGAACACATCAGCCTCTACTCGTCGAGTGCAAGAATAGACTCGACGAGTAGCTTGCATTTGTGCATGGAATCGTCGAGTCCCCCATGGACTCGGCGAGTTCATACGAGCAGAAAACAGAAAAACGATTTTTTCAAGCAGTTTGCACAAATAATCAACAAACGAGCCTAGGCTCTGATACCACTGATGGGTTTTGAGCATTCTAACACTTCCTAAGTGTACATGCAACCCTAATAACCTTGGATCTATGTTTGTCTAATTATCATGAAAAGTTGTTTCCAAGGTTATGAACCTATCTAGCATACATGGGGTACAATTTTCTTTGTATAAAAGATAGAACTACATACCTTGTTGTTGAAAGTGTTCCTTGAAACCTTGTGAGCCTAGCACCTCAAGTGTGATGCCTCAAATGCTTCACACAACACCAAATGCAAAGAATAAACTTGAGAGAATACTCTAACACATGCAAAATCGGCCAAGCCCTCTTGTTTCTTAGTGTAGCCAATTTTGGGGAGAGTTACATTGCTTATATAGTGTGTTACATTAGGTAAACCCTAATGTTCCATGACTCTTCATTTCTTGATCCATGGGTTAACTCCATGGAGCATCCATGGAGCGTCCTATGGGTAGAACCCAACTTGACAATCCATGGAGCCTCTTAGCCCACTATATAAGATATGGAAGATTTACTTAATCAACCTATATATCTAATTAGTTATCTTTTGATCACTTAATTAATTCTAAATTAATTCTTGATAAAAACTAATTAAATAATATTTTTAATATATTAGAGCTTATAATATATTAATAAACCATATGTGTTATTTCTCTCATTTAGTTTATCCAATTGCATGGTGCCATGCAACCCAAATGGACCATGCCGGGTTGGGTCAAATATTTACCATAAATAGTTATGGACTTAGACACCTTATCCAACAAGAGTTTAGTCCCAATGAATTAAGGATGCTTAAATAGGTATCAAGTCCGAAAATTAGGGTTTTGACCATTAGTCACGTACTTCCAACACACCCCATGGTACACCCCGCGTGCATGCCAAACCTCCGCGATCATCCATACTTAGTATGCTAAGTGTACTCCTGGATTACTCCCAATATACTAAGGGACCATTATGAGATAATTTTTATTTCAAGGGTATAAAGGGTAATTACCTGATTTGGAGTCTTACAAATCTCCCCCACCTGAACTAGACTTCGTCCTTGAAGTCCGCGGATGCAAACAGATCTGGGTAATGCTCTCGCATCTCATCCTAAGGCTCCCATTTCCATTCCGAGTGCTTTTGGGGCTGCCATTGCACCTTCACTAGATTCACCTCTTTGTTACGACGAGCCTTAATCCTCCTATCCAAAACTATAATGGGCTTCTCAACATAGTTCAGACTCTCATCCACCTGAACGTCGTCCAAAGAAATAACTGCAGCCTCATCTAAAACACACTTCCGAAGCTGAGACACATGGAAGGTGTTATGAATCTGACTCAGCTCATCCAGAAGATCCAGTCGATAAGCAACCCTATCAACTCAGTTAGAAATCCTGAACGAACCAATAAATCGGGGCCCCAACTTGCCCTTCTTCCGAAATTAAATGAAACCCTTCCAAGATTACACCTTCAACAAAATAAAATCTCCCACCTGGAACTCGAGATCCGAACGACGCCTGTCAGCATAACTTTTCTGACAGATCTGCGCAACTCGCAACCTGTCACATACCTACTGAATTGACTCAGTAGTCTTAAGCACCACGTCGGTGATTCCCATGACTCGATGTCCAACCTCACCCCAACAAACTGGAGTTCTACGCCTCCGACCATACAACATATCAAACGGGGGTCGATCAATACTAGCATGATAATTGTTGTTGTATGAAAACTATGATAGTGGGAGATAAGTATCCCAACTCCCTCTGAAATCCAATACGCAAGCCTGAAGCATATCCTCGAGCATATGAATCATCCGCTCGCTCTGAACATCAGTCTGGGGGTGGTAAGAGGTACTGAAATACAACTGAGTATCCAACTCTTCATGAAACTTTCTCTAGAACCTGGAGGTGAATCGAACATCGTGGTCAAAGACCACAAATACCAGTACTCCATGCCTGACCACCACCTCCCGCACATAAATATCTGCTAATTTCTCGGCAGAGATACTCTCGGAAATTGGAATAAAATACATACTCTTGGTCAATCTATCCACAATAACCTAAATGGAGTCCACAACCTGAGCCATCTTAGGCAAGGGCTGAACCTTGACATGGGGACTCTAATGCTTGGCTTTGACCTTCCTGAAGGTCAAACATTGTTCAACAAACCATGCAATCTCCCGCTTCATGCAGGGCAACTAATAACTCAACCTCAGGTCTCAATACATCTTTGTGGCCCCTTATGGATAGAAAACTTGGATTTGTGCGCCTCCTCAAATATCTTTTGTCTTGTACCCCTGAACATCGGTACCCAAACTTTGCCACACTGAGTCAGAAAACCACAACTGTCTCGAACAAATAGTGGAATCTACCCCCGAATCCGCTTAACCTTCCAGTTCTCCTTCTTTAGTCCCTCCACCTGAGCTTCCTTGATCATATCCAATAGAGGTGAAATCATGATCATCCTCAGGCAAACATATCGAACCAGATCACTTGCCGCCTTACGGCTTAAGGCATCGGCCACCACATTGGCCTTCCTGGGATGGTAAAAAATCTCGCAATCATAATCTTTTACTACATCAAGCCATCTCCTATGTCACATATTTGGATTCTGCTGGTCCATAAAATACTTCAAACTTTTGTGATCAGTGAAAATGGTGCATCATACACCATATATGTGACATCCCCAAAATCACAGCCAGAAAAGACCGGTTTTGTTTATACTTTATTTCAAAATCAGAGTAATCTTTTAATAAAAGAATTGCGGAATTTTTCCCAAAACAATATTATGATAAAGATTTATCAAAAGCATTTCCTTAGAAATGTATTTCATTAAAATACTCGGGATGTCATGTTCGATACAGTACATAAGTATAAACAATACAGTATAAGCCTTACTACATTATTTCATATCTACAGGCCTATATCCATAATCCCTCGTCCAAAACATCACATCTATGCTCATGCGCCACTACCTTTAATACAAGAAACTGAGTGGGCCAGGCTTGGGAGCCTGGTGAGCACATAGGGTTTTCAACCCACAATAAATAAGTTTATTAATTTCATCAATCAACAATAACCCGATTACCCGTTCCCGTTATCCTCACTTTACGTCCCTAAACACCTATCCTAAGGGACCTAGCCTAAGGATCATCATCGGGATGGACACCACTGCTAAGGGGATTCCTCAGCAATAAATGTCCTAAAGGCAACCATGTGGGAGATGGAGTACACCGGTGAACACATCGTTCACAAACACCTACAGGTTGCGAGCCTGCTAGTGCCACTGGACTATCTAGAAGAGTCTGTGGTCGTCATCCATACTCCGCTAGATGACAGAATCAACAACATCAACATCGAGGCCTCTCATCATTTTATCACACATCACCTATTACATCTACCCATGTTTTACCCCAACATTTTCGTAGATATAAAATACATATACAGTTTAAATCATTGAAAACATGTATAAAAACGTTCATCCAGCATAGATAGCAAGTATTCAGATAATATGCACACATAGCACGTAATTTATATAAAATACTTCATATCTATGTGTAAGCTGAAAGTAACTATGCACTCACCTAAAAGGTGGTGACTCAGCACTCGGACAACGCTTCGATACTCTCAAAACGATTTTCCTTCGATAAAATCCAGTATCAATACCACTAGGGTTTAGTCTAACGATAACCGCGACAAATTAATAGTCTGACTATTATTATTATTATATAAGCTTTAATAACACTCAATATAACTCATAATAATAGCCCAAATAAATATTTTAAGGACCTAATAACATTCCTATAATTATTTGAAAGCTATATTAAAATTTCGTAAGCGTAGCTCACTTACAGCGAATTTTATCGAAAACCAGAACTTAGTTGGAGCAGCGTTTCGAAACCGAAACACTCCTTTTTCTCAGGACTCCGGGAGCCTCGGGGCTTCCTTAGGGTGCTAGGGGGTTTATCTAGGGTTTAGGAGTGGTTTGCGGTCTTAGAGAGAGAAATATTTTAGATAGAGAAAGAGATTTGGTATGAAAAATGAAGCTGCCTTCGGCCCAATTTATAGCCCGCGAGGCCTCGGTACGTTGGGCGTACCTCGGACCTACGCTGGGCGTAGTGGCACGGATAAGGCTTCCAGTTGTCTCGCACATGGCTCGTTCTCGGAGTGGATAAGAGCGAAGGTACGTGGGGCGTACAGAATTCGGACGCTGGGCATAATGCAAGGTGACGTGTCATCATCCGAAGCGACGACCGTGGGCTGCAAGCCACGGCCAGGATTAAGCCACGTCATCAGTCCATGCATCAGCTTCACAAATTCATTTTCCAAATTTAAAAATTCGTAACTTTCACATATGAGCTCCGTTTTCGATGTTCTTTATATCCACGCGAAGGTGGGAACGTACTCTACAACTTTCATTTAGACTTCGTCGGCTAATTTTGACTCGATTTAAAATTTTATATTATTAACAGGTGAAAGACCCCAATTTTCGTATTTTTGAAAGACCCAAACTTTCATATTTCACATTATCATTACTCCAAAACATGCTATTTGCATATTCATAAAAGCAATATTTTACATTGATATAAAGGATTTACAAACTATTGGATACAAACCTTATATTACAAAGTGTTATATATATTACATAACTACGCAAGATATTGTAATTTATACAAACATAAAAAGTAGTACAAAAGTACTATTACAAACTATTCTACATCTTTCAATAGTATGTAAACATACTAGTTATTTATCACTTGCAATTGTTAAACATTGATAGGGTAAGCGGTGATGCTTAGTGAGTTCAAAAATAGATACAATATAATGTTATGCCATATATATACACTTCAATGTGGCAAAGCAAAGAGGAACAACAATATGTATGTGAGATCATGTGACAAGCGTTCATATCAATCAAAGACATTATTCAAAGATATTCTTTTCAATTCTTGATATACATCAATAAGGATTTGTCCTAAATGGAATAGATGACATGTAATTTCTGATTAACCTCTTGTTAGATTTCAAGCTTATAGTCCTGTCTAACCATTTGCCAATGCCATAGAATAGAAGTCATTCTCTTACGGAGACATGCTCTACATGGCTAGAGGCTACGTACCTGTACCAATGTGAATCTAAGTCCTTTCACTGATCACATGGTCAAAGGTATTATAATTGCTATAAACATAGCGAATAACACAAGAAAATAACTCAAAATGATAATACTGAAAAGCACATAGCACATATAACACATAACATACAATTGTTCCTATATATTGAACTCACCTTAAGTTAACCGGGGGTTAAAATAGTAATTTGGACAAAACTTTGGCTTTAAATATGGCCTCCTATGTTGAAAACCGGGAGCTTGATTGAAAACCAGGCTCTGCGAAGGTAGGGCTTCAAAACCGAAAAGATAAAATTTCCGGGCTTCTCGGGGGTCTCGGGACGTGTTTCGGGTGCTAAAATTGATTTCGGGGCTTCGGGGAAAGTCAATATGAAGAAAATATGGAAAGAGGGGCTAAAAGTGGCAAATTTCCAAAGTTAGTCGGAAGATCTCACAGGTCCTCTTTTATAGGACCGAGGTTCGGAGCTGGCTTAAGCAACGAAGGGCTTGGTGGAAGCAGCGGAGCGAAGCAGGTGGCGCGAGAGGGGAGGCTCAGATGCGAGGTTCGGCTGCGAGGCTGGTAGGCAAGGCGTGTCTCGCTCCTGCTGGACCTCGGCTTCGCCGAATCAGGGAAGAACACGCGTCGGTCTCGGAAGCAAGCAGCGAAGCAGCTCGGTGGCGAAGGCGATGTGATGTAACGCCTGTATTTCTGGGCTTGCCATTTTTAGCAATGTAATAGTCTAGGTTAACCTTTGTAACCCGTTTTGAAGTAATAGAAGTGTATTATTTGAGTATTATGTGTTTTGTGCTTAATTGCTTAATTATGTGGTTTGATTAATTAAAAATAAAAATAAGCGTCAAAATTTAAGTGTAAAATAAACTTGATATCTTTAGATAATGTTCTAGTAGTTGAAACAAGGTTTCCGAAGATATAAAGAATGCCGAAATCCGAGTTATAACAAGGAAGTTATGACCTGTCGAAGTTTCGCGATAGAACCGGCACCGATGAATGACGTAAAAAGTGGAATTTACGTTAGAACGATATTTAGCCTTAGTGATCTAAACGAGAATCGAAGATCTCGTTGTTAGTATCAAAGCGATAAAAAGTTAGGCGAGAACGGACGTCAAACGAAGAAGTTATGAATTTATAACGAAATTTTCTGTCCCGGCCTATTAAAAATAAATAATAAAAATAAATTCAAAATTAGCCGATGGAGTCTAAATGAAAGTTTTAGAGCGTAGTCTCACCTTCGCGTGGATATAAAGAACGTCGAAAACGGAGTTCGTATGAAGGAGATATGAATTTTCGAAGTTTATTAAATAATTAATAATTAAATTTAATTATAAAATCTGGCCTTATCCGAAGACGAGTCACCGGATTCATCTGGAGTACGCCCCGCGTACTCAAGTACGCCCCGCGTACAACAAGAAGTGTCGACACTTCGGATGACGCATGCAGTGACGACTTCGGAGCCCTGTACGCCCCGCGTACGAGGAGGTTCCAGCCTCCTATAAATAGGATGCGAGGATTCCGGGTATTCTTGCTCATTTCTTCTCCTCTTCGTGTCGAAGCTCTGCGTTTTTACCCCCGAAGCCACCCCTAAGCCCCGGTAATATTCCCAAGTCCCGAAGCAAGTCCCGAGATCCCGAGAAGTGCGGTTTCTGAGCCGAAGCTCTGCCCGCGAGAAGTTCGATTTTTGTAGAGGTCTTCCAGATCTGCTGAGGATTACTACTTTTGCAAGTCGTAGTGATGTCCGATCATCTTTTGATCAGGTGAGTGTATACTACCTTTCATAAACGCAATAATAATAGAAGTATGGGTTGAGTGTATTAAGTATATTGTTGTTTATATGTGTGAGTGTGTTGTTACTTTCTCCTAACGTATATTTATGAAGTATTTTTATACGAGATACGTGTTATGTGTATATTTGGTTGTTATGTGTGTGAAGGTATATTCACTTTCTTCTATCTTACAGATCTGGTTATTTCTATATGAAATACGTGTCATGTGTGTGTGCCTCATCTGTCATATGGAAAATGTATTGATCAAGCATGCTATACAGGTTTTGAAAATATGTATAAAAATGTATGTTTTTATCTACTAATATGTTGGGTAGAACATGGGTAGATAGTTGGTGTGTAATAAACAGATGAGAGGCCTCGTTGTTGTTTTGATCTAGTCATCTAGCGGAATTTAGATGACGACCACAGACTTTTCTAGACAGTCTAGTGGAACGCTAGCAGGCTCATAACCTGTAGGTGTTAATGAACTTGGGTGTTCATTCGCTGTATTCCATCCCCCTCATGGTTGCCTTATTTGACTTATATTGCTGAGGAACCCCCGCAGCATGTGTTTTCACCCCGATGAAAATATTCTTAGATTAGGTCCCTTGTGTTAGTTAGTTTAGGGACATAAAGTGAGAATAACGGGAATGGGTAACTGGGTTATCGTTGGTTGATAATAATTAATTTAATTATTTATTGTGGGTTGAAAACCCTATATGCTCACGAGGCTCCCAAGCCTGACCCACTCAGTTTTATTTGTATTACAGGAAGTGGCGCAAGGGTGTAAGATGGATGAACCATCAAGTTGTTTTGTTTACAAATCTGTATATGTAAATATTTGTTGAATGACTTGTAATGTTATCGTTTATGCTTATTGGTCTATATCGGAACATGACACCCCGAGTTTTGATTATATAATGATAAATACATTTCTTTTATGAAATGCTTTGGTAAACATTGTTTTATCATGTTTTGTTTTTGGGAACAAATTCCGCAACTCTTTCAAATCAAAAGGATTTACTCTGAATTTATTTTAAAAGCATAAATGAAAATCGGTCTTTTCTGGCCGAGATTTTGGGGATGTCACAGTTGGTATCAGAGCATTAGTTTAAGCGAACTAGGAATTTTTAGGATTTCTGGACTTAAACTTAGAATGCTAAGTGAAATTTTGAGATGTGTGTCTGTTACATTTTAGACAAGAGCACTAGTTTATTTTAGGAAAGTTGCCTAAAATGCTTTATGTGCTAAATGTTATATGTTTCCATATATGATATTATTTGTTCGGATCTATGGTTTGTTGCCGACTGGATCTAGGAACTGTATGTGTGTAGGATTCTAAGCGTACGTCTACGATATTTGAACTAGCATGTAAACGTTTCGCAGTGATAAGGATGATTTGAATATTTATCGTGAATGAGGATCTAATTTCACCTTATTTGGTGTGTAGATCAAAAATGGTGAGAACAAGAAGTGGAGTTGGAAATGCTGATTAAAACAGGAATCAACCACCAGTGATTGAGCAAAGACCTGTCGTAGCAGCAGCACCCGAGCCAATAACAATGGCTGGTGTACAAATGATGATTCAAACAATGTTGAATCATCAAATGGATGAAACTAGACGGTTGCTTCAACAGAATCGTGAAGAACTGCCAATTCGTGTAGAAGAGCCTGAATTAAATGAAGGGCACTCGGAAGGTGGAAACTTTAGTGGGTCTATTGGTCAAGCCAACCCACCGATAGATAGGCGAGACAACCATGATGGAAGGAATGAAGGAATGGGATGCAAGTACAAGGACTTTCTAACTTGCAAACCATCGACCTTCAATGGAAAAGAGGATCCGATAGGAGTGATGGATTGGATCTCTGAAATGGAGTTAGCCTTCATGACTTGTGGCTGCAGAGGCAAGTTGCAGACTATCTATGCAGTGCATCAGTTCCAAGGTGGAGCCGTTCGTCGGTGGAACACTCTAGGGAAGACTTTGAGCCCAAATGAGCCACTGCAATTGTCATGGGTAGAATTCTTGGTGCAGTTCAAACGCAAGTTCTACTCGGCTCAAAATCTATTGGAGCTAGAGAACAAGTTTCTGACACTAACGAAAGGCGGCATGTCAGTTGATGAATACACCAATAACTTCACCGATAAAATGGAGTTTGCCTTGCGTATCGTTCCAGACGAGCTGAAAAAGGTGGATTGGTATGCGAAGGGACTCCCATGGGAGTATGAGGTGCCAATACGTTAGGCACATACTCTAGAGGCAGCTATCTGGGCTGCCAAGTCTGTTGAGAACATGATAAAGGGGAGAACCACCAACAAGGTTGAGGTTGGTGAGAAGAGGAAGTTTGAGGGAACATCTGGTTCTGGTAAGAAAAGCAAATTTTCGAAATCTGATTCGAAAAGGTTTGGTGGGGGAAAAGGAGGAGAGGCGAAGTGGTGTGAAAAGTGTAAGAAAAAGCACTTTGGGAAATGTAGCGAGGATGTAACCTGCTACAAGTGTGGGAAGGTTGGACATTTTGCCAATGAATGTCCGAACAACAAAAGGATGTGTTTTGGTTGTAATGAAGAGGGGCACATTTTGAAAGACTGTCCGAAGAAGAAGGAGGCAGCTAAGCCCGACATTCCACCAAAGCCGAAGGCGAGAGCATTCCAGATGACACTGGAAGCTGCTAAGGATGAAGCTGATGTCGCTTCAGGTACCTTTCTCGTTAACAATTTGCCTGTCCAAATTTTATTTGATTCTGGAGCCAACTACTCCTTTATATCGCATGAATTTGGTAGAAAACTAGCCTTGCCTGTTGATAGACTAGATAATGCTTTATTAGTCGAAGTTGCTAGTGGCAAGTTTGTACCTGTTAGCCATCGTATGAAAAACATCTTAATCGACCTTAATGGGAATAAGTTCCACGAGAAATTATTGCCCATCGAACTTAATGGTTTCGACATCGTGTTGGGAATGGATTGGCTTAGTGCCAATTATGCCGAGATATTGTGCAAGAAGAAGATAGTTAAAGTGAACCCGCTTGGGAAAGATTCATTTATGGTGTATAGGGAAAAACGCCGAGTGAATTCTGGAATCATTTCCCTAATGAAAGCCAGAAAGTGTTTGACCAAGGGATGTACATCATATTTAGCATTCGTGATTGATGCTAAGAAGGAAAAGAAGGTGATGCAGAGTATTCCTGTGGTGTGTGATTATCCGGAAGTATTTCCCGAAGATCTTCATGGATTACCACTTGATAGACAAGTAGAGTTCAGAATAGACTTGTTACCAGGAACAACGCCAATAGTAAAAGCACCTTATCGATTAGCACCGATGGAGATGAAGGAGCTGATGATGCAACTTCAGGAGTTATTGGACAAATGTTTCATTAGACCTAGTTCATCACCCTAGGGAGCTCCGGTGTTATTCGTGAAGAAGAAAGATGGAAGCATGAGGATGTGCATTGATTACCGAGAGCTGAATAAGGCAACAATAAAGAATAGATATCCGTTCCCAAGGATTGATGACCTGTTTGATCAATTGCAAGGTTCGAGCTATTTCTCGAATATCGACCTAAGGTCAGGATATCATCAGCTGAAAGTAAGAGAGCAGGATATAGGGAAGACTACATTCAGAACTAGATATGGACACTACGAGTTCTTGGTTATGTCGTTTGGACTAACCAATGCTCCGACAGCATTCATGGATTTAATGAATAGGGTTTGTAATCCGTTCCTTGATAAATCTGTGATAGTGTTCATAGACGACATTCTGATTTACTCAAAAAGCCAGGAGGAGCATGGCAGACACTTGCGAGAAGTGTTAGAAGTCTTGAAGAAGGAGAAGTTGTATGCTAAGTTCTCCAAATGTGATTTTTGGATTCGAGAAGTCCAATTCTTGGGTCACATGGTCAACCAAGAAGGGATAATGGTTGATCCAGCAAAGATTGAAGCTGTAATAAAGTGGGAACAACCAAAAAGTCCCACGGAGATCCGAAGCTTTTTAGGATTAGCCGGATATTACCGAAGGTTTATCCAAGGCTTTTCTTCGATCGCTAGTCCGTTGACAGCTTTGACCCACAAAGGAGTTACTTATGCTTGGAGTGATAAGCATAAAGAAGCATTCAAAAAGCTAAAGAAGAAGCTATGCGAGGCACCGATACTTTCTCTACCCGATGGAGTTGAAGACTTCGCTGTTTATAGCGATGCGTCTGGTGTTGGATTGGGTTGTGTTTTAACCCAAAGAGAAAAGGTGATAGCATATGCGTCTCGACAGCTGAAGGAGCATGAAAAGAATTACCCGACTCATGATTTGGAGTTGGCAGCGGTAGTTTTCGCTCTGAAGATATGGAGGCATTACCTCTATGGCACGAAGTGCAAACTTTTCATTGATCATAAGAGTCTCCAATATCTCTTTAATCAGAAGGAATTGAATATGAGGCAACGACGCTGGCTGGAATTACTCAAGGACTACGACTGTGAGATACTTTACCATCCCGGTAAAGCTAATGTTGTTGCTGATGCTCTCAGTCGGAAAGTCAATCTTGAAAGGAAAAGACCAAGAGCGGTGAGAATTGAAGTTGTCTCGACTATTTTAGAAAGTATAAAGAAAGCTCAAAGAGAAGCTTCTGAGAAGAATGACCGGAAGGAGGAACGTTTGGGCAAAACGTTGGTGTTTGGTACCAACGGTCATGGACTGAAGGTATTCCAGGATCGGATTTGGATACCTAAGATAGGAGGAGTCAGAGATCTTCTGATGGAAGAAGCTCACAAGACCATGTACTCGATTCATCCCGGTAGCACTAAAAAGTATAGGGACCTGAAACCCTACTACCGGTGGCCGACGATGAAGCTTGATGTTGCAAAGTATATGGCAGAGTGTGTGACGTGTGCGAGAGTCAAGACACAACATTAGAAATCGTATGGGAGTTTAGAACCTTTACCTGTGCCTATGGGTAAGTGGGAAGACATTGCTATGGATTTTGTCGCTAAACTGCCCAGAACAAAGAATGGTCACGACATGATTTGGGTGGTCGTCGATCGATTCACTAAGAGTGCGCATTTCATAGCAGCCAGGGAGAAATGGTCTATGGAAAAGCTTGCGAATTCTTATGTGAAGGAAATTGTGAGACTTCACGGTGTTCCGCTAACGATTGTATCGGATCACTATAGCCGTTTCACCTCAAGGTTTTGGAAAAGACTACAAGAGGAAATGGGTACCAAGTTATGTTTAAGTACAACTTACCATCCGCAGACTGATGGTCAGAGTGAAAGAACGATACAAACACTTGAAGATATGCTGAGAGCATGTACCTTGGAATTCCTAGGTAACTGGGATGAACATTTACCATTGGTAGAATTTTCCTATAACAATAGTTTTCACTCGAGCATTAAGATGGCACCTTACCAAGCTTTGTATGGACAAAAGTGTCGTACGCCGTCTTGTTGGCTTGAGGCTGGGGAAATGCAGTTTATGGGACCAGAGTTGGTTCATCAAACTGTTGAAAAGTTGAAAATAATTAGGGAAAGGATGTTAGCAGCTCAAGATCGTCAAAAGAGCTATGCTGACAAAAATCGAAGACCGATGACTTTTGAAGTTGGAGATTCGGTTTTGCTTAAAGTCTCGCCGTGGAAGGGACTTATAAGATTTGGTAAAAAGGGAAAGTTGAGTCCAAGGTTTATTGGACCGTTTAAAGTTCTTCAGAGGATTGGGAACCAAGCTTACAAGCTCGAACTACCAGAAGAACTGAATGGAATTCATAACACTTTTCATGTGTGTTATTTACGGAAGTTCACGGGGGAAGTTCCCGACATGATTCCACTTTCGGAGTTGAGAATCGATGAGAACAAAAGGTTGATTGAAGAACTAGAGGAAATTGTTGACCGAAAGACTAAGAAGTTGCGACGCAAGATGGTCGAGTTAGTGCTTGTCCGATGGAAACACACGAATGGGCCGAATCTCACCTGGGAGACGGAGAGTGACATGACGGGTCGCTATCCGCATTTGTTTGTTAAGGTGTGATTCCGGGGACAGAATCATTCTAAAGTGGGGAGAATTATAACGCCTGTGTTTCTGGGCTTGACATTTTTAGCAATGTAATAGTCTAGGTTAACCTTTGTAACCCGTTTTGAAGTAATAGAAGTGTATTATTTGAGTATTATGTGTTTTGTGCTTAATTGCTTAATTATGTGGTTTGATTAATTAAAAATAAAAATAAGCGTCAAAATTTAAGTGTAAAATAAACTTGATATCTTTAGATAATGTTCTAGTAGTTGAAACAAGGTTTCCGAAGATATAAAGAATGCCGAAATCCGAGTTATAACAAGGAAGTTATGACCTGTCGAAGTTTCACGACAGAACCGGCACCGCTGAATGACGTAAAAAGTGGAATTTACGTTAGAGCGATATTTAGCCTTAGTGATCTAAACGAGAATCGAAGATCTCGTTGTTAGTATCAAAGCGATAAAAAGTTAGGTGAGAACGGACATCAAACGAAGATGTTATGAATTTATAACGAAATTTTCTGTCCCGGCCTATTAAAAATAAATAATAAAAATAAAGTCAAAATTAGCCGACGGAGTCTAAACGAAAGTTGTAGAGCGTAGTCTCACCTTCGCGTGGATATAAAGAACGTCGAAAACGGAGTTCGTATGAAGGAGATATGAATTTTCGAAGTTTATTAAATAATTAATAATTAAATTTAATTATAACATCTGGCCTTATCCGAAGACAAGTCACCGGACTCATCCGGAGTACACCCCGCGTACAGCAAGAAGTGTCGACACTTCGGATGACGCATGCAGTGACGACTTCGGAGCCCTGTACGCCCCGCGTACGAGGAGGTTCCAGCCTCCTATAAATAGGATGTGAGGGTTTCGGGTATTCTTGCTCATTTCTTCTCCTCTTCGTGCCGAAGCTCTGCGTTTTTACCCCCGAAGCCCCGGTAATATTCCCGAGTCCCGAAGCAAGTCCCGAGATCCTGAAGATCCCGAGAAGTGCGGTTTCCGAGCCGAAGCTCTGCCCGCGAGAAGTTCGATTTTTGTAGAGGTCTTCCAGATCTGCTGAGGATTACTACTTTTGCAAGTCGTAGTGATGTCCGATCATCTTCTGATCAGGTGAGTGTATACTACCTTTCATAAACACAATAATAATACAAGTGTGGTTTGAGTGTATTAAGTATATTGTCGTTTATATGTGTGAGTGTGTTGTTACTTTCTACTAACATATATTTATGAAGTATTTTTATACGAGATACGTGTTATGTGTATATTTGGTTGTTATGTGTGTGAAGGTATATTCACTTTCTTCTATCTTATAGATCTGATTATTTCTATATGAAATACGTGTCATGTGTGTGTGCCTCATCTGTTATATGGAAAATGTATTGATCAAGCATGCTATACAGGTTTTGAAAATATGTATAAAAATGTATGTTTTTATCTATTAATATGTTGGGTAGAACATGGGTATATAGTTGGTGTGTAATAAACAGATGAGAGGCCTCGTTGTTGTTTTGATCTAGTCATCTAGCGGAATTTAGATGACGACCACGAACTTTCTAGGCAGTCTAGTGGAACGCTAGCAGGCTCATAACCTGTAGGTGTTAATGAACTTGGGTGTTCATTCGCTGTATTCCATCCCCCTCATGGTTTCCTTATTTGACTTATATTGCTGAGGAACCCCCGCAGCATGTGTTGTCACCCCGATGAAAATATTCTTAGATTAGGTCCCTTGTGTTAGTTAGTTTAGGGACATAAAGTGAGAATAACGGGAATGGGTAACTGGGTTATCGTTGGTTGATAATAATTAATTTAATTATTTATTGTGGGTTGAAAACCCTATATGCTCACGAGGCTCCCAAGCCTGACCCACTCAGTTTTATTTGTATTACAGGAAGTGGCGCAAGGGTGTAAGATGGATGAACCATCAAGTTGTTTTGTTTACAAATCTGTATATGTAAATATTTGTTGAATGACTTGTAATGTTATCGTTTATGCTTATTGGTCTATATCGGAACATGACACCCCGAGTTTTGATTATATAATGATAAATTCATTTATTTTATGAAATGCTTTGGTAAACATTGTTTTATCATGTTTTGTTTTTGGGAACAAATTCCGCAACTCTTTCAAATCAAAAGGATTTACTCTGAATTTATTTTAAAAGCATAAATGAAAATCGGTCTTTTCTGGCCGAGATTTTGGGGATGTCACATGCGAAGCGCGCGTCGGATCCGGATTGGCTCGCACCTCGTTCAACTCAGATTGCGACACGTGAAGCTTCTCGGATCGGCCACGTCTGCGGTGACACTGCTGCTTCGTGCGAGTGATGTGTCCGGACACTATTCATGCGAAATTTTTCGATTTTCGGGCCCCGAACTTCTAAAATCCATAACTTTCGCATACGAGCTCCGTTTTTGACGTTCTTTATATGCACGCGTAGCTAAAATTACGCTCTACAATTTTCGTTTAGACTTCGTCGGCTAATTTTGACTTTATTTTAAATATTATTATTTTTAACAGACCAGGACAGGAAAATCCGTTAAAAATTCATAACTTCTTCACCCGACATCCGTTTTCGTCAGAATTTTTACCGTTGTACTACATATGATGAGACCTTCGATTCTCATTTAGGATGTATCGGTAAAATATCACTCGATCTAAAATTCGAGTTTTTAGTTGTCTACTGCTAAGTTGAAACTTCGAAAAATCATAACTTCCTCATACGAAGTCAGATTTTGGCGTTCTTTTTATCGAATTTATCGGTTTAACGAATACTACGACTTTCATTTAGATTACTAAGGCTAAAAAATAGTTTATCAAAAACTCACTTTTTACGTCATTCGGCGCCGTACTGGTTTTGACGCGGATCTTCGGTTGGTCATAACTTCTTCGTTATAACTTGGATTTTGATTAGGTTTTAGCCTACAAGTTTCTAACGAGATTCTCTACAACATTAAATAATAAAATTGTACTTATTTAAAATTTCATATTTTCGTTAAATTATACTATTTGACTTTTAATTGGAATTTCATAAGACTTCCAATATTTTCTGAGTGATTCTAAACATAGTTTTACTTCATTTCTAGTAAAAACCATCTGTTAGAACTCAACACTCAATTTGACATAATATTTCACAATTTTATTTATTACAAAACACGATTTCAAAATGTGTATGTTACAACAGGCCGAGACAGGATTGGTCCGTTAAATCCTCATAACTTCTTCATCCGACGTCCGTTTTCGCCCATCTTTTTCTCGTTACACTATAACTCGGATTTCGGCGTTCTTTACATCCCCAGAATCCTTGTTTCGACCACTACAACTTTATATAGAGATATCGGGCTTATCTCACACTTTAATTTTGACGCTTATTTTTATTCTTTATTAATTATACATTTATAATTAAATTTTAAGCACATAAACACACATAATTCACATAATACTCAAATATTTCATCTTTATTACTTCAAAAAGAGTTATAAGAGTTGACCTAGACTATTACATTGACAAATATGCTTAGCCAAAAAACCCGGGCGTTACAATTCTCTCCCCCTTAGGATGATTCCGTCCCGGAATCATGCATCGGCAAACAGATGTGGATAGCGACTCATCATGTCATCCTCTGTTTCCCAAGTAAGATTTGGCCCATTCGAATGTTTCCATCAGACTAGCACTAAGTCGACCATCTTGCGTCGTAACTTCTTAGTCTTATGGTCAACAATTGCCTTAGGCTCTTCGATCAGCCTTTTATTTTCATCCATCCTTAACTCTGAGATTGGAATTATGTCGGGAACATCTCCCATGAATTTCTTCAAATAACACATATGGAAGGTGTTGTGTATACCATCGAGTTCATTGGATAATTCGAGCTTGTAAGATTGGTTCCCTATCTTCTGAAGAACTTTGAATGGTCCAACTTCCCTCGTTTCCCGAATCTTATAAGTCCTTTCCACGATGAGACCTTAAGCAAAACGGAATCCCCAACTTCAAAAGTCATTGGTCGTGTTTTCTTGTTAGCGTAGCTCTTTTGACGATCGTGAGCTGCTAACATCCTTTCCCTAATCACTTTCAACTTCTCTGCAGTCTCATGGACTATCTCGGGGCCCATAAACTGCTTCTCTCCTGCTTCAAGCCAACAAGACGGTGTACGAAACTTTTGTCCATACAAGGCTTGATAAGGAGCCATCTTGATGCTCGAGTCGAAACTATTGTTGTAGGAAAATTCTACCAGAGGTAAGTGTTCGTCCCAATTCCCTTCGAATTCGAGGGTACATGCTCTCAGCATATCTTCCAGTGTCTGAATCGTTCTTTCACTCTGGCCATCGGTTTGCGGATGGTAAGCAGTACTCAAACACAACTTTTTACCCAACTCCTCTTGTAGACTCCTCCAAAACCGTGACGTGAAACGACTATCACGATCAGATACAATTGTAAGAGGAACACTGTGAAGTCTTACAATTTCCTTCACGTAAGCATTTGCGAGCTTATCCATAGACCACTTCTCATTGGCTGCTATCAAGTGTGCACTCTTAGTGAAACGATCCACAACTACCTAAATCATGTCGTTCCCATTCTTCGTCCTGGGCAGTTTAGTCACAAAATCCATGGTGATATCCTACCATTTACCCATGGGTACGGGTAAAGGTTCTAAACTCCCATAAGGTTTCTGATGTTGTACCTTAACTCTCGCACATGTTACACATTCGGCCACATACTTCGCAACATCGAGTTTCATCGTCGGCCACCAGTAGTAGGGTTTTAGGTCCCTATACATTTTATTGCTACCGGGATGAATCGAATACATGGTATTGTGTGCTTCTTCCATCAGAATATCTCTTATTCCTCCCGTCTTAGGTACCCAAATCCGATCTTGGAATACCTTCAGTCCTCGACTATTTGTACCGAACACTAATGTTTTTCCCAAACGTTCTTCCTTTCGGTCATTCTCTAAAGCTTCTTCCTGAGCTTTCCTGATACTTTCCACAATTGTCGAGACGACTTCAATTCTTAACACTCTTGGCCTTTTCCTTTCAAGGTTGACTTTCCGACTGAGAGCATCGGCAACAACATTTGCTTTACCGAGGTGGTAAAGTATCTCACAGTCGTAGTCCTTGAGTAACTCTAGCTAGTGTCGATGCCTCATGTTCAACTCTTTCTGATTAAAGAGATACTGGAGACTCTTATGATTAGTGAAGAGCTTGCACTTCGTGCCGTAGAGGTAATGCCTCCATATCTTTAAGGCAAATACTACCGCTGCCAACTCCAGATCATGAGTGGGGTAGTTCTTTTCGTGCTCTTTCAATTGTCGAGATGCATATGCTATCACCTTTTCTCTTTGGGTCAGAACACAACCCAACCCGACTCCAGAAGCATCACTATAAAACGCGAAATCTTCGACTCCATCGGGTAGAGAAACTATCGGTGCTTCACGTAACTTCTTTGTTAGTTTCTCGAATGCCTCATCATGTTTCTCACTCCACGTATACGTAGCTCCTTTATGGGTCAAAGTTGTTAACGGAGCAGCTATCGAAGAAAAGCCTTGGATAAATCGTCGATAATATCCGGCTAATCCTAGAAAGCTCCGAATCTCTGTGGGACTTTTCGGACGTTCCCACTTCATTACAGCTTCGATTGTTGCTGGGTCAACCATTATCCCTTCTTGGTTAACCACATGACCCAAGAATTGGACTTCTCGGATCCAAAAATCACACTTTGAGAACTTAGCGTAAAGCTTCTCCTTCTTTAACACTTCCAACACTTCCTGTAGATGCTTGCCATGCTACTCTTGGCTTTTCGAGTAGATCAGAATGTCGTCGATGAACACTATCACAAATTTATCGAGGAATGGTTTACAAACCCTATTCATCAAATCCATGAATGCTGTTGGAGCATTGGTTAGTCCAAACGACATAACGAAGAACTCGTAGTGTCCATATCTCGTTCTGAATGCAGTCTTCTCGATATCTTGATCTCTCACTTTCAGCTGATGGTATCCCGACCTAAGATCGATCTTTGAGAAGTAGCTCGAACCTTGTAGCTGATCGAATAGGTTGTCAATCCTCAGTGATGGATACTTGTTCTTCACCGTTACCTTGTTCAGCTCTCGGTAGTCTATACACATTCTCATGCTTCCATCCTTCTTCTTCACGAATAACACCGGAGCTCCCCAGGGTGATGAACTAGGTTGAATGAAATTGTTGTCCAACAGCTCCTGAAGTTGCATCATGAGCTCCTTCATCTCCGTCGGTGCTAATTGGTAGGGTGCCTTTGCTATCGGTGTTGTTCCTGGTAACAAGTCTATACAAAACTCCACTTGTCTATCAGGTGGTAATCCGGGAAGATCTTCGAGAAAGACTTCCGGATAATCACACACAACTGGTGTATTCTGCACATCTTTCTTCTCCTTCTTAGCATCGATTACGAATGCCAAGTATGATGCACATCCTTTGGACAAACATTTCTTGGCTTTCATTAGGGAGATGATTCCAGAATTCACTTTGTGTTTGTCCCCGTACACCATAAATGATTCCTTTCCGGATGGGTTTACCCTTACTATCTTCTTTCGACATTGAATATCAGCATCGTTGGCGCTAAGCCAATCCATACCCAAAACGATGTCGAAACCGTTTAACTCTATGGGTAATAGCTCCTCATGGAATTCGTTTCCATTTAGGTCAATGATGATGTTCCTAATACGATTACTAACAGGTACGAATTTGCCACTGGCAACTTCTACAATCAGGGCATTATCAATTTTTTCTACAGGTAATGCTAATTTCCCACCAAATTTATGCGACACAAAGGAGTTGTTGGCTCCGGAATCAAATAGTATATTTGCAGGCAAACCATTTACAAGAAAGGTACCTGAAGCGATGTCTGCTGCCTCCTTCGCAGCCTCGAGCATCATCTGGAAGGCTCTCGTCTTCGGCTTCGGTGGTACGTTGGGTCTTCCTGCCTCCTTCTTCTTTGGGCAGTCCTTCAAAATGTGCCCTTCTTCATTACACCCATAACAGTCCTTCTGGATGAGGGTGCATTCATTGGCATAGTGCCCAGACTTTCCGCATTTGAAACAAGTGACCCCTCCGTCACACTTCCCAGAGTGCTTCTTCTTACACTTGTCACACCACTTCGCTTCTGATCCTCCTCCTCTCGAACTAGACTTCGAGAATCTACTCTTCTTGTTGGACTTCGAGGATCCATCGAACTTCCATTTCTCACCAACCTCATCACTTTCCACACCTCTTTCCTTTTGTTGAGTCTCCACATTCTTAGCTGCTCGAACGACTGATTTCAGAATGGCTGCCATCTTGACTGTTGGGCCGAAGTCAGCCGGCAGTTCGTTTGCGAACTTCTCAATTTTGGAAAGTTCGGTTGGCACTAGTTATGGAAACAACTTCATCTTTTCCGTGAATGCAACAACATAGTCATCGATGCTCATTATCCCCTTCTTCAAATTTTGGAACTCATTGTTCAGATCAATTAGATCTATCTCTGAACAGTATTGCGCCTTCAGTTGTTCCAAGAACTCATCCCATGACATTTTCAGAGCTTCTCCTCGCGGCATTGTATTTGCCAATAGCTTCCACCAGCTCAAGACTCCAGTTTTCAATTGTCTCACAGTGAAGACAGTCTTTTGCTTCTCGCTGCAGTCACAGCTCTCAAACACCATTTCCATCTCGGAGATCCAATCCATAATCTCAACAGGCTTTGGCCTTCCTGAGACACTTGGTGGTTTCACACCCAAGAAATTTTTGTACATCCACCCATCCTTGTTGTTTCTCCCTTTTGGGCCATCCCTTTGCTCACCTTGAGTCCCTACTTGACTCACTTGGCGGTTGTAGTTCCCTTCCTCAGATTACTCGTGAACTGGCTCCGCCGGTTCAACATGTATGGTAGGTTCGTCCCTATTTTCGTGGAGCATCTGTCTCATTTCTTCCCTTTGTTCCGCTAGCATAGCCCGAATCATGGCTTGAACTCCAGCCATGGTAACTGGCTCAGGTGCAACTTCCTCAACAACAGGTATTTGCTGAACCACTGGGGTTGGTTCCTATCTCCATTTGCGTTCACGTTTCTGCTACAAGTCATTGCCATTTTGATCTATACACCGAATAAGGTGAATTTAGATATTTATTTAGGACTGATGTTCAAATCATCCTTATCTCTCCGAAACGTTTACATGCTAGTTCTAATATCGTAGTCGTACGTTTAGAATCCTAAACACATAAGGTTTCCAGATCCGGTCGACAACAGACCATAGATCCGAACAATTAACAACATTTTAAGCACAAAGCATTTAGCACATAAAAGCATTTTAGGCATAATTCCTAAAATAATCTAGTGCTCACACCTCATAATCATCGCTTAGTATTCTAAGTTTAGGTCTAGAAATCCTACAAATTCCTAGTTTGCTTAAACTAATGCTCTAATACCAACTGTGACATCCTCAAAATCACAGCCAGAAAAAGACCGGTTTTGTTTATACTTTATTTCAAAATAAGAGTAATCTTTTAATAAAAGAATTACGGAATTTGTCCCAAAACAATATTATGATAAAGATTTATCAAAAGCATTTCCTTAGAAATGTATTTCATTAAAAGTCTCGGGATGTCATGTTCGATATAGTACATAAGTATAAACAATACAGTATAAGCCTTACTACATTATTTCATATCTACAGGCCTATATCCGTAATCCGTCGTCCAAAACATCACATCTATGCTCATGCGTCACTACCGGTAATACAAGAAACTGAGTGGGTCAGACTTAGGAGCCTGGTGAGCACATAGGGTTTTCAAACCACAATAAATAAGTTTATTAATTTCATCAATCAACAATATCCCTTTATCCTCACTTTACGTCCCTAAACCCCTATCCTAAGGGACCTAGCCTAAGGATCATCATCGGGATGGACACCATTGATAAGGGGATTCCTCAGCAATAAATGTCTTAAAGGCAACCATGTGGGGGATGGAGTACACCGGTGAACACATCATTCACAAACACCTACAGGTTGCGAGCCTGCTAGTGTTCCACTGGACTATCTAGAAGAGTCCGTGGTCGTCATCCATACTCCGCTAGATGACAGAATCAACAACATCAACATCGAGGCCTCTCATCATTTTATCAAACATCACCTATTACATCTACCCATGTTTTACCCTAACATTTTCGTAGATATAAAATACATATACAGTTTAAATCATTGAAAACATGTATAAAAACGTTCATCCAACATAGATAGCAAGTATTCAGATAATATGCACACATAGCACGTAATTTATATAAAATACTTCATATCTATGTGTAAGCTGAAAGTAACTATGCACTCACCTGAAAGGTGGTGACTCAACACTCGGACAGCGCTTCGATACTCTCAAAACGATTTTCCTTCGATAAAACCTAGTATCAATACCACTAGGGTTTAGTCTAACGATAACCGCGACAAATTAATAGTCTGATTATTATTATTATTATATAAGCGTTAATAACACTCAATATAACTCATAATAATAACCCACATAATTATTTGAAGGACCTAATAACATTCCTATAATTATTTGAAAGCTATATTAAAAATTGCGTAAGCATAGCTCACTTACAGCGAATTTTATCGAAAATCAGAACTTAGGGCAGCGTTTCGAAACCGAAAGACTCCTTTTTCTCGGGACTCCGGGAGCCTCAGGGCTTCCTTAGGGTGCTAGGGGGTTTATCTAGGGTTTAGGAGTGGTTTGGGGTCTTAGAGAGAGAAATATTTTAGATAGAGAAAGAGATTTGGTATGAAAAATGAAGCTGCCTTCGGCCCAATTTATAGCCCGTGAGGCCTCGGTACGCTGGGCGTACCTCGGACCTACGCTGGGCGTAGTGGCACGGATAAGGCTTCCAGCTGTCTCGCACATGGCTCGTTCTCGGAGTGGATAAGAGCGAAGGTACGCGGGGCGTACAGACTTCGGATGATGGGCGTAATGCGAGGCGACGTGTCATCATCCGAAGCGAGGACCGTGGGCCGCAAGCGACGGTCAGGATTAAGCCCCGTCATCAATCCATGCATCAGCTTCGCAAATTCACTTTCCAACTTTGAAAATTCGTAACTTTCACATACAAGATCTTTTTACGATGTTATTTATATCCACGCGAAGGTGGGAACGTACTCTACAACTTTCGTTTAGACTCCGTCGGCTAATTTTGACTCGATTTTAAATTTTATATTATTAACAGGCCGGGACAGGATGGGTGCGTTAAATCCTCATAACTTATTCATCCGACGTCCGTTTTGCCCATCTTTTTCTCATTACTCTAATTTTAACGAGATCTTCGATTCTCATTTAGGTCGTGTCGGCTAGAAATCGCTCGATCTAATATTCGAATTTCTGGTTGTACACTTCTAATCCGAAACTTCGAAGAATCATAACTTCTTCACACAAAGTCAAATTTGGGAGTTCTTTTTATCGATGTTCTTAGTTTAACATATTCTACGACTTTCGTTTAGATCACTAAGGCTAAATCTCGCTCTATCGTAAATTCACTATTTACGCTTCCCGGTATCGTGCCGGTTTCCGTCGCGAAACTTCAACGGGTTATAACTTCTTCGTTATAACTCGGATTTCAGCGTTCTTTACATCCTCGGAATCCTTGTTTCGAACACTACAACTTTATGTAGAGATATCGTGCTTATCTCACACTTTAATTTTGACGCTTATTTTTATTCTTTATTAATTATACATTTATAATTAAATTTTAAGCACATACACACATAATTCACGTAATACTAAAATATTTCATCTTTATTACTTTAAAAAGAGTTACAAGAGTTGACCTAGACTATTACATTGACAAATATGCTTAGCCATGAAACCCAGGCATTACAATATAAATTGTGCCTCTAAACTTGAGGGCAAACACCACCGCCCCCAATTTTAAGGCATGAGTGGGGTAATTCGCCTCATGAGGCTTTGACTGCCTCAAAGCATAACCAATCACATGCTCCCTCTACATCAAACCGCTCGTAATTCCAAAGTAGAAGCATCACAATACACTATAAAGTCATCCAATCCCTCGGGTAGTGCTAGAATCAACGCCTCACATAATTTATGTCACAAGGCTTCGAATGACATCTACTGATCTCGTACCACCGAAAGGTCATGCTTTTCTTGGACAACCAGGTCAAGGGTACAGTGATCTTGGATAAATCCTTAAAAAATCTCTGATAGTACCCTGCAAGTCCTAAGAAACTCTGGATCTCGGATGCATTCTTCGGAACCTCCTAACACATCATCGCCTTGATTTTGGCTGGATCAACCAAAATACCTTCCTGATTGATGATGTGACCTAAAATTGCACCTCCCGCAACCAAAAATCGCATTTGGAGAATTTGGAATACAAAATCTCCATCCTCAAGGTCTCTAACACCTCCCTCAAATGTTGCTCGCACTACTCCTTGGTCTTAGAATAGAGAAAGATATCATCAATGAAGATAATCACAGACTGATCCAACATCGATCTACAAACCCAGTTCATGAGATTCATGAATGTTGCTGGAGCATTGGTGAGCCTGAATGGCATCACCACGAACTCATAATGACCATAGCAAGTTCTGAAAGCTATCTTCGGTATATCCTCATCCATAACCCTCATCTGATGATACCTTAACCGAAGATCAATCTTGGAAAACCAAGATGCACCCTGAAGCTGATCGAACAAATCATCAATCCTTGGAAGCGGATAACGGTTCTTCATTGTTAGCTTGTTCAGCTCCCAATAATCAATACACATCATGTGTAACCCATCCTTCTTTTTCACAAACAGGATCGGTGCTTCCCCACAGGGAACTACTCAGACGAATGAACCCTTGGTCCAACAGCTCCTGAAGCTGTGTAGAAAACTATTGCATATCAGGCAGAGCAAGGTTGTATGGTGCATTGGCTACCGTAGCCGCACCTGACACTAAATAAATACGGAACTCCATTTGCCTCTCATGAGGCACCCCAGGCAGTTATTCTCAAAATACGTTAGGAAAATCACACACAATCGGAACATGGTTCAACTCTGACGTGGCCTCAACCCTCGCATCCGAACATAAGCCAAAAACCTGGCGCAAACATGTTGAAGGAGTTTCCTAGCTCTCACAGTCGAGCAGAGGGCTGGCTCGCATGAAGCTCTCTCCCCATGAATGACCAGTTCTCCCCACTTAGGGTTCAAACCCTCACTATTTGGCGCTCGTAGTCTATCATGGCCCCATTGGGCCCCAACCAATTCGTCCCAATGATCACCTTTCGTCCTCACAATGGAATCGAAACCAAGTTGATATGAAACCACTCTCCGAACACATTCAGGATACTCCTCCGATATACCCTCGCAGCACTTATGATGTAATCATTTACAAGCTCCACCTCAATTGGGGAATCCAAGGTCCCTGAAGCATCCCAAAACAATCCATTTGAGCGTAAGAGATATGAATGATCAGGTGAACCCCGAATCAAAAAGAACATGAGCCGAAAAACCATTGACCAAGAAGATCCTTATACAAGATCATAAATAGCACAAGCATAACAATAAAATAAACAAGACAGGAAATAAATCACATACCGGTTACGACGTCTGGCGCTACTATGGTGTGACATCCCCATTTTCACGGCCAGAAAAGACCAATTTTTTTTATGCTTTGTTTAAAAATCAGAGTAATATTTTAAATAAAAGTGTTGCAGAATTTGTCCCAAAACAATATATGATAAAGATTTATCAAAAGCATTATCGTAGAAATGTATTTCATTAAAAAGGATCGGGATGTCATGTTCGATACAGATCATAAGCATAAACAATACAATATAGGCCTTACTACATTATTCTGTATTTACAGGCCTAAAATCCATTAATCTCTCATCCCAAGACATCACATTTATGCTCATGCGCCACTACCTGTAATACAAGAAACTGAGTGGGTTAAGCTTGGGATCCTGGTGAGCACATAGGGTTTTCAACCCACAATAAATAAGTTTATTAACTTTATCAAACCAAACAAACCCGATTAACCGTTCCCGTTATCCTTACTTTACGTCCCTAAAACATCTAACACAAGGGACCTAGTCTAAGGACTATCATCGGGATGGACACTACTGCTAAGGGGATTCCTCAGCAATAAATGTCCTTAAGGCAACCATGTGGGGGATGGAGTACATCTGGTGAGCACACAGTTCAAATAAACACACAGTTCAAATAAACACCTACAGGTTGCGAGCCTACTAGTGTTGCATTGGACTGTCTAGAATAGTCCGTGGTCGTCAACTATACTCCGCTAGATGATTGGATCATCAATAACATCTATAACGAGGCCTCTCATTATTTTATTTTGTCACACAACAACTATTACATCTACCCATGTTTTACCCAACACATTTTGTAGATATAAAATACATATACAGTTTAAATCATTGAAAACATGTATAAAACGTTCATCCAGCATAGATAGCAAGTATTCAGATAATATGCACACATAACACGTAATTTATATAAAATACTTCATATCTATGTGTAAGCTGAAAGTAACTATGCACTCACTTGATTAGGTGGTGACTCGGTACTTGAACAGCACTTCGTTATCTCAAAACAATTTTTTTCCTTGACCAAAACCTAGTATTAATACCACTAGAGTTTAGTTTTAACATTAATCGTGACTAATTAATAGTCTAGCTATTATTACTATTATATAAGTGTTAAATAACACTCAATATAACTCATAATAATAGCCCAAATAATTATTTTAAGGTCCTAATAATGTTACTATAATTAAATAAAAGCTATATTAAATATAGTATAGGCGTAACTCACTTACAACGAGTTTTTATTAAAAATCGGGCTTCGCTGGAGCAGCGTTTCCGAGCCAAAAGCTTTTCTTCTCGGTGCCGTCGGGCGCTCCGGGGATTTCTTCTTGTGATAGGGAGGTTCCCTAGACTTGGGAGGGGTTTAGGGAGGTTAGAGAGAAGTTAGAGAGAGAAAGAAAGGTTTGAAGGTGTGAGGAAATTATGAAGAGTTCATCTCTTATTTATAGGAATTGTATAGTAAAGTAGTCTCCAAGCTTCGTTCGTAACTTTTGCATACGAGCTCCGTTTTTGTCTGTCTTTTTACCTTGAGTTCCTATTAATGAGATCTTCAACTTTCATTTAGACCTCATTGGCTCATTCTCATTCTATCTCGGATTTACAAAACTGTATCGAATTCGCCGCGCTCGAAAAGTAGAGACTAAGCTTTGTCCATAACTTTCGCATACGAGCTCCGTTTTTATCTGTCTTTTTACCGTTGAGTTCCTATTAATGAGATATTCAACTCTCATGTAGACCTCGTTGGCTAATTCTCATTCTATCTCGTATTTACAAAACTGTATCGAATTCGTCGCGCTCGAAAAGTAGGGACTAAGTTTCGTCCATAACTTTTGCATACGAGCTCTATTATCGACGTTCTTTATATCCACGCATTGGTATTTACGAGTACTACATCCTTCATTTAGATCCCGTCGGCTAATTCTCACTCTATCTCATATTTACAAAACTGTATCGAATTCGCAACGCTCGAAGAGTAGGGACTAAGCTTCGTCCATATCTTTCGCATACGAGCTCCGTTTTCGACTGTCTTTTTATCGTTTAACTCCTATTAACGATATCTTCACTTATCATTTAGATTATTTTGGCTAAAAATCGACCGATCTACAATTCAGATTTCGGGCTGTGCACTTCTATGCTAAATCTTAGAAAAATATAACTTCCTCATACGAAGTCAGATTTGGATGTTCTTTTTATGAACACTATCGGCTTAACATATACTATGACTTTCGTTTAGATCGCAAAAGCTAAATCTCACTCCATCGTATATTCACTATTTACGCCTCCCAGTATCGTGTCGGTTTCGTCACGAAACTTCGACGGGTCATAACTTCTTCTTTATAACTCGGATTTTGACGCTCTTTATATGTGTGGAAACCTTGTAACATATACTAAAACTTGGTTGAGATTATTTATTCTTAATAATATTTTGTCAAAAAGTCGTTTTCGATCCCGATTACCTCTAAATTGACTAGCTCGGATCTACGGACGTTACATCTGGCCTCCTCCGTAGTCAGCTGAAATGTGCGACTTTTCACCGAAGGAGTCTCCACCTTAACCGGCGGGCATCAGTGATCCTCATGTTGGCGGGCGTAGGAACCACCACTGCTCCTCCTCCTCCCGACAACTTCAGACAATCAGACTTTTTATGACCAGTCTAGTTGCAGTGGAAACAAATCAATCCCTTCTTGGGGCAATCCCTGATCAGGTGGCCCGACTGGCCACATGTATAACATACTAGACCTGTCACTCGAAAAGCTACGTTGTGTGACCTCCCGCACTTGGAACATTGGCCACGACCCAACTAGCCGCTTCTAGAATAATTGGATGTCTTAGGCTTCATAGCGTGACCCACAACCGTCTGTACCTGCTCCGACTTCCACTTCGTGTGGAGCTCTAACTCAATCTCCCATTCCCGTGCCTTCTCCACCATGTCATTCATGGTCTTGCACCCCGAAAAACTCACAAACTCTCGAATGTCATCTCTCAGCATGGAATGATATATGGTCTTCTTCATCGCCTAGTCTGTAGCGTACTATGGAATCAATAAAGCTCGCTTGGCGGTGATCTCCGCCACAGTCTCGGTAGTCTGCTATAAATCCTGGAACTCGCTCACCAATCGCTGCACCTCGATAGACGATGCAAACTACTGATCAAATCTCCTCACAAACTCCTACGAAGTCATCTCAGCCACACCTGCTGACCCCACCTCGCGGGTAACCTCCTCCCACCAGTCTCGAGCTCGATCCCTCAACATACAAGATGTGAACCCCACCTTTGTCGCCTCAAGGAAAAAACTCGTGTGCTGGGCATTCTCCATGTTTTCCACCTAACCTCGACTCGTGATGTGGTCCCTAACCCCAAAGAACTCAGGCGCACTACATGCCTTAAACTCCCGGAACGAGGGAGCTCGGGATCTAATCTGGCCTGCAACAATCTCGGCTCGAAAAGACCTGAGCCGCTCCTCCTTGATCTCCATAATACCCTCCTTGACGGTCCCAAAAATCACTGGGTCAGCATCAAGAATACCACGTGTCACCTCGGTTGTGATAAGATCGCGCAGCCTCTCCATAATACCCTCCTTGACGGTCCCTACACCTGAGCCCGACCCTGATCCCGATCCTGATCCTAAATTACCCTAATTAGAAAATGGGTTAACAATCATGACTATGGGACTATCCAATTCTTAAGTTCAAGGTCCCCATAATTCACCTTAACCTTAATGGGCTAAATCCTTCTTGGTCCAAACATAATGATGGGGCCTAAGGCCCAAAGTTCCAACTTATAACACTTAAGGCTCACAAAATTCCATTCAAAAACTCCCTTAGACCAAAACAATATTCTGGTGGCCCAAAATACAACCTTAAACTCCTAGGGTCCAAGATGGAGCCCAATACCGAAAGCCCTAAACAACTGCAGCTTACTACTGAGTACGCGGGGGCGTACATAGCTTGTACGCTAAACATACATGCTTAAGGGCTTATATGCAGTGTGCATAAGCTTGTACGCCCAACATATTCACCTTGTTTGGCCAACTTCATTTTTTGCTCTTAATTGGTTAAGACATTAGCCCAAAACTCAAATCTGGCATGTTTAAGGTGTTTTATCATGTAAAGTTGCCAACTTTACAGGCATACATGGCTTAATAAGGTTCTAGAGCTCAAAAGAGCTTAATGAATGACTTAATACTTGTGTGGGGGGTCACAAACACCAAAACGTTTGCAACTTTAAGCTGAAGGAGCCTACCAATTGACAATATCTACAAGATTTAGCATCTTAAATGGTCTTAACTCTTCAAGACCACTCAAAAGGGACCAAAAGGACCATAACAAGCTAAAGAAGTAGATGTAAGCAGAACATAGGCAAGGTATGAACTTTTATACCTCCAAAAGCTTCCTACGATGAAGTAGATTTGGATCTTGAAGCTCAACCACGTCCAAGGCTTTCACATCAAGTTCTTCTTCTTGCAAACACACCAAAAAGGCCACCACAGTCACTTTAAAGCTCAAAAATCATACTCACTAGCAATCTAGGGTTTTAGGAACGATAATAAGTAGTAGAGGCTGATAAGGGTGAGGATCCAAGAGTCATAAGTAAGCTTAAATAGGGTTCATGCTCTAAAATTAGATTTTTACTTCTAGCCATGTATGCTCCGCGTACGAGCTCGTATGCCATGCGTACGTGGTTCAAGCCTTCAATCACATCCGCCCTTGTACGCTAAGCGTTCATATATGTATGCCCACTTAAAAAAGTAATACCTGGATTCGAGTGTTACAACTCTCCCCCACTTGAATTAGACTTCGTGCTCGAAGTCCATTGATGTAAATAAATTTGGGTAATGCTCACTCATCTCATCCTCTAGCTCCCATGTCCACTCAGAGCCCTTCCGGTGTTGCCATTGCACGTTCACTAGATTCACCACATTGTCTCGAAGAGTTTTAGTTTTCCAGCCTAGAACTGCAATGGGCTTCTCCATATAGTTCAGCCGGTCATCCACCTGAATATCATCTAACGAGATCACTGCCAAATTGTCGACAACACATTTCCGTAGCTGATACACGTGGAAAGTGTTATGGATCTTATTGAGCTCATCAAGAAGATCTAGCCAGTATGTAACCCTACCAACATAGGCAGAAATCCTAAATGGACCAATAAATCGGGGATCCAACTTTCCCCTATTCCGGAATCGGATGACACCTTTCTAAGGTGACACCTTCAACAACACATAGTCTCCCACATGAAACTCAAGGTCTGAACGACATCGGTCCGTGTAACTCTTCTGGTGACTCTTTGCGACCCGCAACCTATCATACACCTGCTGAATTAGCTTGGTGGTATTAAGCACTACCTCAGTGCTTTCCATGACCCGATGTAGAACCTCTCCCCAAAAAAGCGGGGTTCTACACCCCCTTCCATACAACATCTAGAATGGTGGTCGGTCAATATTCACATGATAATTGTTGATGTAGGAGAACTCTGCAAGTGGGAGGTAAGTATCCCTAGTCCATCCAAAATCCAACACACAATCCCTAAGCATATCCTCAAGCGTCTGAATTGTCCGCTAGCTCTGATCGTAGGTCTGGGGATGGTATGTCGTACTCAAATGCAATTGAGTGCCTAACTCCTCATGGAACTTCCTCCAAAATCTGGAGGTGAAACGAACATCAAGATTAGAGACCACGGATCTGTCATCCAATACCTAACTACCACCTCTCGAACGTAGATATTCGCTAACTTTTTTGAAGATTTACTCTCGGCGGTCGGAATAAAATGTGCACTCTTGGTCAATTTGTCCACAATGACCCAAATAGATTCAACTCTCCACGTTGTCCTGGGAAAATTGGTGATGAATTCCATAGTAATCTCATCCCATTTCCACATGGGGATGGGTAACGACTGCACCTTGCCGTGAGGTCTCTTATGTTCAACTTTTACCTTCCTACAAGTCAAACACCGCTCGACAAACCAAGCAACTTCCTTCTTCATGCAAGGTCACCAATAACTCAACCTCAAATCTTAGTACATATTCGTGGGCCCCGGGTGGATAGAAAACCTTGATTTATACCCCTCCTCCAAAATCATCTGTCCTACCCCACCTGATCCTGAAACCCAGACCCTACCACACTGGGTCAGTAACCCCCGACTGTCTCTAACAAACAAAGGAATTTTCCCTCTAATCCACTCATTTTTCAAATTTTCCTTTATCAATCCTGCTAGCTAAGCTTTCTTGATCAATCCATCAAGGGTGAGATAACATTCACCCTTAAGAAAATAACTCGGATCGATGAGCACACCGTCTTATGGCTTAAATCATCGACCACCACATTGGCCTTCTCGGGGTGATACAAAATATCGCGGTCATAGTATTTTACCACTTCTAACTACCTCTATTGCCTCATATTCAAGTTCGGTTGATCCATCAAATACTTCAAACTCTTGTGGTCGGTGTAAATGGTGCATCGAACTCTGTATAAATAGTGCCTCTAGATTTTGAGGGCAAATAGTACCGCCCTCAATTCCAAATCATGTGTGGGGTAATTCACCTCATGAGGCTTCAACTGCCTCGAGGCGTAAGCAATCGCATGCCCTCTCTACATAAGGACAGCTCCTAATCCCAAAATTGAAGCGTCTTAGTAAACCACAAAATCATATAATCCCTTGGGTAACGCAAGAATCGAGGCCTTGCACAATCTCTACCTCAGAGTCTCGAAGGCCAACTGCTAATCCAGACCCTACCGAAAGGTCATGTTCTTCCTTGTTAGGCGGGTCAAAGGCATTGAAATCTTGGAGAAATCCAGAATAAATCTTCGATAATACCCCGCAAGACCCATGAAACTCTGAATCTTAGATGTGTTCTTTGGATCTTACCGATACATCACCACCTCAATCTTGGTCGGGACAACCAAGATACCACCCTAGTTGATGATGTGCCCCAAAAACTGCACCTCATGCAACCAAAACTCACATCCAGAGAATTTAGCATAAAGAATCTCCTTCCTCAAGGTCTCCAACACCTCTCACAAATGTTGCTCATGCTTTTCCTTGGTCTTGGAGTAGACCAGAATATCGTCAATGAAGACTATCACAGACCGATCCAGCATTGGTATGCAAACCTGATTTATGAGACCCATGAACGTTGTTGGTGCATTGGTAAACCCGAAAGGCATCACCACGAACTTGTAATGACCATAACGAGTTCTAAAGGTTGTCTTCTGTACATCCACATCCCTGATTCTCATATGATGGTATCTTGACCGAAGATCAATCCTGGAGAACCAATATGCACCCTAAAGTTGATCGAATATATCATCGATTCTTGAAAGTGGGTAACAGCCGGTTCTTCATCGTTAGCTTGTTAAATTCCCGACAATGAATACACACCATGTGTGACCTTCCTTCTTCTTCACAAACAGGATCGGTGCTCCCCACGGGGAACTGCTCGGATAGATAAAACCCTTATCTAGCAACTCATGTAGTTGTGTAGACAACTCCTACATCATAGGCGGTGCTAGGAAATATGGCACCTTCGCTATCAGAGTTGAAGTAGGCATCAAATTAATCTGAAACTCAACCTGCCTCTCAATAGGCACCCCGACAACTCCTAAAAAAACATCGGGAAAGTCCCACAAAATGGGTACCTCGCTCAAGTTTGACCTGGCCTCAACCCGCGTGTCTGAAATATAAGCCACAAATCAGAATAACCCTGCTGAAAAAGCCTCCTAGCCCTTGCAGTTGAACAAAGAGCCGACCAATGCGAAGCTCATGCACCGGTAATGACTAGTTCTCCCCCACTTGGGTTTCGAACTCTCACTAACTTCCGTTTGCAATCAATCACAACCCCAATGGGGCCAACCAGTCCATCACCCTCAACCCCTTCAAGGGAATCGATACCAAATCGATAGGAAACCTCTCACCGAACATGTTTAGAACAACTCTTTGGAATACCCTCGCAACACTCACCGTATGATCATCATCTATCCCCACCTCTAGAGGGGTGTCTAAAGTCGCTGCCATGTCTCAAAACTTCTTACTAACGACAAAAGATACAAAGGATCGGGTAGCCCCCAAATCGAATAAGATCTAATAACTCATTAACCAAAAAAGTTCCCTATACAAGATCATAACAAATATAAGCATAACCAGAAAGCAATAAACTATAGAGTTAAATCACATACCATTAACTACATCTGGGGCTACTCGGGCCTCATCGATGGTCAGCTAAAATGCTTTATTCTTCACTGTAGGAGTTTCGACCTTGCCCTGGTAGCCATTGGTAATACTCAAGGTGGTTGGCGTAGGCGCCACCACTGCTCCCTCAGACAATCTCGGACAATCGACCTTTTTATGGTTGGTCTAGTTACAATGAAAGCAAATCAGGGTCCTTTTGGGGTAGTCCTTTGTAGTTTTAATGAAATCGAGTATGAATTATGAGATCAGAGTAAAGTAAGAATAATTAACACGAGATCTTAATAAAGTTTGTTTGGCTCAATTATGCTTTCAATATGTACAGAGAGTTTTAGACAAAATTGAAAAAAGTTCTTATCTATCTCTAGTATATATCCCATATATAAAGGGATCATGAAAGCACACAAAAAATCTAAGGGACTGAACATTAAAAATTTCGATACATAAAGTGCCCTTATAATAAAATAACAAACTATCGAAACTATCTATGACCTTCGACACCTCACAACAATATTCGACATCTACATTCTCCCCCTTTGTGAGAAGTGACGAATCAGGTCATCAATATCTGAGCAACTTGATGTATAACTCTTTGAACTTCAGCGTACCAACTGACAATCTTTTGAATTTCAACTTTTTCTTTGTCTTTATTCTTGGCACAACTATTCATCCGAACCATGAAATTTGTATAATGAGAAGAAGTATATCTCTCAACATCACACACTTGGAATAAAAACTTCATGTTGTTGCCCTTCTTATTTTTACCAACAAACACAATTCCTAGTTTTTTTACACAAATCTCCCCCATCTTCATAATTTTTCAAACTGGTTTGGTTCTTCAACAATGATATAGGAACAAAAAATTGTTTTCCCAATGTTGTAGCTTGTCACACTGCCAAACCAGATGGCAGAAACGTTCGGGGGGCTTGGGTGACTTCATTATTGTAGTATCATCACAATGTATATAAATGAAACAAAACATCATCATCATCACACATGCAATATTACAACTGTCATTGTTTACATCAAGTATTGTATTTCAATATTACATGCCAAAATATCCACAGTATGGTGATACCAAAACACAACAAAATATCCAAGTATTCTTTCTGACCAACCTGCACAATGATTTCCTAAGAATACAAGTTAATTTAAAAAGGTCAACATATATAATGTTGGTGAGTTCATAAGTATGTTGGAGTAAAATGTTTTGTATTACTTTGTAAATACCAGAAAATCCGATATTTTCTGAAAAGTGGTTTGAAATGTTTGTGTCTGATCTTATATTAATGCATGTGTGCTAATATTTGTAAGTGTATGAAGTGAATGATCCCAGACAACCCAATGTTGTCTGTTTATAAAACGCTGTGATCTCAACACCTTATGGTTGAGTACCAGTGCGTGTATATTACCGTGTTATCAACAAAATTTGTATTCAGTAAATTTTTATAATGGAGTTCATTCCTCTAAGTGAGTCGTTATAACCATACTTGATAATGACTAATCCGCTTGTCGTGATGTTTTTCAGACGCCGACTTGTTTAAGGTAAGGTTTGTCGCCCTAGATTGGCCTAGTCTAACTATAGCGAACAGCCCAGGTGTGGGGTGTCACCCAGTATACATCTATACACAAACTCTCGCTCTCCCTCCAGGAGACTCTGGTTATAACTACAGGCTATGGTTGTACACTCGATAGGTCCCAAACGAAGTGTCTCACAAGATTCTTAACTAAATTTACACGAATATGATATTTCATAGTGTATATTGTTTCCATGTATATATTTAGTTTTCAAAGCCCAACGAGTATGTATGTGAATGTGTGGTGTCATCAAGCATGTAGATGGACCACGAAGGCCCAATAAACATGTAAGGTATATTACAGGCCTAATAAACATGTAAGAGGACAACTAAGGCCCACTAAACATGTAAATTATATTCTAGGCCCAATAAGCATATAAATGGACAACTAGGCCCAATAAACATGTAAGGTATATTCCAGGCCTAATAAACATGTAAAAGGACAACTAAGGCCTACTATACATGTAGATTACATTCCAAGCCCAATAAGAAGTGTAAATGACGTAATTGATCAGTTGGTTGTTAAGCTTAGTTGATTACCAAAATGACACGAAAAGGCCCACTTTTTGTAAAAAGACATTTTTGGTCCTTAAACTGAAAATTTACAATTAAGGCACATTTTTTGTAAAAATGACACTTTAGGTCCTTTGAGACTGAAATTTACATTTTTGGGCTTGTTTTAAACGAAATAGCATTTCTAGCCACTTTTTGTTTAGAAATAACACTTATGGCCTCAATTTTATGAAAATTGACATTCTTGGCCCAATTGTGAATAAATTTATCTTTTTGGACCAAATTTAAATAAATTTATATTTTTAGCCCTTTTAACCGAAAATTTACGATTTTGGCTCAAATTTGTCTAAAATGATAATTTGAATCATAAAAGCCAAAAATTTACAAGTTTAGCCCATAAAAACCGTGATGGCCCAATTTGAGGCCCATTTTGTGAAAATTTACAATTTTGTCCCTTTTAAAACTGTGAATGTCATAAAGTCCCATTTTTGTTTAAAAATGAATCTTTTAGTCCTTTTAAAACCGTGAGTTTACAAAAGATCCTCACTTTTGTTTACTTTGTCAGTTTTGGCCCTTTACATGATTTTTCTTAGCTTCAAACACCCTTTGTATGTTTTAATCCTTTCATATTCATAATAATTTGCATGGAGTGTTTTTGTTTACCAATATCACCATATTTTAGTAGATCTATTGATATTTATGGAGTTCTAACACATAAACACAACATTTAACGTAGTAAAACACACATAATCATGCATATACACATAAATCTACACAAAACAACTTGTATTCTCCCCCAAAACATAGTAAAAAATCGAAAATAGAAGGTATGAACTCACCTTGGGGTGTTGGATTCGGTTTTTGGTGAAGAAAACAGAGAGATTTCTGTCCTAGCAAACTTCCTTGAGTAGATCTCGATCTTATGAGGTTTCTAAAGAACATAGATCATGAAATAGGGTGTTAAGAGAAGTAAGTTCATCATGAACATGAAGTTAAACATTTCGATGAGAAGTAGCTTACTAAGATGAAGGGATTTTCGGTGTCAACCTCTTGAAACACACACCAAACCAAGAATCTTAGAAGGACAGGTGGTAGAATTTTCCTTGTGTTCTTTAGGAGGTATGAGAGGAAATGAAGAATGTGATTTAAGTTTGAAGTGAAAAATGGTGGTGGGGAAAGTCTTATGGTCGAGAATAGAATAAGAGGGAAGAGGGAAGAAAGAAGTGTGAAAATATGGAGCATGGAAGTATGTGATTTGTCTAGATAAATGTCGTGTAATTGCATGGAAATCCATTAAACAATAATTAGGTGGCACTTAGTTTGTCAATTAATTTCCCCCTTTTTTTACATATGTGTATATATGTCGGAGAATGAGAGGGAAGGAAAAGAGAAAGAAATTTTTAGGCCATTTTTGAAAATATTAGAAATTACGTGGCCCAATATGAAAGTTTTCGGCCCAATAATGATAAAGAAAGGGATTTACGGCCCAATAAGGCCCATGAAAATGTTATGGGACATTTTAGGCCCAATATAGCACAAATGCTATAGCTTAAAGAATGTGGGTCCAACTAGATCCCAAATAGGGTTCCTTGAGCCAAAATAACCAAATTGAGAGTTTACTGGCCCATTAGGCCCAATAAGAGGACTCTGGTCCATTCTGAGTTTGAACCGAGATATTAGGGTTTAAAACTCACAGTTGAGTGTATGGGATGTATTGAATTTGGTTTTGAACTTCACGAGTGAGTTTTGATTCAAATAGTTGTTTTTGGAATGAGCATTAGTACATAACATCAACTTCGATTTCAAGTTACACAAGAGTTGAGTACATGAGGAAAAAATTTCCTAGCCAAAAATGCTAGTTGTGACATAGCTAATTCAATGTTAGTTAAAGCTAAATCACCATAGTATCCATCAATAAATATCTTTATATGTGTGAAACCAAGTAAGAAATCTTCTTTATTAATCACCTACATCTTCGACACATCAACAGACTTCAAGATCTTCTCAACACATAACAAGTCATGAAGATTCATCAAGGGAAAGTCTGCAACCGAGAAATTAAAACCAACATTGTTGGCTCGGACTGCATGATATCAAAAATTCTGCAACATACCCTCAAACAAAAAGTCTTTGGATATACTGAGAACCGGAACTATCTTGACCAAGGACCAAATTTCCTCTTCCCCTTTTCCATGTACGACATGGAACCGATACTTCATATGCTTAAATAAACGTTTATCTATGAACTTATCAGCAATCTCAAATTGCTCATCCAAAAACATCATATGATTGATAGGAAAATCTATTAAAACTGGTCTTTTCTTTATCAAAACTCTTCTTTGGAACTTTCTTAAAGTCATGCATCCCTCCAGAAATAACTGAAGCTTCGATATACTTGTAAGTATAATGTTTCGAAGGATCACCTTTGTTTAGACCAGGAGGATCATTAGCTCTCTGTCGAAGGATACTTTGATTTTGTCTCTTTTTTTCCATATCCTTTTCAAGTGCTGCTTTTTTCTCTTCAACAGTGAGTTCAGTAAAAATTCCTTTCCCCATATTTTGCATTTATTTTGTGGTTGGAGATGGTTTTGAAGAACTAGATCATCCACTAGCAGAACCTATTACAATCACTTTGGTTATTGGTTTTGTTGTTGTTGTTGTTGTAGAGGATAAAATTGTAGACAACTTAGGAAAAGAAGTTGGAATTTGAGTAGACAAAATCTTCCTAACAACCTTCACATCATCATATGTTTTATTCGATGCACTTCCCCCAGCACCGACTCTCGATCGAATGCCAACACCTCCCTTTTCTCCCCCTTGCACTCCTGTGGAAATAGGTGGGGTATCGGTTGGCATCATGTTAATAATCTTTACAAGTGGTGCAAACTCTTTTTGTATCATGGACTCCAACAATTTACACTTCTCAGAAAGAAGCTCTGGAGTAATTAACGAAGATGAAACAAAACTGGACTTCAAAAGAAAGCCTTTTAATTCAACCAACAGGTTATCAATATTACTAAAACTCTTGACATATTCGTCAACCTTTGTAGCAACCTTCGGAAGTAGAGTCTCATACAAAGTAACATACTTAGTTACAACATCAACAATAATATCCACCTTCTTGTAAAGAGAGAGAAAATTGTGTTCTAATGATGCAACTTCTTTTGCCATGTCTTCACGAAGTTCTTCAATTTCCTGATTCACATCTTGATGCACCTTCTTAACATCTTGAATAAACAAAACATGTCTTTTCTTTGCAACAACCTTTAATTCTTTCAAATCATAATTAGATGAAGTAAAATGTGCATTGATCCTCTTCTCATTATTTTGATCAACCATATCAATTTCCTCATGAATTCGATGCTCTTGACCCTTTATCATCACATCCACTTTGATTCCAAACACATAATTTCCCCCCTGCATCAACTTGAAGTTGTAACAACGAATTGAGCTTTCTGTTGAGGATTTTGAACTCTTTCCCATACATCAACATATTATCAGGAATATTCTTTTCTTCTGGATCAAATTCAATATCAGCAAAAGTTCCCTCAAACTCATTAGCTTTAGTTTGATCATCTTCCTGAAAAGTTTGGTAATCAGTTGATTGAGATGAAAACCGAGAAGTAATGGGTGGATTGATGATGTTTTCAAAAGTGGGTGAGTAAGTAGATGTATACATGGTTAAGTGAAATGGTGGTAAATAAGTTGAAGTATAAAAGTGTAGAAGTTTCGAAATATGATGAAATAATAAGATTTGGATTACCCATGCTGACATTTGTGTGCATATTAGATATGCTGACAGGGATGCCTAAAGTTCGAACCTTCTCAATAATTGATTCGGTATGCGAAATTTCGGGTGGTATGATTGTAGTCTGCTCATGAGTGGATGTCTTCGGATAATCAGCATGGTTAGTGGTTGTCTCCACATTAGATGCTTTCACAGAGCCAACATAATTTCCAATCTTCTTGAAATTCGACTTGGTCGGAAAATTCCTCAATAGTGATGGAATACCAATATCAACATCACGAAGTGGTGATTCGAGAACAACATCTTCCAACATATCTTCAACCACCTTCCTTATCTTCTTCTTAGAAATCTTCTTTGCTAAATCATTTTCTATTCTCTTTTTCGAAGCCGGAGACATAGGAATTGGCACATCATGAAGAACAACTCCTTATCGAGTGACATGATGTTTACGTGTGAACTTTGGGGAAATACTGCAAGACCTTTATGGTGAATGAGGTGGTTTATGAGCCATTTTCTTTAGATTTTTCAAAATCCCAGATTTCAAAGTAAAACATATGTGTCCGATTGAGAAGATTCGACATGAACTAGCTTAGAAAGAATCCTCGAAGATGGATCAGTGTGCACCACTTTCTTTGAAGTAGACTTAACAACTTTTTCAACTTTCTTAGGAGACAAAATTTCAACTTTTTCAACTTTCTTTGGACTAGCCTGATCATCCTTCTTTGATCCTCTATGCTACTTCGAAGGACCTTCAGTAGAATTTTGCAACAGCACTCCACTCTCTATTGATGGATTGATAGTCTGCAAGTAAGCTACCAGTATGAGACTCGTTGGATCAAATTTGCTCAACATCGCATTTGGGATACGAGAAATCATTGGAAACACATCTGGATTATCTTTGATGGTTTTTGGATAATGGTACATCGAGAATTTCATCGTTTCTTCGTCATCAGGTACTTGAATACCTTCCTTCTCATACACAAAATGCATAATTAGGATCTAGTAGTGAGCACAAAAATCCCATCTACAACATTTATATTCCATATACTCTTCACAAACTCATCCCAAAGTTGGGTTGCATAATCCACTGATAAATCATAGTAGATACCTGCCACCATAGCATAAACCTCCAATCGAGCTTTATCCAATCTCACACTTTGACCCATCAAGCATCGAAGGTATATACCAAATAAGAAATTCCAGAGACAAGGCAATCTAGACGTCTTAAATTCATTGATCTTTGTAACATAAGGTTGATAACCCATATCGTTAAACATATGAATGACGTGTTCATTTGTTACCTTATTAAAAGGCTCGGCATTGGGGATATTGAGAATCTGAGAAAAAAGCATCTTCGTTAACCTGAAATTCTTTTCATTCACCATCTGAAATGTCACAATCTTTATTGTCTTGCTATAAGTGATCGTAGAACCAGCAAGAGATAACCGAGAAAGTCATACAGAAAAAAAGTTGAACATTGTTGTCGTTAACACCGAATTTTGAAGAGCAACGATTAACATTTGTAACCCCCCTGGCTAAACAGTAACACCGGCTTGAACCTGATAGTTGGTGCTTTGAATCTACATGATGGGTTGAGAAGAAACATCTTCAGTGATATGAGAATCAACATGCTTAGCCGCCATTGTTAGGGTTTTAAAAGCTTGAAGAATATTAGAGAGAAAAGAGCACAAATCGTTTGAGAATTTTATGTGAGCGTACAATTGGAATAAAATCTCCAAATCCATTTTTATACGTACACCTAATTTAAATTTGAAGTGGTTTTTGGCATTAAATGCGTCCTACGTGGCTCATTGAAATGCGGACCAGTAGCTGTAAAAATAGCCATGTCTGAACAAGTGAGATGCACTTTATCCTTGAAAACCGCACAGATGACAAAACTTCACATCCAACGGACGTTTCACTTTCCCTAATGGAATGATAACCGTCAGAAACCTTCGACATGGAGGTTGGGCTCTTTAACTTTTGGATTGAAAAACGAAGTCAATTGCCAGACTTTCGAAATCATCAGCCTGAATTGGTAGTATTCAAAACCTCAAGGATTCCGTGAGTGCAAAGTGTGCCAAAGAAAAAGATAAGAAACAAAATAAGAAAATTTTGGTGCTTGTGATGTAAAAAATCTTTTGACAAAGATGCGGTAAGATCCCAAGAAAAGATTGCTTCGCTAATCATCAAGAGATATGATTAACAGTTTGTATGGTTTCCCATGAATTACAATCAAATACTTATAGGGAAGTATCGAAGAGCTTCTTTTAATATGTTGTATAGGTGGTTGAAAATTTTGTTACTTATCACAACTAAACATAAGTGTGAGGAATTGTAATCGGAATTACATGTTTGACCAGTGAAGTCAGGGACTAGTATGCTTTGGAAAAGTTTATCAAGTAACAAAGAATCAGATTGATAGTCACATTGAAATCATATTCTATAAAACAAAAGTATTCCAGGATCTCGTTGGGTAAAAATGTCACGGGATTCGAACATTTTACTAAGACCATGCAAAAGAAAGAATATGATTTGGAGTATCAAAAATTGGTACTGAAACAAATGTTTCGTTAAAATCTGGAAAAAAGTTCTTCGTCAATTCCTTTAATGGTTCGAAAAGTTGGGTTTCATTTTCATCACGGTTTCATGAATCCAGATCATAAACACAGAATGTTTACATACCTATAACTTGGTTGGTTTCGACCAGAGATGTCATGGATATGTGTCTGTGTGTGTGATTGTGAAAGAACTTTAGGACGAAAAAGAGTAGTTTAAGAATTGAAAGTACCTGTGCTATGATTGGACCAAGAAGTTAACTCTTAACTCATGTGAGAAGAGTAAGGTAGCTCAGTAACTAACGTGAATATAGTTTGATAGGGTAGGAAACCTCGTAATGAGAATTCCATTAAGGCTTCAAAACACATTGAGTTATGGAGGCTTTGGTCGACATGTTGCAGCATGCTTCTAGGGACATCTTAATTAGTTTATAGTTTCGAACATATACCTTTCCATAAATTAGCAGACATGAGCTATCAAATAGCTTTGCTAAAAGCTACACAAGAAAAATTAAAAGAATAACAAAAAAAATATTTTTGGATTTTGGATTTTTGAAAGAAAATTACAAAAATAAGAAAATCTTTTTGATATTTTTGAATTTTAAAGAAAAAGGACAAAGGACAAAAATGAAAATCTTTTTGTTGTTTTTGATTTTTAAAGAAAAGTAGTAAACAAAAAAATGCACCTGATTAACAAAAATAAGACAATGAAAAAGTAGTGAGGATTTTGTCAAACCATTGTGCATAATGTCGAAAGTTAAGCATGTCAAAGCGTTGACTGTGAACAGTAACCGTTGAATCGACATCTTTCCACTACTTTGGCTTGTTATTCTAACGAAATCAGTCCTGGAACTGAATTTTCTTCGATTATTCATAATTCCGTCAGGATTCTTGCGAAAGATTTTTCATCTAATGGTTTTGTAAAGATATCAACAAGCTGATCAGTTGTCTTTACAAAATAAACTTCAATGTTTCCATCTTCAACATGATCTTTAATAAAGTGATAGCGAAGAGCAATGTGTTTTTTTTCAAATGTTGCACAAGATTGTGACAAACGCCTATGGCACTCTGTGAGTCGCAACACAACATAATTTTCTTCATGTTGATTGCATAATCACGCAGTTGACTTTGAATCCATATGATTTGAGAAGTGCAAGTTACAGCAGTAATATATTCTGCTTCTGCTGTGGAAATCAAAACACGTGTCTGTTTCTTTGATTGCCAGCTTACGCGATTCCCATCCAAAAGTTAACATCCGCCACTTGTGCTTTTTCGATCAATTTGACACCCACCAAGATCAACATTTGAAAATGCTTGAATGTAAAACCCTGTTTTCGAAGGATACCACAATCCTAATAGAACTGTGCCTTTGAGATAATGAAAAATATCATTCACAGCAGTAAGATGAGGTTCTCTAGGATTCGATTGGTACCTAGCATAATTGCATACATGAAACATAATATTAGGTCTACTAGCAAAGATGTATAGTAAGGAACCTATCATGTTTCGATACAATGTGAGATCAACAACTGGTTTGTCCAAAGATGGATTTAATCTTATTCCAATTACCATTGGTACACACAACTTTGAATTATTTTTCATTCCAAACTTCTCAAGCATATTTCTTGTATACTTCTGTTGATTGATGAAAATTCATTTTGTGCTTTGACGAATATTTAATCCCAAAAAATTGTTTATCTTCCCCATCATGCTCATCTCAAACTGACTTTTCATTATATTTTCAAATTTAATTGACAATTGAGGATCAGTTGAACCAAAAATATTATCATCAACATAAATTTGAACAAGCATGAGATGATTCCCAACTTTCTTTCAAAAGAGAGTGGGATCAATAGATCCTTGTTTAAATCTCGAAGATTTTAAGAAATTAGTAAGAGTGGCATACCAGGAACGTGGAGCTTGTTTAAGACCATGAACAACTTTGTATAATATATAACAATGATCAGGGTATTGAGAATTGACAAAACCTGGTGGTTGTTCAATATAAACCGTTTCTTCTAGAACTCCATTGAGAAAGCCACATTTAACATCCAATGGATATACATCGAAATCTTTATGTCCTGCAAAGGCTAAAAAGATTCGAACAACCTCGACTCTCGCGACAAGGGTGAAGGTTTCTTCATAATCTATACCTTCTTGTTGTGAATATCCTTTAACAAATAGACTTGCTTTATTTCTCACTATATTACCTTCTTTATTAGTTTTATTTTGAAAATCCATTTAAGACCAGTGATAGAAGTATCTTGTGGTTTCGGAACAAGTCTCCAAACCTTGTTTCGCTTAAACTCAGCCAATTCAGATTGCATAGAAACAATCCAATCAGGATCTTCCATAGCAATCTTTACTAAATTTGGTTCAATTTTTGAAATAAAGACATTAAACATACAAAATTCCTAATGAGTATTGAGTACCTCATTCTTCGTACAAATCAGAGCTCTAGTCAATATGTTGGCATGTGGATCACCAAGAATTTCTACTTGAGGATTACTTCGAGTCCATCTATCCATTGGAGGATATGCAGGATCAAAATCTAATTGTGCTCACCCTCCACTTGAACATTTGATGCAACAGGCAGACTTTTGTTACATCTGGAAGAATTTGTTGATGAAAGCAAATCAATGTTATCTTGGGTAAGAGTGGAATCATTAGAATGTTTTGATGCTTCAGGCACTTGATTGTCATCAACATTGCTTCTACATCAATAGCCCAATCTGGAACACCAAAAATCAAATCATAATCAAAATTTGACGAATTCAAATCGTGAGATTCATTATTTGATTCATTCATTATTGGTTGTTGTTCAAAGCTCTTTTCAACTTGTTTAACATAATAATCATCAAAAGTAAGATTAAATATTTCTTCATTTTTCCTCTTTCGTTTGTTTAACATCATGTAAGCAACCGAATTATCAGAATATCCCAAGAATATCCCTTTATCAGATTTTGACTGAAATTTCGAAAGATTATCCTTGAGATTCATAATAAAGCATCTGTATCCAAAAAGATGAAAAAATTTAACATTTGGTTTCCGATTGTTAATAATTTCATAAGGAGTGATGTTCAAACAACGATAAATAAAAGATCAGTTTTGTGTAAAACATGTAGTGGAAACTGCTTTGCCCCATAGACAGTGAGGAAGATTCGCATATTTGAGCATTGTTCTTGCTACTTCGCAAAGTGAACGATTTCTCATTTCTATACCACCATTTTGTTGAGGAGTGTAAGGTGAAGAGAAATTATGCGAAATTCCTTTTTCGGTTAAGAACGAATCAACAACATTGTTCTTAAATTCTGAGCCATTGTCACTCTTGATCTTTTGAACCTTTTTCTTCAAACTTAGTTCAATATGCTTGACGAAGTCGATCATTGTTTGATTAGTTTCGGATTTCAATCTTAGAAAATTTACCCAAGTAAACCTTGAAAAGTAATCAACAATGACCAATATGTATCTCTTCTTGTTGAGAGTCTCAACAGTCGAGGGTCCACAAAGATCAATATGAAGAAGTTCCAAAGGCTCAACAATCTTCGAATTGATGACAATTGGATAACCTTGTCTATGTTTTTTTCCTTGTTCGCAAGCTGCACACAAAGTATCATTATCAAATTTTAACATGGGTAATCCTCTAACAAGATCACTTACCACCAATTTATTCAGATTTAGAAAATTCAAATGAGAAAGTCTTCGTTTCCAGAGCCAGCTAACATAAGATGAATCTTTAGAAAGTAAGCACAACGAGGGAATCCCAACTATTGGTATGATGTTGAGAGTAAACATATCGCCATGTCTTTTCGATTTGAGCAATACTTCCTTTGTGTGTATGTTCGAAATCACACTTCATTCTTCATTAAATAACACTTAATTGCTAGTGCCCACAATAAGTTGCGAAACATTTATCAATTATGTTGAAGACCTTCGACATAAGCTACCATGTTCACTGTGAATTTCCAATTAGTTACTTTTCTATATCCTTTGACATGACATTTTTTATTGTTGCCAAATTTCACTACTCCAACATTCTCAAAATTTCGATAATCACAAAGATTTTTCTTTCTTCCAGTCATGTGATGAGAGCAACCACTATCAATATGCCATTTTTCATCATATTGCTCATCACACAAAACCTACAATTTTAGGTCCCCAAGGTTGTTTGGGTCCTTGGTGATTATATTGGAAAACATTGTGAAATGAAGATCCTAAGATCTAATTATGAACTTTGGATTTTAGACTATCAATTACATCAACTTCGTTAGTTAAAAGCGCAGAAATGTAATCATTCACAGGTTTAGAAGTGTCACTAACTTTCACCTTTTGTTTCTCAGTTCGTTTCTCATTAACCTTTGCTTTCAGAATAACTCTCCATTGCTTAACTGGAGGATTCGAGTTCTTGGATGAAAAACTTCCATTTGAAGATTCATTCAAATAATTTTCATAAGCATCCTTGATTTTTTGTTGAGAAAACTTCCCTGATTGAAATGATTTCCCTTTGCCTTCGAGCCAATGGTTAATGTTTTTCACATCTGTATTTCCTCTAACATACGAACATTGGAAACTTGTTTTGTAGGAGGATTGGGAAAATTTTACTGTTTTGATGTAAAAGTCACATTTCTTGTTGAATGAAATTTATCAAACTTTTGAATTGAAAACACCGGTTTCATTTGAGAAGAAAAACAATTTTGAACACTCTTTCGATACCACAAAAATTGGTTTTGTCTTGAAAAATGATTTTGTGAATACCTTGTTTGATGATTTGAATTGAAATTCCTTGTTGATTGATGATTTGTAAACTTCTTTGCATTTGATTTTTGACCATTTGTTTGAAAATCTGATTTTGACTCTTGAATTTTAGTCTTTGAAAAATCATTTTGTGGTTTATTTTGAGACAAATCTTTTTAAGTTAAAACATGATTTTTCTTATTTTCAAATTTCTTTTGAGAAAAAGTCTGAACCGATTTATACATTTTCTTTTTAGATGTTTTATTTAGCAAAACAGCTGGCTTCTTTTGAGACTCAATGGTTTGCCGAAAAACTTTCTTTCTTGCTTGTCTCTTTGAAATACCGCTTTCGTTCGAAATCTTTTTAATTTGTTCCTTAAACTTTTGAAAATTGAGTTTGACATGTTGTGAAACAATGTCAACTTGTTTTGAAACATATTTTGTATTTGCAAATTTTTCAACCCAAATTCGTTGTGGTTTTTGTCGTTGAAAAGTGTAAGAATTCTTTGTTAGATTGTTTTCGACAGTACTTTGGTTTGAGAAAAATCCTTCTTTTGATGTCTTCTTGTTATCTTCTTCAACCATTTTATTAAACTCGGGTTTAATATTATCACTATGTCATGTTGTGTCAAAAACCTGATTCGGAAAGATAATCTTGTCTGAGCATTTTAAATTTGGATACACAACTGTATTTGTTTCAAGGTAATGAGAACCTTTTTCCTTCATAATGTTGTCGAATTTCTCAGTTTCGTCAAAAACCTAATCAACTACAACCCTTGGAATTGTTGTTTCTTTCTGAACACCATCATTGTCATCATCACTATCTGTTTGAATATCTTCGACAATCACATGGTAAAGTTCATGAACTTTCGAAGTTGAGGGTAAAGTAGTGTCAATTTTAACCATAGAATCGTTACATTTTTCTTTGCCTTTAGCCATTGATGTGACATTAATGACAGACAACTGAGAACAATCAATAACTTCTTCTTCTTCAATTTCATTAATATCATCATCATCTTCAATATCAACAAAATTAGTTTGAGAGCCAGATTTTGAATTCTCAGTTCTTTTCAAAATATTTATCTGTTCATTTTTTGTCAAGGTTTCATCTACAATATCAACTAATTCATTAGCATCCATACATTCATTAATTTTCACTATACTATATGCATATATATGATATGGAACCCTATTGAATTCAACAATTGTCTTTTCACAATCATAAGAAATATAGTCAATTTTCTCCCTTTCAAATGCTAAAAAGAGAAAAAGTTTCCTATATTGTTCTTTGCTAATATCCGATGAATGATGCAATGCTATCAATTTACCATATAAACGTTTGGTTGAACTACAGTAAATATTCCTTTGTTTTAACAACTTAACATCAGCTCTAAAACTATCCCTATCATACATAAGATTCTTTATTTGTAAATCTAAGTATTCTACTTTCACTTTCTTTTAATCCAACATCCTCTGAGTTTCTAAGAGTAGTGTGTTCAACTTCTTAGCATCATTACTAGCAGAAATAAGTAGATCATTAACATAAGTAATTACTACATCAAACTCAGATAAAATCGAATTATATGCACTTGAAGGAATATTAAAAGATTGTAAAAGAGAACGTACCTGAGAAGTCATTGGTGATTTGTGTGAAGATGTCAAAACAAAGCACTTTTTAGTTATTTTCTCTTTCTCTTCTTCCTCATGCATCGCGAACATAGCCCCATGTGTAGGGTTTCACACCTTGTCACCATCAGAATCAGATGACCAGATCTGGTATGATCCTTCTTCTTCATTCATACCTTTGGCTACTAGAGACAATCCCTTCGTCTTTGCATGCACCTCTTCCAATCTCTCAACGTAGTAAGATTCGTCTTTGACCTTGTTTTTCTTTTCATCACGCTTTCACAACATACAATCATTGGCCATATGATTCGCTCTACTAAATGGCAGTCGAATCTAGAATCACCTTTAAGCTTTTTCTATTTCTTCTACTCTTCAACACGAAATTCCTTTTTCTCAACTTTCTCTCATCATTCCCGGATTTTCCAGCAAAACTTCCCTTCATATCACTTGTTTTTTACTTTGCATGAAAAAGCTTCTTGAAAAATTTCTTTACTCGATTGTATGATAGAGAGCCACGACTTCGTCATCAGAATCGACAATTAGGCCTTCATCATCCGAAATCTCTTTCATAGCAACCTCTTTCTCGGCTTCTTAGATACTTTTCCTTTAAAGTATCCCAAATCTCTTTAGCAGTCTTACAGTTATGCACGTAATTGTACACAATTGGAGGAAGAGCACCTCTAAGTTCATGCATACACTTCTTTTGATTCTTTAACAATCTCTGAGACTGTTCATTGACATTTTGATTGTTAGAAGAAGTTCCAATACTCTTAATAGTAGCAGGAGGAAGAAAATGACCGAGAATACACTTCCAAAGTTCCTCATCAATTCCGTTCAAATAATCCTCCATTCGATCAACCCAAAGATCATAGAACTCATGAATTAGCATCGAAATCTTCATTGATGAACCAAAGATATGAGAGTAAGAAGTCATTATGTTCAAATTAAAAACTTTTGAGAAAATCTCAAATCAATTTGAGATCAAACAACTAAAACACTCAGAATTCCACTAGATTTTACAACTAGAATGCATAATCGAATCACAACAGATGATCTAGATTGATTTTTTGAAACAAAAGAGCGGAAAACTGAAATCTAGAACAAGACTCAAAACTTTTGCAAAAACTCAGAAAAATAGATCAATTATGTATGAATCCTTCTCAGATACCAAATGTAGTTGTAATGAAATCGATTATGAATTATGAGATCAGAGTAAATTAAGAATAATGAACACAAGATCTAAATAAAGTCTGTTGGGCTCAATTATGCTTTCAGTATATACAGAGAGTTTTAGACAAAAATGACGAAAGTTATTATCTATCTCTAGTACACATCCCATATATAAAGGGATCGTGAAAGCACACAAAAAATATAAGGGAATGAGCATTAAAAACTTTTATACATAAAGTGCCCTTATAATAAAATAACAAAATATCAAAACTATCCATGACCTTCGACACCTCACAACAATATTCGACGTCTACATCCTTGCTCATGTGACCTACCTGGCCGCAACTAAAACATCCGGAGCCTATAGATCGACAAGCTTCACTGTGCAGATTGCCGCACTTGGCACATCGGCCCCGACCTAGCTGGCCTCTACTGTGAACATCAGAGATATTAGGCTTATTGGCCTGACCTACTGTTGACTGAACCTTCTTCGGCTTCCTATTCATCCGGAGCTCCAACTCGATTTCCTACTCACGGGCCTTCTCAATAATATCATTCAAGGTCTTGCACCCTGAGAAACTCATGAACTCTCTAATATCATTCCTCGGAATGGAATGATATCTTGTCTTCCTCATCTCCTCATCTACAGCATACTGCAAAACTAGCAACGCTCTCTCCCTGAACTTGGCGGTGATCTCCGCCATAATCTACATAGTTTGGTGAAGGTCCAAGAACTCCCTCACCAACTGCTGCACCTCATTGGCGAGAGAAAACTCTCGATGAAACCTCTGCACAAACTCATCCCAAGTCATCACTATAACAACCTCCATACCAACTACTTCGGAGCTCCCTCACCAACTATTGGATTTAGTGTCTAAGACCATAACTATAATTGATATGTACTTGAACCGAGAGTAGTATGGTCCATTTGGATTGCATAGCACCAGAACAATTTGTAAGGATGGACTTTTGAGAAGAGGATATTTGTGATTTGTTAATATATTATAAGCTCTAATATATTAATATGAAATCGTATTATTTAATTAATATTGATCAACAATTAATTTGGAATTAATTTTGTGATCAAAAGAGACTAATTAAATATATGAGGATTGATTGTATAAATCATTTATTCTTACAAAGTGGACTTATGATCCATAGTTCTTTATGTTGGGCTAAACCTATGTGGTGACCCATGGATACTCCATGGAGGTTAAAACCCATGGAGCATAAGGAATGTGGAAAGTCATGCACATTAGTTTTTTATGGTGTAACCCTAGTTGTGTCACACTATATAAGGATCCTCATGGCTACCAAAATCGGCACTTAAGCGATACACAAGAGGGCAAGTCAATTTTGTGAGTGCAAGTAACCTCCTCTCAAGATCCTCCATTATTGGTGGTGTTGTGTGAAGCATTTGAGGCATCGCACTTGGGGTGCTAGGCTCTTAAAGGCTTAAGGTTTCAAAGCTACAACAAAGGTAAGTCATCTAACTAGATTTTTGTAGTGTATATACTCCATAGTATGCTAGTTAGGGTGATACCTTGGAAAATTGAAAGTTGGCATATATAATAGAGAAAACATGGATCCAAGGTATCTAGGGTTGCATGTACACCTTAGGAGTGTTAGAATGCTCAAAAACCTTCAGTGGTATCAGAGTCTAGGTTTGTTTTCAATTATACGTGATGCTACTTGTTTTTAAAGCCTAAGAAAATCGATTTTCTAGTTTCTGGACAGTGGACTCGCTGATTCCACTGACATACTCGCCGAGTCACCCCTTTAAACTGACCAACTGATCGAATCAAATCATGCACTCAACGAGTTGGTGCTCTAGAATGCAGAATTTCGAGTTTTAAGGCTAGGATTAGACCAGGATCATTACCCTAAACTGTTTTTGAACTTATAAACCTGGTTTTGATGTGGTAATGATCATGCTTCTCCAATTCAAAAGATAATTACCAAAGTTTCATGTTTTGTATTAGTTTATATGGTTAGGTTAATTATGTGAAATTTGTTTGATATGAATTGTCTTGTTCATATAAGTTCAATCTAGATCATGGACATTACTTGACATGCTTGTTAGTTTATTTGATCTTAATGGCCTTTGATGTGCTCCAAATTTAGAGCTCTTACACTCAACGAAACTTCTATATGGAATAGACATTAAAGAAGGAGGAAAAGTGAACCTTTGTGTAATTTATAAGCAAAGTGATTACAATCAAAGGTAAAAATGTTGTTTCTACTCCTACTGCAACTGCCCCTGTTATGGAAATTGGACAAGGGAAAGGGAAGAAGAGGAAGGCTCCCTCAAAGAGAAGCAAGGGAAAGTCTCTTGATGGATCCTCTTCAAGGGGGAGTAAGGCTGGTTCTGCTACTCCCTCTTCCATTCCTAAAGAAATAGAGTGTTTCTACTGTCATGATAAAGGGCACTGGAAGCGAAGCTGTCTCAAATACTTACAGGATATCAATGATGGGAAGGTTAAACCTACCCATGCAAGTATTTATACTATTCTATCTAAAAACTCATCACATTATAACTCTTGGGTTCTTGACACAGGTTGTGGATTTCACATTTGTTCTGATGTGCAGGGCCAAAAAAAAGTAAGGATGTGAAGCACGGGAAGATAAACTTGATCATGGGGAATAGGAACATTTCACCTATCACCAAGATTGGAGTTTACTCTTTATTGCTTAGTAGTGGGTTAGAAAAACATTTGAATAATTGTTGCTACTCGTTTGATATGGCGAGAAATATTATATCCTTTCATGGTTTGTACAAACAAGGCTATAGTTTTTCATTTGATAATGAAATTGGTGCTATAAATGCTTATTATAATGGTGGTTTTTTAAAGCATTACCTTGTGATGGTGTATATGAAATTGTGAATGTTGTAGATAACTTAGGAAATAATGTGTTGCATATTGATTCTTCTAATTAATGGATAAAGCATGCTTATGGCATTGTCATCGTGGACATGTCGGAAAGAAGCACATAGGCCAACTCCAAAAGGCTGGAGTTTTGGAGTCATTTGACTTAAGGTCAGATGACACTTCCGAATCTTGCTTACTTGGAAAGATGACCAAATCACCCTTCACTGGTACTTGTGAAAGGGGTGAAGGTTTGTTGGATCTCATACACACCGATGTGTGTGGGCCCTTCAGAACCACTACAAGGGATGCTAACCGCTTCTATGTGACTTTTACTGATGATTACAGTAGATATAGCTATGTCTACTTAATCAAGCATAAGTCAGAAACCTTTGAGAAATTCAAAGAGTTTAGACAATAAGTGGAGAATCATATGGACAGGAAGATAAAGATGCTCCGATCTAATCTGGGTGGTGAGTATCTTAGTATCAAATTCCTAGACTATCTTAAGGAATGTGGAATTGTTTCATAGTTGACGCTACCTAGGACAACACAGCTTAATGGTGTGGCTGAGAGGCGAAACCGAACATTGATGGACATGGTTCGTTCCATGATGAGTCGAGCTTCGTTACCAATCTCATTCTGGGGATATGCCTTAGAGACTGCCGTCCATATCCTTAATCTAGTCCCTACCAAGAAGGTTGCCAAACCACCTAACGAGATGTGGACAGGGAAAGCTTCCACATAAGACCACATCAAGGTTTGGGGTTGCGAGGCTTTCATGAGATGCAAGACCCACAACAAACTCGAAACTCGTAGTGACTGGTATATTTTCAAATAAATAGGAGATTGAGAAACAAACTGTTGGACAATAAGTATGACATTGTTCCATGTATTTGTCGGGCTGATATCTTGAGAACAGAGGATTATATGATCACTTATCTAAAATGGAGCGTCTCAGTTCGACAAAGGCTTTTAAGAGCTACTATTTCCAGTCGGTGTTTTAAGTCGTACTTGTAGTTATAGTTATTAGACTTATCTTAGTGAGAGACTATTAGATTTAGTGTATAAGCCCATAACTATAATTGGTATGTACTTGACCCGAGAGTAGCATGGTCCATTTGGGTTGCATGGAACCGGAACAATTTGTAAGGATGTATTTTTGAGAAGAGGATATTTATGATTTGTTAATATATTATAAGTTCTAATATATTAATATGAAATCGTATTATTTAATTAGTATTGATCAAGAATTAATTTGGAATTAATTTTATGATCAAAAGAGACTAATTAAATATACGGGGATTGATTGTGTAAATCATTCATTCTTATAAAGTGGGCTTATGATCCATAGTGCTTTATGTTGGGCTAAACCCATGTGGTGACCCATGGGTACTCCATGGAGGTTAAAACCCATGGAGCATAAGGAATGGGGAAAGTCATGCACATTAGGGTTTGCATGGTGTAACCCTAGTTATATCACACTATATAAGGATCCTCATGGCTACTAAAATCAGCACTTAAGTGATACACAAGAGGGCAAGCCAATTTTGTGAGTGCAAGTAACCTCCTTTCAAGTTCCACCATTCTTGGTGGTGTTGTGTGAAGCATTTGAGGCATCACAATTGGGGTGCTAGGCTCTTAAAGGCTTAAGGTTTCAAAGCTACAACAAAGGTAAGTCATCTAACTAGATTTTTGTAGTGTATATTCTCCATAGTATGATAGTTAGGGTGATACCTTGGAAAACTGAAAGTTTGCATGTATAATAGAGAAAACATGGATGCAAGGTATCTAGGGTTGCATGTACACCTTAGGAGTGTTATAGTGCTCAAAACCCTTCACATACCTAATACCTCCAATTCACCCAACTATACTCAGAAGCATAACTCACATAACACAACACATATACATCCTAGACTCTTCTAGGATTTCTCAATCCTCAATGAACCAGAACCCTCAATCGACATCGTAGGTTGCCTTATGAATGCAAGTTATATAAACATAGAATCACATAGATTGTCAAATAACGTTCCTACCCTAAGTCTACAACAAAATAAGGAACAAGAAATGAGGCATAATCCATCATTCTAGGGCTACACAGTTCGAATCGTATATAACTTTGAAAGCATACATTTAGCAAATACAAGGTCAACACTGATTCCAAGAAATATATGGCATCACACAAATCAAGAAATTCTATCACATGATCCCTGGAGGTATCCTTAGCCCTACTCTATCATGCACGCCACATATCAATCATACTAATCATATTACATAGACATGGTTAATTTTGGGAAGCACTTACTTGAGCTCAGCCGACCGCACGCATTGCACTCGCCCTTTTTATTTAAGAAAACATTTTTCAGAAAAGTTTGATTCTTTTTGTTTAAAAAGGATTATCATTTCCTCGGTTTCCGTTCTGACACACCCAAGAGTGTGCCCGAATCCCTCAAACCAACGCTCTGATACCAACTTGTAACAACCCAAAACTAGGAGAAATTTTTTCGTTTTTAAATAAGGCTTACAATAATAAGTTCAATTCCAAAATCCATTACATAATTATCATCATATAAAAGCATCAGAGTGACAATAACAATAAATGTGGAAAGTGGTGGGGAGTGAATGTTGCACCGTCAAGACGGGTCCTTCCCTTTAGAACCGGACGTACCTAAAACCACAATACAAACTGTAAGCAATAGCTTAGTGAGTTTTCCCAAAGATATTACATACCAAACATATAACTGGGCCAAGCCCTGGGGTATTATCCAACCCAAATAGAAAGTATTGTCCCCGTCCTAAGGTATATTCCAACCCGATCATGTCATAATGGGCCATGTCTTGGGGTATATTTCAACCCGTCATACCATATTAGGTCCCACCTTGGGGTATACTTCAACACGATCATGCTGACACAACATATATCACACAACAACTAGCATACTATATAACCGGATAGTGGGTTGGCCTTGGTGCCTTTAACCTATAGATACAGGGAGAAAACTCACCTCGGTCTGCTGGTAAATAGTAGTTGCTCGGATACTGTTCTGGGAAATCCCGCACTGAACATAGATAAATTACCCTAATTAGGAAATAGGTTAACAATCATGACTATGTGCCTAAATTCTAATCCAATTACTTAGTCAAGGTCCCCCTGCTTCACCTTACCCTTAATATGCTTAATCCTTCTTGGCCCAAACACAATAATGGGCCCTAAGGCCCAAAGGCCCGACTTATAAAACTTAAGGCTCAAAAAAGTCTATCCAAAAACTCCCTTAGCCCAAAACAATTTTTGGTGGCCCAAAATATAGCCTTAAGCTCCTAGGGTCCAATATGGAGCCCAATACCGAAATGCCCAAACAATTGTAGCCCATTGCTGAGTACGCGTGGTGTACTCAGATTGTACGCTAAGCGTACACGCTTAAGGGCTTATACACGACGCGTACAAGCTTGTACGCCCAACGTACTTACTCTGTTTGGCCAACTTCATTTTATGCTCTTAATCGATTAAGACATTAGCCCAAAACTCAGATCTGACCCGTTTGAGGTGTTTTATCACGTAAAGTTGCCAACTTTGTGTGTATGCATGGCTTTGAGGTTCTAGAGCTCAAAATAGCTTAATGAATGACTTAATACTTGCATGGGGGTCACAAACACCAAAAGTTTTGCACCTTTAAGCTTAAGGATCCCACCAATCGACCATATCTACAAGATTTAGCATCTAAAATGGTCTTAAATCTTTAAGACCACCCAAAAGGGACCAAAATGACCATAACAAGCTAAAGAAGTAGATATAATCAAAACATAGGCAAGGTATGAACTTTATACCTCCAAAAGCTTCCTAAGATGAAGTAGATTCAGGATCTTGAAGCTCAACCACATGTAAGGCTTGCACACCAAGTTCTATTTGCAAACACACCAAAAGGCCACCAAAGTCACTTTAAAGCTCAAAAGTCACACTCACTAGAAATCTAGGGTTCACGAGAAAGGTATATTTGAGTTGATAACAAAAAGTGGAAGAAATCTGCATGTAGTTAATTTGGAGCAAAAAACATACACATGTGGTAAGTGGTAAATGTTTAAATATCTTTGTTCTCATGTCTTGAGTATCCGTGCCAACGTTTTTTGAATAGTTAATAATATGTTGATAAATATTACTCAATTGTTAAATATTGCGATACTTGGGCATCTAATTTTTCCCCACTTTCTCATGAAGTATATTGGTCACAATAATTTTTTAAAGAATTGCTTTCAAATTTAGATCTCTTACGCTCAAAAAAACTTCTAAATGGAAGAGACATTAAAGAAGGATGAAAAGTGAACATTTGTGTAATTTTTAAGCAAAGTGATTACAATTGAAAAAAATATCCGTCTAAGCCAAGGTAAATGAAGACATTCAATATTTTTTGGTTCATTGGTATATATATATATATATATATATATATATATATATATATATATATATATATATATATATATATATATATATATATGCAGATACAGATAGTGGTTATGGAATCTGTTAACTCGAATGTTTTTTTATTTTCTTTTATCTTTTGTAACAAATGATTGTTGGTTTTATACTTCAAATATTTTACTTATGATTTACTTTAGTTTAAGATGATGTTTGTTGGTTTAAATTTAAAAAGTTTTTTGTTGGTTTATATTTAAAAAAGTTGGTTATTGGTTTTTTTTAAGAAACTTTGTTAGTTATAATGATGTTTGTAAAAAAAATAAATAAACATTAATAGCAAAAACTAACAAAAAAAAACAATCCAACAACTTACAATTAAAAACAAGAGTAAATTACTGAAATCGTTCATGTGGTTTGGTTAAAATTGCATATTTGGTCCCTAACTTTTATTTTGCACTCAGATCGTCCCTGTGGTTTGATTTTGTTGCATTTTTCGTCCCTGTGGTTTGGTCAAAATTGCATGTTTGCTCCCTAACTTTATGTATGTAAGGGACGAAAAACGCAACAAAATCAAACCACAAGGACGAAAAATGCAACATAATCAAACCACAGGGACGATCCGAGTGCAAAAGAAAAGTTAGGGACCAAACGTGCAATTTTAACCAAACCATAGGGATGATTTCAGTAATTTACTCTAAAAACAATAAACAACAAGTTATAGTGAAGATTTTTGTGAGCAAATAAGTTTTTTAAAACACATATTTAGTCAAAAACTCTACCAAATGTAGCTTAATTTTATCATTGCTAATCTCTTTTTTCTATCCTTCCGTAAAATAAATAAATAAAAGTTAAAAACTTTTCCTTATCTTTTAGAAGGGAACCATTTTTTCTAATCCTTTCATTTTCCTTCTTTCCTCTAAAAGGACTCGAGAACACAATGACAAAACAAAAGGTTTGCAATATAAGTGTAACTACCCAAATTGTCAAATGGAACACAAAGTTCGACGAGTTTCTGAATTTGGTAGTTTTGTTAGGGTTTTTCTTTCTTGTCACTCTTTTTGTAATAAAAAAGTTTGCCAATATATGTTGGTTTTGGTAAAACTAACTATAGCAAGTAGCTATAAGTTGTGGCTTTTAATTATCCGAAATTGTTTAAAAAAGTAACTTTTAACTTTTAAATGTGTAAAATTAGATAAAAACTAAAAATTAAAATGTTAAAAGCTTCAAAAGTTCTCAAAAGTTATGTGTCAAATATGTCCATAGTTCATATAATGATTTATGATGATATCAATATCAACATTTTAATACCGATACAATGTCATACAATAATTTCCTGACTATATTAATATCAAAAACATTTTAATCCCTTTAAAACTCAAACCCCACATCTAGCCAAACATTAACCCCCCAAACCAAGACCATGAAGATGAAAGCAACGAAACCCAATACAACACAGAAGTCTAATAAGAAACCTACAAGTCACCCAAAGAAATCGTTTCATCACCCATAAAATGAAAATCCATGAAGAATTTGACAAGTTAACAAATAAAGACAACATGCCCTAAAGCCAAGGAGACCACCTCAAACCTTGCAATACACATTTTTTACGAATTTTTTTATATATTACTTAACTTATATTCTTTTTATGCTTTTGTAAGAGACACATTTAATTTTTCAAGAAGCACTTAAATTAAGAAATTTTGTGCCTTTCCAAGAGACAACACTTCATTTTTCAAGAAGCAAACATAGATGTTCAATGATGTATACTTGTAATACATACGTTACAGCTTGAACTAAATGGGTAAAAAAATGAGAGAAAGCTAAAATTTGTTGTAATTAACTTAGTGGAACTTTTTTTTTTGTAATTTTAATTGATAAAAGTTTTTGGAGATACTTTCGTTCTTATCATAATCTTTTTATATTTGAAGGGCCTCGTTTTTTATTTTGTCTCGAGCCTCAAATCGACTTAGGCCAACCCTAGAAGAGAGAGAGATAGAGAGAGAGAGAATGTTGAGAACATACATACATACAGATCATTTCCATCTATTTTGATAAGAGAAAAAGGAAGCAAAGAGAGAAAAATAGTTGATGTGACATTTAGAAAGGAATGAAAACGTGAGAATGATATCTACCAAGATTTCATCTCAAAACAAATTATTAACTTATTGGCTTTTTGAAAAGTCAATAATTAAAAAAAAAAGTATTTGGCTAAAAGAAAAGGCTTTTTAAACAACTTCTCCAATCCATCAAAAATGATAATCTAAGAAGTTAGAATTTGTAACTTTTCAAAACCCCTTGTGACTTTTTGAATTGTAAAAATCAATATTACCTTAAAATACCCTTAAATCAAGAAAAACATTAAAAAAAAAAAAAAAAAAAAAAAAAACTTCTGACTTGTTGATTTTTTTCCACCCCAAAAGCTAATCAAAACACTTTTTTAAAAATTCGTTTTCCTACCACCATAAGTCAATAAATCTTATTGTCTAAAAGTCATTTTGAAGATTAAATGAAATTCCAAACACCCTCTTAAGGAGAATAAATTCATTATTGTAGCTAAATACAATGACACTCCAAAAAAACAATTTTGGTGTGGATTTGGTTTCCAACTTCTAACGACACTCCAAACTCAGTGTTGATTACGCACAACAAACACTACCCTAGTCACACGCCAAATACATGTATGTTTATCATTTATATTATATATATATATATATATATATATATATATATATATATATATATATATATATATATATATATATATATATATATATGCTTAGGTTATTGTATTCTAACTAATTATTGTGTGGATAATGATTGTGCGCCAATCATTTTACTTATTTTAAGAAAGTTAATAATACATATTATTAAATTAAAGATAATTAAAAAAAATACCATCTAATTTCATTCTAAGGGTATTTTAGCAAATTAACATAAATTTAAAAAAGAAAAATTGCACAATTTAAGGGATAATGTATTCTATTAATTTTAAAAATCTAATTGTATGGATGATAATTCTCCTAATTTGTATATTCCAACAGAATATATTTACAATATATTGAAAAATAACAAATATGCTTGAACCATAAGAGAATACACATTATGAAAAAAATATATATTTTTTGATTTAATGAAATTCTTGAAGAATAACAAAATTTTGGATACAAGTTAAATTTTTTTCATTACATTCTTAGAAAAGAATTTTTTTTATATTACTATTCTATGATAATGTTACACTTATTAATAACAAAGAAACACAATATATAAATCATTCTACCAGAATATACTATTACATATAGTTTTTTTCATTATATTGTAGATTATTCTACTAGAATAATCCATTCTTTTTGGAAGATCGATGGTCATTGTTCATCTTCATCCCATACAATGTTATCCAGCCTTTAGTCCTTCCCCTTCTCGTTGGTTTATTTCCAACATCTTGACCCCTAAGCCATTTCAAAATACGCTCACATTTTGTGATATTAACATTCTAAAACAAAAATTCGCACAAAACCATACAAAAGCTAATAAGAACATATCAAGCAAGAGATCGGTAGGTAAGTGAGCTGACATAATCGGAATTCAAGATTCCATTTCAGTAGAATGTTCTAAGGTTCATCTATACCTAGTTTTGCTTTGATATATCTCGTTGTTTCAATTATCTAAATATAAAGAATAATCGACATTAAGAGGCATTAAAAAAACAAAACTAACAAGCTAAAGAGAAAAATGACTAGAAAATCGACATAGCAGTAACTTATTCAACCATATACGATTTGATCAGATGAATTCAAACGGCACTCCGACCATACATAAAAATTCATAGCTTGAAGAATGTCATAGCTTTAAAATCTAACCTGCCAAAAGCATTTGTATTCTTAACAACACCATAAATAGTCTGAATTTTAGGAACAGTAAACCATACAAATGAGTTGTTCCAAAATCAATCAAAATAATCATGTAATTTAAATATCAGAGTAAAATCATAAATAGCCAATGTGGAAAAATCTGGGGGGATGTTGTGCAGTCACATCAGTTCCTTCCCTTTGGAACCAGAAGTACCTGAAACCATAAACATAAAACCGCAAGCACAAAGCTGAGTGAGTTCCCTAAAATACCTCATACCATACATAGAATAAAGATTGTTATGTGTCATCCTGTGACATCCTCATTGTTCACGGCCAGAAAAGACCGATTTTGTTTACGCTTTGTTTGAAAATCAGAGTAACATTTTAAATAAAAGTGTTGCGGAATTTGTCCCAAAATAAAATATGATAAAGATTTATCAAAAGCATTTCCAAAGAAATGTATTTCATTAAAAGACTCGGGATGTCATGTTCGATACAGATCAAAAACATAAATAGTACAACATAAGCCTTACTACATTATTTCGTATTTACAGGCCTATAATCCCTTATCTCTCATCCAAACATCTATGCTCATGTGTCATTACCTGTAATACAAGAAACTGAGCGGGTCAGGCTTGGGAGCCTGGTGAGCACATAGGGTTTTCAACCCACAATAAACAAGTTCATTATTTTCATCAACCAAACAACCTGTTTACCCATTCCCGTTATCCTCACATTATGTCCCTAAACACTTATCATAAGGGACCTAGACTAAAGATCGACATTAGGATGGACACTACTGCCAAAGGGGGTTCATTAGCAATAAATGTCCCATAGGAAACCATGTGGGGGATGGAGTACACCTAGTGAGCACACAGTTTAAATAAACACACAGTTCAAATAAACACCTACAAGTTGTGAGCCTGATAGCGTTCCACTGGACTGTTTAGAATAGTCCGTGGTCGTCATCTATACTCCGCTAGATGACTGAATCATTAATAACATCTATAACGAGGCCTCTCATTATTTTATTTGGTCACACAACAACTATCACATATACCCATGTTTTACCCAACACATTTTGTAGATATAAAATACGTATACAGTTTAAAACGTTTAAAACATGTATAAAAATCTTTCATCAAACATAAACAACAAGTATTCAGACAATATGCACATACAACACGTAAATTATATAATAAATACTTCATATCTATGTGTATGATGAAATGGACTATGTACTCACCTGTTAAGGTGGTGACTCCAAATTCGGACAACGCTCTGCTTCTTAATAATATAATTTCCTTTGACGAAACCTTATCGTGTGGTCGTTTTGAAAATCGGGATGTGTTTTCGTGTGGTCGTAAGCTCTGAGATTATTTTGAATTCCTAGGAAATATTAAATAATTAATATTTGGAGGGTAGTTTGGTAATTAACCAAGGTATAGGGTCCCTTATGTAAATTAAATAACTTAGTTGGACTAAATTATAAATATAATTTCCAAATGAGGGACTAATATGGAACATATACATCATAGTTTAGAGTTTAGGATCTGATTTGTAAGAGGTTTCCAAGGAAGGATCATTTGTGAATAAATAAATGAAGGTTTAAATGAATTAGGACCAGAAATGTTAAGAATTTCGAAATAAGGTATGGGGAATTAATTTGGAAACAAAGTTTGGCCAAGATATGTGCATTAGATTTGATCAGGAGGCATCACCCTCCTGATCACGTCGATCTTGGACGCAAAACACACACATGCACAAATAGATTTGTGGAGCTCAAACCGTTCGTCGAAATGGAAAACACAAAGAATGAAAAATGTTAAGCACTGACTTGGGAGTACCTAGGAACAAACGGGGTGGCTGGAGGTGGTGTATCGCGGTGGAAGCAATGATTTTTTCTGGTGAGGAAGCAAGGTGGCCAACGTTGGCTGCCTTGCTTTTCTTCTTCATTTCTCTTGCTGATTACGATGAGGGGAAGGTAGAGAAAAGAACTAAGATTTTTTTTGGTGTGTCAATTAAGGATGAGAAGCTCCTTATTTATAGTAAGCATGCATACTCACAAGCTTAGAATGACCATGCTTCACCTCCATACTTGGTACCTTTGGGTAAGAGTGCACACAACTAGGAAGGGTGAGAAGAAAGAAATACTAAAGAAAAACGTGGGGCAAAAGATGGAAATGAGTTGGACATGTTGTTCTACAAGCCTAGTGGGTCCCACAAAGTAGTTAAATTACTTAACTTGTCCAAAACACTCATAGATTGATGAATTGAGATCCCGACATTGAATTGCGTTTTCGAAAATTTCTTATGAAAGAGGATAATTCAAGGATTCCAGAAACCCAAACGGATTAATTTTTGGAGTTACGAAACTCCGGGAAATTACGTTTAAAGTTTTGCGTCAAATCGGCTCGCGGTGTCCGTTTTCGCAACTTATATAAATATTTCGTAAAAATTATTCCGAGTGTGAAATTAAATAATAGACTATAACCTGAGTCCAAAACGCTCTCGGAAATCCCGTCGGCAAAGCGTAAGTACCTCAACGGATCCATTCGGTTTTGCGCGGTTAAAGAAAACCAGTGTTTTACAGTCTATTTTTTTAAACCTATCGTATCTTTTGCATACGAACTCTGATTTCGGCGTTCTTTATATCCCCGAAATCCGTGTTTCGACCACTACAACTTTATGTAAAGATATCGAGTTTCTCACACTTTAATTTTGACGCTTATTTTTATCCTTTATTTATTATACATTTATAAATGAGTAATAAGCACACAAATACACATAATTCACATAATACTCAAATATTTCATCTTTATTACTTCAAAAGGAGTTACAAAGTTGACCTAGACTATTAGATCGTCTAAAAAATGCTTAGCCCGGAAACCCGGGCGTTACAATTATCTCCCCCTTAGGATGATTCCATCCCAAAATCATGCATCAACAAACAGGTGCGGGTAGCGACTCATCATGTCACTTTCTGTTTCCTAGGTGAGATTCGGCCCATTCAAATGTTTCCATCAGAATAGCACTAAGTCTACCATCTTGCGTCGTAACTTTGTAGTCTTACGGTCAACGATTGCATCATGCTCTTCGATCAACCTCTTATTCTCATCCATTCTTAACTCTGAGATTGGAATTATGTTGGGAACTTCTCCCATGAATATCCTCAAATAACACACATGGAAGGTGTTATGAATACCAACTAGTTCTTCGGGCAGTTCGAGATTGTAAGCTTGGTTCCCAATCTTCTGAAGAGCTTTGAAGGGTCCAATAAACATTGGACTCAACTTTCCTCGTTTCCCGAATCTTATAATTCCCTTCCATGGTGAGACTTTAAGCAAAACCGAATCCCCAACTTCGAAGGTCATCGGTCATCTTTTCTTGTCAGCATAGCTCTTCTGATAATCATGAGCTGCTAACATCCTCTCCCTGATTACTTTCAACTTTTCAGTAATCTCATGGACTATCTCGGGGCCTATAAACTGCTTTTCTCCAGCCTCAAGCCAACAAGACGGCGTACAACACTTCTGTCCATACAAAGCTTGATAGGGCGCCATCTTGATACCCTAGTGGAAACTATTGTTGTAGGAAAATTCTACCAAAGGTAAATACTCATCCAAGTTACCTTGGAATTCCAGGGTACATGCTCTCAGCATATCTTATAGTGTTTGAATCGTTATTTCGCTTTGGCCATCAGTCTGCGGATGGTAAGCTGTACTCAAACACAACTTCGTACCCAATTCCTCCTGTACACCTCTCCAGAACCTTGACGTGAAACGAATATCACGATCCGATACAATCGTAAGAGGAACATCGTGTGACAACCCGATATTTCAACTCTTTGTAATGACCTAATAGGTCAAGTATTGTAAACATCTTTGAGTTACTAAAATTAACTTTGATAATAAAATGTCCAAAAAGTTTCTATTTAAATTCTTCTATGTTTAGATATCATCAAACCATGATCGTATGTAAAAAGAACGCCCAAATCCGACTTCGTATATTGAAGTTATGATATTTCAAGTCCAGCTTAGCAACAAACGGCTAAAAACTCGAAACGGAGATCGAGCGACATTTGGCCGGAATGACCTAAACGAGAATTGAAGGTCTCGACAATGGTATTTCAACGGTAAAAAGTCTGGCAAAAACCGACGTCAGATAAAGAAGTTATGAATTTTTAAAGAAATTCCTTAATCACGTCATTTTAATAAATAAATAATAAAAATAATTTCAGAATTTGCCAATGGAATCTAAACGAAAGTTGTAGATCGTAGTCTCACCTTCGCGGGGATATAAAGAACGTCGAAAACGGAGTTCGTATGAAGGAGATATGAATTTTTGAAGTTTGATAAATAATTTATATATAAATTTTATTAAAAATTCGGTATTATCCGAAGAGGAGTCAACCTAGGGCCGAGGTACGCACCACGTACGCTCGTACGCCCCGCGTACTCGAAGGGCACGGCCTCGGAACGTCCACGTCGCCCTATGCAAAGCTATCCGACCCGCTCCGTCCGAAATACGTAAGCGATGACGTACGGGTACGCGCTGCGTACGCCCGTACGCCCCGCGTTCGGAGGCGGTTCAGCACCCCTATAAAAGGGATGCGAGCCTTTCCGAAAATGTTGTTCATTTCCTCTCTTTCTCTCTCGATCTTGCCTCGATTTCCGTGCCCGTTCAAACCCGAAGCTCTGGTCTTTTTGCTCAAGTCCCGAGGGTCGATTTTACTCCCGAGATTCCCGAGAATCCCAAGAAAAATCCGTTTCGCGAGACGAAACTCTGCCCGGTTTTCGATCTCGCTATCTTCGAATTTCCAAGTGAGTTCATACCCCTTTATCCAACCTTTGAAATGCTTTTAAATGTTTTAAATACTTTATGGGGGGGATACAAGTTAAACACTTATAGTTATTGTTTCGATCACATGTGATGGCGTTAATCACATGTGATTAATAACTAGGAAACCAATGATTTTATCACTGTTCAAACTGTTTTACTTCAAAAGATTTTACAAACTCTTTTACTTACCAAATGCTTTATTGTAAACCTTGTTTTACTACCTATAAATTTGCATGCCCATATATGTATAGCCGTATAATAAATGTTTAAAGGGCTTAGGAAAGCCACCTGTCCTATTTCCTTTTCCTCGATTTGGATGTGGTCTGGTGGAATTTCGGGTGACTATCCGAGGGTCGTTTCAATATTAGTTATATGTCATATATACGTGTATAGACATAAAGGTACTTCCATATTCATGCTTATCAACACATCATTAGTAAGTTACCATCGGGGTAACACAGGATCATACTACTACGATTTCTAGATCAACGAGTCAGTTCATTCATGAGTCAATACTCATTACTAAGAGAACATATACAACGATACTAGAACAAGTAATATTATATTACATATACAAGAATACGTTAACAATTGTGATCCACTGTATGGGAGCATGTCTTAATTGTCATGACCCGAGTTGTAGCCAGAGTCTCTTGGAGGGAGAGCGTTGAGTTTGCGTATAGATCTATACTGGATTGACTATCCTACACCTTGCTGTTAGCTACAGTGGGACCGACAGGTCTACTGGTGCCAAACGTCATAACTTATTTTTCGACTATACGTTGTCGATGTTACCAGTCGATAGTATGGTGCAATTTATCACACGATACCTTAATATAAACCCGGTTTAAGGTAGTTAGTACCGCAGTAGTTCATATAAAACGAAACTACCGTACTACAATAATTTACCCATTACATTTTGGTGATAACCTCACTTAAACTTAAATGTACAAACTATATTTTGTTAAATAATAGTTACACTTGGGAAATTACACACTTTTACATCAAACGAGCATACAAATAGTTAAGCCTTGGTAGAGGGCTACTTTAAACAGAAAATATAGGTTTTTCTGAGAGATTCAAACGTTTACAAACACTTACATACATTTACAACTCATACTTGCGACAGGTTCAAAACGTTTTGATAACGAACCTCGACACTAAAATACTTATGAATTCACCAGCTTAATGCTGATAAACTCTTTCAAAATAACTTGTATTTTCTGGTCATCAGTAGACAGGTACCGATGCTAGCTTTTGAGAAGATGGAGCGCATTCAAGACTCATCATACTATTTTGATATACATTATATTTTTGGTGTCTAAAACTGTACGGAACACGCTTGTATTAAAATTTTATATTTAATGCAATGGATGATGTTGTTTGCTTATTTACAATTACTGTGTTGTGATACTCTACATGACGTCCTCCGCCCCAGAATGTTTCCGCCATTCTTGGTTTTGGGGTGTGACAGATTGGTATCAGAGCATTGTTTATAGTGAAGCAAGTATATCAACCCATAAAAGATATACTAAACTATAAACCCATTTGGGATTAAAACACTCTGACCAGGAGTTTATACTTTAAATAGTTAATTAAGTATACTAGTCTGCATTCATACTAAAACCAGTGTCACAACGACAAGAACAAGAGTATTACGATTGTTAAATATCACAGGTAAGTTAGGGGATGTATGGTCAGTCCTGGGAATGGCATAGCCTGATCAACTATGCTGGTCCGAGGAGTGATTAGCATATGCCCTAGAATAGTTGTGATGTGTTAACAAGTCTAAAAACTTACCAACAATGCCACAAAAAGATCAGTGGAACTTAAACTTAAAATACTATAGGCGTATTTTGTGCTATTAACTACATACATACTATATCTTTATACCTCTCTTCTCACGTAGATTTAAATGGCTGGATTCCATCACGACGACCCGTACTTTCCAAATGAAGGCAAAATAGGAAGGCTCGAAGCAGAGTCTGATGATGAACACCAAATTCCGTTGGATGATCATCAAGCTAAAGGCTTCTCAGATGGATCAGACTCTGAGCCTGAAGTCAACAACCTACCACTCGTAGGTCAACCCCCGAACAACAACCCTCGACCAGCTTTTCCAGATCCTACTCCCTTATGGGCAAACCACTTGAATTGTTGGAGTGATGAACAGGGTCAACCCTTACCATACTTTGGGGACCGAAGCTTTCACAACGTCAGCAATGGTGGCTCTGTTGACCGAGCCCTGCCTGTCATTATCCGCAGAATAGCTCGTAATGTCGAGCAAGGTAGAGCAGCCATCGACCGGGTCATGGAAATTGATGCCAACTCAGGTGTCAACACAGTCCGCATCCGCCGTCTTGAAGAAGACATGGAACGGACCCGGAGAACCAATGAAACCCTACAGCAACATCTGGTTGCCTCTCAAGCTGAAGTCATGGAACTCCGAACTTGTCAAAGTGCTCATGAGCAACACCTTCAAGAGGTGGTCCGTCAAATGAGAGACCTTAGGGTTCTCCCGAGAAATATTCATCGCCGTTAGATGATGCCTAGTACATCATTATCTTTTGGGTTAAAGATTTGCCTTTAACATATATTCTCTAAGTAGCACTTGTATGTAAAATATTCCTAACTTTCAGTACTCTAATTAGGAATCTAAGAACTGTCAAACTTTTCTATATGGTATGATGTAAGACCTACTGTTAGGTCAATTTTCATTAAACTCATTACATCAGTAATACCAGTATTATTGAAATCTATCTAAATTGTGGGAAAAATCTATACACTTGTGTTTTCCTACTAATATTTCTTGTTGTGATTTCAAACACTTATTCAACTGTTGGGCTATGGTTAGTTAGTCCATGTATCACTCTCACGTTGCTTACAAATTGATTCTTACCATTTTCTTACCTTTATAAACTTATAGCTGAAAGATGCCTCCTCGTAAATCTCCCAGGAATAATCCTGCACCACCACCTCCGCCGCCTCCGGTCATCGATATTGCAGCCCTAAATGCTGTCGTAGCTGCAGCAGTGGCAACTGCCATGGCTCAGTATCACTCTTCTGATGCTAGCAGAGGTGGAACCCCTGTGGAATCAATCCTGGTTGAAACCCCTGTGCGCTCGAGAGAGTGCTCTTACAAGGATTTCACCAACTGCAAGCCGAAGTCCTTTCATGGGACCGGCGGAGTCATTGCTCTCTCGCAATGGTTCGAGAAGACTGAAGCGGTCTTCGAAATATGTTCATGCCCTGCTACGAGCAATGTGAAATACACCGCATGCACTTTTGAAGGAAAGGCCCTAACGTGGTGGAACGGCCACGTTAAATCTCTAACTCTTGTCGTAGCCAACGACATAGGCTGGGAAACGATGAAAGACCTCATGATTGAGGAATACTGCCCGAGGGGCGAGATCCAGAAACTAGAGCAGGAGCTGTGGAGCCTGACCATGAAGGGCACCAATATTGTTGCTTACACCGCCAGATTCAGCGAACTGGTGGCCCTCTGCCCCAATATGGTTCCCACTGAAGGGAAAAAGATCGAAAGGTACATATGGGGGCTTGTACCTCCGTATCAGGGGAATGTTCTAGCATCAAACCCCGCTACCTTCGACAGTGCCAAACGGTTGGCACAACGACTCATTGACCATGGAGTCAAAACCCCTGCAACCACAACCACCCTAGCCATCCCGGAACTCTCCAAACCCGCTGATACGAAGCGGAAATACTGGGATGAAAAGAAGAAACAACAGGCGGCCAGAAAGCAGCAAATTGTGGCAATACATGCCGCAATAACCCCTGCTGCTACAACTACTCCGGTGGGTGGGTATGCTGGAAGTTCGCCCAAGTGCAACAAATGCAACTACCACCACAATGGCCCCTGCCATGAAATGCAGTGCTCTAACTGCCACAGGAGAGGACACACAGTCCGTTTCTGTAAATCTCAGGCAAGACCGATCGCCCAAGTCCCCGGCTCTGGCGCGAGCCCGACCTGCTATGGATGTGGCGAAACAGGCCACTATGAAAGGGACTGCCCCAAGGCGAAAAATGCTGGCGGAGCAGGGAGGGTACTAGCGATAGGCCACGGGGAGGCAGTAGCTGACCCGACAGTGGTGACTGGTACGTTCCTCCTCGATGACTCCTATGCATGCATTCTATTCGATAGTGGAGCGGAGCGAAGCTTCGTAAACCATAAATTTACTCGCATGCTTAATCAACCACCACACGCACTCAAAGAACTATTCACAGTGGAAATGGCTAATGGAAAAACTGAAAGTACGAGTAGCATATACCTAGGTTGTACCCTAACTCTCGATAACCATTCATTCCCAATCGACCTCATGCCAGTCTCAATAAAAAGTTTCGACGTTATCATTGGCATGGATTGGTTAAGCCTTCATCGTGCTGACATCATGTGCTATGAGAAAGCAGTCCATTTAAACCTCCTGTCTAATGAAACTCTTATAGTCTACAGCGACAAACTTGGTACGAGTCTTCGCATTATATCAAGTATTCAAGCACAGAAATATCTGCGCAAAGAATACCATGCATTCCTTGCTCACATCGTCGACACGAGCCTCGAAACGAAAGAATTAAAGAACATCCCTGTAGTGAGCGACTTCCCCGACATTTTTCCAGAAGAACTACCCGGGTTACCTCCGCAATGACAGGTCGAGTTCAGAATCGACTTAGTCCCAGGATCTACTCCAGTAGCCAAGTCGCCCTACCGTTTAGCACCAGATGAGATGCAGGAACTCTCTGGTCAACTTAACGAACTGCTCAGCAAAGGCTTTATAAGACCAAGTTTCTCACCTTGGGGAGCACCGGTCTTGTTCGTTAAGAAGAAAGACGGATCATTCTGTATGTGTATTGACTACAGAGAACTCAACAAACTGACGGTCAAGAATCGTTACCCTCTGCCTCGCATAGACGACCTATTCGACCAACTGCAAGGGGCGAACTATTTTTCTAAGATTGATCTGAGATCCGGATATCACCAGTTACGAGTACTAGCAGAGGATGTTCCAAAGACAGCCTTCCGAACCCGTTACGGACACTACGAGTTCGTGGTGATGCCATTCGGATTGACCAATGCGCCAGCAGTCTTCATGGATCTGATGAATAGAGTATGCCGGCCTTATTTGGATCAGTTCGTCATCGTTTTCATTGATGACATCCTGATCTACTCCCGAAGTAAGAAAGAGCATGGTGATCACCTGCGACAAGTTCTAGAGACGTTACGAAAAGAGAAGCTTTATGCGAAGTTCTCGAAATGTGAATTTTGGATTCGAAGGGTCGAATTCTTAGGACACGTGGTGAGCGAAGAGGGAATCCACGTGGACCCATCCAAAATTAAAGCCATTGAGAACTGGTCAGCACCTAAGACGCCGACAGAAATTCGTCAATTTCTAGGTCTTGCTGGCTACTACCGCAGATTCATTCAGAACTTCTCCCGAATAGCGAAACCTCTTGCAACCCTGACCCAGAAAGGCATGGCCTTTGACTGGGAAGAGAAACAAGAAAGAGCGTTCCAAACACTCAAATGAGCCTTGTGCACCGCACCAATACTATCCCTGCCCGAAGGAATAGAAGACTTCGTAGTCTATTGCGATGCATCGAATCAAGGGCTCGGATGTGTCCTGATGCAGCGAGGTAAGGTCATCGCCTATGCCTCGAGACAGTTGAAGACATACGAGGTTAACTACACAACCCATGATATTGAACTAGGAGCAGTGGTGTTTGCTCTGAAGATCTGGAGACATTACTTGTATGGAACGAAGAGCACTATCTTTACCGACCACAAGAGTTTACAACACATTTTCGATCAAAATGAGCTCAACATGAGACAACGAAGGTGGGTCGAGCTACTCAGTGATTACGAATGCGATATTCGTTATCATCCGGGTAAAGCCAACGTAGTAGCAGACGCCCTAAGTCGGAAGGAATATTTTGGTCGAAAAATCAAGTCATTGTCAATAACCATCCATTCACACTTGTCTAATCAAATTCAGACGGCCCAACTTGAAGCCATGAAACCTGAAAATGTGACGAGTGAATCCCTCAGAGGAATGGACAAGAATTTAGAAGCCAAGGGTGACGGAGCCTTATATTTCATGGATCGGATCTGGACACTGAAACACGGTGGTTTCCGAGACTTGGTCATGACCGAGGCGCACAACACTCGGTATTCCGTCCACCCAGGTTCAGATAAGATGTATCTGGATCTTAAAAAGCTATACTGGTAGCCTAATATGAAAGAAGAGATTGCTACCTTCGTGAGTAAATGCCTTACTTGCGCAAAGGTTAAGGTCGAGTACCAGAAGCCCTCTGGTTTATTGCAACAACCAGAGATCCCAGAATGGAAGTGGGAGCGGATCACTATGAATTTCATAACCAAGTTGCCCAAGACAACGGGTGGACTTGACACCATATGGGTCATCGTCGATAGATTGACCAAGTCTGCACACTTCCTACCTATCAAAGAAACCGACAAGATGGAGAAACTGACTAGGACATACATTAGGGAAATCGTACGGCTACATGGTGTGCCTATATCTATTATCTCCGATAGAGATAGTAGGTTTACCTCAAGATTTTGGCAATCACTACAACATTCCCTAGGAACAAGGCTAGACATGAGTACAACCTACCATCCTCAGACCGACAGACAGAGTGAGAGGACCATCCAAACTCTGGAAGATATGTTGCGAGCCTGCGTGATTGAGTTTGGGAAGGCATGGGATACTCATTTACCCCTTGTCGAGTTTTCCTATAATAACAGTTATCACACGAGCATCAAGGCTGCTCCATTTGAAGCCATCTATGGCCGAAAGTGCAGATCCCCTTTGTGCTGGGCTGAGGTGGGTGATACCCAACTAGCAAGGGGGCAAGCTTCCGACGTTACTCTTACCGGTCCGAAAATCATCCGGGAAATGACAGAGAAAATCGTTCAAATCCGTGAACGATTGAAAGCCTCTAGAGACCGACAGAAGAGCTACGCAGATAAACGAAGGAAACCTTTGGAATTTCAGGTGGGAGACCGAGTCCTTCTCAAAGTCTCACCCTGGAAGGGCTTGATACGCTTCGGCAAGCGTGGGAAGCTAAATCCGAGGTACATAGGGCCTTTCGAGATTCTTGCAAGAGTCGGCCCCGTAGCTTACAAACTCGATCTACCAGGCGTACTTCGTAACGTACATTCTACATTCCACGTATCTAACTTGAAAAAGTGTCTATCCGACGAGACTCTCGTAATCCCACTCGACGAAATCGAGATCAACGAGAGCCTCAATTTTGTGGAAGAACCAGTGGAAATCATGGACCAAGAGGTGAAGCAAACAAAACAAAGTCGCATACCCATCGTGAAGGTTCGCTGGAACGCTAAGCGGGGACCTGAATTCACATGGGAACGCGAAGATCAGATGCAACGCAAGTACCCACATCTGTTTCCCTAATCCACGAGTGTTCTCTTACTTTGAATTTCGGGACGAAATTCCCTCTAACGGGGGGATGATGTGACAACCCGATATTTCAACTCTTTGTAATGACCTAATAGGTCAAGTATTGTAAACATCTTTGAGTTACTAAAATTAACTTTGATAATAAAATGTCCAAAAAGTTTCTATTTAAATTCTTCTATGTTTAGATATCATCAAACCATGATCCTATGTAAAAAGAACGCCCAAATCCGACTTCGTATATTGAAGTTATGATATTTCAAGTCCAGCTTAGCAACAAACGGCTAAAAACTCGAAACGGAGATCGAGCGACATTTGGCCGGAATGACCTAAACGAGAATCGAAGGTCTCGACAATGGTATTTCAACGGTAAAAAGTCTGGCAAAAACCGACGTTAGATAAAGAAGTTATGAATTTTTAAAGAAATTCCTTAATCACGTCATTTTAATAAATAAATAATAAAAATAATTTCGGAATTTGCCAACGGAATCTAAACGAAAGTTGTAGATCGTAGTCTCACCTTCGTGGGGATATAAAGAACGTCGAAAACGGAGTTCGTATGAAGGAGATATGAATTTTTGAAGTTTGATAAATAATTTATATATAAATTTTATTAAAAATTCGGTATTATCCGAAGAGGAGTCAACCTAGGGCCGAGGTACGCACCGCGTACGCTCGTACGCCCCGCGTACTCGAAGGGCACGGCCTCGGAACGTCCACGTCGCCCTATGCAAAGCTATCCGACCCGCTCCGTCCGACCCGCTCCATCCGAAATACGTAAGCGATGACGTACGGGTACGCGCTGCGTACGCCCGTACGCCCCGCGTTCGGAGGCGGTTCAGCACCCCTATAAAAGGGATGCGAGCCTTTCCGAAAATGTTGTTCATTTCCTCTCTTTCTCTCCCGATCTTGCCTCGATTTCCGTGCCCGTTCAAACCCGAAGCTCTGGTCTTTTTGCTCAAGTCCCGAGGGTCGATTTTACTCCCAAGATTCCCGAGAATCCCAAGAAAAATCCGTTTCGCGAGACGAAACTCTGCCCGGTTTTCGATCTCGCTATCTTCGAATTTCCAAGTGAGTTCATACCCCTTTATCCAACCTTTGAAATGCTTTTAAATGTTTTAAATACTTTATGGGGGGGGGGGATACAAGTTAAACACTTATAGTTATTGTTTCGATCACATGTGATGGCGTTAATCACATGTGATTAATAACTAGGAAACCAATGATTTTATCACTGTTCAAACTGTTTTACTTCAAAAGATTTTACAAACTCTTTTACTTACCAAATGCTTTATTGTAAACCTTGTTTTACTACCTATAAATTTGCATACCCATATATGTATAGCCGTATAATAAATGTTTAAAGGGCTTAGGAAAGCCACCTGTCCTATTTCCTTTTCCTAGATTTGGATGTGGTCTGGTGGAATTTCGGGTGACTATCCGAGGGTCGTTTCAATATTAGTTATATGTCATATATACGTGTATAGACATAAAGGTACTTCCATATTCATGCTTATCAACACATCATTAGTAAGTTACCATCGGGGTAACACAGGATCATACTACTACGATTTCTAGATCAACGAGTCAGTTCATTCATGAGTCAATACTCATTACTAAGAGAACATATACAACGATACTAGAACAAGTAATATTATATTACATATACACGAATACGTTAACAATTGTGATCCACTGTATGGGAGCATGTCTTAATTGTCATGACCCGAGTTGTAGCCAGAGTCTCTTGGAGGGAGAGCGTTGAGTTTGCGTATAGATCTATACTGGATTGACTATCCTACACCTTGCTGTTAGCTACAGTGGGACCGACAGGTCTACTGGTGCCAAACGTCATAACTTATTTTTCGACTATACGTTGTCGATGTTACCAGTCGATAGTATGGTGCAATTTATCACACGATACCTTAATATAAACCCGGTTTAAGGTAGTTAGTACCGCAGTAGTTCATATAAAACGAAACTACCGTACTACAATAATTTACCCATTACATTTTGGTGATAACCTCACTTAAACTTAAATGTACAAACTATATTTTGTTAAATAATAGTTACACTTGGGAAATTACACACTTTTACATCAAACGAGCATACAAACAGTTAAGCCTTGGTAGAGGGCTACTTTAAACAGAAAATATAGGTTTTTCTGAGAGATTCAAACGTTTACAAACACTTACATACATTTACAACTCATACTTGCGACAGGTTCAAAACGTTTTGATAACGAACCTCGACACTAAAATACTTATGAATTCACCAGCTTAATGCTGATAAACTCTTTCAAAATAACTTGTATTCTCAGGTCATCAGTAGACAGGTACCGATGCTAGCTTTTGAGAAGATGGAGCGCATTCAAGACTCATCATACTATTTTGATATACATTATATTTTTGGTGTCTAAAACTGTACGGAACACGCTTGTATTAAAATTTTATATTTAATGCAATGGATGATGTTGTTTGCTTATTTACAATTACTGTGTTGTGATACTCTACATGACGTCCTCCGCCCCAGAATGTTTCCGCCATTCTTGGTTTTGGGGTGTGACAGATTGGTATCAGAGCATTGTTTATAGTGAAGCAAGTATATCAACCCATAAAAGATATACTAAACTATAAACCCATTTGGGATTAAAACGATCCATGACTACCCAAATCATGTCGTAACCGTTCTTCGTCCTGGGCAGTTTAGTCACAAGATCCATGGTGATGTCTTCCCATTTACCCATGGGTACAGGTAAAGGTTCTAAACTCCCAAACGGTTTCTGATATTGTGCCTTAACTCTTGCACATGTCACACACTCGACCACGTACTTCGCAACATCGAGTTTCAACGCTGGCCACCAGTAGTAGGGTTTTAGGTCCCTATACATTTTAGTGCTACCAGGATGAATCGAGCACATGGTCTTGTGCACTTCTTCCATCAAAAGGTCTCTTATTCCTCCCGTCTTAGGTACCCAAATCCGATCTTGGAACACCTTCAGTCCTTGATGGTTTGTACCGAACACCAAAGTTTTTCCCAAACGTTCTTCTTTTTGGTCACCCTTTTCTGTGGCTTCTTCTTGAGCTTTCCTGATACTTTCCACAATCATCGAGAAAACTTCTATTCTCAAAGCTTTTTGCCTTTTTCTCTCAAGGTTGATTTTTCGACTGAGAGCATCAACAACAACATTTGCTTTACCGGGGTGATAAAGTATCTCACAGTCGTAGTCCTTGAGTAACTCTAGCCAGCATCGTTGTCTCATGTTCAATTCCATCTGATTAAAGTGATATTGGTGACTCTTTTGATCAGTGAAAAGCTTGCACTTCGTGCCATAGAGGTAATGTCTCCATATCTTTAGAGCAAAAACTACTGTTTCCAACTCCAAATCGTGAGTGGGGTAGTTCTTTTCATGCTTCTTCAATTGTCGAGATGCGTATGCTATCACCTTTTCTCTTTGAGTTAGAACACACCCTAACCCAACTCCGTACGCATTGCTATACACAGAAAAATCTTCAACTCCATCGGGTAGAGAAAGAATCAGTGCTTCACATAATTTCTTCTTTATCTTCTCTAACGCTTCTTCATGCTTCTCGCTCCCATGTGTATGTAGCTCCTTTATGGGTCAAAGCTGTCAATGGAGTAGCTATCGAAGAAAAGCCTTGGATAAATCATCGATAATATCCGGCTAATCCAAGAAAGCTTCGAATCTCTGTGGGACTCTTTGGATGTTCCCACTTCATTACAGCTTCGATTTTTGCTGGGTCAACCATTATTCCTTCCTGGTTAAGCACATGACCCAAGAATTGGACTTCTCGGATCCATAAATCACACTTGAAGAACTTTGCTTAAAGCTTCTCCTTTTTCAACACTTCTAATACTTCCCGTAGATGCTTGCCATGCTCCTCTTGGCTTTTTGAGTAGATCAAAATGTCATCGATGAATACTATCACAGATTTATCGAGGAATGGTTTACAAACCCTATTCATCAAATCCATGAATGTTGTTGGAGCACTGGTTAGTCCAAACTACATAACCAAGAACTCGTAGTGTCCATATCTCATTCTGAATGTAGTCTTCTCAATATCATGATCTCTCACTTTCAGCTGATGATACACTGACCTAAGATTGATCTTTGAGAAGTAGCCCGAACCTTGTAGTTGATCGAATAGGTCATCAATCCTTGGCAAAGGGTACTTATTCTTTACCGTTTCCTTGTTCAGCTCTTTGTAGTCTATGCACATTCTCATGCTTCCGTCTTTATTCTTCACGAATAGAACTGGAGCTCCCCAGGGTGATCAACTAGGTCGAATGAATCCGTTGTCCAATAGCTCCTGAAGTTGCGTCATAAGCTCCTTCATCTCCGTCAGTGATAATCAGTAAGGTGCCTTTGCTATCGGTGTGTACCTGGTAACAAGTCTATCCGAAACTCCACTTGTCTATCAGGTGGTAATCCGGGAAGATTTTCGAGAAAGACTTTCGGATAATCACATACGACCGCTATATTTTGTACCTCCTTCTTTTCCTTCTTAGCATTGATAACAAATGCCAAATATGATGCACATCCCTTGGATAAACATTTCCTAGCATTCATCAGGGAAATAATTCCAGAATTTACTCTGTGTTTGTCCCCGTACACCATAAATGACTCTTTCCCTGGTGTGTTTACCCTTACTCTCTTCTTTCTGCAAAGAATCTCAGCATCTTTGGCACTAAGCCAATCCATACCCAGAATGATGTCATAACCGTTCAACTCTATAGGTAACATCTCCTGATGGAACTCGTTTCCATTTAAGTTGATGACTACGTTCTTAATACAATTACTAACAGGTACAAACTTGCCACTGGTAACTTCTACAATAAGCGCATTATCAAGTTTTTCTACAGGCAATGCTAATTTCCCACCAAATTTACGCGATAAAAAGGAGTAGTTGGCTCCAAAATCAAATAGTATATTGGTAGGCAAACCATTTACAAGAAAGGTATTTGAAGCAACGTCTACTGCCTCATTCGCAGCCTCGAGCGTCATCTGGAAGGCTCTCCCCTTCAGCTTTGGTGGAACATTGGTCCTTCCCACATCCTTCTTCTTTGGGCAATCCTTGGCAATGTGCCCTTCTTCACGACACTTGTAGAACAACCTCTTCTTGATGGTGCACTCATTAGCATCGTGCCCCGTTTTCCCACACTTGTAGCAGGTTACTTCCTCGCTACATTTTCCCGAGTGCTTCTTCTTGCACTTCTCGCACCATTTCGATTCATTTCCTTCTCCCCCCGAACTTCTTTGAACCGAACTTGCTCTTCTTTTTGTTGGGTTTAGCAGACCCGTCAAATTTACTCTTCTCGCCAACCTCAACCTTGCTGGCAGCTCTTCCCTTGATCATATCCTCCAAAGAATTGGCAACCCAAATAGCTGCCTCCAGAGTAGGTACCTGACGCACTGGCACCGCGTACTCCCATGGAAGTCCCTTTGCGTACTTATCGATTTTCGTCAGCTCATCCGGAATAAGACGCAAGGCAAACTCCATCTTTTCTGTGAAGTTGTTGGTGTATTCATCGATTGACATGCTTCCCTTTTTCAAGGTCAGGAACTGGTTCTCTAGCTCGATCAAGTTTTGAGTTGAGCAGTACTTTCGTTTGAACTGTACTAAAAACTCTGCCTATGTCAGCTGCAGGGGTTCATTAGGGCTTAGAGTCTTCCCAGGGTATTCCACCAATGCACAACACCTCCTCGGAACTGACGTACAACAAAGGTGGTCTGTATCTTGCCTCTATAACCACATGTCATAAAAGCTAACTCCATTTCCGAGATCCAATCCATGACTCTGATCGGATCTTCCTTTCCAGTGAAAGTTGATGGCTTGCAAGTCATAACATCCTTGTACTTGCATCCGTTTCTCTCGAATACATCATCTTAGTGAGTTCCCTAAAATACCTCATACCATACATAGAATAAAGATTGTTATGTGTCATCCTGTGACATCCTCATTTTCCGGGAAATTACGTTTAAAGTTTTGCATCAAATCGGCTCGTGGTGTCTGTTTTTGCTACTTTTGTAACTATTTTCGTAAAAATTATTTCGAGTGTGAAATTAAATAATAGACTATAACCTGAGTCCAAAAACGCTCTTGGAAATCCTATCGGCAAAACATAAGTACCTCAACGGATCGATTCAGTTTTGCGCGATGAAAGAAAACCAGTGTTTTACAGTCTGTTTTCCTAAAACTATCGTATCTTTTGCATACGAACTCTGATTTCGACGTTCTTTATATCCCCGGAATCCTTGTTTCGACCACTACAACTTTATGTAAAGATATCGGGTTTATCTCACACTTTAATTTTGACACTTAATTTTATCCTTTATTTATTATACATTTATAAATAATTGATAAGCACACAAATACACATAATTCACATAATACTCAAATATTTTATCTTTATTACTTCAAAAATAGTTACAATAGTTGACTAAGACTCTTACATCGTCTAAAAATGCTTAGCCCCAAAACCCGGGCGTTACATATCCATAGTCTTACAATTATTGTCATGCCATAATCTGTATCATCATCTTTCCTTGCCAACCCAGGGGGCCAAAACTCGGGTCTTACAAACAAGTTCCAAGAGCCACCTCCTGGTCTTTCATACAAGTATCACAAAGAAAACTAGCATCCTACGTATAACTACCAAGTTCCAGACCTTGGTCTTGCATACAATTTGATGGGAGCTATATCCAGGTCTTTCATATAATTGTCAGGGCTACCACCTGGTCCTCGCATATAACATAATCCAGCGGACTGGCATTGGTGCCTTCGACCTACGAGTACAGTGAGAAGACTCACTTGAACCCTAATGCAGACTGAAACCCACCTCAATGTCGTGCTAACCACAACCAATAGCTCTCACCGCCAAGAGATGGGTGATAAACACTTCCTAAAAATCCACACGAGGTAAACCCCAAGTCTACCTTCTAAAAATAGAGATTTGACCAAAAGTCAACACATGCCAAAAGTCAACGGTCAAAGAAAAAGTCAAAATGCCATCAATACCCCTCCATGTCATGGTCTTCCTTGGCCATGTTGTGGGCACAAAACGATGGAACAGTTGATTGATCTCTGGTCGCCACATCCTGACGGCCTAGTGCACATCGTGGGGACCAGTATGAAAGGATTATTTGAGTTAAGTTGCTTTTAAATCATTTGCAAGGGCTCAAAAACCCAAATGTACTTCTTCCCAACGCCTTGATGGATAAAGTTTCCAACTTTATCAATTAAGACAAGATCCCTAAACCTAGGTTCTAAAGGTCATCAAGAAGTACAACTCAACCATTAAGTCCTTAGTCATAAAAGACACAAGCCCAAACTTTCTAGAAGGGTTTTCATTTATCCCTTGACACAACTAGTACTTTAAAGCTAGGAAATTCTGTCCATGTGTAATTACTTTTGGAGAATTCTTGTAACCCTAAGTATTATGTTATACATGTTATTCATTAAACAACAACAATTCGAATCAAAATTCACACGTGAAGCCCTAAACCTAATTTAATGCACTACACTCACTCAACTTTGGGTTTGGAACCTTAACTTCCCGGTTCAAACTTTTATTGGGCCAATATCCTCTTATAGGGCCTAATGAATCAATAAACACTCAAATTGATTCTTTTGGGCTAAGAAACCTCATTTGGGCCCTAGTTGGACTCACATTTAATAAGCAATAGCATTTTGGGCCATAAGACTCATCATGGGCCTTATTGGTCCGAAAACCGTCTTCTTTAATTATATGGGCCGAACACCCATTCCTTTTATCATTTTGGGCCTTAAACACATAGGTGGGCCTAATGGGTCGAAAAACCTCTATTGGGCCAATGTGTTTTTGGTTGCATCTTAAATCGAAGCCCAATACTCTTTTCTTTCATCCCCTTTTTAATATTGGTTTTAGATTAAAAAATAAAAATAATAAAAGAAAATTTTGATTTGCTTTAAACTTGATGACACCTAAGTTTTGCATGGTGGTAATCCATGCATTTTGTCCAACAAACATCTAGACAATTAGAATATTAACCACTAAGCAATGACCACATTACTCTCTCTCTCTCTCTTCTCTATTCTTTTAAGGTCGGTCGAAGCAACCTCCCCACCACCATCTTCACTTCAAACTCCTTCAAACACTCTCCCTCTCTAGCACAAGAAAACTCCTTTATTCATCCCATCAAATTTCGTGAGTTTGTGTATGGGTTAGCTCAAGAAGATCACTTTAAGCTTCACATTATTGGTAAGTTACTTCATATTCAAGATGTTATATCCCATTTTATGCAAGATCATTCCTCATGAACACCTTGTTTTCGTGATCATGCTCCTAGAACTCTCTAGGATCCGAAAACTCATCTCAAGAAGTATCCAGGACTGAAAACACCTTCACTTTCTTTCATTTCTTCATCAAAAACCTATCTATCACTCAAGGTGAGCTTCATACCCCCTTGTTTTTGGTTTTACTATGTTTTCGGGGAGAATACAAGTTGGTTTTGTGTTAGATCTAAGTATTTATGCATGTATGTGTGTATTTCATGTATATGTTGTGAATATGTCATGAAACCTTGCTAAACTCTCACAAAATTCAAAATAGCTTCCAAATATTAGTGATATTTGTATAGAAACTCTTAGAAGCAACTTTGTATCATGTTGAAAAGATTAAACATGCAAAAGTTACTAGAAAAACAAATAAATAATGCAAAAAGGGTCATTTTCGACAAATAAACAAAAAGTGAGCCTTATTGTGACAACTCACGGTTTTGAAAGGACCAAAAGAGTCATTTTTGGATAAAAATGGGTTTTTAAGACATTCACGGTTTTGTAGGGGTCAAAAGTGTTATTTTTGACAAATTGGGCTTATTTTGGGCCTTCACGATTTTAATGGGCTAAAAAGGTCATTTTTTATAAAAAGGGGCCTTATGTGGAAATTCACTGTCCCATGGGCTTGAAATGTAATTTTTTGGCCTTAATGGGCTTAAAATGTCATTTTTATCAAAATGGGTCTTATTTACACACTTTCAGTTTTTAATGGGTTAAAAATGTCATTTGAAACGAAAATGGACCTTTGTTGTAGATCTTGGTTTTAGTGGGCCAAATAATTAAAATTTGACAAACTGTGATTTTATTGAAAAATCTTGATTATTTGGGCCAAAAAGGTCATTTCTAAGGAAAGTGGGCATTTTATGTCACTTTGGTAGTAATTGATCCAAAACAAGCATTATAGTAACAAATGGGATAATTACGTCATTTTCACTTTAATTGGGTCTTGTATACTTATTACATGTTTATTAGACCTTATTGTCCAATTTACACGTTTGATTGGGCCTCGTATATTCATTACATGCTTATTGGGCCTTGTGTTCTCATTACATGTTATTTGGGCCTTGTAGGCCCATTGATTTTCTTATTGGGCCTCAAGACACATTTTATGATAATCGGGCCAATTACAAACAATACTTGACACTTTGATAAAAAAAACAAATGGTATTTTCATCACCAATGTTTTGTAATCAAATGCATACTCGAAACATTATTTTTAAACGGTAAACAATTTAATACACAGTTTGCGTAAATGCAGTTAAGGTTCTTGTGAGACATTGTAACATCCTGGAATATCAAGAGTAGAGTTGAAGGGCTAAAAGTGTAAATTTGAAGGGCAACTCGGCGAGTCCATGGGTGGACTCGGCGAGTATGGTCGTGATTTTGGTCGCGTGTTAAGTGGCCAACTCGGCAAGTTGGCGGCTGGACTCGGCGAGTTGGTGCTGAGTGGAGAAAACCCTAATTTCGGAGGATGAGCCCTATATAAAGGACATTATGCCCTCTTCCTAGTCTCCTTACCTTCCCTTGAGACCAGAAAACCCTAGAAAACGCGAGTGTGAAGGATTGGAGTGCATTTGAACCTTGGAAAAGAGATTTGAAGGAAGATCTTGGGGAGTTAGGAGGCTTGGAGCAAGGGGCTTTGCTTGGATTCAGATTTCATTGCTGTTGGGGCTTCCTTTTGAGGTATAATCTCGTTCTTGGGCTGTTATTCTTCTAGATTCATGATTCTTGGAATGTATGGGAGGCTTAGCTTGTGGTATCTTGAGTTTGAAGAATATATATGAGGTTGCTACCTCAGATCTAGAGTGGAGAAGGTCTTAAGTGCATTAAAGTCCCTGTTCTTGAGTGATTGGTGAAGCCATCATATCCCAAACCCTAGCCCTAGAGGGTAAAATGCCTAGATCTCTTTGGATTCACATCAAGTTTGCCACTTTACGTGATGGATGGCCTTAGGAGGGGTAGATCTATGGTTTGGATCATCTGCATGGCTTGGAAGGCCTCTGTATGGATTCAGACCCGGTGGTACTCGGCGAGTCACATGGGTGGACTCGGCGAGTTGGATGAAGATGGTCTGGAACTCGACGAGTTGGAAGAACAACTCGGCGAGTAGGTTGAAGATAGTCGTAGACTCGACGAGTCTGTTCTTGGACTCGGCGAGTCTGTTCGTAGGGTCCAAGTTTCTTTTGGGAAGGCTGTGACTCGGTGAGTCAAGGGATGACTCGGCGAGTTAAGTCGCGAATTGAAGGAGGTTTTCTGTATGGGGACTCGGCGAGTCATCGGGTTGACTCGGCGAGTAGATTTAGTCAGGGGTAGACTTTGACTTTGACTTTGACCAAGGGTTGACCAGTTGGCTTCCAGGGGTAATTTGGTAATTATTGGTATTTATTGGATTCAGTCTTTTGGGTATTGACAGTGTTGGAGTTCGCGTTGGAGGTTGCAGCAGCGTGATCTTATCCTTTCAGTCAACAGTTGCGAGGTGAGTTATCTTCACTATATCGACAGGGTCTAAGGCACCAAGGCCAACCCTTTATTGGATTGAGATTCAGATATGGTTGTTATGTTATTGTTTTGATATGTCTGCATCCTGGTAGCTAGGATGGTATATGCTAGAGACCTGGTTAAGGTCGATTTCCCGATATGTGGAGTGATTAGGGATGAGCATATGGACCGGGGAACCGGCCGGAACCGGAACCGGCACCGGAACCGGAACCCGATGGAACCGGTCGGGCCGGGACCGGGACGTTATTTTTGTTGATTTTTGGAACCGGGAACCGGTAGGAACCGGAACCGATATAACCGGAACCGGTAGAACCGGCAAAAACTGGTAGAACCGGTAAAAACCGGAACCGTATGATGCTATTTTTCAAGAGTCGGTTCCAACATTTGAAGACACGACAAGAACCGGTAGAAACCGGGAACCGGTGGAACCGGAACCGGTAGAACCGCCGGGCCGGTTCGGTTCTTGATTTTGGTCGAAGCCGGTTCCCGGTTCCGGTCCGGTTCGGGCCGGTTCTGGCCGGCTCGGTCCTTTTGCTCATCCCTAGGAGTGATGCTATGCTAGTGACCGGTTAGGTTGGTATCCCGGTTAGGGTAATGATATGTTATGTGATCTGTTTGATCGGTTTGTGGAATATGAACTGTTATATGATTGTATGTTATGTGCACATGGTTGTTTGGACTGGAGTTGGGTTGAGGCGGGTCCTCCTTTGTGCTGTAGGCCAAGATACCCAGGGCGGACTGGTTGTTCCGAAGGCCCAGCGAGGGGTCCGGATAAGCTGTAGGCCCCACGGGGGCGGACCAGACGTACCGAGGCTCGGAGAGTGGACCAGGCCGACTGAAGGCCCAATGCGGGCGGACCAGTCATACTGTAGACTCAGAGAGTGGACCAGGTGGGTTGAAGGCCCGATGCGGGCGGACCAACCACATTGTAGACTCGAGGGACATGACTGGACTCGGAGGGTGGACCAGGTGGACTGAAGGCCCGACACGGCGGACCAGTCCCACAGTAGACCCGATATGCATGGTTGTTCTGCGATTCGTTATGATATAGCATGTTATGTGTATGGTATATGTGGTTGGTATTTTGGGGGTATCTCACTAAGCTTTCGGGCTTACAGTTGTGGTTCAATGTTTTTCAGGTTCTTCAGGAGACCGTGGCAAGGCGAAGGCATGATCGTACCGCTCCTCGCGTTTATGTTTTATGATATGGACCTGGGAATGCTCTGATAATAAATGTGTTGAAAACCTTTTTGTAATAACTTAATGAATTGGCATGTTTTTGAAAAGTTTAAATTTCGTTGAAATTTTGGTCGTTACAAGTTGGTATCAGAGCCTTGGTTTGAGTGAATTGGAGGAACACTTGTGTGACTCCAGTCTCAAATCGAGGAGGGTTTCCAAAAAAAGAATTTAAAATGGTTTTCAAAATAAGTAAAGGAGGACGCGAAGGTACGATCAGCCGCAGCCAGTAAGTAACCCCAAAATACCATACATGATATTTGTTTTATTGAGCTTTGATAGAACAACATGCTAGTGTTCGGCTAGGGATCTTCAGGATTTCATGATGTGTTGCCTGATTTATGATGTCTGTTAGCCTAGGGTTTCCTTGTGAGAGATTTCAAGTGTTCCTCTAGTAGTGAGGATAGAGCGTTGTTATGTATGTTTTCACTAGGGTGTTGTGGTAGTACTTCATACAAACATGGGTAGGTGTGGAAGGTAGTATGGGCCCGTACTACTGAAAGCACAGGACCCATACGCGTATCAGGGAAACCATGACCTCTAGGATTGGGTTGAGAGTTGGTTCCCGGGATAGTGGGAAGTGTCTAAGATTTTGGTGGTTTATTTTCAGTATGGAGATTTCAAGGCATGCTGGGAGTGGATCCGGGTCAGGATCGGGAGCAGGAGAGGGAGTTCTGGGCGGGTCCGTACCGCCCGAGGTTGTTGGTCAGATGAGCACAGGCGATTTGGATGCGAGGATTCGTGAGATCCTGCATGATGAGGTAGTTGCATTGTTCCGGGCCGAGCTACCGGAACTGTTTGGGTCGATCAAGACCACCATGGTGGAGTATTTTGATGAGCGCTATGCGGCTCTCACGGAGACGGCTGCCATGGCGGCTATAGCGGCTGTAGCAGCGGTAGGGGGAGGAGCTAGTAGAGGTTTTTAGTATCGGGACTTCGATAATACGAAGCCTCCCACCTTTGATGAAGTTCAGGATCCGATCGTTGCTATGAGATGGTTATCAGACGTGGAGGGGTGTTTCTTGACGTGTTCATGCCCTGCTGATCAGAGGGTGACGTGTGCTCTGAACCTGTTAAGGCTCGGGGCAAAGGATTGGTGGAGGTTGACCACGGGGTCATATTCGGATGCGCAGAGGGCTGCGGTTTCATGGGATTAGTTCAGAGAGATGTTCAACACTCGTTATGTTCCGCAGGTCAAGAGGGAGAGGTTGGCTCAGGAATTCCTTGAGCTGAAGCAGGATTCGGAGTCGGTGACGGAAATCACCAGTATGTTTACTAAGAGGGAGACGTTTTGCCATGATTTCTCTTCGGAGCAGGCTCAGATGTCCCGATATCTGAGTATGCTAAAGAGAGATATCAGACAGTTTGTGTCCACGCAGAGGTGCGAGACCTTGTTGGAGTTGCAGGAGGCTGCCAGGCGGCGTGAGTTAGAGATTGAGTTGCAGTTGCGTGAGTTGATGCAAGCTCTGGTACAGTCGCAGCCGGCGATGAAATGGTCTAAGACCGTTGATTCCAGGATGGGAGATCAGGGTAGCCACGTTTGTGGGAAGTGTGGGAGGGGTCACGCTGGAGTTTGTCGGTCCGGTGGTGCATGCCGCAAGTGCGGAAAGGAGGGGCACTATGCGAGGGATTGTCGGCAGTCAGCATCGGTTCGGGATTTGAGGATTTGTTACCATTGTCATCAGGTTGGGCGCTTGAGGGTCAACTGCCCACAACTTGTTGCAGGACCGGTGCAGGCTCCAGCACCGGCCACTTTGAAGATCACAGGAGGAGGTCAGGGTGGAGCGGAGCCCCCGAGGGCTCAGGGCCATGTTTTTCAGCTTTCAGCAAAGGAGGTCAGAGCAGTGTCGGATGCAGCTGCGGGTATGTTCCTTTCTTGATATCTCGTTATCTTGTGATTATTATGGTGTGTTATTTTATGCCAGTCGTGTTGTATGGGTTTTTCGTTTTGGTATCTGTTGTTCCTTGAGGGTTTGGTATGGTTATGGGTTAGTGTTTCGGGTTTTCACTGGATATCTTTTGTGAGGGTTATTAGTGGATGCGATGCTGGTTTGAATGTCGGGTAGCATCTGTAGTCTGAGGGGTGGATAATTGAAGATTGGGTTTCTTTCGAGTGGGTTGATCAGTGTGGGAATGTGTTTTTGCGAAGGTTGCTAGTGCTAGTGGGAATCAGTTCGCGTGTATATGTTGGGTCTGGTGCAAGGTTATTTTGGAAGGTCGGTGATAGCGACCAGTGGTTGATAGTCAGTGCCCTAAGTGGAGGAGAATTGGAAATTCTCCGGATGACCGATAGGCTTGAGAGATTGTTTAGCTGCTTGGGTTTCGGCGGTATTTCTTTCAACCGAGAATAGGCTGGTATGGGTGAGTAGCAGGCGTACGGGGCGGGATACAGACCTAGCATTGATTGTGAAGGTCCTGAAATCAGGCTGGGATCGAGTATGTATGATGGAGATAGAGTTCGGAACCACTAGGGGGCTAGAACAGTATGCATGGGAGGATTTCCCAGAGAGGTAACTCGGAATGTTGATTGCTAATTGAGCGGTCCGGATAGACTGAAGGCCAGTAGGCATACCAGTCAGGCCGAAGGCTCGGAGGATGGTCCAACTAGACTGAAGGCCCTGGAGGGCGGTCCAGGTCTGCTGAAGGTTACGAGAGTGGTCCAGTTGGCTGAAGGCCGGGTAAGGCGGTCCAGTCATGCTGAAGACTCTGCATGTGTTGTTAGATCGGTGCGGGGAAATGGTTTGAGTATGTCGCGTTATGTTAGCGTTAGAAGGTTTGGCCCCAGATATTGATCATGATAGGAAGTCGAGCGTGGACTTGAGAGTCTTCGCGAGTGGATTCAGAGTATGTATGGTGCATGGGATGGCAGTTATGCCATAAGGAAATGGTGTAGTATTGGGTGAGCACCGTGGCATTTGTGGTAGTGTCAAGACTGCCAAGTGGATCTCCTTGGTAAGGAAAAAGGGAAAGGAATGTAGCTCCGAGAGGGGATGTAAGTTACGGAAGTGAATTAGTAGTGCGAAGTTATGATTGGGGTGTTCCAATTATGGTTATGGCTCAGTGTGTGCGACGGTGGTATGGAATCACATCCGGTTTGGACGTCTGCCGAGGTCATGGAAGGAAATTCCGAGGGTGTAAAGTCAAGAGGCTCGTAAGGGATGCAAGGATGGAGTTTTGGATTCCCAGCTTGATTTCAGTGAAGGAATTGCGTAGCAGTGGTTCATCCTGAGGGATGTTTTCAAGGTCGTCAGTGGATGGGTTTTTCCTAACCCTAGGGTGCCAGAGCTACTTCAGCACGTGCGTGTGATTGCAAGAGGAGAACTCATGGGAGTTGCCCTGAAGAATGTGTTTTTTCTGTCAGCTTGGAATGGATAGAGTTGGACCCGGATTGGGAGTCTGGTGGTGCATAGTTATTTATAGCTCATATGGGTCGAGTGATGGATGTGATTTGGAACAGTGTTGCATCATGGATGGTACTCAGTTGCTACGCGTGGTTATCAGAGGGTAAAGCCGGTGGCCGGCTTGTGACGGTGGTGAGGACACCGTGAGCAAGGAGAAAGTGAGTTTATGGTTTCCATGGTTGTGCTTTGAGGAGCCTGGTTGGGTTAATGCCAGGAGTTGTAATGCGAGAGAATTTCTAGAGTTGAGTTATCGCAAGCTTCGAGGACGAAGCCTAATTTAAGTGGGGGAGAATTGTAATATCCCGAAATATCAAGAGTAGAGTTGAAGGGCTAAAAGTGTAAATTTGAAGGGCAACTCGGTGAGTCTATGGGTGGATTCGGCGAGTATGGTCGTGATTTTGGTCGCGTGTTAAGTGGCCAACTCGACAAGTCGGTGGCTGGACTCGGCGAGTTGGTGCTGAGTGGAGAAAACCCTAATTTCGGAGGATGAGCCCTATATAAAGGACATTATGCCCTCTTCCTAGTCTCCTTACCTTCCCTTGAGACCAGAAAACCCTAGAAAACGCGAGTGTGAAGGATTGGAGTGCATTTGAACCTTGGAAAAGAGATTTGAAGGAAGATCTTGGGGAGTTAGGAGGCTTGGAGCAAGGGGCTTTGCTTGGATTCAGATTTCATTGTTGTTGGGGCTTCCTTTTGAGGTATAATCTCGTTCTTGGGCTGTTATTCTTCTAGATTCATGATTCTTGGAATGTATGGGAGGCTTAGCTTGTGGAATCTTGAGTTTGAAGAATATATATGAGGTTGCTACCTCAGATCTAGAGTGGAGAAGGTCTTAAGTGCATTATAGTCCCTGTTCTTGAGTGATTGGTGAAGCCATCATATCCCAAACCCTAGCCCTAGAGGGTAAAATGCCTAGATCTCTTTGGATTCACGTAAAGTTTGCCACTTTACGTGATGGATGGCCTTAGGAGGGGTAGATCTATGGTTTGGATCATCTGCATGGCTTGGAAGGCCTCTGTATGGATTCAGACCCGGTGGTACTCGGCGAGTCACATGGGTGGACTCGGCGAGTTGGATGAAGATGGCCTGGAACTCGACGAGTTGGAAGAACAACTCGGCGAGTAGGTTGAAGATAGTCGTAGACTCGACGAGTCTGTTCTTGGACTCGGCGAGTCTGTTCGTAGGGTCCAAGTTTCTTTTGGGAAGGCTGTGACTCGGTGAGTCAAGGGATGACTCGGCGAGTTAAGTCGCGAATTGAAGGAGGTTCTGTGTATGGGGACTCGGCGAGTCATCGGGTTGACTCGGCGAGTAGATTCAGTCAGGGGTAAATTTTGACTTTGACTTTGACCAAGGGTTGACCAGTTGACTTCTAGGGGTAATTTGGTAATTATTGGTATTTATTGGATTCAGTCTTTTGGGTATTGACATTGTTGGAGTTCGCGTCGGAGGTTGCAGCAGCGTGATCTTATCCTTTCAGTCAACAGTTGCGAGGTGAGTTATCTTCACTATATCGATAGGGTCTAAGGCACCAAGGCCGACCCTTTATTGGATTGAGATTCAGATATGGTTGTTATGTTATTGTTTTCATATGTCTGCATCCTGGTAGCTAGGATGGTATATGCTAGAGACCTGTTTAAGGTCGATTTCCCAATATGTGAACTGATGCTATGCTAGTGATCGGTTAGGTCGGTATCCCGGTTAGGGTAATGATATGTTATGTGATCTGTTTGATCGGTTTGTGGACTATGAACTGTTATATGATTGTATTTTATGTGCACATGGTTGTTTGGACTGGAGTTGGGTTGAGGCGGGTCCTGCTTTGTGCTGTAGGCCAAGATACCCAGGGCGGACCGGTTGTTCCGAAGGCCCAGCGAGCGGTCCGGATAAGCTGTAGGCCCCACGCGGGTGGACCAAACGTGCCGAGGCTCGGAGAGTGGACCAGGCCGACTAAAGGCTCAATGCGGGCGGACCAGTCATACTGTAGACTCAGAGAGTGGACCAGGTGGGTTGAAGGCCCGATGCGGTCGGACCAACCACACTGTAGACTCGAGGGACATGACTGGACTCGGAGGGTGGACCGAGTGGACTGAAGGCCCGATACGGCGGAACCTGTCCCACAGTAGACCCGATATGCATGGCTGTTCTGCGATTCGTTATGATATAGCATGTTATGTGTATGGTATATGTGGTTGGTATTTTGGGGGTATCTTACTAAGCTTTCGGGCTTATAGTTGTGGTTTAATGTTTTTCAGGTTCTTCAGGAGACCGTGGCAAGGCGAAGGTGTGATCGTACCGCTCCTCGCGTTTATGTTTTATGATATGGACCTGGGAATGCTCTGATAATAAATGTATTGAAAACCTTTTTGTAATAACTTAATGAATTGGCATGTTTTTGAAAAGTTTAAATTTTGTTGAAATTTTGGTCGTTACATACATTCTTTCATTCGTACCTACCTAGTGTACAATCTTAAGTCCTGTAGTTATAACCAGAGCTCCTAGAGGGAGAGCGGGAGTTTGTGTATAGATCCATACGGAGTTGATAGCCCCGCACCTGAGTTGTTCGCTATAGCTAGACTACGCCAGTCTAGGGTGACAAATGTCTTACTCTAAACAAGTCGACGCCTGAAAAACATCATGACAGGCAGATCAATCATATCATGCATGGTTATAACGTCTCACATAGAGTTTAACAACACGATAAATTTATGAAATACATATACTATACTTTTGATACATGTACGGGCTATTTATTTCTATAATACTCGTGTCTTATGATTTAAAGACTACAACTCTTTTACAGACAGAAAATCTTGGAAACAAACATGATAGCTTACATTTTATTTACAACAGAAAATATAGAAATTTATGGAATTCTTTCTTTATACACTTTCAAAATATGAACACACATTCTATAATACAAGATTCGAAACAAAAAGATCAAACCATTTTTGCGGAAAATATCAGATTTTCTAGTGTTTACAAATGATACGAAACTTTTCATACACACATGCTTATGAACTCACCAACATTATTATGTTGACTGTTTTCAAAATAACTTGTATTCTCAGGGAATTGTTAAGTAGTTGGTCATCAGGAAGACATGGATTTTTGTATATTTTTGTTATCATCACACATTTGACAATTAGAATGTAATTTGTAAACCAAAACACTGATGTAAACTATGATTGTTGTTATATTTCATGTGTGATGATGATGTTGTATTTGATACAATTATATACTTTGTGATGACATTACAAGATGAAGTCACCTAACCCCCGGACGTTTCCACTATCTGGTTCAGGGTATGACATCCTTAGAGCCATAAAGTCGGTTGCTTTATGGACATGCATGTCTCCTCCATTTTAGGTCTAAAAGAGTGATAAAGAGGCTTCAAAATCATGCATAGGATACATATACCGTGGAACATCAGATCTACAACATATGATCTCAAAGGGACCTCTAAGATCCATAAAGTTGCCAACTTTATGGAATCCTTCCATTCCAACTAGGTCCCACAAGAAGAAAATGGGACACAACCTTAGATCTATCATCATAGAAGGATAAAGAAAGAATCTTCGACACTTACCAAGGTCTAAAGATGCCTTAAAGAGATCTTCACTCCATCCAAGAAGCACCACGATCCTTTCCAATTCCTCTTCTTCATTTGAAAGCAATCAAAATCACCAAAATGGACTCACAACTCACAATAAAGGATTAAGGTTAGGCAAGGTTGTAAAAAACGCTCGACGTTAGCTAGTCAGTGGATTGGGGTCAAGGGATTAATCGACTAGGCAGATATTTGTCGGAGGATTAATTGGGGACCATTAATTGCTAATTTGTGGAATTTAAAAAAAATTAAATATCACCAATATCATATCAAAGTTCGTAAATACCACTAATATGATAACAAAATAAGTTAATATGATTAATACAACACTAATTATGCCTCATATTGTTTCCATTGAAATAAAACTTCTTCAAAATGTTAAAATTTCATCGTTTTATAATGTTTCACCCATTATGTATGCATAGATTAATCGTTAGACGCCCTCTAATCGGTCAAGTAGCGCCTAGGGATTAATCGGAGATTAATCGGGACCTAGTCGAGATTTTTACAACATTGAGGTTAGGGTTTTTGAAGCTTGAGGGATGATGGAGGCTGAAAAGGAACCCTAGGTTCAAGATATAAAGGTTTAAATACGAAAGAAAACCTAAAAGTATTATGAGCTTGGGCCAGGACAGTTGCCACGCGGTGGCGGCCTAATGCCACGCTGTGACGGTTCAATAAAATGCACGTTCTTTTATTCGGTGCCATGCCGTGGGCATCCTTGTGCCACATCGTGGCACATAGTTTTTTCCCCCCAGAACTCCAACTTTAACCCTGATAAATATAAAGCTAAACTACTCTAGAACACGGGTGTTACACCTTGATCTGAAGAGATTAAGTGCTTAACTTAAAATATTGAATATGCTCTAGGAAGTGTGATGTGAGTTTCAATTGGGTTGTATGATTTTTTTGTCATGGCATGATCGCGCCACGTCGTGTAGATGGGTTGTGACGTGTTAACCGTTGCTTTTTGACCAAATAACTGTTGGCTTTTTGACCAAATGACCGTTGGCTTTTTGACCTATTTGACTTTTAGTCAAACTTCGAGGGATCTAAACTGTAGAATGAGGTTTGACCTTTGATTGTTATTTATGTGGCTCGTGTTGTTGATTCATTCGAATGCACAAGTGTATTGATCCTAGGGGAAGTTGGCTGTAAGCCTTCAGGCCCAGTAGGAGGATGACTAGAAGGTCTTTGGGATGAGGGCCTTGTGCCTATAGGCCCATTAAGGTGTTGATCATGAGCCGACTGGAAGTTTGACATGTATTTGAGGATAAAGTTATGAGCCTATAGGCCAATTAAGATGTTGAATATGAGCATTGTATGTATGCAATGTATGTGTGATGTGAGCCTATAGGCCCATTAAGATGTTGAATATGAGCATTGTATGTATGCAATGTATATGTGATGTGATATATGATATTTTGAGGAACTTAATAAGCTTTATGATTATAATTGTGGATTAATTTTTTTTAATAGTCCTGCTGATCGTGGGAAGAACTCGACTTTAATTGTACGACACATGCATCATAATCATTGATGATTTACAGACTTTCGTTGTATATGATGAGTTTGATACATTGATTTTCATGAATTGGTTTTGTAGTTTTAAACAATCATTACTTCTATCTTTTGAGAAATGGATGCTTACTTATGTTTTTAAAAGATTTTTTTTTTCTTAAAACTTGAGATGTTACAACTATGAATGAATTTAACAATCTTTGATTTTGAATGTTTATTTTGCATCTTGTATTATATAAGGGGAAAGTTATAAATTTAGTAATTTTAGATCTGAAAAAAAAAAATTATAATAAACACGGCATATTCCTTGCTAATATTCCTTGCTAATTAATAAATACTAGGTTTAGACTGTACGCACGATGCTGCGGAAGCCCAATATGTTGAAAAACGCATCTCGATAAGAATATGATTTTTGGTAGAAATTTATGTGCATTGTAGCGAAATTTTTTTTTACAAAATGAATTATAAAAGTATAAAATAAGGTTTCGAAGCAAAAAAATTATGTATGGATGATTTGAAGTTTGAAAATATATAAAAAAGTAATATTAATAAAAATAAAAACTATAAAAATAATTATGTAAAAGATTAAAAATGTAACTTTAAAATATAGTAAATTAAAATTATCAATAATTTAATTGTAAAATTATAAAGGATAAAAACTATTTATAAATTATTTCAGGATAGAAAATATAAATGTAAAAGGTTTGCTGTAATACGAGTCATACTTAACAGTGTAAATCACTCATATGCTCCAAGTTGCTATTATAAAGGATAAAAACTATTTAGTATTTCCAAATAGAACTTTATTTGCGTTTTGTATAAAAAACTTTAATAACTATAATATAATAAAAATTTAGTAATTTGGGTTCTAAAAAAAAAAAAAAAAAACCAAATTAACGTAAATCACTCATATGCTCCAAGTTGGTATTTAATACATATATAATAACTCCCTTATTTATTTATTTTTGAATTTGTACAGGTGGAATGTGATTTTAATTTCTATCTTTTTTTGGTTGCCAAATGCCAACTATCATTAAACAACGAAACATATAAAAGTAACATACGAACTCCAGACCTAATAATAACAACCCAATTCACTCCAGATTCTGAAATTCTGTTCTTCCGACTCAAACCCTTCGATTTCCTCTTCCAGTTCGAAATAAATCACGTAATCGCACGCCTTCAATTTTGCTTCGGTCGTTATCATTGATTCTTTATATATTTTGTCGAAATATATAATAATTCACCAAGAATGTTTCCTGGGATGATGGATCCGGAGATGATCAGACTTGCTCAAGAACAAATGAGTCGTATGTCACCCGCAGAGTTATCCAGGATCCAGCAACAGGTCAATTACTTTAATTTAAAGTTCAATCGAGAAAAAAAAACATATAGTTTAACCGATTTTGAGTGGAAAAAAACAGAAATACGCTGTGAATTCATGTGATTGCTTCCCATTGCTTTGTAAAACTTCACTTGGGTTCCTTACATAACAAGTGGAAATTAGGACCCATAAATTTATGTTGATATACATCGGTAATATGCATATTGTAAATCAGTATTCCCGAAGGTGTAAGTGATAGGGTTCGTATGTTACATAAATGAAGGTAAACTGCTATTTCTTACATCTAACCCCTTTTTTAACATCTACATGGTGTTGTATCAAACTACAGATGATGTCTAATCCCGAGTTAATGAAAATGGCTTCTGATAGCATGAAAAACATGAAGCCAGAGGACTTAAGACGTGCTGCAGAACAGTTGAAGTCTACTCAGCCAGATGAAATGGCTGAGATTGGTGCCAAAATGGCAACTGCAACACCTCAGGAGTTTGCTTCCATGCGTTCCCAAGTAGATGCACAGATTAATTATCAGTTAAATGCAGCCCAAATGCTGAAACAAAAGGTAACCAACTCTTGATTATGAAAAAGGTTTTATATATCATATGATTTTCTATCATGAACATGAGGTTGTATTTCCATTTTTGGTAGGGGAATGAGCTTCATAGTCAGGGAAAGTTTAATGATGCCTTGGAGAACTATTCAAGGGCAAGTCTTATCTTTTTGCATTTTCTTATTGACTTATTGTTATAAATTTGTAATTTTGTTTCATATATATGTTTATTTTTTTTGTTAACCAGGCAAAAAATAATCTGAAAAGCACACCTTCATCTAAAGGAGGACCTCTTCTCTTGGCTTGCTCTCTTAATTTGATGTCATGTTACTTAAAGACTAATCAGTATGATGAGTGCATAAAAGAAGGTATTGAGGTATGGAAAATTACAATTCACTTCAAATCTTTATGTTATTCATTGTTATCATGGGTAAGAATCAAAATATATTCTCTTTTTCTATATTGGAAATTCTCCAGGTATTGGCAACAGATTCAAGAAATGTTAAAGCTCTTTATAGAAGAGGTCAAGCATATAAAAGTTTAGGGAAACTTGAAGTGAGTATATTTTCAAATTTTGTCCATATTTTAATGTTACTTAAGCTGTTAATATATATATTTGTATTAATCTGATGGAATTCATGAAATTTATTAGAATGCAGTATCAGACTTGACAAAAGCACTTGAATTTTCTCCTGATGATGAAACTATTGCAGATGTTTTAAGGTATATGATTTTTTCCTAATTTCCTCTATTCTTTTTATTTGCAACTTACTAATGTGATCCATGAAATTACAAAACAATTTATACACTGCTATACAGGGATGCTAAGGAGAAATTAACTGAACATGGTGGCAAGGATGCAACAAGGGGTACATTAATTTAACCGATCTTTTTATAGCTATTTTTATGATAAGGATGAGAAGGGCATTTTTGTCTTTTGCACAGACAAAAGATCAAGAACTGAAAAAGTTGCAATTTTTTGTCCTATTGACATCAATCTGAGTCCTAGTCCAATGTATGCCAAACACAGTATATTCTCTCTTTCTTCTAAAACTTGTTATGAATGTCAACAGGCTTAAAAATAGAGGAGATTACAGATGAAGATCCAACTCCATCATCTGAAATGCATGAAACTTTGTCTTCTAATCAGAAAACAGAAGAAACTAATGACAACATGAATTTTTTAAACAATACCGAGTATTTGCAGAGTCTTAAAGATGATAAAGAATCTATCAGGTTTGTATCCATTATAATTATGTCTATTTACATTAAAGAAAAAGTCTTTAAACAAATAAAAACACATTCATTTCTGAAATTACAATTATTGATGTTTTATTTTTTTATAAAATGTATTGGATAGATCATTCCAAAATTTCATGTCTGAATCGGATCCAGAAACCCTAGCATCCATGGGTGGAGGAAAAATCGAAGGAATATCTCCTGATATGGTCAAATCCGCCTCCAATTTAATCAGCAATATGCAACCCGAAGAATTTCAAAGAATGCTTGAAATGGCTACTTCCTTCCAGGGGCAAAATAGTCATTTAAACCCCTCTAACCGTGGGCCCGGTATGCCAAATATCACACCCGATATGCTCAAAACAGCAACTGATATGATGAACATGATGCCACCTGAAGAGCTCCAAAAAATGTCCAAAATGGAGTCTGAAGGTCAAGAAAGGGATTTTTCAACATTTAATGAGGATATTGGTGAGAGTAGCACTTCTAGAGGGGTGTCAAATTCCAGAAATACCCCTCAACCTAGCTTCCCGAGTTCAAGCTTTGATATGCAAATGAAGAATCCAGCTATGCATGAGGTATGTGTTTAACTTGCATTGTGAAAGCATTAATAATCAAAGTTTATGAATTTATAATTTGGTTTAATATGTGTAGATGATGTCATCAATGATGAAAAATATAAGTCCAGATATGATGGCAAGTATGAGTGAACAATTTGGATATAAAATGTCACGTGAAGATGCAGAAAAAGCTCAACAAGCAATGTCATCTTTATCACCAGAGAGCATTGATAAAATGGTAACCTTCATTTCATTCTTAAGATGATTATCATAATTCTTAATTTTTCCATAAATGGAGTAACAAATTTATTTATTGCAACAGATGAAATGGGCAAATAGAATACAAAGAGGGGTTGAAGGTGCAAAAAGTACAAAAAACTGGCTACTAGGAAGACAGGGGTTAGCCATGGCTCTAATCATGCTTTTGCTTGCAATTTTCCTTAATTGGCTGGGGTATATTGGTCATTAAACCCTACGCTCATATCACTAAATCAAACCATTCTTTTCTTTTTACAACTAGAGGTGTTCTTTAAGTGAAAAAAAACAATAAAAAAAAAAAAAGATGGATTTTGTTTTGTGTCTCAAGTGAAAATATTTATAAATGGTCATCAACGTGGCAACTACGCATTGTGCTTATAAATAATGTTTTCCATGTGGTTTTAGTTTTATTGATTTAAACATTTTGATGTATACTTTGTTTGTGAACTTTATTCTATTTAATGTGAACTTTAAGCTATATTGTTTGTTGTCTTAAATATATGTTATGTGATGTGAAGTTCACCTTTTTGTTATATTTGTATTGGGAGAAATACAAGGTATAATAACAATGTACTTTCTATTTATTTATTTATTTATTTATTATAGCATTGTGCTTTTAATTCTTATTACATCATTGCATTTTCTTAGTATTTCTTCTTAGAACATTGTATTTTGAAAAATAAAAAACCTTCATAGTATATTTATCAAAGATGAGTCAAGTGTAAGTATCTTATGAGTTTTCTATACAAGTTCTATTGTAGGGGGTGCTAATTTGTCAAAATCAATCTCTTTTTAAACCTCTACCATCCTACCATCCTTGGAATGTTCCACCTTGAAAGAGTTTGATAAAATGTCATGTCAGTAATGTATTAAACATAGATATCCGTGTGGAGAGTGAAATGACATTCATGTAATCATAATTTAACACAAGTTACACTTAGTATACAAACTAATTTTTTTTGAGATACAATGCTTAAGTTAGAAAATAATTTGGGAGTATAACACATTAGATTATCCTCGTTAGCAATTCAATCCAATCTAACTTTTTAATAAAAAATAATATATATCTCTTCAATCTATACAACTCAACCCAATCTAATTATTTACACCCATTAACAACTCAATTCAACCCATTTTATATTAAAATTTTATATTTATAGAATTATATCAATATTAGTATTATTTTTTTGAGAAAAATAAATTAGGTATTTTAATATATTTTATATTAAAGATTAAGTTTATTTATTAACAAAAGTTAATTTTTGATATAAAAGTAATTGCACATTTGACTATAAACTTCATTACAATTTAAGGGGAGCAAGTTGTGGGTGTGAGCTAGATCACAAAGGATTGTCATATTCTTATTTTTTTAATATATTTTTTTCTATGAGCCGTTCACAATAAACCCCCAATGGGGATAGTGTAACAAACGAAAGGAAAAATGCTATAACAAAAATCAAACAAAAATGCATTGCTAATTTTTTTTTTTTTTGGAATTGTACATGTACATTTAATTGAACAACGTAAAAGAAATTAGTGTTCCTGAGTTTAATTAAACGAAGAAGGAAGTGAAATGAAATGGAAGAAAATTTCTCTTAAATTTACTTCCAATTTGGAAGGATTCAAAGAGAAAAGAATAAAATGTTTAATTTTTCTTTCATATTTTTCTAACTGGGAACACAAAATACAATTTTCTTGTATTTTTTTCTCTTATTTTTTCTTTTTACTTTCTTTTCCTATTTTATTTATTTATTTTATTATTATTATTATTATTTTTTTAATTTCTTTTAGTTTTTATTTTTTTGTTAAAACTCAAAAACTAGATGTTAGACTTTAGAAAGATTGCTTCCATTTAAGACCTAATAAGTAATAATAAGGATACATCATACGTGGGTGAATGAAGTAAAGGAGTGGCATATAAAAAAGCTACTATAAAAAGAATTAATAAAGGAATAAATAAGTAGATAGGAATATAAATATAAATGAAGCTATAAATAAAAAGTAACTATACAGGTATACTACTCCATGATCTTAATTTTATGAATCAAGTATTGATTAATTTCATGAATTAAGTATTGAATTGAATAATATTTCAAGCTACCTATGATCTCTAAGTTTGAAAATTGGACTGATAATTGGACTTTAAACGTATCAGATCATCCATTATACCCACCACATACTACATATGTGGTGAGTGCCACATCAGCAACACATTCACATACCACTAACATGGGATACCTACCACTAACACATCATTCCATATCATTATTTTTATTTTTTTTTAATTCAAAAATACAATAAAAATATTTTTTTTAATTCAAAAATTACAATAAAATTACATTTTTTATAATTAAAAAGCATTCATTTTTTTAAAACTATTTTTTCATTAATTATAAAAATAAAATAACAACTTTAAACTACATTACTTAGTTAATCTAGAAACAAAAACATTACATTAATAAGAAAACGAACAAACGTACATATAAAAATCCTAATCGTCGTTCATGCTATGTTGGTACAAATGTTCCGCGACATCTTCTCGAAGATTTAAACACGTTTCACTGTTATGAATTTCAACAACTCGCTTTAAAAAAAACATTCGTTCCGGGTACGAACTCCTCAATTGGAACGACAATGTCGTTCGGATCATACGTGCAAATCGCTCGACCTTCATCTTCAATAATCATATTATGCATTATAATACATGCTAGGACCGTTCGTTTAATTCTTTCTTTATCCCAGAGTCGTGTATCATATTTCACTACATGTCATGTTTGCTTAAGGACTCCAAATGCCCTCTCGATATCCTTTCTCGCCGATTCTTATCTTTTTGTAAAAAATTTTGCTTTTTCACTTCGAGGAACCGAGTATGCCTTCATCAATGTAGAATAATCTGGGTATATCCCATTACCAAGGTAGTAACCGTATTTGTACGCGTGCTCGTTTACCGTGAACGTCATATCAGGTGCTTTGCCGGTCCAAATATCGTTGAAAAGTGGAGACTAACCAAGAACATTAAGGTCGTTGTTAGACCCCGCTACTCCAAAAAAGGCATGCCATATCCACAAATCTTGAGATGCAACAGCTTCTAGGATGATAGTTGGTTCACCCATATCTCCTCGAGTGAACTGACCACGCCATGCAGTTGGACATTTTTCCCAAGCCACATGCGTACAATCTAGACTGCCAAGCATACCAGGAAATCCATGCCTCTCTTCATGAGCCGAATATAATATCTCAATATCACGTTGAGTAGGTTTACGCAAATATTCTTCATGAAAAACCTCAAAAACACATGCAAAAAACCAATCTACGCATTCAACTGCGGTCCTCTCGGATACTTTCAAGTATTTGTCAGATGCATCAAATGATATACCGTATCCCAAATACCTAAGAGCAGCCGCACATTTTTGTATACTACTAAAACCCATTCTTCCTCTAGCGTCGGATTTTTGTTTGAAAAAATCATAACGAGATTCTAAAGCATTACTAATACGTAAAAATATAGTCTTATTCAGACGGAAACGACGTTCGAACGAGTCGTCATTATAAAGACAATTATCGGCAAAGTAATCACGTACCAATAAGTCATGTGCGGCTTGGCGATCACGATTGACGACCGCCCTTGTAAGCACTGCATTCGAACTTTCTTCGGCATGAACGTGTTGCACAACATTGAAGAATGTCTCGACAAATTCTATGTCGTCATCCGAGTCAAAACTTTTTAAAAATTCCATATGTATTGTGGGATCCATATGTATGTGTTTCGTGGTTTTAGAGAATAGAATGGGGTGTAATTTTTGGTATAATAGAAGTGTTATTTATTATTAGTAAATTGTGTTTGAAAAAAAAAGAAACGGCCAAAATAGCCGTTCAACGGCCAAAAAATCGAACACCAATCAGCTTTCTCGTTTGAATCCGTCGTCGAGAACACGAAGAACCACGACCACGCCCGACCACGAAACGTCGGGGGTGGTGTGCACGATCCGTGCTCGTTGCCACATAGACCACGAGTGCCTTCGTGGTATGTATACCACAAGGCCTCACAACTATGAATTGTATGTAAGTATGGCCGTAAATAACTATTAGGATCACGATACGCTTATTATATGCATAAGTTTTTGTCTAAAGCCCTGTTTGGAAAATGAAATAGTTTATTGTAATTTAATGATCGGCAAGATTGAGATAATTTATTGTAATTTAAGGCTTGGTCTATTAAAATAGTTTATTGTAGTTTAATAAAGTAATTTATAAGCTAACTTGAAATATGAAATATCTTATTGATAATGGTATGTAAAATCAAGTCTTAAATTTATAAGTCGATTTCACCGATGTCAAGAACCATTACACAAATGAGCAAGTGCATCAAATCGTTTAGTTGTATAGATTTTATAATATCGAGTTGTCAAATTGTAAGTTGTTAAATTGTAAGAGAACATATATGATCGGGGTTCAGATATTTGATTATCAATTATACTAAGACAAAAAATAAAAAGGAGAATTTGCATTTAAACTAAGAAGCAAAGTAAAACGAAACAAAGATGGAAAACTGATTTGGAAACAGATAACTAAATGTACTTCTCCTTAGACTTGATTACACCCTTCAATAATGCTTAGTCTCTAACTCTCTATATCGTGTAATGGATATTACATGTTATTCACTGATTCCTAAGTTGATTCGTTTTCTTGGTCTGTTTATAAATCATAATGATGGTAAGGAGAATTAACTCAATGACCAGATATTAATTAATCTCTATTATCAATATTTGTTGAAGACCAAATTTGTTGTGTCTATCTTTTTGGGATTGTAATTTTGAGTTTCACTATTTAAGAGCTTTGTATATACTTTCGTAAATATTAGTTTCACATATTTTTCTAATATTTTGTTTCGAGTAATTGAGTGTCGCATATGGTGTTAGGTTTTATTCAAAAACTGGTTTCTAAAAACGCTAAATACGCCAAGAAAGCTTTAATCTTGAATAAACTTAAAATTATTTTAACCAACCAATGATCATTTTACATGAACATGAAATATTAAAAGAATCATAAAAAGAAAAGATTACAACATTTGAAGTCTTCGATTCTCTTAGGAGGTTGGAAGTTAATGAAGTATTGACAAAAATCTATCTAGAGATATCCACCAGCAATTATCCAACATGACCTTTCATGCTTAGCTTCAGGAAGGTCTTCGTTAATGGATCCTACTAAATTTAATTTGTGTGAATTTTATGAATATAATATTCTCTTTATTTAACTTTATTTTAAATATAGTTAAGTATTCTTAGAGAATATAATTGTTGTTCTGATGTCACTTAGAGTTCTTATCTTGATTAAGTACTCTCTTGATGTCACAAAAGATTTCTAAGTAATCCTTTAAATGGAATGACTCATTATAACTTATAAGCTAAAAACTAGTTTTTAAGCTAGTTTAAACAAAGCCTTAAGTGTATATTGAGTCTTACTTACCTTTACTAGGTTGTGAACTTGGGAATTAGATTTCCTAGGTTTACAACATTGTCGTCAAAATGGACAATATCTTGTCTAAGATAACTTTTGGTAGAATGTGAATATTTTTGAATTTATTAGTATATTGTTCGTAAAATATATGTGGCCTAATATTAATTATTTTAATTTATTTGACAAAATAAACCCACGTTTAATCATTATAATGTTTGAGAGTGATATTGAAACTTGTGGGACCAACATTATGGATAAGAGGAAAGTGTTATGGATAGCTCAAAAAATGGTGTGTGTATCCCTATAACCTAATCTTGAAAGTATACTATAACATCCATGTACCGTTATATTGTTCGCTTTGAAAAAAACATGAGAACTTGCAAGGAGGTCACAATCATAGGAATTGCTTCTACCTAAGCACACTTAAACATAAAATTTTCATGGGAACACTTACCATTATCGCCACCTCCACCCCCACCACCACTTCCACCTCTATCATCGCCACCACCACCACTCATTGCCCCCATCATCACTGCCATTAACACCACCTATTGCGGTATTGCCGCCACCACCACCACCGTCACCACCCATAATCATCGCTACCACCTATCGCCACCGCCACCGCCACCACATCCATCACTATTCTTACCCATCGCTACTACCACTCACAACCAGGGGCGGAACACAAATAGTATGATTAGGGGGGCCGGAATCCAAAATTTTCAAAACATAATAATATAGACAAGAAAAAGATTGTTCAAAATTGTGACAATAAACATAGTAGAAAAAAATATTGTCATGATGAAAATGAAATCTATCCACTTTTTTTTTGAAGTCTTGGAAAATTGTTTTTAAACTAATCTTTTAGAATACGTTTCCAATCACAATGCGAAACCACAAATTATTCAAAAATTAGTCTTCTATTTTAGTATTAGACTATTATACAAATAAATATTCTACATTTTAATACTCTTTACTTTTACTTTCTACTAATAAACAAATAGATAATTTGAATGTTCTAGTTTTTATTTCATTTTTTACAGCAACACTAATATATAATTTTTTAATCAAACAATTAATAAGTAATAAATAATTCTAATTAATGGATAATAGTTGTCCTACACTTCTAACCTTCTAACTAGACCATAATTATATTCATAGTTCACACTTTACAAAGTCCTGCAAAATCTATAATAGTTTTTACAACAATTTTGATGGGAGAAGAGAAAGGAGAACTAGAAAGAGAGATAGAAAAAAAATACCGTGTTTACTCTCATGTGGAAAGGAGACCGAAGAGGGAGGTGGAGGCAATTAATCGGTAGAACACGACGGAAATCACGGATCAACAGTCCGGCGACGTAGTCAAGCAGCGAACGACGATGACGTTATTTCTGACGGCCGGAGACCAGTGGAGATCGGAGAAGATGCAGTTGTGCGGCATCGTTATTTACAGCAGCCAGAGTAAATTTTAGGTTTTCTTAAACTCTTTGAGATAAAATAAGAATTATGTAATATGAGTATAATTTTTATTAATTTTATAGGATTTTACCGCTTTTACGTTCTAGTTTCCTAATATATTAATATTCTTTTTCCAAACAATAGCTCTTTTAAATTTTTGGAGTGATTATCGGATGTTTCATTGTTAATTGGTTTAGATTTTTGTAAATATTTAAATTGTTTCAACGATTGAAACAGAGGGTGAGAGGGGCCTAATTACTCAATGACTCAATGCATTTTGGCTATTGGATAATTTTTATAAATTATTTATACATATGAGTATTAGGAAGCACAAAACCGAGGGGGCCATGGCCTCCCCCAACCCTGTTACGGTCCGCCACTGCTCACAACCACCGTCACCACCTAAGCCACCACTACCATCGCCATCGCCACCACCACAAATATCAACTAGATAAGAACTTCAAGTAAAAGTTACATTCATAGAAAATTACCACAAGTTCATAAAATCTTAAACACAAATTAAATATCCATCGATTACTTCCAATATCAACTGGATGAGAACTTAGCCAAACATTACTAAGAAAGAAAAGAATGGATTAATTGTATCAACCATTATAACGCAAAATGTGAAGAAATATGGGTTCGAAAACCCTAAAGATGTCTTCAAGATTGTTCTTCCAGCTTCCTCCAAGTTCCAAACGAGATCCCTTTAAGATGACACCAACCATACCCTATATAGAAGCTTTAAAAGTGAAAAGAAAGAAATTTCCCTAAATAGCTTACATGGGCAGCTTAAGCCATATTATAAATTTTATGCGTGCCACATAAAAGTGGTCGGACAATTTTGACTTGCACGGAAAGGTCATTTATAACATGATCTTCCTTGACTCTTTCTCTTTGTTTTTACAACTCTTTTAAGATGCCAATTTTGGTACAAATGTCCACAAAAACTAGCCCATATTTTCTAGATTTAGCTTAAATTCTTTCTTTCTTCCAACTCTCCCAACTAACCCAAATAAAGGTGTTTCCAAGTTTTCTTTAAGGCCTCCCAAGCCCGCAAAAACTCTTGGGACCAACCCCTAACAAATCCGCACCATATCGAGTCTTCTAAAAATATGAAATTACTTAAAAAAAAACTCAAAAGTACATGAAATAAATATAAATAATAAAAAGAAAATATGCATGATGATTATCTAAAAATAAATGAAATATGGTAAAATAAACTATGAAAGAAATAAATAAAATGCAAGTATCAATTACTCTATGTATGCGTTCTAAAATCCTCTAAGTGTTTAAAAGAGATTCTGAGGTAACATCCTATGCAAACAAGATGGGTACCTAGGCATGTAACCTTTTTTAACTTGACTTGATTGACCTTGAATTTGATGAAAACTTAATTGTTTAATAGATATGATCTCAATAAGAACTTAGCTGTTCATTATAGACAAGCTCGATGAGGATATATATGTTTAAAGTAGATAATTTTTATGAGAACTTAATTGTTTACTATAGATGATCTTGATGAGAACTTGGATGTTTAATAATGGTTTTGAAGAGACCTTAAAATTTTAATATATATGACATGATGTTATTTTCTTGATCATATGCTATTCACTAGGCTTTCTAGCCTATATATATATATATATATATATATATATATATATATATATATATATATATATATATATATATATATATATATATACTATATTATGGTATGGAAAAAAAGTAACGTTCCATTACATGCTATAGACGAGTGAATAAATAGAAGAACAAAGACTTGTGGCTTAGAAATAGCATATACAATTCTTGTTAACACTATCTTTGATTTTGATATGATAACCCCTCATATGGTTAAACAAATATTATTTATTTTGGAGGTAAAAAAAACATGGAACTTCCACTTTAAACGATGATGTTATACTTTTGAAACCTAAATAAAATTTGTTACTTCATCAAAGTCTATACGAGTGGTGTTTCATCAACCATTAGGTCACAAGAAGCAAATTGCATAGGCCACGACTAAATTTTGCGTTGCAGAACAAATCTATGCATGAACTAGATTTTGGACAACATTGTCCCTATCTTTTAGTAACAATTTAAACATGTTTCATGTTTTTTGGTAAAATATATGTGGGACTTGTTCATGAGTTGGTAGAGAGGAATGGAGGGAGAGAAATTTACCATTTTGCTGTAATATGCATTGAGTTAACGGAATCCTTCTAAGGCTTTTAAGAGGCAAGAACCAAACTTGCAAGAAAACTACCAAACAAGGACCAAAAGTGCAACAATCCAATCTAATAGATTAAACTCGATTTGAGAGTGCAAATAGACAATTTTATAATATAATTGAGTTTGTGATTGAGATTTGAGAGGACACCTCCATATTTATAGGGACAAAATCTTGTAAAACGAAATCCATATTTATGTACACAATGTGTGAATGCTTCTTTTTGTCACCATGTGTGTGATGCATGTGATTCCCATTAGGTCTTCATTCTCTCCCTTCCTTTTCTTGATTTAATCGTGTCCCAGCCGCAGTAAACACACTCCGAATCTAGCCCTAGTCGACTACCAATAACCATTCGAAAACCCCTTCGCCCAACTGTAAATTCTCGTAATTTCATCCTGCTCAGACGCGGGACCTCAAAGATCTTTCTACACCTTATCTCGTGATCTTCATTGCGCCTATCAGAATTTGACTTTACTTTCTCCGACTCATATGAGTTCATGGGATGGATTTCAGTCAGTACGTTTCTCACGATTTCTTGTGGCAATTAATTACATTACCTTCGTTTCCATTTTTCGGTTTTGATTGCAGGAAAGTTTATTCTTTTTTTATGGTAGCGAATTGCGCAGCTTAATTCTATGTGATGTTGAAGTTTTGATTGATGGTGTTGAAGTTTTCTGCGTGATCAACAGTTTGAGAGTGACTATCTGATGTTGAAGTTTTGATTGATGTTGTTTTAGTGTTTTAGCAAATTATTATCACTTTCAGAAGTAATGGATAAGATCAAGAAAAAACTTACTTTAATTTATATTTGTATTATAGCATACCATTTTCTTATTATACCATTATAATATCTAGTTTGAAGCTTGTTTTCTTATTAAAGCATTTTTCTTTGAAAAATCTACCAAAGTGAAAAATGCTTTGTGTTTGGATGACGTTTGCTATAATTAAATAGATATTTCTCAATATAATCTTGTAATAGAAGGGAATCAAAATATGGTTTTACAGTTTTTATTTAGCACATAATTTGATATGATGATTATTATATATTTTGATTATCGTAACACCTTTTATTTGCATTTGAAGTTTTGGATTCCATTTTACGTTATAACCTTTTCACTTTTAATTAACTTTTGTAAAATTTTTGATGACAGGATTGAATAGAGACTACAAAGATGGGTGTTTCTGGAAAGTGGATTAAATCACTTCTTAGTATCAAGAAACCACAAAAGTCACAATCCTCTGAAAAGGATGAAAATGTTAGTACCCCTTTGTTTGCCTTTTCTGTATAAACATATTTATGTAAACATTTTTTGGAGCTAAATGCAAGAAATAGCAACATACTTTTATTTTATTGTATTATACTATCCTAATTCCATTTCTTTTTATTACAACATTGTTCTTTCATTTCTTTTTCTTATTAAGGCATTTACTTTGAAAATCTACCCAATTATAGCATTGTACTTTTGGGATTTTTTTTTCTTATTAGGACATTGTACCTTAAAAAGTCTACTGGAATGGAATGATCAATTGCTAAAGGAATGGAATTCCTTAGCTAATGGGGTGTTTGTTTCTTTCCATTCCATCATGGAATTGAATGAAATATTACAATGCAACCCATTTTTATTTATGTAGTCTTCTTCAATAACGAAAATCTCCATAGAAAGATTTAAAACTTTAATCAAATTGTTTTTTTTTTTTTATCATATATAACTAGAAAATATATAGTTTATTATAAGCTTATCTAAGGTTTTATCATGTTTAATTTCTCTATTTTTGAATAAACAAAATATTCAATTTCTTTATGAAATAACCTATACAATAGAGATAAAACTATATAATTTATCTACATATAATGTAAAAAGACCATATGAAAACTCATTCCATTTATACAGTCCAACAAAACATCATAATGTAACATAATGTTCTATTCCATTAATACAAACAAAATGACTTAATAGAGAAAGTCAAGGCCAATTTCAATTTTTCACAAATTTGCTTCCATTTTGTAGTGGTCTCATCATCACACATCCATAGAAAACGATATTTTTTTATTCATTTACTTTCATAACTAAACTTTGTTCTCTATACCTTATACCTTTAAACAACCGTTTCAGAGAACAACAAATTTCGGGAAGTTTGGGCACAGGAGAAAGAATTCAATAGACATCAACAACAACATTTTTCAGAACAAATTCCACCAAAACCCTTCTGAATTATTTCAAGATGTTATTGATACCTCTCCTTCCACTTCACTTCAAATACAAAATTCATCTCAAACCAAATCCCAAACTAGACAAGAGTGGGCAGCTATACGAATCCAAACCGCATTTCGAGGAATTTTGGTACTAAATAATCACAACATAATGGAATTATTCTAATTACTTCAACCTTAAAGTACATTTTTATAATAATAATATATATATAGGCTAGGCGGGCCCTACGAGCTTTAAAAGGATTAGTGAGGCTTCAAGCTCTTGTGAGAGGTCATGCAGTGAGAAAACAAGCTGCAATAACTCTTCGATGCATGCAAGCTTTAGTCAGAGTTCAGGCTCGTGTTAGAGCCAGACATGTTCGTATTGCATTACAAGAAAGCCAATCAGAACAACAGCTTCAACACGAGGCTCATGTTCGAGAAATAGAGGTAAAAAAAAAAAGTTAAAAAATCATGAAAAGAAATAAATGTAATTGGACTAATATGATCCAACTTTTGATGGTTTTTGACAGGAAGGGTGGTGTGATAGTGTTGGATCTGTTGAACAAATCCAAGCAAAGTTGATAAAGAGACAGGAGGCTGCTGCTAAACGTGAAAGAGCCATGGCATATGCTCTTGCTCATCAGGTATACCAAAATCAATTCCTAGAATTTCTTTCTCGAGTAAAATTACTGAAATGCCCTTGTGAATAATGCAGTGGCAAGCAGGATCGAGACAACAGCAAGCGACAGCTGTAACTGGATTTGAACCGGATAAGACAAACTGGGGATGGAACTGGTTGGAAAGATGGATGGCTGTTCGTCCATGGGAGAATCGGTTTCTTGACATGAATGGAGTCAAGATTCAGGAGAATTTGAATTGTTCTTCAAAACAAGATCAAGATCACAACATGAAGAACCAGTTAGTGAAATCTAATGGAAAGAAAAGTATTCAATCAGATCTTACAAATGACAAAATGGGACAATCTGAATTGAATGGCTTTGGTTCTTCTTCACCTATTAAGTCAAGAAGTGTTCAAGAACCACCTCCTGCCATTGTGGATAACTTACTGCTTATTGATTCAGTCAATGAAGGGAGCTCAAGCTCAAGATCCCACAGCAATCCGAAAGAAAGATGTTTAATTTCGGGTAATCAGGGAAAGAAGCGAAGGTCTCTGCCTAGTAGCGGTTAGTCTATCTGTTCTTTTTGGAATATAAGGGCAAAATGGTCATTTGGTCTCACTCAGATGGTTTATTAAGTAATTTTTGTTCTTGAAGAAAAAGTCAAAATTGCATCTTCTTACAAGCTTGATTTTTGTTGATATGAATAGGAAAATTCGGGAAAAGTACAGGGGCTCAAATGTCCAGGCGACCTGGTAAATCTGCTGCAAAAACACTGAGCACTTGATTTGAAAATGGTGAAAATTGCAGATGTTTGTATATAAATGCTCAGTTGGTATGGGATTGTGTTTTGGGGATCAGAGAAGTGAGAAAAGGTTATGGGGTTTAATTTGTAATTATTGATTGTTATTGTTTTTGTAACTAGCAATAATTGTTGTTGTATTGAGAATGTGATGCAGAGTGGAAGGAATTGTATGTTGAAGAGATCTTGTTGTGCAATGTCAAAATACTTCATGTTTAAATCTTATTATGTTTGTGTTTTGTTGATTCAAATAAGTTATTTAACTTATTACTTTAAATTGTTGCATATGTTAGTCACAACTGGGAGATGAGAGTTTATTTTGCATTAGGACATATAGGAAGATCCTTGCGTCCTCCATTTCTTTGAGCGTTTTAGTGACCTCTTCCCAACAACATAAGTTACAAAGACCATGAATCAAACAACTGTAAGTGACAACCTTGGATCGGATTGGACCGGTTTCGAAGAATATTGTGGATCGTGGATCGGACCAGACGAGATCGAGTCCAGGTCTGGTTTTTCCGGTTCTTGGATACGGTTGGACTAGTACAACGTTACATGCATACAATACAAATCATTAAATCGTGTTTTTGGGTTTGACATAACTTGTTAAAACGAATATGTTGTTGGGTTTGATACGACACAACTTGTAAAAATGAATACGTTTTCGTTTCTTGTATCCGTTGGACTGGTCAAACTTTGATTGTTTATACCATTTGTTTGAACTTTGAATCAAATAAGTTAACAACTTTTTCATATTTTATGCATAACTTATCTTCCACTAGTCTCTTCCCATTTATCATTGTTGTCTAAATCTAACATGTTTAAAGCTTGTGCAATCTCAATATAAATACAATGGAAATGTTGTTATTATTTTATAAAAGTAATATATGAAAAGCTGAAATATTTCAGCTTTCATATCCCAATTTTAAAGGATTGTAATTCATTGAATATAACACCAAAAACATCAAAATTATAGTCTAAATTAATCTAAAAGCTATAAATTACATGTTGGAAAAAAACCGTCGAAAAATATCCCTTTGTCAGCCTTGGACTGAAACTTTGAAAGATTATCTTTAAGATTCATAATAAAGCATCTGCAACAAAAAAACATGGATAAATTTGACATTTGGTTTCCTATGGTTAATGATTTCATATGGGGTAATGTTCAAACAATGATGAATGAAAGATCTATTTATAGTAAAACAAGCAGTCGAAACTACTTCAGCCCAAAGATATTGTGGAAGATTCGCATATGTAAGCATTGTTCTTGCTGCTTCGCAGAGAGACCTATTACTCCTTTCGACAACAACATTTTGTTGAGGTGTGTAAGGAGAGGAAAAATTATGCGAAATTCTTTTTCCAGTTAAGAATGAATCAAGAACCTTATTCTTGAACTCTAAGGCGTTATCACTCTTGATCCTACGAACCTTTTTCTTCAGACTTAATTCAATGTGTTTGATGAAATCGATCATCGCTTGAGCAGTTTCAGACTTCATTCGAAGAAAACATACCCAAGTAAACCTTGAAAAATCATCAAAAGTGACCAATATGTACCTCTTCTTGTTGAGAGTTTCAACAGTCGAAGGTCCACAAAGGTCAATATGAAGAAGTTTCAAAGGTTCAATGATCTTCGAATCTATAATGATTGAATGACCTTGTCTATGTTGTTTTCCTTGTTTACAAGCTGCACATAAAGTATCATTATCAAATTTTAAGATAGGTAATCCACGTACAAGATGTGTAACACCCTGTTCTGAAAGTATCCGTTATTGGATTTTAGAGCCCGAGGCTAGGGGCGCTTCGGTCGTTTATAGGCCTTGAGTTTTATTAGAGAAGGTTTCGGGACGGGGTGTGTTGCTAGAAGCATAGGTCTTCTCACCACCTTTTCATGGATATAAAGTCCATCGGAAACGGACTCAAAATGAAGGAGTTGTGATACTCTGAAGATGTTGTCACTATTAGTCTCTAATAAAGAATTGTGGCAAGGCAGTCTTATGCATGCGTGTAGTTGGGTACGCCCAACGTATAATGGGAAATAATCGCGGGTGCGGAGAGGCGTACGCCTAGCGTACGAGAGGTACGCCCAACGTACGTTCAGAGTCACTAAACCCTAATTTTTAGGGCATGCCACTATATAAAGAACATAACACCCTGGTTAACAGCCTCCATCTCATCTTTATATAGCCACCATGAAACCCTAAACCTCTCTTGAGTGTTCTTGAAACCTTAGGGGCCATTAGAGAGCATTTTGGGTGTTGTAAAGCCATTTCCAAGCAAGTGAAGAGATTAGCAAGGTGGTGGATCGAAGAGAAGCAGTAGATCCAAGATTGTGGTTTCATTTCAGACAATTTTGAGGTATACAGTCTGAATCTTTCCTTAAGTATGCTTAGATCTATGTTAATGGAGTTTTGGATCTTTTTAGTCCCATGACTGAACCTTTATGGATCAACTCGTTTTCTAGGTCCAGGGTTGCCACCCTTAGTGTCATATGAGTCCCATAAGCAGTAAAGTTTCAAACTTTAGGACTCATTTGTGTTCATGCATGAGATCTAGCACTTGGTATGGAAGATTGATGAGTTTGGTCTCATTTAGTGGGTTGCAAGCCACCAAGTAGTCGACTTTATGGATTAGGACATGGAAAAGGACTTGGATCTGTGTTTGTGGCTCCTGGAGTAGTATATTAAGCACTTAATGGAAAAGTGACTTAACAGGGCTGTACGATGGGCGTACAAGGAGGTACGCACGGTGTACAAGCCACCAACTAGTACACTTAGTGTACTTAGGAGTACTCCCCGCGTACTCTGTCTATTTGGGCCTTGCAAGACTGGGCCTCGGGTTGGGCTGTGCTTTGGACTTTGGGACTTTACACCATAGTGGGTCATCCGGAGTTAGTTAATATGGGCAAAAATATGTTATGGGCTTAAGGTAAGGCCCATTAAAGGGATTGGGCCCAATGGAGCAAATTGGGCCATTAGTGGGCCACTAGTGTGCTTGGGAAGCTTACCTAGTATTGGGCCTTGTAAATCATGGTAGTGGACCTTGGATATGTATCAAGTTGGACTAGGAGGGGTAGAAAGGTCATTCTACCCTATGAAGGATTATTGTATTGGACTAAGTGACGTTTTGGTATTGATAGCTTAGAGAGCCGAAGGACCAGTGGTTTGGGAATTGTCAGATAGCAGCCAAAGGGATATCAGCAAGGGTTCAATAGTGCAAGGTGAGTTTTCTCCAGTAGGAACGGGTCTAAGGTACCAATGCCGACCCGTTTATGTGTGTTAGTGAATACTGGATTCAGATCCGATGCCGGGCGAGGCCCGAGGAAGGTTTATATGTATGTTTCCGAGCTATGATGCGATGTCGTGTGGTACCCGAGGCAGTAGTATAGGTGTAGTTATACTCGTTGTCTTTGTGATACTTGTATATGCCTGGTAGGGGGACGAGTGTGGGCGGGGGCCTGTATCTCATCACTAGTTGAGTATAGACGGGGTTCCATATCTCATTAGTAACAGAATAGGGGCGAGGCCCAAGATAGGCGGGGCCTTGAGACTAGCAATTATAGTATAGTGATTGTGTTATCTTGTTTATATGTTGTTGTTATATGTAAGTAACGGGCGGGGCCCCAAAGACAGGTGGGGCCTGGTAGAAACAGATCTGTATACCGAGCGAGGCCTGATGCCGGATTCGTCCGATGTCGGGCTGGGCCCGATGTAGTGGGCTAGGCCCGTTGTTTGCAGTATGTGATTATGTATGGTATGTGGTAGGTTGGGGAACTCATTAAGCTTTGTGCTTACGGTTTTCAGTTTTGGTTTCAGGTACTTCCGGAAACGGAGGAAAGAGCTGCGGATGATCTCATGACACACACAAAGAAGTTTTAGCCCTGGAGGCTTATACTCTGATAAAAGATCATGTTTTGAGATGATACTCTGATTTGATATAACAACCTTTGTTTATGAATGATATGATCTGTTATTATGGGTTTTATTAATTAGTTAAAAAGAAATTTTTGGGACCGTATTTTGGGGATGTTACAAGTTGGTATCAGAGCCTTGGTTTGAGGGATTCGGACACACTTTTAGGTGTGTCTGAACTCAAACTAAGGAATTGATATAGAAATTTTCAAAAGGAAAAATTAAATGTCGGTAAAAGGATTTTGAGAAAGGAAATGAGTTTTAGAAAAGAGAAAAGAAATTTTGAGAAAAAAAAGAACTTGAAAAGAGAAAAGGGGCGTGGTGCATGCAATCAGCCGAGCTCAAGTAAGTTATCACAAATTACCCATACATGTTTGTTATGATATGATATGTGCTTTATAACTGCATGCTAGATTAGGACTAAGGATCTAGGGAAGATGCCTTATGTGCCTGTTATGTGTATGAGCTTTATGAGTTGCATGCTAGTACAAATTCTCGAGTAGGGGATAGAACAATATGATTAGATTGTGTGGTTAGACTTTTTCCCTTTTTTCTGATTGCTACTTGCTTTGTGCTTTGTGGGACTCTAAGTGATGGGAGTTGGCCATTAGGTGAATACATCAAGTAACATGTGATTAGGGTTGAATAATCTCATAGTGCTGGATTTGGCCCTATTACGCAGCTCTTGTCTGAGTCTAACCGTTGTAGGGACGAGCCCTTTACTCGAAGGATTATCTGATCCTCGTCACATGTGATGGTATTCAGGTGGTGGCTAATTGGCATTATGAAGATACCTTCAGTAGCTGAGGACTGGGTGCGGTTTGGAGGTTACCCTAGGGCAAGCCTATGATGAGAGTAGTGTTGGGAGCAGTGTCAGTAGTAGTGAAAGGGACTTGATGTAGTCGAGGCAATTCTTGAGGAAAGTATGGATAGATGTGGAAGGTAGTAGGGGCTCATACTACTGAAAGAAGAGGATTTGTACTCGATTCAAGAAGGGCTGAGATAAAACCAGGGAACTTGTAGCGTGTGTGTGATCCTTCAGTAGTGATGTGTATTATAATGGTTGTTATGGCATGTTTTCAACATGATGACGTTACGTGAGAGACCAGTGAGAAAATCAGGCACCGGAGAGGGATCAACCTCGGGATCAGAAGCTGAGTAGCTCGAGGAGTGCATGAGGGAGTTCATATCAGCTGAGGTTACACGTAGTATTCTAGACCAGGCTCCTGTGATCTTTGGTTCGGTCAAGGAGGGTGTTTTGAAGCTTCTGGATGAGAAGTTGGGGTTTTTTCGTACTGAGATGATGGCCGTGATGGGGGCATGATCGCTAACATTTCGAGAGTTTAGAGCTTGTAGAGCTCCGGACTATCATGGGGCTAGGGACCCCATTGCTAGCAGCAAGTAGTTGGCTGATGTCGCCAATGCTTTCCGTACGAGCCGATGCCCCAAAGGGGACAAGGTCCGACTTGCCTCCTGTCTTCTGAAGGAAAAAGCATGGGACTGGTGGGAGGAAGTTGGATATACTATTGGAGATGATGCCGCATTGGATGCGATGACATGGAATGATTTCTCAACTAGGTTTAGGTCCGAGTTTGCACCAGTTATTGAGGTGCAGCAGTTAGCATGGGAGTTTCAGGACCTCCAACATACTACTGAGACGGTGGCGAAAATCACCACCAAGTTCAGGGAGAGGGCTCTTCTTGAGCATGGTCAGCAGATATCAGGGGAACCCTGGCAAGGCTCACTGGAATGTGGTGAAGAACATTCTCAAGTACCTGCGGAGGACTAAGGACTGGGTCCTTACCCTCGGTGGGAGTGATGACTTGAGAGTAGTAGGGTATAGTGATGCTAGCTTCTAGATTGACAGGGATAATTTCGGCTCTCAGTTAGACTGGCTCTTTACCTTAAACGGAGGAGAAATAACTTGGAAAAGTTCCAAGCAGGAGATAATGGCTGATTCAACTTGCGAATCAGAGTATATAGCGGTAAGCGAGGCACCAAAGGAGGCTATATAGCTAAAGAACTTCATTGGAGACCTTGGAGTTATACCAGCTATAAAGGAGCCTATGGAAATTTTCTGTGATAGTGAAAGTGCAGCTGCCTTAGCCAAGGAACCAAGGGATCACAGGAGATCCAGACACATCGACCGAAAATATCATTTCATCAGACATCGTATAGAATAAGGACTCTCGTGGAAAAGAGGGTATCATTGGATGAGAACCCAATAGAACCCCTCACGAAGGGACTGGGTAGGGTTAAGCATCTCTAGAATGCGAGGCGCATAGGGCTGAAGGATGATATTAGTTTTAGTAGTTAGATAGCTTTGAAATTTGTAAAGTGTATCTGACATTTGATGATGAATAAAAATTTGTTGTTTATTTATAAGTATAAGTGTTGCTATCTTTTGTCAATCGTTTACTATCATTTCATTTTGCATGTTTTGACTTCCAGAATAATTATGTTATGGTATATCATATTATTCAAATTCTCCACAGTCAGTCATATTTTGGAAGTAGATATGAATCAAGATTGTCATGAGTTGGCTTGTAGATGTCTAAGTTATTGGACATTACAAAGAGGTGCTACAACACTCATGAGTGCTCATAAGTTCTGAGTATTGGATTCAACCCACGCTCACTTGTATCACTTCATGGAATTTATCTCGAGTGATCGTGAGACGTTAATATCATATAAGTCTTTAAACCTAGAGATATGACTTGTCTCCTATGAGTTGGTTATGCATTGATTGTACAAAAACACATTGGTAACTCGATGTTATAAAACGTGCCTTTGTGTATAATTCAACAAGTAGTATAACAAGCATATGCGTCGAAGTTTCTATTCCTTCTTGGATTAGAAGCGATATCTGGGCCCCTTGATGATTGTGTTTTGACCTATGTACCGGGCCCGATCAGAACTAAATTGATGTGTTCAATTAAGTTCTTGTTGGATTAGTGTCTAAGTCCATAACTATTTTGGTATGTACTTGACCCGATGGTGCATGGTCCTTTTGGGTTGCCTTCACCAAAGCAACTTGTTAGGATGAATTATGGAGAGAAATGATTAAATATGATTTATTAATATATTATGAGAATAATATATTAAAGGAGAAATCATATTGTTTAATTAATATTAGTCAAGAATTAATTGGTAATTAGTTTTGTGACTAAAAGAGATTAATTAAACTTAAGGGACTGGAATTGTAATTATAAGATAATTGCAATTTGGGCTATGAATTGCCTTATATTAAGGAGTGGACGAATTCTATGGGGAAACCCATGAGAAATCGTCCAAGGCCTTAAGGAAATGGGGTCCATGGGTTGCTTAGGGCTTAAGCATCCAAATTAGGGTTTCCTTGTTAGATAACCTAATAGCCTAACTATATATACATCCCTTATGACCTAAAAACGTGGCTAAGCATCCTTCTAGGGTTTCACACGTTTTATGGCAGCCTCCATCCTCTCTCCTCTTCATCCTCTTGCTCTTGGTGTTTGTGAACCATTAGAGGAGTGACATTTGTGACTCTAAGCTTTCTAAAGTCAATACAAGGAGGAATTGGATTGTTATTGCTACATAACAATCAAGGTAATGTCTTAAACCCATTCTTATCTTAATATGATTACTTTTATGATAGAATTAGGGTTTATAGTCTTAGATAACTTGCATGTACAATAGAGAAACCTAGATCCAAGCATTAGGGTTTGTATGAGCACATAGGATGTTCTTATGACCAAAACCCATCAGTGGTATCAGAGCCTAGATTGGTTTCTATTGTATTGATGGTTTGTATGATTGAAAAATTCGATTTTTGTGTTTCTGGGGGCTGGACTCGCCGAGTCCATAGATGAACTCGCCGAGTTCATGCTGACTCGACGAGTCCATACCTAACTCGGCGAGTCGGCTGGTCAGATGGAGGGCAAACCGAGATTTCTTGTTGTTTTTGCTTAAGGATAGTTGCCTTATCATATTAGATCAATATAAATCCGATTTTATGATATATTTGACTATATTCTTGATCTATTTAAAGATATTTATCAATTAATAAAATATTTGTTTCCTTATGTGATAATTGATTAATTATTTTGATTAAATTGGTAAATTGTTTTGCAAGAAATCATTAAATAAATAAAATATGGATAATTATGTGATTAAATGTTAATTAAGATTATTTGTTATTTGATCCTTGTTGTTATGAAAAGTTTCATATTTTCCCCTTTAGGTTTTATAGTTTAAATTTGAACCCAAAAGTTTTGTTGTTTTGAAATTTAAATAGTTGAAATCCTATTTGAAAAAAAGGTTTCAAAACTTGCCCTCAAATTTTGGAATTTAAATTTTGATTAATAGTTTAATTTTGATGTATATTTAAATTCTAAACCCTAATGTTTTGAAATGTTTCAAAACTTGCCCTCAAGTTTTGGAATTTAAAAGTTGATTAAAAGTTTAATTAGGAATGTTAAATTCTAAGACCCTAGTATTGTTTTGAAAAAGTTCAAATCACACCCTTGTGGTTTTATTAATTAATTAAGGAGTATAATTAAAAGAGGTTTAATAAATCCATAATAGTTTTGGTTTAAAATTTAATAGAATTAAAGGTATAATTATAAAAATTTGACCACCTAGTATTTTCAAAGTGTAAAATACACCCTATACTATATATAACATTAGAAGTCTAACATTATATATATGTATGAGTAAAAGTCAGTGTTACCGTTAGTAGGCCTCATTCATGAAGTTGGTTTATAAGGGGTGTTTAAGGAAATTGCCTATAAAATGGCGATTGAATGGGTATCCACTCTTATCCACCGCACTCTTGACTAGTGGATGGTCGTTAGCCGAATGGGTATGATGGGACGAAACCTTCCATTATAAGTATAATGAAATACAAAAGTAACTAAATGTTTTTACAAATTGCCAATTTTAGTTACTTAGGCAATGTGAATTGATGCAATTCCATGAAATTACACTTTGTGCCCTTACGAAGACGTTAGTGGAGCATGTGTGGTTTATCGGCACACTAAATGGTTCTAAGCAAAGGTAGCAAAGGGTGACTCAATGTTTGTCATAGTTCGGTGGAATGCGTGTGGTTTACCGGCACATCGAATAGGTGACTGTAACATGTGAGGGCACCATGTAAGTTTGCATGGTTATTCACACCCGCTTTGTGATCCTCGGCATCAGTCACAAACAAGAGGGGCATATCGAGATTAAAACATGCCATTGAAATGTTCAATGAATCTCAAAGGATCTAGGAGTTTTCATAGATTCAAAACTTAATTTCTTTTTCATTTTTCATGGTGGAAATTAGTGAATCGTCATTCACTTACCTTAAAATGTTTTGCAATTTGGGTTACGGCATCCCTCTCCCGAGTTGTAGAATATTATGTTGGGTCCTAGCCTTAGTATCTCATTTGGGTGATTTACTAAGGACTCAATCAATCAACTAACTTGAATTTGTTTCTCCCGGTTTGTAGATGTCTAAGTTCGACAACTATGGTCCTCCCAAATCCCGTGGAACAAGCATTCCACATGAAGATGGTATTCCACGATTCGATCGAGGAACAAGAAATCATGCTTCACTTCCTCCACCTCCTCCAATTTTTCTCCCTAACCCACAAGATCAAAAAATTGAAAGGTTCAATATCACTAAAGCCCTATTGGAAATGAAACATGAAGATGGTAAACCCGTGTGTGCCCACATTCTAGGAATGAAATCACACATTGAGAGGTTGATAATCTTGGGTGTGTCATTCCCAGATGAGTTGGTTGTGAATTGGGTTTTGCAGTCACTTCCTGAGTCATATAATGAGTTCAAAAGAAAGTATTATATGATGGATCATGACGACAACCTCATTGACCTAACTTACATGCTCATTGCTGCTGAATCAGAAATGATTTGGCAAAGCAATGGAGCGTATTTGTTGGGAAAGTCAACCGACCATGCTTCCAAGGACGTTTTAGGAGAACCGACCTGCGTTTGCTGCCAAAAGAAAGGGCGTTGGATACAAGTTTGCCCAAAGAGCCTGAAGAGTCCAGAAGAAGGGAGAGTCAAAGTGTATGGCTGCGCTTCAGGTAAAATCCACTATCTAACTCCGTTAAGTTCCTATTCATTGATTCTTAATACATCATGTGATAAGATTGCATTTGAATGTTTTGCAGGATCGGTGAAAAGAAAGGAAGCTTGGTGAAAGAGCAAGATGAATCTAATCAAAAGGAATGGATCTTGATCGCATGGACTTGAAGATTAGATTTTAAGCTTAGATAGTTATGATAGAGTTGTTAGAAATTTGAAATACATAGTTTTCAATGGATTTTGCATTGTAAGGACAAATGTTTTCCGCTGCTTTTATAAATAAAATAAATTTTCGTTTGACTTATTTATTTGTTTATTTCCTTGCAATGACATCGTTATGAAAATTGGTGTTTGCATATTTCTACACAAATGGATATGATTCTTATTTATGGTGTTTATGGAAAAGTCGAGAATTTACCAAATAGGGAGAGTTTCTCATCGCCCAAGTTTCAATTGGACAGAAATTTGGAATCATGCAACTTGGTTGCACGAAGAATGAGAAATTTCATATTTGGAAATTAGACTAATTCATTGACAAAGTGTCAAGTGAAGGACTAGGAGATTGAGTACACAAAGTTGTGTGTTGATCAAGTCCACCATAAGAGTAACAAAGATATTCGTCATGATTTACTAAAGGTTTAGTAAATATGATTATACTTATGAGATTAAGTGTAATTTGGAATTGATTAAAAAGGTTTAAATCAATGGCAGAACGAATAAGAAGAATCAAGTAGGCAGAAAGATAAAAGGTTCTCCATTCTAAGAAGAAGGGAGAGTACCTTTTATGTTTTATGATAGGTCTTAATGATTAAGAACCATATCTCAAATGATCCTCTAAGTGAGTCTTTGTACAATTGTATGTTTAAGAAGAGGAATCAAGAATTGAATAAATGGTTAAATCAAGAAGTCAATCATACTTCGTTCCAAAACAAGTCTTAGAGTTAAGATTATGACAATGAGTGACAAGTATTAAAAGGTTTATAACGTTCATCAAATGTGGAAAGTTGTGATGTCTTGGATAAGACAAAGACCAACTAGGACCATTTTATGAAGTGTTATGTTTTGATAAAAACTACACTAACTCTTGAATATTTGTTTGTCAAGAAATGTTTATTGACAAGAGAATCTTATATGTCAAGGAGTCAGTGGGAGTCTTAATGGTCTTGAAAGGTTTCAAGAACAAATCAAATAAACCTTATCGATCATCACTAACACACGAGTTGAGGTTAACAACCTATCGTGTTGACATTATTTTGTTTCTGTGCTATTCCAATTGAGTTAATTATGCATGTGAGTCCTATGAGTTCTCATTTGAATGCATAAAAGGCAAGGAACTTGATCAATGAAAAGTACATTGATAGGAAAAGGTGAGTTGCTTAACTACTTGGTGGACATGGTGGGCAGTCGTGCTACCATAAGGCAAGAAATCAAGATTAAGAAAGTTCGATCCATATGAGTTTGAATTTGTCGTAAACCTTGGTTTTAACAAATTCACATGGATAGGAACACATACACCGTTTAAATCTAAGTGTCATAAGATTTCCTTCTTCATGAAAATGATTGTGAGGAAATGCTTTCACTAAGAAAGATTTTTAAAAGATAGTGATTGTAAAATTGCATTCTCAAATTCGATTATGGTTACGGTATCCCTTTCCATGATTTGAGTTGTTAGGTTTGGCAATTAGTCTTAATTGTTTAGACACACATATGAACTATCTAAGGCAAAGGTGTATAAGTTCAAGAAGCTTTGATAAAATATTATCAAAGCACTAAGTATTAGAAACATGGACTTAAGAAATTCAATAGGTATTGTTTTTTCTGAAAGTTAAGATGTTTATGAATACATGTCGAAGCTAGTGGGAGCATAAGTGTTATGTTTTATAATAATCATCATGATTGTGGGAGCATAAATGTTATGATTGTATGATTATTAAGGAAAGTATTGCAAGTTGGCAATATTAATTATAGAAAACAAGAGTCATTCTTTGCAAAGTTGTAAGGATGGAATAGTTGTTTTGCTATAATTAAGGGAGAGAATATTATGCTTCATTTTAAATCTAAAGGCTTAGGTTGTGGAATATTAATAAATTTAGTCAAAACTACATAGCGTGTTCTTAAAATTTCGATTATGATTACGACATTCCTCTTCACAATTCGAATTTTGAGAACATAGCAAATAAAACATTATGGCAAAAGATTGATAAAGTATCAAATCTTTATGTAAGACATTTTGCATCGTGTCCCATACGCTTCGAGTACAGGATCGATTACAAATGCTATAATATTTGACCATTCTAAAAATTTTCAAATGTTTAGCGCATTTAGAGGGAAAAAGGACTAGAATCGGTTTTTGACCAAAATAATTAAACAACTATCAAAGGATAATCCAAAGTTCGCCTAGGATTGGTTGCTTGTGAGTATTTGGAAGTATAGTATTGGATGGACCATACCGACATTATTATATAGATAATATTCTATTGAGAATGAGTTGTCATATGTTAAGTATGGAAAGTTTTCCATATTGGGAATTGAATATTGAAAATCTATGTCTAGATTAGAATTTTTTTTTTTGCAAAAGGATGTTCAAAGGAATGTACTTTGAGTAAGAGACATCATATCTAAGGAATTGTATTGCAACACTCTCCGATAGAAGACTTTGTAATATCATTGGCAATAGTCTTTGTGACTTTGGTGCAGTGACATTACGAAAGGATCATTGCATAAAATGTTAGAATCTAGCATATTCTATAAGTAGCAAGAATTTGATATTCTTTCACTTATGAAAAAAGGATTTGGAGTTGTAAAATGAGAATGATTGGAAATGTGTTCAATTTGATCTATTTCACAAAGTAAGAACCATAGGTAAACATTATGTGCATGCGAAGGAGCATGGGACAAGTGTAATAATTCAAGTAAGAAGTTGATTACCCGAAACGACAAATAATGAGTAATCGATATGGTGATAAATAAAAGGTGTTTTATTTATGCTCAAAGGGTTGAGGCCATATGGGATTAGTATTATTCGTGTGTTTCACTTTGCATGTTTTGACTTCCTGAATAATTTAATTGATTAAGAACAGTCAAATTATTCGAACGGGCCACAGTCGTTCATATGTTGGAAGTAGGTATGAATGAAGACTGTCATGAATTGGTGTGTGGATTGTCTAAAGAGTGTTAGACATAAGCTAATGTTTGCTGCAACGTTCATGAGTGCTTATGAATATGAATTTGAGACGATAACTTGGATCACTCCATGGATTGTATTACGAGTGATTGGTGAGACGATAACATCTTATATTCTTGAAACTGAGATGCGTGAGTTGTATCTTGCTAATCGGTTGCACATTGATAATATGAAAACGCACTAGTAACTTGGTGTCATAAAACATATTGTTGTGTATGATTCGGTAAGTGAGTGCAAGCGAGCATTGAATCAAAGTTCATCCGTTCCTTTTATCCAAAATAGGATAAAAGCGATATCTTTGGGCCCCTCGATGGTTTAGTGATGACAAACGTAAATGCTCGGCCGGGCTAGGGCTAATTTGATTTGTTCAATTAGTCAGTCGTCATAAATCGGGAATCGAGAAATAGTACAAAGAGAATGATTTAAAATCATGTCTCATACGATATCTAGAATGGAGGAATATATGATCCCTTATCTAAAGGACACGCGTATCTGATAGGATCAGAGTTGACAACGACTTTGGAAAGCTACGATTGCAGATCAGGATCTGAAGTCATATGCATAATAGTTATTAGACTTATACAAGTGGGAGACTGTTGGATTAGTGTCTAAGTCCATAACTATTTTGGTATGTACTTGACCCGATGGTGCATGGTCATTTTTGGTTACCTTTACCAAAGTAACTTGATAGGATGAATTATGGAGAGAAAGGATTAAATATGATTTATTAATATATTATGAGAATAATATATTAAAGGAGAAATCATATTGTTTAATTAATATTAGTCAAGAATTAATTGGTAATTAGTTTTGTGACTAAAAGAGATTAATTAAACTTAAGGGACTGGAATTATAATTATAAGATAATTGCAATTTGGGCTATGAATTGCCTTATATTAAGGAGTGGACGAATTCTATGGGGAAACCCATGAGAAACCGTCCAAGGCCTTAAGGAAATGGGGTCCATGGGTTGCTTAGGGCTTAATCATCCAAATTAGGGTTTCCTTGTTAGATAACCCTAATAGCCTAACTATATATATATATATATATATATATATATATATATATATATATATATATATGTATATATATCCCTTATGACCTAAAAACGTGGCTAAGCATCCTTCTAGGGTTTCACACGTTTGAGGGCAGCCTCCATCCTCTCTCCTCTTCATCCTCTTACTCTTGGTGTTTGTGAACCATTAGAGGAGTAACATGTGTGACTCTAAGCTTTCTAAAGTCAATACAAGGAGGAATTGGATTGTTATTGCTACATAACAATCAAGGTAATGTCTTAAACCCATTCTTATGTTAATATGATTACTTGTATGATAGAATTAGGGTTTATAGTCTTGGATAACTTGCATGTACAATAAAGAAACTTAGATCCAAGCATTAGGGTTTGTATGAGCACATAGGATGTTCTTATGACCAAAAACCCATCAGTTCTTTGTCAAAAAAATCGAAAATCGGGAAACAACTGCAGGACCAAAAGTAAGACATAGTTCCATGTATTTGTCCAGCTGATATCTAGAACAGAGGATTATATGATCACTTATCTTAAATGGCGTATCATCATCCTCTCAGTTCCGTGAGACCTTGAAAGAGCTACAATTGCTAAGTGGTTTCTGAAGTCATACTTGCAGTTATAGTTATTAGACTCATCCAAGTAGGAGACTGTTGGATAAGGTGTCTAAGTCCATAACTATTTCTGGTATGTACTTGACCCGGTTTGGCATGGTCCATTTGGGTTGCATGGCATCATGCATTTGGATAAACTAAAATGAGAGAAATAACACTTAAGGTTTATTAATATATTATAAGTTCTAATATATTAATAATATTATTTAATTCGTATTGATCAAGAATTAATTTGGAATTAATTAAGTGATCTAAAGGAGACTAATTAAATATATGGGTTGATTGTGTTAATCATACATACTTATGTAGTAGGCTAATTCTTAATGGATTATCAAGTTAGGCTAAAACCCATAGGATGCTCCATGGTGTTTATAGAACCCATGGGTCATGGAAATGAAAAGTCATGACAATTAGGGTTTACATGATGTAACCCTAATTGGAACACACTATATAAGTAACACTTTGTTCACCAAAATCGGCCACTAAGTAATAAAGGTGAGGGCTAGCCGATTTCAAGAAGTGTTCCATTTCTCTATAAGTTATTCCAAGTGCCTTTGGTGTTGTATGGGGCATTTGAGGCATCAAACTTGAGGTGCTAGGCTTACAAGGTTTTCAAGGAATCCAAACTACTACAAGGTATGTTTTCTTGCTTACTTTTATGTTTAACAGTTCCCCATGTATGCTAGATAGGATATAAACCTTGGAAATTAAATTTGCATGTATCATAGTAAAACATAGACCCAAGGTTTCTAGGGTTGCATGTAAATCTTAGGAGTGTTAGAATGCTCAAAACCCTTCATACATAATTACTTCTCGGGATCGCCCCAACATCGGACCGAAGTCCGGAAACATATAAACTGCATTGGGCTAACCCCGAAATCGGGCTCACCCCGACATACTCTACTACTTAAATGGGCCGGCCTTGGTGCCTTAGACCCGTTCCTACTGGAGGAAAAACTCACCTCTCACTGCTAAAGTCCTGCTGACAAAACCCTAGCTGCTGGATGACAGATTCCCGAATCCGTCAATCATCAAAATAACACGCAATTAATAATTGGGTCGTAACACATATACCCATAAGTCCATGCTTGGGGTAAAAGACTGCTTTACCCCATTCAAGCTCAAGGCCCAACAAAAGGCCCAAAAGTCTAATAATGAACCAAGGCCCAACTATGGCCCAATTTTCCCAATTGGGACCAAGTCTCTACATGGTCTTGATCAAAGGCCCAACCATTTAGTCCAGTCCAACATTTGACATTCTAATGGCCCAATATCATATAACCATCAAGGCCCAAACTATGGCCCAATTTTCCAAATTGGGCTCAAACCCTCATGGGCCTTACCCTAAGTCCATTAAATTATTGTAATCCGTTTGCTTGCTCTTGGATGGTCCATTATTATTATTGGGTTGTATAGTGTTGCGTCATGGGCTCGGTCCTTAGCCCACTTTTGTACCCCGGTTTGGGCCTGTCCAACTGTGCATTATTTTATTCTAGGGTTTTTGTATTTAAGGTGCATGCATGCATCCTTAGTAAGTAACGATTTAATGATTTTCTTATCAAAATAGTGTAAAGCTTAGCTCGCCTCTACAATGGAAGTTCTTTATCAAGCTCTGCTGAGGCATGACTATATTTGAATCATAAGCTTCATATTGATTCCATATTGTGTTTTTAATCGTATTGTGATTGAATTGTTTGTTCTTTATCAATATACCTGTGAAAGATCTAAACGATCTAGAGATTTATTCTCATGAATTGGTATCAGAGCAGGAGGCTGTGTAATTCATACATGAAACGACCCAAAAATACAACCCAAAAATTTCGTTTTTCAATATAATCAAAACCATAATATGAGTACCATAACATAAAAAAAACATACGCGATGTATCCCAAATCATAATAAAATACTGTGCGGAAAACTGTATCATACTATATCAAATCCAAAACAACTAAAACCATCCCCAGGATAAAAGCTAAGCTGTGGTGTGTGCGATGCTATCACCCCGAGCTCTTCCCTTTGCTTGCGGAAGTACCTGAAACCAAAACTGAAACTGTAAGCACGAAGCTTAGTGAGCTCCCCCAAACTACCACATACCATACAATAACATATAACACATATTGGGCCTCGCCCACTGCATCGGGCCGAAGCCCGGAAACTGCATCGGACCGAACTCCGGAACTGACTGGGACCTTGTCCCCTGCATCGGACCGAAGTCCGGAACTAACTGCATCGGACCAAAGTCCGGAACTGACTGGGACCTTGTCCCCTGCATCGGACCGAAGTCCAGAACTAACTGCATCGGACCGAAGTCCGGAACTGACTGGGACCTTGTCCCCTGCATCGGACCGAAGTTCGGAACTAACTGCATCGGACCGAAGTCTGGAACTAACTGCATCGGACCAAAGTCCGGAACTAACTGCATCGGACCGAAGTCCGGAACTAACTGACTGAACATGGCATGGTATAACACATCAACTAGCATGAACACATATACGACATACTACATCGGGCCGTAGCCCGGAACACATAACACTTAACGCATAAAACATAGCACACAAATCCTGTTCGAGCCACGAAGGCGTCAAACATACTAGCTACTGCATCGGACCTAAATCCGGAAACTACTGCTAACTGAACGGGCCGGCATTGTGGCCTTAGACCCGTTCCTACTGGAAGGAAACTCACCTCGTAAGCCGGCTGCTGAGTGTGTGGCTCGGGAAGCTAACGGCTGCTGCTCCTGAGTCTCCTGGGCTACAAGTCCATAAACACACTCAATCAAATACTAAACACTGCGCTTGGGGTAAAATGACTCTTTTACCCTTGGTCAAAATCAACTCTCTTTGGGCTGACTCGCCGAGTTGGGCCGCCCAACTCGCCGAGTCCTACTCTCACTTCTCAGTTCTACTCGCTGCTACTCGTCGAGTGTGGCATCGACTCGACGAGTACCCTCTTGATCCAAGAACTCAGACAATCTTCATCCGACTCGCCGAGCCGGATGAACAAACTTGACGAGTTGTTCTTGATCTTAAGAAGATTGCCTTGGACTCGCCGAGTTGTATGAACAACTCGCCGAGTCCCTCCATCACTGAGTCTACCCTCAACTTGCTGAGTCCACTCTCTAACTCACTGGATCCACTCGACACTGATAAAAACGAAGGAATCGGGAACTCGCGACCCAACTCACCGAGTCGTTCTTCCCGACTCGCCGAGTTGCCGCCATGCAACTGATTTTTACTCGATTTTGTTTGAATCCAACACATACAATTGATAGATCTGAGTCCAATAAGCTGATTTACCACGTAAAGTTTCCATCTTTACGTGTACAACCTCATGAATAAGGGAAATAAGGCTAAAAGATGCACAAAATGGGTAGATATATGGTTAATATGCAAAGTAACTCCAAAAAGGCAGTAGATCTGGGCTCTACAACACCCAATCATTCAGATCTAAAGATATCTCGACTTATTAAGGCATTTATGCAATCATAAGGCTTGGAACAAGCATCAACTAGATCTTAGAAGAGCTTTAATGGAGGTTTAAAGCATATAACAAGAGGGGAAATCCGAAAATACCTCAAATAACTCAGATTTGCCCTTGGATCTTTGCACTACAACTCTTCTCCTTGCTCCTTTCGTCTTCTCCTTCTTCAGACCTTCACAAAATGGCACAAAAACACTTATAAGCTCTCAAGGGAGGATTAGGGTTCTTTGTCACAGTGTTCTCAGGGTGAGGGAGGCGAGAATGGGGCTATAAGGTGACTTAAATAGTGGGCAACCCGGGGATTTAGGGTTTCACCCAGACGGATGGACTCGCCGAGTCAGGGATATGGACTCGCCGAGTCCCCGGCTCACGCGTGCTCGAAGTCGCGACCCTACTCGGCGAGTCAGGCTATGAACGCGCCGAGTCCCTCATGCAAAACTTACAACAATTACCAATAAATTAACATATCGGGAACGGGTCGTTACAATTCTCCCCCACTTGTCTTAGACTTCGTCCTCGGCGAGTCAGGCTCTCATCTCCTCCTCAGCCTCCCACGTCCATTCAGACCCCTTCTGGTGCTGCCACTGCACCTTCACTAGCTGAATTACCTTGTTCCTCAAGGTCTTGATCTTCCGTTCCAGAATCGCGACCGGCCTCTGAATATAATTCAGGCTGCTATCAACCTGAATGTCCTCTAGGGGAACGACTGCTGTCTCATCCACCAAACACTTCCTTAACTGCGACACGTGGAAGGTGTTGTGTATCTGACTAAGCTCCTCGGGAAGATCCAATCGATAAGCAACCCGACCCACCCGGGCCAAAACCCTGAAAGGACCAATAAATCTAGGGCCCAATTTGCCCCGCTTCCGGAACCTGATGACACCTTTCCAAGGTGAGACTTTCAGAAGAACCATATCTCCCACCTGGAACTCCAAGTCCGAACGCCTCCTGTTGGCGTAGCTCTTTTGCCGACTCTGCACAGTCTGCAGCCTACTACGGACCTGCTGGATCAACTCAGTCGTCTTGAGCACCATTTCGGTGCTCCCTATGACTCGCTGACCGACCTCGCCCCAACAAATCGGGGTCCTGCACTTCCTGCCATATAACATCTCAAAAGGAGGTCGATTAATGCTCGCATGATAATTGTTGTTATACGAGAATTCCGCTAACGGAAGATACGTATCCCAACGGCCCCCAAAATCTAGAACACATGCCCTAAGCATGTCCTCAAGAGTCTGAATCGTTCTCTCGCTCTGCCCGTCAGTCTGAGGGTGGAAAGCGGTGCTGAAATGGAGACGAGTACCCATCTCGTCGTGGAACCGCTTCCAGAATCTGGACGTGAAACGAACATCTCGGTCCGACACCACCGATACCGGCACTCCATGACGTGCCATAATCTCCTGCACATAGATATCGGCTAACTTTTCCGCCGATATACTCTCCTGAATCGGAATAAAATGAGCACTCTTCGTCAACCGATCCACTACTACCCATATCGAGTCCACTCCACGTGCGGTCCTGGGGATTTTGGTGACAAAATCCATGGTGATATCCTCCCATTTCCACACGGGAATGTCTAACGGCTGCATCTTGCCGTGAGGTCTCTGGTGCTCCGCCTTGACCTTCCGGCAGGTCAAACATCTCTCAACATACCAAGCGACATCCCGCTTCATGCAGGGCCACCAATAATCAGGTCGAAGATCTCGATACATCTTCGTCGCTCCTGGGTGGATAGAAAATCGAGACTTATGAGCCTCGTCCATCAATACTTGCCGTACCCCACCCCAGTACGGTACCCACACCCTACCATGAAGCATCAACAAACCCCGACTGTCGTAATCAAATGAAGCTACTCGGCCCACTATCCTCTCACACTTCTGCCTCTCCTCCTTGAGGCCCTCCATCTGAGCCTCCTTGATCCGCTCCAAGAACGGAGTGATCACTGTCATCCTCATACACAGATCTCTGATAGGGGCCGTCGACACCTTGCGGCTCAGGGCGTCGGCCACCACATTGGCCTTCCCTGGATGATAAAGGACTCACAGTCATAGTCCTTCAGCATGTCCAACCATCTCCTCTGCCTCATGTTCAAACTCGGCTGATCCATAAGATATCGCAAACTCTTGTGATCCGTGTATATAGTACAGCGGACCCCATAAAGGTAATGTCTCCAAATCTTGAGGGCAAATACAACTGCCCCCAGCTCCAAGTCGTGGGTAGGATAATTAGCCTCGTGAGGCTTCAACTGTCTCGAGGCATAAGCTACCACATGGCCTCGCTGCATCAATACTGCTCCCATACCTGTGATCGAAGCATCACAATAGACTACGAAGTCCTCTACTCCCTCTGGCAAGGTAAGGATCGGAGCCTCACACAATCTCTGTCTAAGAGTCTCGAACGCCGCCTGCTGCTCAGGCCCCCAACGAAAAACCACCAACTTCTTGGTTAGTCGGGTGAGCGGAACTGCTATCTTGGAGAAGTCCCGAATAAATCTCCGATAATACCCTGCCAGCCCTACGAAGCTCCGAATCTCAGATGGAGACCTCGGGACCTCCCACTGCATCACGGCCTCAATCTTGGCCGGATCTACCAAAATACCCTTCTGGTTGACGAGATGACCAAGAAACTGCACCTCGTGCAACCAAAACTCACACTTGGAGAACTTTGCGAAAAGTCTCTCCCTCCTCAAAGTCTCCAACACCTCCCGCAGGTGCTCCTCGTGCTGCCCCTGTGTCTTGGAATATACCAAGATGTCATCTATGAGTACTATCACCGATCGATCCAGCATCGGTCTGCACACGCAGTTCATGAGATCCATGAACGCGGCTGGGGCATTGGTGAGCCCAAATGGCATCACCACGAACTCATAATGACCATACCGGGTCCTGAAAGCAGTCTTCTGCACATCCTCATCTCTAACCCTCATCTGATGATAACCGGAGCGTAGATCGATCTTGGAGAACCAAGATGCTCCCTGAAGCTGATCAAACAAGTCATCTATCCTCGGAAGTGGGTAACGGTTCTTCACCGTTACTTTGTTCAACTCCCGATAATCAATGCACATACGATGCGACCCATCCTTCTTCCTCACAAATAAGATTGGCGCTCCCCAAGGCGAACTGCTCGGCCGAATGAAACCCTTGTCTAACAGCTCCTGAAGCTGTGTAGACAACTCCTGCATCTCAGGGGGAGCGAGTCAATACGGTGCTTTGGCTATCGGAGTCGCACCAGGAACTAGGTCGATCCTGAACTCAACCTGCCTCTCTGGAGGTATCCCCGGCAAATCCTCGGGAAACACATCCGGGTAGTCACGAACAATAGGAACATCATCAATCGTCGTCTTGCCCTTCTCCCCGGCATCCAAGACGTAAGCTACAAAACCGACGCAACCCTGCTGAACATAGCGCCTCGCCCTTGCGGCGGAACAAAAGGTCGGTCCTCGCTGGGGCCTCTCGCCCTGAATCACTATCTCTCCCCCACTGGAAGTGCGAACCCTCACTAGCTGAAGTTCACAATCAATCACCACTCCATTGGGGCTTAGCCAATCCATGCCCACAATAACTTTATTCCCACGCAGGGGAATAGGAACCAGGTCCACTGAAAACTGCTCATCAAATATCTGAAAGGAACACCCTCTATGTACTCTGCCGACCCTCACGGTCCTATCATCTGCTATCTCAACCTCTAATGGACAATCCAGCTCCCCTGGAGCTCTGCTAAATCTCTTGCTAAGCGCAAGCGATACAAATGATCGGGTAGCCCCCGAATCGAACAATACCAAAGCAGAGATGCCGTTCACCGAGAACGACCCCGTCACCACATCAGGAGTCGCTCGCGCCTCCTCTGCTGTCATCTGAAATGCCCTGCTCTTCGCCACTGGCGCATCAGATCGACCCTGCCGGCCATCCGTAATCCTCAAGGTGGCAGGGGCAGGTGCAACCACCTTCCCTGCTGCAGCTAAACTGGGACACTGGGACTTTTTATGTCCCCTCTGATTGCACTGAAAGCAAATCAGATCTGATGTTGTAACCGTAGTAGCAGGGGCCGTACAATCCCTACTCAAATGCCCAGTTCGACCGCACTTGTAGCAACCGGAACTCCCTGCCTTGCATGCCCCCTCGTGCAATCTCCCACACTTGCCACACCGACCGTGGCTCTGCTGACCCCTGGACCTATGATCTGAAACCTTGGGCTTTTTTCCCACACTGCCTGAACCCGAAACCGCCTCCGGTTTCCTCTTCTTCTCCATCTCGAGATCAATCTCCCTCTCCCTGGCTCTAGCAATCATGTCGTCCAGCGTTTTACAACTGGACCGGCTCACAAACATGCGGATGTTACTCCGCAACATCTCATGATAACGGGCCTTCTTCATCTCCTCATCGGCTGCATACTGTGGAACAAGAAGAGCCCTCTCCCTGAACTTGGCGGTGATTTTCGCCACTGTCTCGGTAGTCTGGGTAAGGTCCTGAAACTCCCTAGCTAACTGCTGCACCTCAATGACTGGTGCAAACTCCGCCCTGAACCTGGTAGAGAAATCAGCCCAGGTCATGGCATCCAATGCCGCATCGTCCCCGATGGCATGTCCGACCTCCTCCCACCAATCCCGTACCCTATCCTTCAGAAGACAGGACGCTAATCTGACCTTGTCCCCTTCGGGACACCTGCTAGTGCGGAAAGCGTTGGCCACATCCGCCAACCATCTAGTACTCGCTATGGGGTCCCGCGCCCCATGATAGTCTGGAGCCCCGCATGCCCTGAACTCCCTGAACGTAAGTGTGCGGGACCCCATCACGGCCGCCATCTCAGCACGGAAAGTACTCAATCTCTCATCCATCAGCTCTAAAATACCCTCCTTGATCGAACCGAAGATCACAGGAGTCTGCTCCAGTATGATGCGGGTAACCTCAGAAGAAAGGAACTCTCTAGTCTGCTCATCCATCTGCCCGACCTCCGGGCCTGATCCCGATCCTGATCCCCCTCCGGCATCTGAGCTGCCGACTGCTGGTCTCGGATGCAAAACTACCATTCTGAAACATATCATAACAACATCAGAACACTGAAATATCTCAAGGGATCATGACACTGCTACTAGCTTCCTGGTCTTGTCTTGGCCTTCCTTGATTCGAGTACGGATCCTCTGCTTTCAGTAGTACGGGCCCATACTACCTTCCACATCTATCCGTACTTTCCTCAAGAACTGCCTTGACTCCACCAAGTCACTTCTACTACTGCTATTCTCTGCTACTCTCATCCTAGGCTTGCCCTAGGGAAACCTCAAGCTCAACACGACTGGTCCTCAGCTGCTGTAGGTCTCCTCATAATGCCAGTTAGCCACCACCTAAACACCATCACATGTGATGAGGATCAGATAATCCTTCAAGTAAGAGATCCGTCCCTACAACGGTTGGACTCAAACAAGAGCTGCGCAATAGGGCCAGTTCCAGCACTCTGGCATTATTCAAACCTGATCACATGTGGTGTGACGTGTTCACATAATGGCTAACTCCCATTACTCAGAACCCCATCAAGCACGAAGCAAGCAGCATTCGGATAAGGGAAACAGACTCAGGCCAAACTATTCTCATAACAAGAAACTGCACTAGCATAGGATGCTAAGCTTCCACTAACAGGCATAACCTAATCAGGCTATCCTACTGCTGTCTACTCAGTACTAGCATGCAATACTCATAAAGTTGTAACACATAAGCAGGCACATAAGGCATTCTCCTAGATCCTTAGTCCTATACTAGCATGCTGTTCTACTGAAACTGAAACTGAACAATTAACTTGTATGGGTAATTTGGGAGTACTTACTTGAGCTCGGCTGACCGCATGCACACACCTCTATCTTGTTAAAAACAATTCTTTCTTTCTAAGTGCTTTCAAAATTCTTTTTGGTAAAACATTTTTATTTTACTAAAATCTTTTATTTCCCTTAGTTTGAGTTCAGATACACCCGGAAGTGTATCCGAATCCCTCAAACCAGGGCTCTGATACCAACTTGAAACGACCCAAAAATACGACCCAAAAATTTCGTTTTTCAATATAATCAAAACCATAATATGAGTACCATAACATAAAAAAAAAACATACGCGATGTATCCCAAATCATAATAAAATACTGTGCGGAAAACTGTATCATACTATATCAAATCCAAAGCAACTAAAACCATCCCCAGGATAAAAGCTAAGCTGTGGTGTGTGCGATGCTATCACCCCGAGCTCTTCCCTTTGCTTGCGGAAGTACCTGAAACCAAAACTGAAACTGTAAGCACGAAGCTTAGTGAGCTCCCCCAAACTACCACATACCATACAATAACATATAACACATATTGGGCCTCGCCCACTGCATCGGGCCGAAGCCCGGAAACTGCATCGGACCGAACTCCGGAACTGACTGGGACCTTGTCCCCTGCATCGGACCGAAGTCCGGAACTAACTGCATCGGACCGAAGTCCGGAACTGACTGGGACCTTTTCCCCTGCATCGGACCGAAGTCCAGAACTAACTGCATCGGACCGAAGTCCGGAACTGACTGGGACCTTGTCCCCTGCATCGGACCGAAGTCCGGAACTAACTGCATCGGACCGAAATCCGGAACTAACTGCATCGGACCAAAGTCCGGAACTAACTGCATCGGACCGAAGTCCGGAACTAACTGACTGAACATGGCATAGCATAACACATCAACTAGCATGAACACATATACGGCATACTACATCGGGCCGTAGCCCGGAACACATAACACTTAACGCATAAAACATAGCACACAAATCCTGTTCGAGCCACGAAGGCATCAAACATACTAGCTACTGCATCGGACCTAAATCCGGAAACTACTGCTAACTGAACGGGCCGACATTGTGGCCTTAGACCCGTTCCTACTGGAAGGAAACTCACCTCGTAAGCCGGCTGCTGAGTGTGTGGCTCGGGAAGCTAACGGCTGCTGCTCCTGAGTCTCCTGGGCTACAAGTCCATAAACACACTCAATCAAATACTAAACACTGCGCTTGGGGTAAAATGACTCTTTTACCCTTGGTCAAAATCAACTCTCTTTGGGCTGACTCGCCGAGTTGGGCCGCCCAACTCGCCGAGTCCTACTCTCACTTCTCAGTTCTACTCGCTGCTACTCGTCGAGTGTGGCATCGACTCGACGAGTACCCTCTTGATCCAAGAACTCAGACAATCTTCATCCGACTCGCCGAGCCGGATGAACAAACTTGACGAGTTGTTCTTGATCTTAAGAAGATTGCCTTGGACTCGCCGAGTTGTATGAACAACTCGCCGAGTCCCTCCATCACTGAGTCTACCCTCAACTTGCTGAGTCCACTCTCTAACTCACTGGATCCACTCGACACTGATAAAAACGAAGGAATCGGGAACTCGCGACCCAACTCACCGAGTCGTTCTTCCCGACTCGCCGAGTTTCCACCATGCAACTGATTTTTACTCGATTTTGTTTGAATCCAACACATACAATTGATAGATCTGAGTCCAATAAGCTGATTTACCACGTAAAGTTTCCAACTTTACGTGTACAACCTCATGAATAAGGGAAATAAGGCTAAAAGATGCACAAAATGGGTAGATCTATGGTTAATATGCAAAGTAACTCCAAAAAGGCAGTAGATCTGGGCTCTACAACACCCAATCATTCAGATCTAAAGATATCTCGACTTATTAAGGCATTTATGCAATCATAAGGCTTGGAACAAGCATCAACTAGATCTTAGAAGAGCTTTAATGGAGGTTTAAAGCAATAACAAGAGGGGAAATCCGAAAATACCTCAAATAACTCAGATTTGCCCTTGGATCTTTGCACTACAACTCTTCTCCTTGCTCCTTTCGTCTTCTCCTTCTTCAGACCTTCACAAAATGGCACAAAAACACTTATAAGCTCTCAAGGGAGGATTAGGGTTCTTTGTCACAGTGTTCTCAGGGTGAGGGAGGCGAGAATGGGGCTATAAGGTGACTTAAATAGTGGGCAACCCGGGGATTTAGGGTTTCACCCAGACGGATGGACTCGCCGAGTCAGGGATATGGACTCGCCGAGTCCCCGGCTCACGCGTGCTCGAAGTCGCGACCCTACTCGGCAAGTCAGGCTATGAACGCGCCGAGTCCCTCATGCAAAACTTACAACAATTACCAATGAATTAACATACTGGGAACGGGTCGTTACAATACACATCTCTTCTGTGGAAGAAGTTATTAGGGTTTTTCTGCATTGATTGATATTAATTGAGCCGTTATTCCAAATTGGAGTATCTCATTAATTGTCAATCTTGCCCTAATGATAAATTACAAGTCTGATCATAAATAGGTTATCAATCAAACATCATCACAATGTCTATGGATGATTCGCAATCCAATCCAATCAACATCTCCAACAGTATTGGATCAACAATAAGGATTCCAATCCTATACACTCAGGATTATGAAGTCCGGACGCACCACTTCGAAGATTATGTAATCAGCTCAGAGGATAATGGGTACTTGATCTGAGAAGAAATCACAGTTGGTCCGTTTGCTCATTCAAGCACTTCAAAGATTGTCAAAACTCAGAAGGAGTACAATCAGCTCGTGAATGATGTGAAAGACATTCCTCAAGACGAGAAAGAGAAGTTTCAGTGCAACATCAAAGCCTTAAGAAGGATTAGGTTTGCTTTACAATCGGATACCTTTCAATTGGTAAGTTCATGTGCTACAACAAAAGAGATATGGGATAGGTTAAAGGAATTATATTCTACTAATGAAGATCTGGAACATTCGATTCAAACCTTGCTACTTTCTGAATTTGGTGATTTCAAACAAAAGCCCAAAGAGAAACTCATTCAGGCCTTTGATCGGTTTAATCATCTTTTCAGTAAGATGATAAAACATGGGACCGAAAGGAAGGTTATTGAGCAGAAGGTTACCTTTATGATCAGTCTTAGACCCGAATGGATGGCGTTTGTATCCACAGTGAAGGCACATGAACAGTTCAAATCATAATCTTTGGCGAAAGTGGTGGGAATTTTGAAGTCCCATGAAAGTGCGGTGTCAAAGGAAACGAACGTGGTTTCGGGCTTAGGTTCGTTGGCTCTTATTTCAAAAGGAAAAAGTGATGTTGAAGAGGAAGAAGAATTAGATCTTGTTGACCATGATCTAACTCGTGAAAAGTATGCCCTGATGGTTTCCAATCCAAGAAAGTTTATCAAAAGGAAGTTCCCAGCCAACAAGAACCGAAACTAACAGGGAAGTTATAGTTCCGAAAAGGTGAAGGAGTAACCGAAGATGAGTTCAAAGTTAGAAGAATCCAAGAAGGAAACGAAGATTGGTGGTGACTCTGGTTTTGATTGCCATTATTGTGGAGGCAAGAATCACTTTTCCAAAGACTGCATGCTAAGGAAAAGGTCTGAAAAGGTTGATGAAGATGACGAGGAAGCAAACCTCCTAAGACGATTGAAGGAGATCAAGAAAAGGAAATCAACAGCTAATAATAACACCATGAATGCTTTGATTGTACAGGATACAGATGACAATGTTGAATTTGGTGGAGTGCAGGTGTGGTCCACAGATTCAGAGGACGAAGAGGTGAGAAAGCCGATTCATGGCAAGGCTATGCTGGTGAAAGAAGAAAATGTTGCGGGAAGATGTTTGATAGTGACAGAAGGTGTATCACAGATGCGAGGATACACAACAAATGGTGGGCTGGAAGATGAGAAGGAGCGAGAGGACATGTGTTTCACTGCGAAACCTGTCAGTGCACAGATCAACGAATGCGATGAGTTGATCAAGAAGGTACAAAATATTCTTACTTCTCTAAAAATTCTTATTACTAAATATGAAAAGGAACTGAATAGCTTAAAATCTAAATTTTCTAGTTTAAGTAGTAGTCTTACCCAAACTCGTGTCACAAACTCTAACCTGACTGATCAAATTAGCAGGATATCATCGAAGAGTGAGGAGAGGAGGATCTGGATTGAGTAGAAGGAGAAAGAATTAATTAGGTCTAGGGACGAGTCAATCTATTTGCAACGAGACAATCTTAAGCTTTTAAAATAGCGAAACGTTTTTTGTTTGATTGCGAAAAGACTATATTTTAATATCACTCAATTGCATCTCGATTGTGAAATAGGAAAGAAGATACATCGCATGATTTTAACCTTCCTTGAGTTAAAGGAGGATGAAGTCGATGCTGAAGCTTACAACTGTGAAAATGTTGTATCTTCTGATGAAATCTCTCCTGCCTACAAAATTGGTCTTGACAAAATAGAGTCCTACATAAAGTCATAAGACCATAAGGGCATGCTCAAAAATTTGTTAGATGAAAATGATAAATTGAAACTAAGAACCGAAACTGTGCAGAAATTTGACTCGTTGACTGTCAAATTAAGTTTAGAAAATAAAATTGATGTTGAAAATGCATCTGAACTTAACGAGGATGATGGCATCTATAGAGGATGTAGTGGACTGTTCTGAATTTGTCTAAAGCGAACCCGAACCTAATAAAATCTGATCTCTGAAAACTCCGTTGAGTTCGGTCGCTCATCGACAGACAAGACCAAAATTCTCAAGGAAAAAGCTGTTGCATATCAAAAGTTCAAACCACTCCAAATCAAGTCTACACAGTTCAGGGAGTCACACCTCAACAAACAGCAGAACTGACAGCAATGGTATAGGAAGATAATGCAAATGGATGTGAGGAGTTCTTCTATTCATCACCAATAGATAACGCTGATGAAACAAAAGGCCTATCTCAGAAAACCTCATGGAGAGTGAAGGGTAGATATGTGCTGGAACCACTTAATGAACCTACAAAATATGATGTACCAAGCACAAGTGGTACCAAAACATATTCGGGCAAACCACTGATAACGTCCAGTGAGACATGTTTGTCAAAGAGCGAAAGCCATGCTCAAGTACCGAAGAAAAAGGCCAATATTCATAAAAATCCAAAACAGGTGGCAGAACGAAAACACCAGCGTAATCTAAGATACAAGAAGAATCTCTCAGAAAGAAAACAGTTTTGGCAATCTTAGAATCCTTATTATGTAAGGTATGAAAAGACACGTAAGTCACGAGGAGAACCAAGAAGCAACCGAAAGGAAAGCTTCGATCCTTGCCATGAAAGCAACCGAAAGGAAGGTTTCAGTCCTCGACATGAAAGCTACCAAAAGGAAGGTTTCGGTCCTCGACATGAAAGCAACCGAAAGGAGGGTTTCGGTCCTTAGCAAGTAAGCAACCGAAAGAAATGTTTCAGTCCTCATCATAATAGCAGCCGAAAGGATGGGTTCAGTACCAGGTTCAATCAGAAGAACCGAAGGGAAGAATGTTCTCGTTCTCAACCAAGGAAGAGCAATAATTGACGATCTAATATTGCTTCTAAACCTTATTCTTCTCATTTTCATTCTAATTCTTATTCTTCAAAAGATTTAATGGGGAAAGGAAATCGCTTTCCAGAAGACAACAGATACTCGAAAGAGATCCAAAAGCATGCAGACGTCAAAATTTCAAATCCTACGTCTAAATCAAGCGAATCTAAGTCAAACAAAATCAAAGTTTTTACAATAAAAAGAAAAGATAAAACAACTCTAATAAAAAGAACTTATATGGTTGATGTTTCTCTTACTATTCCCTGTCCTATAAAAGGCTCACAAGGACCCAAGAAACTTTGGGTTCCTAAATTTGCTTGATATTTTGCAGGTTATACATGACGAGTAGTTTGACGAAGAATGGTACATTGATAGTGGCTACTCGCGTCACATGATAGGACGAAGGAAAGAAGTGAGGGAGTTTTGGTCTCTCAAGGACGGTGAAACAGTGAAGTATGACAACAATTCGTTTAGAACTCTCAAAGGCTATGGAATGATTACGAATGGTGATTTTTCAATCAAAAAGGTCGCATACATTGAAGGATTGCAGCACAACCTCATCAATGTATCACAGCTAGTAGTTGGGACCGGATTGAAGGTCTCCTTTGATGATGAAGGCTCAGAGATTGTCGAAAAGAAGTCAAATAACATACTGCTGAAGTCGAAGTGAAAGGGGGAAATGTACCCTTTAAATCTCAATCCAATTCGAGGGAAACCAACAGTTTGCTTGCTAACAAAGGCACACTCAGACGAAGGCTAGTTATGGCATCGAAGGCTCTCTCAGATCAATTTCAAAGATATCAACAACCTGGTACTGGGAGATCATTTTAGAGGTCTTCCAGTTCTCAAATTCGACAAAGAACATCTATGTGCAACTTGTGAAATAGGAAAGCAAAGTCGACAAAGTGATCCTTTTATTATCAACACAAAGGTGATAGAACCATTGGAGCTGTTACATATCGATCTATGTGGTCCCTCCTCTATTGAAAGCATTAGTGGGAACAAGTACATTCTTGTCATAGTTGACGATTTCTCTCACTTCACATGGGTATTTTTCTTGAAGAAAAAAATCAAAGGCAACTCCTAAGATCAAGCTCTTCATAAAGCAAGTAGAGGTTCAACTGCAAAAAGTGGTTCGTAACTTAAGAAGCGACTATTAGGGATGAGCATCGGAACTGGGTACCCACTTTTGGAACCAGAACCACCTTGTCACTGCTAGTTCTAGAATTGGAACTGCCTTAAGCGGCTCTAGTTCTGGTTCCTAAAGTTATGGAACCGCCTTAAGTGGTTCCGGTTCCAATTCTCATTTTTTCGGAACCGCTACCTGCTGGGTACCCGCCGGAACTGGTTTATATATATATATATATATATATATATATATATATATATATATATATATATATAAGTATTTCATATAAATATGTGTTACTTAGACCGGTTTACAATATATTGGTCCGATTATGTCCCTCTTTGGTCCGAATTGATACGATTTGGATTGAACTAAGTTGCGTTTTTATCGACAAAAGTTAACAAAGTTAATGTAACCCGGTTACCTGCTCCCGGAACCGAAACCGCCGGTTCCAGGACTTTAAAGATTTTATGGCTGAGAAGGGAACAACTTACAATTTCTCCACTCCATATACTCCATAGCAGAATGGAATCGTCAAAAGGCGAAACCGATCTCTGTGCGAAGCTGCTCGAACTATGCTAAGCTTCGCTTCCTTGCCTTTATATTTCTGGGCTGATGCTATTGCTGCTGCATGTTACACTCAGAATAGATCGTATCTAAACAATCGATTCTCTATCACTCCTTACGAGATCTTGAACAACCACAAGCCTAATGTTAAGTTCTTTCACATGTTCGGTTCAAGATGCTTTGTCTTCAACTCAAAGGAGAATCAAAACAAGTTTGATGTTAAGGCCGATGAAGGGATCTTTTTGGGCTACTCCTTGAACTCTAAGGCGTATAGAGTTCTGAATAAACACTCAAAGAAGATTGAAGAGATATACTATGTGTTGAGCGTGTCAAACCCAACAAATAAAGGGGTAAAATAACTCCTTAAACACTACTACTATGAACTAATAATGTAGTACAAGGTAAGTAGGGTCGATCCACAGAGACACGGGACAAGTGTTTATACCTTTTTGCGGAAGGTACAATAATGGTCACATAAATGGGGGGTTGGTATGCAAGGATTTAAACAAGAGGATAAAGCAATAACTAAATGATCAATTAAATGAAATAAATTCAGGATTTGTGAGAACTCCAACTCTATGCAAGACAATTTAACAATGTGATTCCAAGGATGAAATGATATCTACTCAATTCCACCTAAATTGGTACTTGAAAGTGTTAACAAGCTCTAACACTTTCCATTCACCACAATAATTAACCAAAACAAGCTCTTTGATTAATCCTAACCTTACTAACCTAATCTAAAAAAGCTCTTAGAATTAGATTGGAAGATTGCATGAAGCTTTATGTGAATGTTCCCAACAACACCCAATACTCCTCATAAGCTCGGGAGTGTAAAAGTGCATGTGAATAAGATTTACACTAAATCCATTCAATAGAAATCAATTTAGTGTTTGTTACTTAGTTCAATTCACAAAACAATTACGGATTTTGCAATTTGATAACTTGAATGACCTAACCCTAATTCAAATGGCCAATAAGAATCACAATTAGAATCAAACATTCAATTGAAACAAAATCAAACTCACTAGGTAGGAATTAGAAGCAAACATCAAATCACATGATTGAAATCACAACTAAAAAGTCAAGACATGAAGTTGGAGAAACTAGGGTTCTAGCCACTCATGACTAGAACATGATCACAAATCTAGAAAATGAAATTAAAGTTCTTACAAAATGAAATCAAATGTTCCCAAGTGTTAATCAACTCCAAAATCCTCTAGAAAATCGCCTTCTTTGCTCCCAAAATCGACACCTTGCTAAAAAGTTGGTTCCCCCCTTTAAGAATGGTGAAAAACTGCTTTAAAACCCACATTTACGTTTACACGGCCCGTGTAAATTAACACTGTCATTTACACGGCCCGCGTAAACACAAAAATATACTGCGTAGAAATCTACGTTTACACGGCCCGCGTAAACGCAAGGCTTCCATTTACACGGCCGTGTAAACGTCTGTAAAGCCAAAATCCTCATTTCTTTGATATCTTGCTCCTCGGTGCTCCCCAAGTCCTGAAATTTTGTCCGCAACTTTTATTTACCTCCTCCAACAATATCTTTCCTCCAAAAGTCCCTAAAATATCACAAAAGTATTTGAATGAAATTGCCTCATGAAAAATCCCGAAAAACATGCAAAATGCATGAGTTTAAGCCTATATGCAATGTACTTTTATAAAATAAAGCTACAAAATGGGTACATGAAATGCACCTAACACTATGTCACTTTTGATGACAATTATGTCAAGAAGTTGAAGACACCTGAAGGTGCAATGTAGGAAATCTTTCTAAAGTCTAGTCAAGTCAATATGCCTATCTCAAATCTTTTTGAGCAATATATGCTTCTCTTTGATGAACCTGGAAAAGCTATCGATTATGAATCCAAGGCCGAAGATAACAAAGTCGACAGTTTGAAGCAAATTATTGACAATGCTGCACAGAAGATGGCAGCTGAACAACCAAAGGCAACTGAAAGGCCTGACTCAAGCGAACCTTCTGGTGACTGTTCTTTTATCCAGGGGGAGGGTTCATCTCTACCAAATAATCAGAGTTCATCATTTCAGGGGGATAATTCATCGTCACAATTATCTAGCTCAACCGAAAGTCCAAACGAAGGGGAACGTTCTGATCCAAAAATTGAAATAATGTCATCATTCGAGGGGGAGAATACAAATGTCAATGATGATGATACACAATCAGAATTGGAAGAAGAAGTCAATGAAGAATTGGATCCCTCTTATGATCCAAATTACCCTCCTCTCATTAAATGGACCAAAGACCATCCTTAAAGTCAAATCATTGGGGAATCTTTAGAAAAGGTATTAACTCGATCACAGATCAAAGCGAAACAAGTTGCACTATTCTCTCAAGTAGAATTTTGCGTGTTCAACTTGTTTGTCTCCAAAGTTGAACCGAAGACCGTGAATTCAGCTCTTGACCATTCTGATTGGGTTCAAGCTATGCAAGACGAGCTGAACGAGTTTGAAAGAAACAAAGTATGGCGTCTAATTCCAACTCTAAAGGATGCTTCGGTTGTCGGTCTCAAAGGGGTATTCAGAAATAAGATGGATAAGGAAGGGAATGTGATTCGTAACACGGCTCGGTTGGTTGTAAAAGGATACTGCCAAGAGGAAGGTATAGATTATGAAGAGACCTTCGCTCCAGTTGCAAGATTAGAGTCAGTTCGAATCTTTCTTGCTTATGCTACACACAAAAAGTTTGAAGTCTATCAAATGGACGTAAAGTGTGCCTTTCTCAACGGAGAACTTGAAGAAACTGTGTACGTTGATCAACCGCCAGGCTTCATGAACGAGAAGCATCCAGATCACTGCTACATTCTAGACAAAGCAATATATGGCTGGAAGCAGGCTCCTAGAGCATGGTATGAAACTCTCACTCGATTCTTAAAAATGTCCAAATTTAAACAAGGTTCAGTTGACCCATTTTCTTTCGTAAGAGAGAGGGTAACCACCTTATGATAGTCCAAATTTATGTTGATGACATCATCTTCGGCTCCACGAATCCTAGCTTAACAGCTGAATTTAGGAAGTTGATGGAAACTAAATTTGAGATGAGCTCAATGGGTCCAATTAACTTTTTCCTTGGCTTAAATATTAGACAGGGACCCGAAGGCATTTTTATCAATCAGGAGGCATATACAAAGACATTTCTTGCCAAGTTTGTCATGATGGGAGACTCCAAAGTGAAAGTTCCTATGGCTTTTGGGACTAATCTTACACCATCTTTGGAAATGCCAGCTACTGACATGATGCTTTATCGTCAGATGATTGGGTCACTAATGTATCTCACTGTCAGCAGGCCTGACATCATGTTCTCAGTCTGCTATTGTGCCCGATTCCAAGCTAACCTACACGAACCTCACATGCTAGCCGTGAAAAACATATTTCGCTATCTGAAGAAAACTTCCTCTCTCGGTCTATGTAGCCAACTCAGGTTTCTTTGTCCAAGCATTCTTAGATGCTGACTTAGGTGGTTGTGGATTGGATCGTAAAAGCATTATTGGAGGATGCCAATTTCTTAATGGTAAATTGGTTAGCTGGCAATCAAAGAAACAAACCTGTGTTTCTCTCTCCATGACTGAAGCTGAATACATAGCCGCCGACTCATGCACATCTCAGGTTGTTTGGATACAGAGGCAGCTTAGGGACTATGGGCTGAACATGAAGAAAATCCCACTATATTGCAACTCTGAAAGTGCAATTAGGATTTTTCATAACCCAGTGCAACACTTGAAGACAAGCACATAACACTGCGGTATCACTTCATCAAAGATCATGTGGAAGATGGTAACGTAGAAATTCATTTGGTTAGAACCACTGATCAACTAGCAGATACATTCACTAAGCTTTACCTGAAGCAAGTTTCAACAAGATCTTACAAGGTCTAGGAATTATGGAAGCAAAATCAGTACCAAAATCGCCTTTGCTTCACTAAAGGTAAGAAGCGAAATAGAGCACACGCTCGGTCTATTTCGGGTTCGGTTCACCCGATAACCGAAATGAACCGAACGCTCGGTCTATTTCGGGTTCGGTCCTTCTGAAATTGTTTGCTTCTTTTTTATTAAAAGAGATTTTGATTGTATTCTTTTGTATACTCTTTTCCATACTCATTTTTATATTTTTTTTTATAAAATCCAAAAATATTTTTCTTTTTTGTTTTATTAATTTTTTTTTCCAAAAAATACAAAAATATCTTTCCTTTTACTTCGTTTTTTCTCATGCTTTTTTTTTTGTGTAAATGCTACTCTCGATTGTGAAGCTCAAGCAGGTATAAATTATTTTCTATGAATTAGTTAAGTGTCCCTAGATGCATGTTGTTGCATGTTGACCAAAGCCTCTACAGATTTTGAGTGAAGCCTTAATAATGTGATATATACAAATCATGTTTTCCCAAACTAGGCTGTTACATTCACTCTAATCGTGAGCTACCTTACTCTTCTCATATTGAGTTTAGAGTTTTCTGCTTGGTTCTTCTTTTATAGCAGAGGTACATTCGCTTCTTAAACCACCTCCATCATACTTTTTCATTACACTTAATCTCACTAATGTAACCCTTGAGACTCTCAGCACTTACCACTGAGGTTTATGGTTACACAAAATCTGTGTTTATGATCTTAGATATGTACATGACGTGCTGAGTGAGACCCTACATCCAACACCAATACTGAATTGACGGTGAATTTTACTATTTAAGCTTTAATTTGTTCCCTCCATAAATATCTTTTTTTTTTCTTACGTGATCTTTATGAAATTGTCTAACACCAAGACATTTCTTCCCAAAAGATCCAATTTAGTTTTTGTTTTTGAGATTTCTATTATGCATTTTGTTACTTCCAAACTATCAAACCTACTTGTTCAACAGACCACATTGGTTTCACAAGTACTTCATTCTCTTTTGGTCTTATATTAAGTACCAAAACTTGAATTGAAGCGAAAGCCTCCTTTACAAGCCTTAAATCTAAAAGATGCCCTTCATTGCATCTTAACAGGCACTTGATTGTATTCAAACGGGAAATGACCCAAACACTTTGAAGTCTCTCTTGACTTGAAAGGAAGAGATTCGTGCCCGGGATCCACTATTTCATATCTTATTCGACATCACAATATCCCACAACCTTTGATTTATTTCTTTATCATTCACACTCTATGCACAAAAATCTTTGATTTTCCAAAAGTCTGGTTCTATTTTATTGAGCTAATTTTTACAGCTTGGGTTCAAAAAGTATTATAGTGATCGTTTAGATAAAGGTGATGATGGTTCATGTAAATTATGTGGGTGACATTTCGGATAAAGCACTTGGATAAGTCAGCAAGTATCCAACCGTTGTGTCGATTTGAACAAGGTACTTTTTATGGAAAGGCGCGTAAAAAGTGAAACGTTTGTTCTTTCTCCTGCGTCATCATCGGGGTTGCCAACTGTTCCCTCCCCATCGCATCAGGATTCGTTTCACAAAAGGACGAGATTTTCGACGGATCTTTCTCTCTCCTAATATCACGTATAAAAGGGGTTCTCATGATCAACTTTAATCTTTTACCACTTACAAATCTTCTAAAAGAAAAAGGCGATCTCTCTAACTGTTCATCATCTTCTTCTCAAGCTCCATCAATGATGGAATCATCCTGTGTTCAAGATACCTCTGTTCACTCAAACCTTCTGACCATTAAGCCCTAACAAAACCTCATCATTGAACTTACACCGTTTGTTTATGAATCCTATATGTTGTACGTGGTAGAATGCCTCAAATATTCTCCACTTGTCGCTGCTCTTACAAAGGTGGAAATGGTTCCTATGTCTTACCTCTTAATTATCTACTCAACCGCTTACGATGATAAGGTTGCTGAGAGGATTCACTTTGACATTCACAACAACAAGACCTCGATTTCTAAGAATCGTTTTTGTGCCCTGCTTGGTCTTGCTTACGAACCAACCCTGGTAAACCCTGACTCCATCACTATCGGTCAACTATTCTCGATGTTCTACCAAATGGGGTACACTGAAACCCAAACTACTGTTACGAAATTCAAGAAGTCCTACCTTCCCCCACAATGGAACGACCTCTTTACTCTCTTGTTCAAAGGTCTTTCTGAGCGAAGCGCTGGATCTGACGGTGCAAGCAAGTCTTTTATGACTATGCTTTGTGGGTTGTATAATGGTGTAAATCTAGATTTTGGAGCGGTCATATGGCAACAACTTGTTCAGAGTTTATCTTCTTCTTCTCGCCATTCTGAGATTTCATGTGGCAGGTACTGGGCTATTATCACAAGGTGGGCAATGGATCGTCTTCACGTTCCAATCATGGCAGACTCTCTTCTCTCATCCATCGCAACATTTCACACAACGAAGATTATCATTACTGATCTGTCCAAGTTTCTATTCATTGGATCAATTCCAGAAGCCATGTATGGTTGTGTGTCTAAGGCAAGTAACGTTGTTCAAGAATACAAGAAGCTTCCCTCCTCTGGTCCAAGGGAACTCACTGCCGACATGGCGAAATCAATTGAAGACGCAGACAAATCTGACAAAAGAGGTAAAAATCTGGAAGGGAAAAAGGGGGATAAGGGTGGTCACGTCTCCAAATTTCAAACCCCTAGGAAGCGAAAGTCTGAGAAGCCAGCCCCAGCTTAACCTAAGCCGAAGAGAGTCAAGAAACCTGCTCGCCGACTAATTTTTCAATCCTCAAGTGATTCTGACTCAAAATATGTGCCGCCTAATCAATCCACAATTCTTCCTAGTGGATCTGATAGCAAAAGCTCAGACGATGAGGGTTCGGTGCATGGTGCTACACCGCCCTGCTCGCCTACACCAGAGGTACCTATTCGGTCCCAAGCACCTTCTCCTCCACCTGTTTCTGTACCTGTCTCCATCCCTCCTATCTTTCCTGTCATTACATCTCAACCATCCTCTACCGTTGCCATTTCTGCACCCATCTTCACTGAGGTTACTACTACCACCACTACTGGAGTTTGAACCAACGTATCTGATATGGGGGTTGTTCTTTAGCACCCGAACCTCTGGTCACTACCGAACCCCCTGTCACTACCGAACCTCCAGTAACTACCGAACCACCATCACCTACCCCATCTACCGATACCAACATTATTCTTGGAGGAGAGGACTTGGAGTTTGATTCCACTTACTTCAGTCCCTACCGTGTTCAAAGTGATGATGATAGCGATGCTCCTGTTACTAAGCACCATCTATAGACAGTTACTGACAAACTCGGTCAACTACTTTCTTTCACATCAACTGGTGCTTACTCCGAAACTGCTCTAAAGACATTATTTTCTTCTGTTGTCAAAGAGCATGATGCATCTCTCTCCACCACAACAAAGGCTATTGATGCCTCCACATCCCAATATCAGAAGGCTTCGCTTGCTATTGAGGCCTCAACGAAAGAATACGCAGAAGCAACTGCAAAAGTCAAAAAACTAATTTCTGAGGCTCAGTTATTCCTCAATTCATTGCAAGTTGCTGCTCAAAAGAACTCTTAGACAATGAATGCTTCGGTTGATAATCTCCAGCGTTCTCTTGAAACCGAAAGCACTAATCTTGAAGTCGCTCGAAAGGCCATTGAAGCTGCCAATGAAAATCTTCATGCTAATGTCAATGACCTTCTGACTTAGCTGGAAGCCGAACTGGCTGTTGAAAATCGAATTATGGATAAGCTTGACAAACGTACTTCTCAGCTTAAACTTCAAAATCTTACGCTTTGTTCTGCTACAACTGAGCTTAATGATTTAAAGTCTGAAATAGAAGTAATTAGAAGCTCTGTGGGTGACGTTCATTCCATTATGTTACATCTTCTTGACGCCCATGACTCTATTCTGACTATATCCATCAGACGCCATTTAACTGAAAAACTCAGACCTGCGTTGGATATCCTTAGTCGGATACAAGGTGTTTCAGTGACTTCTCTCCAGCCGAAACAAGGGGAGAAAAGGAAAAGGAAAAGGTTAATACTCAACCTCCTCCCGAACCCAAATCAACAGCTGCACCGAAGGTTAATGTAGCTTCGGTCAGCAAAAGGGATAAGAAGAAGAAGAAAATTGGTGAAGATGATGTAGATGATGATGATGATTTTGAAGATACCTTGGGTGAAAATCCCTCTAAGCCTTTTCAGAAAACAAAACCCTCTAATAAGGAGCTTGCAGAAAAGATTGAAAAGGAAACGGTTGAGTTGGAGAACAAGCTAAAAGAAAATGAGCTCTTAGATAAAAAGAAGTCCATTTTTCCAGAATGGACCATTGATTTGCTCGGGAAAGAAGCTATAGATGAACCGAGTACTCTTTGGCTCGAACCTGTTATGTCGTTCGGCCTTGAAAACCCGACAGACGCTCAATTTGATATGCCAATCACACGAAAGGCATTTATATTTCATTGCTTCAACTCAATTGCTATCATTCCCTCTCCGGACCCAAAGGTAGATCGGGATCTGTTGAAATTTTATCTAGAATTCGCTCAACCACAGTACTTGATGTGGAGCTCACAGAAGATTACTACTGTCAAGGTAATGAAGCCTTATTCAGCTGGGAAATTTGTCAACGTCAAATTTAAAGTGACCCGAGGCTCTGAAGGCTCAGTTAATAATTTTTCAACGGCTGATCTATTGAACCTTAACCCTCACAACTAGATACTCCTCAACAATATTCTGCTATGCAATCCACATGAGTATCAGCTGATCATTGATCATATCAAGAGAATGCTTGTTTGCTACATTCATGAAGTAGCGAAAATGGATCAAGAAATCGCATCTGCTATTCACAAGCGAACCATGATCAAACCAATGGGAAGAGCTGATGATATAAACACAATGATCAAGGGCAAGATTGACACAAAGTATCACACTGTGATGTTCATTAGGGGCGAAGGTCAAAAATGCCTATTCGCTCTTATTGAAAAACACACTTGTTCTCAACTGCTTGCTTGGAACATATTTTGGAGATCATTCAAAGGTGTAATAAAAATTCTGCAGCTGACAAGAAGTTGTCTACTGACATGCTGCGATGGTATATTCAATTTCGGCAGACTCTTCTTGCTATCATTCCTCGATTGTTCAAAGTTGTGAATACTGTGAAGGCTACTCAACAGAAATAATCTCTCGCCTCATTTAACGCAAAGGGGGAGATTTTTGGGTTGTATAGTGTTGCGTCATGGGCTCGATCCTTAGCCCAGTTTTGTAGCCGGTTTGGGCATGTCCAACCGTGCATTATTTTATTCTAGGGTTTTATTATTTAAGGTGCATGCATGCATCCTTAGTAAGTAACGCTTTAATTATTTTCTTATCAAAGTAGTGTAAACCCTATCCCGCCTCTACAGTGGAAGTTCTTTATCGAGCTCTGATGAGGCGTGACTATATTTGAATCATAAGCTTCATATTGATTCCGTATTGTGTTCTTAATCGTATTGTGATTGAATTGTTTGTTCTTTATCAATATATCTATGAAAGATCTAAACGATCTAGAGATTTATTCTCATCAATTATCCCAATCACCAAGGCCCAACTCACGTCCAAGTGAAATTAGGGTTTCACATAAAATGACAATTAAGGTTAAGTGTTTCTCACTTAACTCATTAAGGACTTAATCCATTAAGTCCTTTACTCTACTAGATAAATGATATGGAATAATTTGGGCTTAATACACAATCCAATCCCAATGGCCAAAGGCGGGTCCCAGTAAGTCCAAGGCCTAAATACTCACAATTAGGGTTTTCTAAACCCTAATTAGGATTTCCACCCACACATAGCCCAATAGGCCCAAAATTAATCTTTAAGCCCATTAGGGTATGAGTAGGTTCATTAGGGTTTTTCTTGTGGGGCACCATCCACTACCACCCAAGTAGTGCTGGTCAACGGCAACTCATGGCGGTGGCCACCAACTTGCGGTGGTGGTTATGGTTCTTTTCATTACTCTTTTGCTAATTACAATTACAAGCTGTCAATCCACAAATAAACAGACACACACACACACACACTAACTACTCTAACACACACATACAACCACCCTAGTGGTGGCCGGTGGTGGCTTTTTCCAGCCCAATAAACACCCAACAAGACATCATTGAATAACATACACACAATTACTCCATTCCTATAATAGTAACACAGCCACCCACCCGGCGGCGTTTGGCAGTGCCAGGACCCCGAAGAGGCGACATTGGTGTGGTTTCGTGATGATAGCCGACGGTTTCTCTTGATTACCAATCAAGAAAACCTATGTGTACACTCGAATACATGGTCTAAAGGCGGAGACATCACCAACTCAGCCACTACAGGTAACAGGCGATGAATGGAACCCTAGAGATGGTGACCAACAGTGACGGCGACCCAAACGGTGACCATAGGGCTGCTGGCGGTAGCATCTGATGTACACAACACCAAATCATAGAAAGAATGAAGAAGAAAGGAAATATAGGTAGTTTGTGGTGGGCTAACCGAGAGTTTCAGGTCATTCATGCTAAACAGCAGCATTCACCGCCTCCTTCGTCGGTCTCGGTGGCTCCTCCAACTTCCTTACGTCTTCGGTGGCAGCGATATGATGGTACTCGTCGGTGAGGCAGTAGGCGAGGCTCTTGACTGGTCGGAAGAACAAGAAGAAGGTGGTGGTTGAAAGTGTAACACATGGTGGTGGTGGCTGGAGTAAAAATGGCGATACGGGTTCACTCGTACCTTTCAAACTTCTTTCATATTTTACAAGTTCAGTCCCTCCTTCATTAAATCTTTACAAACTGAATCCAAAACTTACCTTTCAAACCCTGATCCCATAAATTCGTTAATCGATCCCTAAATTACCAAATACACCCTGACTTCCGAAATCCTTTTCACTTTAATCCCGAACTTACATTTTTAACCCCCAACTTCTAAATTATGCCAAGTAACTCCTCGAAACCACCACCTTACTATATAATTATTGAGGGTTTTTGACAATGTAGCACAATCACGTTTGACGAATTTACACATCTAGTCACTCAAGTATTTTTTTGTGCTCAATTAGTCCTTAAAGTAAGAAATCACATATCAATTACACCATTATGCAGCTGGAAACTGGAACAACCGGTTCCATCCCTGATGAGGCATTTAAATAAATTTAATAAAAGTGTTTTTGTAGTCCACGTATGCAACACGTCGCATTTAATTAAATTAGACAAAAAAAAATTGGCTTTAGATCCTTGATCAATGCAGCCAACTCTAGTTACTTTCTTCTTCCATTCACTTTTTCTTTCTCTAGATGTCGGCGATGCTCTGGCGACCAAACCCAACCAGTCGTGGTGAAGGTGTCTGAGAATGAAACAACCCAACCAGTCAAGAGTACATTTCAAATCAACAAAGATGATGATCAGATCGGTTAAGATAAAACATGAAATCAGATTAATTTGTGTACCATATGAGATTATGCTTTAATCCCAATCTATGCTTTCCACGAACACATATAGGCTTGTTGAACTGATTAGCGATCCATGAGGATTTTTTTTCATCTTTGGATACGCCCTTTTCCTCAAATCACCATGATCATTATCATTGATTTCATGCCGGTGACTGAAATGTACTAAATGGGTAAGTCATGGGCAATGAACAATGGATTTCAGAGGCAAATGCTGCATAGATAGGGTGTTGGAGTAACAACAATCCATTGAGAATAGATCGGATCAAAGGAAGAGAGATGAAGTGTTGAATTCTGACCTAAGGAGGTGTGGGTAGCAGAAGTAAGAGTGTATAGAGAGTGAAACGATGGGAAATTGGCGGATTCAACGAATTGCCACCATGAACGGTAAACATAATAGAGGACAAATCGATGAACATAACAAAGACATAGTTGCAAGAAGATATGTCAGACGATAGAGATCTATAAGCATGTTGAAGTATATCATCGACATCCACCACTACTGCGTCTTCATCGGAGGCAACGACACGATAAACGAGACCATTATGTGTGTGTATGAGAGAGAGAGAGAGAGATGCCCTCACCGGAAACCTGCAAATATATGCAATTTTTTACCTCCAAATCGTAAAGCAAAACCCTTAAATCATATATTTCTCTAAAATATGTATGCTTTGAAGTGTAGCTTGGTTTATCAAATACAAGTATGTAGTGTAAAGGAGGCACCTGCTTTGTGAAGAAGAAAGGGGAGAAACCAGAAAAGAAAGTTAGAGAAGAAGGGCAAGAGGGGGAGATGGGATAAGGGGTGGGCCCATCCATATTCATTCTTTGATACAAATAGGTTCGATTTAGTATGATGAGGTGGCCTATTGTGGCGATATATGTCAAATCAAGTCAACATTTACCTTTACAGCCGGTTAAAATATCACTCGTTTCTTTATTTAGAAGGTAATTTCTTACTTTAAGGACTAATTGAGGACAAAAATACTTGAGTGATTAGACGTGTAAATTCGTCAAACATGATTGTACTACAGTGCAAAAAACCCTAATTATTGATTTTAGGGCTACTATCCATTCATCGATTTGATCTATTTATTTATTTAATAAACGGGGTGTTACACAATTAAACTTACAACACAATCAACTAGCATTTGTAATCACATTTTTATAAATCTAAGTTCTAAGTTAGGTGATTTCATCACCTCCTGATGTTTTATGCTGGAGATCCAAAAGTGTTATAGGTATTCCTTGTATATTGTCGTGTTATTGCACTTATGTTTATTTATTATCCATATCTACACTTATGAACTTTTTTACAACCATTTATTCAATTGTAACATCATTTATTTAGTTACAATCCCAATATACCATGAGATATCTTGGTCTTTTTTTAATATATTAAGACTTATTCTGTGAATTTGCCAATTTCATAACTTTAACATTATTTTTGTCTGTATTATTTTAAATACACTTAATGATATTTCGAAAAAGGTCAACATTAATTATCAAGTCATTTTCAATATTATTGGTTTCTTCCTGGGATCTTGGGCATTACCAAAATCTTTGGCCTATGTTAAAGATCTTAAACATTTCACAGTTTAATATTTTATTCTAAACATCACGGCACACTTACTAATTTGATTACATAATTAATTTATAAATATTTGACCAAACACATTTACTTTTAACAAAAATGAGATATCGCTCATTAACTAAATTGTTACCCACTCAAAGCTATGTGGGTTTGTTGGCATAGCCTGGGAGTTTTTAGTATATATATATATATATATATATATATATATATATATATATATATATATATATATATATATATGCATTTTTAAACAATTGGTTCTTGATAGTTTAATTTGGTGTATAAATACTTAAAACTACCAACTATATAAAAATATATAAACTAACAACTATATAAAAATATATATGCTAACATGCATGTGTTTTCTGTGTGGGTGCTGGTGTTGATGCTGGCATGGGTGTGTACGTGTAAAGATTGATGTGATCCTTCGAGATCGTAGAAATACATTGAATCTGTATGTACATTAACTACAAGGATTCTAATAAACAACAAAATAATATATAATACTATGTTTATCTAAGAATATGCAACGTATTTTAATTTGAGTTGTCACAAAAGATGCAATATTTTTCTCCATTTGGAAAAATTTCTCTATAAATTTGTCTATTGATAAGGACAACACACACATGACAAAACAAAAAAAATTAATAGCAAATGGGGCATTTGATCAAGACATTCCCATTTCGTTTCCATACACTTGTCCCCAAGGGGGATTCTAATGACACCATGGTGAAAACCAAAGTTGTCAAGATCGGGATCCTACGTAGGATCGTTTTTGGGTTTGCAAGATCGGGATCGGGATTTTAAGATCCAACAAAATAAAACATAATTATAATTTATAATTTTAAAACATGAAAATATTTCAAACATTTAACTTTCATTCAAAAGTTATAAAAACTCCAAAATATTAGTCATAAGTCACAATACAAAATGATAAACAGTAATTGGTAAAGGGTAAAAGACATAAAATGATAAAAATAATTTTCATTTGCAAAAAAAAAAAAATATAAGGGGAAGGTAGGATCGGATCGGATCTCGATCCTATGATTCTACCTACAATCTTACGATCCTACCTGCGATCCTACCCAAATACTACCCGTTTACGATCTGAATTGTTTTTCATACGTAGGATCGTACGATCAGGATCGCGATTTTGACAACCATAATAAAAACCATTTAAGTAAGTTAAAACCACCATAGTCATTATGACATCGTGTCATTTAGTGTTTGCATATGATTCATATATAAACAACTATTAAAAATTAATTTTATATCCTCACAATCAATCCCATAGTATGTGCTACTAACATAATTTCAATTCTTCTTATACATTTTTTTCATTTTAACTCCTTTAACTTGTATATAAATTTTAAAACACACCATTATATTAATGTTTATAATTATATAATTCTATTTTTAACCTATATATATATATATATATATATATATATATATATATATATATATATATACTTTTTAGGTTTTTATATTGTAATATAAATTAATTTTTTTACAATAAAAAATAGATTTGTTATAAACTATAATAATTGTTGTATTTTTATTTATTTTAGATTATTTTTATATTAATATTTGAGTAAATTACAGAAATGGTCTATATGTTTTGGTCAGATTTGTAGTTTTGGTCTTTAAGTTTAAAAATTGATAAGTTACATCCTTGTAGTTTATAAATATTGCAGTTTTGATCAGTGCTTCATATAAAAAGAGTAACCTATCATTGCTTTTACATTTTCATTTTTCTTTTAACAAATTATTATTATTATTATTATTATTATTATATAACAATTTTATTTGTTTATTATTTTATTAGAATCTATATAGATTTCTTATAAAGTTATTTTTAATTTTTTAAATTAATATTCTAAATTATATATATATATATATATAATAATAATAATAATAATAATATTATTATTATTATTATTATTATTATTATTATTATTATTATTATTATTATTATTATTATTATTATTATTATTATTATTAGACTAAACTGCACAAATGGTCCCTGTGGTTGGCTCAAAATTGCCACTTTGGTTCAAAAAAGTTTGGACTAGCACCAGAGGTTTAAAGTTTTCATTTTGTTGTTTGTTTGGTCCAATTTATTTTGATTTTTTTCAAAATGACGAATTTGCCCCAGTTAATATGATTTTCTTTTTTTATCTGATTTTTAGATTTTAAAAAATAAAATAAATCTCTCTCTCTCTCTCTTTCTCTATTATTTATTTTTCTGATTTTCATATTTAAAAAAATAAAAAAATAAAAATAAAAATAAATCTTTCTCTTTACACATCCCAAGAACACATACCACCATCATCTTCAATCTCAGATCTTCAGGTCACACCTTTTCTTGCCCACATCTTCATATTCTCTCTACAAACTTAATGAAACTAATTCCTCTCAGGATCTTCTCCTTTCTCTCTGTTTTTAGTTGGGTAAAAAACCAAATCGGGTTCATCCAGAAACGTAAGGAGAAAAGTACATATCTTCGATTACCATGAAAAAGAGCTGGAAATAGACGAGCAAACCTATTTGCTAAATCTGTTCACCTGATGCTCTGATGTGTGCCTCCATTCTCAAAGAGAAGTGATTTGAAGATGACGAAATCAACCCCGATTTGAAGAGCCATAGAAGTGATTCCCAGAAGATTCCCACAGAAATACGTACAGAGAAAAAGATTGTAGTATTTGTTTTTACCTGATTAGGTTTGTTTTGGTGTTGTATCGCATCTTCAATTTGGGGATTCCTGAGGAGCCAATGCTCTTCAGTTGTTTATTGGTGTTTGAGTACCAACAACATGAGAGTGGAGGAGGGAATGGAGACGGTAGAGATGTGAATAAGTTGGGGGAAGGAAAAGAACTAAACAACAAAGGATCTTGTTGACTGCTACAGTTAAGAGGTTGCTCCAGCTGCCTCTTGACTGTTCCTATTCTGATTTGGAAGAAAACGCGAAGGGAAAGGATAAGGCATATCGGAGATAAAACAACAATAGGTGGGGGCATTTGGGTTGCTATGAAGCCGATGAAAAGCACAAGGAAAATGGGAGGGGGTTGTTGCCCTATTGGCAGTCGAAAAACCCCACCTCCGGTGGACGGTGGGGTTTTTCTCATTTAAAACTGAAGAAGAAGAAGAAGGTATCACAACACAAACACAATTTAGCATGTGATTAGCCAATATAGGGCAAGAGTAGGCCTTGATCCACTCACACAAAATTAAAGTTACATATATATGGTATGTAATAAATATATATATATATATATATATATATATATATATATATATATATATGTTGAAAATACACTTAGTATTTAACAAACTGAAATTAATTTGTTAAAGGGTGTGTTGTGCATAATTGTCGTTATTTGTGGGTAGAATGTATAAATTGTATGCAGGATGATATGATTCGGGTTGATGCGCGGATCTGTGGTGGTTTATGGGTTAATTGAAATATCCGAAGTATTTAATGTTGAAATTGAGTCATTTGAAGAGTACTTCATCAGTTCAAGATATTTTTCCTCTCATCGTTCTTCTCTCGTTTTTGTATTAGGGTTTCTCAGAATAGAGGTTCATAACTTTGTTAGATCTTGTTCTTAGTTGTCATCTGAGTGAGAGTGTTATTGTAGTGAGATTTCTGGTGTAAGTTGATGTATAATCGAACTGGTTTTAGAGTGAATAAACTGTTCAAGTTGGAAAGTTTTTGTGTTTGCGTTTTTTAAGATGGTATCAGAGCTTTCAGGCTCCGATCTGTTGTTCTAGACGCTCGATTGTGGTTTCGTCATCAGATCGTCGATCTAAGAACGGTATTTTCTGATTCTTGTTCTTGTATATATCTTTTTTATGTTGTGTTTTTCAAGATCCTGGTACTGCGAGATTGTTTTGATTCTTGCAGGTAACAAGTGAAAGTGAAACGAACGCTTTGAATATTAGGGCTTCGCTTCAGTTGATCTTCAAACTTTTCTCATATCGATCAATCTCTAGTCTGAAATAACTCTCTAGGGGTTGGGGTTGATCACCGATAAACCCTAGCAGAGAACGTACTTAGAGAGTCGATTCTTCATAGTTGCTTCCAACTCTCTGTGAGGATTTTCTTGTTTCCTTCCTTTTCTTCTGTTGATTGTTAATATTGTTCTGATTGGGAGTTCGTGGTTGTCTTGTGTACACCAGTTTTGGTGTCATGTTTTTAATTGTTTTGTTTTGACACTGTACTAGTTGTCTTGGGCCCTAACATACTTGGTGACCATCTGGACGTTAGATCAGTACTGTTGTTTTTGTTTGTGGTGTTATTTGTTGTTCTTTACTTTGTTTTCTAAATGGCCGGTGACACTAGTTCTGGTGGTGATTCTGGTTCTACACCGAGTGGAAGTGGAAAGGATGAGTCAATTAATTTTGATGATCCTCTCTACATTCACCCATCTGATAATGCTATTACTTCAATAGTTACTACAAAGTTGACTAGAAATGAAAATTTTCGGTTATGGAAGAGTTCTATTTCTAGAGCTCTCAAAGCTAGGAATAAACTTGGATTTATTGATGGGACTCTTAAGAAAACTAGTGTTGATGAGTAAAAAAAAACTAAGTGGGATAGGGCTAATGCTGTTGTATGTTCCTGGCTTTTATCTTCAATTTCTGATTCTATATATCAGAGTCAAGCTTACTCTGAGGTAGCTGAGGATATTTGGAATAATCTTTTTGAAACTCATAATAAGTCAGATGGTTCAGTTGTGTTTAATATACATCAACAAATTAATACTCTTAAACAAAATGGAATTTCTTTGTCTGATTATTTTAATAAACTTGATTCCTTGTGGAAGGAATTTGATGGTCTTACTAGCTTGACTGAGTATACCTGTGAGGCTTCTATCAAGCTGAAAGATCATTCTAATCTCATGAAACTTATGCAGTTTTTGTCTGGACTTGATGAGTCCTATAGTCAAGTAAAGAGTCATATTTTGCTAATGGAACCTTTACCTAATGTTAAAACTGCATTTTCTATTCTCTCAAGAGAAGAATCTATTCAAAGAAATGGATCCTTGTCTTCTCTTCAGTCTTCACAGTCTTTGTCTAAATCTCAACCTGCTGCTTTTAATAGCAGGTTTAATAACAGATCTGGTTTCAATAACACTAATAAAAACAAAAATCAATCTGTTTAGTGAAAAAATTGTGGAATTAAGGGTCATACAATTGATAAATGTTATAAGCTAATTGGTTATCCCAAGGATTTTAAGTCAAGGAATGAGTCTAATAATCAGAATGGCTTTAATAATTTTTTTTTTGCCAATTTCTCTACTACTACCTCAGGGAATGCTATCCCTTCTAGTGCTCCTGATTCTAGTAGGGATTCAGAGTTTCATCAACTCACTAAGGAGCAATATTTCAAATTCTTACAACTTATTGGTGATAGACAACTTAATGAGGAAACTTCTGCCAGTGCTAATATGGCAGGTACCTATTTGTTTCAAGCTTTTAATTCATCTGTTAGTTCTCTAAAGTGGATTGTTGACTCTGGAGCTAATCAACATATGATTGCCTCTAAGTCTCTTCTTCATGACACTGTGGATGTGTCTAAACTAGATCTTCTTGTTAGCCATCCTAATGGTACTTCAGCTAAGATTGAAAAAATTGGCAATATGAATTTGTCTAATTCTTTAACTCTTTTTGATGTTTTTGCTGTTCCTGATTTCAATGTTAACTTGTTGTCTGTTCATAAGGTTTGTAAAGATAGTAATTGTGAAGTTGTTTTTAATGAACATAGTTGTAAAATTCAGGGTTTATAATCGAAGGAGATGGTGGGGAATGGTAGAGAATCTGGGGGTCTCTATTATATCAATAGTGTACCTTCAGGTAATTCATGTAGTTATAATCATTCTGTTTCTGTGTGTTGTGTGTCCAAATTAACTTGGCATAATAGACTTGGTCATCCTTCTGATCAAGCCCTAGGATATCTAAGAACTAAATTAAATTTTGATAATAAAGTACTGCCACCTTGTGATGTATGTCATAAGGCTAAGCAAACTAGAGAGTCATTTCCTATCAGTCAACATGTTACTACTAAACTTGGTGAGTTAATTCATTTGGATGTTTGGGGACCCTATAGAGTGACAACCTCAGAAGGGTTTAGGTATTTTTTAACCATAGTTGATGATTATTCTAGGGCTACATGGGTTTATCTGTTAAAATCAAAAGATGAAGTTTATGGTTGTGTTCTTATTTTCTTTAATATTTTGTTTAATCAATTTGGAGTTAAAATTAAAACAGTTAGGTCAGATAATGGAACTGAGTTTTTGAATTATAAAATGAGACAATTATTTGAATCAAAAGGTATTTTACATCAAACTTCATGTGTTCACACTCCACAACAAAATGGAGTTGTTGAAAGAAAACATAGACACATTCTTAATGTTGCAAGATCTTTGATGTTTCAGTCTGGATTGCCTTTAAAGTTTTGGGGAGAAGCGATTCTAACTGCTGTTTTTTTAATTAATAGAACTCCTACATCTGTTTTAAACGGTTCTTCTCCTTATGAGTTGGTTTATGAAACTGCTCCTGTTTTTGATAAACCTAGGGTTTTTGGTTGCTTATGTTTTGCAACAAAGTTGAATAATTCTGATAAGTTTTCTGAAAGAGCTGATAAGTGTATATTTCTTGGTTATGCTTTTGATAAAAAAGGTTATAAAGTGTTAAGTCTTGATACAAATCTTGTTTTTGTTTCCAGGGATATAAAATTCTATGAGTCTGTTTTTCCTTTCAAGTTAAAGCATTCATCTTTAACAGATAAATCTACTGTTGTTTTAGATGATCTCTTTTCCTATGATGAGTCAATATCTTCTAGTTTTTTACTAGATAATACTAATTTAGATGAATTGAGAGGTGCCCATCAGATGAGTGGTGCTGGTGCAGACCATAACTTGGATGAGAGTTTTCCTTCTAATGTCAGCAACCAGTCTGGTGAGGCAGATGTGCCCTCATCTGATGAGGTGGTTCTAACTTCTTCTTTATTGACTGAGGAAAATGTTACATTTGATACTAACCCTTCTGATGGACAGTCTTCTAGGGTCACAAGGTCAGGATGTACTGTTCATATGCCCTCTAGATTTAGTGATTTTGTTGTGGAAGGAAAACATAAATATGGTATAGAAAGATCTGTTAATTACTCAGCTTTAAATTCCGAAAATTTTTGTTTTGTTGCTAATCTTAATAAAACAGTAGAACATAAAACCTATAGTGAAGCAGTTTTAGATCCTAAATGGATAAAAGCAATGAATGAGGAAATGGAAGCTCTATATAGGAATAATACTTGGGAAATTGTAGATCTTCCCAAGGGAAGAAAAGCTATTGGTTGTCGTTGGATTTATAAAATTAAATATAAGACAAATGGAGAAATTGAAAGGTATAAAGCTAGATTAGTTGCTAAAGGGTACAGTCAAAGAGAAGGTATAGATTATGAGGAAACTTTCTCTCCTGTTGCTAAAATTGTTACAGTTAGAATTTGTTTAACTTTAGCTATTCATCATGCATGGCCTTTATATCAATTGGATATAAATAATGCTTTTTTATATGGTGACTTATCTGAAAATGTGTATATGCAACTTCCTGAAGGATATCATTCTAAAAAGGATAATATAGTTTGTAGATTGATTAAATCACTTTATGGACTTAAACAAGCACCTAGGAAATGGAATGAGAAATTGAGTTCTTCCCTTTCTTCATTTGGTTTTGAGCAAAGTATTAATGATTATTCATTATTTGTTAAAAGGGTAAAACATGTTATAGTTATTTTATTGGTTTATGTGGATGATATTATCATCACTGGAAATTGCAGAGATGAGTTGGAAAATGTTAAAAAAAAAATTAAAATCTCAATTTTTAATAAAAGATTTAGGAGAGTTGAAATATTTTCTTGGGATTGAAGTAATTAAAACTGATCAGGGTATTTGTCTAAATCAAAGAAAATATTGTTTGGAATTGTTACAAGAGTTTGGTATGCTCTTGCAAACCTGTTAAAACTCCTTTAGAACCTAATCTTGTTATCAAGAAAGAGTGTGATCTAGATTCCTCTGATTATGTGGTAAATATTACAGAATTTCAAAAATTAATTGGTAAATTGATCTATTTAACTATGACACGTCCTGATATTTCATATGCTGTTCAAATTTGAAGTCAATACATGCACAAGCCTTATAAATCTCATGTCAAGATTGCTTTGAGATTGTTAAGATACTTGAAAGATTGTCCAGGAAAAGGAATTCATATAACAAAAAATGATTCTCTTAGTCTTGTTGGATTTGTTGATGCTGATTGGGCCAAGTGTTTGTTTAGTAGAAGGTCTGTTACAGGATATCTTGTTTATTTTGCTGGTTCTCTTGTATCCTGGAAAAGCAAGAAACAGAGTACTGTTTCTCTTTCTTCCACTGAATCTGAATACAGAGCTTTAGGCTCTGTAACTTGTGAAATAATTTGGATTTTAAAGTTACTATGTGATTTGGGAATAACTAGTTTAAATCCAGTTAATATTTTTTGTGATAATGAATCAGCAATCAAACTTGTACTAAATCCTGTTTTTCATGAAAGATCTAAACATTTTGAAGTGGATCTTCATTTTGTTAGAGAAAAGGTTAAAAATGGTATTATAAAAGTTAATAAGATTAATTCTTTAAATCAAAATGGTGATGTTTTAACCAAATCTCTTGGATCTTCTCAACATGAATACATTTCTAATAGACTTGGTTTAATAAATGTTTTTAAATACAATAAATCATAAAATTGAATTAATGTTCAGTTTGTGTGTGGGGGGGGGGGGGGGGGGGGGGTGTTGAAAATACACTTAGTATTTAACAAATTGAAATTAATTTGTTAAAGGGTGTGTTGTGCATATTTGTTGTTATTTGTGGGTAGAATGTATAAATTGTATGCAAGATGATATGATTCGGGTTGATGCGCGGATCTTTGGTGGTTTATGGGTTAATTGAAATATCCGAAGTATTTAATGTTGAAATTGAGTCATTTGAAGAGTACTTCATCAGTTCAAGATATTTTTCCTCTCATCGTTCTCTCGTTTTTGTATTAGGGTTTCTCAGAATAGTGGTTCATAACTTTGTTAGATCTTGTTCTTAGTTGTCATCTGAGTGAGAGTGTTATTGTAGTGAGATTTTTGGTGTAAGTTGATGTATAATCGAACTGGTTTATGGTGAATAAACTGTTCAAGTTAGAAAGTTTTTGTGTTTGCGTTTTTTAAGAATATATATATATATATATATATATATATATATATATATATATATATATATATATATGTTAAATAAAATGAATTATGGTTTTGATATGACATATTTCATTCAAAACTTGAAATTAGTAGAAGATAATACATTATTGTCTATGTCGATTAGACTCAATTTTAGATTATTTTAATGATGTAAGACAACATCATATGCAACTTAAATAAACAAGTTAGTTAATAATGCATATATATTTACATTTTGTTATCGTTTGAAGAATTTCGCCACTCGTTCATATTTTGTATATTATTTGGCTTATCTAAAACAAAATCATAACTACGCTACTGCAATTTAGAGAATTCAATGAATTCAAAATAAATTAAAATTAAGATCTTTGAATTTTTATGTGTATACTATTTATGATAAATATTTATTAATAATCAATCAATCTTCCTAGGTATTCAAAACTCTGCTTTTTTTCTTGGTTACACATTAAAGAAAACTTGAAAAATTGCATTGTGATGCATGCTAATTAGAACCAAATGGTAATTGTTTAAGGAGTACTCCAAATCTAAAAAATGATCAAGAACATCACTATTGTTTTATAGTCACCTTTTCTACTATCAGTCTACGAATTTAAATAAACCTAAAACATGTCTTAACATATTGTGATCATGTCATAATTAATTTACTTATGTACATTTTCTTTTGGGTTGCAGGTTTCATAAAATTGGGAATATGTTATGATGATGGTATAATTAGTTTGTCGTTTAATTTTTTGCACTAAGAACAAACACCAACACTTGACTATTCTTGTGCTCAGTGGTTTAGGTCGTAAAGCAACTTAACAGTTAACATGTAACATTTTCTTTTTGTTTTTCACTTTTTAGTCTTTCATGTTGTTGCTACTTCTTTGTCTGACTTTTGAAAATCAATCAAACTCCAGTATGCATGTTCACTTTGGGATGACAAGAGAAGCCATTAGGTTTCTGGTATTCCATTATATGTTTTATATTTAAATTTCTAATATACAATTACATTGTATCTACAGAAGCCCTTGCAGCCCGTAAAATACCAGAAGCAAATTTTTTGTCTGTTTTAAATGATGATCTCCTTAAAATTTCTTTTTTTTCTATATATATTATATGGTAATCATCCTGTAGGTGGAATCTGAATTTTGTTCAACAAATATGTGATGGATTTGACATATTGGTTTCTTATGTCTAAAGACTAAAGGAAGCCGTTGTTATGTTCAGAAAAAGCTATGTACTTTTGCTGTGAAGAAATGGTGCATAAAACTAACTAAAATGATAATAATACAAGGGCAAAATGGTCCATAAAGTTGAGGTAGTTTTGTATTCTAATTTCATCACTGTGATCACTGGTGGTTGAGAAGTGAGTTGACGGTGGAGTAAGTCTGTGGATACGGATCTCTCTGGTAGTTAAGGAGTTGATCACTTAACTACATTCTGTAGCGATTAAATCATTATTTTTTTTCTTAAATTTTTTAAAATATTTTTTTGTGGTTACATGGTAAAACAAAAACCCCCGCAGAGTGGGGATTCTTCTCTAGTTTAAATAAAAAGAAATCCAATAGTTTATACAAGATGTGTTTCAAAGATTATATACAGAAAGAAAAGATGTTTTACACATGATTATCGTCATGTCCACAAGAACACATAAAGGCGGTTGCAAGAATATATCGATATAAACTTAAATCAGGACTAGTAACTTGTTGCAACATGATAAATAAGTTGCATTTCCACAAAATATTAAACGCAACATTAACATATTCTTACACAACAAATATTTAAAAAAAACATATGTTATTAATCAAGATTCTAAACAATCATGATGTATGGTCGCGAAGTCAACCTCAAGTTTTAGAAGAGTTATATGCTTGCTAATGCAACGATCATTCATCTTTATTGCGGTTTATGCAATCATTAATTTTTCAACAAAATATGCACGAAAATAGCAAACCAGAAACATCTAACCAGGCTTCATGTGATGAATACGTACATCACATGGCATGCAATATGTACATGGAAATTGTTACATAAATTGGTATGCACATTGCATACCATTTGTAAAGTGTTGTTTGCCATAATCAAAAACGAAACTGGAAATTGATGAACAATTTGCACATAACACAGCTTTGATCCAACGTAGTTGAGCTAGGTAAAAATGTAAATGCAAACACTTAATGATATCCAAACAATATTGTTATTTTCGAAATTTGGCATAAAGTTTTGAGGAGCTCAATAGTTTGAAGAAATACCAACTAAAACAAAGCCATTCTAATGGAATATCTGGAATACCAAACTAGGAATTGAAAGATATTAAATCACTAGATAAACAAATAACTTAATTTAAAGCATATCACCTTACAACTTTCATCAATCATCACCCATGAACTATGCACTTTCATTTCAAGTAATAGATCATTTGTTTCCCATGCAAGATGTCACACCATTACATTGCAAACCTTTTTTAGTTATTTCATTGTAAAGACTCCATGCAATATCAAGCTTCCCATTTGTTCTTGCACCATTAATGAGTATATTGTATAGACCAATATTCAAACTAAACTTCTCATCACCCATCGAATGAAACAAAGAGACTGCTTCCTCTACTTGATTGTTGTTACATAAACCCTCTAACACTATCTTGAAAGTGTATTCATTTGGTGTTTGCACCTCATTAAAGAGTTCCTGTTCTTCTGTACAACATCCAACTCGAAACAATCCCATATTGTCATAAGTAATCCCACCAAGTTTCATCATCTCATGAAACAAATCCATGGCATCTTCTATCTCAGAATCCTTAAAATACCCATCTAACAAACTATTGTAAATATCAACATTAGGAATCACACCTCTACGCCTCATCAAAACAAAAATTCCCCATGCTTCGCTCATTTTACCTAGAAAACAATACCCATTAATAAGCCATCTGTATGTCACTACATTAGGACCCATCCTTCTCCTTATCATTAACTTCACAAGACTTTCAGCATCTTCCATGCGACCTTCCTTGCAATATGCATCCACAAATATATTAAACGTCCGAAGATCTACATACACCCCTTTGTCTTCCATATCCTTGAGCAGTTTTGAGATGTCATCTTCATGCGATAAGATACGAAGGCAATGAAGCAAAGAGCTGTAAGTGACAGAATTAGGTAGAATGCCTATGTGGAACGCCATTTCTCTAAACAGGTCTAGAGCATCATCTTTGCTTCCCATTTTGAAAAGACTATCGATTACTGTGGTATATGAGATCATATCAGGTGTAAGATCCAATCCAACCATTTCTCTAAGCAAATCAACGGCAGTTATAATTAGGCCAGATTTGCAAAGGTATTTAACTGGAGTACTGGGGTCCACGACTGGATTAGATTCGGGATCTTCCTCTTTGACAAGCTTGTTGACTAATAGCTCTGCCTCTTCGACCCTACCTTGAAGGATGTATTCATCTATGAGCGTATGGAAGGTTGACACGTGTACATCCGGGAACACATCCTGTAAAAAAGCGGAACACCGAGGCCATTCATTCGTTTAAGAAGCTCAAGCGAACAAGAATAGTCTCTTCCGTTTTGATAACAGCTTGCAACAGCATCAGGAATTCAGCCACCGATGGCTGCGGTTGCTTGTGTGTGATTTCATCGAATAGTTTGTGGGCAGGATGATTATAAAATGTCTGAGGATTGGAGCATGATGTTGAATGAAACGGAGCCAAAATCGTTTTCTGGGGACGGATTTTGGTGAATACTGTCAAAAAAGATGAAGGGTTTATGAAAGAAAGAAGGGACGAATGAGTCGTGAAAGTATGGGTACCTTTGAATAGTTTAAGAGGGTGTAAGGCCATAAAAGAAACAACTTTTTTGGAATTTGCCATCACCACCATGATCATATGCAACTCAGAAATCGAGCTTATTTTCTTGGATTCACTGCGTTAGGTTTTAGTTTAATTGACCACCGTTTTTTTTAACTTGGCATTTTGTAGGTTAAAGAACTCAAAGTCAAATAGATGACGACGAAGGAAGCCCAAAGCCCATCGAAACTATATAATAAAAATTAGGGACATTAAGTACAAAATATTGTAAAAAAGAACTTGAAAAACAAGGACTAAAAATGGAAACACAATAACACCAATTTTTGGAATCCAATTTCTAATAGCAACAGTCTTTACGAGATCTCTCCAGCAGGAACAAAACAACTCCAAAGCAATGTACTTTTTAAATATATCCTTCATCCATCAACCAGGTGTCTTCATTGTTAGACTAAATCTTGAATAAAAAAACAAAATGTAGCTTCTGTTGGGAGAATACTATGTGTGCAAAATTCAGTTGCATAAGCCCAATAATTAATAAGGGAGTGTTGAATAAATTAATAGCAATGAACTTTAGGGTCCATCTCAGAATAGCATTGAACCATCACAATCCTTTCCATAAGCACTGCAAAAACTCTAATAGTCGGTCGATTTGGGTATGATGGATTGTGTAATAATTTGTTTTATAAGAGTTGTCATGCATTGTAACATCCCAAAAGTATGATAAAATTTTTCATTTTAAAATCAATAGTTTCAATCATCAAATTGTTCCAAAACATTCACGATGTATATTATCAAAATCTCCCTATCTAATAAACAAAACCTAAAGTCCACGTGTCCATGGAAAAGAGCTGAATTTTTCAAAAGTTAAATACCTATTATACCCCTTATTTGTTTCAGCTACATATCAAAACATATACAACACCATGTTTTCTTTCCATTTACTCGGTCATAACAGTTGTACATATTAACTTGAAAATTCATTACATTCCCGTTTCATAGCATGTTATTATGGTATCCGATCTCATATATAAGGTATGCTATCAATTGCATTCAATTTGATTGTATTCCGGTCAATATATATTTCAAACATATTATATCAATCGTTTCTTTACAACATCGTGTTTCCAACATTTTCAATCATCGCGGTCAAAAATCATCCACTCAATCATAGTCGGAAATTATCCATCCAATCACAGTCGGAAATTATCCATCCAATCACAGATTGTTTGTTTATCTTCTGTTTCTTCTTGTGTTTTTTTTTTAATGTCTGTGTTGTTTTTTACACATCAGTTTCTGCTTCTCAATGTGTATGCGTGTGTAAATCATAATCGAAAATTGTTTCTGCTTCTTAATGTGTGTGCGTGTGTTTTTTTAAGTATGTAATTAAGAATTGTGATTTAACAACTTTAAGTATGAGATTAAGTTTATTTCATTTGACATCCATGACCATTGATCTATCGTATAAACAGAAAAAAAATATATCCTTGATGTTACCCCTGAAGAGAATAAAAAAAGAGTTTAGGAATGAAAGTTTGTTGTTGTGATGAGAATAATGATAACATAATATCCGATATAATTTTAATTTCTCTGATTTGGTATTTGTGGAGGAAATCACAAGTTCCCCATATTTGTTGATTCGATTCTTTTCCTGATCAAACAGCATAAAATGAAATTTCTTTTATTTTATTATTATTTTTTAATATTTTAGGCATGCCATTTGTAGAATTTTATCTCTTACCCTGTAACTTAACCAATATGCTGCCTTATAGTTAAACCTCATAACAACTTTGGTATTTACTATAAACAATGTAATTGAAGTGGTGGAGGGTAATCTTGATATAACAAGAAGAATAATAAGAAGAACAAGAATAAATTTTTTTAATATGTGAGAGAATTATAAGAAGTAAAACCTTTGTTAACATTTTGACCTCCAAGTCCACCACTTCTAGCAAGGCTCATGATAACATGAAAAGAATATTAATAATAATGTTAACAAATAGAGTCAAATTAGCCATTTAACATTTAAAATTAAAAATATACGTTCCAAAAGATGTTATTTTTCTTAAATAAATTAATTTTCCATATACAAAGCAATGGTATAAGTTTTAATGAACTTAAAAATTATCATTTTTGAAGAATCTAACCAAACACATCAAAATTATGATTTTTAAATAGTATAATGCTATAAATGAACTTGAAAAATGAATAGTACAATGCCTTAATTTAAATTTTTTCGAATATTATTGCATATATATATATATATATATATATATATATATATATATATATATATATATATATATATATATACACTGCTAATCAAACTATAAGGATGGCAAGGGCATTTTCATCCTTTATCAACTGATGTAGTGATTTTTGTTTTGATGTCTGGTGGAGGGCATTTTCGTCATTTATTTTCTCTTTGTAGTGTATACATGTACGCTATGTATTTATTTATGTACAATTTGTGTTTATTTTCGGTTTAATGTAAGATATTTAAATATCGACGTCAGTATGGTTTAAACACAAAAAAAAAGTGCAAATCCAAACTGAAAACAAAAACACAAAAAAAAAATGTTTCGTCAGAAAAAAAAAAACCCAAAAAAAAAAACCAAACAGTATCAAACAAAAGGAAAATTGTACTTTTCAATTTGGCGTTGGTTTTATTTAGAAACCAAGAAAATGCAAAAGATCCAAAGTTTTATGGCTACCTGAACACCTTTTATAGCAGGTAAACTAAAACACTGAAGTCTGCTTTTTAATTTTTCTAAAAGTGTGTCTATAATTGAAATTTAATTTTTCTAGATCTGAATAAAATGATTGAAAAAGGGCAAAATTAACATTTTACATAGTTTCCTCTTGTTACACATTTAATACATAGACCAAAATGCTTTTTTTCTGTTTTGAAATTGATAAAAATGACCAAAATTACCATTGTTGACCAAACGAAAAAACCAAACATAAATGGTCAAAATGACCAAGGTTCAAATGTGTTCTTTTGTATTCGTAATGACAAGTTAAAAATTGACTTGAATACTAACTTTTTACACCGGATTGAAATGAATAAAATTAGCATTTTACCGAAATGATAAAAATAGACTAATGGTCAAAATGACCAAAACGGTCCTATTGTGTTTTTTTGTTATTCTATATTTGTAAAATACCGTATTTACCCTTGGGCATATCTGTTTTTGTGTCTGTATGTCACTCCATCTCTATGTTTGTTTTACATTTTTAACTATGAAATATACTCCAATTTCAATTTTCTACATTTTTTAACTATGAAATATACTCCAATTTCGATTTTCTGCATTATTTAACTATGAAGTAGATCAAATTGGACTAATATACCCCTACCCCTGCCTTATTTTTATTAATTTAAAATTTATTTTGTGTTAACCCCTATCATGTACAATCATACTATACGGTTTTTTAATTCTATATGCCAAATATGTTTTTGTGGTTCTATATTAGCATTTATGTACAATCAATAGCAGCATACTTTCATTTTTTGTCTTTGTTAATTGTAAAGGCCAAATCTATCCTGCCCATTCATCATATTATAAGGTCTGTTAATTTTAAAGGCCAAATTGTTTTTATACGTTTACTACTCTAGGGACATAATTGTAATTATGTTTGTATTTACATTTTGTATGTGTAATTTTCTTCCATTATTTCTCCTTAATATTGTATGTCTTTCTGTTGTAGTGACAATGGCAGATAGAAATATCACTTTCATCAGCGACTTAGACAATATGAGGGATGATTACACACTAAAAGTGTGTATCATCCGACTGTGGAGATCAATTTCTGAAGTTAACCCCACTGTTGTCAAATCAGTTGAAATGATATTAATGGATGAAATGGTAAAATATCCTATTACAATAACATTATTCAAAATCCTTTTTTTTGGTGTATTTGCTCATCTCTAAATATTATTAAAGGAAAACTTTTAATTCACCAATGAAGCAATCAGGTCCTTCATTGGTTTCAATACTAATTTTTCTACCCTTCAATCTGTTTGATGATGTCACCTGGAACAAAATATACGCGCACATCTAATGGTAACTTACATTCTTACCTTCTACATCTTGAAATCCATAATCTCCTCTGCACACCATCAAACATCGTCAAATGATATCTGTTACATCTCTTCCCTTTCTCTCTTAAGTCTCCGACAATCGTTTGTTACCACCACCCTCCATACTCCACCGCTACAACCTACTAGAACGTAACCTACCATCCCTTCCCCGTTAACCCTCACGTGCTTACCTAAAACTTCTTCCCTCTCAACAGTATGATCGACTTGCAGTAAAACTCTAGCTGGAGACACTGTTGTTGAGAACCTACTCCCTTCCCTCACCCTATAGACGATCTTTACGATCATTCGAGAATCAAATGAACTCTTGCTATAGAAAATTTTTGTATGTGACTATGGATTTAGAGAGCTCTGATTGGCTTGGACAGAAGGTTATAGTTTTCTCATCTTTGAGTTGATTATCTTACTGAAAAGTAAATCCGAAGAATCCTTACTCATCTTCAAACTTATTATTGATTGTATGGATGATTGTAGCGTATTGCAAAACCATCTCCCGAATTGTAACTTGGAATCCTCCAGAAATCCGTCTGGGTAAGCTCTTCAATTGGATTTAACATGCTTTTATTTCTTGAATCGATTAACCCCTTTGGGATCAAAGAAACCATTGATTTAGGCGTGAGTGGAAATTTGCAGGTTCCGCTCACCACCCATTCGATGAAATGCCTCAGAGATCTCGATAAAAGTTGTAAGTGCATCAATGATAGAAAATTGATCATCCAAAAGCTAAAGTTGTTTTATAAATAATAAATTCCATTGAAAGCAAAATATCCTACTCCTTTCCTCCATTTTAGTTTTATTATTATTCTTATTGGAAATTATCTAGACAACGAATCCTTGCACACGTTGGACAAAATGTGTTGTTTTGTTATACTCTTGCAAAAAAATCAAAGAGTTTACAGTATTTTCTTAGCCTATTTAAATTAATATAAGTTTCAACTATTTAGGAAGTAGCGGTAAAGAATAGGAGGTGGTAGTCTCATATGTTTCCTATTATGATTCAATGAAATTGACATCTTCAATGCTGAGATAATTAATTCCAGTTCGATTGTGTGTAATTTAAATTGGCTTACTTGGTTTACCTCTTTAAAGTTTGGAACATGCAGAAAATTTTTGGTTTAATTAATGAACATGACATATTGGGGATGTGATTTTATTCACACTTAAATCACTCTCAAATATTTATCTTCATTAAGATGTTTACAAATTAAGCCCCTTGTGGTTATTATGAGATGATTGGATCTATATCCACCTTAAATTCTAATTGGTTGTATTATCTATAGGTTTTGAATCATGAAATACTTATTCGTTTTTATTTTCGATTTTTGTATAACAACTGTTTGTTGAAATACTTATTCGTTTTTACAAACATTTTCAAGATCGGTTACTTCTTTTTGTTTTTTAATTTCTCAGGTCCATCAAATGTGTTTTTTTTTTTTTTTTTTTTTTTTTTTTTTTTTTTAAATTTGTTGTAAGTTTGTAGAAATGATTATTTTGCCATTGTCTTCTCTATTTTCTTCTATATTATGGGGCATAATTTGTGTTCTTACTATAGGAAAACGATAGCAGCGGAGGGGTGGCAGTGGTTGTTCGAAGATTTGTCAGCAGTCTTTCCCGATGGCCCTCGTTGTCGCCGACAGTAGGAACTCAGTGGTGGTTGTGACTTCGACAGCAGGGGTAGCAGTGCCGGCTGGAGATTGGGTTTGTAAGGATGCTGGTTGGAAGATGGGAGGTATAAGGGTGGTGCGGTTGTATAACTTTTAGGGTTAGGATTTCTTTGAACTTATATACCCGACCCACCATGGAACATCTTGCCTTAATGGCAGAACTGGTCCCTACCAATAAACATTTTTGCAACCAAGGCCCAAAATTTACTCTTTATACCCCTGCTCCCCCATTTCTTTTCATTTTAAGTCTGAAATTTAACTTTTTAACCCAACCTCCTGAAATCCTTTACAAATTAAATCTAATACTTACCAAATAGCCCCTTAGCCTCCAAAATCTTTTCAAAATAAATCCCCAAATTACTTTTTAACCCACGAATAATCTGATTTATAACATTTTGCTTCCCAAAACCAACACCCTGCTAAATAATATGGATTTAGGGCGACTATTCGTTCATCAATTTTATTTATTTATTTATTTATTTAATAAACAGGATGTTATAACTCTCCCCCACTTAAATTAGATTTCTTTCTTAAAATCATCCCTTACCATCCCTTACATGCCCGACAACTTGGACGACATGGTCACAACCACAAGCATACCATAGCCTCTCCAAGGCAACCCAAACCGACCCCGCAGGGTTCTAAAACCCGAAGATGAACGAATTCCTTGCGGCATGGTCGCTTCTACTCCGTTTGAGATATGTAGTCTCGAGATGGTCTGTCTCCCTGACAGACTGCCCACATCGAATCATCATCGAACTGATTCCACAAGAACTAGACTAGCTAGAATACTTCCCACCCGTAATGCCATGACGCTTCCTAAAAAGCAAAATCATTGGTCAACTGCGATTTCTGAATAACAAGAAATTCCATATACGGACCCCAAATCACTAAAGTCACTCCAACTGCTCTTGCTGCCACATAGCTGCTTTCCTGAAGAACAACCAGGACCTCCCTGGTCCCAACTTGTCTGCCAACTGTTCGAACCACCGGACACCTACCCGATTACTGAGCCAAAAACACACATACAGCAGTCCCACATGGTCCAATAACTGCCCAACCTATACAGCCACTCATGGCTCCTTCCATCCGATCATGATAGGCTAAGAACTTGTTGCCACTGAATCCAATGAAAAAGGTGGATGCTACCAGTATAACTATAGTCTTACATCATACAAGGTCTCCTTCAACCTACCGATTCCTGATTCTAATTTTGTTGCGACCTACTCATAACCTTACGAACTGGCCCGCCCTGGCCTAAGTCATATGAACGAATCTGTGAGGCTACGGCTATACCCGCAGACTTACAACACTTTCCACAGTATCTGACCACTTGTGAATGCTACGGAACCCCGATAGTCTTACAACACTTCACGCACCATCTAGCTACTAGTGAGTGCTACGAAACCCCCGTAGTCTTCCAACACTTTCGCCCTAACACCAACACACCCAAACTGAACTCAATCCATGACCGAAACCACAAATTGATTCCCCAAATTTTTCTATCAAGCATGAATGAGGCATGATTCATATGTTGGGGAGTTTTCCGAACTGCAAACTTACACAATCCTCAAACCAAATAGCCACTTGGGCTGCCATTTTTCCTTGATGAGGGCAAGAAGCCCATCCCGGTCTCATAAATGTCTCTGTCTTGAATACCTGTGTGATTCTCCCCACTCAGATTCAACTAAGTCTTCGCAATACATGATATTTGAAGGATTCTCGTTCCTTCTTACTCTTTAATAACCAACTACTGACAGCCTATTTCTTGTCTGTGTGAGTGCTCTATTACGATCCAAGTCCCCAAGGATCACTCAACTCCTAAAGATCGTACAAACACTTCCCGCATCCCAGTGAGACTAATAATATCAGACGCCTTGAAATGATGCCCCACCTATATCTTGAAGTTCGAATAACCGATGTCCAGGCCAAGCCTCAATTGTAACCCACTTCCGCTAGCACTTCCAAAATTCAACTCGAGCATAATGGTTGAGTCACCAATCATGTCCATAGGCCTTCCGCATCATATCCCTAAACTGATCTTGACCCCAGACCCAAATAACATTGAACGTTCCAAACCCACAAAGAGGGAAACAATTTTTTTCACTAACCACCCTATAATTCACGGTATGCAAATGGCATATGACAATGTTTGAAGGCATAATCCAAACACAAGCAAGGAAAAAAAACCCAGAGATACACTTACTAAAACCCTTGAAATGAAAATCTCCCTCGTGCGGTTTCCCGCAAGAACTGTATTGAATCCGGCCCTGGTGGCCTCTCAAAAGCTGACTCGAAGTCTTGGGTCCCTTCTCGGGACCCTCCAATGTATGTACCTGATCTGATCCTCTCTTCCAATGTGCCCCAAATCAATCCCTGCTCTCGAGATCTAGAAATCAAATCACTCAGGGTCGCGCACCCTGACACACTCATCAGCTCAATCGTCCACGGCTGAACTACAGTGGCTGAAGCAACCTATTCCCTAAATCGGGCTACAAACTACCCTAGACATAATATCTAATCTCAAAAGTGCAATAGATCGCACAATCAATCCTTGCCGCCTGATACAAGAGATCCAAGGTGAATTCTAAATCCTGACAGTCCTTCTGCTAACTAGCTCTCCACCAGAGCGGGTACCAAACCCTGCCCCTTCCCCTTATGTACGCATCCACATTCTGCATAACAGCTATCCCCATGATCCAATCATAACCAAGAATTATCCTTCCCAATCTTCTTAGATTCTCCAAGACTTTCCCCGATTCAAGTATGGATCTTGTACTTTTAGTAGTATGGGCCCAATACTACCTTCCACACCTATCCATACTTTCCTCCGGAATCATCCCGAATCCTCTAAGTCACCTACTCCCATGATGTACTAAATGTTTGCTAAACAACAACATAATATCCCCAGAAGTACCTCCTAGGCTCTCCTAGGTTCCTAACCCACCAAATCTCCCCACTAACTCACTGGAGCATATCCTAGGCTTTCCTTAGTTCCTAACCTTGCCCTGCCATCAGCTGCTAAAGAACTCCCCATGATGCCAACCATCTACCTCCTGAATATCGTCATATCCACTTAGTAGCTGACTCTCATCACTCAAGCGCTCCACATAGCACAAAGCAAGTAGCACTCATGCATTAGCACCCCGTTCCAAATGACTATCATTGAACACTCAGCCCACATATTGCGACTCGCGCTATCCACATCCATCCAACCTTACTGTAGGCTGCCTTATGAATGAAAACTATACACCTAAAAAATCTAATAGACTATCGAATAATAGACTCTGATACCAACTTGTAACGACCCAAAACTCAGGGGTAAAAGTTTCATTTTGATTATAACTAAAACATTGATACCATCTATTTCGAATATGTCAAATCCTCATTAAGTAAAACAATTATCAGAGTTTATCCCAAAATCATTCATTGCGGAAATCATAGGTGTGTGCACTGCGAACAACCCGAGCCCTTTTCCAATTCGATGATACCTGAAACCATAAACAAAACTGTAAGCACGAAGCTTAATGAGTTCCCTAGAGCATACCCCACATAATCCACATAATCACATAATCCATATTAGCTATAACAACTACATAAACCACAACAATCACATAAGCATGCATATACACATATAAAGATGCCATGGAAAACTTCCAAGGTATTATTCACATACTTATGTAAATCATATCAACTATATAATTCATGCATATAAACATATCGGGAACCCTGGAAACCCTCCAAGGTCTTACACCGGGTGCCCTGGAAACCCTCCAGAGTCTTAGCCCACTACCATGGGAAACCTCACATGGTCTTCAGTAACTACAATTCAAACCTTACATACCAACATATAAGATAAACACACAAACACATAAGGATGCCATGGAAACCCTACAGGGTCTTACACCGGGTGCCATGGGAACCCCCACATTGTCTTAGCCCAATTTCATGGGAACTCCCACATGGTCTTAACTAAAAAAACCATGGAAACCCTCTATGGTCTTACACCCTAATGCCTCGGTCATCCATCCATGTATCACATAGACCACTAGCATATCACATGCCACATAATCACTAGAATACTCCTTGTCACATAACCAACTAACATGCCACATAATACAACTTCAGCTAGTGTATCACATATCATAAAATGGGCCGACATTGGTGCCTTAGACCCATTGGTATGGTGAGGAGACTCACCTAACACTGCTGAAGTCCCGCTAATAAAACTCTAGCTGTTGGTTGACAGATTTCCGAACTTTCAACATCAAAACAACACCCAATTAATAATTGGGTTCCAAGCCGAAGGTCTAACTCACACTCCAAAGGCCCAATAGACAAGTAATGTGCCAAAGCCCAACATATGGTCCAATTTTCCAAATTGGGCCCAAACTCTACATGGACTTACTTTAAGGCTTAATGAATTATTCTAGACCAAATAATTGGCATTCTGATGGCCTAGCTAATAATACTCAAGGCCGAATTATAACCCCCTTATGGCCTAATTTTCCAGATTGGGACCAAGCCTTGCCAATGGGCCTTATCCTAAAGCCCAATAATTTCCTTAGTCCATAAATATGTTCCCAATTAGCCCACAAAGGCCCACAACAGCTTAGTCCAATAAATGGCCAATAAGAACCCAAAACCCAATTAGGGTTTTTCACATGAAATAACTATTACGTTTAAGCGTTCCTTCTTAACCCATTAAGGACTTAATCCATTAAGTCCAAACATACAATGAAATCGGGCTTGAGTCATATCTTCACTCCATTGGTTCAAAATGCGGGTCCCGATAAGTCCAAATCAATAATACCAAAAGTAGGGTTTTCTAAACCCAAATTATGGTTTCTAACCCATCACAATCTAATTAGGCCCAAAAGATAAGTCCTTAGGCCCATTGGGGTTTCGCTAGTTGGGCACCACCCACTACCACCTTGGGTAGTGGTGGTCAACGATGGCACACGTCGGATCATGGTGGTGGTTATGGGTTTTCTTTTCATTATTTCGCATCGACTACAATATTACAAGGAAAAGCCCAAATAACACACACCCACACTAATACAAACACACACGCACACACATATATAGCCAACCTAGTGGTGGCTGGCATTAGCACGTGGTTGGAGCCACCACCTCACGGTGATTGTGGTTGCTTTTCCGGCCAAGTAACTCCACACACAACACATACTTGTAACAAAAATACACCCACGAATATTAGCACCATACATCAGTTTACACACCTGCTTGCGAACTACAAACTCAACCACATCAGTGGAAGGCGACGATTTGCGATGGCAGCCACCACCTTACAGTGGTGGTGGTGGTTTTTCTTTGGTTCCCAGTCAAGCAGCCACACCAACAAAGAAATGACTACACCTCCCACATCTACACGTTCTTACTCGGAGATAAATACAACCACCCACCACACGGTGGTGCACGGAGAAGACAACGACACCTGAAAGCTGCCACAGCAGCATCTAACAGTAACAATGAGCATCGGAAGGCAACGTCGGATATGGCTATTGTGCAACACTAAATTGATAAAGAAAAGAGGATGAAGCGGAAGATAGCAGCGGAAGAGACAGAAGGTAGAGGAAAACAATGACAACGGAGGGGTGGAAGTGGTTGTTCAAAGATTTGTCAGCAGTCTTTCTTGATGGCCCTCGTTGTCACCGGCAGTAGGAACTCAGTGGTGGTTGTGACTTCGACAGCAGGGGTAGCAGTGCCGACCGGAGATTAGGTTTGTAAGGATGATGGTTTTAAGATGGTAGGTATAAGGGTGGTGCGGTTGTATATCTTTTAGGGTTAGGGTTTCTTAGAGCTTATATACCCGACCCACCATGGAACATCTTGCCTTAATGGCAGAACTTGTCCCTCCCCATAAACATTTTTGCAACCAAGGCCCAAAATCTACTCTTTATACCCCTGCTCCCCCTTCTTTTCATTTTAAGTTTGAAATTTACCTTTTTAACCTAGCCTCCTGAAATCCTTTACAAATTAAGTGTAATACTTACCAAATAGCCGCTTAGCCTCCAAAATCTTTTTCAAAATAAATCCCAAAATTACTTTTTAACCCCCGAATAATCTGATTTATAACATTTAGCTTCCCAAAACCAATACCCCGCTAAATAATATGGATTTAGGGAAACTATTTGTTCATCAATTTTATCTATTTATTTATTTAATAAACAGGATGTTACACCTACATTGGTGCCTTCGACCTATAGGTACAATAAGGCAAAACTCACCTGAATCGAAGAGCATTGAATGACTGTAATAAGCTCCCTTCTGCAATGCTTTCTCCCGCGAATCCACTAATACTAGAACCAGATAAAATATTAATCAATGGACCAAAATCCTCAAGTTTGGATAACCTTAGTCAAAAAGTCAACGGTTAATGAAAGTCAACAAATTTCAAATTCCAAGGCAGTTGACTACGCTCAGCGTACTTGTAACATCCTGTTTCCTGCCATTTCTAAGCCATGGACCGGAAGTCGATCGTGTAAGGTTTTTGGTCTTAATGAGACATTTTTTAGTCCTAGTGGAAGGAGAAAATAATAGTTAAGAGAATTTACCATTGAGTTGTGTTTTGGGCTGAAGGGTAGAAAGGGAAAAGTCTTAGGCCAGGTTCTTGTGTGAAATATCTATTTTTCTTCGAGAATTTTTAGTCAAAGATATTTAGATAATATTATAGAGCTCTTCAACACCTTTATGTGGATATAAAGAACATAAAAAACGGAGTTGGAATGAAGAAGTTATGTTCGTTTGAAGTCAGGACGGTTTTGGGTTGCGCTGCGTACGTTGGGCGTACTCAACGTGTACATTGTGTGTACTAGGGCATCTCTAGTATGATGAGTGTAAATTGACTACGTTGGTCGTACACGATTAGTTTCCAAACCCTATTTTCGTATATTGAGCCCTATTTAAGCTCCTGAACTTCCCCACACCCATTCCATTCTCAAGCTCCACCTCTCCAACACCCTCTCCTGAAACCCTAACCTTAGATTGAGACTTGTAAGCAAAAAAAATGTGTTTTTAAGTGATTTAGAGTGTTCTTGCTGCACTTTGGAGATGAATAAACTGCTTAAAGGAGCATTGGTTGCTTTGGAGCTTATAGATTTTTACCTTGTTCACCTTGATCTTTCTTCTAGAGGAATAAAGTTTGAATCTTGATGATGAAATTGTTAGATCTAGCTAGTTTTGGGTGTCATGAGTTTTTGGTCACTTTAAGTTCATAAAGTTTAGATCTTGAAGTTTATGAACTTATTATGGATAAATTCGGAAACTATATCCATATAAACATCATTTTCATTCAGAACTAAAGGTTAAAGACTTGGACTTAATGGATTAAGTTGAAAATGATGCACTTTTGGGTACCTTTTAGACTTAAAGACTAGATCTTGTTTGTTCAGATCATTCTAATGGATAAAGTTGTAAACTTTATCCATTATGGAGCTATTATGAACCATAAAAATATGATCTTGATTGTTGTATGTAACACATACATGTGTTAGATACTCTTATTGGGTTAAGAACATTGGGTTTTGGACATTTAGCACTTAATAGCCATGAAAAGTCATAAAGGTGGAAACTTTATGACTTAAGATGTCATTTTGGGCTTGGACATGAGTTTTCGACGGAAGGGCTTAATCAAATAAGCTCTTAATGGAGTTTTGGGATTGGGCAGCGTACCTGGAGGTACAATGCATGTACGTGGTCAACGTCCCACTTTTTGGTCAACATCAAAGTATGATGAGCATACTCTCTTAGTACGTAGGGCGTACTCCGCTAGGAAGGGATATTGACTTTTAGGACCTTAATCATTGACTTTGACTTTGACCAGGGTTGACTAAGTTTGACTTAAGGGTATTTTGAGCTATAGTTAATCCTTGGTCTCTATCTGTTAAATATATGACCTGTAGAGCAGGCTATGGGAGCTGATATTCATTCAGATTGTTTTCAGACTGAGAGGTGAGTTTTCCCCACTTTACTTTCGGGTCGAAAGCACAAAGGTCAGCCTATTGGATTGATTTGCTATGTTGTAGTGATCTATTAGATAACTATCCTAGTTTATAGGATGTTATTATGCAGTAATGATTTGTAGATCTGAATTTTTGTCTGTCGACTGATTATATGTTTATCTGTTATGTATATGCCGACATGCTATAGTTTTGGTTCAGGCTTTACTACTTTGTGCGAGAGTCAACAGACTAGGGGTAGTCCAGTCTGATGACTAAGTGGGCCTGAGGGTATTCCAGTCCGATGACTAAGTAGACCCGTTGTATATTGGCATTCTAGTCCAATGATCGATTGGGCCGAGGGTATTCCAATACGATGATTGAATGGGCCCGAGTGTATTCCATTCCGATGACCGAGTGGACTCGTCGTATATTGGCATTCCAATCCGATAAATGATTGGGCTGAGAGTATTCAGTCTGATGACTGAGTGGATGCGTTGTATATTGGCATTCCAGTCCAATGACTTATTGGGTCGAGGGTATTCTCGTCTGATGACTGAGTTGACCTTTTGTATATTGGCATTCCAGCCTGATGGCTAAATGGACCCATCATGATTTTTTGTATGTGTTATGTTGTGTGGTGGTACTTTAAGGGAACTCACTAAGCTTTGGCTTACAGTTTTAGTGTATAGTTTTAGGTACTTTGGAGGATCGTCGGAATGCAAAGGCATAATCATACATATCTTCTTATTTTTATGACTTTGGGTCTTGAGAAAACTCTGATTCCGAAGCTATGTTTTTGGAAACAATGACTCTTTTGTAAACAATTAATGATGTTAAATGATTGATTTTGAAATTTCTTTGAATTTTTTGAGTGTTATAGTACTCAACGTACGCCCAGCATATGCATCCTGATCCCACTCCTTCATTAAGAACTTAATCCCTTAAGGACTTTTCATCCAAACTCAGATCTAGCCTCAAAACATTGTCTTAAGTCATAAAGTTTCCACCTTTATGACATTCCATGGCTAGGGAAGGTCCAAAAGTTGAAACCCTAATTTATTAATCCATAAGAAATCACAACTCTTACATAGAAGGGATAAAAGGACCAAGATCACATTTTTACGGTTACTAATAGCTCCATAATGGATAAAGTTTCCAACTTTATCCATTAGAATGGTCCCAACAAACAAGATCTAGTCTTTAAGTCTCAAAAGGACCAAAAGTGCATCTTTTTCAACTTAATCCATTAAGTTCAAGTCTCCAACCTTCAGATCTGAATCAATATGATGTTTAGATGGATACACTTTCCAACTTTATCCATAACAAGGTCACAAAATTTCAAGATCTAAAATTTATGCACTTAAAGTGACTAAAAGCTCATAACACCCAAAACTATCTAAATCTAACAATTTCATCATCAAGATTCAAGCTTTATACCTCTAGAAGAAAGATCAAGGTGAACAAGCTCTTGATCTACAAGCTCCAATGCAACCAACATTTCTCTAATGAGCTCCTTCTTTTTCAAGATGCACAAAGAACACTCTAAATCACTTCAAAACACCTTCTTTTTGCTCACAAGGCTCAAACTAGGGTTATGGTTTCATGGGAGGGTGTTGGAGAGGTGGAGGCTAAGAATGGAATGTGTTTGGGGAAGTTAAGTAGCTTAAATAGGTCTCAAACCATAAAAATAAGGTTTGGGCACTGATCATGTACGCCCAACGTACTCCTGGTATGCCAAGCATACTAGGGATGCCCTATTACGCCCAACATACGCGGCTAACCCAAAAATCACCTAACTTCAAAGGATCGTAACTTCTTCATTCCAACTATGTTTTTGATGTTCTTTGTATCTATCGAAATGTGTTGAAGAGATCTCCAATATTATCTAAATATCTTGGACTAAACACTTCTTGAACAAAATCAATATTTCATGAAAGAACTTGGCCTATGACATTTCCCTTTCTACCCTTCGGCCCAAAACACAATTCAAGGGCTAAATCTCTTAACCAACATTACCTACGTCCACAAGGACTAAACTTTGCCTCCTTAAGGACCAAATCCTTACATAATCGACTTCCAGGCCGCGGACCAGATATGGCAGGAAACAGGATCGTGACATCCCAAAAATATGGTCCAAAAATTTCGTTTGAAATCATTAATAAAACCATAAATCATACATCATGATAAAGAAAATCAAGAACCATGTATCTCAAAATATCATGTAAAATATTGTATCAAAATCAAATAAGAAAACATCAAAGTCTAAGAAATTCGCAGGCTGGAACTGCTGTGTGTGCCATACGATCATGCCGAGCCCTTCCCCTTGCTAGTGGAAGTACCTAAAACCAAAACTGAAAACTATAATCACAAATCTTAGTGAGCTCCACCAAATTACCACATACCATACAATAACACATACTAGGCCTCGTCCACTGCATCGGGCTCCGCCAACATCAGACCAAAGTGCAGCATTGGGCCATACCCGACATCAGACCGAAATTTGGCATCGGGCCCAGCCCGACATCAGAATGAAGTCCGGAATACAAATCATAGCAACAAGTACATAACCCACAACATATAACATATAAACATAATAGACTTCCTTGGGCTTTCCCCGGCATCAGAATGAAGTCCGGTATACCTAACATGTAAGCTAATTCTTCATCGGGCTTGCCTTGGAATACATCAAACATAACATGCATGAATCACAAAGACATTAGGCATACATATACTCTTCTCAGGACCGCCCCGACATCGGACCGAATTCCGGAACATATAAGTTGCATCGGGCTAACCCTGACATCGGGCCTAAGCCTGGCATATACTAACATACATAAACGACCCGACATTGGTGCCTTTGACCCATTCCTACTGAAAGGAAACTCACCTCGTATGGCTGACTGCTGAAACTCAAGTGAAGAATCTCTGAATACTGCTCCAGCGACTCCCTGGCTCTCAACCATATAATACATTTAATCAAAATATGATAATCCCTGACTATTTCACCTTTGGTCAAAGTCAACATCCCGGTCAAAGTTAAAGTCAAGGTTAAAGTTAAAGTCAAATCTCAGTCAACACCAACTCGTCGAGTTATCTCCCAACTCAGTGATTTCATGCACAACTGAGCCTCGTACTCAACTCGTCGAGTCCCTTCACAGACACTTCGAGTTCTTCCTGCCATAACATCGGGACATCTCGACCATAACTCGTCGAGTCCATCCTTGGACTCTTCAAGTTCTTCAGTTTCCAAGTCTAAATCTTGTCCAACTCACCGAGTCATCTCCTAGACTCAATGCTTTCACTCACAACCAGAAAATAGGTTAGGGTTCACGACCCGAATCGCCAAGTCCAAGAACAACTCATCGAGTCCTCCATGCAACATATCTATTTAGTCAATTCTAATCCATTCCAATGCTTCTAATTCATAGATCTGGACTCCTTAGACTAACATAACACGTAAAGTTGCCAACTTTATGTGCATGCATGATGATATAAGACCAAAACACTCGTTACAAGCTAGAAAGGAAGTCTAAGTCATGGCATAGGGCTATGGCTGAATAAAGGTGGCGAATTTGAGCTTCTAAAGATCAGTAATGCCCATATTTGAAGTCCTTTCATCCCCCAAGGTCCAAATCTCGGAATAGCCTTGCAAATGACCCAAAAAGTGATGATAAACAAGCATACATGAAGATCGAAGTGGATAGAAGCCAAGGTATAATCTTTATACCTGTAACAAGTCTGAGATGCTACAAAAACTCTAGATCTTCTTCTCTCTTTTTGTGTCTTTTCTCTTTTCCTTCTTTCTCCTAGCTTCAAACCACACAAAATGCAAAGAAATGGATCAAGAATGCACAAGATCGATTAGGGTTTCGAGAGTGGGGTTGGGAGGTGATAAAGATTAGAGTGGAGGCTGAATATGATGCTTAAATAGGGTGTAAACCCTAAAGATTAGGGTTTCCTCCTAACATACCTACTCGCCGAGTCCAGGCTTGGACTCGCCGAGTAGATTACTTAAAGCCCGCATCCATGCTAGCCTCTACTCGACGAGTTAGGGCTACTACTCGTCAAGTAGCTTTACCAAATGAAAACTTAACAACTCAATACGTACCGGGAACAAGGCGATACAATTCTCCACTACTTGTCTTAGACTTCGTCCTCGAAGTCTGATGTGTCTAAAAACAACTCGGGGCAATGCTACCTCATCTCCTCCTCGGCTCTTAAGTCCACTCCGAGCCCTTGCGGTGTTGCCACTACACATTCACTAACTCGGCCCTATTGCTCCTTAGCTCCTTCTTCTTGCGATCCAGAACGCGACCGGTCTCTCAATGTAATTCGGGCTCTCATCAACCTGAATATCTTCTAACAGTACCCCTGCTGAATCATCCACTAAGCACTTCCATAGTCGGGAAACATGGAAAGTGTTATTGATCTGGTTGGGCTCTGCTGAAGATCTAAATGGTAAGCCACCCGACCTACCCGAGCCGAAACCCTAAACGGACCAATGAATCTGGGCCTAGCTTGTGCCTCTTCTGAAATCTGATAACACCCTTCCAGAGTGACACTTTTAGAAGGACCATGTCGCCCACCGGAATCTCCAAATCCGAACTGCGCTTATCGGCGTAACTCTTCTGCCGACTCTAAGCAATCTGGAGCGTGATCCAAACCTGTTGGATCCGCTCCGTGGTCTTGAGTACTATGTCTGTACTCCCCATTACCCTTTGACCAACCTCACTCCAAAATATTGGGGTCCTACATTTCCTCGCATAGATCATCTCGAAGGGAGGTCGGTCTATACTAGCGTGGTAGCTGTTGTTATACGAAAATTCCACTAACGGAAGATATGTATCCCAACTGCCACCAAAATCCAAAACACATGCTCAAAGCATGTCATCGAGAGTCTAAATCATCCTTTCACTCTGATTGTCCGTCTGGGGGTGGAAAGTGGTGCTGAATTGGAGACGAGTACCCAACTCGTGGTGAAACCGCTTCCAAAATCTGGAAGTAACACGGACATCTCAGTCTGACACCACCGAGACACGCACTCCATGATGTGTCACTATCTCTCACACATAAATCTCGGCCAGCTTCTTGGCCGAGATGCTCTCTTGGATTGGTATGAAGTGAGTGCTTTTGGTTAACCGATCTACTATGACCCATATCGAATCGACTCTACGTACGCTCCTGGGAAGCTTAGTGATAAAATCCATAGTAATGTACTCCCATTTCCACATGGGGATGTCCAATGGCTATGTCTTGCTGTGAGGCCTCTGGTTTTCTGTCTTGAACTTCCTGCAGGTCAAGCATCTCTACACGTACCAAGCTACATCCCATTTCATGCAGAGGCACCAGTAATCAGGTCGAAGATCTTTGTACATTTTCATCTCCCTTGGATGGATGGAGAACCTACACTTGTGAGCCTCATCCATCAATATATGTCATACCTCGCCCCAGTATGGTACCCAGACCTTCCCATGCAGTGTCAACAACCCACATATGTCATAGTCAAAAGAGGCCTCCTGGCCTATGATCCGCTCGCACTTCCAGCGCTCCTCCTTCAGGCCCTCAACCCACGCCTCTCGAATTTTCTCCAGCATTGGAGTAACCCTTGTCATTCTCAGACATATGTCTCAAATCGGGGCTGCTACCGCCTTGAGTCTTAAGGCATCGGCCACTACGTTGGCCTTGCCCGGGTGGTAAAGGATCTCACAATTATAATCCTTAACCACATTTAATCACCGACGTTGACTCATATTTAAATTCGATTGATCCATGAGGTACCTAAAACTCTCATGGTCGGTGAAAATGGTACAAAGGACCCCATAGAGGTGATGCCGCCAAATCTTGATGGCAAAACCCATAGCCCCCAGCTCTAAATCGTGCGTCGGATAGTTAGCCTAGTGAAGCTTCATCTGCCTTGACGCATAAGCTATCACATGACCCCTATACATCAGAACTACACCCATAGCAGTGATCGATGAATCACAGTAAACTACGAAGTCATCAACTCCCTCTGGCAGGGTCTGAATCAGTGCCTCGCACAATCGCTGCCTGAGCGTCTCAAAGGTTGCATGCTGCTCAAGTCCCCAGCGAAAAACTACCGACTTCTTGGTCAGTCGGGTCAACGGAACTGCAATCTTGGAGAATTCCTGGATAAATATCCTATAATATCCTACTACACCCAGGAAACTTCGAATCTTAGTTGGAGACCTCAGAGTCCCCCACTGCATCATGACCTCTATCTTGGCCAGATCTACCAAAATACCCTTCTGGTTGAGAAGGTGCCCAAGAAATTGCACCTCGCACAACCAGAAGTCACACTTGGAGAACTTCGCAAAACGTTTTTCCCTCCTCAATGCCTCTAACACCTCCCTCAGGAGCTCCTCATGTTGCTCCTGAGTCTAGGAGTAAACCAAGATGTCATCAATGAAAATTATTACATACCGATCTAGCATCGTTCTGCACACTCGGTTCATGAACTCCGTGAACACGGATGGAGCGTTGGTGAGCCCAAACGGCATCACCACAAACTCATAATGACCATAACGGGTCCAAAAAGTGGTATTCTGCACATCATCATCTCTGACCTGCATCTGGTGATACCCTGACTGTAACGCTCGTGTTTCTGGGCTTGTCATTACTAGCAATGTAAGATTCTAGGTTAACCTTTGTAACCCATTTTGAAATAATAAGAAAGTATCATGTGTTTTATGCTTAATTGCTTAATTATGTGGCTTAAATGAATTAAGGATAAAAATATGAGTTAAAATGAAATATTAGATAATCCCGATATCGATACATGAAGACTTAGTGGTCGTGACAAGCTTTCCGAATATATAAAGAATGTCGAAATCTGAGTTATAACAAAGAAGTTATGACTTGTCGAAGTTTCGCGACAGAATAGACGCAACACTTCATGACGTAAATAGTGAATTTACGATAGAGTGATATTTAGCCTTAGTGGTCTAAATGAAAGTCATAGAATACGTTAAACCGAGAGCGTGCATAAAAAGAACGCCCAAATCTGACTTCGTATGAGGAAATTATGATTTTCCGAAGTTTTGACTTAGCATTAGACAGCCCGAAGTTCGAATTTGAGATCGAGCGAGTTTTCGCCTAAACAATCTAAATGAGAATTAAAGATCACATCGATAGTAGTCCAATGGAAGAAAGACAAACGAAAATAGACATCGGATGAAGAAGTTATGAATTTATAACAGAGTTTTCCTGTCCCGACCTACTAAAAAATACATAATAAAAATAAATTCAAAATTAGCTTACGAAGTCTAAATGAAAGTTGTAGACCGTAGTCTCACCTACGCGTGGATATAAAGAACGTCAATAATAGAGTTCGTATGAGGAAGATATGAATTTTTGAAGTTTACTAAATAATTAAAATATTAAATTTAAATATAAATGTCTGATATTATCCGAAGGGGGGGGGGGGGGGGGGAGTCACCGTACTTATCTGGGTTACGCCCAGTGTAGCTGAGCATCACGCCCAACGTAATGCGAGGGTTTAGGCCCTATATAAAGGGGTGAGAGGCTGCCTTATTTCTTTGCTCATTTTCTCTTCTTTCTCCCTCTCTCTCTCTCTCTCTCTCTCTCTCTCTCTCCCGTTTTGCATTGTTTTTCGTGCAATAAATATCCTGAAGCCCTAGTATCATCACTGAGACCCGAAGCAAGTCCCGAAGCCCCGAAGATACCAAGAAGTGAAATTTCCAAGCCGAAGCTCTGCCCGCGAGAAGCCAATTTTTGTGAAGATCTTCCAGATCTATCGAAGAATACTATTTCTACAAGTCGTAGTGCTATCCGATCATCTTCTGATCAAGTGAGTGTGTAGTTACTTTCTTCTACTACATAATTATGAAGTATTTTTTATAAAATACGTGTTATGTGTATATTTTGTTATTATATGTGTGAATGTATATTCACTTTCTTCTATCTCATAGATATGATTTGTTCTCTATGAAATACATGTTATGTGTATGTGTCTCATCTGTTATTTGGAATATGTATTGAATGAGAATGCTATACAGGTTTTAAACTATGTATGAAAAAGTATATTTTTATCTACTAATATGTTGCGTAGAACATGGGTAGATAGTTGATGTGTGAGAAACAGATGAGAGGCCTCGATGTTGTTGTTGTTAATCTAGTCATCTAGCGGAGTATGGATGACGACCACAAACTCTTTCTAGACTGTCATGTGGAACGCTAGTAGGTTCATAACCTGTACGTGTTATGAACGATGTTTCACCGGTGTACTCTATCCTCCTCATGGTTTCCTTTAGGATATCTATTTTAAGGAAACCCCTTTGCAGTAATGTTCGTCCCGATGAAAATCCTAGATTAGGTCCCTGGTAATAGATGTGGTTTTAGGGACGTAAAGTGAGGATAACGGGAATGGATAATCGGGTTATTATTGGTTAGTGAAATTAAATATAATTATTTATTGTGGGTTGAAAATCCTATATGCTTACTAGGCTCCCAAGCCTGACCCACTCAGTTTATTTGTATTACAGGTAGTGGCGCGAGGACATAAGATGGATGAATCATCAAGTTATTTTGTTTATAAGCATGTACATGTATATAACTGTTGTATGGTTTGTAATATGTCGTTTATGATTTTTGGTCTGTATCGGAACATAACATCTCGAGTTTCGATTATATAATGAAAATAAATTTCTTTATGAAATGCTTTGGTAAATATCATTTTATCGTATTTTGTTTTGGGAACAAATTCCTTCAACTCTTTTAAATGAAATGGATTTACTCTGACCGTAGATCAATCTTGGAGAACCCGTCTTTTCTGCCGAGATTTTGGGGATGTCACACTGACCGTAGATCAATCTTGGAGAACCAATACCCTCCCTGAAGTTGGTCAAATAAATCATCTATCCTCGAAAGTGGGTAACGGTTCTTCACTGTTACCTTGCTCAGCTCCTGCTAGTCTATGCACATACGGTGTGACCCATCCTTCTTCTTCACAAATGGGATCGGGGCTCCCCATGGTGAACTGATCGGCCTGATAAAACCCTTGTCTAGAAGCTCTTGCAGCTGCGTAGACAACTCCTGCATTTCGAGGGGAGCCAGCCAATATGGTGCCTTGGCTATTGGAGCAGCACCAGGGACCAGGTCGATCCTAAACTCAACCTGTCTCTCCGGAGGCATCCCAGGTAAATCCTCCAAGAATACGTCTGGGTACTCTCACACCACCAGTACATCATCAATTGTTGCCTTACCCTTATCCTAGGTATCCATGACATAGGCGATGTATCCTGTGCCACCCTGCTGAAAGTGGTGCCTCGCCCTCGCTGCTGAACAGAACACCAGTCCTCTCTATGGTCTCTCTCCCTAGATCACTAACTCTCCCCCACTAGGAGTGCGAACCCTCACTAGCTGCAGCTCGCAGTCGATCACTGCCCCATTGGTGCTCAACCAGTCCATACCAACAATAACCTTATTCCCTCACAGGGGAACAGGAACCAAATTCACTGAAAACTGCTCATCAAATAATCTTAGTATACATCCTCTATGAACCCTCGCGAACCTAATGGTCCTGTCATAGGCTATATCAACATTGAGTGGACAATCTAGCTCCCCCGGAGCTCTACTAAATTGCTTGCTAAGTGCGAGCGACACAAAAGATCGGGTAGCCCCCAAATCGAACAGTACCATAGCTGATATTCCGTTCAATAAGAACGATCTAGTAACCACATTAGGAGCTGCTTGTGGATCCTCTACTATCAACTGGAAGGCTCTGTTCTTCGCCACAGGCATCTCACCTCGACTTTGACGGTCGTCTGTAATCCTCAATGTCGCAGGGGCGGGTGCTACCACGTGCCCTTCAGCTGCTAAACTCAGACACTGGGACCACTTGTGTCCCCTCTGATTGCATTGGAAGCAAATCAGAATAGATTCTATAGTGATGGTGGTAGTAGCAGTACAATCCCTGCTGATATGCATGGTTCGGCCACACTTGAAGCAGTCGAAACTCCCTTTGATTGTGAGAGGCAGCTGGTGGTAGTTCGAACCCTAAGTGGGGGAGAACTGACCGTCAATGGAGAGGGTATCAGGGTTAGATCAACTTTTTGGCTTGCTGCCAGGGCTAAGTGGTATATTCAACATGGATGTTTAGGTCATCTCGCTTACATGGTCGACACTTGAGTGGTCAAAGAGTTTCTAGATGTCTTCCCATAGGATTTACTCAGTTTGCATCCCATAATGTAGGTGGAGTTTTGGATCGATTTGATCCCTGGTACAGCCCCGGTTGCTAAGGTGTTGTATTGCCTTGCACCACCAGAGATTGAGGAGTTGTCCTCTTAGATTCAGGAGCTGTTGGGTAAGTAGTTCATCAAAACGAGCAATTCATCCTAGGGAGCACCAATTATTTTTGTGAAGAAGAATGATGGGTCTCACTGTATGTTCATAGATTATCAGGAGTTAAACAAGTTGATGATGAGGAATCGCTACCTGTTTTCTAGGATTGATGATCTCTTCACTCAGTTACACGGTGCATCTTGGTTCTCCAAGATGATCTGAGGTTGGGGTACCATTAAATGAGAGTCAGAGAGGAGGATGTTCAGAAGATAGTGTTCTGAACTCATTATGGTCATTATGATTTTATGGTGATGCCATTTCGGTTCACCAACGCATCGAAAACATTTATGGATTTGATGAACTAGGTATATAGGTCAATGCTTGACCGATCTGTTATTGTTTCTATTGATGATATTTTGGTCTACTCTAGGATGAGGGAGCAACATGAGGAGCATCTAATGGAGTTTCTTGGGTACTGAGGGAGGAGAGAATTTATGCCAAGTTCTCCAAGTGTGAGTTCTGGTTATGAGAGGTCTAGTTCTTGGGACACCTCATCAAACAGAATAGGATTATGGTCGATCTAGCTAAGATTGAGGAAGTTATGCAGTGGAAGGTCCTGAAATCCCCATCATAGATCATAAGTTTTTGGGGTTAGTAGGTTATTATAGGAGGTTCATTCAGGATTTCTCCAAGATTGTCGTTCCTCTAAATCGCTTGAAGAAGAAGGGTGTGAATTTATATTGGGGACCTAAGCAACATGCCACATTCAAGACGCTGAGATGTAAGTTATGTGTGGCCCCGATATTGACCCTTCCGAAGGGTGTTTAAGATTCTGTAGTATTTTGTGATGCATCAATCATAGGTTTGGGGGCAGTACTCATGCAATAGGTCAGGGTCATTACATATACATCCACGAAGTTGACGCCCCATGATTTTAAATACCCGACACATTATTTCGAGTTGGGGGTAGTAGTTCTTGCCCTCAAGATTTGGTGACACTATCTCTATGGTGTTTGTTGTACCATTTACACAGATTACACGAGCTTGAGATATCTTGTGGATCATCTGAATCTGAACATGAGGCATCACAAATGGCTAGATGTAATCAAGGATTCTGACATCAAAGATACTTTAGCATCCAAGGAAGGCTAATGTGGCCGTCGACACTTTCAGTCGCAAGGCGGCTAGTGCTCCTATTTGATAGATCTATTTGAGGTTGACCATTGACTTACTACTCTTAGATTAGATCAGGCAGGCTCAGGCCAAGGGAATCAGGACGGAGACCTGGAAGAAAGAGAAGATCAGGTTCAGATTGACGTATTGTCCACCGATAAACACGAGATTATGACCCAGTTTGGGCGAGTATGGGCCCCAATTTTTGGAGGTGTACGACAGACATTGAAGGAGGAGATGCACAAGTCCAAGTTCTCGATCCACCCTAGAGCCACAAAGATGTATCGAGACTTGAGGCTCAGCTATTGGTGGTCATGCATGAAGCAAGAGATAGCATGGTATGTGGAGAGATGCTTGACTTGTCGGATGGTCAAGGTATATCACCAGAGGCGGTATGGAAAGTTACAAACCTTAGAGGTACCCATGTGGAAATATGAGAAGATCACCATTGATTTCAACACCAAGTTCCCGAGGACGACCAAGGGATTTGATTCTATTTCGGTCATCTTCGATCGATTGACCAAGAGTGCCCATTTTCTTGCTATTTGGGAGAGTTTATCAGTCGAGAAATTGGCCGACGTCTATGTGTGTGAGATTTTTGGTCGCCACGGTGTACCAGTTTCTATCGTGTTCAATCGTGATGTTTGGTTTACTTCTTTGTTTTGGAAGAGATTTTATGAGGATTTGGGTATGAGACTGCATTTCGGTGGAGGTTCCATTTGTGAGTTTTGACCCTCTGGAATGTTTTGTGCTCACTTTTGAAGGAAGAATAGAATTGTTGATCCACTTGGTAGCTCAAATTAGTATAGATCCGGGATTTGCATCCACTCATCCATCTCCAGAAGGTATAAAGTTCCCACCTTGATGTTGTTTATGTTATATCTAGTTAATGCTTAAGAGTTTCATGCTTTTGTCCCCATAACCATGGCTTATCTAAGTAAGAGCTACTCCAGACCATTGGAGTACCATTTCCAGTCGTTTTTGGGGTTGCTAAGTACAAAAATGAGAGTTTGGTCACTCTCATCCATCCATGCATGGGCTTTTGAACCATAAAAGGCTTTTTGGACCTAGGGTTTGGATTAGTGCTCTTTGTGTACATGCAAATGGATAAAATCAGAGATTTTATCCATTAAGACATCCATTTAGTATAGATCTGGAAGCTTGGAGGGTTAACTTTCCTTATTAAGCACTTAATAGGAAAAGTTGGACAACAACGTACTATGCAGTGTGTAGTTTTGGCTACACTATGTAGCCCATTTCTGTTTTGATTTTTCACCTTAGGCTCTACGTTGGGTGTAGAGCTGCTACGTTGAGCGGACATTGGCTGGAAGTTGACTGTTAAATTTTAACTATTGACTGCTAACCGTTGACCATTGACTTTGACCAAGTTTGACTTTAGGTCAAATGAAACATTTTGAACTGTAAAAGGAGACTTGTTCCCTCTTTATTGTATAGGTGACCTGTAGAACCGTTATTTGGATTTGTGATCAGTTCAGCTATCTTCTAGACTTCGATGTGAGTTTTCACATTGTACTTGTTGGTTGAAGGTACCAACACCGACCCGCTAGAATATGTTATGCATCATTGTTTATAGGATGTGCTATGCTATAGCAATCTTTTAGATCGATATATTTGTATGATTACCTGTACTTACTGGTTATTGATATTGTAACGACCCGTTCCCGGTATGTTAAGTTATTAGTAATTGTTTTAAAGATTTGCAAGAGGGACTCGACGAGTTCATAGCCTGACTCGCCGAGTAGGGTCGCGACTTCGAGCACGTGTTAGCTGGAGACTCGGCGAGTCCATATCCCGGACTCGGCGAGTCCATCCGTCTGGGTGAAACCCTAAATCCCCGGGTTGCCCACTATTTAAGTCACCTTATAGCCCCATTCTTGCTTCCTTCACCCTGAGAACACTGTGAGAAAAACCCTAGTTCATCCTTGAGAGTTTATAAGTGATTTTGTGTGATTTGTGAAGGCTTGAAGAAGGAGAAGAAGAAAGGAGCAAGGAGAAGAAGAGTTGTGCAAGATCCAAGGGCAAATCTGAGTTATTTGGAGGTATTTTCGGATTCCCCTCTTGTTTTATGCTTTAAACCTCCATTAGAACTCTTCTAAGAACTAGTTGATGCTTGTTCCAAGCCTTGTGCTTTCATGAACGCCCTAATAAGCCGAGATAACCTTGGATCTATTCATTGAGAAGTCCCATAGTCCAGATCTATTGCCTTTATGAGGATACTTTGCATATTAACCCTAGATCTATCCCTTTTATGCATCTTTTAGCCTTATTTTCCCTTATTCATGTGTTGTACACGTAAAGTTGGAAACTTTACGTGGTAAACCAGCTTATTGGACTCAGATCTATCATTTGTATGTGTTGGATTCAAGCAAAATCGGGTGAAAAACAGTTGCATGGCGGCAACTCGGCGAGTCGGGAAGAACGACTCGGCGAGTTGAGTCGCGAGTCCCCGATTCCTTCATTTTTAGCAGTGTTGAGTGGAACCAGTGAGTTAGAGAGTGGACTCTGCGAGTTGAAGGTAGACTCAGTAATGGAGGGACTCGGTGAGATGTTCATACAACTCGGCGAGTCCAAGGCAATCTTCTTAAGATCAAGAACAACTCGTCGAGTATGTTCATACGGCTCGGCGAGTCGGATGAAGATTGTCTGAGTTCTTGGATCAAGAGGGTACTCGTCGAGTCGATGCCATACTCGACGAGTAGCAGCGAGTAGGATTGAAAAGTGAGAGTAGGACTCGGCGAGTTGGGTGGCCCAACTCGGCGAGTCAGTCCAAATGAGAGTAACTTTGACCAAGGGTAAAAGAGTCATTTTACCCAAGTGTAGTGTTTAGTATTTGATTGAGTGTGTTTATGGACTTGTAGCCGGGGAGATACAGGAGCAGCAACCGTTAGCTTTCAGAGCCACACACTCAGCAACCAGTTTACGAGGTGAGTTTCCTTCAAGTAGGGACGCGTCTAAGGCCACAATGCCGGCCCGTTCAGTTAGCAGTAGTTTCCGGACCTTGGTCCGATGCAGTAGCTAGTATGTTTGATGCCTTCGTGGCTCAGACAGGATTTGTATGCTATGTTTTATGTGTTAAGTGTTATGTGTTCCGGGCTACGGCCCGATGTAGTATTCAATATATGTGTTCATGCTAGATGATGTGTTATGCTATGCCATGTTCAGTCAGTCAGTTCCGGACTTCGGTCCGATACATGGGACAAGGTCCCAGTCGGTTCCGGACTTCGGTCCGATGCAGATAGTTCCGGACTTCGGTCCGATGCAGTTAGTTCCGGACTTTGGTCCGATGCAGTTAGTTCCGGACTTCGGTCCGATGCAGGGGACAAGGTCCCAGTCAGTTCCGGACTTCGGTCTGATGCAGTTTTCGGGCTTTGGCCCGATGCAGTGGGCCAGGCCCAATATGTGTTTATATGATAGTGTATGGTATGTGGTAGTTTGGGGGAGCTCACTAAGCTTCGTGCTTACAGTTTCAGTTTTGGTTTCAGGTACTTCCGCAAGCAAAGGGAAGAGCTCGGGGTGATAGCATCGCACACACCACAGCTTAGCTTTTATCCTGGGGATGGTTTTAGTTGTCTTGATTTGATATAGTATGATACAGTTTTTCCGCACAATATTTTATTATGATTTGGAATACATCGCGTATGTTTTTATGTTATGATGCTCAGATTATGGTTTTGATTACATTGAAAAACAAAATTTTTGGGTCGTATTTTTGATATAGTATGATACAGTTTCTTGTTACGAGAATAGTTTTGCTTGAGTCTGTTTCCCTTGTCCGAATGTTGCTTGCTTCATGCTTTGTGGGAACCTGAGTGATGGGAGTTAGCCATTAGGTGAACACGTCACACCACATGTGGTCAGGGTTGAATAATCCCAGAGTGCTGGAACTGGCCCTATTGCGCAGCTCTTGTTTGAGTCCAACCGTTATAGGGACGGGTCTTTTATTTGAAGGATTATCTGATCCTCATCACATGTGATGGTGTTTAGGTAGTGGCTAATTAGCATTATGAGGAGACCTTCAGTAGCTGAGGACCAGTTGTGTTAAGTCTGAGGTTTCCCTAGGGAAAGCCTAGGATGAGAGTAGCAGAGAATAGCAGTAGTAGAAGTGACTTGGTGGAGTCAAGGCAGTCCTTGAGGAAAGTACGGATAGATGTGGAAGGTAGTATGGGCCCGTACTACTGAAAGCAGAGGATCCGTACTCGAATCAAGGAAGGCCAAGACAAGACCAGGAAGCTAGTAGTAGTATCACGATCCCTTGTGATATTTCAGTGTTTTGATGTTGTTATGATATGTTTCAGAATGGTAGTTTTGCGCCCGAGACCAGCAGTCGGCAGCTCAGATGCCGGAGGGGGATCAGGATCGGGATCAGGCGCGGAGGTCGGGCAGATGGATGAGCAGACCAGAGAGTTCCTTTCTTTTGAGGCTACCCGCATCATACTAGAGCAGACTCTTGTGATCTTCGGTTCGATCAAGGAGGGTATTTTAGAGCTGATGGATGAGAGATTGGGTGGTTTTCGTGCTGAGATGGCGGCCATGATGGGGTCGCACACACTTACGTTCAGGGAGTTCAGGGCATGCGGAGCTCCAGACTATCATGGGGCGCGGGACCCCATAGCGAGTACCAGATGGTTGGCGGATGTGGCCAACGCTTTCCGCACTAGCAGGTGTCCCGAGGGGGGACAAGGTCAGATTGGCGTCCTGTCTTCTGAAGGACAGGGCACGGGACTGGTGGGAGGAGGTTGGACATGCCATCGGGGATGATGCAACATTGGATGCCATGACCTGGACTGATTTCTCTACTAGGTTCAGGGCGGAGTTTGCACCGGTCATTGAGGTGCAGCAGCTAGCTAGGGAGTTTCAGGACCTTACCCAGACTACAGAGACGGTGGCGGAGATCACCGCCAAGTTCAGGGAGAGGGCTCTTCTTGTTCCTCAGTATGCAGCCGATGAGGAGATGAAGAAGGCCCATTATCATGAGATGTTGCGGAGTGATATCCGCATGTTTGTGAGCCGGTCCAGTTGTAAAACGCTGGACGACATGATTGCTAGAGCTAGGGAGAGGGAGATTGATCTCGAGATGGAGAAGAAGAGGAAACCGGAGGCGGTTTCAGGTTCAGGCAGTGTGGGCAAAAAGCCCAAGGTTTCAGATCACAGGTCCAGGACTCAGCAGAGCCACGGTCGGTGTGGCAAGTGTGGGAGAATGCACGAGGGGGCGTGCAAGGCAGGGAGTTCCGACTGCTACAAGTGCGGTCGGATTGGGCATTTGAGCAGGGATTGTACGGCCCCTGCTACTACGGTTACAGCATCAGATCTGATTTGCTTTCAGTGCAATCAGAGGGGACATAAAAAGTCCCAGTGTCCCAGTTTAGCTGCAGCGGGGAAGGTGGTTGCACCTGCCCCTGCCACCTTGAGGATTACGGATGGCCGGCAGGGCCAATCTGATGCGCCAGTGGCGAAGAGCAGGGCGTTTCAGATGACAGCAGAGGAGGCGCGAGCGACTCCTGATGTGGTGACGGGGTCGTTCTCGGTGAACGGCATCTCTGCTTTGGTATTGTTCGATTCGGGGGCTACCCGATCATTCGTATCGCTTGCGCTTAGCAAGAGATTTAGCAGAGCTCCAGGGGAGCTGGATTGTCCATTAGAGGTTGAGATAGCAGATGATAGGACCGTGAGGGTCGGCAGAGTACATAGAGGGTGTTCCCTTCAGATATTTGATGAGCAGTTTTCAGTGGACCTGGTTCCTATTCCCCTGCGAGGGAATAAAGTTATTGTGGGTATGGATTGGCTAAGGCCCAATGGGGCGGTGATTGATTGTGAGCTTCAGCTAGTGAGGGTTCGCACTCCCAGTGGGGGAGAGATAGTGATTCAGGGCGAGAGGCCCCAACGAGGACCAACCTTTTGTTCCGCCGCAAGGGCGAGGCGCTATGTTCAGCAGGGTTGCGCCGGTTTTGTAGTTTACGTCTTGGATGCCCGGGAGAAGGGCAAGACGACGATTGATGATGTTCCTATTGTTCGGGACTACCCGGATGTTTTTCCCGAGGATTTGCCGGGGATACCTCCTGAGAGACAGGTTGAGTTCAGGATCGACCTAATTCCTGGTGCGGCTCCGATAGCCAAAGCACCGTATTGACTAGCTCCCCCTGAGATGCAGGAGTTGTCTACACAGCTGCAAGAGCTGTTAGATAAGGGTTTCATTTGGCCGAGCAGTTCGCCTTGGGGAGCACCGATCCTGTTTGTGAGAAAGAAGGATGGGTCGCATCGTATGTGCATTGATTATCGGGAGTTGAACAAGGTAACGGTGAAGAACCGTTACCCACTTCCAAGGATAGATGACTTGTTTGATCAGCTTCAGGGAGCGTCTTGGTTCTCCAAGATCGATCTACGCTCCGGTTATCATCAGATGAGGGTTAGAGATGAGGATGTACAGAAGACTGCTTTCAGGACCCGGTATGGTCATTATGAGTTCGTGGTGATGCCATTTGGGCTCACCAATGCCCCAGCCGCGTTCATGGACCTCATGAACCGCGTGTGCAGACCGATGCTGGATCGGTCGGTGATAGTATTCATAGATGATATCTTGGTATATTCCAAGACATAGGGGCAGCACGAGGAGCACCTGCGGGAGGTGTTGGAGACCTTGAGGAGGGAGAGACTCTTCGCAAAGTTCTCCAAGTGTGAGTTCTGGTTGCGCGAGGTGCAGTTTCTTGGTCATCTCGTCAACCAGAAGGGTATTTTGGTAGATCCGGCCAAGATAGAGGCCGTGATGCAGTAGGAGGTCCTGAAGTCTCCATCTGAGATTCGGAGCTTCCTAGGGTTGGCAGGGTATTATCGGAGATTTATTCAGGACTTCTCCAAGATAGCAGTGCCGCTCACCCGACTAACCAACAAGTCGGTGGTATTTCGTTGGGGGCCTGAGCAGCAGGCGGCGTTCGAGACTCTCAGACAGAAATTGTGCGAGGCTCCGATCCTTACCTTGCCAGAGGGAGTAGAGGACTTCGTAGTCTATTGTGATGCTTCGATCACAGGTATGGGAGCAGTATTGATGCAGCGAGGCCATGTGGTAGCTTATGCCTCGAGACAGTTGAAGCCTCACGAGGCTAATTATCCTACCCACGATTTGGAGCTGGGGGCAGTTGTGTTTGCCCTCAAGATTTGGAGACATTACCTTTATGGGGTCCATTGTATTATATACACGGATCACAAGAGCTTGCAATATCTTATGGATCAGCCGAGTCTGAACATGAGGCAGAGGAGGTGGTTGGACGTGCTGAAGGATTATGATTGTGAGATCCTTTATCATCCAGGGAAGGCTAACGTGGTGGCCGACGCCCTAAGCCGCAAAGTGTCGGCGGCCCCTATTAGAGATCTGTGTATGAGGATGACAGTGATCACTCCGTTGTTGGAGCGGATCAAGGAGGCTCAGATGGAGGGCCTCAAGGAGGCTCAGATGGAGGGCCTCAAGGAGGAGAGGCAGAAGTGTGAGAGGATAGTGGGTCGGGTATCTTCGTTCGATTATGACAGTCGGGGTTTGCTGACGCTTCATGGGAGGGTATGGGTACCGTACTGGGGTGGAGTGCGGCAGGTATTGATGGACGAGGCTCATAAGTCTCGGTTTTCTATCCACCCAGGGGTGACGAAAATGTATCGAGATCTTCGACCTGATTATTGGTGGCCCTGCATGAAGCGGGATGTCGCTTGGTATGTTGAGAGATGCTTGACCTGCCGGAAGGTCAAGGCGGAACACCAGAGACCTCACGGCAAGATGCAGCCGTTAGACATTCCCGTGTGGAAATGGGAGGACATCACCATGGATTTTGTCACCAAGCTTCCCAGGACCGCACGCAGAGTGGATTCGATATGGGTAGTAGTGAATCGGTTGACGAAGAGTGCCCATTTTATTCCGATTCAGGAGAGTATATCGGCGGAAAGGTTAGCCGATATCTATGTGCGAGAGATTGTGGCACGTCATGGAGTGCCGGTATCGGTGGTGTCAGACCGAGATGTCCGTTTCACATCCAGATTCTGGAAGCAGTTCCACGACGAGATGGGTACTCATCTTCATTGCAGCACCGCTTTTCACCCCCAGACTGACGGGCAGAGCGAGAGGACGATTCAGACTCTTGAGGACATGCTGAGGGCATGTGTTCTAGATTTTGGGGGCAGTTGGGATATGTATCTTCCGTTAGCGGAGTTCTCGTATAACAACAGTTATCATGCGAGTATTGATCGACCTCCTTTTAAGATGCTGTATGGGAGGAAGTGTAGGACCCCGATTTGTTGGGGCGAGGTCGGTCAGCGAGTCATCGGGAGCACAGAAGTGGTGCTCAAGACGACTGAGTTGATCCAGCAGGTCCATAGTAGGCTGCAGACTGCGCAGAGTCGGCAGAAGAGCTACGCTGACAGGAGGCGTTCGGACTTGGAGTTTCAGGTGGGAGATATGGTCCTTCTGAAGGTCTCACCTTGGAAGGGTGTCATCAGGTTCCGGAAGAGGGGCAAATTGGGCCCCAGATTTATTGGTCCTTTCAGGGTTTTGGCCCGGGTGGGTCGGGTTGCTTATCGGTTAGATCTTCCGGAGGAGCTTAGTCAGATCCACAATACCTTCCACGTGTCGCAGTTAAGGAAGTGTTTGGTGGATGAGTCAGCAGTCGTTCCCCTAGAGGATATTCAGGTTGATAGCAGCCTGAATTATATCGAGAGACCGGTCGCGATTCTGGATCGGAAGGCCAAGACTTTGAGGAACAAGGTAATTCAGCTAGTGAAGGTACAATGGCAGCACCGGAAGGGGTCTGAATGGACGTGGGAGGCTGAGGAGGAGATGAGAGCGCACTACCCGGAGATATTTGCAGATCCAGCCGTAGCAGACTTCGAGGACGAAGTCTGAGATAAGTGGGGGAGAATTGTAACGACCCGTTCCCGGTATGTTAAGTTATTAGTAATTGTTTTAAAGATTTGCAAGAGGGACTCGGCGAGTTCATAGCCTGACGCGCCGAGTAGGGTCGCGACTTCGAGCACGTGTTAGCTGGAGACTCGGCGAGTCCATATCCCGGACTCGGCAAGTCCATCCGTCTGGGTGAAACCCTAAATCCCCGAGTTGCCCACTATTTAAGTCACCTTATAGCCCCATTCTTGCCTCCTTCACCCTGAGAACACTGTGAGAAAAACCCTAGTTCATCCTTGAGAGTTTATAAGTGTTTTTGTGTGATTTGTGAAGGCTTGAAGAAGGAGAAGAAGAAAGGAGCAAGGAGAAGAAGAGTTGTGCAAGATCAAAGGGCAAATCTGAGTTATTTGGAGGTATTTTCGGATTCCCCTCTTGTTTTATGCTTTAAACCTCCATTAGAACTCTTCTAAGAACTAGTTGATGCTTGTTCCAAGCCTTGTGCTTTCATGAACGCCCTAATAAGCCGAGATAACCTTGGATCTATTCATTGAGAAGTCCCATAGTCCAGATCTATTGCCTTTATGAGGATACTTTGCATATTAACCCTAGATCTATCCCTTTTATGCATCTTTTAGCCTTATTTTCCCTTATTCATGTGTTGTACACGTAAAGTTGGAAACTTTACGTGGTAAACCAGCTTATTGGACTCAGATCTATCATTTGTATGTGTTGGATTCAAGCAAAATCGGGTGAAAAACAGTTGCATGGCGGCAACTCGGCGAGTCGGGAAGAACGACTCGGCGAGTTGAGTCGCGAGTCCCCGATTCCTTCATTTTTAGCAGTGTTGAGTGGAACCAGTGAGTTAGAGAGTGGACTCTGCGAGTTGAAGGTAGACTCAGTAATGGAGGGACTCGGCGAGTTGTTCATACAACTCGGCGAGTCTAAGGCAATCTTCTTAAGATCAAGAACAACTCGTCGAGTATGTTCATACGGCTCGGCGAGTCGGATGAAGATTGTCTGAGTTCTTGGATCAAGAGGGTACTCGTCGAGTCGATGCCTTACTCGACGAGTAGCAGCGAGTAGTATTGAAAAGTGAGAGTAGGACTCGGCGAGTTCGGTGGCCCAACTCGACGAGTCAGTCCAAATGAGAGTAACTTTGACCAAGGGTAAAAGAGTCATTTTACCCAAGTGCAGTGTTTAGTATTTGATTGAGTGTGTTTATGGACTTGTAGCCGGGGAGATACAGGAGCAACAGCCGTTAGCTTTCAGAGCCACACACTCAGCAGCCAGTTTACGAGGTGAGTTTCCTTCCAGTAGGGACGGGTCTAAGGCCGTAATGCCGGCCCGTTCAGTTAGCAGTAGTTTCCGGACCTTGGTCCGATGCAGTAGCTAGTATGTTTGATGCCTTCGTGGCTCAGACAGGATTTGTATGCTATGTTTTATGTGTTAAGTGTTATGTGTTCCGGGCTACGGCCCGATGTAGTATGCAGTATATGTGTTCATGCTAGATGATGTGTTATGCTATGCCATGTTCAGTCAGTCAGTTCCGGACTTCGGTCCGATGCAGGGGACAAGGTCCCAGTCAGTTCCGGACTTCAGTCCGATGCTGATAGTTCCGGACTTCGGTTCGATGCAGTTAGTTCCAGACTTTGGTCCGATGCAGTTAGTTCCGGACTTCGGTCCGATGCAGGGGACAAGGTCCCAGTCAGTTCCGGACTTCGGTCCGATGCAGTTTCCGGGCTTCGGCCCGATGCAGTGGGCCAAGCCCAATATGTGTTTATATGATACTGTATGGTATGTGGTAGTTTGGGGGAGCTCACTAAGCTTCGTGCTTACAGTTTCAGTTTTGGTTTCAGGTACTTCCGCAAGCAAAGGGAAGAGCTCGGGGTGATAGCATCGCACACACCACAGCTTAGCTTTTATCCTGGGGATGGTTTTAGTTGTCTTGATTTGATATAGTATGATACAGTTTTTCCGCACAGTATTTTATTATGATTTGGAATACATCGCGTATGTTTTTATGTTATGATGCTCAGATTATGGTTTTGATTACATTGAAAAACAAAATTTTTGGGTCGTATTTTTGGGTCGTTTCAGATATTTTTTTGTAAATGTCTACATAATATGGTTGGGTTGAGGTTGTCCTGCTTTGTGTTGAAGGCTAAGATACTTGGGCGGTCCAGATGATACTGTTGGCCCAAGGGACCGATCCAGCTTACGTTGTAGGCTTGGGAGAGGTCAATTAGGGCATTATTGGGCCCATTAGGGTTTCATTGGGCCCATTAGTCACATATTTAGGCTTTTAGGTTAATTTGGGCTTTATTGGACCCATTAGGGTTTTATTGGGCCCAATAGGGTTTATTAGGCACATTAGGGTTTATTAGGCCCATTAGGGTTTGAGTCCCTTTGTCCAAACATCCCAAACGAGTCACAACACAAACGAGGCACACCGCCACCCAGCACGGCCGCTGGTGCGGTAGGAGGCGGCAGCCACCACCATATGGTGGTGGTTTTGAGCTTTCTTTTTATTATTCACTTTCTAATTACATTGTACTTGTTACGACGTAAATTTCAAACCAAAATTTTCCATTTAAAAACACATTTGTCTCAGTAAATAAAACACAAAATGTAACAATTTCAAATCATCAAATCTCATATCAAAAAACTGTTCATATTTCAAAACTCTAGGATCTTCTAAATCATACTTCAATCACTGATGTGTGTACAATCAGGTTGGAGCCTTCCCGTGATCCTTAGAAGTACCTGAAACACATAACACGTAACACGGTAAGCACAAATCTTAGTGAGTTCCCTAAAATACCAAACATATCACATTAGCCACTCTAGGCTAACTCAATACGACCCTTTGGTCAATGTGTTCCACTGGAGACCCTCTGTCCCACCACTCGGGAGGACCCTCCAGCCCTAACTCAATAAGTTCATAACAATAAGCATAAACCACAAGGACAAAATGCAAAGTAGCATAATACACAAATAAGCACATAAGACATCTCAATCACACAAAGATACCACTCATGGTAAGTATAGTAAGAAGACTCACCTCGTAAGCTAGTAAGAAAAAAGTCTCATGCTCGGAAATCTCAAACTAGCATCTGCCTAATACATAGGACAATCATCTCTAATTAATACTCTATTCATACTCAATTACACCAAAGATTGCTCTCTCTTTCTCTCAAATTCTTGGAATGGGTAAAAGCCCATTTTACCCTTCCATGGTCCCCAGTACTCATGTTGACCAAACCCTAAAGTCAACAGAAGTCAAACTCGAGTCAAAAGTCCAAGTTTGACCTGATTCGTCTTCAACACTATCTTAGTGCCACCCATCACTCGCGGTCCTACCTCTCCCTAAGAAATGGGAGTGCGACACTTTCTCCCATAAAGAAGCTCAAAAGGAGGCATACCAATACTCGAATGATAGTTGTTGTTGTAAGAAAACTCGGCCAAAGGAAAATAAGTGTCGCAACATCCTCCAATATCCATAACACGTACACGCATCATGTCCTCAAGCGTCTGAATCATCCGTTCGCTCTACCCGTCTTTTTGTGGGTGGTATGCGGTACTGAAGTGTAAGCCCACGACTGTCCGTCAATATATGCCTCCTCCAATAGTATACGCCGAGCTCTGCCTGTATAGGGCACCTAAATCTGCCCTTGGAAAGTCATAATCCCACGACTATCCGGCACAAACTCAGACACCTGCCCAATCACCCGATCCCTCTTACGATTCTTCGGTCTCACGGCCTCCACCCGGGCCTCTCAAATGGTATCTAAGACTAGAATCATCACCGTCACCCTCCTACACACATCTCGGAGCGGAGAACTGTCGGCTCTACAACGCAAGATGTAGGCTAACACATTAGTCTTGCTCGGATGATACAGGATCTCGCAGTCATAGTCTTTCACCACATCCAACCATCTCCTGTCTCATGTTTAGGTTGGGCTGATCCATGAGATACTTTAGGCTTTTATGGTCCGTAAATATGGTACACCGAACACCATACAGATAATGGTGCCATATTTTTAGGGCGTATACCACTGTACCCAGCTCGAGATCGTGGGTGGGATATCTTGTCTCGTGAGGCTTCAATTGCCTTGATGTGTATGATATCATGTGCCCCCTCTGCATTAGCACAGCGCCCATCCCTGATATAGATGCATCGTGTTATACCACAAAGTCCTCCACTCCCATAGGAAGGGCTAACACCAGGGCTTCGTACAATTTCTGGCAAAGTGTCTCAAATGAGGCCTACTTCTAGGGACCCCAAATAAAAGTAACACCCTTCAGAGTCAACCTGGTGAGGGGGATGGCAATCTTGGATAAATCTCTGATAAATCTCAAATAGTAGCTGGCCAATCCAGAAAACTGCATATCTCGGATGGGGATCTCGGCACCTCCCATCGCATAACTTCCTCAATCTTGGTCTGGTCGACCAATATCTCATTCTGATTAATGAGGTGTCCCATGAACTATACTTCTCGTAACCAGAATTCACACGTGGAGAAATTGGCATATAGCCTCTCCGATATCTAAACCCCAAGAATCTCTCTCAAATGCTCCTCATGCTACTCTCTGGATCTTGAATACACTAAGATATCGTCGATGAACACGATCACCAATCGGTGCAACATGGGCATGCACACCCGGTTCATGAGATCCATGAACGCCACCAATGCATTGGTGAGCCCAAAAGGCATCACCACGAACTTGTAATGCCCATAATGAGTCCTAAAGGTCGTCTTCTGGATATCCTCCTCACGGACTCTCATCTGATGATATCCCGACCTTAAATCGATCTTGGAAAACCAAGACGCCCCCTACAACTGATCAAACAAATCGTCGATCCTCGGAAGTGGATAACGGTTCTTGACCGTCAAGTTGTTCAACTCCTGGTAATCAATGCACATCCGGTGTAAACCATCCTTTTTCTTGACAAAAAGGATCAGCGCTCCCCACAGCGAGCTACTCGTTCTGATAAATCCCTTTCTCAGCAGCTCCCAGAGCTATGAGGATAACTCTTGCATCTCTGGTGGCGCAAGGCGATAAGATGCCCTGGCGATAGGCGCCGCTCCCGGAACCAAATCGATCTGAAACTCCACTTGCCTCTCGCGAGGCACACCTGGTAGCTCCTTGGGAAAAACATCAGGAAACTCACTCATTATCGGAACCTCGGCGATAGAACTCATTCTCTTAGTAGCAACCCACGTATCCAACACATATGCTAGATAACTCATACAACCCTACTGTAGACTCTGCTTCACCCTAGTAGCAAAGTAGAAAGTTGACCCAGATCTAGTACCCTCACCATACAATGTAATCACTCCCTCACTAGGATCTCGTATAGTCACCAACTGATGCTTGTAGTCGATCACAACTCCAAAACAACTCAACCAATCCATGCCTACGATGACACAGACATCCCCCATCCTAATCGGTACTAGATCAATCGGAAACTTGACACCAAAAATCTCCAACACACACCCTCAGTACACATCAGTAGCGAAAACCGCATGCTCATCAGCTATAGAAACCCTCAAAGGTCGATTCAATGCCTCACGCTAGATACTGATGTGATGACTAAAAGCTATGGACATGAAGGATCCACTCACACCCGATTCGAATAGCACTAAAGCAGGTACAAAATTCACAAGAAATGTACCAGCCATGAAATCAGGTGTTGCACATACCTCTTCTACTGTAAGTAGAAAAAATCTACCACTAGCCCTCAGAACCTCGGCCTTCACTGACCGACTATCAGCAGCACGCAAAGCAGCAGGTGCAGATCCATGTGCAAATCCTTGACGAAGCTGGGGCACTAGACCTTCTGGTGGCTGGTCTGGTTGCAGTGGAAGCGAAGGCAATCCTTCTCTATATGCCCCTCCTTGTCACACTTGTAGCAAATCCCCGCTCGGCACGACCCCTCGTGACTCTTTCCGCACTTTCCACAAGTGCGTCCCTTCTGGACCCCAGTCCTCGAATCACCAAGCTTAGCCCGCTTTGCTGCTGGTTGCGACTGCACCAGCCTCCGATCTCTACCCTGAGACTCCGCACTTCCCTAGCCTGAGTCTCCAGATCGATCTCCCTCCTCCTAGCATTTTCCTAAGCTCAGCAAATGTCCGATAAGATGAGTTCGCCACGACCTCTCGAATATCCCTCCTTATAATGCTCAAATACCGACTCATGCGCGCCTACTCCGTCAACACATGGTCAGGGCAGAACAATGCCTTCTTGTGAAACATCCGAGTAATCTCAGTCACCGACTCTATCTTCTACTTAAGAGACATAAACTCCTGGGCTAACTGTTCCCTCTCCACTGGGAGTATGTCGGAACATCACAGTGAACCTCTTGCAAGTCACTACAGCGTGCTCTGACGAAGTAAAACTCATCATCACAAACTTCCACCAATCCTTTGCTCCCAAGTGAAGCTGGTTCAGCGCGAAATATACCCTTAATTGCTCTGGGCATGATGAAGTGTAGAAACACCCCTCGATATCAGAAATCCATCTCATCGCAGCAATCAGATCCTATGTCCCATCAAACTCTAGTGGCTTCATGTTGCTGAAATCCCGGTACAGCAACGAGTCGCCTCCCCGTGGCTTGGCAGCAGCGACAGCTGCTGTTGTTGCAGCAGCAGTCGCCTTAGAAACTGTAACATATCGCTCGTCAAACATCTTGATCAAAGTGGTCCTAACAGAACCAAACATCTCCGGAATAGCCTCTCGTATGGCTGCGACCACCTCTTCGTGAATCATCCTACGAATCTCATCATCGCTAACTACACTACTCCCTGGGGTGTGGTGCGTACCTACCATGATGTTTCTTAATCACAATAAAAAATCATCAGAGACTCTCTCGAGCATACTCACACCCAACTACACATCCCCACTTGCTCCTTATCATCTTAAGGATTCTTACTTGGGTTTTCCTGCAGACCGGGTGCTTTCAGTAGTACCGGCCTAATACTACCTTCCACACCCCATCTGTAGTCACCCCAAGTCCTCCTCCTAGGATTCTAATTCACAAATACTCTATATCTCACAAATCACATACTACTCTCTCAGCAGACCCCTATTAAGCTTATTTAAGTATCTCTTCCTAGATTATCTCCTTACTCAGAACGTAGCACATACTCAAGCAAATAATAGATAACAATGATCAAAAGCATTCCCTAGGCTAAGGCATCACAAATCAGACAATTCTAGCCCTAGAATATGAAATACCTAGCCTAACCTCTAACATCAAATTCTAATAAAATATCTCATAATTATTTTATAACACAAAAGTAAGGGTATTTTGGCAAATCACCGTTCGGGCTCTGGCTGATTATACACACCGCTTCAACTTGTTTTCTCTTAAAACTCTTTCTCGTTTTGGAAAAGAATTCTTTTCTTTTGAAAACACTTCTGAAATCCTCAGTTTGATTCCAATCACACTTGGAGGTGCATCTGAATCCCTCAAACCAAGGTTCTGATACCAACTTGTAACTGTTGGGTTTTGAGCATTCTAACACTTCCTAAGTGTACATGCAACCCTAATAACCTTGGATCTATGTTTGTCTAGTTATCATGCAAAGTTGAATTCCAAGGCTATATTCCTATCTAGCATACATGGGGAACAATTTTAACTTGAATGATAGATAGAATAACTTACCTTGTTGTTGCTTATGTTCCTTGAAACCTTATGAGCCTAGCACCCTAAGTGTGATGCCTCAAATGCTTCACACAACACCAAATGCTCCTTGAAAGACTTTTGAGAGAATGCACACTACTTGAAATCAGCCTAACCCTCTTGTTTCACATGTGTGTAGCCGATTTTGGTGGAGAATATGATTCTTATATAGTGTTGACACATCTAGGGTTACACCATGTAAACCTTAATGTGTCATGACTCTTCATGTCCATGACCCATGGGTTTGTAACTCCCATTGAGCATCCTATGGGTGGAACCCAACTTGATAATCCATGGAGCCTCTTAACCAACTATACAAGATATGGATGACTTACATAATCAACCCATATATTTAATTAGTTATCTTTTGATCACTTAATTAATTCTAAATTAATTCTTGATCAAACTAATCAAATAATATTATTAATATATTAGAACTTATAATATATTAATAATCTCCAAGTGTTATTTCTCTCATTTAGTCTATCCAATTGCATGGTGCCATGCAACCCAAATAGACCATGCCGGGTCGGGTCAAGTACATACCAAAAATAGTTATGGACTTAGACACCTTATCCAACAGTCTCGCACTTGGATAAGTCTAATAACTATTACTGCAAGTATGACTTCAGGAACCGATCGGCAATCATAGCTCTTTTCAAGGTTTCTCGGAACTGAGAAGATGATGGTACGCCATTTAAGATAAGTGATCATATAATCCTCTGTTCTAGATATCAGTCGGACAAATACATGGAACAATGTCTTACTTATTGTCCAACAGTTTGTTTCCCGATTTCCTATTTGTTTGACAAAGAACTTAATTGAACACATCAACTTAGTTCTGACCGGGCCCGGTACATAGGTCAAAACAAAATCATCGAGGGGCCCAGATATCAGCTTCTAATCCAAGAAGGAACAGATAAACTTCGACTCATATGTTTGTTCTACCACTCATTGAATTACACACAAAAGCACGATTTATAACATCGAGTTACCAATGCGTTTTCGTACAATCAATGCATAACTAACTTGTAAGTAACAAATCATATCTCTAGGTTTGAAGACTTATATGATATTACTGTCTCACGATCACTCGAGATAGAATTCCATTAAGTGATTCCAGTGAGCATGGGTTGAGTCCAATGCTCAGAACTTATGAGCACTCATGATTGTTGTAGCCTTGTCTAACACCTTAAACCTCTGCAACCAATCATGACAGTCTTGATTCATACCTACTTCCGACATATGACCGATTGTGGAGATTTGAATAATATGTTATACCAAACAAAATTATTCTAGAAGTCAAAACATGCAAAAGAAATATAGTAAACGATTGACAAGAGATAGCAACACTTTACTCATAAATAAAACACCTTTTATTCATCATCTAATGTCAATTACACTTTACAAATTTCGAGGTTATCTAACTACTAAATCTAATATCATCCTTCAGCCCTATGCACCGAGCATGCTGGAGATGCTTAACCCGAGCCAGTCCCTTCGTGAGGGGATCTGCTGGGTTCTCATCCGATGATACCCTCTTTTCCACGAGGATTCCTTCTTCTATTCGATGTCTAATAAAATTGTATTTTCTGTCGATGTGTCTGGATCTCCCGTGATCCCTTGGTTCCTTAGCTAAGGCAATAACGCTTTCACTATCACAGAAATTTTCCATTGGCTCTTTAATAGCTGGTACAACTCCAAGGTCTCCGATGAAGTTCTTTAGCCATATAGCCTCCTTTTCCGCCTCGCTCGCTGCAATATACTCTGATTCGCAAGTTGAATCAGCCACTGTCTCTTGCTTGGAACTCTTCCAAGAAATTGCTCCTTCGTTTAGGGTAAAGACCTAGCCCGACTGAGAGCGGAAATTATCCCTATCAGTCTGGAAGCTAGCATCACTATACCCTACAACTCTCAAGTCATCACTCCCACCGAGGGTAAGGACCCATTCCTTAGTCCTTCGTAGGTACTTGAGAATATTCTTTACCGCAGTCCAGTGTGCCTTGCCAGGGTTCCCCTGAAACCTGCTAACCATGCTCAGGGAAAAGGCTACATCAGGTCGAGTACACGTCATAGCATACATGATCGGTCCTACAGCCGAAGCATAAGGTATTCGACTCATTTCTGCTATCTCAGCCTCAGAGCTAGGGCTTTGTGTCTTACTCAATTTGGCGTTACTCTGGATGGGTAACTCTCCTTTCTTGGAGTCCTGCATGCTGAATCTCTTCAGCACCTTATCCAAGTAGGTACTCTGACTAAGTCCAATTAGTCTTTTACTCCGATCTCTCAAGATCCTTATCCCTAAAATATAGGCAGCTTCACCAAGGTCCTTCATAGCGAAACACTACCCAAGCCAGGACTTTACTTCCTGCAGGGTTGGAATGTCGTTTCCTATGAGTAGTATGCCATCCACATAAAATACCAAAAAGCTAACTATACTCCCACTAGCCTTGACATACACACAAGATTCATCTTCACTCCTAGAAAAGCCAAATTCCTTGACCTTTTCATCAAAGCAAAGATTCCATTTGCGAGGTGGTTGCTTTAATCCATAGATGGATTTCTCAAGCTTACACACTCTATTAGGGTACTCGCTGCTGACAAAACCTTCTGGCTGACTCATGTAAACATCTTCAGCCAACTTTCCATTAAGGAAAGCGGTTTTGACATCCATTTGCCAAATTTCATAGTCATGAAATGCAGCTATGGCTAACATAACCCTAATAGACATAATCTTGGCTACTGGAGAAAAGGTCTCATCATAATCCACTCCAGGAATTTGAGACAAGCCCTTTGCGACCAGTCGATCCTTATAAGTGTGTACATTACCATCCATGTCGGTCTTCTTCTTGAAGATCCATTTGCACCCTACTGTCTTACGACCTAGTACATTCTCAACCAAGTTCCAAACTTGATTGTCACACATGGATTGTATCTCGCTATCCATAGCCTCTTTCCATTTAGCAGACTCGGGGCCTGCCATGGCTTCCTCGTAGCTGTTAGGGTCATCTTGACTTACTAGTGTCCCATCACTAATGAGGGTCTCACCTTCTACAGTAATATGGAATCCATAGTAATGCTCAGGTGCACTCCTAACTCTCGTGGAACGCCTCAGAGGTACAGATTCGTCAATTGGCTCAACAGGAGTTTCCTCCTCAAGTTGAGGGCTAGAGTTTGAAGTTCCTTCACCACTTGACTCTTGAATTTCTTTAAGATCAATTTGCCTCCCACTATCTCCTTGGCTTATAAACTCTCTTTCTTGAAAGACTCCTCTTCTTGCTACAAAGACCACATTATCACTAGTTCTGTAGAAGAGGTAACCAAAGGATTGTTGTGGGTAGCCGATGAAAATACACCTCTCGCTTCGAGGTTCGAGCTTATCATGAGTCTAACGTCTCACGAAAGCCTCGCAACCCCAAATCTTGATGTGGTCTAGTTTGGGTACTTTACCAGTCCACATCTCGTGAGGAGTTTTGGCAGCTTTCTTTGTAGGGACTAGATTAAGGATATGGGAGGCAGTCTCTAAGGCATACCCCCAGAATGAGATTGGTAGCGAAGCTCGAATCATCATGGAACGAACCATGTCTAACAAGGTTCGATTACGCCTCTCAGCCACACCATTCAACTGCGGTGTCCTGGGAGGTGTCAATTGTGAGACAATCCCACATTCCCTTAGATAGTCGAGGAACTCTGAACTAAGATACTCACCACCTCGATCGGATTGAAGCATCTTAATGTTCCTGCCCAATTGATTCTCGACTTCCTATTTAAATTCCTTAAACCTTTCGAAAGTCTCTGACTTATGCTTGATTAAGTAGACATATCCATATCTACTGTAATCATCAGTAAAAGTCAAATAATAACGATTAGTATCCCTTGTGGCATGTTTGAATGGTCCACACACATCCGTGTGTACAAGGTCCAACAAACCTTCACCCCTCTCACACGAGCCTGTGAAGGGTGACTTCGTTATTTTTCCAAGTAAGCATGATTCACAACTATCATTTGACTTTAGGTCAAACGACTCCAAGACTCCATCCTTTTGGAGTTGGCCTATGCGTTTCTTGCTTATATGTCCGAGACAACAATGCCATAATGATGCTTTATCCAAGTTATTATTATTAAGAGAATCAATACACAAAACATTATTTCCTAAGTTATGTACAACAGATACAACTTCATACACACCATCACAAGGTAATGCTTTAAAATAAAGAACATTATTAAAGAAAGCATTAATCTAACCAACTTCATTATCAAATGAAAAGGTGAAACCTTGTTTATACAATGCATGAAAGGAAATAATATTTCTTGGCATTTCTGGAGAATAACAACATTTATTCAAATCTAAATTTAACCCACTACTTAGCGATAAAGTATAAACTCAATCTTGGTGACACGTGTAACTTTCCTATTCCCCATGATTAAGTTTATTCTTCCTTGCTCCACATTCTCACTTCTTCTTAGTCCCTGCAAGTCACAACAAATGTGAATACTACAACCGGTATCAAGGACCCAAGATTTAGAATGGGGTGAGTTATTAGAAATGATAGTGTAAATACCTGCATGGTTGGGTTTAACTTTCCCATCCTTCACATCTTGCTGGTATTTTGGGCAGTTCTGCTTCCAATGTGATTTTTCATGGCAATAGAAGCATTTAGTCTCTTTTGGGTCAGAAGAAGGAGTGACGAAACCTTTCTTGGTTCCACTTGAGGAAGACCCATCAAGGTTCCTAACCTTGGTACCCTTCGAAGAACTCTTTCTCTTCTTCCCTCGACTTTTCCCGATTGCCAAAACCAGAGTGGAGTTTGCAGTAGGAGTGTTAACAACCGACTTCCCCTTAAGACCTGATTCTGCGGTCTTGAGAAGTCCCTGAAGTTTTCTGAGTGTGACCTCTTCCTTATTCATGTGATATGTCATGCGGAATTGATCATAGCACGATGGTAAGGAGCGCAAAATTATATCTATTGCAAGCTCCTCAGGGAAGTTCACATTAAGCTTCAGCAATCGATCCACATACCTTTGCATTTTCTGCATGTGGCTTGTGACGGAATCCCCGTCCTTCATCATGGTTGTTATCATGGAGCAGATGATTTCGTACCTCTTTTATCGTGCACTTTGATGGTATCTTTCCATCAAATCTTGGTGCATTTCATAAGGGTAGAAATCCTCATAGGACTTTTGGAGTTCCGTTGTCATCGTGGCCATCATGATGCATGCTACTTTCGTAGCATCCCTTTCATGTGCCTGAAAGTCAGCGATCTCCTAAGGAGTTGCAGTGGTCTCATCAATCTCCTTAAGCTCCTTATCAAGGACATATTCTTTGTCCTCGTAGTGGGTAATGATCCTGATGTTTCTGATCCACTCATTGAAGTTGGATCCATCAAAAGTGACTTTCCCACACAAGTTCATAAGGGTAAAGGAGCCATTAGGATTAGAGCCAGAAGCATCATTGTTTGAAGACATCTGAAGGGAGAGGACAAGATTAGTTTAGATATTAAGAGAGTCCTTAATAAAACACCCAAATGTAATATTAAGGCTAGGATCCAATCACAATATATTATAACTTAGAAGAGGTATGCCGTAATCCAAGCTATAACATATTTGAAAGGTAGGTGGATGACGATTCACCAATTTCCACCACGAAACCGAAATATTAGATATTAGGTTTTTTGATTGGTTCTTAGAAATTCCTAGATTCTTTGAGATTCAATGAACTTTTCAAAGGCATGTTTCAATCTCGAGTGTGCCCTCCAAGTTTTGTGACTGGGATACCGAGGATCACAAAACGAGGTATGAAGTAACCATGCAAATCACTTGGTACCCTTAAAGTTTATCACTCAATCGATGTGCCGGTAAACCACACACGCTCCATCGATACTATAATAAACCTTAAGTCACCCTTTACCTACCTTGTTAAGTCCAAGTTAGTGTGCCGGTTAACCACACACGCTCCACCAACGACTTAGACAAAGTGTAAAGTGTAATTTCATGGATTAGCACCTTATTCACATTTTCCTAAAGTAACTAAGATTGGGAATTTAATAAAACATATAGTTACTTTATAATATTCATCATACTTTTAATGAGAATTTATAAGTCCTTATCCTACCCGTTCGGCTAACGACCCTCCACCAGTCAAGCGAGCGGTGGGTGAGAATGGACACCCATTAAGTTGCCATTTTATAGGCGACAACCTTATACCCACCTTATAGACCGGCTTCGTGAATGAGGCGTACTAGCGGTAAGACGACTTTGTTCTTATATATATATATATATATATATATATATATATATATATATATATATATACATATATATATATATATATATATATATATATATATAATTATTAAATTATAATAATATAAGTATAAGGGTTGAATTTTAACTTTTAAAATTCTAAGGGTTGGAACTAACGTTTTAATAAGACTTTAAAACTTGAGGGCAAGTTTTGTAACTTTCAAAACTTTTCATTTCTTGTAACATATGAGTTTAATAGAGTAATAAAATGAAGACTCTTCATTTTTCTAACTCTTGTGTTCTTTTAATGGTTTTAATTCAAGTGTGACTCTTGGTTTTCCATAACTTGAGGACAAGTTATGGACTCCATTAAAACACATTATGATCAAGAATTAATCTACCACATAGGTTACAAATAATTCCTATGATCATCTAAAACATCATAAGAACAAGAACATGAATATGAACACATTCATAAATCAAAATTACACTTAAAACTTTGTAATTTTGATAACTAGTTGTTGTAAACGAATTAGCAAAGACATTACACCATCTAAAACAAGTTTTCAAGTACCAAAACAGTTTAGGGTAATGTTTCTAATCCATTTCCAGCAATTAAAGTAAAAAATCTGCACTCTGTCGACCCTACTCGCCGAGTGCATTAACCTACTCGACGAGTAGGTTGAAGATACAAGTGAACTCGACGAGTCCCCCCATGGACTCGACGATTCCAACAGTCAGACAGCAAGTTTTTCAACTTCCTTTAACTTTTTTGCACAAATAACAAACAAACAAGCCTTGGCTCTGATACCACTGTTGGGTTTTGAGCATTCTAACACTTCCTAAGCGTACATGCACCCTAATAACCTTGGATCTATGTTTGTCTAATTATCATGCAAAGTTGAATTCCACGGCTATATTCCTATCTAGCATACATGGGGAACAATTTTAACTTGAATGATAGATAGAATAACTTACCTTATTGTTTCTTATGTTCCTTGAAACCTTATGATCCTAGCACCCCAAGTGTGATGCCTCAAATGCTTCACACAACACCAAATGCTCTTGGAAAGACTTTTGAGAGAATGCACAGTACTTGAAATCAGCCTAGCCCTCTTATTTCACATGTGTGTAGTCGATTTTGGTGGAGAACATGATTCTTATATAGTGTTGACACATCTAGGGTTACACCATGTAAACCCTAATGTGTCATGACTCTTCATTTCCATGACCCATGGGTTTGTAACTCTCATGGAGCATCCATGGAGCATCCTATGGGTGGAACCCAACTTGATAATCCATGGAGCCCCTTAGCCCACTATACAAGATATGGATGACTTACATAATCAACCCATATATTTAATTAGTTATATTTTGATCATTTAATTAATTCTAAATTAATTCTTGATCAAACTAATCAAATAATATTATTAATATATTAGAACTTATAATATATTAATAATCTCCAAGTGTTATTTCTCTCATTTAGTCTATCCAATTGCATGGTGCCATGCAACCCAAATGGACCATGCCTGGTCGGGTCAAGTACATACCAGAAATAGTTATGGACTTAGACACCTTATCCAACAGTCTCCCACTTGGATAAGTCTAATAACTATTACTGCAAGTATGACTTCAAGAACCGATCGGCAATCATAGCTCTTTTCAAGGTTTCTCGGAACTGAGAAGATGATGGTACGCCATTTAAGATAAGTGATCATATAATCCTCTGTTCTAGATATCAGTCGGACAAATACATGGAACAATGTCTTACTTATTGTCCAACAGTTTGTTTCCCGATTTCCGATTTGTTTGACAAAGAACTTAATTGAACACATCAACTTAGTTTTGACCGGGCCCGGTACATAGGTCAAAACAAAATCATCGAGGGGCCCAGATATCAGCTTCTAATCCAAGAAGGAACAGATAAACTTCGACTCATATGTTTGTTCTACCACTCATTGAATTACACACAAAAGCACGATTTATAACATCGAGTTACCAATGCGTTTTCGTACAATCAATGCATAACCAACTTGTAAGTAACAAATCATATCTCTAGGTTTGAAGACTTATATGATATTACCGTCTCACGATCACTCGAGATAGAATTCCATGAAGTGATTCCAGTGAGCATGGGTTGAGTCCAATGCTCAGAACTTATGAGCACTCATGATTGTTGTAGCCTTGTCTAACACCTTAAACCTCTGCAACCAATCATGACAGTCTTGATTCATACCTACTTCCAACATATGACCGATTGTGGAGGTTTGAATAATATGTTATACCAAACAAAATTATTCTAGAAGTCAAAACATGCAAAAGAAATATAGTAAACGATTGACAAGAGATAGCAACACTTTACATGGCCAGCACGTCGAGTTACCCCGAACTCGCCGAGCTATAGCATGGCCAGCTCATCAGGACAAACCTTAACCGAATCGTCGAGTCGGCTCATCGACTCGGCGAGTCCATTCAGACTTTTTTCTCATTCAAACGATTTCAAGGCAGGAACCCTTCCCAAAATCTAGATCTAAACTCTTGAGGCTTGTTTATCACGTAAAGCCATGAGCTTTACGTCCATGCATGACACTTAAGGCTTGAAATGCCAAAAACATACTTTATTAAGGGTTTTTCACTCAAGAGCCTTATTATGGCAGAATAAAGCAGTGACTTTTGGAATCTAGGGACCTCACATGGTCCAGATGTGAAGTCCAAACATCTATATGAACTCAAAACACTCAGAGTCCTCATATTAGATTGAAAAGCCCTAAACTCCCAAAATCATGAGATCTAATCAATAAAATGAGAAAGATGTGAGCTTTATACCTTTCCAAGAAGCTCTAACCATGGATCTAACAGCCCCTTCTCGTACCTTGTCTTGGAATCCTTCCCTTCTCTTCAAAATATGCAGCAAACACTCAAAGTTAGCTCAAATACTCTCTCTTATCTGAATGGCCGATTAGGGTTTTCTCTCAGTGAAGGTAAACATATGGTGAGCCGTAAATGAGTATATAAGTGCCCTTAAATAGGCCCTAAACCCGGGGATTTATGGTTTCTCTTCACAGCGTCTACTCGGCAAGTTGGCTCTCGGAGTCGTCGAGTAGATTATTAATCTTCGTGGCACATCTCGACCCTACTCAACGAGTTATAGCACCAACTCGCCGAGTCACTCAATATTCCTCAAAGCATAAATAAACATAATACCTGGAAGCACGATTGTTATTGTACAAATCTTTAATCCCAAAATAAACACACACTTAAGAGAATAAAGACACACAACCACCTTGTATTGGTCGGTGGTGGTAGATAGTGGCAGCCACCAGTTCACGGTGGTGGTGGTGGTGGCCTTTTCTTGGCTTTCCGACCAAACAGAACACACACCCACCCTATGGCTTGCGAATTGTGTTGGATTAAATGTCTAAGTCCATAATTATTATTGGTATATACTCGACCCGAGAGTAGCATGGTCCATTTGGGTTGCATGGCATTAGAACAATTAGATAGACTAAATGAGAAAAATGATACTTACGATTTATATTAATATAATATAAGTTCTAATATATTAATATGAAATCATATTATTTAATTAGTATTGATCAAGAGTTAATTTAGTGATAAAAAAGGAACTAATTAAATACGGACTCTTATATATATATATATATATATATATATATATACACACACACACACACACACACACACACATATATATATATATATATATATATATATATATATATATATATATATGTTGGATTAATGTCTAAGTCCATAACTATAATTGGTAAGACTTGACCCAACCCGGCATGGTCCCTTTGGGTTGCATGGCATCATGCACTTGGATAGACTATAATGAGAGAAATAAGACACTTATGGTTATTAATATATTATAAGTTCTAGTATATTAATAATAAGAATAATAAGATTATTTAATTAGTATTGATCAAGAATTAATCTAGGATTAATTAAGTGATCAAAAGAAGACTAATTAAATATATGGGTTGATTGTGTAAATCATCCATACTTGTATAGTGGGCTAATGCTCCATGGATTATCTAGTTGGGCCAAAACCCATATGATGCTCCATGGATGCTCCATGGTATATTTGAACCCATGGATCCAAGGAAATGGAAAGTCATGACAATTAGAGTTTACCCTAATTGTATAACTATAGGAAAATCGGCCACTAGTGAGAGTAAGGTGTTGTTTGTTTTTTCTGAGGCAAAATGTCTGCAGTCTGCGGACCACATCTGTAGACCTCTGCAGTAGAAGAGGTGGACCAAACGTCTGCAGTCCAAAAAAAGAAGACTGTTTGTTTTTTTAACATCTGCGAGCTATTAAAATAAACTGAAATCTAAATAAACTGATTTTTTAAAACTTCAAAGCGAATTTTTTTATATATTTTTACGACTTTATTATAAATATATAACGAATCTAGATCAACTTTTATGTATTATTATATAAAAAATAAAAATAAAAACGGTATTAATTCATATACATATTTGATAAAAACCAACAACTTTGATTGCAAAGTTATAACTAAACATTATAATTAGTGATCAAAGAATTTGATACATAAATAAATGGAAATAAACTTCAATTTTTTCAAATAAATCTATTAAAAACGTACGATAAATATTTTCTCGAGAAATTGATGATACTCTATTAAATAAAGTTTTACAAAATTTTGGCAAAAAAATATATGAATATATTATGATTTTTTTTTTCATATTTATATAAACAACTTCAACGACTATTATTATAATAAATTTTTATTTATAAATTTGTTAAAAATATCATGTTTGTATCGTCAAATGTTTTTTTTTAAGTTTTGTAATTTTTTTTTCATATTTTTTATCATTAATAAAGTTGGAAAAAATATAAATTAAAAAAAAAACTTAAAAAAATAAAGTTATATATGTTTTTTTAAGCTAGAAGATGTCTGAAGATGTTAGAAGACTCTGGTCCACATCTGCGCCAGGAAGAGGGCGCGCAGACATTTTTAGGTCTGCAGTCTTCAAAAAAACAAACAGTCTGCGAAGACTAATGTCTGCGCGTGGTCTGCGCGGCGCAGACAGAAGACGTCTCGCAGATCTGCAGACAAAAAACAAACACTACCTAAGAAAGGGCTAGCCGATTTTCATGAAGTGTAGAATTCTCTCAAGTTATTCCAAGTGTATTTGGTGTTGTGTGAACCATTTGAGGTGTCACACTTGGGGCACTAGGCACTCAAGCTTCATGAAGACATTCTACATCAAAGAGGTATGTATTCTATCTTGTTATATTGATAGTTTTGTATGCTAGATTAGGATAATACCTTGGATGTTCATATTTGCATGTATAATAGAGAAAACATAGATCCAAGGTATTTAGGGTTGCATGTACACTTAGGAGTGTTAGAATGCTCATAACCCAACAGTGGTATCAGAGCCTAGGCTTGTTTTCTTGTTATACTTGCAATAGAAGCTGAAAAATCAAAATTGGTGCTGTCAGCCCAGCAGACTCGCCGAGTCCATGAAGGGACTCGACGAGTCCAAGGCAAAATGCATCCAACTCGCCGAGTTGTGTTCATGCACTCGACGAGTTGGACCCCAGACAACATATTTTCGAGGTTTTTGGCTAGAAATGGACTAGGAACATTACCCTAAGTTGTTTTTGAACTTATAAATTTGTTTTTTAATGTGGTAATGTTCATGCTAATCCATTTTCAAAGATAATTGTCAATAGATTCATGTTTTGTATTAGTTTAAAGGTTAGACTAATTACATGAAAAGTTTGATTTGAATTATCTTGTTCTTATGAGTTGCTTAGATTAATAGAAAAGTTGAGTGAAAAAGTTGTTTTAAATCCAAATTAATCTAAGAGTTGATTCTAAAATGTGTTTTTGTAATTTGTCCTCAAGTTATATGAAAAGTCACATTTAAGTTTCATAAAACTCATAAAAGTTGGCAAATGTTACAAAAATGAAGAGTCTAGTTCTAATTAATTGGAGTTATGACTCCATAATTTGTCCTCAAGTTATGGAGGACCAAGAGTCTCTTCATTAAATAAATAAAAAAAAATAATAATGTAACCTTAATTAATTCCATAAGTTATAAAAATGAAATAAAGAAAAGTTAATTCTTTTATTAGTTTAAAGTCTTCCATACCTTGTCCTCAAGTTATGGAACTTGAAGAGTTTTTGGATTAAAACTACTTTAAACACATAAGTTATGGAATTAATTAGTTTTGAATAGTTTCAAAACTTTCCCTCAAGTTTTGGAATTTGAAAAGTGTTCACTTATGAATACTTTAATTCCAAGTTAGCCCTTAGAATTTTAAAAGTTAAAATTCAACCCTTATACTTTATAATATTATAAGTTAATAATATATATGTATAAGAGTAAAGTCGGTCTTACCGCTAGTACGCCTCATTCACGAAGCCGGTCTATAAGGTGGGTATAAGGTTGTTGCCTATAAAATGGCAACTTAATGGGTGTCCACTCTCACCCACCGCTTGCTTGACCGGTGGAGGGTCGTTAGCCGAACGGGTTTGACAGGACTATAATTCCCCCTTCATTAAAAGTATTAATGATAAATACTAAGTAACTAAACTCTTAATAATTCCCAATCTTAGTTACTTAGGAAAATGTGAATAAGGTGCTAATCCATGAAAATACACTTTACACTTTGTCTAAGTTGTTAGTGGAGCGTGTGTGGTTAACCGGCACACTAACTTGGACTTAACAAGGTAGGTAAAGGGTAACTTAATGTTTATCATAGTATCGATGGAGCGTGTGTGGTTAACCGGCACATCGATTGAGGGGTAAACACTTAAGGGTACCAAGTAATTTGCATGGTTACTTCACACCTTGTTTTTTGATCCTTGGCATCCCAGTCACAAAACCTGAAGGGCACACTCGAGATTGAAACATGCCATTGAACAGTTCAATGAATCTCAAAGATCTAGGAGTTTCAAAACCAATTAAAACCTAATAATACATTTCGTTTATCTTGGTGGAAATTGGTGAATCGTCATTCACCTACCTTCAAATATTTTATAGCTTAGATTACGGCATACCTCTTCTAAGTTATAAAAATAGTTTGTTGGGTCCTAGCCTTAATATTTCATATTGGGTGTCATATTAAGGACTTTAAATCAACTATCTTGAATATCTCCCAAAACATGTCTGGTTTAGACATTTATGATCTTCCCAAATCTCTTGAAACAAGCTTTCCTAAATGAAGATGATGTCCCATGGAAATCATACTTCTTTCACCTCCTCAAATTATTCTCCCAACCCACAAGTTCAAAGTCACTCAAACCCTATTGGCAAGGCAAGGTCTAGGTGTGATCACATCTTGGAGATGTAGTCACATATTAACAAGCCAGGAGAGAAGGGTGTCAAAGTCTTGAGAAAGTTGGTGGTTCAACTACTTTCTAAGTCACATAGTGAGTTCTTTTGGAACACCTATGAAACAGACTATGACAAGAACCTTAATGATCTTATTTATTTGTTAAGATCAACTTCCTCAAAACTTGATGGACATTGACAACAGTGGCACAGGAAATCCAGAAAAGCATTCTCTTCCCAATGGAAAGGGATCGGCCATAGTCAACTCGGTTGAACAAATGGTAAAGAGAAAAACTAAGTCTGTGATAGTCTCGTGTACCATTATCAAAGGGTCCATATGTTTATATTGCCAAAGGAAGGGTCATTAGTTGCGAAGCTGCCAAATTTACCTAAGGATGTTAAAGTCAATAAGTTTGACTCTACTTCAGGTAAAGTCCACTACTTTAACTCTGTTAAGTTTCTATTCTGAGACTCCTGATACATGATGTGACTGGGTCACATGGTAATGTTTTAAGAATCAAAGAAAAAGTAAAGGAACTTAAAGAAAGAATATGCTGAATCTGATCGCATAGATGGATTTCTATCGCGTAGTTTGAAGATCGGATTCTTAAGCTGCTTCTTAAGAGTTATGAGGTATTGCTTAGGAATAGATAACAACAAGTTTTCATATGGAATTGTAAGGATAAGTTTTTCCGCATAGTTTTAAAAATAAAAGAAAATTTTTGATTTTATTTATTTAAAGATATCCTTACAATGGCATTTGAGGAAAATTTGTTGCTTATATGATTCCATTAATAGCAAGAGTGGAAATATGAAATTGATTCCTTCATTTGTGGTAATGTCTAAATTTACCAAATAAGGAAAGATTCTCATCACCAAGTCTCAATTGGACCGGAACTTGGAATCATGCAAGGTGTATAGCATGATGAATGAGAACTTTCAAGTATTGGAAAATTAAGACTAATTACTTGTTCACATGGATGTGTGAGTCAAGTAATGGACTAAGGGACCGAGTACATAGTCATGTGCACTGATTAAGTCCACCACAAAAGATATAAGGCTATTCGTCATGGTTTACTAAAGCTCAGTAAATATGATTATACTTACAAGCTTAAGTGTAACTCTAAGACATTGGAAAAGGTTCCAATGCATGGCAGAGCGGATAAGAAGAATCAAATTAGGCAGAAGGATAAAAGTTTCTCAAATCTGAAAAGATGGGAGAGTACTTTAGTATCAGCTTTGTGATCATCTTAATGATTAAGAAACCATATCAAAATTAGTTCTCTAAGGAAGTCTTAGTGCATTCTTATGACTAAGAAGAAGGGATCTTGAATTGTTGAAATGGTTAAATCAAGAAGATGAGTCATACTTCGTTCCAATACAAGTCTTAGAGTCATACTCCAAGATTGTAATTTGAGTGACATGTCTTTAAGAAGGTTTAAAACACGTGTCAAATGTAAGAGTCCTACTCTTGTTCATTTGAAGTTGGTAAGTTGTGATGTTTTGGATAAAACAACGACCAACTTAGGCCAACTATGTGAAGTGTTTGTCTTGATTAGAATCCGCACTATCTCTTGGATGTTTGACAAGGGAGTCTTATAGGTCAAGAGGACAGTGGGAGTCTTAAAGGTCTTGAAAGTCTCAAGAACTAATCAAGAATGAAACCTGAAGTTTCTCACTAGCACACAACTTGAGGTTTATAACCTATTGTGTTGACATATTATGCGCCCATTCCAATTAAAGTTGGCTTTGCATATGAGTTCTTAGAGTTCTCAATGTGTTGCACAATAACTTGGAAGCAATGGCAGGCCCTTGAGCTGCCAGGTGGCAAGAAGTTAAGATTGAGTTCAGTCCATATGAGTTCGGATTTGTCATTATCCTTGTCTTGTGACTATGGTTTTGACAATTTACATGGATAAGAACACATACACCATTAAATCTAAGTGTCATAAGGTTTCTCTCCGATTCATGAAAATGATGGTGAGGAAACACTTTCACTAAATAGGTTTTAGTTAGATAGCAATTGTGATATTTGCATTCTCAAAGTCGTTAGTGGAGCGTGTGGTTTACCGGCACACTAACCTGGACTTGTGAGAAGTGGCAAAAAGGTCTAACCATTATGATTACGACATCCCTCTTCATAATTGTTTAGACACACAAGTGTGCTATCTAAGGGAAGGTGTATGATTTTGATAAAGTTCTATCAAAACAATCCAGTATCAGAAATCTGAACTTTGGTAAGAAAGTCAATAAAGTATTGATTTCTAGAAGTCCAGCTGATTTCTGAGTACATGTCAAAGCTAGTGGGAGCATAAGTGTTATGCTAATAATCATCATGTGAGTGGGAGCATGATAATTATGATAAAGATTGCAAGTTATCAATGTTAATTATAGAAAACAAAAGGTTTCAATTGGGAAAAAGTTGTTTTGCTATAATTAAGGGAGAGGAAATTATACTTCATCTCAAATCTATAAGCTTAGATCGTGAGGTTTTAATCATTTAGTCAAGGATATATATGAATTCATGTTGGAATGGCTCAACATAAGGAAATTCTGTATATGGGTCCATTATTTGCGTTCTAAAATTCGATTATGATTACGACATCCCTTTTTATAATCTGAATTATGATAACTTGGCAAATAGAAATGGAAATGTTATAGCAAAAGACTGGTTTAGTCTTTATGTGAGACATCATGAATCGTGTCCCATATGCTTCGGATATAGGATCGATTACATGTGCTATATTCATCCTTTCTAAAATTTTCCAAATGCCTAGGGCATTAAGAAGGGAAAAGGTTTAGAACTGGATATGACTAAAAGGATTAAACAATTGTCGAGGACAATCTAAGGTTTACCAAAGATTGGTTGCTCAAGGAAAGTTGGAAGTGTAGTGATAATTCTGGAAGGACTATATTGACATAATCTGTAAGGAGGCAACTCTTGTTCAGAAGTGATAGTCAAAATGGAATCTAGAAATGTTTCAAAGTTAGAATTTTTCCAATCTGTTTAAGATTAGGAAACTTAATGCAAGAAGGATGTTTCTAAGGAGCTGATCTCCTTTGGAATACTCTGTAATGATTGTTGCCAAGTCCTTCTGACTTTGTGCATAATCATTACAAGAGGATCAATGCATATAAGTTTAGAATCTAACAGATTTCAGTAAATGACATGAACTTGGAATTCTTGCATTTGCAGTAAGGATTTGGGAGTGTGAAAAGAGAATCATTGAAGCTATGTTCAATTGATCTAGTTCACAAAGTAAAGATCATAGACAAACATAGTATGCATACTTAGTGTATGGCATGACTAGTGTTTAGAAAACATAGTGTACATGCTTGGAGCATGGGACAACTATTGTTTTAAATTCAAGAATAAAAGTTGATAGCTGAAACAGTATACAATGAATAATGTGTAATCATATGGTGAAAAATAAAAAGTGTTTTATTTATATTCATAAGTTCTGAGACCATATTGGATTCAATTATTATTGTGTTTCACTTTGCATGTTTTGACTTCCCGAATAAACTAGGTTATTCTTCCGGAATGACTAAGTTACTCAAACCATCCACAGTCGGTCATATGTTGGAAGTAGATATGAATTAAGACTGGCATGGGTTGGCTTGTAGAGGTCTAAGTTGTTGGACAAAGGGCTACAACACTCATGAGTGCTCATAAGTTCTGAGTATTGGATTCAACCCGCGCTCATTGGAATCACTTCATGGATTTTATCACGAGTGATCATGAGACGATAATATCTTATATTCTTCAAACCTAGAGATATGAGTTGTTACTATGAGTTGGTTGTACATTGATTGCACGAAACTGCATTTGGTAACTCGGTGCTATAAAACGTGCCTTTGTGTATGATTCAACAAGTAGTAGAACAAGCCATATGAGTTGAAGTTTATCTATTCCTTTTACCTTCGGGATAAAAGCGATATCTGTGGGCCCCTCGATGATTTGATGATGACAAATGGAAGTGCTCGGCCGGGCCAGGACTGATTTGATTTGTTCAATTAGTCAGTCGTCATAAATCGGAAATCGGGAAACAACAAATGGACAGAGAGAATGATTATAATCCATGTCTCAGTCCATATGATATCTAGAATGGAGGAATATATGATCCCTTATCTAATGGACAAGTCATTGACAAAGGTCAGAGTTTATCGACAAGGTCAGAGTTCGACAGAAGCTTTTGAGAGCTACGATTGCCGGTTGGTTCCTGAAGTCATACGCAATAATAGTTTTAGACTTATCCAAGTGGGAGACTGTTGGATTAATGTCTAAGTCCATAACTATAATTGGTAAGACTTGACCCCACCCGGCATGGTCCATTTGGGTTGCATGGCATCATGCACTTGGATAGACTATAATGAGAGAAATAAGACACTTATGGTTATTAATATATTATAAGTTCTAGTATATTAATAATAAGAATAATAAGATTATTTAATTAGTATTGATCAAGAATTAATCTAGGATTAATTAAGTGATCAAAAGAAGACTAATTAAATATATGGGTTGATTGTGTAAATCATCCATACTTGTATAGTGGGCTAATGCTCCATGGATTATCTAGTTGGGCCAAAACCCATATGATGCTCCATGGTATATTTGAACCCATGGATCCAAGGAAATGGAAAGTCATGACAATTAGAGTTTACCCTAATTGTATAACTATATAAGCATCTTATTCTTGAGGAAAATCGGCCACTAGTGAGAGTAAGAAAGGGCTAGCCGATTTTCATGAAGTGTAGAATTCTCTCAAGTTATTCCAAGTGTATTTGGTGTTGTGTGAACCATTTGAGGTGTCACACTTGGGGCACTAGGCACTCAAGCTTCATGAAGACATTCTACATCAAAGAGGTATGTATTCTATCTTGTTATATTGATAGTTTTGTATGCTAGATTAGGATAATACCTTGGATGTTCATATTTGCATGTATAATAGAGAAAACATAGATCCAAGGTATTTAGGGTTGCATGTACACTTAGGAGTGTTAGAATGCTCATAACCCAACAATATATATATATATATATATATATATATATATATATATATATATATATATATATATATATATATATATAAGATGGGCCAATTTCATTTAGGTTGCGCTAAGCTTGCATGGATAGTCCATGGAGTTTTTAACCCATGGATCCTATGGAAATGAAAGGTTATGGGTATTAGGGTTTACATAAATATAACCCTAATCCTCTACACTATATAAAGAGGTCTATGGTTCATGAAATGGGGACTAAGGCACTAGTGTGTGTGAACACAAGAGGGCAAACCGATTTTGGTGCTATTATCCTTATTCTCAAGTTATTCCAAGTTACTTTTTGTGTTGTGTGATTCCATTTGAGGTGCGACACTCGGGGCACTGAGCTCTTAAAGGTTCAAGACTTCAAGCTTCTTCAAAAGGTATGTTATCTAACTAGGCTTTTGTAGTATAGTTGCTTCATGTTATGCTAGTTAGGTTTGAAACCTTGGAATATTAAGTATTTGCATGTGTAATAGAGAAAACATATATCCAAGGTTTATAGGGTTGCATGTACACATTAGGAGTGTTAGACTGTTCAAAACCCATCAGTGGTATTAGAGCCTAGGCTTGTTTTCATTTATACTTGATGCAAATTGTTGAAAAACGAAGTTTATATGTTGTCTGGACAGCTGACTCGCCGAGTCCAACAAGGGACTTGACGAGTCCATCTGTAAAATCATCCAACTCGTCGAGTTGGTTCATGCACTCGACGAGTTGGACCCCCTGACAGCATATATTCGATTATTTTGGCTGGAATTGGACTAGGAACATTATCCAAAGTTGTTTTTGAACTTGTAAACCTGTTTTTGATGTGGTAATGTCCATGTTAATCCAATTTCAAAGATAATTGTCAATAGATTCATGTTTTGTATTAGTTTAATGGTTAGACTAATTTCACGAAAATTCTTTGATTTGAATTATCTTGTTCTTATTAGTTAGTTTAGGTTAATAGAAAAATTATATGATAATGTGTTTTCAATCAAAATTGATGTAAAAGTTGTTCATAAAATGTTTTTTTGTAACTTGTCATCAAGTTATATGAAAAGTCACATTTATGATTGTTAAAACTCATAAGATTTCCATAAGTTATAAAAAATGAAGAATCTCATTTTTAAGTGCTTTAAAGTCTTCCATAACTTGCCCTCAAGTTATGAAACTTGAAGAGTTTTTCATTAAAACTACTTTAAACTCATAAGTTATGGAATTGAAAAACGTTTTTGAATAGTTCAAAACTTGCCCTTAAGTTTTGGAATTTGTAAAGTTTCCCCTCATGAATACTTTAATTCCAAGTTAAACTCTTAGAATTTTAAAAGTTAAAATTCAACCCTTACACTATTATAATATTAATAGTTAATAGTTATATATATATATATATATATGTGTGTGTGTGTGTGTGTGTGTATGTATGTATGTATAAGAACAAAGTCAGTCTTACCATTAGTTGGCCTCATTCACGAAGCCGGTCTATAAGGGGGTATAAGGTTATTGCCTATAAAATGGCAGTTTAATGGGTATCCACTCTCACCCACCGCTTCCTTGACTGGTGGAGGGTCGTTAGCCAAACAGGTATGACAAGACTCTAATTCTCCATTCATTAAAAGTATAATGATAAATATCAAGTAACTAAACACTTGTAAATTCTCAATCTTAGTTACTTAGGAAAATGTGAATTTGGTGCTAACCCATGAAATTACACGTTGCACCTTGCTTAAGTCGTTAGTGGAGCATGTATGATTAACCGGCACACTAACTTGAATTTAACAAGGTTGGCAAAGGGTGAATTAAGGTTTATCATAGATCGGTGGAGCACGTGTGGTTAACCAACATATCGATTAGGTGATAAATATTAAGGGTACCAAGTATATTTGCATGGTTATTCACACCTTGTTTGCGATCCTCAGCATCCCAGTCACAAACTTGAGAGGGCACAATCGAGATTTAAACATGCCATTGAAAAGTTAAATGAATCTCAAAATATCTAGGAGTTTCAAATCAATTAAAACCTAATTCCTATTTCGTTTTTCATGGTGGAAATTGGTGAATCGTCATTCACCTACCTTAAAATATTTTATAGCTTGGATTACGGCATCCCTCTTCCAAGTTATAAAATATTGTGCTGGGTCCTAGCCTTAATATTTCATATTGGGTGTTATATAAAGGAATTTAAATCAACTAACTTAAATTTCTCCCATTGTAGATGTCTGGTTCAAACAGCTATGGCCTTTCCAAATCTCTTGAAACAAGCTTTCCTAATGAAGATGATATCCCGTGACTGAATCATGGAAATCATACTTCTTTCCCTCCACCTCCTACAATTATTCTCCCTGACCCACAAGCTCAAAGACTTGAAAAGTTTCAAGATCACTCAAGCCCTACTTGCAATAAAACATGAAGATGGAATGCTTGTGTGTTCTCACGTCTTAGAGATGAGGTCACATATCGATAGGCTGAGAGTGTTGGGTGTAGATGTCCCAATGAAGTTGGCTATTGACTGGGTTCTTCAGTCACTTCCTGAGTCATATAGTGAGTTCATTAAAGACTACTATGTGACAGATCACGACATAACCTTAATAGATCTTTCTTATTTGCTTGTTGCTGCTGAATCAACAATGATTTAGCCCAATCGTCAAGAAAATTTGATTGGAAGGTCTGCCTCTTAAGGTAACATTAGAAGTCTGGAATTTTTTTCTCTTCCCAATGGAAATGGATTGGCCATGGTCAACCCGGTTGACCAAATAGTAAAGAGAAAGGCTAAGTCTGTGACAGTCCCATGCACCATTCCCAAAGAGCCTATATATCTTCACTATCAAGAGAAGGGACATTGGAAGTGAAGCTTCCATAACTACTGGGAGGATTCTTAATACATGATGTGACTAAGTTTCATTTAGATGTTTTGTAGGATCAAGAAAAGGGAAGGAAATTTAAAGGAAGAGTATGTTGAATCTGATCGCAAAGATGGATTTCAATCGCATGGTTTGAAGATCGGATTTTTGAGTTACTACTTACAAGTTATGATAGATTTCTAGGAAATATGTAATAGCATAGTTTTCATTTAAAGTTGCATTGTAAGGGAAAACGTTTTTTTCTGCATTTTATAAATAAATAATTTTTTTTACTTTATTTTGTATCTCCTTACAATGGCATTTATGGAAAATTGATGTTTGTATTTTTATAGCAATATTGGAAATATGAATTTGATTCTTTAATTTGTGGTAGTGTCTAAATTTAAAAAATAAAGGAAAGATTCTCATCACTCTAATTTCAGTTGGACCGAAACTTGAAATCATGCAAGTTATATTGTATGATGAATGAGAATTTTCATCTTTGTAAAATTAAGACTAATTCCTTGTTCATATGTATATGTGAATCAAGTGAAGGAATAAGGGATCGAGTACACATTCTTCTGCACTAGTCAAAGTCCACCACAAAAGATTGATAAGACTATTCGTCATGATTTACTAAAGTTTAGTAGATATGGTTATACTTACAAGCTTAAGTATAATTCTGAATCAATAGAAAAGTTCCAATGTATGGCAGAACGAATGAGAAGAATCAAATTAGGCAGAAAGATAAAAGTTTCTCGAATCTGAAAAGATGGGAGAGTACTTTAGTATCATGTTTTATGATCATCTTAATGATTATGAGACCATATCACAATTCATCCTCTAAGGAAATCTTAGTGCATTCTTATTGCTAAAAAGGGGAGTCATGAATTTTTGAAGTGGTTAAATCAAGAAGATGAGTTGTACTTCATTACAAAACAAGTCTCAGAGTCATACTCCAAGATTGTAAATTGAGTGACACATCTTAAAGAAGGTTTATAACACTTGTAAAATGTAAGAGTAAAATGTGTTCTACTCTTGTACATTTGAAATTGGTAAGATGTGATGTTTTGGATAAAATAAAGACCAACTAATTCCAAATTGTGTGAAGTGTTTGTCTTGATAAGAATCCGCACTATCTCTTGAATATTTCTTTGTCAAGGAATGGTACTTGGCAAGAGAGTCTTATATGTCAAGATTGATGGGTTATGAGCATTCTAACACCCCTAAGTGTACATGTAACCCTAGAAAAACCTTGGATCTATGTTTGTCTAAACACATGCAAAATATGATTTCCAAGGTTCATAATCCTTGTTGGATAAGGTGTCTAAGTCCATAACTATTTCTGGTATGTACTTGACCCGACCCGGCATGGTCCATTTGGGTTGCATGGCACCATGCAATTGGATAGACTAAATGAGAGAAATAACACTTGGAGATTATTAATATATTATAAGTTCTAATATATTAATAATATTATTTGATTAGTTTGATCAAGAATTAATTTAGAATTAATTATGTGATCAAAAGATAACTAATTAAATATATGGGTTGATTATGTAAATCATCCATATCTTGTATAGTGGGCTAAGAGGCTCCATGGATTATCAAGTTGGGTTCCACCCATAGGATGCTCCATGGGAGTTACAAACCCATGGGCCATGGAAATGAAGAGTCATGACACATTAGGGTTTAACCCTAGATGTGTCAACACTATATAAGAAACATATTCTCCACCAAAATCGGTTGTACACTAAGAAACAAGAGGGCTTGGCCGATTTTTGAGAAGTGTGTGTTCTCTCATAAGTTCTTCCAAGAGCATTTGGTGTTGTGTGAAGCATTTGAGGCATCACACTTGGGGTGCTAGGCTCACAAGGTTTCAAGGAACACAAACAACAACAAGGTAAGTGTAACAGCTCAAATTTTCAAATAAATTTTTCATTTAAAATAGAACATCATTATTCGACAAAAGTATTTATTCCAAGTTTATTTCAAAAATACAAATAACGAATCCCCAAGATCTTCAACAATGGCAGTGTGTACGTGTCACGCCGGCGCCTTCCCACGGTCATCACTAGTACCTGAAACACATAAACACAACTGGTAAGCATAAATGCTTAGTGAGTTCCCCAGTATACGACTTACACACATACGCCTTTCCAGGCCCTGACCTTCCGGTCCACATAACTTTGCCTTCCGGCCCGTAACATAATCGCCTTCCGGCCCATAACATATCGCCTTCCGGCCCGTATTATATTGCCTTCCGGCCCATAGTATATTGCCTTCCGGCCCATAACATTTACAAGACATAACACATATAATATAACACACATAGCACATATATCATTCATCATACCTGTTCCTTCTATCACATAACATATCGCCTTCCGGCCCGTATAAACATACATAACATGTATAGCATCTATCTTTTCAGTTATAGCATAAATCACATATATCACATACGACCTTCCGGTCACACAGTCAAACCCTTCCGGGTGAAGTACAGTGAGAAGACTCACCTCGTAGTATGCAAGCTATAAACCCTTGGAGCTACTCGCACTCGATCCGCTAATCTGCAGGCTCCCTATAATACCACATACCTTTATTAATGATCTTATCAAACAAGACAACTGACCCTACGAAATTACATACAAGTCAACGGTCAACTTGACCGGACTCGTCGAGTGCAAAGGCGACTCGGCGAGTCTAGACACCCCGACTCCACTCGCCGAGTCTAAAGAACGACTCGACGAGTCCCAGTAAGTCTTCAAGATACTTGCCGAGTCTGAAGAACAACTCGGCGAGTCCTAGTGAATCTTCAAGCTACTCGCCGAGTCTGATCATTGGACTCGGCGAGTCCACGCCATGCAGTCAATCAACTGCCTCCTGTAATTCGCATGATTCCGTAATATATAGATATGGGACTTCCTGGACCTTTACACATACGATTACTGGGATTTAAACACTTGTAACAACACTATAATCTATCAAATCCTTAAATGGGTTTCCTAAACCCTAGATTCGTGTACAACACCAAAACTACAGAAATGATCCAAGGATTACCTGGAAAATGTGTTCCCTGTGTCCCCAACCTTCAGAGCTCAAACCCCTTGATCCTCCTTTGATCACAACCTTGCCTCTTCTTGCCTAACAACCTCTTCAAGCTTCCACTAGCCTTCACCCTTGCTCCAGATGCCCACAGACGTTTAGGTTATCTTCAATCGGCCAAAAGACGAGACATGACGGCCCTAAAGACATTATATACAATCCAGAATCAAAACGGCTAGGGTTTCAGCTGAACAGCGTCGACTCGCCGAGTCCCTAATGGACTCGTCGAGTCCAGTCGCGAATCTGTGTCCAAGACCGTGGTCCTACTCGGCGATTCAGGCACCAACTCGCCGAGTCCCCTCCTAAATATGCCTCAAAATAGTTTAAAGCAATACCTGAAATTTCGGGTTGTTACAACTCTCCCCCACTAGAACTAGACTTCGCCCTCGAAGTCTCACTCCGCGAATAACTCCGGATGTTGCTCCCGCATTTCACTCTCCGGCTCCCAAGTCATCTCTGATCCCTTCCGATGTTGCCACTGAACCAACACCAAAGGTATCTCCTTGTTTCGCAAAACCTTGATCTTCCGATCCCTGATAGCTACTGGTCTCTCGGCGTAATTCAGGCTCGCATCCACCTGAATATCCTCTAACGGAACCATTGCCGATTCCTCGGCTATACACTTCCTCAACTGTGATACGTGAAAGGTATTGTGAATCTGACTCAGCTCCGCTGGCAACTCCAACCGATAAGCTACCCGACCTACCCTTGCAATTACACGAAATGGGCCTATGAACCGGGGCCCCAATTTGCCCCTCTTTCTGAACCGAATCACTCCTTTCCAAGGAGAAACCTTTAGGAGAACGAAGTCGCCAACCTGGAATTCGAGCTCGGACCGGCGTCTGTTCGCGTAACTCTTCTGTCGACTCTGGGCGGTCAATAACCTCTGCCTCACCTGCTGAATCTGTTCGGTCGTCTGAAGTACGATCTCTGTACTGCCCATCACTCTCTGTCCCACTTCTCCCCAGCAAATGGGAGTCCGACACCTCCTACCATACAACAACTCAAAAGGTGGCATACCAATGCTCGAATGATGGCTGTTGTTGTAGGAAAACTCAGCCAACGGCAAGTGCGCATCCCAGCTACCCCCGAAGTCTAACACACACGCTCTAAGCATGTCTTCCAATGTCTGAATCGTCCGCTCGCTCTGACCGTCTGTCTGGGGATGGTATGCGGTACTAAAATGCAGTTTAGTACCCAACTCCTCATGGAATTTCTTCCAGAACCTGGAAGTGAAACGTACATCGCGGTCCGAAACAATCGAGATCGGCACTCCATGCCGAGATACTATCTCTCTCACGTATAACTCTGCCAACTTCTCTGCTGATGAACTTTCGCTAATGGCAAGGAAGTGTGCACTCTTTGTCAGCCTATCCACAATCACCCAAATCGCATCGACTCCCCTGGCAGTTCTCGGTAATTTGGTGATGAAATCCATCGTGATCTGTTCCCACTTCCACTCAGGAATCTCCAAGGGCAGTAACTTACCATGCGGTCTCTGGTGCTCGGCCTTAACCCTACGGTAGGTCAAACACCTCTCCACGAACCAAGCGACGTCTCTCTTCATGCAAGGCCACCAGTACTCCTTTCTCAAATCCAAATACATTTTCGTAGCACCGGGATGGATCGAGAATTTCGATCTGTGAGCCTCCTCCATCAAAGTAACACGCGTACCGCCCACGAATGGTACCCAGATCCGACCCTGAAATGTCAGAAGTCCCCGTCCATCCATAACGAACTCTGAAATTAATCCGACGACCCGCTCCTTCTTCTGCATCCCGGATTTCACAACCTCGGCATGTGCCCCACGAATAGCATCTAATACCGGAGTCATCACCGTCAATCTCAAACATACGTCCCGCAATGGAGTGCTCTCCGCCCTACGACTCAACGCATCGGCTACTACATTAGCCTTGCCTGGGTGGTATAGGATCTCACAGTCATAATCCTTAACGACGTCTAACCATCTCCTCTGACGCATATTTAGGTTGGGTTGATCCATCAAATACTTCAAACTCTTATGGTCCGTGTATATAGTACAACGAACCCCGTACAGGTAGTGACGCCAAATTTTGAGGGCGAACACTACTGCCCCCAACTCTAAGTCATGCGTGGGATACCTCACCTCGTGAGGCTTCAGCTGCCTCGATGCATAGGCTATCACATGGCCCCTCTGCATCAATACTGCACCCAGTCCCGAAATCGATGCGTCGCAATATACGACAAAGTCCTCCATCCCTTCCGGGAGAGTTAATACTGGGGCTTCGCACAGTCTCTGACGAAGTGTCTCGAAGGAAATCTGCTGCTCGGGTCCCCATGAAAATGTAACACCCTTCTGGGTCAATCTGGTGAGCGGTGTCGCGATCTTGGAGAAGTCCCTAATAAACCTCCGATAGTACCCCGCCAACCCAAGGAAACTCCTGATCTCAGAAGGTGACTTCGGTGCCTCCCAACTCATCACTGCTTCCACCTTGGCCGGATCAACCAATATCCCTGCCTGATTAACAACGTGTCCCAGAAATTGGACCTCCTGCAACCAGAAGTCACATTTGGAGAATTTTGCATATAGCTTCTCCGACCTCAGTACCTCAAGGACCTCCCTCAAATGTCCCTCATGCTGCTCTCTAGACCGCGAATACACCAGAATGTCGTCGATAAATACAATCACAGACCGATCCAGCATCGGCCTGCATACCCTGTTCATGAGGTCCATGAACACTGATGGGGCATTGGTGAGCCCAAAAGGCATCACCACAAACTCGTAATGCCCATACTGCGTCCTAAATGCTGTCTTCTGGACGTCCTCATCCCGCACTCTTACCTGATGGTACCCTGATCTCAAATCGATCTTGGAAAACCAAGATGCCCCTTGCAACTGATCGAATAGATCATCGATCCTCGGTAACGGATAGCGGTTCTTGACCGTCACCTTGTTCAGCTCTCGGTAATCGATACACATCCGGTGTGAACCGTCCTTCTTCTTGACGAACAGAATCGGTGCTCCCCACGGCGAGCTACTCGGCCGAATGAATCCCTTTCCCAGCAACTCCTGAAGTTGCGAGGACAACTCTTGCATCTCTGGAGGTGCAAGACGATAAGGCACCTTCGCAATAGGCGCAGCCCCTGGAACTAGATCGATACCAAACTCCACTTGCCTCGCAGGAGGTACTCCCGGCGAATCCTCGGGAAAAACATCTGGAAACTCGCGCACCACTGGAACCTCCTTCACTGTCTTCGGTCTCTCGGAAGTCTCCCGCGTATCCATCACATACGCCACAAAACCGTTACATCCCCGCTGTAGGCATTGCCTCGCCCTAGCGGCCGAACAAAAAGCTGATCCCGAACGGGTACCCTCGCCGTACACCGTAAGAACTCCCCCACTAGGGTCTCGTATAGTCACCAGCTGACGCTCGCAGTCAATGACGGCGCTGAATCGGCTCAACCAGTCCATGCCTACGATGACACATACATCCCCCATCGCAATAGGAATTAGGTCAATCGGAAACGCGACCCCGAAGATCTCTAGCACACATCCCCGAAGAACCTCCATAGCACAAACCACCCTCTCGGCCGCAATAGAAACGCTCAAAGGCCGACTTAACGGCTCACGACTAATGCCGATATGCTGACTAAAAGCTAACGATACAAACGATCTAATCGCACCCGAATCAAATAACACTAGAGCAGGCATAGAGTTCACAAGAAAAGTACCTACACATACATTAACATAAGCATAACATTTCGACCTTTAAGTAAATACGTGAATGATAACATACCTGCCACAACATCAGGCGCAGCGCGGACCTCCTCCGCAGTCAGCTGAAAGGCTCTCCCGCGAGCCCTCGGGGCCTCGACCTTCGCCGGTCGGGTCTCAGTAGTCCTGATAGTAGGTGTAGCTCCCTGACGAAGCTGCGGACACTCGGCCTTCCGATGGCCTGTCTGGTTGCAGTGAAAGCAAACCATAAACCCCTTAGGGCAATCCCTGGCAATGTGTCCCTCCTTGCCACACTTGTAGCAACCACCAGCTCGACACACCCCCTCGTGACTCTTGCCGCACTTCGCGCAAGTGCGACCCTTCGGACCTCCCATCCTCGAATCAGCGGACTTAGTCCGCTTGGCTGCCGGCTGAGACTGAGCCGGCCGCCGATCCACCTGCCGAGACTTGGCCTCCTCCCTCGCCTGAGTCTCCAACTCGATCTCGCGCTTCCTGGCGTTCGCCTGAAGCTCAGTGAAAGTACGACAGGTGGAGTTTGACACAAACTCCCGGATCTCCCTCTTCAAAACTCCCAAATACCGGCTCATCCGCGACTGCTCCGTAGATACCAGCTCAGGGCAGAACATCGCCCTCTCGTGAAACTTCCGTGTGATCACCGCCACGGAATCAGTACCCTGCTTAAGGGTCAAGAACTCCTGAATCAATCGTTCCCTCTCCACTGGGGGAACGTACTCGTCCCTGAACATCTCAGTAAACCTCTCCCATGTCACCGCTGAAATCTCCGCCTGAGTGAAGTTCGCCGTCACGAACTTCCACCAATCCTTCGCTCCCAGACGGAGCTGGTTCAAGGCGAACCGTACCCTCAGGTGTTCCGGGCATGAGCAAGTATAGAAGCACCCCTCAATGTCGGCGATCCACCTCATCGCCGCAATCGGATCCTGCGTCCCATCGAACTCAGGGGGTTTCGTGTTGCTGAATTCCCGGAATAGCAACGAATCACCCCCTTGCGGCCTAGCAGCAGCCACAGCTGCGGTAGCGGCAGCGACTGCAGCTTCAGTAAGTGCGGCGTACTGCTCCTCAAACTCCTCCATCAGGGTGGTCTTAATAGACCCAAACATCTCCGGGATCTCAGCCCGAACCGCCGCAGCTACCTCCTCCTGAATCATCTGACGAATCTCCTCGTCACTCGCACCACTCGAACTCGCCCCATTGCGTGTGATGACCATGATGTCTCTGAAATACAACATAAAATCATCAGAGACTCCACCAAGTACAATTGTACTCGATACGCACCCTACTCAGTCTCCGATTTCCAGGGATTCTTACTTGGGTCTTCCACCGACCCGGTGTCTTCGGTAGTACGGGCCCAATACTACCGACAACACCGTATCAGTATTCGTCCCAAATCTTCCTCCCCAAATCCCGAATACTGAGTACTCTACTTCTAGTATGCACTCTCTACTTGCACGCTACCAAATATCTCATATAAGCAATCTCCCTAGACTAAGGCATCACAAAACAGGCCATTCTAGTCCTATCATGTATACCTAGTCTTCTAGCATGCATAACAATTCATAATTCAGTGCATAACATAACATTGTAAGGTATTCTGGGGATCTTTACCGTTCGGGCGCTGGCTGATCGTACACACTGCTTCGTTCTTGTTTACCGCTTTACCATTTATAAAATTTTATACCGTTATTATCTTAAAAGATTTTTCCTCAAATCCTCGGTTTGAGTTCAGTTACACCCGAAGGTACTCCCGAATCCCTCAAACCAAGGCTCTGATACCAATTGTAACAGCTCAAATTTTCAAATAAAATTTTCATTTAAAATAGAACATCATTATTCGACAAAAGTATTTATTCCAAGTTTATTTCAAAAATACAAATAACGAATCCCCAAGATCTTCAACAATGGCAGTGTGTACGTGTCACGCCGGCGCCTTCCCACGGTCATCACTAGTACCTGAAACACATAAACACAACTGGTAAGCATAAATGCTTAGTGAGTTCCCCAGTATACGACTTACACACATACGCCTTTCCAGGCCCTGACCTTCCGGTCCACATAACTTTGCCTTCCGGCCCGTAACATAATCGCCTTCCGGCCCATAACATATCGCCTTCCGGCCCGTATTATATTGCCTTCCGGCCCATAGTATATTGCCTTCCGGCCCATAACATTTACAAGACATAACACATATAATATAACACACATAGCACATATATCATTCATCATACCTGTTCCTTCTATCACATAACATATCGCCTTCCGGCCCGTATAAACATACATAACATGTATAGCATCTATCTTTTCAGTTATAGCATAAATCACATATATCACATACGACCTTCCGGTCACACAGTCAAACCCTTCCGGGTGAAGTACAGTGAGAAGACTCACCTCGTAGTATGCAAGCTATAAACCCTTGGAGCTACTCGCACTCGATCCGCTAATCTGCAGGCTCCCTATAATACCACATACCTTTATTAATGATCTTATCAAACAAGACAACTGACCCTACGAAATTACATACAAGTCAACGGTCAACTTGACCGGACTCGTCGAGTGCAAAGGCGACTCGGCGAGTCTAGACACCCCGACTCCACTCGCCGAGTCTAAAGAACGACTCGACGAGTCCCAGTAAGTCTTCAAGATACTCGCCGAGTCTGAAGAACAACTCGGCGAGTCCTAGTGAATCTTCAAGCTACTCGCCGAGTCTGATCATTGGACTCGGCGAGTCCACGCCATGCAGTCAATCAACTGCCTCCTGTAATTCGCATGATTCCGTAATATATAGATATGGGACTTCCTGGACCTTTACACATACGATTACTGGGATTTAAACACTTGTAACAACACTATAATCTATCAAATCCTTAAATGGGTTTCCTAAACCCTAGATTCGTGTACAACACCAAAACTACAGAAATGATCCAAGGATTACCTGGAAAATGTGTTCCCTGTGTCCCCAACCTTCAGAGCTCAAACCCCTTGATCCTCCTTTGATCACAACCTTGCCTCTTCTTGCCTAACAACCTCTTCAAGCTTCCACTAGCCTTCACCCTTGCTCCAGATGCCCACAGACGTTTAGGTTATCTTCAATCGGCCAAAAGACGAGACATGACGGCCCTAAAGACATTATATACGATCCAGAATCAAAACGGCTAGGGTTTCAGCTGAACAGCATCGACTCGCCGAGTCCCTAATGGACTCGTCGAGTCCAGTCGCGAATCTGTGTCCAAGACCGTGGTCCTACTCGGCGATTCAGGCACCAACTCGCCGAGTCCCCTCCTAAATATGCCCCAAAATAGTTTAAAGCAATACCTGAAATTACGGGTTGTTACAACTCTCCCCCACTAGAACTAGACTTCGCCCTCGAAGTCTCACTCCGCGAATAACTCCGGATGTTGCTCCCGCATTTCACTCTCCGGCTCCCAAGTCATCTCCGATCCCTTCCGATGTTGCCACTGAACCAACACCAAAGGTATCTCCTTGTTTCGCAAAACCTTAATCTTCCGATCCCTGATAGCTATTGGTCTCTCGGCGTAATTCAGGCTCGCATCCACCTGAATATCCTCTAACGGAACCATTGCCGATTCCTCGGCTATACACTTCCTCAACTGTGATACGTGAAAGGTATTGTGAATCTGACTCAGCTCCGCTGGCAACTCCAACCGATAAGCTACCCGACCTACCCTTGCAATTACACGAAATGGGCCTATGAACCGGGGCCCCAATTTGCCCCTCTTTCTGAACCGAATCACTCCTTTCCAAGGAGAAACCTTTAGGAGAACGAAGTCGCCAACCTGGAATTCGAGCTCGGACCGGCGTCTGTCCGCGTAACTCTTCTGTCGACTCTGGGCGGTCAATAACCTCTGCCTCACCTGCTGAATCTGTTCGGTCGTCTGAAGTACGATCTCTGTACTGCCCATCACTCTCTGTCCCACTTCTCCCCAGCAAATGGGAGTCCGACACCTCCTACCATACAACAACTCAAAAGGTGGCATACCAATGCTCGAATGATGGCTGTTGTTGTAGGAAAACTCAGCCAACGGCAAGTGCGCATCCCAGCTACCCCCGAAGTCTAACACACACGCTCTAAGCATGTCTTCCAATGTCTGAATCGTCCGCTCGCTCTGACCGTCTGTCTGGGGATGGTATGCGGTACTAAAATGCAGTTTAGTACCCAACTCCTCATGGAATTTCTTCCAGAACCTGGAAGTGAAACGTACATCGCGGTCCGAAACAATCGAGATCGGCACTCCATGCCGAGATACTATCTCTCTCACGTATAACTCTGCCAACTTCTCTGCTGATGAACTTTCGCTAATGGCAAGGAAGTGTGCACTCTTTGTCAGCCTATCCATAATCACCCAAATCGCATCGACTCCCCTGGCAGTTCTCGGTAATTTGGTGATGAAATCCATCGTGATCTGTTCCCACTTCCACTCAGGAATCTCCAAGGGCTGCAACTTACCATGCAGTCTCTGGTGCTCGGCCTTAACCCTACGGTAGGTCAAACACCTCTCCACGAACCAAGCGACGTCTCTCTTCATGCAAGGCCACCAGTACTCCTTTCTCAAATCCAAAGACATTTTCGTAGCACCGGGATGGATCGAGAATTTCGATCTGTGAGCCTCCTCCATCAAAGTAACACGCGTACCGCCCACGAATGGTACCCAGATCCGACCCTGAAATGTCAGAAGTCCCCGTCCATCCATAACGAACTCTGAAATTAATCCGACGACCCGCTCCTTCTTCTGCATCCCGGATTTCACAACCTCGGCCTGTGCCCCACGAATAGCATCTAATACCGGAGTCATCACCGTCAATCTCAAACATACGTCCCGCAATGGAGTGCTCTCCGCCCTACGACTCAACGCATCGGCTACTACATTAGCCTTGCCTGGGTGGTATAGGATCTCACAGTCATAATCATTAACCACGTCTAACCATCTCCTCTGACGCATATTTAGGTTGGGTTGATCCATCAAATACTTCAAACTCTTATGGTCCGTGTATATAGTACAACGAACCCCGTACAGGTAGTGACGCCAAATTTTGAGGGCGAACACTACTGCCCCCAACTCTAAGTCATGCGTGGGATACCTCGCCTCGTGAGGCTTCAGCTGCCTCGATGCATAGGCTATCACATGGCCCCTCTGCATCAATACTGCACCCAGTCCCGAAATCGATGCGTCGCAATATACGACAAAGTCCTCCATCCCTTCCGGGAGAGTTAATACTGGGGCTTCGCACAGTCTCTGACGAAGTGTCTCGAAGGAAATCTGCTGCTCGGGTCCCCATGAAAATGTAACACCCTTCTGGGTCAATCTGGTGAGCGGTGCCGCGATCTTGGAGAAGTCCCTAATAAACCTCCGATAGTACCCCGCCAACCCAAGGAAACTCCTGATCTCAGAAGGTGACTTCGGTGCCTCCCAACTCATCACTGCTTCCACCTTGGCCGGATCAACCAATATCCCTGCCTGATTAACAACGTGTCCCAGAAATTGGACCTCCTGCAACCAGAAGTCACATTTGGAGAATTTTGCATATAGCTTCTCCGACCTCAGTACCTCAAGGACCTCCCTCAAATGTCCCTCATGCTGCTCTCTAGACCGCGAATACACCAGAATGTCGTCGATAAATACAATCACAGACCGATCCAGCATCGGCCTGCATACCCTATTCATGAGGTCCATGAACACTGCTGGGGCATTGGTGAGCCCAAAAGGCATCACCACGAACTCGTAATGCCCATACTGCGTCCTAAATGCTGTCTTCTGGACGTCCTCATCCCGCACTCTTACCTGATGGTACCCTGATCTCAAATCGATCTTGGAAAACCAAGATGCCCCTTGCAACTGATCGAATAGATCATCGATCCTCGGTAACGGATAGCGGTTCTTGACCGTCACCTTGTTCAGCTCTCGGTAATCGATACACATCCGGTGTGAACCGTCCTTCTTCTTGACGAACAGAATCGGTGCTCCCCACGGCGAGCTACTCGGCCGAATGAATCCCTTTCCCAGCAACTCCTGAAGTTGCGAGGACAACTCTTGCATCTCTGGAGGTGCAAGACGATAAGGCACCTTCGCAATAGGCGCAGCCCCTGGAACTAGATCGATACCAAACTCCACTTGCCTCGCAGGAGGTACTCCCGGCGAATCCTCGGGAAAAACATCTGGAAACTCGCGCACCACTGGAACCTCCTTCACTGTCTTCGGTCTCTCGGAAGTCTCCCGCGTATCCATCACATACGCCACAAAACCGTTACATCCCCGCTGTAGGCATTGCCTCGCCCTAGCGGCCGAACAAAAAGCTGATCCCGAACGGGTACCCTCGCCGTACACCGTAAGAACTCCCCCACTAGGGTCTCGTATAGTCACCAGCTGACGCTCGCAGTCAATGACGGCGCTGAATCGGCTCAACCAGTCCATGCCTACGATGACACATACATCCCCCATCGCAATAGGAATTAGGTCAATCGGAAACGCGACCCCGAAGATCTCTAGCACACATCCCCGAAGAACCTCCATAGCACAAACCACCCTCTCGGCCGCAATAGAAACGCTCAAAGGCCGACTTAACGGCTCACGACTAATGCCGATATGCTGACTAAAAGCTAACGATACAAACGATCTACTCGCACCCGAATCAAATAACACTAGAGCAGGCATAGAGTTCACAAGAAAAGTACCTACACATACATTAACATAAGCATAACATTTCGACCTTTAAGTAAATACGTGAATGATAACATACCTGCCACAACATCGGGCGCAGCGCGGACCTCCTCCGCAGTCAGCTGAAAGGCTCTCCCGCGAGCCCTCGGGGCCTCGACCTTCGCCGGTTGGGTCTCAGTAGTCCTGATAGTAGGTGTAGCTCCCTGACGAAGTTGCGGACACTCGGCCTTCCGATTGCCTGTCTGGTTGCAGTGAAAGCAAACCATAAACCCCTTAGGGCAATCCCTGGCAATGTGTCCCTCCTTGCCACACTTGTAGCAACCACCAGCTCGACACACCCCCTCGTGACTCTTGCCGCACTTCGCGCAAGTGCGACCCTTCGGACCTCCGATCCTCGAATCAGCGGACTTAGTCCGCTTGGCTGCCGGCTGAGACTGAGCCGGCCGCCGATCCACCTGCCGAGACTTGGCCTCCTCCCTCGCCTGAGTCTCCAACTCGATCTCGCGCTTCCTGGCGTTCGCCTGAAGCTCAGTGAAAGTACGACAGGTGGAGTTTGACACAAACTCCCGGATCTCCCTCTTCAAAACTCCCAAATACCGGCTCATCCGCGACTGCTCCGTAGATACCAGCTCAGGGCAGAACATCGCCCTCTCGTGAAACTTCCGTGTGATCACCGCCACGGAATCAGTACCCTGCTTAAGGGTCAAGAACTCCTGAATCAATCGTTCCCTCTCCACTGGGGGAACGTACTCGTCCCTGAACATCTCAGTAAACCTCTCCCATGTCACCGCTGAAATCTCCGCCTGAGTGAAGTTCGTCGTCACGAACTTCCACCAATCCTTCGCTCCCAGACGGAGCTGGTTCAAGGCGAACCGTACCCTCAGGTGTTCCGGGTATGAGCAAGTATAGAAGCACCCCTCAATGTCGGCGATCCACCTCATCGCCGCAATTGGATCCTGCATCCCATCGAACTCAGGGGGTTTCGTGTTGCTGAATTCCCGGAATAGCAACGAATCACCCCCTTGCGGCCTAGCAGCAGCCACAGCTGCGGTAGCGGCAGCGACTGCAGCTTCAGTAAGTGCGGCGTACCGCTCCTCAAACTCCTCCATCAGGGTGGTCTTAATAGACCCAAACATCTCCGGGATCTCAGCCCGAACCGCCGCAGCTACCTCCTCCTGAATCATCTGACGAATCTCCTCGTCACTCGCACCGCTCGAACTCGCCCCATTGCGTGTGATGACCATGATGTCTCTGAAATACAACATAAAATCATCAGAGACTCCACCAAGTACAATTGTACTCGATACGCACCCTACTCAGTCTCCGATTTCCAGGGATTCTTACTTGGGTCTTCCACCGACCCGGTGTCTTCGGTAGTACGGGCCCAATACTACCGACAACACCGTATCAGTATTCGTCCCAAATCTTCCTCCCCAAATCCCGAATACTGAGTACTCTACCTCTAGTATGCACTCTCTACTTGCACGCTACCAAATATCTCATATAAGCAATCTCCCTAGACTAAGGCATCACAAAACAGGCCATTCTAGTCCTATCATGTATACCTAGTCTTCTAGCATGCATAACAATTCATAATTCAGTGCATAACATAACATTGTAAGGTATTCTGGGGATCTTTACCGTTCGGGCGCTGGCTGATCGTACACACTGCTTCGTTCTTGTTTACCGCTTTACCATTTATAAAATTTTATACCGTTATTATCTTAAAAGATTTTTCCTCAAATCCTCGGTTTGAGTTCAGTTACACCCGAAGGTACTCCCGAATCCCTCAAACCAAGGCTCTGATACCAATTGTAACAGCTCAAATTTTCAAATAAAATTTTCATTTAAAATAGAACATCATTATTCGACAAAAGTATTTATTCCAAGTTTATTTCAAAAATACAAATAACGAATCCCCAAGATCTTCAACAATGGCAGTGTGTACGTGTCACGCCGGCGCCTTCCCACGGTCATCACTAGTACCTGAAACACATAAACACAACTGGTAAGCATAAATGCTTAGTGAGTTCCCCAGTATACGACTTACACACATACGCCTTTCCAGGCCCTGACCTTCCGGTCCACATAACTTTGCCTTCCGGCCCGTAACATAATCGCCTTCCGGCCCATAACATATCGCCTTCCGGCCCGTATTATATTGCCTTCCGGCCCATAGTATATTGCCTTCCGGCCCATAACATTTACAAGACATAACACATATAATATAACACACATAGCACATATATCATTCATCATACCTGTTCCTTCTATCACATAACATATCGCCTTCCGGCCCGTATAAACATACATAACATGTATAGCATCTATCTTTTCAGTTATAGCATAAATCACATATATCACATACGACCTTCCGGTCACACAGTCAAACCCTTCCGGGTGAAGTACAGTGAGAAGACTCACCTCGTAGTATGCAAGCTATAAACCCTTGGAGCTACTCGCACTCGATCCGCTAATCTGCAGGCTCCCTATAATACCACATACCTTTATTAATGATCTTATCAAACAAGACAACTGACCCTACGAAATTACATACAGGTCAACGGTCAACTTGACCGGACTCGTCGAGTGCAAAGGCGACTCGGCGAGTCTAGACACCCCGACTCCACTCGCCGAGTCTAAAGAACGACTCGACGAGTCCCAGTAAGTCTTCAAGATACTCGCCAAGTCTGAAGAACAACTCGGCGAGTCCTAGTGAATCTTCAAGCTACTCGCCGAGTCTGATCATTGGACTCGGCGAGTCCACGCCATGCAGTCAATCAACTGCCTCCTGTAATTCGCATGATTCCGTAATATATAGATATGGGACTTCCTGGACCTTTACACATACTATTACTGGGATTTAAACACTTGTAACAACACTATAATCTATCAAATCCTTAAATGGGTTTCCTAAACCCTAGATTCGTGTACAACACCAAAACTACAGAAATGATCCAAGGATTACCTGGAAAACGTGTTCCCTGTGTCCCCAACCTTCAGAGCTCAAACCCCTTGATCCTCCTTTGATCACAACCTTGCCTCTTTTTGCCTAACAACCTCTTCAAGCTTCCACTAGCCTTCACCCTTGCTCCAGATGCCCACAGACGTTTAGGTTATCTTCAATCGGCCAAAAGACGAGACATGACGGCCCTAAAGACATTATATACGATCCAGAATCAAAACGGCTAGGGTTTCAGCTGAACAGCGTCGACTCGCCAAGTCCCTAATGGACTCGTCGAGTCCAGTCGCGAATCTGTGTCCAAGACCGTGGTCCTACTCGGCGAGTCAGGCACCAACTCGCCGAGTCCCCTCCTAAATATGCCCCAAAATAGTTTAAAGCAATACCTGAAATTCCGGGCTGTTACAGTAAGTTATTCTATCTATACTTTAAGTTAAAATTGTTCCCCATGTATGCTAGATAGGAATATAACCTTGGAATTCGACTTTGCATGATAATTAGACAAACATAGATCCAAGGTTATTAGGGTTGCATGTACACTTAGGAAGTGTTAGAATGCTCAAAACCCATCAGTGGTATCAGAGCCTAGGCTTGTTTTTTTTTATTTGTGCTTAAAAGTTGAAAGAAAAAGTCGAAAATCTTGCTGTCTGCGAGTGGACTCGTCGAGTTCATGTGTATCTTCAACCAACTCGGCGAGTGAGTTCATGCACTCGGCGAGTAGGGTCGACTGATTGCAGAATTTCGACTTAGTTGCTGGAAATGAATTAGAAACATTACCCTAAACTGTTTTGGTAATTGAAAACTTGTTTTTGGTGGTGTAATGTCTTTGCTAATTCATTTACAACAACTAGCTATCAAAATTACAAAGTTTTACGTGTAATTTATGAATGTGTTCATATTCATGTTCTTGTTCTTATGATATTTTAGATGATCATAGGAATTATTTGTAACCTATGTGGTAGATTAATTCTTGATCATAATGTTTTTTAATGGAGTCCATAACTTGTCCTCAAGTTATGGAAAACCAAGAGTCACACTTGAATTAAAACCATTAAAACAAACACAAGAGTTAGAAAAATGAAGAGTCTTCATTTTATTACTCTATTAAACTCATAAGTTACAAGAAATGAAAAGTTTTGAAAGTTACAAAACTTGCCCTCAAGTTTTGGAACAAGTAAAGTTAAGTTAAAACTTTAAGTTCCAACCCCTAGAATTTTAAAAGTTAAAATTCAACCCTTATACTTATATTATGATGATTTAATAATTATATATATATATATATATATATATATATATATATATATATATATATATATATATGTATAAGAATAAAGTCGTCTTACCGCTAGTACGCCTCATTCACGAAGCCGGTCTATAAGGTGGGTATAAGGTTGTTGCCTATAAAATGGTGACTTAATGGGTGTCTACTCTCACCTACCGCTTGCTTGACTGGTGGAGGGTCGTTAGCCGAACGTGTAAGACAAGGACTTATAAATTCTCATTCAAAGTATGATGAATATTATAAAGTAACTAAATATTTTTATTAAATTCCCAATCTTAGTAACTTTAGGAAAATGTGAATAAGGTGCTAATCCATGAAATTACACTTTACACTTTGTCTAAGTCGTTGGTGGAGCGTGTGTGGTTAACCGGCACACTAACGTGGACATAACAAGGTAGGTAAAGGGTGACTTAAGGTTTATTATAGTATCGGTGGAGCGTGTGTGGTTTACCGGCACATCGATTAAGTGATAAACTTTAAGGGTACCAAGTGATTTGCATGGTTACTTCACACCTCGTTTTGTGATCCTCGGTATCCCAGTCACAAAAACTTGGAGGGCACTCTCGAGATTGAAACATGCCTTTGAAAAGTTCATTGAATCTCAAAGAATCTAGGAATTTCTAAGAACCAATTATAAAACCTAATATCTAATATTTCGGTTTTCGTGGTGGAAATTGGTGAATTGTCATTCACCTACCTTTCAAATATGGTATAGCTTAGATTACGGCATACCTCTTCTAAGTTATATTATATTGTGATTGGATCCTAGCCTTAATATTACATTTGGGTGTTTTATTAAGGACTCTCTTAAATCTATACTAAACTTGTTCTCCTCTTTCAGATGTCTTCAAATAATGCTTCTGGCTCGAATCCTAATGGCTCCTTTACTCTTATGAGTTTGTGTGGGAAAGTCACCTTTGATGGATCCAACTTCAATGAATGGATCAGAAACATCAGGATGATTACCCGCTACGAGGACAAAGAATATGTCCTTGACAAGGAGCTTAAGGAGATTGATGAGACCACTGCAACTCCTCAGGAGATCGCTGACTTTCAGGCACATGAAAGGGATGCTACGAAAGTAGCATGCATCATGATGGCCACAATGACAGCAGAACTCCAAAAGTCCTATGAGGATTCCTACCCTTATGAAATGCACCAAGATTTGATGGAAAGATACCATCAAAGTGCACGACAAGAGAGGTACGAAATCATCTGCTCCATGATAACAACCATGATGAAGGACGGGGATTCTGTCACGAGCCACATGCAGAAAATGCAAAGATATGTGGATCGATTGCTGAAGCTTAATGTGAACCTCCCTGAGGAGCTTGCAATAGATATAATTTTGCGCTCCTTACCATCGTGCTATGATCAATTCCGCATGACATATCACATGAATAAGGAAGAGGTCACTCTCAGCAAACTTCAGGGACTTCTCAAGATTGCAGAAACAGGTCTTAAGGGGAAGTCGGTTGCTATCACTCCTACTCCAAACTCAACTTCGGTTTTGGCAATCGGGAAAAGTCGAGGGAGGAAGAGAAAGAGATCTTCGAAGGGTACCAAGGCTTGGACCCTTGATGGCTCTTCTTCAAGTGGAACCAAGAAAGGTTTCATTACTCCTTCTTCTGACCCAAAAGAGGCTGAATGCTTCTATTGCCATGAAAAATCACATTGGAAGCAAAACTGCCCAAAGTACCAGCAGGATGTGAAGGATGGGAAAGTTAAACCCAACCATGCAGGTATTTACACTATCATTTCTAATAACTCACCCCATTCAAAATCTTGGGTCCTTGATACCGGTTGTGGTATTCACATTTGTTGTGACTTGCAGGGACTAAGAAGAAGTGAGAATGTGGAGCAAGGAAGAATAAACTTGATCATGGGGAACAGGAAAGCTTCACCTGTCACCAAGATTGGAGTTTATACTTTATCGCTAAGTAGTGGGTTTAGTTTAGATTTGAATAGGTGTTGTTACTCGCCAGGAATGGCAAGAAATATTATTTCCTTTCATGCTTTGTACAAACAAGGGTTTACCTTTTCGTTTAATAATGAAGTTGGTTCTATTGATGCTTTCTTTAATAATGTTCATTATTTTAAAGCATTACCTTGTGATGGTGTGTATGAAGCTATATCTGTTGTAAATAACTCAGGAAATAATGTTTTGTGTATTGATTCTACTAATAATAATAACTTGGATAAAGCATCATTATGGCATTGTCGTCTTGGACATATAAGCAAGAAACGCATAGGCCAACTCCAAAAGGATGGAGTCTTGGAGTCGTTTGACCTAAAGTCAGATGATAATTGCGAATCATGCTTACTTGGAAAAATGACAAAGTCACCCTTCACAGGCTCGTGTGAAAGGGGTGAAGGTCTGTTGGACCTTATACACACGGATGTGTGTGGACCATTTAAACATGCCACAAGGGATGCTAATCATTATTATTTGACTTTTACTGATGATTACAGTAGATATGGATATGTCTACTTAATCAAGCATAAGTCAGAGACTTTCGAGAAGTTTAAGGAATTTAAATAGGAAGTCGTGAATCAATTGGGCAGGAACATTAAGATGCTTTGATCCGATCGGGGTGGTGAGTATCTTAGTTCAGAGTTCCTCGACTATCTAAGGGAATGTGGGATTGTCTCACAATTGACACCTCCCAGGACACCGCAGTTGAATGGTGTGGCTGAGAGGCGTAATCGAACCTTGTTGGACATGGTTCGTTCCATGATGAGTCGAGCTTCGCTACCAATCTCATTCTGGGGGTATGCCTTAGAGACTGCCGCCCATATCCTTAATCTAGTCCCTACAAAGAAAGTTGCCAAAACTCCTCACGAGATGTGGACTGGTAAAGTACCTAAACTAGACCACATCAAGATTTGGGGTTGCGAGGCTTTCGTGAGACGCGAGACTCATGATAAGCTCGAACCTCGAAGTGAGAGGTGTATTTTCATCGGCTACCCACAGCAATCCTTTGGTTACCTCTTCTACAGACCTAGTGACAATGTGGTCTTTGTAGCAAGAAGAGGAGTCTTTCGAGAAAGAGAGTTTATAAGCCAAGGAGACAGTGGGAGGCAAATTGATCTTGAAGAAATTCAAGAGTCAAGTGGTGATGGAACTTCAAACTCTAGCCCTCAACTTGAGGAGGAAACTCCTGTTGAGCCAATTGACGAATCTGTACCTCTGAGGCGTTCCACGAGAGTTAGGAGTGCACCTGAGCATTACTATGGATTCCATATTACTGCAGAAGGTGAGACACTTATTAGTGATGGAACACTAGTAAGTCAAGATGACCCTAACAGCTACGAGGAAGCCATAGCAGGCCCCGAGTCTGCTAAATGGAAAGAGGCTATGGATAGCGAGATACAATCCATGTATGACAATCAAGTTTGGAACTTGGTTGAGAATGTACCAGGTCGGAAGACTGTAGGGTGCAAATGGGTCTTCAAGAAGAAGACCGACATGGATGGTAAAGTACACACTTATAAGGCTAGACTCGTTGCAAAGGGCTTCTCTCAAATTCCTGGAGTGGATTATGATGAGACCTTTTCTCCGGTAGCCAAGATTAAGTCTATTCGGGTTCTGTTAGCCATAGCCGCATTTCATGACTATGAAATTTGGCAAATGGATGTCAAAACCGCTTTCCTTAATGGAAAGTTGGCTGAAGATGTTTACATGAGTCAGCCAGAGGGTTTTGTCAGCAACAAGTACCCTAATAGAGTGTGTAAGCTTGAGAAATCCATCTATGGATTAAAGCAACCACCTCGCAGATGGAATCTTTGCTTTGATGAAAAGGTCAAGGAATTTGGCTTTTCTAGGAGTGAAGATGAATCTTGTGTGTATGTCAAGGCTAGTGGGAGTATAGTTAGCTTTTTGGTATTGTATGTGGATGACATACTACTCATAGGAAACGACATTCCAACCCTGCAGGAAGTAAAGTCCTGGCTTGGAAAGTGTTTCGCTATGAAGGACCTTGGTGAAGCTGCCTATATTTTAGGGATAAGGATCTTGAGAGATCGGAGTAAAATACTAATTGGACTTAGTCAAAGTACCTACTTGGATAAGGTGTTGAAGAGATTCAGCATGCAAGACTCCAAGAAAGGAGAGTTGCCCATCCAGAGTAACGCCAAACTGAGTAAGACACAAAGCCCTAGCACTGAGGCTGAGATAGCAAAAATGAGTCGAGTACCTTATGCTTCAGCTGTAGGATCGATCATGTATGCTATGACGTGTACTCGACCTGCTGTAGCTTTTGCCCTGAGCATGGTTAGCAGGTTTCAGGGGAACCCTGGCAAGGCACACTGGACTACGGTAAAGAATATTCTCAAGTACCTACGAAGGACTAAGGACTGGGTCCTTACCCTCGGTGGGAGTGATGACTTGAGAGTTGTAGGGTATAGTGATGCTAGCTTCCAGAATGATAGGGATAACTTCCACTCTCAGTCGGGCTGGGTCTTTACCCTAAATGGAGGAGCAATTTCTTGGAAGAGTTCCAAGCAAGAGACAGTGGCAGATTCTACTTGTGAATCAGAGTATATTGCAGCTAGCGAGGCGGCAAAGGAGGCGTTATGGCTGAGGAACTTCATTGGAGACCTTGGAGTTGTACCAGCTATTAAAGAGCCAATGGAAATTTTCTGTGATAGTGAAAGTGTTGTTGCCTTAGCCAAGGAACCAAGGGATCACGGGAGATCCAGACACATCGACAGAAAATACCATTTTATCAGACATCGGATCAAAGAAGGACTCCTCGTGGCAAACAGGGTATCATCAGATGAGAATCCGGCAGATCCCCTCACGAAGGGACTGACTCGGGTTAAGCATCTCCAGCATGCTCGGAGCATAGGGCTGAAGGATGATATTAGATTTAGTAGTTAGATAACCTCGAAATTTGTAAAGTGTAATTGACATCTGATGATGAATAAAAGTGTTTTATTTATGAGTAAAGTGTTGCTATCTCTTGTCGATCGTTTACCATATTTCTTTTGCATGTTTTGACTTCCAGTATAATTTTTGTTTGGTATAACATATTATTCAAACCTCCACAGTCGGTCATATATCGGAAGTAGGTATGAATCAAGACTGTCATGTTTGGTTGTAGAGGTCTTGGACAAGGCTACAGCAATCATGAGTGCTCATAAGTTCTGAGCATTGGACTCAACCCACGCTCACTGGAATCACTTCATGGAATTCTATCTCGAGTGATCGTGAGACGGTAATATCGTATAAGTCTTCAAACCTAGAGATATGATTTGTTACTTACAAGTTGGTTATGCATTGATTGTACGAAAAACGCATTGGTAACTCGATGTTATAAATCGCGCTCTTGTGTGTAATTCAATGAGTGGTAGAACAAACATATGAGTCGAAGTTTTTCTGTTCCTTCTTGGTTTAGAAGCTGATATATGGGCCCCTCGATGATTTTTTTTTGACCCATGTACCGGGCCCGGTCAGAACTAAATTGATGTGTTCAATGAAGTTCTTTGTCAAACAAATCGGAAATCAGGAAACAAACTGTTGGACAATAAGTAAGACATTGTTCCGTGTATTTGTCCGACTGATATCTAGAACAGAGGATTATATGATCACTTATCTTAAATGGTGTATCATCATCTTCTCAGTTCTGAGAAACCTTGTAAAGAGCTACGATTGCCGATCGGTTCCTGAAGTCATACTTGCAGTAATAGTTATTAGACTTATCCAAGTGGGAGACTGTTGGATAAGGTGTCTAAGTCCATAACTATTTCTGGTATGTACTTGACCCGACCCGGCATGGTCCATTTGGGTTGCATGGCACCATGCAATTGGATAGACTAAATGAGAGAAATAACACTTGGAGATTATTAATATATTATAAGTTCTAATATATTAATAATATTATTTGATTAGTTTGATCAAGAATTAATTTAGAATTAATTATGTGATCAAAAGATAACTAATTAAATATATGGGTTGATTATGTAAATCATCCATATCTTGTATAGTGGGCTAAGAGGCTCCATGGATTATCAAGTTGGGTTCCACCCATAGGATTCTCCATGGGAGTTACAAACCCATGGACCATGGAAATGAAGAGTCATGACACATTAGGGTTTAACCCTAGATGTGTCAACACTATATAAGAAACATATTCTCCACCAAAATCGGTTGTACACTAAGAAACAAGAGGGCTTGGCTGATTTTTGAGAAGTGTGTGTTCTCTCATAAGTTCTTCCAAGAGCATTTGGTGTTGTGTGAAGCATTTGAGGCATCACACTTGGGGTGCTAGGCTCACAAGGTTTCAAGGAACACAAACAACAACAAGGTAAGTTATTCTATCTATACTTTAAGTTAAAATTGTTCCCCATGTATGCTAGATAGGAATATAACCTTGGAATTCAACTTTGCATGATAATTAGACAAACATAGATCCAAGGTTATTAGGGTTGCATGTACACTTAGGAAGTGTTAGAATGCTCAAAACCCATCAATCCTATCTAGCATACATGGGGAACTTTTAATCTAAAAGATGGCTACAATTACATACATTGTAGTTGATTTGATTACTTGAAAACCTTGAGAGCCTAGCACCCCAAGTGTGATGCATCAAATGCTTCACACAACACCAAATGCTTTGGAATGACTTTGATAGAATACAAACACTTGTAAAAATCAGCCTAGCCCTCTTGTAACTTCATGTAACCGATTTGGTTAGTATCATGTTCCTTATATAGTGTGTCACATCTAGTGTTACACCATGTAAACCCTTATGTGACATGACTCTTCATTTCCATGACCTATGGGTTTGTAACTCCCATGGAGCATCCTATGGGTTTAACCCAACTTGATAATCCATGGAACCTTTTTGCCCACTTTACAAGTTATGGATGATTTACATAATTAACCCATATATTTAATTAGTTATCTTTTGATCACTTAATTAATTCCAAATCAATTCTTGATCAATACTAATTAAATAATACTATTAATATATTAGAACTTATAATATATTAATAAACCATAAGTGTTATTTCTCTCATTTTGTCTATCCAAATGCATGATGCCATGCAACCCAAATGGACCATGTCGGGTCGGGTCAAGTACATACCAGATATAGTTATGGACTTAGACACCTTATCCAACAGTCTCCCACTTGGATAAGTCTAATAACTATATCTGCATTTAGGAACCGATCAGCAATCGTAGCTCTTTCAAGGTCTCTCGAAACTGAGAAAATGATGATGCACCATTTAAGATAAGTGATCAATGTATTTCTTATTGTCCAACAGTTTGTTTCGTGATTTCCAATTTGTTTGACATAGAACATAATTGAACACATCAACATAATTGAACACATCAACTTAGTTCTAACCGGTCCCGGTACATAGGTCAAAAAAATCATCGAGGGGCCGAGATATCGCTTCTAATCCAAGAAGGAACAGATAAACTTCAACTCATATGCTTATTCAACTACTTGTTGAATCACACACAACAGTACGTTTTATAACATCGAGTTACCAATGTGGTTTCGTTCGATCAATGCATAACCAAGTCATAGGCAACAAGTCATATCTTTTGGTTTGAAGACTTATATGATATTATCATCTCACGATCACTCGAGATAAGTTCCATGAAGTGATACCAGTGAGCATGGGTTGAGTCCAATGCTCATAACCTATGAGCACTCATGAATGTTGTAGCCATGTCTAACAACTTAGACCTCTACAATCAACTCATGATAGTCTTGATTCATACCTACTTCCAACATATGACCGACTGTGGAGATTCGAATAATATGATATACCAAACATAATTATTCAGGAAGTAAAAGCTTGCAAAAGAAATATAGTAAATGATTGAAAAAAGATAGCAACAGTTTACTCATAAATAAACACAACTTTTATTCATCATCAAATGTCAATTACACTTTACAAATTTCAAAATTATCTAACTACTAAAACTAATATCATCCTTCAGCCCTATGCTCCGAGCATGTTGGAGATGCATAACCTGACTCAGTCCCTTCGTGAGGGGATCTGCTGGGTTCTCATCCGATGATACCTTCTTTTCCACGAGGAGTCCTTCTTCTATTCGATGTCTAATGAAATGGTATTTTCTGTCGATGTGTCTGGATCTCTAGTGATCCCTTGGTTCCTTAGCTAAGGCAACTGCACTTTCACTATCATAGAAAATTTCCATTGGCTCCTTTATAGCTGGTACAACTCCAAGGTCTCCAATGAAGTTCTTCATCCATATCGCCTCCTTTGCTGCCTCGTTTGCTGCTATATACACTGATTCGCAAGTTGAATCAACCACTGTCTCCTGCTTGGAACTCTTCCAAGTAGTTTGTCCTCCATTTAAGGTAAAGACCCAACCTGACTGAGAGCAGAAATTATCCCTATTAGTCTGAAAGCTAGCATAACTATACCCTACAACTCTCAAGTCACCACTCCCATCGAGGCTAAGAACCCGGTCCTTAGTCCTCTGTAGGTACTTGAGGATATTCTTTACCGCAGTCCAGTGATCCTTGCCAGGGTTCCCCTGATATCTGCTAACCATTCTTAAGGCAAAGTCTACATCAGGACAAGTACAAGTCATAGCATACATGATCGAGCCTACTGCCGAAGCATAAGGTACTCGACTCATTTCTACTATCTCAGCCTCAGTACTCGGGCTCTGAGTTTTACTCAGTCAGGCGTTACAGTGGATAGGTAACTCTCCTTTCTTGGATCCCTGCTTGCTGAACCTCTTCAGCATGTTATCCAAGTAGATACTCTAACTAAGTCCAATTAGTCGTTTACTCTGATCTCTCGGAATCCTTATCCCCATAATATAGGAAGCTTCTCCTAGGTCTTTCATAGAGAAACACTTCCCAAGCCAGGACTTCACTTCCTGCAAGGTTAGGATGTTATTTCCTATGAGTATGTCATCCACATACAATACCAAAAAGCTAACTATACTCCCACTAGCCTTGACATATACACATGATTCATCTTCACTCCTTAAAAAGCCAAATTCTTTGACTTTCTCATCAAAGCAAAGATTCCATCTCCGAGGTTCATGTTTCAATCCATAAATGGATTTCTCAAGCTTACACACTCTATTAGGGTATTCTATACTGACAAAACCCTCTAGCCGACTCATGTAAACATCCTTAGCCAAACTTCCATTAAGGAAGGCAATTTTGACATCCATATGCCATATTTCATAATCATGAAATGCATCAATGGCTAACACAACCCTAATTGACTTAATCTTTGCTACTGGTGAAAAGGTCTCATCATAATCAACTCCCGGAGTTTGAGAAAAGCCATTTGCAACCAGTCGTGCCTTATAAGTGTGTACATTACCATCCATGTCGGTCTTCTTCTTGAAGATACATTTGCACCCAACTGTATTACGACCTAGTACATTATCAACCAAGTTCCAAACTTGATTGTCATACATGGAATGTATCTCGTTGTCTATTGCCTCTTTCCATTTGGCAGACTCGGGGCCTGCCATGGCTTCCGCGTAGCTGTTAGGTTCATTCAGACTTACCAATGTCTCATCACTGATAAGTGTCTTACCTTCCACAGTAATATGGAAACCATAATAATGCTCAGGTGCATTCTTAAATCTTAACCCTTGTGGAATGCCTCAGAGGTACAGACTTGTCAATTGGCTCAACAGGAGTTTCCTCCTCATGTTGATTGTTAAGGTTAGAAGTTCCTTCACCACTTGACTCTTGAATTTCTTCAAGGTTAATTTGCCTCCCACCATTTTCTTGGTTTATGAACTCTCTCTCTCGAAAGACACCCCTCCTTGCTACAAATACCACATTGTCACTAGGTCTGTAGAAGAGGTAAACAAAGGATTTATGTGGGTAGCCGATGAAAATACACCTCTCATTTCGAGTTTCGAGCTTATCATGAGTCTCGCGTCTCACGAAAGCCTCGCAACCCCAAATCTTGATGTGGTCTAGTTTAGGAACTTTACCAGTCCACATCTCATGAGGAGTTTTGGCAACTTTCTTTGTAGGGACCAAATTAAGGATATAGGCGGCAGTCTCTAAGGCATATCCCCAAAATAATATTGGTAGCGAAGCTCGACTCATCATGGAATGAACCATATCCAACAAGGTTCGATTATGCCTCTCAGCCACACCATTAAGATGTGGTGTCCTGGGAGGTGTCAATTATGAGATAATCTCACATTCCATAAGATAGTCGAGGAACTCAATACTAAGATACTCACCACCACGATCGGATCGAATCATCTTAATGTTCATGCCCAATTGATTCTCGACTTCCTGTTTAAACTCTTTAAACCTTTCAAAAGTCTCTAACTTATGCTTGATTAAATAGACATATCCATATCTACTATAATCATTAGTAAAACTCAAATAATAATGACTAGCATCCCTTGTGGCAGATTTGAAGGGTCCACACACATCCGTGTGCACTAGATCCCTCAAACCTTCACCCCTTGCACAAGAACCAGTGAAGGATGACTTTGTCATTTTTCCAAGTAAGCATGATTCACAACTATCATCCGAATTTAGGTCAAATGACTCCAAGACTCCATCCTTTTGGAGTTGGCCTATGTGTTTCTTGCTCACATGTACAAGACGATAATGCCATAAATATGCTTTAACCAAGTTATTATTAATCGAAGAATCAATACACAACACATTATTTCCTAGATTATCTACAATGGATACAGCTTCATACACACCATCACAAGGTAATGCTTTAAAATAAAGAACATTATTACAGAAAGCATTTATTCCACCATTTTCATTATCAAAAGAAAAGGTAAACCCTTGTTTGTACAAAGCATGAAAGGAAATAATATTTCTTGCCATTTTTGGCAAATAACAACATTTATTCAAATCTAAAGTAAACCCACTACTTAGCAACAAAGAATAAACTCCAATCTTGGTGATAAGTGAAGCTTTCCTATTCCCCATGATCAAGTTTATCTTTCCATGCTCCACATTCTCACTTCTTTTTAGTCCCTTCAAATCAAAACAAATATGAATATCACAACCTGTATCAAGGACCCAAGAGTTAGAGTAGGGTGAGTTATTAGATAGAATAGTGTAAATACCTGCATGGTTGGTTTTAACTTTCCGATCCTTCACATCTTGCTGGTACTTTGGGCAGTTCCGCTTCCAGTGCGACTTTTCATGGCAATAGAAGCATTCAACCTCTTTGGGTCAGAAGAAGGAGTGATGAAACCTTTCTTGGTTCCACTTGAAGAAGAGATATCAAGGGTCCTATCATTGGTACCCTTCGAAGAGCTCTTTCTCTTCTTCCCTCTACCTTTCCCGATTGCCAAGACAGGGGTGGAGTTTGGAGTAGGAGTAGGAGTGTTAACAGCCGACTTACCTTTAAGACATGTTTATGTGGTCTTTAAGAGTCCTTGAAGTTTGCTGAGTGTGACTTCTTCCTTATTAAGGTGATATGTCATGCGGAATTGATCATAACATGAGGGTTACGAGTGCAAAATGATATCTATTGCAAGCTCCTCGGGGAAGTTCACATTAAGCTTCAGTAATCGGTGCACATACCTTTGCATTTTCTGCATGTGGCCCGTGATGCAATCTCCATCCTTCATCCTGGTTGTTATCATGGAGGAGATTATTTCATACAGCTCTTGACGAGCACTCTTATGGTATATTTCCATCATATCTTGGTGCATCTTAAAAGGGTAGTAGTCCTCATAGGACTTCTGGAGTTCAGCTATCATGGTGGCCATCATGATGCATGCCACTTTGGTGGCATCTCTTTCATGAGTTCGGAAGTTATCGATCTCCTGGGGAGTAGCAGTGGACTCATCGATCTCCTTTAGCTCCTTATCGAGGACATATTCCTTGTCTGTCACACCCCAAACCACGGATGGTGGAAACGTCCAGGGGTAGAGGACTTCATGTATAGTATCACAACAACGGGTATAATAGTGCTCAAAGTACAAACAACCAACATAAATATATTTAAAAAAGTTACATCATAGTAAAATTTAACATGTTTCTAAATCAATTACATTATGTTGACAAAAATAAAATGTTTGACGACTTAGCATTCCATCCTCAAAAGTCGTTGTTTACTTGATTCACGGATTCCCTGAGAATACAAGTAGTTTTGAAAAAAAAATGTCACCAATTAAGTTGGTGAGTTCATAAGCTTTTATAATGAAATGTTGAAATCCTTTCTTGTAAAAGTAGTGTATGTTCCAGAAAATTCCATATTTTCTCTCTAAAATGTATTGTAGTCTAAAATGCCAAGACTAATAGTATGTTAGTATTTTTCCATTTAAAATTTGAATCATGCAAGTTTAAATCGGCATAAACTTGTTATTTTAAATGGAATTCCCGTAAATGTTATGTTTGTTAATGCCCCCATGTGAGTTATTATAACCAGACTATGACTTAGTTGGCCTTGTATACGACGTTCTTCAGGCGTCGGAATGTTAATGACATTTGTCACCCCAGACCTGCCGGTCTAGCTGTTGCATGTAGCTAAGGTGTGGGTTTGTCAAACCCAATATAGATCTATACACGACTATCACATTCTCCCTACGAGAGATTCTGGTTATAATTAAAGGACTTTTGTTGCGCTACTTGGAAGTAACGTGAAGCGAATGTCTCACAAATTTATTCATTAACAGATTTACGTAGTGTGATAATGAAAACCCATTTTTGTTGAAATGTATTCTTTTGTATTGTATATGTAATATAAACTATACCTATTATAGTTTATCCAAATGTTTGTAGAGTGTAGTATTCACTTTCTATGCAAGTGGAAGGTATATAGCAAAACGATTCTATGTTTATCATGCTTCATAATGCATTAATTGTAATCATAAGAAATTCTTACAATTTAGTGAATGTTTTTCTATAAAATAAATATGTCCAAACAGAAAACTCATGCAAAATATGAAGACATCAAGGTTTTACACTTTGCTCAACATGTTACAAAGTGTTAATAAAGTTGTAATCTGTAAATTTAGCTTTTACCATTTCTGCACTAATTTAGAATGATCGAAAACTAGATCCGTAAACTTTGAGAATTTTGAAAATGTGTCTAGTTTGTTCATAAATTTTATTATGATTTTTAGAAGTCCCTAACTGGTGTGAAAATGTTCATATTCACAGACTATTCCAAATTTGTAGCTACAGTGATAGGCAGTTTTGTAAAAATCACCATAAATTGTGGACAAAATCATATGGACATGTGCAAGCAGTAATTTTAAAGGTATGAACCCAAACTATTTGCACCTAATATTGTTTTGAAAACTAAAAAGTTTAAGGTACTCAAAACAGATCGTGAATGAAAATTAAGTTTTTTTGTTGAAAGTTGTTGTCTGAGTTTAGTTATGTTGTTGGTCTTTTAACTTGTATCCCCCCCCCCCCCCTCAAACTTGAAGAAAACATGAAAATGTGGGGGTATGAACTCACCTTGAGTGATTTCAGTAGATGGATGATGAAGAAAAAGAAGTGTTCAACTCAAGAACACTTAGAAGATTGCTTGAAGATTCAAAGATCTAACACAATTATGATGATGTTGGTTTAAGATATCCATGATTTAAGTAGAACGAAAAGAGGAATAATCATGTGAGGAGTGATATTACTTACTAGGAGTAGATGAAGAACTTGGAAATTGCCCTTGAATCTCGAGATTAGTAGGAGAAAGTGAGAGAGAATGAGTTTTTGGCTTCTTGGTGCAGAATGAGTTTAATGGGAAAAGGTAGGAAAAGGACAATGATTGACTAGATATGGTGGAATAATGACTAGGAATGGTCATGGGGTGAGTATGGGAGATAACTTGTGTTCTTGTACAAAGGATAACTCAACACTCCACCTAAATAACTTACCCACCATATTTTATTCTTAAATAAAGATTTCCATAAAAAATGTGTTTAGATTGTGGAAGTATGGGGTATTATATGTCAAAATATAAGTTTGGGTGAAAATCCCGCCTTAAAATCATGAAAAACGGGCCTAAAACGCTAAATGTATTGAAAACCGGCTAAAAGTTGCGAATATACGAAGTCTGGGCAGGAGGTTCGGTCCTTGGTGCTTAGAACCAAAAGTAGATGGGAGCCGAGAGGAGGGTTCGGTCGTTAGAGAAGAACCGAGAGAAGTGTTCGGTCCCTGGGCAGTCTCGCTAGTGGCTTGGGGAGGAGCGAAGGTGAAGGTAGGGGAAAGAGGTGAAGGAGAGGCTCGGTTCTGACGTGTTCGGCTCTGACAAGCTCGGCTCCTTGGTTTCGCTTCTCGGGAGTTTCAGCTCAGGAAGGGTTTCGGTTCCTTGGGGAGGTTCGGCTCCTAGGGGGGTTCGACACTAAGAGGGTTCGACTCTAAGAGGTTGATTTTCGTGATTTCTTCCCGTTTTGAGTGGTTTTTGACCAAGTTAAGGGTCGGGATGACTCAGATGACTATAAAATGTTGAGAGAGATTTGGGAAAGATTTCACATACACAGAGAGATTTGGGAGAGACTCCACATACATGGAGAGATTTGGGAGAGGTTTCACATACTTAGAGAGATTTGGGAGAGATTTCAGATAGAGAGAGGTTTATAAAGAGAGATTGAGAGAGACTTTGTTTGTGACCTTTTTGGCTGTTTAGCTTCACAATGAAAGGTTCTTACACCCTGTTAAGCTTAGTTATGATGGTTTTATGCCCCCGAGGGATATGAAATAACGTTTTATCGAATAGTTTCATCACTTACCCCAATTAGGGTTTGAAATTTCTGAACGAATAAACTTTCCAAGTGATAAATTCTTATTAAAATAGTGAGTTGCACTAACATAGCATAAGCCCTAATATACAAGGGTTATATCATCTGACCGGTCTGACCTGTTGACTTTATTTGACTTTAACTTGATAAAAAATTGACGGTTTTCACATCGTCCTCGTAACGAGTCACCATCCTGATGTTCCGGATCCAATCCATAAAGTTGGAACCATCGAAGATGACCCTCCCACAGAGGTTCATGAGGGAAAAGGAGCTAGTAAGGTTTGAGCCAGAAGCAGTGTTGTTGGAAGACATCTGAAAAGAAGAGAACAAGATTAGTTTAGATATAAAGAGAGTCCTTAATAAAACACCCAAATGTAATATTAAGGCTAGGATCCGATCACAATATGTCATAACTTAGAAGAGGTATGTTGTAATCTAAGCTATATCATATTTGAAAGGTAGGTGAATGATGATTCACCAATTTCCACCAAAAATCGAAATATAAATTATTAGGTTTTAATTGGTTCTTAGAAATTCCTAGATTCTTTTGAGATTCAATGAACTTTTCAAAGGCATGTTTCAATCTCGAGTGTGCCCTCCAAGTTTTGTGACTGGAATACAAAGGGTCAGAAAACGAGGTGTGAAGTAACCACACAAATCAGTTGGTACCCTTAAAGTTTATCACTCAAACGATGTGCTGGTTAACCACACACGCTCCATCGATACTATGATAAACCTTAATTCACCCTTTACCTACCTTGTTAATTCCAAGTTAGTGTGTTGGTTAACCACACACGCTCCACCAACGACTTAAACAAAGTGTAAAGTGTAATTTCATGGATTAGCACCTTATTCACATGTTTCCTAAAGTAATTAAGATTTGGGAATTTAATAAAACATTTAGTTACTTTATAATATTCATCATACTTTTAATGAGAATTTATAAGTCTTTGTCCTACCCATTCGGCTAATGACCCTTCACTGATCAAGGAAGCGGTGGGTGAGAGTGGACACCCATTAAGCTGTCATTTTATAGGCAACAACCTTATTCCCCCTTATAGATCGGCTTTGTGAATGAGGCCTACTAATGGTAAGACAACTTGATCTTATATATATATATATATATATATATATATATATATATATTAACTTATAATATTATAAAGTATAAGGGTTGATTTTTAACTTTTAAAAAATCTAGGGGTTGGAACAAAAGTTTATTAAGTGACTTTACATGTTCCAAAACTTGAGGGAAAGTTTTGTAACTTTACAAAATCTTTCAAATTCATAACTTATGAGTTATTAAAATGAAGACTCTTCATTTTATAACTTATGTGTTCTTTTAATGGTTTTTAACACAAAGAGACTTTTGGTTATCCATAACTTGAGGACAAGTTATGGACTCCATTAAAACACATAAAGATCATGAATTAATCATTTAAACAAGTAATTCCTATGATCTAGAACATGAATATTTATATCAAAGTTTCAAGAACATATGAACACATAAAATCTTGAAAAAATGATATTAGCCATTATAAATTGATTAGAACAACCATTACACCATTTAAAACAAGTTTTACAACATCAAAACATTTTAGGGTAATGTTTCTAGTCCATTTTTAGTAGCAAAACTTGAAATTATGCACCCTGCATGGCCAACTCGTCGAGTACACGAACTGGCTCACCGAGTTGGATGCATTTTCACTTGGACTCGTCGAGTCCTCCCTATGGACTCGTCGAGTCCTCTGTGCAGACAGCTCAAAAATCGATTTTTTACACTATTTTGCATCAAGTATTAATCACCAAGCCTAGGCTCTGATACCACTGAAGGGTTGTGAGCATTCTGACACCCCTAAGTGTACATGCAACCCTAGAAAAACCTTGGATCTATGTTTTTCTAAAACACATGCAAAATATGATTTCCAAGGTTCATAATCCTATCTAGCATACATGGGTGACTTTTAATCTAAAATATGGCTAGAATTACATACCTTGTAGTTGATTTGATTCTTTGAAAACCTTGAGAGCCTAGCATCTCAAGTGTGATGCCTCAAATGCTTCACACAACACCAAATGCTTTGTAGTGACTTTGATATAATACAAACACTTGTAAAAATCGGCCTAGCCCTCTTGTAACTTCATGTAACCGATTTTGGTGAGTATCATGTTCCTTATATAGTGTGTCACATCTAGGGTTACACCATGTTACCCTAATGTGACATGACTCTTCATTTCCATGACCCATGGGTTTGTAACTCCCATGGAGCATCCTATGGGTTTAACCCAACTTGATAATCCATGAAGCCTTTTAGCCCACTATACAAGTTATGGGTGATTTACATAATCAACCCATATATTTAATTAGTTATCTTTTGATCACTTAATTAATTCCAAATTAATTCTTGATCAATACTAATTAAATAATACTATTAATATATTAGAACTTATAATATATTAATAAACCATAAGTGTTATTTCTCTCATTTAGTCTATCCAAATGGATGATGCCATGCAACCCAAATGGACCATGTCAGGTCGGGTCAAGTACATACCAAATATAGTTATGGACTTAGACACCTTCTCCAACAAAGAGGACAGTAGGAGTCTAAAAGATCCCGAAAGAGTTTCAAGAACTAATCAAGAATAAAACATGTAGATTATCACTAGCGCACGACTCGAGGTTTATAACCTATCATGTTGACATATTCTTATTTATGTGCCCATTCTAGTTAAAGTTGACTATGCATCTGAGTTCTACAAATTCTCAATTGTTTGCATAAAAACCTGGAAGCAATGGTTGGCCTTGTGCTGCCAAGTGGAAAGAAGTTAAGATTGCACAACTTCGGTACATATTAGTTTGTATTTGTCACTAACCTTGTCTTGTGATTCCGGCTTTAATCGGTGGAGGAACAGCGGCTGGAGAAGAAGGGGTGATAAGGTGGTGGCTGGGAGGGTGTTTAGGGTTAGGGTTTTGGTAACCGGTAGTGCTAAGGTTATATACCCAATCCCCATAACCATTTTCCATAATGCCAAGAATAGCCCTCCCCATACAAATCATTTCAAAAAAGATCTCATATTTACCCATTACACCCCTATTCTTGTAATTCTTTACATAATCAATCTAACAGTTACCAAATAGCCCCTCCTATGCAATTTATTTTCAAATAAAGTCCATAAGTTATCCTTCAGCCCTTAGTTTTCCAAAATCTTTTCAAATTAACTCCCAATAATTTACCAAGTAGTCCCTTCCTTCACAATTATTTACAATATCAATCCGACACTTACACTTTAGCTCCTCGAGACCAACACCTTTCTATATAATTATTGATTTTAGGGCTACTATACATTCATTGACTTATTTTATAAACGGGGTGTTATATGAAAACTGTAAGCACGAAGATTAGTGATTCTCTCCAAACTACCACATACCATTCACATAATCACATATATCATACATTAGGTTGCGCCCTACTACATCGGGAACTACCCAACATCGGCTTGTCCAGTATCAAACCCCAAACAGCATCGGACCGCATCTGGCATCGGGCCCCACCCGGCATCGAGCACAGCTCGGCATACATGTGAGCATAAACTACTAACACACATAACATAAGCATAATCACTTAATTATAGACATATAAACATTCCTCGGGGCCCCACCCAACATCGGACCGAAATCCGAAAACATACAAACATTCCTCTGAAACCACCCCATCATTAGACCGTAGTCCAGAAACATACAAATACATGCACATGAAAGAATCACAAAGACATCGAGCATACTAATATCCTTTGGGTACCATCCCAACATCGAATCGAAATTCAGAAAACATATAAACCTACATCGGGCCCCGGCTGGCATTGGATTTTAATCTGGAACATACTAACATACATAAATGGGTTGGCCTTGGTGCCTTAGACTCGTTCCTACTGGAGGAAAACTCACATCTCAAGCTGGCTGCTGAAATCTCGTGTGACGTATCTCTAATAATTGCTCCAACGAATCCCTAGCTATCATTATCACAATAATCACTTAGTCAATAACTACTAATCCTTCTAAGGGTAAAATGGCCATTTTACACCTAGCTAAAGTCATCATTCTGGTCAAAGTCAACATTTTGGTTGACTCAACTCGCCGAGTGGACCTATCAACTCATTGAGTTCTATAACACAAAAATCCTAGAAATTGATATTTAACTCGTCGAGCTCTATCTGGCACAAAATCAGGACAACACGATTCAACTCGTCGAGTCATTCTATGGACTCACCGAGTTCCTTGTTTTTTTTGAGCCATCGTAATGGATTAAGCTCCTATCCTTCAGATCTAAACCACATACTTCATCTACATACTGGAAACATACCTTTAAGTGTAAACTTTCCAACTTTACCCGCTATTAATCCATCTTAAAAGGTTTAGCTCAAACCCTAGCTCTCTAGATCATAGATCTTGGTCGAAAAGCCATAATAATCCAAACTAAATCATACTAACATAGATCTAGGCCTTCGACATCACTTGGACACGTAAAGCTCCTAACTTTCCTTCCATGCATGGCCTTTTGGGGCTAAAAAGGCCAAAATAACACCTTAGGGCTTACATGGGGTTTCCATTGGCATAAAGTTTGCACCTTTAGGCTGTAACAACCATTAATTATTCCAGATCTGAAGGGATACTTGCTTGGGACATCCATATCCCAAGGGCCAAGCTTCTTGGACCCAGAAACCCAATAAAGTGACAAAGAAGAGATCTAACAAGCTACTAAGCAAAGTTGAGACTTGATTACCAGAAAATGAAGAGGATGAGATGTTGCTTCTGGATCAACTAGCTTCCTTCTAAACCTCCAAGCTTCTTCTCTTCTTTATAGGCTTCAAATACACAATTTTCACACAAAAATGGCTCATAAACCCACAAAAGGCTCTAGGGTTTCGAGGATTGGGGTTTGGGACTTAGAGGCTGGAAAATGAGGCTGATATATGGGGATTAAGATGCTTAAATAGGGTGCAAGACCTTGAAATTAGGGTTTCATTCTGGCAGACCTACTCGTCGAGTTAAAGGTCTCCATTCATCGAGTATATGGCTTAAAACCCGTGTCCAATCTTGTTTCTACTCGACGCGTCTATGACTCCCAACTCGTCGAGTAGCTCATCAAAAATAAGTAAATTATAAATAAATACGTACTAGAAACCAGGCGTTACACACTTTCACGTTCTAAAAGAACCAATATCCACTATTAATATTGCTATTATTAGAAACATAATCAACACTTTGATTAATGTCCTTGCAAGGAAATATAAGATAAGGCATCTTCAGAAACCAAAACTTCATTTTATTTTTAAAAGGAACTTGGAACTTGTCCTTACAATGCATAAAATGAAACAATATATGTCTACACATCTCTGAAGAGTAATAGCATATCTATTAAATTATCTTAATTCCTATGTAGTAACTCCAAATTTTGACCATCAAACCATGCAACAAAAGTCCATCTCTCACGATCAAATTTAGCTCACTTTATTCTTAAGCTTCGTTCTTTCTTTTAAATCCTGCAATACCATCAAAATGAGATCAGTGCATCATGTATTAAGATTCTAAGAATAGGAACTTATAATGTGTTGGATTAGATTTCTAAGCCCATAAATATTATTGGTATGTACTTGAACCAAGAGTAGCATGGTCCATTTGGATTTTATATCATCAGGAAAATTTGTTAGGATGGATTTTTGAGAGAAGGTTATATATATGATTTATTAATATATTATAAGTTATCATAATTTAATATGAAATCATATGTTTTAATTAGTATTGATTAAAAATTAATTTGGAATTAGTTTTGTGATGAAAAGAGACTAATTGAATTTATGGGGACTAATAATGGTGATTAGTTATATTTATGTGTTGGGCTTATGATCTATGTTGGACCACGTTTATGTATGTATACATAAAGAGTTGGGCCACATAAACCATGGATCATAACACCCATGGGTATGGGTTTAGGTTAACCCATGACCTTAGGAATTCCACATATAAATATGTTACTTCATAGATAAAATCAAAACGAATGTATTCGTGGAGGATATGGACGGTTTTGGTGTGTGTGAATTCTTTATCAAGTTTCATCCTGTAACATCCTGAGTTCAGGGGTGCAAAGTTCAGGGTTCAAAGTGAAAATGTGAATGATCAACTCGGCGAGTCCATGGGTAGACTCGGCGAGTAGGGTCGCGATTCTGGTCGCGTGTCTAGTGGCCAACTTGGCGAGTCGGTGACTGGACTCGGCGAGTTGGTGCTGTGTGGATAAAACCCTAATCCCAGGGATTTGGCCCTATATAAAGAACATAATATCCTCTCCTTAGCCTCTTTGCTCTCCCTTGAAGCCCAGAAACCCTAATATTCGTTGTGAGAGAATTAGAGAACATCTGGATCTCGAAGGGTGTTTGTTGAAGAGATCTTTGAAGATGAAGAGGCTTGGAGCAAGGGGCTTTTCAAGGTTTTGACTTATTCTTCTGTTGGAGCCTTCTTTTGAGGTAATGATTCATTGCTTGAGATGTTATCCATCTAGATCTATCATTTGTGGGATTTTTGGGTGTATATCTAGTGCTATCTTGAGTTTGGAGGTTAGATCTGAGGTTGCTACCTCAGATCTAGAATAGTGATGATCCAAAAGAGCATAAAGTCCCTGTTCAAGAGCTATTGATGAAGTATTTTAGCCCAAACCTTAGCCTAAGAGTGTATTATGCTTAGATCTCCTTGGATTCATGTAAAGTTTGCCACTTTACGTGATGGATGGCTTGTATAAGAGTATATCTATGGATTGGAGACCCTGCATGACTTGGAAAGCCTCTGTATGGGTTAAGAACTAATGGTACTCGGCGAGTCACATGGGTGTACTCGGAGAGTTGCATGAAGATAGGAAGAAACTCGGTGAGTTGGAAGAACAACTCGGCGAGTTGGTTGAAGATAGCCTTGGACTCGGCGAGTCTGTTCTTGGACTCGGCGAGTCTAGTCTTGAGGTCCTAACCTTTTCTGGTTAAGCTAAGAATCGGTGAGTCAAGGGATGACTCAGTGAGTTGAGTACGGTTTGACTCAGAGTTGTGGGACTCGGCGAGTTGAGTCGTGTTATGGGAGTTTCAGAGCATGGGGACTCAACGAGTCAGTGGGTTGACTCGGCGAGTAGAGTCAATCAGGAGGGTTGGCTTTGACTGAGGACTTTGACTTTGACCAAGAGTTGACCATTTGACTTCCAGGGGTATTTTGGTTGTTATTGGTATTTATTGGTTTCGGTGATTCAGTGGTGGAGTTCGTGACGGTGGTCGGAGTAGCATGATCTTGTTCTTCAGTCTGCAGTAGTAGGTGAGTCTTCTCACTATACTTTACCTAGAGTGGTAATAGAGTTATGTAACAGAGTTATTGTATGCTATCTATGCTATGTGTGGCACTGCATTATTTCTATGTGATTTATGCTGTGTGTATATCAGAGTTAGGATCGAAAGGTCCACAGAGCTAGGACCAGAGGATCCACAAAGTTAGGTTTAGAGTTATATGCCAGTGTAATTGTATGCTATTTATTTTCTGTGATTTATTGTGATATGTGATATGCATGATTCTGAGTTATCAGAGTTAGGACCTTTGGGTCCATAGAGTTAGGACCAGAGGGTCCACAGAGAGTTGGGACTGGAGGGTCCCACTGAGACACACACACCAGAGGGTCAATAGAGTTATAGCCTTGAGTGGCTAATATGTGTTAGAGTGGTATTTTAGGGAACTCACTAAGCTTCGTTCTTACAGTGTTTTGTGTTATGTGTTTCAGGTTTCTCAGGTTCACAGGACGGCACCGGCTCGATTGTACACACCAGGGGAAGCATTTCTTTAAGGATCTTGGTTTATTAATTGATTAAACAAAAGAGTTATGTATTGTAAATTAAACAAATGGGATTTTTATGAAAAGCGTTAAATAGATAAACTATTTTAATTTTCAAAATAAAAAATTTTGTTTGAAAAATTACGGTGTTACACATCCTTTGTCCATGATGTGTTGTGACTTTATTTGAGGCTTCCACACTATTGGGGGTAAGCTCTTAAGGCCAAATACATCAAGACTTCAAGCTACATAAGAGTTACGTTACCCTAACTAGTATCATATATATGGTTTATGTCAAATGCATGCTAGTTATAGGTTTAATGCATTGGAAACCATTTGCATGTATAATTTTTGAAAACATAGAACCAAGGTATTTAGGGTTGTATGTGTGCCATAGGATATTGTAGTATACAAAACCCATCAGTGGTATCAAAGCCTAGGCTTGGTTTTCAGTTATACTTGATGCAATTGCTGACAAAAATCAATTTTCTATTGTTTTGGGCAGTGGACTCGTTGAGTCTACTAATGGACTCGCCGAGTCCTTGTACAAATTCATCCAACTCGTCGGGTTTGTTCTTGTACTCGACGAGTCGGAGCCCATGGGTGCAGATTTTCGATGTTTTTGGCTGGAGTTGGACTAGAATCATTACCCTAAGCTATTTTTGAACTTATAAACCTATTTTTGATGTGGTAATGATCATTCTAATCTAATTCGAAAGATAATTGTCAAAATTTTCATGTTTTGTATTGGTTTAATGGTTAGGCTAATTACATGAAGATTGTTTGATTTGAATTGTCTTGCTCATATGAGTTTAATCTAGATCATAGTTTTTCGTGACATGTTCGTTTGTTTATTAGATGATCTAAATAGCCTTTAATGCATTCCATAACTTGTCCTCAAGTTATGGAAAACCAAAAGTCTTTCTTGTTAATGAGTCCTTAAATGTCATGAGTTATGTATTTGAAGAGTTTTTCCTATAAATTGTTTTATGACATCCATAACTTGTCCTCAAGTTATGGATTTTCAAGAGTCTCGCCATTAAAAGCCATATTAAACGCATATGTTATGGATTCCAAAAGTCTTTTGAATTTTTCAAAACTTGCTCTTAAGTTTTGGAATTTCTAAAGTTTCCCCCATGAATACTTTAATTCCAAGTTAGTCCCTTAGAATTTTAAAAGTTAAAATTCAACCCTTATACTATAATAATATTAATAGTTAATAGTTATATATATGTATAAGAACAAAGTCAGTCTTACCATTAGTAGGCCTCATTCACGAAGCCGATCTATAAGAGGGGGGGGGGGTATATGGTTACTGCCTATAAAATGGCAGTTTAATGGGTGTCCACTCTCACCCACCGCTTCCTTGACTGGGCGAGGGTCGTTAGCCAAACGGGTTTGACATGACATTAATTCTCCTTTCATTAAAAGTATAATGATAAATATAAAGTAACTAAACCTTATTAAATTCCTAATCTTAGTTACTTTAGGAAAATATGAATTTAGTGCTAACCCATGAAATTACACTTTGTACCTTACCAAGTAGTTAGTGGAACGTGTGTGGGTAACTGACAAACTAACATGGACTCGTAAGAGAGGCAAATGGTAACTTAATGTTTATCATAGATTGGTGGAGCGCGTGTGGGTAGCCGGTACATCGATTAGGTGATAAAATTAATGGTACCAAGTTAATTTGCATGGTTATTCACACCTTGTTTGTGATCCTCGGCATCCCAGTCACAAACTTGAGAGGGCACAAATGAGATTTAAACATGCCATGGAAAAGTTCAATGAATCTCAAAAGATCTAGGAGTTTCAATTCAATTAAAACCCTATTAGGTTTTCATGGTGGAAATTGGTGAATCGTCATTCGCCTACCTTCAAATATTTTATAGCTTGGATCACAGCATCCCTCTTCTAAGTTATAAAATAGTGTGTTGGGTCCTAGCCTTAATATTTCATATTGGGTGTTATATTAAGGACTTAAATCTACTAACTTGAATTTCTCCCATTGTAGATGTCTGGTTCAGACAACTATGATCTTCCCAAATCTCTTGGAACAAGCTTTCACAATGAAGATGATGTCCCGCGATTGGATCATGGAAATCATACTTCTCTTCCTCCACCTCCTCCAATTATTCTCCCTAACCCACAAGGTCTTGAAAAGTTCAAGGTCACTCAATCCCTATTGGCAATCAAAGTCTATATGTGCTTACATCTTAGAGATGAAGTTACATATTGACAGGATGGGAGAGTTGGGTGTCGAATTCTTGAGGAAGTTGGCTATTGAGTAGGTTCTTTAGTCACTCCTTCATGACAGATCACAATATGATCCTTATTGATCTTACCTATTCGTTTGTTGATGCTGAATCAGCAATGATTTGGAGCACTGGTAAAGCAAATTTGATTGGAAGATCCACTTCCCAAACTTCCATAGACATTGACAATGGTGACATTAGTAGTCTAGAAAAACTTTCTCTTCCCAATGGAAAGGGATCAGTCATGTTCAAGTCATTTGACCCAATGGTAAATAGAAAGGCTAAGTCTGAGATAGTCTTGTGTACCATTCCTAGAAGTCCATATGTTTCTTTTGCCAAAAGAATGGGCATTGGTTGCGAAGCTGCCCAATTTACTTGAAAGTCCATACAGATGGTAAAAGTCAACAAATTTGACAATGCTTCAGGTAAAGTCCATGATCTGACTCTATTAAGTTCCTATTTAGAGATTCTTATTACATGATGTGACTAGGTCACATTTTGATGTTTTGTAGAATCGAAGAAAGGAAGCTTAAAGGAAGAGTAAGCTAATTCTGATCGTGAAGAGATGGATTTCAATCGCATGATCTGAAGATCAGAATTTTGAGCTGCTATTTAAGAGTTGTGAAATATTTCTTAGGAATAGATAACAACATGTTTTTCATATGCATTTGCATTGTAAGGATAAGCTTTTTCTGCAAGTTTTAAATAAATGAAAAGTTTTGATTTTATTTATTTTAAATTTCCTTACAATGGCATTTGTAAAAAAAATTGTTTATATGATTCCGTTGATAGCAATATTGGAAAATGGATTTGATTCTTTCATTCGTGGTAGTGTCATAATTTACCAAATAAGGAAAGATTTTCATTACCCAAGTTTCAGTTGGATAGAAAATTGGAATCATGCTGTTGGGTACTTGGTTTTGCGTCTTGGGCTCGCTTCCTAGCCCATCTTATATACGGCATGGGCCTGTCCATCCGTATCTTATTTTACTAGGGTTTGTGTATTAATAGTTGCTTGCATGCATCTTTTTCATAACTGATAGATCGGGGTTTTTACATGTAATTTAAGAAGATCTCTTTTGTAACCCTACAATCCTCTACAGCGGAAGTTCTTTATCGAGCTCTGCTGAGGATTGAACGTTCTAATCATTCAACACATTCAAATCCATTCTTGAGTATTGTTTCATTGTTTTACTTTCTTTATCCACCTGTTGCAAAGATCTAATCAATCAAAGAGTGTTTATAATTCAACAATTGGTATCAGAGCAGGAGGCTGTATAATTCATACACATCTCTTCTGTGAAAGAAGCTATTAGGGTTTATTCTGCATTAACTAATATTTATTGAGCCGTCACTCCATAATTGACGTATCTCTTTACTTATTCGTTTTGCCCTAATATTATATATTACAAGTCTGATCTTTCAAACAGGTTATTTGATCAAGCATGGACGAGTCACAATCCAATCCCATTAATATCTCGAACAGCATTGGATCAACAACGAGGATTCCCATCCTTTACACCCAGGATTATGAATTCTGGGCACATCACTTTGAAGATTATGTTATAGGATCTGAGGTCAATGGATACCTCATCTGGGAAGCAATCGTATCGGGACCCTTCGCGCATTCTGCAACTTCAAGGATTATTAAAACTCAAAAGGACTATAATGATCTTTTGAAAGATGTTAAAGATATTGCCCAAGACGAAAAAGATAAATTTCAGTGCAATATCAAAGCATTGAGATTAATCAGATTCGCTCTTCAATCTGACACTTTCAGGCTGGTGAGTTCATGTACTACTGCCAAAGAAATATGGGACAGGCTTCGAGAATTGTATTCTACGGACGAAGATCTTGAACTCCATTCAAACCTTACTCTTGTCCGAGTTTGGTGAATTCAAGCAGGGAGCCGAAGAAACCGTGACTCAAACGTTCGATCGCTTCAATCATCTTCTTAGCAAGATGATTAAACATGATATTGAAAGGAAGCTTATTGAGCAGAAGGTTATGTTTTTGAACGGCCTCAGATCTGAGTGGAGAGAAGTAGTGTCCACAGTTAAAGCGCATGAGCAATTCAAATCTTATTCTCTGGCGACACTGGTAGGCATTCGGAAATCTCAAGAAAAGATCATACTACAGGAGAAAAATGTAGTTTCAAGCCTGGGTTCATTGGCCCTCCTATCCAAAAGTAAAACGGTTATGGAAGATGAAGAACTCAACATGGAGGACTATGATCTTACTTCTGAATACTATGCTATGATGGTATCAAACCCTAATAGGTTCATCAAGAAAAGATTTCCCACCAATAAGAACCGAAATTGGCAGGGAAGTTATAGTTCTGAAAAGGTCAAAGACGAACCGAAGGCAGAAGAGTCAAAGAAGGAACCGAAAGCTGAAGGAGATTCGGGAGTGAGCTGCTATTACTGTGGAGGAAAGAATCACTATGTAAAAGATTGTGTCCTCAAGAAAATGGCAGAAAAGGATGAAGAAAAAGATGAAGAAGCTTTGTTGCTGAAAAAGCTGGATGAGATCAGGAAGAAGAAATCTACTGCTAACCCTTCTATGAATGCTTTAATTGTGCAGGGTTCGGTAGCGAATGATGAGTTCGGAGGAGTGGAGGTCTAGTCATCCGACTCCGAAGATGATGAAGTAAGAAGGCCTTCTCATGGAAAGGCTTATGTGGCGAAAGAGAAGGATAGCGGTGGAAAATGCTTGATGGTGTCTGATGTATCTCAGATGAGGGGATACAACACAGATGGTGGGAATGAAGACACGAAGGAGCAACAGGACATGTGCTTTACAGCAAAACTGCTCAGCGTGCAATTCAACGAGCTCGATGAACTGATCAAGAAGGTACAATCCGTTTTTGTTTCATTCAAAGTCCCACAATGCTCATATGAAAAAGAATTAAAAAATGTTAATTCAAGAATTTCTCATCTAGACAGCAGTTTAAATCAAACTCGAGTCACCAATTCTAACCTAACTGACCAAATAAGCAGGGTGTCTTCGAAGAGTGAGGAACGGAGGATGTGGATCGAACTGAAGGAGTCGGAGTTAATCAAAACCAAGGATGAAAACATTTATTTGTAAATAGACAATTTAAAACTTTTAAAACAGCGAAATGTTTTTTGTTTGATTGCTAAGCGTCTTTACAATAATATTACTCAACTTCATTTAAACTGTGAAATAGGGCAGAAAATTCATCGCATGATTTTGCCCTTCCTTGAGTTTAAGGAGGATGAAATCGACGCTGAAGCATACAATTGTGAAAGTGTGGTTTCGTCTGAGGATGTTAATCCGACGTATATGTATGGTCTAGAAAAAATTGAATCTTTCATAAAGTCCAAGGACCATAAGGACATGCTGAAAAATCTTTTGGATGAAAATGACAAACTGAATCTAAGGACCGAAACCATACAAAAGTTTGACTCATTGAATGCCAATTTGAGCTCAGAAAATAAAATTAATGTTGAAAATGCATCTGAGCTTCATGAGGATGATGATATGAGTGAAATTTCTGTAGAGGATGAAGTTGATTGTTCTAAGTTTGTCAAGAGCGAACCTGAAAACCACAAAAATCTCATCTCAGAAAATTCTGTGGAGTTTGCTCGCTTGTCCCAACAAAAGTCCCCGAACCTTGAAGAAAAGGCTGTTGTTTACCAAAAGGTAAGGACAACACCAAATCAGGTGTATTAGGTCACAGGTGTAACTGAACATCAAACAGCCGAACTCACAGCCATTGTAAACGAAGATAATGCTGATGGTTGTGATGAGTTCTTCTGGTCTGCCCCTATCGACAATGTTGATGAAACAATTGGTCTATCAGAGCAAACATCCTGGAAAACAAAAGGAAGATATATTCCGGAGCCACTGAACAAGCCTGATAACTTTGACATACCAAGTACTAGTGGTACAAAAGATGTCACTAAAGAAAAAGCGGATTCAAGTGAATCTTCATCAGTTCAAAGTGGACCTGTTGACACAAAGCAAAAACAAAAGGCGAACATCCATCATCAGCCGAAGGATATGAGAAACCAAAAACAACAAAGAAATCAGAGATACAAGAAGAATCTTTCTGAAAGAAAACAGTTTTGGCAATCTCAAAATGCCTATTTCTCATATCGTGATAGAAATTTAAAGTCAGAGAAATATACTGTTAGACCACAAGAGAGGTTCGGTTCAGAGAACAGTGTCAACCGAAAGCAGAGGTTCGGTTCAGAAAACAACATCAACCGAAAGCAGAGGTTCGGTTCAGAGGGAAAAAGAGACCAAAATTCTAAGTTCGGTCCCACTGATAATCAAAACCGCAAGGGTCACCTAGAATATCAAGTCAAGAATTCATCTCAGTCTAAATTCTCTCATTATAACTCTTCTAATTCTTCCAATCATTCTTCTTCTCAACCCCATTCTAAATCCAATTCTGCTCGAACTCAAAAACCTAAATCCTCAACTGACCTGAAAGGATAATCAAAGGTTTCGTCAGTTAAATCCGAGTTCAAACCAAAAGCATCAAATCCCAATAAAATTAAAGTCTTCACCATCAAAAAGAAAGATGAAACAACGTTAATAAAAAGAACATATTTTGTTGACATCTCTCTTACTACTCCTGTTCCTGTGAAAGGCTCACGTGGACCCAAGAAACTTTGGGTTCCTAAAACTACTTAATTTGTGCAGGCTATCAGTGATGAGCAGTTTGACGAAGAATGGTATATCAACAGTGGTTGCTCACGTCACATGACAGGAAGGAAGGATGAGCTAAGGGAATTCAAATCTCTTTCAAACGGTGGAAATGTCAAGTTCGGGAACAACTCCTTCGGAACCATAAAAGGCTATGGAATAATTACAAATGGTGATTTCACAATCAGGAAGGTTGCATACACAGAAGGACTACAACATAATCTCATCAGTGTATCTCAGCTTGTTGGAGGTACCGGTCTCAAGGTCTCATTCGATGATGAGGGTTCGGAAATAATTGAGAAGCAAACGAACAGAGTTATTCTCAAATCAGAGCGCAAAGGTGAAATGTTTCCCCTAAATCTCAAACCCATCAAAGGGAATCTAGCAATCTTCTTGTTATCAAAAGCACAATCTGACGAAAGCTGGCTGTGGCACCGAAGGCTTTCTCATCTCAACTTTAAAGATATCAACAAACTTGTCACTGGAGGTCATGTTCGTGGTCTTCCATTGCTCAAGTACGATAGAGAACATTTGTGTGCAGCATGTGAAATGGGGAAGCAGAGTCGTCAAAGTCATCCATCAATCATAAACACAAAAGTTGTTGAACCACTAGAGTTACTTCACATTTACTTGTGTGGTCCATCATCAATCAAAAGCATCGGCGGTAGCAAGTACATTCTTGTTATTGTTGATGACTTCTCGCGTTTTACATGGGTGTTTTTTCTGAAGCTTAAATCTGAAGTGACTCACAAGCTAAAGATGTTCATTAAGCAGGTTGAAGTACAGTTGAAGGTCGTTCGCAACATCAGGAGCGACAATGGGCTGGAGTTCAAAAATAAAGAATTCGAAGAATTCTTGGCGGAAAGAGGAACTAGTCACAACTTCTCAGCTCCCTACACACCTCAACAAAACGGAATAGTCGAGAGACGAAATCGATCTTTGTGTGAAGCAACTCGAACCATGCTAAGTTTTGCTTCTTTACCTTTATATTTCTGGGCTGATGCTATCTCTGCAGCTTGTTTTACACAGAACAGGTTATATCTCAATAAGCGATTCACGCTCACTCCTTATGAGATCGTCAACAACAGGAAGCCGAATGTTAAATTCTTCCATGTGTTTGGTTCCCGATGCTTCATCTTCAATTCTAAGGAACATCGCAACAAGTTTGATGTCAAAGCCAATGAAGGGATTTTTCTAGGCTATTCTCTCACTTCTAAAGCATACAGGGTATTAAACAAACGTTCGAGGAAAATAGAAGAGACGTATTACGTGACCTTTGATGATAGCTATGTCAAAAAGCTAAAAGCCAATGTAGACACAACTGGTGAAATCTTTCCTAAAACAGGTCAAGTCACAGTATCAATTGCAAATCTCTTTGAGAAGTTTGTCGAGTTATTTGATGAACCAGAGAAGGCCATTAACTCGGAAGCCAGCGCAGCAGACAACAAGGTGGATCATCTGAAGCAACTAGTAGAAGATGCTACAAGGCGAATGAATGAAGGAGTATCCAGTTCCAGCGCTTCAGTCGAGGGGGAGCACACTAGTACTATAGCACCCGAAGGTACTGTAGCACCCGAATGCTCCACAGCACCAGAAGGTACTGTAGCACCTGAACGTTCCATAGCACCCGAAGGTACTGTAGCACCCGAAGGTACTGTAGCACCTGAACACTCCACAACATCTAAAGGCACAGGAGCACCCGAACTCTTCACTATACCCGAAAGTCCGACTGCTCCAGAAAGCTCATCATTCGAGGGGGAGAATGCCAATATGCTTTATGACGATGAAAGTCAATCCGAACCAGAAGAGATGGTAAACGCTGAATTGGATCCATCCTATGATCCAAATTACCCTCCTCTCGTCAAATGGACCAGAAATCATCCTATCTCTCAAGTTGTGGGTGATGTTTCTGAAAAGGTTCTGACCCGATCACAACTTAAGGCAAAACAAACTTCCTTATTTTCAAAAGTAGAATTCTGTATCTTTAATTCCTTCGTTTCAAAAGTTGAACCAAAGACAGTTAACACTGCTCTTGATCACTCCGATTGGGTTCAAGCTATGCAAGACGAACTAAATGAATTCGAAAGGAACAAAGTTTGGCGCCTCATTCCAACTCCTCAAAATGCATCAGTTGTTGGTCTCAAATGGGTATTCAGGAACAAAATGGACAAGGAAGGGAATGTGATTCGAAACAAAGCATGTCTGGTAGTGAAAGGATATTGTCAGGAGGAAGGAATTGACTATGAAGAAACTTTCGCTCCAGTTGCAAGGCTGGAATCTGTTCGCATTTTTCTTGCCTATGCAGCACACAAAAACTTCGAGGTCTACCCAATGGATGTCAAATGCGCTTTTCTGAATGGAGAACTCGAAGAAACAGTCTACGTGGAGCAACCTCCTGGCTTTGTCAATGAGAAGTTCCCAAATCACTGCTATATTCTGGACAAGGCAGTTTACGGTCTGAAACAAGCTCCTAGGGCCTGGTATGAAACGCTAACAAAGTTTTTAAAGATGTCTAAATTCAAACAAGGTTCGGTTGACCCAACCTTCTTTCGTAAGAAGGAAAGTAACCACCTTATGATTGTACAAATTTACGTCGATGATATCATCTTTGGCTCAACAAATCCCAGCTTAACAGCTGAATTCAGAAAGATGATGGAGACTAAATTTGAAATGAGCTCCATGGGTCCGATTAACTTTTTCCTTGGATTAAATATTAGACAGGGACCCGAAGGCATCTTTATCAACCAGGAAGCATACACCAAAACTCTTCTTGCCAAATTTGGTATGATGGGATATTCAAAGGTCAAATTTCCAATGGCATTCAGCACCAAACTCACCCCTTCACTGGAGAAACCAGCAGTTGACATTACGCTATACCGCCAGATGATTGGGTCCTTAATGTATCTTACTACTAGCAGGCCTGATATCATGTTTTCCGTATGTTATTGTGCTAGGTTTCAGGAGAACCCACGAGAACCACATATGCTTGCAGTGAAAAACATACTCAGGTATCTGAAGCGAACTACATCTCTCGGTCTATGGTATCCATCCAACTCATGCTTCTTCGTTCAAGCCTTCTCTGATGCGGACCTTGGAGGATGTGGTTTAGACAGGAAAAGCACCACAGGGGGTTGCCAATTATTTGATGGGAAGTTGGTCAGCTGGCAGTCAAAGAAGCAAACCTGCGTTTCTCTTTCTACAGCCGAAGCAGAGTACATCGCAGCCGCCTCCTGCACATCTCAAGTCATATGGATCCAAAGCCAGCTCAGAGATTATGGACTCAACATGAAAAAGATCCCACTATATTGCGATTCAGAAAGTGCAATTAGGATCTGTCATAACCCAGTGCAACACTCTAAGACCAAGCATATGGCACTGAGGTATCACTTCATTAAGGATCATGCGGAGGATGGAAATGTCGAAATTCAATTTGTACGAACCACTGATCAACTGGCCGATATCTTCACCAAAGCCCTACCTGAAGCCAGTTTCAATAAAATCCTTCATGGTCTAGGAATGATGGAATCAGAATCGGTACCAAAGACACCATCCCAAAGTTAAAAGTTAGAAGCGAAATGAACCTAACGTTCGGTCTATTTCGGGTTCGGTTCACATGGGAACCGAAATGAACCGAACGTTCGGTCTATTTCAGGTTCGGTCCCATTGCACATATTTTCGCTTAATCTCAAAAAAGAGTTGTCTATGGTTGTAAACTTTTGTAAAGTTGTTTTCCAAAAATCCAAAAATATTTTTTTAGGAACCGAAATGAACCGAGCGTTCGGTCCATTTCGGGTTCGGTTCAAATTTTTTTTATTACTTATTCTGTTTGGTTTTTCTCATTTCAAAATTTTAAAATCTCCAAAAATATTTTTTTTCTTTCATTCTGGTTTAAATATCAATGGGACAGGTTTGGTTCTCACTCTTTATACTGACTAGTTAAGCGTCCCTAGAAGCATGATGCTGCATGTTGTCCAAAGCCTCAACTGATTTTGAATAAAAGCCTTAATGACTGGGTATATACAAACCTTGTCTTCCCAATAAGGCTGCTCCATTTATTCTAATCCTGAGCTACCTTACTCTTTTCTCATATGGGTTAAGAGTTTACTGCTTGGTCACTATTTTCAGCAGAGGTACTATCATTTCTCTTCACCACCTCCATACTTTTCTCCATCATATTTTGGTCCCATATCGTAACCCTTGAGACTCTCAGAATTAACCACTGAGGTTTATGGTCACACAATCTCTGTGTTTATGATCTAAGCCACGTGTCACTACGTACTTAGTGAAACCTAAAATACAATACCTAACATGAATTGACGGTCAACATGAAATCTCTTTTTGGTTGTGCGATTCTTATGAAATTGTTATTTACCATAACATTTCTTCCCTTAGAATCCAGTTAAATTTTTTTTGAGATTTCACCATCACACATTTTCTACAAGTCACTATATATATTATCCAGCCTATTTGTTCAACAGACCATATCGGTCTCACAAGTACTTCATTTAGTCTCAGTCTTATGTCAAGGTCCGGAATTCTATACTGAAGCAAAAGCCACCCTTTTAAGCCTTACAAAAAGATGCCTTTCAACACTTCTTAGAAAGTGATTGATCGTAATTCAACGAGATCCATACAAACACTTTAAGGTCTCTCTTGACCTTGAAGAAAGTGATTTGTGCCCGGGATCAACTGTTTTGTGTCTATACTGACATCACAAATTCCCACATATATCTCGCTTTATTTCCTTATCTTTCACACTCTATGCACGAAAATCTTTGATTTTCCAAAATTCTCGTTCGGTTCCATTATAATCTTATGTTTGGATGATAGCTATTAAACAGATAAGATGCTGACTCAGCCGACAAAGTAACGACCTCAATAGTGAGGTGACGGGCACATGTGCAAAACGGAACAGTTCTTCTCTCTCATGCGTAATCATCGGGGGTGCCAACCATCGCGCTTCTATCAAATTCGAAACCGTTTCATGTATCAAGAAGATTTGGGGATGATATTTCTCTCTCCTCTACCCACGGTATAAAAGGAACACATCTGCTTCATTCCAAAATTACCACAATCACAACTCAAACGAGCAAAATCAGGCGATTTCTAATCTACTGTTCATCATCTTCTACCTTCAACAATGGCGGATTCTTCATCAGTTCAGGAAACCTCTTCACGCACAAATATTCTTCCTATCCGCGCTCAACAAATCCTGGTGATTGATCTCAACCCTAAAGCTTACGAGAATTATATGTATCCAATGGTGGAGTGCCTCAAATACTCTCCATTGGTGCTCGCTCTTTCCAAGGTTGAAGTTGTGCCTATGGAATGCCTTTCCCAGGTCTTCTCCACAGCCTATTATGATAGATCAGTGGATCGCATCTACTTTGATCTTCTTTCTCACAAGACCTCCATCTCCAAGCAATGATTCTGCTGGCTCCTAGGTTTTGAAGCCGATGATTCTAGGGTTAATCCCGATTCCATCACCGTCGGGCAATTATTTTCGATGTTCTACAACATGGGTTACACGGAGATTCTCACGACGGTCACCAAGTTCAAGAAGCCGTGTCTCCCTCCTCCATGGAATGGTTTCTTCACCATTCTGTTCAAAGGGCTCTCTGAGCGTAGTTCTGGTTCTGATGGGGCCAGCAAATTGTTTATGACCATTCTCTATGGTCTATATCACGGCCTTAACCTCGACTATGGCTCGGTTCTATGGCAGCAACTCATTCAGAGCCTAGCCTATTCCTCTCGCCACACTGAGGTATCCTACGCCAGGTTCTGGACGCTCATCACCAAGTGGGCCATGGATAAACTTCATGTTCCCACTGTTGCAGGTTCCCTTCTCTCCACCATCAGCGTCTTCCACACCACCAAAATAATTGTTACCGATCCGACTAAATTTTCTTTCGTCGGATCCATTCCGGACTCTATGTCCGCTGGGGTGTCAAAGGAGAGCATCATAATGAAAGCCTCCAAGGACTTTCGTCCTTTGGGCCCAAGGGAACTTTCTGCTGAAATGGTTCAGTCCATTAATGATGCAGATAAACTTGCTGCTAGAGGGAAGAAACCCGAGCAAGGGAAGATAAAGAAAGCAGCAAAGGGGGCAAAGGGTCCTTCTCCTAAGAAGCGAAAACCCTCAAAACCAGATCTTTCCCCACCAGCGAAGAAGATGAAAGTACAGCCCAAGAGAAAACTTATTCTCTCTTCTTCCTCCAGCGATTCGGAAGAGAACCATTCTGACTCAGATAAGTCAGCTAGAGGCGAAACTCCGCCTCACTCGCCTGGTCATGAGGTACATGTTTCATCAAAACCTCCTTCCCCTTCTCTTATAACCACCTCTTCCATTCCCATCATAACCTCCTCCATTTCCATTCCCTCCATATCTAACCCTATTTCTATTCCCCCCATAACTACCTCTACTTCTCTTCCAACCACAACAACCACCATTCCCCCACCACTTCTCACAGAAGCCACCACAACTACCACCCGTGAAGTTCCAACCAATATATCTGATACGGGGGTTCCAACTTCACAACCCGAACCTACTTCTGCTCTCGAACCCACTATCACTACCGAACCACCAACCGCACCCTTATCTCCCACTCCATCTGCTGAAACCGAAACCTTTTTGGGAGGTGAGGATACCGTTTTTGACTCCATCTACTACAGCCCCTATCAACTTCAGAGTGATGATGATGATGATGATGCTCCAGTCACTAAAAAGCACATCAAGGAACTCCATGAGAAAATTGACAATCTTGTGGCTTCTTCCTCTTCCTCAACATCTCACTTTTCGGAGGCTGCCATTCAGGGTATGGTGGAGTCACTCTCCAAAGCACATGAAGCCTCTATCAGCTCAGCTGCTGCTGCCATTGACAAATCCACGAAGGCTAGTGTTGTTGCGACCGAAAAAGTCAAAAAACTATTTCAAGACGCCCAGATCTGGCTGGAGTCTTTACAGGCGGCATCAGAGACAAACACTAAGAAGATCCGCACCGTTGTGGAGAAGCTGGTCCATTCCTTCGAAACTAAAAAAGATCAATTTTCCAGCTTTCGCCAAAAACTCAAAGAAGACAACCAATCATTTCAGTCTTCGGTTGCGAATCGTCTTCTTTCCTTCCAAGCCACTCTTGCCGCCGAATCCACCACAAAGGAAGAGCTTGCTCTCAAGTCTTCCGAGCTTACTTTGGCAACTCATCAGCTCTCCCAAGCCGAGAAGGAGATCGATTCTCTTTGGTCTGAGAAGGCTGTGGTCAAGAGTTGTGTTTCGGATGTCCACGGAGCTCTGTCTAACATCATTGAAGCCCATGATCCGATTCTCAACTATTCGGTGAGGTGTAGTCTTGCAGAGAAGCTCGCTCCAGCTCTTGCCCTGCTTAGCCGTATCGAAGGCATTCCTGAGAAGGAGGACCATCCGAAACAAGGGGGAGAAAAGAAGTCCACAGCTCAACCGAAACCCCCTCCAATTTCCAAAGCTCAAACTATTCCATTTTCATCACTTGTCCCCCCGAAAGCACCCAAACCAACACCTGTTCCTTCATCAGGTTTGAGTGCTCAAACCAAAGCCAAACAAATTGCCGACGACAGTGATGAAAGTGATGATCAAGAACCGATTGTCAGCTTAGTTAGGAAGCAGACCAGAGAGAGAGAGCTGGATGAAAATGCTCGCATCGTTAGGGAAGCCGAGGCCAAGGATAGAAAGATAAAGGAGGCTCATGATCTCCTTGAAAGCAGGAAAACTTTGTTTCCTCCTTGGACTCTCGAAGTGCTTATCAAAGAAGCCATTGAGTCCCCTTGCACTCTGTGGTTAGAACCAGTCATCTCCTTAGACCGTGTCAATTCAGTCGATTCCCAGTTCGACATGCCCCTGACCCGAAAGGCCTTCATCTTCCATGCGTTCGCTTATACAGCTGAAGTTCCCCATCCTCACCCGAAGGTGGATAGGGAGTTTATAGACTATTACCTGAGGACTGCTCACCCTCAGTACCAGACATGGAGCGCACAGAAGATAACCAACGTTCGGGTTCTCAAACCTGTTCGTGAAGGTAATTTCGTTAATGTTAGATTCAAGGTCTTGAGGGGATCTGAAAAATCTGAGCATTCCATCTCTCTGGCTGATCTTCCCAACCTCAACCCTCACGATTGGATTGTCTTGCACAACATTCTTCTTGTCAATGAAGCCGAATATGGTCCGATCATAGACCATTTCAAGAGAATGTTAGTTTGCTATATTTTGGAGGTGGCTACGCTTGATCAAGAGGTTGCCAATGTTCTGAGGAAGAAGCCCATCATCACTCCAGTCGGTTCTGCAAGCAATATAAACCGAATGAAGATGGGAAAGATTGATCCGAAACAGAACTCAGTCATGTTCACCAAAGCAGAAGGTTAGAAATGCCTGTTTGCTTTGCCTGACAAACATCTTTACACTACTACCTGTTTGGAGTATGTTCTGGGTATAATCAATCGTTGCAAGCAGAACTCGGAAAGTGATAAAAAGTACTTCAATGATATGATAAATTGGTACATTCACTTCTGACAAACACTTCTTGCTATCATCCCCTTCCTGTTTAAGACCGTCAAGAAAGCCAGTGTTGCAGGGATAAGCAAGCTGGAGTGAGGTCTCACCCCAATTGACGCAAAGGGGGAGATTGTTGGGTACTTGGTGTTGCGTCTTGGGCTCGCTTCCTAGCCCATCTTATATACGACATGGGCCTGTCCATCCGTATCTTATTTTACTAGGGTTTGTGTATTAATAGTTGCTTGCATGCATCTTTTTCATAACTGATAGATCGGGGTTTTTACGTGTAATTTAAGAAGATCTCTTTTGTAACCCTAGAATCCTCTACAACGGAAGTTCTTTATCGAGCTCTGCTGAGGATTGAACGTTCTAATCATTCAACACATTCAAATCCATTCTTGAGTATTGTTTCATTGTTTTACTTTCTGTATCTACCTGTTGCAAAGATCTAATCGATCAAAGAGTGTTTATAATTCAAAAGAGTGTTTATAATTCAACACATGCAACTTGTATTGTATGTTGAATGATAATTTTCATCTTTGGGAAATTAAGACTAACTCCTTGTTCACATGTATATGTGAGTCAAGTGAAGGGCTAGGAGATCAAGTACACTTGGCTGCACGCTGATCAGGTCCACCACAATGATAGATAAGACTATCCGTCATGATTCACTAAAGTATAGTAAATATGGTTATACTTACAAGTTTAAGTATAATTTTGAAACATTGGAAAAGTTTCAATGTATGGCAGAACGAATGAGAAGAATCAAATTTGGTAGAAAGATAAAAGTTTCTCAAATCTGAAAAGTTGGGAGAGTACTTTAGTATCATCTTTAATGATTATCTTAGTGATTAAGATACCTGATGCGTGCAATAAGCTACACCTAATTTTATATTTATAACTTAACTAACTCAACTAACTAAATTGCACCTAGGCAGTGTACCTAGTCAAATTGTAGAATAGTTTGGGTAAGTCGGGTGTCGATCACAGGGAACGGTTTTGACTAATTTATTTATCTACTACTAAATTAACCTAATTATTAAAAAAGAAAAGGGTTTTATCTAATTTTGCAAATTTAGATGAACTTAACTCTTTAACACAAACTCAATCAATAAACAAAACACTTATGTTAGTTCGAATCCACTTTCACTCAATGGTTATACATTAATTATGAAAATTACTGTTGGTTACCAATTAATAAAGTATTAGAAATTTAGTTCTAAATCTACTAACATTAATCAATTCATGTAAATCTATGCATGGTCACACAATAGTTAACACAAAATCAATTATTAAATGGGATTGGAGCTATGTAAGATTGATTTGATAAACACACATTATTGTCATAATCATGGATTCTCTAGCACAATTTAATTTTAATAATTTAATTGCTTAACTAAGATTGGTTTGATCTTAGCTCTAATAAACTAGTGTTCATTGAATTATTAGGTATTCAAATTCATGCAGATTTGTATTCACTAACTACACAAAACAAGAATTTTAAGTAATTAATTATGAAACAACATACTAGGTAAAATCAATCCAACACAAGTATATTACCAATGAGTAAAGTCAAATCTAATGCATTAAAACCATGAGTTCCAACTTCATCTAGCTAACAGAAGCAACTAGATTTAGTTGGACATTCTAACAACTAAACAAACAAAATCCATAATCAAATACATGTTTAAATGTACCAATCTATAACTCAAATTACGAACTTCTTCTTCCTTGGTGTTGAAAACCAATTCCAAAGTCTTCCTTCTTCTGAAAGTCGTCTCCAGGAATCCTCCAAGTTGGTTAAAAGTCTTTAAAATCGTAATGATCAAGCGTTTATATAATTTTCCCGAAAGTTGTGATTCATGTCGTGAAAGGATGCTTCACGTCGTGATTTAAGAGATATCCTTATCGGGCACGAATTCTTACTTCGCACGTATTTATCTTCTGGAAGATTCAAGGCCACGTCGTGATCTTGTGGTCCACGTCGTGATTAGAGTTAAATTTTTGGATTTCTTATTCTTTTATTCTCCAAGTCTACAAAGTTCCATGTTTTGTCATTGTTGGTCCCTTTCTTCGAAAATGCTTTTAGTTGGCTGCAAAATAATAATTTAAGCTTATAAGTATTAATATTCTATGCAAAAAAACAAATTATTAGTAAAAATGTAAATCAATATTGGCTAAAAATATGTATAAATATGGCAATATCAATGCCATATCACAATTGATCCTCTAAGGACATCTTAGTGCTTTTGTTTGACTAAGAAGAGGAATCATGAATTGTTGAAATGGTTGAAGCAAAAGATAAATCATACTTCGTTCCAAAAACAAGTCTTAGAGTCTTACTCCAAGATTTTAACTTGAGTGACATAATCTTTAGAAGGTTTATAACACTTGTTAAATGTAGAGTAAAATGTTTTCTTACTCTTGTACATTTGAAATTGGTAAGTTGTGATGTTTTTGGATAAAACAAAGACCAACTAAGGCCAATTGTGTGAATCGTTTGTCTTGATAAGAATCTGCACTAACTCTTGAATATTTGTTTTGTCAAAGAATGGTTCTTGACAAGAGAATCTTATATGTCAAGAGGTCAGCGGGATTCTTAAAGATCTTGAAAAGTTTCAAGAACTAATCAAGAATAAAACTTGTTGTTTATCACTAGCACACGACTTGAGGTTTATAGCCTATCGTGTTGACATATTCGTGTTTCTGTGCCCATACCAGTTAAAGTTGATTATGCATGTGATTTCTATTAGTTCTCAGTTGTTTGCATAACTACTTGGAAGCAATGGTAGCCTCTTGTGCTGCCAGGTGGCAAGAAGTTAAGGTTGAGCAAGTTCAATCCATATGAGTTTGGATTTGTCACTAACCTTGTCTTGTGATTATGGTTATGAAAAACTCACATGGATAAGAACACATACACCATAAAATCTAAGTGTCATAAGGTTTCTCTCCGATTCATTAAAATGATGGTTAGGAAACGCTTTCGCTAAATAGATTTTAAGTAGATAGCAATTATGAAATTTGCATTCTCAAAGTCATTAATGGAGCGTGGGTGGTTAACCGGCACACTAACATGGACTTGTGAGAAATGGCAAAGGTCTAAACAATTGAGGCTATGATTACAACATCCCTTTTCATAGTTCTAAAATTTGTTTAGACACACATATGAGCATTCTAAGGAAATGTGTATGATTTTGATAAAGTCTTATCGAAGCATCTCGTATCAAAAATCTGAACTTTGGTAAGAAAGTCAATAAAGTATTGATTTCTAGAAGTCCAGCTGATTTCTGGATACATGTCAAAGCTAGTGGGAGCATAATTGTTATGCTAATAATTATCATGTTAGTGGGAGCATGATAATTATGATAAGTGTTGCAAGTTAGCAATGTTAATTTTAGAAAACAAAATTCTCAATTGGGAAAAGTTGTTTTGCTATAATTATGGGAGAGGAAATTTTACTTCATTTCAATTCTAAAAGCTTAGATTAAGATTTTAATCATCTTTAGTCAAGGATATATATATATATATATATATATATATATATATATATATATATATATATATATATATATATATATATATATGAATTTTATGTTGGAATGGTTCACCATAAGTAAGTTTTGTATATATTGTGTTCTTAAAATTCGATTATGATTACGGCATCCCTCTTCATAGTATAATTATGAAAACATGGCAATTAAAAAATATTGTAACAAAAGACTGGTCTAGGATCATGTCTTTATGTAAGACATCATGAATCGTGTCCCATATGCTTCAGATATAGGATCGATTACATGTGTTATAATATTTAGACAAAATTGAAAGAATGGTTCTTGTGGTTAGGTCGAAATTGCCACTTTAGGCTAAACAGGTTTGGACTAGCACTCATGGTCCAAAGGTTTTCATTTTCTTATCACTTTGGTCCAATTTACTTTAAATTTTTTAATAATGACCATTTTACCTTTTTTTTTTACTTTTTCAGTTTGTTTATTTATTCAGATACTTTTATAATTAAAAGAAAAATAAAAAAGAAAATCTCTCTCTCTCTCTCTCTCTCACACACACACACACACACAAAATGGAAACTTTTTTTTTAATACCAAGAACTCAATCCACCACCATCATCTTCTTTAAAACCCAACTCCACCATCCTTTCTCACCCATCGATCCTCTCCCCTAGCCCAAACATCTCCATTGAGCTCCACCATCCTTGAGACTAGAGTGCTGGTAAAAACAGATCGGTGGTTTGATTACCACCAACATCTTCGACCTTAGATACACCGGAAAATCTAATTTTTAAGCCCGTTTTTGTGTTATGGTTTTTATCGATCTTTTATGTCGGCTTCCCTCTAGCTCAAATCTTCAATACATTGTGTGTGTGTGTGTGTTTTCTCTGGTGTTTGTGACTCTCCGGTTCAAATCTTTAAAATTAGTACCAGCTCTATACGGGTACTGTTCATCATCTTCTCCACCTTCTCGTCTCCTGTTCTAATCAGTATCTTCTGCTTCGTGGAAATGGGTTTATTGGCTTACCGTAATAGAGGATGGACAATATGATTTTTTCACATATCTAGGATGTTCATGGCGGCTAGGGTTTCTTGGTGGTGATGCATCGTGTGTGCTCAGGCTTGCTTTAACATCTGATTTTTGCATCTAGTTTTGAAAAGTGATTTTTGAATATTCTTGGATAGATTAGTACTTTTGTAATATGATTTTGAATGCTTTGTGTGCTTTAAAATCGATGAACATTCAAAGATAGATTGTTGATTTCTAATTTGATTTTGGTTATCAGTGTTTAATATTTGATGATTCATAGCTGATCAACTTTTATTTTACTAGAAGATAAAACAAGAAACAAAAATGATTTCTAATTTTTATTCTTTTATAATGGTGGAATCTGATGGTGGTGTTGACATGAGGGGGTGATGGTAGCTGCAGGTGGCGGTTCTGGAAAGAATAATGTAGGGTGGTGATTTAGATGCTCGGAGTAGATACAGAGAGCTTGAGGTTCTAATGGAGAGACAGGGAGGAGTGAAAGAGAGAAAGTGAGAGAGAGAGAGAGAGAGAGAGAATGTGTGTGTGTATATGTGTGTGTGTGAGAGAGAGAGAGAGAGAGAGAGAGAAAGAAAGAGGGAGGGATAGAGAGAGAGAGATAGAGAGAGACATTTTCTTTTTTATTTTTCTTTTAATTGTAAAAGTATTTGACTAAATAAAAAAACTTAAAAAGTAAAAACAAAGGGTAAATTGGTCATTATTAAAAAAAATTAAAGTAAATTGGACCAAAATGGCAAGAAAATGAAAACCTTTGGACCTTAAGTGCTAGTCCAAACCTATTTGGCCCAAAGTGGCAATTTCGACCTAACCATAGGGACCATTCTTGCAATTTTGTCTAATGTTTATCCTTTATAAATTTTCCAAATGCCTAGGGCATTAAGAGGGGAAAAGGTCTAGAATTAGATATGACTAAAATGATTAAGCAATTATCGAGGACAATCTCAGGTTTACCAAAGATTGGTTCCTCATAGACAATTGGAAGTATGGTGTAAAGTTTTGGAAAGGACCATATTAACATATTCTGAAAGGAGGTAACTCTTATTCAGAAGTGATAGTCAGAATGGGAATATGGAAATGTTTCATAGGTGGAAGTTATTCATTAAATCTGTGTAAGATTAGAAAACTTAATGCAATAAGGATGTTCAAAGGAATGTACTTTAAATTTGAGACTTCGTTTCCGTGGAATTGATCTCTATTGGAATACTCTGTAATGTCTATTAACAAGTATTTATGACTTTGTGCATAGTCATTACAAGAGGATCAATGCATATAAGTTTAGAACCTAACAGATTTCGGTAAATAACATGAATTTGGAATTCTTACATTTACGATAAGAATTTGGGATTGTGAAATGAAAATCATTGGAATTATGTTCAATTGATCTATTCCACAAAGTAAGGATCATAGACAAACATAGTGTGCATACTTGGAGTATGGCATAACTATTGTTTTGGAATTAATTAAATAGTTTTAATTAATTAAAGATCTTACATATTAATTAATTCCTAGAGGGATACTGATTTGGGTCATCCATTCATTGCAAATTTCTTGCAGTCACAAGGTCTCAATCGAAGAACTAAGAGGTTAGTAATCTTCATTTTAGTTAGTTTTTATAGTTCGGTGCTATAACTAGTAAACCCAGATCTAAGGTGCATGTACACTTAGATAAATTTATGTTTGTTTCCACTGCCATGATTAAGTGTATTAATGCTAATAAAGCTTAAAGTGGTATATGAGCTTATTAGGTTTTAGTTATCAGCACAACTTGGTAAAAACTAGAACTTGGAAATATGAAATTCCGACGTACGCGGCGCGTTCCCGGTGGACATGAACTCGCTCTCAATCTATGCACGGCAGATATGCGAATTTAATTTGATATATAGATTATTGGGCTACATTATAACGTTTAAGTTTCAAATTCGTAACATATTCGAAGATATACATGTTCCTTAATACGAAGCATAAGAAAAAATACATTTTATAGATCAAAATGTCAATATGCGAAAATTCTAGTGACAAAAAAACCATTTGCATCATCTTTCATGTGTTGTATTTTCATGATGTTTGTTTACCTTGTGCACATAATTGCATTAATTTCTTTAGTACTTTACACGCCTATCAATTTCTTTTTTGGTTTTTTCTCTTTGTAATGCCGATATACTTCTTGATTTGTCATGTTGATTGCAACGTTTTAAAAATCGGTTTTTTAGTTGAACCGGTATGGCGACCAGTTCCCGGTTAACCGATTCGACTGTCGGGTCAATCGGTTTTTATAATTTTCATCTTTTTTTTCTACACATACATACATACATAAATCATAAATTTGACGTCTACAAGTTCAAACATTAAAAATACACATAAAAATAAATTGTAGATCAATCTAAATACATTAAAACAACACATAACTATAAGTTATACATTAATTTACATACGTCAAAAATAAAATAAAGTATAAAACCGAAACAAATTATAGTTGAAGATGAATACAAGTGCATCAAAAAACAACATAACATTTACCATATGTTTTTATTTATAGAAATCTAAATCGATGTGAAAAAATCCACCAAAGTTTATTATTGAAAATGATTTTTTTTTTCATGTATTTTTATTTAGTTTAACCGGTTCAACCGGTTTTTTCCAAAAACGGCCGGTTCAATCTAAAAACGGTCGGTTCAGAAATTTGTGTAAAAACGTTGATAGTTGAACCGTTTTCTTCCTCGGTTCCCGGTCCAACCGGTTCGACCGCCTGTTCAACCGATTTTTAAAACACTGGTTGATCGTATTTAGTTTTTGAAAATTCTCTCATGTTTATTTGTTTCTTAGGAAGGTCATAGCTTTGGATTTCATTGAAAGTGCGGTGAAAAAGGTATGCAAAAGCTTCACTCTAGAAGATTGCATTTGTTACCTGGGACAACAAGACCGGATTAGGGAAATTTTCTATGTTGAGGATGAGGAAGACATTTTTGTCTTTTTCACAGATGAGAGATGAGAGATTGAGAGCGAGTTCATGTCCCACCTTTTTAGTTGGGACAAAAAGTTGTAGTTTTTATCCATTGACATGAAAAATAGAGATGAGAGATTGAGAGCGAGTTCAGATCCCACATTTTTAGTTGGGACAAAAAGTTGTAGTTTTTGTCCCATTGACATGAAAAATATTGTACAATCTGTCATGTCATATGTAATAATGTCATGTGTAACAAACAATCTAAAAAAAGTTATATATTTTTTTCTATGGTTGTTCTTATTGTTTTCATTGCTTATTCTTGCACAATGAGAGCATCAACGGACACCATAAAAATGTTAAGTTTATGTGTGTTGATGTTACTTTGCTGGACCTAAACTTTGTAGATGAATCAATCGATTTGATTAATCGATTTTCTCTAAGTGGCTCTTGATGTATCTTTTGACAAAGAGGTGAACCTTGACTTAATTTATAAATATTTCATAAACAAGTTTAGCATTTAAGCAAATCTTGATTTGATTCACGAGCCAAAAGATCAAAATCCCGGAACCATCTAGATAAAATATGTTTAAAAGATATTTGGAAAAATGATAATATACTTGAGAAAAACAAAAGGTAAAAATAAATAATTGTAATTTTGTAAAAAGTCAGGATTTCTTGACTTTCTCTATTAAGTCGTTTTTTCTGCATTAAGATAAAAGGAAACACCTATATTCTGGTTTCTTTTTTATGTTTCCATTTTTTGCTAGAAATGAATTCAAAAAGTAATTTTTTTTTTTTGTTACAGGTTGAATATATTGTTGAAATACTATTAAAATGGGTGAAAATTCCAGGACATATTTTCTTTAGAGACTCATGCTTTCACCCATTTGGAGACCATAAAGAAAAAGAGCAACCCTACACATTATCGTGAAAATAGATTTTACACCAAGGTACAAATATATTGATCACAATTTATGAATTGATATGCTGATAAATTCTAAAACCTTGGTCTAAATGGAAGAAATAGGAACCTATCTTCTTTCATTGTGTTCGAACATGTCCATATTATTAATCAATATTATTTTATAACTTTAATTTTATTTTTGAATTTCTTATTTTCTTTTGTTTTGACTTTGTTAACTAAATCTTTAGTATGATTATAATAAGACTTGTTACTCGAGGCACATCTAAAACAGAGTAAAAACTCTATAATTTTTATTCCATAATAAAAAAGATATATCAAAACCCTATATATAAGTGTTATAAGATAATTTTAATTTAGATACTAATAGATATTCTAATTTTAAATAAAGATAGTTACTACCTAATTTGAATAAAGGTATCCCCATAGTTGACCCATCAGTTTTTCAAAGTTGCTGACATAGTTTTTGGTTGTCCCTTCTTAATGGATAGCTAGGAAGTAATCATACAGGCTCGAACGATAGATGGAACCGATAATAACACTTTGCTTTCATTTACTTACATATATATTTCTCAAGCACGCTTAGGGATTTTGGTCACAAATTTGGCACTAACTATGGTTTTAGGTTTTTTTTTTTTTTTTTTTAAACGGCAAACTAACTAACTTATTCCTAAATAACCACTTATCTCTCTACCGAGACTTAAACCCATGACTTATATCAATTAAAATTCAAATTACTTTTATTTGATTAATTATCATAACTTACTACCTTTATCTAGTTCTTTATTATTGCATCCTACTTTTATTGAAATATTTATTAGAGGAGTCTATTTTCATTTAATACGTTTATCATTGGAAGAAACTTTGATTACTATAACAACTAAGAATGTGAAAGTAGAACATTGTAATAAGAAGAAGCCCCAAAGCTCCATCTTTCATTATTTATTTTATGTAAGTTTCAAATATTCATTTTTTTTTACAATTTATTGATTGTTTTTAGAAATCATGTTTTAGTTATAGTCAAGAAAATGCCCAAGAGCCCCAAAGCTCCATCTTTCACTATTATTTATATTTAATATTTAATGAAATGTCTAATCATGACTACATTATTAGCCTAAGGTCTCGTTTGATACACATCTTTCCAGGTCCAAACAGATCTTTATGGTTGAATGGATCGGAAAAACAGTTTGATTTGCACAAAAAAAGGTCTTTCCCGGTAAGATATATATTTCCTAGAAAGCCCCAAAATCATATCTTTTTGGTTGAATGAGTTGGAAAGACAATTATGCACTAAATTTCGCATCTTTCTTTCTTTATTAGATTATTAATTTTTGTAAATAACTTTTTTTTTAATTTATTTTTTATTTTTATTACATTTTTTCATCATTCAGCTCAATCAATCAGATGTACAATCAAACAGCATTGTTTCTTTCTCAGTCGGAAAACTTTCCCAGACAACATTTTCCCAGACAGAAACTATCAAACGGGACCTAACATCACAATTCTAGTCGAAATGTCTTTTTGGTTTACTTGATTAATTAATAAGGTGTACATAGGGATGTAAACGAACCAAACGAATACGAACAGAAGTTATTCATGTTTGTTTGTTCAAGTTTAATTGAAGTAACAAACGAACTTAAACAATAAAAAAAATGATTTTCTTCTTTATGTTTGTTTGTTTAAAAAGTATATTGTTTGTGTCTATGTGTGTTTGGTTATTAAGATGTCAAACAAACAAACATATATAACATAAATGTTCAAATGTGTAACTGTACATAATTAAGAGAACTATACGTAAATGCTATAATACAAAAAAGTATCAAAAAAATCAAGAAAAGACCTCAAATATAAAGATGAAATATGATTTTAGTCCATCTATATTCCCAAACAAAAGTAAATGAATGTTTACAAACAAACATAAACGAACACTCATGAATATAATTGAACGAACAGAATCATTGTTTATGTTTATTTATTTAACTAAACAAATAGAAAAACATAGTTATGCTTGTTTGTTAATATAACAAACAAAAACAAACGGACGTTTTGTCAAACAGCTCATTAAATGTTTGGTTCATTTACAGTCTTAGGTGTAGAGACAAAAGCTTGTAAGACTTTTAAAGTTTCTTATTTTATTTAATGTGGGACGAAGTCCTACAAGACAACGAATCAAGATATGTCTCGATGCAAGAGGTAGTTTGGAGTCTATACACCACAAAATAATAGAATTATACATTGCCACTTAAAGAGTGGAAACATATTGGTCGATAAAAACCTCAAGGAATGGTCTCAGATATACGATTTTCAAGAAAAAATCGTTGTTGATAAACGTGAGAGTTATGTCATTATCGAGACTATTAACATGTATGGGTAATTGGATCAACTATATGTATCTTCGGGAACCCTTACATAGGAGTCCTACGTGTACTCCGTTGGTGTGGTTTTACATGAGATGGTATTCCCAAGGTCATGTTATGTTAAGGACATTGTAAATAATAACGATCAGTATCTTGTAGACAAATTAAGTAGGAAGCTAATCCGAAAAAGAAAATTAAAAGACATTATTGACGATACATTACAAAGACAAAAGGACTCGAATTCTTTCAATATGTTTGCAAGGATTACATATTAGTGCGTGCACATGCAATGGAAACAACAACCCTCAATGGTTTTGGCCATAAAAGAATTCAAGAATCTTTGGAAGTTTATCTTTCCGATAGTGGTTCTTTTGTGGTAATATATGGTAAACGACTAGAAAGAACCTGTACAACTCTCAACTAACTTGTCTCTACAAATTTGATTAAATGGTGGTTCTTTTGCAGTAATAGTGGTTCTTTTGTGGTAATATATGCTAAATATTTGTTGAACTCAAAGAATGATGACAAGTATTTAGTAATCTTGAAATGAAATTGATAAATCATTACAAGTTTATTAAATATTTTTAATCATTCATTTTAAGTTTAATTCGACAAGTTTTAGCATACCTACGGTTTTGTTTCTCTCGTTGTTCCGGTTCAAACAAATTTGTAGAGAAATGTTAGCAGAAAGTTGTACAAGTTTTTTCTAGGTATTTACCATATGTAGACACAAAAGAACCACTTCAGGAAAGATTCAACTTTCTTGCAATTCCAAAAATTTATTTATTTCTTTTATGATCGAAACCATTGAGGGTCGTAATTTCAATTGCATCTACCTAGCTGCATGCATCGATATGCAATCCTCGCAAATGTATTGAAAGAATTTGAGTTCATTTAACTTTGTAATGTATCGTCAATAATGTCTTTTAATTTTACCTTTCAGAGTAGCTTCGGACTTTATCCACAAGATATTGATCGTTATTACTTACGTTGTCCATATTATAACATGGTCGTGCGCTTAACATGTCATATAAAACCACACAAATGGAGTAAACATCTGACTCCTTTGTGAGGTTACCGAAAGACACATATAGCAGATCCAAATACTAATAAGTTCCACTAGTCTCGGTAATGATAGAACTCTTATGTAAGGATGACAATTTGGCCCAACCCGGTGGGGAACCCGGTTGACCCGCCCCAATTGGGGATGGGTATTCCCCGTAAAAACAGGTCTCGGGTATGGGGCCGAGGATCCCCGTTAGACTAAAACTGGGGAAGGAGCCGGGTTTGGATATATCAATCCCCAACCTACCCCGCACCCGCTTTGATTATATATATATATATATATATATATATATATATATATATATATATATATATATATATATATATATATATATATATATATATATATATATATATATATATATATAGGTAATTGATTATAAATAGCCCATAATTTCATTCGTCAGAGTGTTACAATCCATAGTCCATATAGAGTCCATTATTGATAAGTAATTGCCCATTCTAATTAATTTTCTAATCCTAAATTCCCAACTCTAATTTGGCTGCTATTTCACCTCGTTTCTCATTTTCTGCCTCCATCTCACTCTTGTCATCGTGCATCCCTATGAGCGACTCCCAAGTAGGTATGCTTTCTGTGTTTCTTTTGAACAATTGTGATTATTATTGTGGTATTTTCTTGTGATTATTATTGTGGTGTTTTCTTGTGATTATTATGATTAATATTTAATGCACGACTTCATCAAATTCTCGTGATTATTTCGAGTAATTAATCAAACCTACTAGGCTACTATCAATATTGAGACATAAAATATCACATTATTGGAACAAAAATTGAAAAACATCATTATCCCATATAAATTCTTGTTTACTTCTCTATCATCATTTAATCATTCATGAATGTGGTTAACTAACTAGTTATAGAATACCTTTTTTTATATATAACAAAGAGTTATTTAGATTGTATTTTTTTTGTTTGAATATTTATTGAATATGGTTATAGAATACATAATGACAACAGACCATTCAAACTGAAACGACCCAAAAATACGACCCAAAAATACGACCCAAAAATTTCGTTTTTCAATAATACCAAAACCATAATATGAGTATCATAACATAAAAACATGCGCGATGTATCCCAAATCATAATAAAATACTGTGCGGAAAACTGTATCATACTATATCAAATCCAAAACAACTAAAACCATCCCCAGGATAAGAGCTAAACTGTGGTGTGTGCGATGCTATCACCCCGAGCTCTTCCCTTTGCTTGCGGAAGTACCTGAAACCAAAACTGAAACTGTAAGCACGAAGCTTAGTGAGCTCCCCCAAACTACCACATACCATACAATAACATATAAACACATATTGGGCCTTGCCCACTGCATCGGGCCGAAGCCCGGAACTGCATCGGACCGAAGTCCGGAACTGACTGAGACATTGTCCCCTGCATCGGACCGAAGTCCGGAACTAACTGCATCAGACCGAAGTCCGGAACTGACTGCATCGGACCAAAGTCCGGAACTAACTGCATCGGACCAAAGTCCGGAACTAACTGCATCGGACCAAAGTCCGGAACCGACTGGGACCTTGTCCCCTGCATCGGACCGAAGTTCGGAACTGACTGTCTGAACATCGCATAGCATAACACCTCATCTAGCATGAACACATATACTGCATACTACATCGGGCCGTAGCCCGGAACACATAACACTTAACACATAAGACATAGCACACAAATCTTGTCCGAGCCACGAAGGCATCAAACATACTAGCTACTGCATCGGGCCTAAATCCGGAAACTACTGCTAACTGAACGGGCCGGCATTGTGGCCTTAGACCCGTCCCTACTGGAAGGAAACTCACCTCGTAAGCTGGCTGCTGAGTGTGTGGCTCAGGAAGCTAACGGCTGCTGCTCCTGAATCTCCTCGGCTACAAGTCCATAAACACACTCAATCAAATACTAAACACTGCATTTGGGGTAAAATGACTCTTTTACCCTTGGTCAAAGTCAACTCTCTTTGGGCTGACTCGCCGAGTTGGGCCGCCCAACTCGCCGAGTCCTACTCTCACTTCTCAGTTCTACTCGCTGCTACTCGTCGAGTGTGGCATCGACTCGACGAGTACCCTCTTGATCCAAGAACTCAGACAATCTTCATCCGACTCGCCGAGCCGGATGAACAAACTCGACGAGTTGTTCTTGATCTTAAGAAGATTGCCTTGGACTCCCCGAGTTGTATGAACAACTCGCCGAGTCCCTCCATCACTAAGTCTACCCTCAACTCGCTGAGTCCACTCTCTAACTCACTGGATCCACTCGACACTGGTAAAAATGAAGGAATCGGGAACTCGCGACCCAACTCGTCGAGTCGTTCTTCCCGACTCGCCGAGTTGCCGCCATGCAACTGATTTTTACTCGATTTTGCTTGAATCCAACACATACAATTGATAGATCTGAGTCCAATAAGCTGATTTACCACGTAAAGTTTCCAACTTTACGTGTACAACCTCATGAATAAGGGAAATAAGGCTAAAAGATGCACAAAATGGGTAGATCTATGGTTAATATGCAAAGTAACTCCAAAAAGGTAGTAGATCTGGGCTCTACAACACCCAATCATTCAGATCTAAAGATATCTCGACTTATTAAGGCATTCATGCAAACATAAGGCTTGGAACAAGCATCAACTAGATCTTAGAAGAGCTCTAATGGAGGTTTAAAGCATATAACAAGAGGGGAAATCCGAAAATACCTCAAATAACTCAGATTTGCCCTTGGATCTTTGCACTACAACTCTTCTCCTTGCTCCTTTCTTCTTCTCCTTCTTCACACCTTCACAAAATGGCACAAAAACACTTATAAGCTCTCAAGCTGTTTTTTTTCGCCGATATACTCTCCTGAATCGGAATAAAATGAGCACTCTTCGTCAACCGATCCACTACTACCCATATCGAGTCCACTCCACGTGCGGTCCTGGGGAGTTTGGTGACAAAATCCATGGTGATATCCTCCCATTTCCACACGGGAATGTCTAACGGCTGCATCTTGCCGTGAGGTCTCTGGTGCTCCGCCTTGACCTTCCGGCAGGTCAAACATCTCTCAACATACCAAGCGACGTCCCGCTTCATGCAGGGCCACCAATAATCAGGTCGAAGATCTCGATACATCTTCGTCGCTCCTGGGTGGATAGAAAATCGAGACTTATGAGCCTCGTCCATCAATACTTGCCGTACCCCACCCCAGTACGGTACCCACACCCTACCATGAAGCGTCAACAAACCCCGACTGTCGTAATCAAATGAAGCTACTCGGCCCACTATCCTCTCACACTTCTGCCTCTCCTCCTTGAGGCCCTCCATCTGAGCCTCCTTGATCCGCTCCAACAACGGAGTGATCACTGTCATCCTCATGCACAGATCTCTGATAGGGGCCGTCGACACCTTGCGGCTCAGGGCGTCGGCCACCACATTGGCCTTCCCTGGATGATAAAGGATCTCACAGTCATAGTCCTTCAGCACGTCCAACCATCTCCTCTGCCTCATGTTCAAACTCGGCTGATCCATAAGATATCGCAAACTCTTGTGATCCGTGTATATAGTACAGCGGACCCCATAAAAGGTAATGTCTCCAAATCTTGAGGGCAAACACAATTGCCCCCAGCTCCAAATCGTGGGTAGGATAATTAGCCTCGTGAGGCTTCAACTGTCTCGAGGCATAAGCTACCACATGGCCTCGCTGCATCAATACTGCTCCCATACCTGTGATCGAAGCATCACAATAGACTACGAAATCCTCTACTCCCTCTGGCAAGGTAAGGATCGGAGCCTCGCACAATCTCTGCCTGAGAGTCTCGAACGCCGCCTGCTGCTCAGGCCCCCAACGAAAAACCACCGACTTCTTGGTTAGTCGGGTGAGCGGCACTGCTATCTTGGAGAAGTCCTGAATAAATCTCCGATAATACCCTGCCAACCCCAGGAAGCTCCGAATCTCAGATAGAGACCTCGGGACCTCCCACTGCATCACGGCCTCAATCTTGGCCGGATCTACCAAAATACCCTTCTGGTTGACGAGATGACCAAGAAACTGCACCTTGCGCAACCAGAACTCACACTTGGAGAACTTTGCGAAAAGTCTCTCCCTCCTCAAAGTCTCCAACACCTCCCGCAGGTGCTCCTCGTGCTGCCCCTGTGTCTTGGAATATACCAAGATGTCATCTATGAACACTATCACCGACCGATCCAGCATCGGTCTGCACACGCGGTTCATGAGATCCATGAACACGGCTGGGGCATTGGTGAGCCCAAATGGCATCACTACGAACTCATAATGACCATACCGGGTCCTGAAAGCAATCTTCTGTACATCCTCATCTCTAACCCTCATCTGATGATAACCGGAGCGTAGATCGATCTTGGAGAACCAAGACGCTCCCTGAAGCTGATCAAACAAGTCATCTATCCTCGGAAGTGGGTAACGGTTCTTCACCGTTACTTTGTTCAACTCCCGATAATCAATGCACATACGATGCGACCCATCCTTCTTCCTCACAAATAAGATCGGCGCTCCCCAAGGCGAACTGCTCGGCCGAATGAAACCCTTGTCTAACAGCTTCTGAAGCTGTGTAGACAACTCCTGCATCTCAGGGGGAGCAAGTCGATACGGTGCTTTGGCTATCGGAGCCGCACCAGGAACCAGGTCGATCCTGAACTCAACCTGCCTCCCTGGAGGTATCCCCGGCAAATCATCGGGAAACACATCCGGGTAGTCACGAACAATAGGAACGTCATCAATCGTCGTCTTGCCCTTCTCCCGGGCATCCAAGACGTAAGCTACAAAACCGGCGCAACCCTGTTGAACATAGCGCCTCGCCCTTGCGGCGGAACAAAAGGTCGGTCCTCGCTGGGGCCTCTCGCCCTGAATCACTATCTCTCCCCCACTGGGAGTGCGAACCCTCACTAGCTGAAGCTCACAATCAATCACCGCCCCATTGGGGCTTAGCCAATCCATACCCACAATAACTTTATTCCCTCGCATGGGAATAGGAACCAGGTCCACTGAAAACTGCTCATCAAATATCTGAAGGGAACACCCTCTATGTACTCTGCCGACCCTCACGGTCCTATCATCTGCTATCTCAACCTCTAATGGACAATCCAGCTCCCCTGGAGCTCTGCTAAATCTCTTGCTAAGCGCAAGCGATACAAATGATCGGGTAGCCCCCGAATCGAACAATACCAAAGCAGAGATGCCGTTCACCGAGAACGACCCTAAATAAAACATATCATCAAGTAATATTCAAATGATAATGATAATTAAAAGGTGAAGGGAAGATACATACCCGTCACCACATCAGGAGTCGCTCGCGCCTCCTCTGTTGTCATCTGAAACGCCCTGCTCTTCGCCACTGGCGCATCAGATCGGACCTGCCGGCCATCCGTAATCCTCAAGGTGGCAGGGGCAGGTGCAACCACCTTCCCTGCTGCAGCTAGACTGGGACACTGGGACTTTTTATGTCCCCTCTGATTGCACTGAAAGCAAATCAGATCTGATGTTGTAACCGTAGTAGCAGGGGCCGTACAATCCCTGCTCAAATGCCCAATCCGACCGCACTTGTAGCAGCCGGAACTCCCTGCCTTGCACGCCCCCTCGTGCAATCTCCCACACTTGCCACACCGACCGTGGCTATGCTGACTCCTAGACCTGTGATCTGAAACCTTGGGCTTTCTGCCCACACTGCCTGAACCCGAAACCGCCTCCGGTTTCCTCTTCTTCTCCATCTCGAGATCAATATCCCTCTCTCTAGCTCTGGCAATCATGTCGTCCAGCATTTTACAACTGGACCGGCTCACAAACATGCGGATGTCACTCCGCAACATCTCATGATAACGGGCCTTCTTCATCTCCTCATCGGCTGCATACTGTGGAACAAGAAGAGCCCTCTCCCTGAACTTGGTGGTGATCTCCGCCACTGTCTATGTAGTCTGGTTCAGGTCCTGAAACTCCCTAGCTAACTGCTGCACCTCAATGACTGGTGCAAACTCCGCCCTGAACCTGGTAGAGAAATCAGCCCAGTTCATGGCATCCAATGTCGCATCATCCCCGATGGCATGTCCGACCTCCTCCCACCAATCCCGTGCCCTGTCCTTCAGAAGACAGGACGCCAATCTGACCTTGTCCCCCTCGGTACACCTGCTAGTGCGGAAAGCGTTGGCCACATCCGCCAACCATCTGGTACTCGCTATGGGGTCCCGCGCCCCATGATAGTCTGGAGCTCCGCATGCCCTGAACTCCCTGAACGTAAGTGTGCGCGACCCCATCACGGCCGCCATCTCAGCACGGAAAGTACTCAATCTCTAATCCATCAGCTCTAAAATACCCTCCTTGATCGAACCGAAGATCACAGGAGTCTGCTCCAGTATGATGCGGGTAACCTCAGAAGAAAGGAACTCTCTGGTCTGCTCATCCATCTGCCCGACCTCCAGGCCTGATCCCGATCCTGATCCCCCTCCGGCATCTGAGCTGCCGACTGCTGGTCTCGGATGCAAAACTACCATTCTGAAACATATCATAACAACATCAGAACACTGAAATATCTCAAGGGATCATGATACTACTACTAGCTTCCTGGTCTTGTCTTGGCCTTCCTTGATTCGAGTACGGATCCTCTGCTTTCAGTAGTACGGGCCCATACTACCTTCCACATCTATCCGTACTTTCCTCAAGAACTGCCTTGACTCCACCAAGTCACTTCTACTACTGCCATTCTCTGCTACTCTCATCCTAGGCTTGCCCTAGGGAAACCTCAAGCTCAACACGACTGGTCCTCAGCTGCTGTAGGTCTCCTCATAATGCCAGCTAGCCACCACCTAAACACCATCACATGTGATGAAGATCAGATAATCCTTCAAGTAAAAGATCCGTCCCTACAACGGCTGGACTCAAACAAGAGTTGCGCAATAGGGCCAGTTCCAGCACTCTGGGATTATTCAAACCTGATTACATGTGGTGTGACGTGTTCACCTAATGGCTAACTCCCAGTACTCAGAACCCCACCAAGCACGAAGCAAGCAGCATCCGGATAAGGGAAACAGACTCAGGCAAAAGCTATTCTCATAACAAGAAACTGCACTAGCATAGGATGCTAAGCTCATACTATCAGGCATAACCTAAACAGGCTATCCTACTGTTGTCTACTCAATTCTAGCATTCAATACTCATAAAGCTGTAACACATAAGCAGGCACATAAGGCATTCTCCTAGATCCTTAGCCCTATACTAGCATGCTGTTCTACTGAAACTGAAACTGAACAAATAACTTGTATGGGTAATTTGGGAGTACTTACTTGAGCTCGGCTGACCGCATGCACACACCTCTATCTTAAAAACAATTTTTTCTTTCTAAGTGCTTTCAAAATTCTTTTTGTAAAACATTTTTATTTTACTAAAATCTTTTATTTCCCTTAGTTTGAGTTCAGATACACCCGGAAGTGTATCCGAATCCCTCAAACCAGGGCTCTGATACCAACTTGAAACGACCCAAAAATACGACCCAAAAATTTCGTTTTTCAATAATACCAAAACCATAATATGAGTATCATAACATAAAAACATGCGCGATGTATCCCAAATCATAATAAAATACTGTGCGGAAAACTGTATCATACTATATCAAATCCAAAACAACTAAAACCATCCCCAGGATAAGAGCTAAACTGTGGTGTGTGCGATGCTATCACCCCGAGCTCTTCCCTTTGCTTGCGGAAGTACCTGAAACCAAAACTGAAACTGTAAGCACGAAGCTTAGTGAGCTCCCCCAAACAACCACATACCATACAATAACATATAAACACATATTGGGCCTTGCCCACTGCATCGGGCCGAAGCCCGGAACTGCATCGGACCGAAGTCCGGAACTGACTGGGACCTTGTCCCCTGCATCGGACCGAAGTCCGGAACTAACTGCATCGGACCGAAGTCCGGAACTGACTGCATCGGACCAAATTCCGGAACTAACTGCATCGGACCAAAGTCCGGAACTAACTGCATCGGACCAAAGTCCGGAACTAACTGCATCGGACCGAAGTCCGGAACCGACTGGGACCTTGTCCCCTGCATCGGACCGAAGTCCGGAACTGACTGTCTGAACATCGCATAGCATAACACCTCATCTAGCATGAACACATATACTGCATACTACATCGGGCCGTAGCCCGGAACACATAACACTTAACACATAAGACATAGCACACAAATCATGTCCGAGCCACGAAGGCATCAAACATACTAGCTACTGCATCGGACCTAAATCCGGAAACTACTGCTAACTGAACGGGCCGACATTGTGGCCTTAGACCCGTCCCTACTGGAAGGAAACTCACCTCGTAAGCTGGCTGCTGAGTGTGTGGCTCGGGAAGCTAACGGCTGCTGTTCCTGAATCTCCTCGGCTACAAGTCCATAAACACACTCAATCAAATACTAAACACTGCACTTGGGGTAAAATGACTCTTTTACCCTTGGTCAAAGTCAACTCTCTTTGGGCTGACTCGCCGAGTTGGGCCGCCCAACTCGTCGAGTCCTACTCTCACTTCTCAGTTCTACTCGCTGCTACTCGTCGAGTGTGGCATCGACTCGACGAGTACCCTCTTGATCCAAGAACTCAGACAATCTTCATCCGACTCGCCGAGCCGGATGAACAAACTCGACGAGTTGTTCTTGATCTTAAGAAGATTGCCTTGGACTCGCCGAGTTGTATGAACAACTCGCCGAGTCCCTCCATCACTGAGTCTACCCTCAACTCGCTGAGTCCACTCTCTAACTCACTGGATCCACTCGACACTGGTAAAAATGAAGGAATCGGGAACTCGCGACCCAACTCGCCGAGTCGTTCTTCCCGACTCGCCGAGTTGCTGCCATGCAACTGATTTTTACTCGATTTTGCTTGAATCCAACACATACAATTGATAGATCTGAGTCCAATAAGCTGATTTACCACGTAAAGTTTCCAACTTTACGTGTACAACCTCATGAATAAGGGAAATAAGGCTAAAAGATGCACAAAATGGGTAGATCTATGGTTAATATGCAAAGTAACTCCAAAAAGGTAGTAGATCTGGGCTCTACAACACCCAATCATTCAGATCTAAAGATATCTCGACTTATTAAGGCATTCATGCAAACATAAGGCTTGGAACAAGCATCAACTAGATCTTAGAAGAGCTCTAATGGAGGTTTAAAGCATATAACAAGAGGGGAAATCCGAAAATACCTCAAATAACTCAGATTTGCCCTTGGATCTTTGCACTACAAATCTTCTCCTTGCTCCTTTCTTCTTCTCCTTCTTCACACCTTCACAAAATGGCACAAAAACACTTATAAGCTCTCAAGGTGGATTAGGGTTTTTCTCACAGTGTTCTCAGGGTGAGGGAAGCGAGAATGGGGCTATAAGGTGACTTAAATAGTGGGCAACCCGGGGATTTAGGGTTTCACCCATACGGATGGACTCGCCGAGTCAGGGATATGGACTCGCCGAGTCCCCGGCTCACGCGTGCTCGAAGTCGCGACCCTACTCGGCGAGTCAGGCTATGAACTCACCGAGTCCCTCTTGAAAAACTTACAACAATTACCAATGAATTAACATACCGGGAACGGTTCGTTACACAAACAATCATTTTTTGTTTGATAAAGTGATGCACTAATACGAATTGTGTTTTACTTTTTTGTTTTGTAGTTATAGATGGCTACTTCAGAAAATGATAAACAACTAGCCATGAATGATGAACATGAAGATGATAATGAATCGGTACCTGTATAAAATGATACGGCTATTGAGCATCCTAATAAAAGGTTGAAATCCGCTGCTTGGAGCCATTTTATTCCCATTTATATTAATGGTGTTTGCAGATGGGCGAAGTGCAAATACTGCAAAAAACAATTGACTGGTATATCTAATGATGGAACAACACATTTGAAAGATCATTACAGGATATGCCTTAGGAAAAATACAAGGGACATTAGACAACATATATTAGTTCAAGGGCACAAAACTATTGATGGTAAAGCTTATATGAGTAAGTATTCCTATGATGTTGAAGTATCTAGAGATGAACTAGCAAAGATGATTATAATTCATGATTATCCGTTCTCCATTGTTGAGCATTATGGTTTTCGAAAGTATACTGAAAGTCTTCAACCTTTATTTAAGGTGCCTTGTCGTAATACAGTCAAGTGTGATATAATGAAGGTATACGAGGATAAAAAAAATCATATCTTGAAATGTTTTGAAGAGAATGATAGTAGGATTGCTCTCACGTCTGATATGTGGACTGCAAGTAACCAAAAAAAAAAAAGGTTACATGGCAATCACAGCACATTATATATCTAGGCAACTGGAAGTTACAAAATCTAATTATGAGGTATTTACTCTAATTAATGTAATTATTTGTAATTTATATTTGATGAAGTTTTGAAGTGTTATATTTTGTTTAATGCAGCTTTATACATGTGTCATCTCCACACACTGTTGATGCACTATCACAAGCTATAATGGAATGTTTCTTGGAGTGAACATTGACAACAAGTTGTCAACATTAACACTTGACGATTGTTCAGCAAATGATGCCATCGTCGAAAAGCTTCTAGGTACGCTTACTACTTCGTCGCTAATTTTGAAAGGGAGAATATTTCATATGCGATGTTGGCACACATAATTAATCTTATTGTACAAGATGGATTTTCTGTGATTACCAATGCAATTGAGAATGTTAGGAATAGTGTCTCCTTTTGGACAAGTTCTCCTAAAAGAATACAAGATTTTAGACTTTTTGCTCGACAAGTAGGTGTTAATTGCCAAAAGGAGTTACTTCTTGATTGCAAAACAAGGTGGAATTCCATTTATATGATGTTGAGTGTTGCTTTGGAGTATAGAGAAGTTTTTAATCGTTCGAGCAAAAAAGATAAACATTATGTTTGCTTTCCTAGTGAAGATGAATGGAATATGGCATCGAATGTTTGTGAAAAATTGAAATTGTTCTATCAGGTGGCTGAAAAATTTTCTGGTACCAAATATCCCACGTCAAACATTTTCTTCCCTTTGATTTGTGATATGAAACTACCATTGTTGAGTTGGAAAGTATCTCATAATAGTGTTATTAAGTCTATAGCATCAACTATGTTCAAATTTGAGAAGTATTGGGATGTAATACATAATGTTACGAGTGTAGTAATTGTCTTGGATCCTAGGTATAAGTTAAAGTTGATCAATTATTTCTTTCCAAAGTTATATGGGGAAGAAGCAAGAAGTGAGATTATGCAAATACGTAACATAATTACTGAGTTATTTGAAGAGTATAAAAAGAAACATGATGATAAACGAGGAGCTTCTTGGAAACGGAAATGTGCGACAACCATCTCCAAGGGAGGGGTTTCTACTTTAATCAAATCAACATGGGAGTTGAATTTCGAGGATATGCTTTTGAGGATGATGGATTTGAAAAAACTGAGTTGGATGATTATTTAGCTGATAAGTTGTTACCGAAAGAGGAAGGTTTTGATATATTAATGTGGTGGAAGTGTAATGATTCCAAGTTTCCTATATTACATAATATTGCTAGAGATATCTTAGCGATTCCAATTTCTACAGTTGCTTCAGAATCAGCTTTTAACATGAGCGGGAATAAGGTGACAAAACAACGTAACCGACTCAAACCAGAAACAGTTGGGGCATTCATGTGTAGGCAAAGTTGGTTACGGAAGGAACTTCAAGGTAAATTTTTAATAAATATATCAATTGTTATATCATACATGTGCATAAATATTAGTTTTTCTAAAAATAAGTTTTATATGTTTCAGGTAAAAAGCAAGGAGAACCAAAGGCTATTGATCAGACGGTTGCATATGATGATGATGATGTTGAGTAATTTTTCAAGCAAACAAATAGAACCAAAGATTGAAATTTCTTTTGTGTAATCATATTCTCATTTTGATGGTTGATAGACTTTATGATTGATGTAAACACAATCTAATTATGACATCTGGTTTGGATATCTTACGTAAGTTGAAGTTATTTTTTGTTTAAGTTGATTTGAATATAGAACAGGGATGAACCGGGGTTGGGTCGGGGATAAGCCCAAAATTTAAAGGGGAGGGGATTAAATTCCCCGCATCCGTTGGGGATAGGGATGGGGATGGGGATGACGTTACGAACTCGGGGACGAGGACAGGGATGGTAAGCCCCGCCCCATTGTCATCCCTACTCTCATGTTTAACAATAATTGTTCTTGAAAGTCCCATGTTTAAGATTATTCCATTCAAGTTGTGATCCACCAAATCATTTCCACTCTTTATGTTGTAATGAAAAATTCTACTATTTTCAATTACATGGTTGTTTAGAGACTCCAAACTACTTGTTGCATCAAGACATATCTTTATTCGTTGACTTGTGGGAGTCCCACATGGAAGAAAGTAAGAAACAATAAAACCTTATGAGTGTAGTCTATACACCTTATTAGATGTATCAAGTAAGACAAAAAAGCATTTAGGCTAGAATTGTGGTGTTGGCTAATAATTGAGTCTTGATTATGCATTTTATTAATTATAAATAATAGTTAAAGATAGGGCTTTAGACCTTGAGGCTCTTGGGATCTTCTTGACTATATACTAAAAACATGGTCTAGCATATTGTTATTTTTAACTAGCAACAACATACTTTTTTAAGCGAATACAACATATTGTTATTTTTAACTCAAACATTAATTTTATTTTTAACATAAAACAATATATTATTCTTTATAACCGAAAAAAAACATACTTATATTTTTATTCAAAAAACATAATTATATATTTTTTTTAAAAACACTAATATATTGTTATGGGTAATATTTCTAGTTTTCTTTAATTATATCTAATATCTTGAATATGCACTAACAAGTTGAATGCTCTAACATTCTGAAATAGTCAACATCTTGGAACTGCCATCAGATTCTTTATTATTGATCTTTTCAAGACTAATAGCTTATCTAATGGAGCATGAACACGAGGTCAATGAGAAAATACGTTTAGCCTCCCCAGTCAAGCAAGAATAAGGTGAGATTGGAATATTTATGATAGTTTGTTATCTTATCTTTGTATATAAAAACATGTTGATCATTATTCATACACATACACTAAGTCACACTTTCAACTTATACGATGGGAAAGATGAAATCTGCCGCTGTAGAAGTAGAAACATAAATCTTGTTGAAGATCCCGTCATTTCTCACTTTCCACGCACACCAAACAAAAACTTAGATGTATTTCTCAAGGTTGCCTAAAGAAGTAGAAACATATATGTGGGGTCGGTGCCCAACGTCAGAAGTCTAATAGCCCAACAAGGCCCAAACCCTAAAGTCCAAAATATGGCCCAAACCAAGAAAGTCAACTGAAAGTTAATGTTGTTGAGTTCGCCCGAGATACTAAGTCTTACACCCTACATTCTACATCGGTTGCCAGTACGCACAACATACTAGCTGCGTACGCCCAGCGTACAACACAATTGACCAGACTTCACCATTAAGCACTTAATCGGTTAAGTCACTAAGCCAAACTCTCAAATCTGATCCCAAATGGTGACTTAACAACTAAAGTTGGCAACTTTATTCCCATGCATGACTTAATAGGACCCCCAAAACTCAAAAAGAACCATATTACGGATCCTAACGCATGAATGGACCGGTATAACTCATAAAGATTACATTTTTATGGTCAAGGGACCTCAAAGGTGCTAAGATCTAACATCCATGGCATCTGAAGTAGACTATACTCATAAATATGGTTTAAGGACGCAAAAATGCACAAATGAAGCACTAAATTGGATCTAACATAAGGAATCATCAAGTAGAGAACTTTATACCTCAAATAGCTTACAAAGATAATGTTGATTATGGATCTAAAAGATCAAGCCACTCTAAAGTAACCTCCAAGTGTCCTTCCTTCAAATCAACAAAACTCACTTCTAAGCTCAAACAAGCCACTCTAAAGTAACCTCCAAGTGTTCTTCTTCCTTCAAATAAACAAAACTCACTTCCAAGCTCAAAAATGACAAAAGGCACTTAGGGATTCATTCTTAGGGTTTAGGGGAGTGCAGGCTGACCAAAAGATATGACTAAGGCAACATAAGTTGCTTAAATAGGGCACAAACCCTAAAAATTAGGGGTTAACCTTTCTTAGCGTATGTTCCACATACTCCCACGTATGCCCAACATACGTGTCCGCCTATGCAACTATCAGAAGAGCCAATACGCCCAACGTAGTCATAGAGTACGCCCAACGTACTCGGCTAGGGACCAAATTGTAAAGAATTCACATAAAGGGTTAAAAAAGAACATACCACTAAATCTTGAATGTTACATTTGGTGGCATATGTAGCAAGATCAGGACATATGTTTGCATAGTGACCATTCTTTCGGAAAAAATTGGCAACATAGTGGGCGTCTCCCACGACCATCACCACTATAGAAGGCAACCCTCGAGTTTCCAGATTGGCCACAAGTGGATGGTTGGCTGTTGCGACGAGTTTGTGTAGTAAAGGGAGCAGGTGTCGGTGAGTTGGTCACTGAAGCAAGAAAGAGTTTATGGATTTTAGCTTGGCCATTAAATCGATCAGTGTAGGACGAGGACGGACGACTCTTTGTATCGTAGAAAAGGTTTCAAACGAGGAACCAAGGTCACGTAAAAACCAATGACTCTTATCATTATCACTGCAAGATTGCCGATAGCACATAATTGGTCGCATATAGCTTTGAACTTGCGTCCAATACTGCAACTATAGAGGTACCTTTTTTTAGTTGTCAAAAATCCCTTGAATGGTTTGCATGCATTCTTGAGAATCATAGCAATACACACACTCAAGGGCTGTCAAAATATCTTTGGCGGTTTGGAGACCTATGGTCTCATACATAGTTTCCTCAGAAAAAGAAGATTGCAAGGTGAGGTAAGCTTTTTGATCAACTTCTTTCCAGGTTGAGAAGGAACGATTGGAGGTAGATTTTCCCTCTAATTCAATGGTTGCAGTTGGAGGAAGAAGGGTACCTTCGACATAATCAATCAATTTCTGAAAAGAAAGAAGTGGTAATACATGATTACGCATAATAGATAGTTGGTTGAGTTGAGTTTAACCGTGAGCAGCGGAAGTATGGTGGCAAGAGGAAGAGAAGCCTATGATGTAGACATGATCGACGAGCATGGAAGAAAAGATCTATAGGGGCAGAAGAAGGAGACAAGGGGGAAACATTTAGGGTTGGACCATAATTATGGTTGATACCATATAAGAGTATTTTTCCCTTGAATATGTATCTTGTGTGTGTGTGTATTAGGGATGAGTAAAAGGACCGAACCGGTCGGAACCGGCCCGAACCGGACCGGAACCGGGAACCGGCTTCGGCCAAAATCAAGAACCGAACCGGCCCGGCGGTTCTATCGGTTCCGGTTCTACCGGTTCTTGTCGTGTCTTCAAATGTTGGAACCGGTCCTTGAAAAATAGCATGATACGGTTCCGGTTTTTGCCGGTTCTACCGGTTCCGGTTATATCGGTTCCGGTTCCTACCGGTTCCCGGTTCCAAAAATCCACAAAAATAACGTCCCGGTCCCGGCCCGACCGGTTCCATCGGGTTCTGGTTCCGGTGCCGGTTCCGGTTCCGGTACCGATTCCAGCCGGTTCCCCGGTCCATTTGCTCATCCCTAGTGTGTGTGTGTATATATATATATATATATATATATATATATATATATATATATATATATATATATATATATATATATATATATATATATACACACACACACACACACACATAGATAAGGTAAGAAACTAGCCTAACATATATGGAGATACAAGAAATCTTTTCTAATTATTCTAAATTATCTCTAATACGAAGTCATTAATAGATCCACAAGGTCATAAGAAGTACTTAATAAATTGATAATGATAACTGTTGAGAACGCTATATTAGATAGTATTGATTATAAACAATTGAAGAACTTTGTTGCTAAGAATGCTTGGAGATCCTTGATATTCATGTAACTATATAAGATTATTTATGGTACTGTGATTCATTTGTTTTGATTATTTTATACTCCTTTGTTCAAAAATTATTGTTCATAGACAAAAACACACACAAATTAAGAAACATTAATTACCATTAATTTATTAAATGAAATGATAGTTTTACCTTTTTGTTGCATTTAATTTCATGGTATGTTAACTAATAATGATGGGTATTTTAGTAAAAGGGATATTTATTTTTAGAAATAGACTATTATTTTGGGACAAACCAAAAATAAAACATAAACTATTAATATGGGACGAAGGGAGTAATAATTATCGACTTATCGTACGATTAATGAATTTTGCTTACACTGTGTACATAGTAACCTCACTACAAAACACTCCCTTATCCTACACTCAACTATATTGAAGAAAAAAGAAGATTACACTTGAAGAACTTTTCTCTAAAACACTAAACAACAAAGAATCCTTATGAATGAGAGAGCTAGAGAGAGAAAATAGATATGTAGTGTGTTGTATCTTGTTGTTATGACTGAACAACACACACACACATACAATCTAATTTATACATCGGGTAGAGATTCGGGGCATGGACCAAAGTAAACACGCATCATAAGCAATTGGGTAAAACCTGTTTGTCCTACAACCTAGAAGTTTGTAATAAACGAGCTGAAACCCAAAAGTTCTGAACATATGATGCATTAAGTCCCTCTCAACAATTCTCATACAAAGGCACTCCCAATATATCTATAAACTAAACCTCCAAGAAATACAAACATTTCAGACTTGATATGTATGTATTCTCAATAAGAAGTTTGTAAGTATAATAAAATATTTCAACAAGTAGATTTCTCTACCGATGCAGATTGATTGATAGTCCTCTGTAAATTGTTCTCCTTGGACATTGGTCTTTGTTTTTTTCTTTATAGTTAGCTTGGTCATTCTAATATATATATATATATATATATATATATATATATATATATATATATATATATATATATATATATATACATACCTGGAGGGTGTAAAAAAGTATCAACGAAGGTGTAATATAGTAATTTCCGTCATGTTTTTGCTAAATTGTGGGTCTTCTTTAGGCAAACCAGAGGAAGAGGCAATGGCATGATCCTTTTGTGAGTCATGAGTTGGATCGGTTGAAGTTGGGAGGGTGTCGGGTTCACTTCCCAGCATCAAGATCACATTTGACAATGGCATGTTTTGCTCATATTGTTGGACTCAAGTTCAATCCTACGTCTGTCCTCTGAGATGAAACCAAAAATAGGTGATGGTAAGCCTTAGTATATAAATATACAAAGAAAACATTTTTAAAGGAAAAAAAATGTGTTTATCTACAGGATTTGTAATAACTTACTTGCTATTCTATTCACCAATCTGGTATAAGAAATATACACAACCACACACAAGATTGTAACCCCCAAAACAGAAAGACCAACAACGAGAGGAACAACAAGTTTTTGAAATTCTGATCGCCCTTTGACTTGATGCCCTGAATATAAGTTTTCGTTAAAAATAAATAAATAAACTATTTACAAGATTTTTTTACGCCGACTCATGCAGTTAATAAAACTTACTAAATAATCAACCACAAAACGTGACTAAAGGGCTATCAGATATTTTGCTTGATTTAGAAATGAAACGTGTATAATTTCCTATGTTTTCTTAACAAACTCATCAGCTCTTAATTTTATAAACATGATCATCTCTCATTAATTTCTTTTTATATATCATTCTTCTGCAAATTAATGCAAATTCTGTGAAAGGTACAATCGGTTCACAACTGTTGCAAGTTAAATTGATAGATATTAAGAAGTACCTGCAGAAACACGGATGGAGATATTATGTCTGCCCTATGCTTCAAGATTATGAAGCTGAGAATGTCAGAACCAACAACCTTGGGTATCATGGCGGCTTTCATCCGTTAGTTGTTCCTCTTGCTAAGATGTATAAGCATATGCTACACACTCATGACATTTCTCTATGCATACAGACTTGTTATTTGATTTTTGGAAGGTCACATATGTAACACCAACACTAATCATAGTAAGATTCACGAATGTATCTGTAGTATTCTCACATATTTCAGATTTTCTCTTGCATCCAACCTTATGATCCCTATGTAAAGCACGCTGAAATCCAATCAAACAACTACTACACAATGGTTGATGATCATTTGTTTGGTTGCATATCCGAAATGACCCACACACACGGTATTCGCTACAACAATCTCTAGGCGCTTCCCATTCCAAAACCCATTGTTTACTCGCTTTTCGCCAACTAAAATATTGTAAATGGCCTGTGTAGTTCATTACCAACCTTGAGTAAGGATTGGTCACAATATAAGTTATGTTATAAGTTGTAATTACATGTTGATCTCCTGTGGTTGTGTTTGATAGCAAACTCACAGCCTCGGGGAACATTTTGCTGTCATCAAAGCCGTTCTTTGGGTTTCTGCTTTTCCAATGATATGTTGTATCTTTCATAATAACGAAGTATTGGTTGCCTCTTTCATCTTGCCGAAATAGGTAGCTTCCAGTTCCTGGATCATTGAGACTTTTCCATAATGTCACCGTTAAACTTTTGTCCAACTTCATTCCAGTATCTGTTGTTGTTTGTTTTTTCTAAGAAACCACTTCAAACCACTTATTGTTGCGCAGCGCAGCACACACGCAACACTTGACTCTTCATAGCTGTTTGTTTTTCAGAAGACTTCTTACTTAAAAACCGTTGCGTGTGTGCTGCATGGCACAACACTAAGCCAACGGTTTCAAACCTCTTTACACCTTACTTTAACTTACTGTAGCAATATGCAGACGTTAAAAAACAAACATATTTTTTATTAAATGGTGCAGCCGTTTGGTCCACCTCTTCTGCTACAGAGGGTTGCAGAGGTGATCCGCAGATTTCAGACATTTTCGCTTCGAAAAAACAAACAACACCTTGGTGTTTTAAAACTCTGCCATAATGTTTTTCGTGCTGCATCCTCGATAAACTTAACATTTCCGGTACCAAACAGCTTCAAGGTCCTTGAACCAGTTCCTTCTGAAAACACCATAATGTAAACAATTCGTCATTTTTCCATGAAAATTGAAGGCATTATTAGTAACTTGGCATCACGGGATTTATGAACAAATATTTGCACTTAATGCATGATGGCTTTTTTAAAAGGCAATAAGCTTAAGTGAAGTCTCAAACTATGCTTTTTTATCTTTTTGGTCCTTCATTTGACTAAATACAAATATTCACCAAATTTATGAACAAATATTTATTTTTATTTTTATAAAAATAAGTATATTTGTATAATAAAAAATAAAGATAAATCTCGAAATAACATCACATACAAATTAAAAATAGATAAATTGATGTTTTTTATACTTCAATTTTTTAAATATAAAATTGAAAGCGAAAATATTCAATGATGTATTGTAGTTTGAATATTTTAGATAAAGTTTATAAAAAAAATTATTTTTATATTAAATAAAATAAATTTGCATTATGATTAAAATATTGTCATTTTCATGCATTCTTGCTAATTATTATTTATTTTTGTTCTCACACATTGTTTTTCAGTCATTTTCATTCAAACAGAATACGACCCAATAATAATTCTGACAAACATTTTGACAGAAATAAAATTAATAATAATAAGTGTATAATAACCTTATATACGATTTAATTAGTAAGAATATGTGTTAATGACAATATTTATGTAAGATTGAACGTATTATATTATCAAACAATATACCCATTTTTTATAATAAAATAGTTAATTATAAAATAATGATGGATTGATGTTTTTATAATATACAAATCATTTTCATTTTTTAAATCTATTTAATAAGACAATTTATTAAAACTATGTTATAAAATATTATAAAGTATTAATAATATATTCTTTGTGACATTTTATTCGTTTATTTTAAAGTGGTGTTCCAATTTTTTTTAACAATTTTTAATGTTTTATTTAAAGTATTTTTTAATGTTTTATTATTGTTTCTTCATGTCTAACTAATTTATTTTAAAAAATGTATTCTTGTTTGTATAATTAATTTTCTGTAAGAGTGGATTTTTTTTTTTTTTTAAAATCTTTGACGTTTTGTTTGAATATATTGTTTAATGTTTCTTGTTGTTTTGTTCGAAGATATTGTTTACTATATATATTCGAACAAACGTTTAAAATTAAAATAAATATCCGAAATCATAAAGATAAATATAATAATAGTTAGAATTAAATAACATATCATGACAAGCTAATATTTCTAATCAGATAAATATGTTGATTTTTTAAAACTTATTCTTGTTTGTACATTTGTATAACTAAAAAACAAGCAAAATGTAAAACAAAACATTATTTATTTATCTTTGTTTGTATAGTTTATAAAATCTTTTCCAATGGCGATTTTTTAAAATGTTTATCGTTTTGTTGTTTTAATGTGTGTATGTGTGTGTATATATATATATATATATATATATATATATATATATATATATATATATATGAAAAAATATATAGCATGTGCATCATTTGCATATCATTTGGAAAAAATTTGATCCAAATTGATCTAGTAGATGATCACTAACTATTTTAAGATCATTAGGATCACTTTTTTTTAAACCTTGTTTTAGATCGTATCTTATATAAAAATAAATAAATAAAAATATGTAAATTCATCATATTTTAAGCTCTGACACATTGATATTCAATTATATATATATATATATATATATATATATATATATATATATATATATATATATATATATATATATATATATACATAACATGTGTATCATATGCATAAGATTTGGAAAAATGTTTTTTTTAACTTATCTTATATAAACAAATAACTAAAAATATATAAATTCATCATTTTTTAAGTCTATCCATACTGGTATTCGATATTCTTACATACCATTATGCACATCATTAGAAAAATATATTTTTTTAATTTTTTTCTCAACTAATCACCTTCTTTAGCAAGGTCTTAACTTATTAAAATGTTTTTGATCCGTACATTAATGTGCACATATACATATTTGCATATATGTATATTTTAATATGTGTATATTTGCGTATGGTGCACAATTTACTTAAATTTTTTTCAAATATTAATATAGAAAGATGTTAAAAAAATATTGAATTTAAATATTTTTAATTATTTTTTTATGATACGAGATAAACTCAAAAACAATGTGTAAAAAATTATGCACATTTGAGTTTGTGCATATATGCATATTTTTCAAATTTTTATAGATAGTTTTTTAAAACATCTTAATTTGCTAAGACGTTACTATAGAAGGTAATTCGTTGAAAAAAAAAATTTAATGTTTTTTTTTCAATAGAAATGTGCATATGGTGCATACTTTTCATACAAAAAATTATTTTATTTTTCAAATATTAATATGGAAAGAGGATGAAAAATAATGAATTAACATATCTTTAGATATTCTCTAGGATATAAAACTTTAAAATGATGGTTGAAAAAATTATCCTCTCTCTCTCTCTCTCTCTCTCTCTCTCTCTCTCTCTCTCTCTCTCTCTCAATATATATATATATATATATATATATATATATATATATATATATATATATATATATACCAAAAAGTATTAGGAATCATAAGAACAACTTCTAATTAATTTTTAATTAAGAGTATATTTGTCATTTTTCAAATACATATTTATAAATATTAAAAATGACAGTTTTGTCTAACAATTACTAGAAAAAAATGACATTAATTAAAATTAATTGTGACATTTATAATCACTAACCAAAACTACAAAAATCAAAAAACTATTTTAGACCTACCATCGCTCATCGCCCTCCGGCGCCTTACTACGAGAGTTGGCGTTCCTCCCTTACTCTCTGGCCGCTTACCGGTCGCCGGAGAAGAAGCAACTTTGATGCGAGAGACTGAGGAGTTTCATTTTGGCTTACTAGTGTTTTTTTGTTAATGAGGTAGCAAATAAACGACTTGGATTCTGGAAAGAGATAAAGGTAATATTATACTATTTCTTTTTAATTTTTTTAGTTTTACTATGAATCGTATAACCTAGATAATGTTATACTATTTCTTTTTAAATTTGTGTATTAAAATTGTGATTTATTGTATTAAGCTATGAATTTTGTAAATTAAGTTGTGATATTTGCGTTTTAAATTGTAACTGAATGCATTAAACTGTGGATTTTATGTTTAAATAGTAAACAGACTATATTAAGTTGTGAACTGTATATATTAAACTATTAATTTATTATATTATGTTGTGAATTTTGTATATTAGACTGTGAAATGAATATATTAAACTATGAATTGACTGTATTAAACTGTATATTTTTTATGAATTTTGTGTTTATATCTTAAATATGATATAAATAAAGCATTTATATGTAGATACGATTTTCTATAATTTTGAGTAAAGTGTGTAAAGTTTAAATTGTGAATATTGTGTAAATTAAACTTTGAAAGAAACACTATCCTCCATATTTAAAGGTGTATGTGAATGTATAATTTTTGTGTATTAAACAGTGAATTTGTTATATTAAGTTGTGAATTTCATGTACTAAACTGTGAAATGGATGTATTAAGTTTAACAAAACTGCAAATTTGGTCCTCATAGTTAGCAGAAAACTGCAGATGGAATTTCTTAAAAGACATGTTCAAATTTTCTTAAAAGACAACCTGTCTGACATTTTTTTACAAGATGGTGCTATTTGATGTTAGTTACTCTCTAGGCATGTGCAAATGTTCTTAAAAGAGAACCCATTATGGTGCTATTTGATTCTGAGTTCAGTTACTTACACCCAAAATCTATGATTTCATTATGTGTGTGTGTGTCTGAGTTTGATGCGAAGACATGCCAAACAAAGAGTCGTCGTTATGATTATCAAGCTTACCGGGAGGGGGGGGGGGGGGGGTTACTGAATGTAGGGGTTGTCTTTTTTTTTGAAAATATTAAAATATATTTTAAAAAGTGTAAAAAGAAAATAGGAAGCGCATAATAGTCCTTTCAAGTTATTTTAATTTTATCAGGGACCAAAACCACAAAAAAGATTCAATTTTGGACTAATGGTGCAAGTCAGAAACTTTTTGGACTTCATCCATATTTTTTGGCAAACCACAGGACCAAATTTGCAGTTTAGTATTAATAGAATTTTGGCATATGGACATTTTCGTTTATAGAATGTATTTTTCTTATGCTTCTTATTAAGAAACATGTATATCTTCCAATATGATACAGATTTGAAATTTAAAAGTTATAACGTAGCCCAATAATCTATGTATCATCTTAAATCCTTAGATCTGCCCTTCATAGAAACAAATAACTCATACTGATTCACAAAGGTCAAGATGTTCGCTCTTTGGTTAATGGAAACAAATGTGTTTATGGCTAGTAATTAAATGAATTTAGATTCTTGAATTGAAGTTACTTTGCAACGATTGTATTCAATAAAAAAGCAAACTAATCAATTAACTTTCAAAGCAAGAAAATATTTCCTTCAAAAAAAACTCATTTGTTTGCATATTAGAACACAAATATAAAGGAACCTAACTGAAAAATGATGATGCATGGCATGAGATTGTGACGAAGTTGAAAAGATGTTGATGATAGAGTGTCCACTGATCCGGATGAAAAGATTCAGAACAATGCTTGTGATGACATTAAGTGTTTTGAAATAAAACAAATTGAAAAAAAAAAAAAAAAATGAGGATATTAGAGAAGGAACTGTCTTTCACGCTATGGTTAATGGTTATATTAAATTCAAGAAAAGGACAAGAACAGAAGTCACATGGTGTGTCAACAAAGGCTGTAGTACATTGTGTGTAAAAGAAGAGGACAAATCACGTGGGTCTGTAAAAAAAGGGAAAAAGTAACGTACTTTGAAAGAAAAGACAAAGTTGTAAACATAAATGTGTTTTGAAAAGTGATAACATGGAACCAAAACAAAGGCTTAAAGATTGTAGATTTTCATAAAGTTAAAAAATGTTAAAGTCCAGATTACGGGGGAGTGTTTGTTGAAAGGGTAATCTGGTTGTAAACAGATGTAAAACGTGTTCTTCATGATATAATAAAAGATCTAGTTTAGAGTACAAGTACCTCTTCTTCCTCCTTCATATATGTGTGAAGAAACTTTTCTCTTTTCTCGTTTTATATGTAGTATTTCTGCACATCTGTGTTGTTTTCTGGTTTGCTTCCAACAAATCATAGAAAACCAGATCAGAATCCATAACAATTATAAAACCCCCAAAAAGGTAAACAATTGAAGGATCTCAAGAACAAATTATCAAACAAAACACATTAAATGCATGGACTGTAATTTTACCTCAGGGTCAGGGGGTTCTTCTTTGTCAAGATCAGACGCCATGAGTGTTCCACCCAGTAATATTTCTGAATCTCACGTTTTCTCCTGCATATTATCCACTTAATTAACAAATCCAATTCGAGAAACGTGACTAAAGGAAGGAAATTGTGTAAAAGACGGATAATAATGAGTCATTACCATTAACAACAGCAGCTATTGAAGGTTTTCGGGAAATGAGGATTAAGAAATAGACGGAAAAAGAAGTAGAAAATAGAAGAAAGAAAGAGAAGGGTGCGAGAAAATCAGAGTTTCGGTTCAAGGACTAAGAGCCCTCAATTGCGAGGCGAGCTGTTAAGAATGATCGTGATCTACTGTTGAATGATGTTTCCTTTCTGCTCAATAGAAGTGGGGTCTGTCTATGCAAAATGGAAAGGAAGGGATTGATGATCTTGTTGTGATTTTGCTTCGTGGGTATTGTGGGTATTTATGGGCAGAAATGAAGTGAAGATCGCCATGTGAGGTCACTGATCCCTTTTGCTTTTGGGTACTGATACACTGAAAATAAAGGACACCTACTTCTTTTAACCAATAAAACCTAAAAAAATAATACGTGTTTTTTTTAGTCATTCATATAAAATACAAAATTATATTCTAATAATTTTATTCTTTATTTTATTTAATAAATTAATTCATAATTACTTACGATCGATAATATCTTAATTTCTTTTACATTTATTTTTTATATTTATATAAAGTTTTTAATATACCGACCGTGGTTTTCATGGGTGATAACCTCATCATAAATATGTCAAACTCGTTATATTTGAGAATTATAAATTTTATTTCAATTTATTAAATTATAGATATTTTTAAAAAATAACTATTATACCTCTTTTATTTTTTTTCTTTTTTTTTTCTCATCGAATACACCATCAATTTTCTTCTTTTAACATTTCTACCCCTCATTTTAATACTTATTTTTTTATATGGTATTTTTTACACCACCGAATCTATTTTTTTAAGAGATGATATAAAACACATTAATTTAATAAAACAATTAATTTTAAAAAAAAAAAAAAAATGTTATAAGCACATTAATTAAACAAATCTATTACAAATCAACCACTTAAAAAAAAAAATTTCAAAATAATGGATATCAAATCATAATAAAATGTTACCCAATAAAAATATTCAGATTAATATATATCAAATATTCTAATTACTACTTCTATTGTATATTTACTTGAAAAAGTTGGTTATGTATTTAATTTGGAAGTGGCATGTTATCAAACTTTATCATGTGTTCTTCCTTTTATCTGTGGTCACAATTTATCTCAATAGGAACCGCTATAAATCTCGAACAGATACTACATACCCTTTTAGGCATAATAAAAATTCTGTACACTCTTTAGTAATTCATCATATGATTCAAATTTGAAGTTAGATAAATAGAGCTATTGATTTTGTATCATAGAATTTGATTAATAATTCTTGTTGAGTTAATTTTAACACAATCAAACATCACATTAAGGAACAAGACACAAAAGTTTAATAGACTCAGAATCAATAAGTAGTTAACATGTGGTTTTAAAATAATTACAAATTTTGGAATTTTTTTTTGAACCGGAACTAGTTACACCGAACGAAACCGCATTTTAAAAATAATAAATTGTCAATCATGCAAAACTAATCACACAACCATGAATGTATCATCCCAAGTACATCAAATCTTCGACTAAAGAAATTTGTCCCAAGTGCATCTACATTTGTTTACAGAACTTATAAAAGTTCACCATAAATATGGATTTATAACTTCTAATTTAATTGATAATTATTCCTAAATATGAATGTCCTAATTTTCTAAATTACATGTTCTAGGTGCTCTTTCTATAAGAAGCAACATGGCTTTCCATAATACTCAAGTGAACATTAAATTACTAATGTGTCGTATGCATGTACATGAAGTTACTAAAAACTATGAAGAAACTTAAAATTGACATTTGTTGGTTTAATTGATCCGAGACAATCAGTTAAAAGTTTACTAAAGATATAATCGTAAATCGTAATTTGTTATTGAGGTATAGCATAATAAAAAACAATATATCACGCATATTTTAATAGAATCAATATCAAACCTCAAATTTAGAGTTACTGTTTGAAAGTGGGATATGAAGAAGAAGAAGTCGTTAAAGCAACAACACCAGAGGAAACCGGCTAAAGAAGTGTTATCGACCAAAAAAACATTGTCGAAGGAGGAAGAAGCATTTCCCGCTAAAGAAGCAGCACCATGGGATGTGGGTCATGCATGTTTGGAGTATGCAATCATGGGGTTTTCGTTTCTTAATGGGAAATTATCCGTACATAATCTTTTTTAGCCATACAAAAAAATTATGTTTCATACAGTTGTACAATACAATCATCTAAAATATTATGTAACGACCCAAAAATTCGAGACTAAAAATTTCTTTTATTAAACATTACTTAAACATAATTATCAATCGATATCATAACCAGAGTATTAATTTCCAAAACACATGTTCATTATCAGATTAAAACATTCACAGACTGTCTAATATATGGTGTGTGTCATGCGATCACCCCAAGCTCTTCCCTCCACTACCGGAAGTATCTGAAACCAAAACTGAAAACCGTAAGCACGAAGCTTAGTGAGTTCCTCACCCTACCACATACCATGCATAACCACATACTGCACATATTGGGCCACGCCCGCTATTTTGGACCTAGCCCTGTCGAAAATACCCGATACCCGAATTACCCGTTCGATTTTTTCAGGTATCGGGTAAATTTTTCCGGGTAATCGAGTTACCCGATTTATTTTCGGGTCGGGTAAATTTTTTGGGTTTCGGGTATACCCGAATTACCCAAATTATTTTAAAAATTCCTTTTTTTTGTAGAGCTTGTACTATATAGCAGGTATTTGATCATGCTTAAACTAACTATCATTATTGTAAAACATAAATATATTTATTATGACAATACGACACTAACAATATTAAAAGCAATTTTTATATATCATCACGTTCTTTAAAACTTAACTGTTTTCTATATTATAGTTTTTATTGCAACTAACAAACTCATTATCCTGACAAAACTTCAGAACATGGCAAAACTTATGGCTACATTTATCTTAAATATTTTAAACTTTTAAATTAAGATCTTTAGGTGTTTGTTTTTTTAACATCTTATTAGATTAGATTAAGTTGTTAAAAAATTACTTGATATCTCATGTATTATTGACTATAAAATCTCAATGTTCAAAGCTTGAGTAACTTCGTTTATGTCTCGTTTGTTTATATAAACAAGACTAATAAAGCACGACGTATTTATTTCATTAAATTTATTTTCAGGTGAAATTCAAAAAAAGAATTATATATATCGGGTAATACCCGAATTACCCAAACCCGACCCGATACCCGAATTACCCGAATTTAGTTTGGGTAGGGTAACGGGTAATTTTTCTAACATGAAAAACCCGAATTACCCGAAAACCTGAAAAAATTACCCGTTCAACACCCCTACCTGGCTTCGAGCCCCGCTAGGATACAGATCTTTCTAACTTAGGTCACGCCTGTCACTGGGCCCCGCCCGCTAACATATAATAGCACATAAGCATATAAGAACACATAAGTTAACATATACTCACAAATCCTATCCTGAGGCCTCGCCTATCTTGGGCCTCGCCCTTGTCCTGCTACTGATGAGTCATGGAACCCCGTCCACGCCCTTACTGATAGTGAGATACGAGCCTAGCCCACACTCACTCTTTCCTTAACTTGGGCCTCGCCCCTGTTCTGCTGCTAATGAGATGTGGAACACCATCCACACTCTACTATCCGTGAGATACGAGATCTCACCCACACTCACCTCCCTACCAGGCACATACATGTATCACACAGACAACAAGTATAAACTAAAATATAAACCATTCCTTGGGCACCCGCCCGCTATCATTGGACCTCGTCCTAAATATTATACTAGCATACTGAGCCTAGGGCTAACCCCCGGGTCTTCCTACTTGTATCTATATGGGCCGGTATTGTGGCCTTAGACCCATTCACACAAAGGTAAACTCACCTTGCAAGCTGCAGACTGAAAAGATGAGATCACACTGCTCCAACCTCCGACACGAACTCCACCCCTGATAATACCAAAAGACTGAACCTAATAAATACCAATAATTACCAAAATGCCCTTGGAAGTCAATTGATCAACTCTTGGTCAAAGTCAAAGTCCTCAGACGAAGTCAAACTTCCTGACTGACCCTACTCGCCGAGTCAGCCCGCTGACTCGCTGAGTCCCTCAACTCTGAAAAATCCCATCTCAACTCACTGAGTCGTCCCTTGACTCACCGATTCTCAGCTTAACTAGAAAAGGCTAGGACCTCAAGACCAGACTCGCCGAGTCCAAGAACAGATTCGCCGAGTCCAAGGCTATCTTCAACCAACTCGCCGAGTTGTTCTTCCAACTCGCCAAGTTCCTGCCCAAATTCATCCAACTCGCCGAGTCCACCCATGTGACTCGCTGAGTTGCACCAGTTCTTAATCCATACAGTGGCTTTTCGAGCCATGCAGGGGCTCCAACTCATAGATCCCTACTCCCAAAGCTCAATCCTCACGTAAAGTTGCAAACTTTACGTATAACTAAAGAGATCAAGGCTCAAAACACTCTAGGGCTAGGTTTAGGGACAAAAGGGCTTCACCAACTACTCATCTTCTGATGCTTTATGATGTATTGGACCATCCCAACACTAGATCTGAAGTGGAAACGACATATCTAGGTCCCAAACTCAAATTGGGTCTCAAACAACCACAAAACCCCCAAATCTCATAACAAAAGTAGATCTAGATGCAAAGGAGGGAAGATAGCAGCTTATTACCTCCAAGATGAACACCAACTGAAGTGGATCCCGGATCTTTACCTCCCCTTTGAAGCAACCTTCTTGATCTTCAAGTTCCTTTCCAAAGTTTCCTTCCTCCAAAGCTATTTCTCTCAAATGATGGAAGCTCACACGAAATCTATGGTTTACAGGTTCTCTAGGATGATAAGGAGGCTGAGGGAGGGACATAACACCCATTATATAGGATACAACTCCCGGGATTAGGGTTTTCCTTGTTCGGACCAGACTCGCCGAGTCCCCATAGCCGACTCGCCGAGTCGGTCACTAATTCTTGAACCTGGATCCCGCTCGGACTCGCCGAGTTTCGCCCTGGACTCGGTGAGTTGACCCCTTTGACTTAAGGTTTTCTTTCCTTCTTGGCCTTCCAGACTTTAGGTGTTACACATTAATTGTTGTGTATGGCTAAAAAGTGTTATACAAATCACCACCTATTCGTAATCAAATACCTAGAAATTAAATGGAAGGTATATTTGTCCATAAGTGAAGTGGATAAATCATCACACATCCTTTTTTGGACCACTGTCCTAATTATACATATTTTTGCAAACTTCTAATAGATTTTTGTCGGAATCGGAAGTTGTTTGGATTTAGGTTATACGAAAATGATTGAGTTTTTAAAGTATAACTAGCACAGTCGGCATCAATACATTTTGTAAATTAAATTTTGATGATTATATTGATAGAAGTTAGATGTCATTTCATATGTTGGCAGGTAAATATACAATGTCGATGCAACAGTATGTTTATAGGTTAACATGAGAGTTTAGAAAACTTAAGGGGATGAAATCGACACTTTATAAAGTTTAAAGGTGAGGATGTCAAATTGACATTTGATAGAGTTGAGGGGACAATTAGATAAAAATAAGTAAGTACGATTTTTTTTAAGTTAACGAAAGAATGTTCAAATAATAATAAAAGCTATAAGATGTTATTAAGAAAAAAAATCAGATTTTACAAAAGTTTAGAAATTTGAGGGGTGAAAGTGACATATTACAAATATAAACGTGGTAGGGACCAAAAAATAATAATAAAAAAAGGACAGCTGATAAAATTGCCAAGTAAAGATTAGGCCTAAAAAAGACGGGCTGAAATTGCCAAGTAAAAATAGGATTAAAAAAGGGAAAATAGGGGGGACCTACCAAGCAACGTCGCTACCGAAATTGCTTATTAATATAAATATATTTTTGATATTGCTCGGATCTTTTTGCTTTTAAACAGGTCAGAATGGAGGGCACCACAAACCGCGATAGGTGACATGTCACCTGGTGGTGCGGTGAACACAACACCCTTTAGTTGAGGGACATACAATAAGGCCACCGCACAAGATGAGCCCACCACACCTTTTTTGTTGTCGTTGTGCGTGTGATTGTTTTAAAATGACTATTTTTGTAAAGTTTTTTAAATTAACCACAACAAATACCATATTCTATATCACACAATTCACACCACCACAATACATTCAATTCTATACAAAAACTTAAACTTTTGTGTTTCAGAAATAAATCCAAACAACACTCCCTCCAATCTCACCCCAAGATTTGATTGAAACAAATCACATACAAATGTTCGTCCTTTGGATTCATCAATTTACTGACTCTATGATTTCGCCCTGACCCCACCCGTAACACTTTCATTATCAACAAATTCCACAACAATATGAAATCATGCAACCCATTAGCCCAACTATATTCCAAAAAAAAATCCCATCTCTTCGAATACATTCAGGGAAGCTAAACCACATTTCACATTGTAAAGCTATTTCACATCGTTATAGATCGTGGCGAATGCCGTACAAAAGACCAATGCAATAGCAAGTTTCACGAAATGAACAATACGTCAAGTGAAGCATATCTCATTGTTGTGAATTGTTTTTCCAAAAGTTCAGAAAACACCAAATCAAGTTTTTTATTAAAGAATGTGTGATACTCCTAATTTGACTTCAATTGTTAAGACTAATAATGATAATTCTTGTGATAATTATTTTTGGTATGCACCAATTGATAATGATGATGAAACCAAAGGTCTTTTTGAGAAGACATCTTGGAAAGTAAAAGGAAAATACATTTTGGAACCTTTGAATGATGTGATGATTTTACATAAGGTTGTTGAGATAAATGAAACTCAAAATGTGAAATGTGTTTCAAATGATGATTGGTTGATTGAAAAAACTAAAATAAATGATCAACCAAATCATTTTGTCAATAAAAAGAAAGACAGAAAAAAAATGCAATGATTGCTAGATATAAAAAGAATTTAAAGGAAAGACAAAAAAATTTGGAGACAAAAAGAGTCAATGTCAAATTCTGTTAAAAATCAGAAAGATGTTTGTTCTACGTCTCATGTGAAAAATCAAAAGTCTGTTAATTCATCGAGGTCTTTTAATCAAAAATATTATTCACATTCACATTTGATTCAAATTCTTTTTTGAAAAAAAAATGAGAAATCAAACAAAAATGTTAATAAATCAAAGTCTTTTCAAAGAAAACTAAAATAAAACAAGTTTTTGTTCAAAAGAAATTTGTTTCAAATCAAGATGTTATTTTAAAGGAAATTGAAATGAAACAAAAGAAAGAGGAAAAGGAAAAGGAATATTTGAAAAACATGATTCCAAAAGCAAAAGAATTTATTTAAAAAAAAATCCATTAATTGAAATAGATTTGTGTGATAAAAAGATTTCGGTTTTTAAAAAGGAAAAAATTGTGAATAATGTTTTGATTACGAAATCAATTTGGAATCCAAAATCTCACATGGGCCCAAGCTGGTTTGGGTTCCTAAATAGGTGGGATTTCACATGTGGTGGGTAACGATCAATATGATTCAGAATGATATATCGATAACGGTTGTTCTCGTCATATGATTAGTTGGAAGTCATAATTAAGAGAATTTCAGAGTCTGAAGGATGCAGGAAGACTGAAGTTTGAAAACAATACGAGTGGAAAAATCAAAGGATATGACATGATAACCAATGGAAAATTCATAATTCTGAATGTAGCATATGTTGAAGGATTACAACATAATTTGATAAGTGTTTCTCAAGTTGTTGGAGGTATTAGCTTAAAAGTTAAAATTGATGAGGAAGGATCTGAAATTGTTCATAAGGAATCAGATAAAGTTGTTCTGAAATTAAAGAGGAAATGTGAGATGTATCCTCTCAACATGTAGCCCATTGAAGGAAAACCTTATATTTTTTTACTTATGAAAGCATCTTTAGAGGATAGTTGGTTATAGTATATAAGTCTTTTGCATCTTTTTTTTAAATGCATCAACAAGCTTGTTCTTGGAGATCTTGTGCGAATACTTCCTTTACTCAAATTTGAGAAAGATCATTTGTGTGTTGCCTACACAATGAGAAAGCGAAGTAGAAAGATTCATACTTCAATAATGAATAACAAGATATTCGAACCACTTGAATTATTGTATACTGATATTTGTGATCCATCTTTAATTGAAAGCATCATAGGTAATAAGTATATACTTGTTATTTTTTGATGATTTTTCACGATTCACTTGGTGTTCTTTCGTAAAAAAAAGTCAGAAACTTTGCAAAAGTTGATAGATTTTGTGAAGCAAATTGAGTTGCAGTTGCGAAATCTTGTTCGAAAGATTAGAAGTGACAATGGAATTGAGTTCAAAAACTAAGTGTTTGAATATTTCTTGATAAATAAAGGAATTGGTCACAATTTTCATCGCCTTACACTCCACAACAAAATGGTGTATTTGAAAGACGAAATTGTAGAGTATTGTATGTTATGAAGATATTATATCGAAGTCTTATAGTCTTATTGATGGATTTTGAGCGTAACATCATTCATATGGTGTACATGCAACCCTAATTTCTTTGATCTAGGTTTTTCTAATTTGAACATACAACATTGAATACCAAAGCATAAACCCTAAAACTAGCATACAAAATCCGGAAAATCACATATGATTAGGGTTTAGATCTTACCTCTATTGTTATGTAGTAATAACATGATTAATCGTTCTTGATCTTGACTTCTGAAAGCCCAGTTCCCCAAGTGTTGCACCTCTAATGGAGTCACAAACACTCAATGCAAACAGCATAACTTGGGAGAGAAGAAGAATTCGTCTAAGGAAACTCTAAGAAGCATAGGCCGTATTCCACATGCTGAAGGGTCCTTATATAGTTGTGTGGGCTGCTAGGGTTTCCGGTGGAAACCCTAATTCTTTGTTTAGGCCTTAAGCAATCCATAGAACCCTTCTAGAAGGCGCCTAAGACGAAATCCTTATGGGCTTCCCATATATTTCATCCAACCCCTTCTATTAGGAGTCTATAGCCCAACTTGAAACTATCTGATAATTACAATATTAGTCCCCTTTATTTAATCAGTCTCTTTTGACCATCAAATTAATTCCAAACTAATTTTTGATCAATACTAATTAAATAATATGATTTCCAAATAATGTATTAATCTTGTATATATTAATAAAACCATTTTAAGTATTAATTTATTATTCATATAATAAATTCTACTCTCTCTCCTATTGTCATCTTATCAAGTTGCATGAGTGAACGCAACCCAAAATGACCATGCTCATAATCGGGTCAAGTTCATACCAAAATAGTTATGGGCTTAGACACCTAATCCAACAGTCTCCCACTTGGATATGTCTAATAACTATTTTTCAAGTACGAATTCAGAACCTAATTAGCCATCGTAGCTTTCAAAAGTTGTTGTCGAACTCTAATCTTATCAGCAACGTGTCCTTTAGATAAGGGATCATATATTCCTCCATTCTGTATATCGTATGAATTGAGACATGGATTATAATCATTCTCTTTGTTCATGTGTTGTTTCCCGATTTCTGATTTATGACGACTGACTAATTGAACAAATCAAATCAGTCCTGGCTTGGCCAAGCGCTTAGGGTGTCATCACTAAATCATCGAGGGGCCCAAAAATATCGCTTTTATCCCTCTTAGGGTAAAAGGAATGGATAAACTTCGACTCAAAGGCTCGCTTGTACTTACTCATCAAATCACACACAATAATATCTTTTATAACACCAAGTTACTGGTGCGTTTACATATGTCAATGTGCAACCGACTTAGAAACGACAACTTACATGTCTCTGTTTCAAGAATATGCGATATTATCGTCTCACTAATCACCCGTGATAAAATCCATGAAGTGGTTCAAGTGAGCGTGGGTTTAATCCAATACTCAAATCTTATTTCAGGAGCACTCATGAGCACTGCAATAGACTTTTGCTATGTCTAAAACGCTTTGGACAATCTACAGTCAGATTCATGACAGTCTTACCTCATTACCTACTTCCAAAGTATGATTGAATGTAGATGTTTGAATAACCTAGTTATTTTGGAAGTCAAAACATGCGAACTGAAACACAAGAATAATCGAATCCAATATGGTCTCAAACTTTTGAGTATAAATAAAACACCTTTTATTTAATCACCATATCGATTACACATTATTCATTGTATAATGTTTCGGATAATCAACTTAACACTTGAATTGAAACAATAGTCATCCCATGCTCCAAGCATGCACAGTATGTTTATCTATGATCCTTACTTTATGAAATATATCAATTGAACACATTTCGAATGATGCCCATTTCACAATTCCCAATCCTTGTCACAAGTGTAAGAACATCAAATTCTTGCCACAATCAGAATATGTTAGATTCTAATATTTTATGCAGTAATACTTTTGTAATGTCATAGCACCAAAGTCACAAAGACTTTGCCAATGATATTATAAAGTACTCTATGAAGTCTCACATTCAAAGTATATTCCTTTGAACATCCTTCTTACATAAAAGTTTCTAATATACATAGATTCTTAATATCCAACTCCCATTATGGAAACATTTCCATGTTTGCCATATGACAACTCATTGTAAATAGAATCATATCTATTTATAATTATGTCAATATGGTCCATCCATTACTATACTACCAACTGCCCACAAGTGACCTATCCTTGGCGAACCTTAGATTGTCCTTGACAATTGTTTAACTACTTTAGTAATATCCGGTTCGGGTCCTTTTCCCTGTTAATGCCCTAGGCATTTGGAAAAGACAGAATTGTAACATCCAAAAATTTTCAACCAATTTAAACTTTTCAAAAACAACCCATATTCATTAATTCATTACAAAACGGGTTTCAATTCATTTATTATCAGAGTATTTCCCAAAGACACATCATAAATACATAAAACATGAGGAGCGGTACGGTCACGCCTTTGCCTTGCCACAGTCTCCTGAAGTACCTGAAACATTAAACCACAACTGTAATCCCAAAAGCTTAGTGAGTTACCCCCAAAATACCAACCACATATACCATACAAATAACATATCATATCACAAATTGAACAACCATGCACTACAGGTCTACTATGTGACTGGTCCGTTACACCGGGCCTTCAGTCCACCTGGTCCACCCTCCGAGTCTAGCAGCATACATCGAGTCTGTAGTGTGGTCGGTCCGCCCGCACCGGGACTTCAACCCACCTGGTCCACTCTCTGAGTCTACAGTATGATTGGTCCACCCGCGTTGGGCCTTCAGTCGGCATGGTCCACTCTCCGAGCCTCGGCACGTCTGGTCCGCCCTCGTGAGGCCTATAGCCTATCCGGACCGCTTGTTGGGCCTTCAGGATATCCGGTTTGCCCTGGGTATGTTGGCCTACAGCACAAAGCAGGACCCGCCTCAACCCAACCCCTGTCTAACAACCATGTGCACATAAACATATAATCATATAGAAATTCACCACTAGTCAACCGATCTAACAGATCACATATCATAAAAACATCCTAACCAGGATACCGACCTAACCGGTCACTAACATAGCATCATCCTATATACCAGGATACCGACCTTAACCAGGTCTCTAACATATACCATCCTAACTACCAGGATGCAAACATATAGCAAAACAATAACATAACAACTACCCGGATTCACATCCGATAAAGGGCCGACCTTGGTGCCTTAGACCCTGTCGATATAGTGAGGATAACTCACCTCGCAACTGCTGACTGAAGAGATAAGATCAGGCTGCTCCAACCTCTGACACGAACTCCACCACTGATCAATACCAAATGACTGAACTCAATAAATACCAATAATTATCAAAATACCCCTGGAAGTCAACTGGTCAACTCTTGGTCAAAGTCAAAGTCTTCAGTCAAAGTCCACCTTTCTGTGTGACTTTTTATGCCATGTTGGGGCTCACCTCGCAACTCTTGTTCTTCCAACTCGTCGCGTTCCTGCCTATCTTCATCCAACTCGCCGAGTCCACCCATGCGACTCGCCGAGTATCTCCAGCTTTTAACCCATGCAGTGGCTTTTTATGCCATGTTGGGGCTCCAATCCATAGATCTACCCTTCTACAAGCTATTCCTCACGTAAAGTTGCAAACTTTACGTGATATCAAGAAGATATAAACTCAAAACACACTAGCGCTTGGATTTTAGACAAAAAGGGCTTCACCAATCATCCAAGGACTGAAACTTTATGAACTTAGGACTCAAAAGAGGTTCAGATCTGAAGTTTCAGCTTCAGATCTAGCTTCTATAACAATTCCCTTAACCAAGAAAAACTCTAGCCTCCACATATGAATGATTCTATAAGAAAAGGTCAAGGTAATAGCTTAATACCTCACAAATGTGTCCCAAACTGGAGTGGGTTCTGGATCCACACGAAATCCTTGATGGTTGCCTCTTGCTCTTCAAGTCACCTCCACCAAATTCACTCCTTAAAGCTCCAAACACTCTCCAAGCTCTCACTCATGGCTATTAGGGTTTCTGGGACTCAAAGGGAATGTAAAGAGGCTGAAGAGAGGGTATTATGTTCTTTATATGTAGCACAAACTCTGGATTAGGGTTTTTCTCATTCCAGCACCAACTCGCCGAGTCCATCCTCTGACTCGTCGAGTTGGTCACTTAACGTGTGACCAGAATCGCGACTCGACTCGTTGAGTCTATCCATCGACTCGCCGAGTCGGCCTTCCTTATTTACACTAAGAACCCTAAACCTGCAATTCTGAACTCGAGGTGTTACAATTCTCCCCCACTTAAATTAGGCTTCGTCCTCGAAGCCTGTTGCAGCACACAATTTCCGATGATACTCCCACAATGCACCTCCTGATATCAACCGACCCAGGTTCCTCCGATTGATGCTATCGAACCACTATAAAGTCCAACTCCTCTCTCCTAGAGTTACGACAACCGATTCAAGCTGGCCACCAACTTCTTTCCCCGATAACAACCTTCATTAACCAATGATCACCCGATGATACTTTCATCACCCCAGATCACAACAAATCAATTGCCCCTTACAAAGCTAGACATCACCCTGGACCACTGAGTCCCGACCCAATACCAAGCTGCTACCCTCTTACTCAACTGGAATATCCTTTATCAAATTCACTTCTGGGACTTATCCCGCTTTCTTTTTCGAATCCAACTTGTTTCTTCCCGAGCTGACAGGATGCCACATCCTTCAGCTCCTGAGAAACTCTCATGAGCTCTCTCTTGCAATCACGTATGCATGCTGATTCTGCTCTAACATCCTCGGGGTGGAAAACCCGACACACTGACGATACCTCCAGACATCCCTGGAATGAATTACTACTACATACATCACCTCCTGATCACACCAATACAAAAAATCCAAGGCTCCCTCCTTTCATCCCTTCCGAACTCCTCTTGTTCTACACTACTGGAAATCATTCCGCAACCTCAACAGACTCCCAACCCGGATGTGTTTCCATACCACTGGAACCATCCCAGTACTTGCTACCAATAGTTGAAGCATTGACGATAATCCACTTACTATACTTCCTCCTCTTTTGGAGTACTCATGCTCCTTCCGGAGATACATGCCCTTCCCTTTTCGAGAAATCCACTCAACAACCCTTACCGCACCTGCACGTGCCAATGAGCTACACTTCACTCTACCTTATCCATGTAGAGAAACTGCTATTCTTGAACTTCCATATACTCTGAGTTTGCTCGCAGGGACTATCGGGTCCATGCACCGCTTTCCACTAACATGATCAATGCTTGGGGCCAGACCATATCAATTATTACCCCCTGGTGACACTTTTTTTCCTCATTCTACTCGTACCGATCCGCTAACACATGCAGAGTCTTCAGCATGATTGGACCGCCTTACCAGGCCTTCAACCTATCTGGACCACTTTTGGAACCTTCAGCATATCTGGACCGCCCTCCTAGGCCTTCAGCCTGTTTGGACCGTTCCCAGAGCCTTCGGTTTGACTGGTACACCTTCTGGCCTTCAGTCTGTTCGGACCGCTCAAAACTATCTTACGTCACCCTGAACCATTCTTTCCGGGAATCTCTCCCGTACATATTGTTCTAGCCCTCTTGGGGTTCCGAACTCTAACTCCATTCCATATCCTCAAATCTCGGCCTAACCTTAGGCCCAACCTTGGTCTGTATCCTGCCCCAACCGTCTGCCACCTACTCATACCATCCCACGCTCTTAGCTGACTGAAATGTTGCTGAAACCCGCACAGCTAATTGACCTCTCATGTTGTCGATCCTCTTGAGAATTTTCCAATTATCCCCACTTAGAGCACTGACTACAAACCACCGGTGACTGAACCGGCATAATCAATCATTCCTACTCAACATACTCCTCTTACCCATGAACTGATCCTGAAACAAGCACTTCCACAAAATCACGTTCCAACCGCACATATCTCATACTCTAAGGGAGTTCGACCCTCAACTGAGTACTCCTCAAACTACAAATGCTATACGCGACAAGCACACCAAAAAGCCTAATTCCCCACCAACAATTCCATGGATGATAACCAACTAAGACTCCCAATACCAAAACCCTCGATCATATGATAAACATGACGAAAAGATGAACGAATACTATACCATGAATCATGCGAATGAGACTAGCATGTATAAAATACTCCATAACAACCATAAGATAAGAAGATATCAAGAAGGAAACATACCTGCAGTTGAATCCAGCTTTGCCCTGACCTCCTCTGCTATAAGCTGAAAAGCACGTTCCTGAGCCCTCGGGGGCTCTGCTCTACCCTGACCTCCACCTGTAATCCTCAAAGTGGCCGGTGTTGGAGCCTGCACTGGTCCGACAGTAAGCTGCGGACAGTTGGCCCTCGTGTGACCAACCTGATGACACTGATAACAAATCCTCATATCCTGAACTGAGGCTGGTTGATGACAATCTATCGCATAATGCCCCTGTCTTCCGTACTTGCGGCACGCACCACCGGACCTACAAACTCCGGTGTGACCCTTCATGTACTTCCCACAAGTGCGGCAGCTCTGATCTCCCATCCTTGAATCAACGGTCTTGGAGCGTTTCGGTGCCGACTGCGACTACACTGGGGCCTGCCTCTGCTCTCACAACTGCAACTCAATCTCCAACTCACGCCGCCGAGCGGCCTCCTACAACTCTAACAAGATATCACATCTCTGCGTGGACACAAACTGCCTGATGTCCCTCTTGATCATACTCAGGTATCGGGACATCTAAGCCTGCTCCGAAGCAAACTCAGGGCAAAACATCACCCTCTCAGTAAACATCCTGGTGATCTCCGTCACTGACTCTGTATCCTGCTTCAGCTCCAGGAACTCCTGAGCCAACCTCTCTCTCTCTCAACCCTTGGAACATAACGAGTGTTGAACATCTCCCAAAACTGATCCCATGAAACCGCAGCACGTTGCGCATCAGATTAAGACCCCGTAGTCAACCTCCACCAATCCTTTGCCCCGAGCCTCAATAGGTTCAGAGCACACCTCACCCTCTGATCAGTAGAGCATGAACATGTGAAGAAACATCCCTCAACATCTGACAACCATCGCATCGTAACAATCGGATCCTGAACCCCATCAAAAGTAGGGGGCTTTGTATTATTGAAGTCCCGATATTGAAAACCTCTACCGGCTCCTCCTCCTGCCACTGCTACAGCCATTGTAGCCACCGCGGCATCCGTCTCTATAAGAGCTGCATAGTGATCATCAAAGTACTCGACCATAGCGGTCTTGATCGACCCAAACAGTTCCGGCAACTCAGCCCAGAACATAGCAGCAACCTCATCATGCAGGATCTCACGAATCCTGGCATCCAACTCGTCCGTACTCATATGGCCAACGATCTCAGGTGGTGCTGACCCCTCCTGACCACCCTCTCCCGCTCCTGATCCCGAACCGGATCCTGCCTCGAAACGTCTCGTAATCGCCATTCAACAATACACCAAGAGATCCTCAGAACCTCTCATAACCACCTAGAATGACTCTCTAATCAACCACCCAGAGGTTGTGACTTCCTTGATACGCGTATGGGTCCTGTGCTTTCACTACTACAGGCCCATACTACCTTCCACACCTACCCATATTTGTCTCAAGTATCATCACAACGCCCCAAACACTAATGAACATAGCAAGCACTCTATCTTCACTCCTAGAGGAACAACAAAACTCTTATAAAAGGAGATCCTAGGCTAGCAGGCATCACAATCAGGCAACTCTATCATGCACTTCCTGAAAATCCCTAGCCTAACACTAGCATGATGTTCTAACATATCACATAAACAAATAACTTGTATGGTAAGTTTTGGGGTAACTTTCTGGCTCCGGTTGATCGTACCCTCTGCATCCTCTTTTACTTATTTTTGAAAACCATTTTTAATTTCTTTTTGAAAATTCTCCTTGATTTGAGATTGGATTCACACGAATGTTCCTCCAATTCACTCAAACCAAGGCTCTGATACCAACTTGTAACATCCAAAAAATTTCAACCAATTTAAACTTTTCAAAAACAACCCATATTCATTAATTCATTACAAAAAGGTTTTCAATTCATTTATTATCAGATTATTTCCCAGAACCACATCATAAATACATAAAACATGAGGAGCGGTACGATCACGCCTTTGCCTTGCCACGGTCTCCTGAAGTACCTGAAACATTAAACCACAACTGTAAGCCCGAAAGCTTAGTGAGTTACCCCTAAAATACCAACCACATATACCATACACATAACATATCATATCATAAACAAAACAGCCATGCACTACGGGTCTACTATGTGATTGGTCCGCCGCACCGGGCCTTCAGTCCACCTGGTCCACCCTCTGAGTCTAGTAGCATACATCGAGTCTGTAGTGTGGTCGGTCCGCCCGCACCGGGCCTTCAACCCACCTGGTCCACTCTCTAAGTCTACAATATGACTGGTCCGCCTGCACCGGGCCTTCAGTCGGCCTAGTCCACTCTCCGAGCCTCGGCAGGTCTGGTCCGCCCTCGTGGGGCCTATAGCCTATCCGGACCGCTCGCTGGGCCTTCGGGATATCTGGTCCGCCCTGGGTATGTTAGCCTACAGCACAAAGCAGGACCCGCCTCAACCCAACCCCAGTCCAACAACTATGTGCACATAAACATATAATCATATAGAAATTCACCACTAGTCAACCGATCTAACAGATCACATATCATAAAAACATCCTAACCAGGATACCGACCTAACCGGTCACTAACATAGCATCATCCTATATACCAGGATACCGACCTTAACCAGGTCTCTAACATATACCATCCTAACTACCAGGATGAAAACATCTAGCAAAGCAACAACATAACAACTACCCGGATTCTCATCCGATAAAGGGCCGACCTTGTTGCCTTAGACCATGTTGATATAGTGAGGATAACTCACCTCGCAACTGCTGATTGAAGAGATAAGATCACGCTGCTCCAACCTCCGACACGAACTCCACCACTGATCAATACCAAATGACTGAACTCAATAAATACCAATAATTATCAAAATACCCTTGGAAGTCAACTGGTCAACTCTTGGTCAAAGTCAAAGTCCTCAGTCAAAGTCCACCTTTTTGTGTAACTCTACTCGCCGAGTCACCCCGTCGACTCGCCGAGTCCCTATACTCGGAAACCCCCAATCCACGACTCAACTCGCCGAGTTCAACAAACTTTGAATTACTTCATGCTCAACTCACCGAGTCATCCTTCGACTCACCGATTCACAACTCAACCAAAAAAGATTAGGACTCCATGACCAGACTCGCCGAGTCCAAGAACAGACTCGCCGAGTTGTTCTTCCAACTCGTCGAGTTCTTTCCTATCTTCATCCAACTCGTTGAGTCCACCCATGCAACTCGCCGAGTATCTCCAGCTCTTAACCCATGCAGTGGCTTTTTAAGCCATGATGGGGCTCCAATCCATAGATCTACCCTTCTACAAGCTATTCCTCACGTAAAGTTGCAAACTTTACGTGATATCAAGAAGATATAAACTCAAAACACACAACTAGCGCTTGGGTTTTAGACAAAAGGGGCTTCACCAATCATCCAAGGACTGAAACTTTATGAACTTAGGTCTCAAAAGAGCTTCAGATCTGAAGTTTCAGCTTCAGATCTAGCTTCTATAACAATTCCCTTAACCAGGGATAACCCTAGCCTCCACATATGAATGATTCTAGAAGAAAAGTTCAAGATAACAGCTTAATACCTCACAAATGTGTCCCAAACTGGAGTGGGTTCTGGATCCACACAAAATCCTTGATGGTTGCGTCTTTCTCTTCAAGTCTCCTCCACCAAATTCACTCCTCAAGCTCCAAACACTCTCCAAGCTCTCACCCATGGCTATTAGGGTTTCTGGGACTCAAAGGGAATGTAAAGAGGCTGAAGGGAGGGTATTATGTTCTTTATATATAGCACAAACTCCGAATTAGGGTTTTTCTCATTCCAGCACCAACTCGCCGAGTCCAGCCTCCGACTTGCCGAGTTGGTCACTTAACGTGTGACCAGAATCGTGACTCGACTCGCCGAGTCTATCCATCGACTCGCCGAGTCGGCCTTCCTTATTTACACTAAGAACCCTGAACTTGCACTTCTGAACTCGGGGTGTTACTAGAATTGTCGAATATTACAGCATATGTAATCGATCCTATATCTGAAGCGTATGGGATACGTTACATAATATCTTACATAAAGACATGATACGTTACATATATAGAATTTTCTTATGATGAACCTTTTCAAGATAACATTCATATATGTCATTTGACTAAATTTTATTAAAATTTCTCGATCTAAGCTTTTAGATTTGAAATGAAGTATAAATTTCTCCCCCTTAATTATAGAAAACCAACTTTTCAACCTCTACGACGTTGCAAATTGAAACTCTTGTTTTCTATAATTAATATTTGCTAACTTGCAACACATATTAATCATGCTCCCACTAACATGATGATTATATCCTTATCAGTATAACACTTATGCTCCCACTAGCTTTGACATGTACTCAAAAAATAGTTAGACTTCCACAAATCAATACTTATTGACTTTCTCATCGAAGTTCATATTTCTGATACATGATGCTTCGATAAGCCTATACACCTTACATTAGAAAGCTCATGTGTGTGTCTAAACTATTTCAGAACTTATATTAATACGTCCTAAATGTTCAAACTAAATGTCAAATCTCACAATTCAAACTATGAAGAGGGGTGTCGTAATCATAATCAAATTTGATAATGCAATTTACACAAACGCTATCTTATTAAAATGTTCCTAGTGAAAGCGTTTCCTCATAATCATTTTCATGAAGCGGAGAGAAACCTTATCACTTAGATTTTTATGGTGTATGTGTTCCTATCCATGTGAATTTTTGATAACCATAATCATAAGACAATGTTTGTGACAAATCCAAACTCACATGGACTGAACTTGTTCAATTTTTATTTCTTGCCATCTGGCAGCACATGTGCCTACCATGTCTTCTAAGTAGTTGTGCAGCTCACCCATACAGATCAATGAAGTTTCAATGATTAAGGTGCTTTGCCTTTATATATTTAAGTGAGAACTCATAGAACTCACATGCATATTCAACTCAACTGGAATGACACAGAAACAAGAATATGTCAACACGATAGATTACAAACCTCAAGTCGTGTACTAGTGTTTAACAATAGGCTTACTCTTGATTAGTTCTTGAAACTTTTCAAGATCATTTAGACTCCCACTGACTTCTTGACATATAAGATTCTCTTGTCAAGAAACATTCCTTGACAAACAAATATTCAAGAGTTAGTGTGGGTTCTTATCAAGATAAACACTTCACACAATTAGTTTTAGTTGATCTTTGTCTTATCCAAGACATCACAACTTACCAATTTCAAATGTGCAAGAATAAGAAGACAATTTCTAGTCCACATTTGATGAGTGTGTTATAAAACTTCTTTAATATGTGTCACTCAAGTCACAATCTTGGATTTCAACTCTAAGATTTGATTTTGGAACGAAGTATGATTCACCTTTTGATTTAACCATTCCAATAATTTCTGATTCCTCTTCTTAGCCATACTAGTGCAATAAGGGTTCCTTAGAGGATCAACTGTAACACGGTTTCATAATCACTAAGTTGATCATAAAATACGATACTTAAGTACTCTACCTTCTTTTTAGATTGGAGAAACTTTTATCTTTCTGCCTAATTGATGCTTCTTATTCGTTCTCCTATACATTGAAACTTTTTCAATGATTCAGAATTCCACTTAATCTTGTAAGCATAATCATATTTACTAAACTTTTAGCAAATAATGACGAATATTCTTATCGTTCTTTGTGGTGGACTTGACCTAGTGCATAATAATGCGTACTAGATCCCCTAGTCCTTCACTTGACTCACATACTTATGTGAACAAGGAATTGGTCTAAATTTCCCAAATATGAAGGTTCTCATTCATCATACAATACCAGTCACATGATTCCAAGTTTTTGTCCAATTGAAACTTGGGTGATGAGAATCTTCCTTATTTGTGAATTTCTAACACTACCACGAATAACATAACTAAGAATCACATCCTTTTCAATATTGCTATCAATAGAAACATACAAACACCAATTTTCACAAATGTCATTGCAAGGATAAATAAGACAAAACAAAATTTATTTTATTTATAAAAATGCGGAAAAAACTTGTCCGTACAATGAAATTACAAATGAAAACTATGTTACTTAAGATTTCTAAGCAATCTATCCTAACTCTTAAACAACTGCTCAAAATCCGATCTTCGAATAATGCGATCGAAATCCATTTCTAGGTGATCACACTCAACTTACTCTTCCTTTAAGCTTCCTTTCTTTTCTTCGATCCTACAAAACATCAAAATGCAATCTTATCACATCATGTATTAAGAATCTACAAATAGGAGCTTAATAGAGTTAGATAGTGGATTTACCTGAAGTAGAGTCATACATCTTGACTCTCCCACCCCACCTCTCCTAATTTATTTTAAATATTTAGAAGATAACATATTTTAGACAACACCACCACCACTATAAGGTTGTCTCCAACCCCTATATATATATATATATATATATATATATATATATATATATATATATATATATATATATATATATATATATATATATATTTCAATAACTATTCATGAAGTGAGATCATTGTGTGTATTTTAGTTTTTGTGTATTCACATGTATCTGCATTTGTTATATATTTCAATTAACTTATGATTTTGACATATATAATTTTCCTAAAAATATTTCTACATGAATTACAAATCTGAGTACTCGCTACTCGACAGTCGACCGAATAAGTACCGAATAACGAGTTCTACAACCTTACCACCACCTATAGTGGTTATGGTGGTTTGAAAACCCTCGATCTTACATTGTCGTCATCGATGGCAGTATCAATAATGAATGGTCGGCTGAAGGCTATATGTTTTCTGGTGTTTGTTGCGCATTGTGTGGGTAGGCGACCGGTGTAGTTTTCATCGACAATGGTCGACTGTAAATGATGATCGGTGATTTCCAGCGAGATGATACCACGACACAAGGTGGTAGAAGGCAAAGAATTTGTAACATCCCAATATTCATAACCAAAAATTTTATTTTTAAATAAGTAATTATAAAACCAGTAGTCTGAAACATCAATAGTGTCAATCCATATCAAAACAAGTATGTCAATTAACTAAAACATTTCATAAAAAATATTATCATAATGCAACTCCCAAAGATCTCATATGCATAAAATCATAGTGTGATGCGTTGCGATCATGCCAACTACTTTCCTTTCGAAGAAGTAGTACCTCAAACCAAAACTGAAAATCGTAACCACGAAGCTTAGTGAGTTCCCCCATCATACCACGTACCATAAAATAAACATACTGTCAGGCATGTTTGGGTGCTCGACCTACCCTTCTGAGCATACCTGGGTGCTCAACCTACCCATGTCAGGCATACTAGGTTGCCCGACTTGCCCCTGTTAGGCATACCTGGGTGCCCGACCTACCTCTGTCAGACATATCTAAGTGCCCGACCTACCCTCCGGTTTAATTCAACCGGTTACGGGGTCTATTTCACCCCTACCCCTACCACATGATATCATATCATAAACATAGTGTCAAGCATATCTAGGCGCCCAATCTACCCTCCGGTTTATTTCAATCGGTTACGGGGCCTACATCACCCCTCCTACCACTACCGCATAATAACATAGCATACATGCACATAAATCTCTACAGATAGTGGCATACCAAACAATTATCACAAAGAAAATCATCTCTACTATAAACAACTACTAGTGGGTCGGTATTGATGCCTTCGACCCACTCATACATGGAAGGTAACTCACATCGCACTGTTAAAGCTCACTGCAAGAAATCCTTAGTTGCTGCCCTCACAACTTCTCGAGCTATCAATACCAAAATATCACCAATTAGCAATTAGGTCCCAACCAACGGCCCATAATCCATACTTAGGGTAAAATGACCATTTTACCCCTGGCTCAACAAGATTCATAACTAAGGCTCAAGCCCAAAACTCCAAAATCCACAAAAGCCCATTAATGGCCCAATTTTCCAAATTAAACCCAAACCCTTACATGGAACTTGATGGGTTTCGAGAAATACATCAATCCTATGGTGTACATGCAAACCCTAATAGCTTTTGATCTAGTTTGTCTAATGAACATGCAATTGATTATCCAAAGCCATAAACCCTAGATCTAATAAACTATAACTGAAATTAGGATTTAGATCTTACCTTTGATTGTTATATAGAAATAACAATCAATCCTTGACTTCATAAAGCTTAGTGCCTCAAGTGTTGCACCTCTAATGGAGTCACAAACACCACTAAGCAACTTGGATGAAGAAGGAGGAGAGAGGATGCACCAAAAATGGCTAGAAACCCTAAAGGAAGTATTCACCATGTTTTTAGGGCCATAAGGGTTCCTTATATACGCTGGCTATTAAGGTTTACAGCTAGGAAACCCTAATCTGACTGCTTAAGCCCTAAGCAGCCCATGCACTCCCTCTTTAGAAGCCTTGGACGATTTCTAATGGGTTTCCCCATAGAATTCGTCCACTCCAATTTCTATGGAGTCCATGAGCCCATCCATGTAATTATCTTATAATTACACAATAAGTTCCTTAAATTTAATTAATCTCTTTTAGTCACAAAATTAATTCTTGACTAATATTAATTAAACAATATGATTTCTACTTTAATATATTGTTCTCATAATATATTAATCAATCATAATTAAACCTTTATCTCCTTAATTCATCCTACTTATTGCTATGGTGAAGGCAAGCCAAAAGGACCATGCTCATAATCGGGTCAAGTACATACCAAAATAGTTATGGACTTAGACACTAATCCAATAGTCTCCCACTTGGATAAGTCTAATAACTATTTTGCATAACTTCAGAACCTGATCAGCAATCGTAGCTTTCAAAAGTCGTTGTCAACTCTGATCTTATCAGATACACGTGTCCTTTAGATAAGGGATCATATATTCCTCCATTCTCATGATATCGTATAGACACAAGACATGAATTTTAATCATTCTCTCTATATTGTTTCCCGACTCCCAATTTATGACGACTGGTAACAGACTACAACTGAACACATCAAATTAGTCCCAGATTGGCCAAGCACTTAGGGTGTCATCACTAAATCATCGAGGGGCCCACAGATATTGCTTTTATCCCACTTTGGATAAAAGGAATGGATAAACTTCAACTCAAATGCTCGCTTATACTCAATCATCGAATCACACACAACAATAAGTTTTATAACACCAAGTTACTGGTGCGTTTACTTATCATCAATGTGTAACCGACCAGCAAATAACAACTCACATGTCTCGCTTTCAAGAATATACAATATTATCGACTCACAATCACTCGTGATAAAATCCATGAAGTGATTCTTGTGAGCGTGGGTTTAATCCAATACGCTAATCTTATTAAAGCACTCACGAACTCTGCAGCAAACTTGTGCTATGTCTAAACTTTTAGACAATCTACAGACTCTTCATGACAGTCTTGCTTCATATCTACTTCCAACGTATAACCGATTGTGGAGGTTCGAATAACCCAGTTATTCTGGAAGTCAAAACATGCAAACTGAAACACAATAATAATACTTAATCTTATATGGCCTCAAAACTTTTGAGTATAAATAAAACACTTATTATTTAATCACCATATTGATAACTCATTATTCATTGTTTACTGTTTCAGAAAATCGACTTATTACTTGAATTACAACAATAGTTGTCCTATGCACCATGCATGTACACTATGTTTCCTATGGTCCATGCTTTGCGAAATAGATCAATTGAAAACTTTTCCAATGATGCTCGTTTCACAATGCCTAATTCTCAATGATAGTGTAAGAATACAAGGTTCTTACCACTACTAGAATATGTTAGATTCTAACAGTTTATGCAACGATCCTTTTGTAAAGTCATAGCACAAAGGTCACCAAGACTTGGCCAATGAAAATACAAGGTTCTCTATCAGAAATTGTTACAAAACAATTTTATAAACGTGATATTTCTCACTCAAAGTACATTCCTTTTAACATCCTTTTTGCATAAAATTTTCTAATCTTGACATAAATTCTTAATTTCCAACTCCTAATATGGAAACATTTCCATATTTGCCATACGAAAACTCATCCTTAATAGAATCTTATGTATTCACAATAATGTCGATTTGGTCCATGTAACACTATAATTCCAACTACTCACAAGCAACAAATCGTTGGCGAACCTTAGATCGTCCTTTGATAGTTGTTTAATTATTTTAATCAAAAACTGTTCTAGTCCCTTTTCCCTCTTAATGCGCTGGGCATTTGGAAAATTTTTAAAACGATCAAGCATTATAGCATATGCAATCGATCCTATACTCAAAGCGTATGGGACACGATTCATAATGTCTTACATAAAGATGTGATACTTTACCAGTTTTTGCTACAATATTTCTAATTGCCATGTTCTCACAATTTTGATTATGAAAAGGGATGCCGTAATCATTACCAAATTTTGAGAATGCAATTATCCTTTCTATATATAGAACTTCCTCATGTGGAACCATTCCAACACAACATTCATATATATTTGATTAAATTTTATTAAATTTCCACAATCTAAGCCTTTATATTTGAAATGAACTATAATATTCTCTCCCTTAATTAAAGCAAAACAACTTTTCAACCTTTTCGACTTTGCAATATAACTTTTGTTTTCTATAATTAATATTGCTAACTTGCAATACTTACCAAAATAATCATGCTCCCACTAACATGATGATTATTTCCTTATTGGCATAACACTTATGCTCCCACTAGCTTTGACATGTATTCAGAAAACAATGGAACTTCCAAAAGATAATGCTTATTGAATTCATTAAATTCATATTTTTAATACCTGATGCTTTGATAAGCCTTTATCTAAGCTTCTTAACTTCATACACCTTTGCCTTAGAAAGCTTACATGTGTGTCTTATACAAATTCAGAACTTATGTTACTAAGTCCCAAACGTTCAGACTAATTGCCAAATCTCACAATTCGAACTATGAAGAGGGATGTCGTAATCATAATCGAATTTGAGAATACAATTTACACAACTCCTATCTCCTTAAAATCTCTCTTAGTTAAAGCATTTCCTCACAGTCATTTTCATGAAGGAGAGAAACCTTATGTCACTTAGATTTTATAGTGTAACGTCCCCAAATACGGGCCCAAATTTTCATTTTTAATTAGGTGATTTGCAAAACGTTTGTAACAAAATATCATTCGACCATATCATTTAATAAAACATGCCTCGTGTTTGTAAACCAAAACGTAAATCATAATAATATCATAGTACAAACTCCAGAATGTCTCATAGTGTGGAAAAACAAGAGCGTGTGTGTGATATGCCGCTACCACGCCAGCTCCTTCCCCTTGGCTGAAGAGGTACCTGAAACAACAACTAAAATGCGTATGCACGAAGCTTAGTGAGTTCCCCCACCGTACCGCATACCAAATAACCACATAACATACATATATTTGGGTGCCCGACCTACCCCTGCTTCGGTCCTCTCGACCGGATATTGACTAGCATATCTGGGTGCTGGTCTCCCCTTCGGTCCTCTCGACCGGATACTGACTAGCATATATGGGTGCTGGTCTCCCCTTCGGTCCTCTCGACCGGATGTTGGGGACTATTTCACCCCTACCAATACCACATAACACGTATCACATAATCTATTTAGCATGGCTGGGCATGACTGCCCCTTCGGCCCTATCGACCGGTAACCTGGGGACTATCTCCCCTACTATCACTAGCACATAGTATCATATCATACAAACACATAAACATAACACAGGTAGTAGCAACCCTAGATGAATATCACAGAGACAATCATCTAATCATACAATTGCTACTAGTGGGCCGAAATTGTGGCCTTAGACCCACTGCTATTAGAGGTTAACTCACCTCGAAGTAGCTGCTGAGAGTCTGCTTGCTGAGCGCCTGACTGCTGAACCGGTAATCCTCCAGCTATAAATCATGAACATAGATTAGACACCCATAAATACCCTTAGGTCAAAATACTGACCCTCCCTTGGTCAAAGTCAACGTCCATTTGATTGGACTCGCCGAGTCACGACATAGACTCGCCGAGTCCTTCTCCTATTAACCCGGTCCTACTCGACCAGTCCTTCTTCCCACTCACTGAGTCACCCTTAACGCATTACTTGGGATGATTGAACCGACTCGCAACCTGACTCGCCGAGTCCAGGAACAACTCGCCGAGTCCCCATAAGTAGATCCTCCTGCTTGCTTCCAAATCCTCCCCAGAGCATCTTTTCGAGGATTTGGGTTTTGTGGGACTATTGCTACACGCTAAATTGCTAATTTTGTGTGCAGGTATGAAGGGTTGGACCTTCAACACCTAAACCCCTCTTATTCAGTAACTAATCATATGACTCGCCGAGTTTGAAGAACAACTTGCCGAGCTCCATGCAATCTTCATAGGACTCGCCGAGTTGTTCATCCAACTCGCCGAGTCTAAGGCCATCATCATAGAACTCGCCGAGTTCCACTTTGGGACTCGCCGAGTCCCTTGACCCATTTCCCATATAGACCAAATATGCGATATGCAATGCTTCAAAACCATAGATCTATGATCCTAGGGCATGCTTATCACGTAAAGTTGCAAACTTTACGTGCATGCATGGCCCTACAAGATTCAAAAGGCAAATACAAGCTTTTTATGAGTTCATACACTCAATGGGGACCTCAATCACTCCAACCTCAGAAACTTTATACTTCTAATACGTCCATATTGTCTAGATCTGAAGTCCTTTCGGACCATTAAGCACAAACACAAGGAGTATGGTGTTTTAGGGCTTGAAAACCACCATTTTAGGGACAAAATGGGATCTAAAGAACTAGTGATTAAGGTAGGGGCTTTTCTACCTGAATGGAAGCCTCTTGCAGTGTAGATTCCGGATTTACCTCTCCTCTTCTTCTAAGCTCCAAATCTTCTTCACAAAGCCAAAACCACTCTCAAGAACAAAATGGGGGCTAGGGTTTCGCTCTTCAGCTCTCTGGATGTGTTAGGGACAAAGGAGGCCAAGTTAGAGCGTTTAAATAGGGTGCAAACACCCGGATTAGAGTTTTTGCCCAAACAGGGTCTACTCGCCGAGTTCGAGAACCGACTCGCCGAGTCCAAAGTTCAGTCTCGCGGCTTATCCCGCTCTTACTCGGCAAGTAGGTCCATCAATTCGCCGAGTCCAAGACAAAAATGCATTAATTTAAAAATATTAATTACAAGGAGTACGTACCGGGAATCAGGTGCTACAAATTTCCCCCACTTATCTTAGACTTCGTCCTCGAAGTCTGTTGCTCGATCCTGAAATACCTCAGGGTAGTGCTCCATCATTTCTTCCACCGGCTCCCAAGTCCACTCCGATCCCTTCCGGTGCTACCATTGCACCTTCACGAGTTCCACCCTTTTGTTCCTCAGATCCTTTGACTTCTTGTCGAGGATTGCCATAGGTCGCTCGATGTAATTCAGGCTGTCATCGATCTAAATATCCTCCAAAGGCACCATTGCCGAGTTGTCCACCAAACACTTCCGTAACTGAGAGATGTGGAAAGTGTTGTGGATCTCGCTGAGATCGGCTGGCAGATCCAACCTATACACCACCTTGCACACCCGAGCTACAACCCTGAATGGCCCGATGTACCTTGGGCCTAACTTTCCCCACTTTCTGAATCGGATGACGCCTTTCCATGACGACACTTTCAAAAGAACCATATCCCCGACTTGGAATTCCAAGTCTGAACGACGCTTGTCGGCGTAACTTTTCTGCCGACTCTGAGCAGTCTGAAGCCTGCTCCAGACCTGCTGAATCTTCTCTGTCGTCTGGAGCACCACTTCAGTACTTCCCATAACTCTCTAGCTAACCTCTCCCCAACATATCGGGGTCCTGCATCTCCGACCGTACAACATCTCGAAGGGAGGACGTTCAATACTCGTGTGGTAGCTATTGTTGTATGAGAACTCAGCTAAAGGAAGATAGGTATCCCAACTACCCCCAAAATCTAGCACACATGCCTGCAACATATCCTCAAAGGTCTGGATGTTCCGCTCACTCTAACCATCCTTCTGCGGGTGAAAGGCAGTGCTAAAATGCAGACGAGTGCCTAGCTCATCATGAAAATTCTTCCAAAACCTGGAAGTAAAATGCACATCTCTGTCTGAAATCACTGATACTGGCACCTTGTGCCGCGCCACTATCTCCCTGATATAGATGTCGGCCAACTTCTCGGTAGAGATGCTCTCCTGAATCGGGATGAAATGGGCGCTCTTGGTCAATCGATCCACGATGACCCATATAGAATCCACTCCTCGCGCGGTCCTGGGGAGCTTCATGATAAAATCCATCGTAATATATTCCCATTTCCACAACGGGATATGCAACGGCTGCATCTTGTCGTGCGGTCTCTGATACTCGGCGTTGACCTTCCTGCATGTCAAGCACCACTTGATGTATGAAGCTACATCCCGCTTCATGCAGGGCTACCAATAGTCCATACGAAGATCCCTATACATCTTCGTCGCCCCGGGATGAATGGAGAATCAGGAATTGTGCGCCTCCTCCATCAAGATCTGGCGCATGCCTCCGAGGTATGGCACCCACACCCTGCGATGTAATGTCAATAATCCCCTGTTGTCATAGTCGAAGGAGGAAACCTGACCCACTATATGCTCACTCTTCCGATGTTCCTCCTTCAGGGCCTCCTGCTGGGCCTCCCGAATCCGCTCCAAAAGCGGAGTCACCACTGTCATCCGCATGCAAATATCCCTGATCGGCATCGCCTTGTGGTGCGCATCGGCCGCCACATTGGCCTTCCCCGGGTGGTAAAGGATCTCACAATCATAATCCTTCACCACATCAAGCCACCGACGTTGCCTCATGTTCAAATTCGCCTGATCCGTGAGGTACCTCAAATCTTGTGGTCCGTGTAAATGGTACACCGAACCCCATAGAGGTAATGTCGCCAAATCTTGAGGGCGAAGACCACCACCCCAACTCTAAATCATGTGTCGGGTAGTTCGCCTCTTGAGGCTTCAGCTACCTCGAAGCATAGGCAATGACGTGCCCTCTCTGCATCAGTACAGCGCCCAACCCCAAAATGGACGCGTCACAATATACCATAAAATCCTCTACACCCTCTGGCAGGGCTAATATTGGCGCCTCGCACAATCTTTGTCTCAGAACCTCGAATGCTACCTGCTGCTCAGGTCCCCATCGAAAGACTACGGCTTTCTTAGTCAACCATGTCAGGGGTACGGCTATCTTGGAGAAGTCCTGAATGAATCTTCGATAGTAGCCCGCTAAACCCAGGAAACTCCAAATCTCAGATGGAGACTTCGGAACCTCCCATCTCATCACGGCCTCTATCTTGGCCGGGTCAACCAGTATACCTTTCTGGTTGACAAGGTGCCCCAGTAATTGCACCTCACGCAACTAAAACTCGCACTTGGAGAACTTGGCGTACAAGCTCTCCCTCCTTAGGGTTTCCAAAACCTCTCTCAGATGCTCCTCGTGCTCCTCTTGCATCTTGGAATAAACCAAGATGTCATCAATGAAAACTATCACAGACCGATCCAGCATCGGTCTGCACACGCAGTTCATGAGGTCCATGAACATGGCGGGAGCATTGGTGAGCCCAAACAACATCACCACGAACTCATAATAGCCATAACATGTCCGAAACGTGGCCTTCTGCACATCCTCCTCTTTGACCCTCATCTGGTGGTAACCTGAACGCAAATCGATCTTGGAGAACCAAGATTCCCCCTGCAACTGGTCAAAGAGGTCATCAATCCTCGGGAGTGGTTAACGGTTCTTCACCGTTACCATGTTCAGCTCCCGATAATCTATACACATTTGATGCGACCCGTCCTTCTTCTTCACAAACAGAATCGGGGCTCCCCAGGGTGAACTGCTTGGTCTAATGAATCCCTTGTCTAACAGCTCCTGTAGCTGCGTAGACAACTCCTACATCTTGGGAGGAGCCAACCGGTACGGTGCCTTGGCTATCGGAGCCGCACTAGGGACTAGGTCGATCTTGAACTCTACCTGACGCTCCGGAGGTACTCCAGGAAGCTCCTCTAGGAACACATCAACGTAGTCTCGTACCACTGGAACCTCGCTCACCGTCGCCCTACCCACCTCCCGGGTATCCATAACATACGCGACATATCCCGCGCAACCCTGCTGAAGGTAGCGCCTAGCTCTCACTGCTGAACATACTGTGGGTCCACGCTGTGGCATCTCGTTGTGGATCACCAACTCTCCCTCACTTGGGGTCCTGATCCACACCAGCTGCGTGCGCAATCTATCACCGCCCCATTAGGGCTCAACCAGTCCATGCCTATGATCACCTTGTTCCCACGCAACGGAATGGGAACCAAATCCACCAAAAAGCACTCCTCCAACAACCTCAGAACACAATCCCTGAACACTGTTGATGCTCGCACCGTTCGATCATCGGAAATATCTACCTCTAGAGGGCAATCCAACATGCCCGAAGACTCAGAAAACTTCTTGCTAAGCGCAAGAGAAACAAACGATCAGGTGGCACCCGAGTCAAACAACACCTGAACTGGGATACCGTTCACATGGAACGATCCTAATGCATATACACAGAGTACACATCAATATCATAAAATCATGTAAATAAAATAGAGGAAAAGAACCATACCCTTCACCACATCAGGTGCGGCGCGTGCCTCCTCGGTGGTCAGCTGAAACGCCCGGCTCCTCACCACTGGAGCCTCTGTCTTGCATTGTCGGCCATCAGTGATCCGTAGGGTCGCTGGAGCTAGCGCCTTTACTGGTGCCGATGCTGCTGTCAACTGGGAGTAACTGTCCTTCTTGTGGCCCCTCTGGTTGCAATGGAAACATAGAAACTCAGACATCTGTATCACAGGTGCAGGGGCGGTACAATCCATGCTGAAGTGCCCTGACTTTCCGCACTTATAGCAGCCTGACGATCCCTACTTGCACGCTCCTTCGTGTTCCTTGCCGCATTTCCTGCAGTGTCCCCGCCCCTGTTGGCCTTTCGGCCCCGCATCTGGTCCCTTGGACTTCTTCCCCGAAGCCCCCATAATATGCCCCTCTTCCGCCTTCCTATTCCAGATGTGCTCCAGATCTATATTTCTCTCCCTTTCCCTGGCAATCATAGAGTCCAGGGTAGGGCAAGCTGAAAAACTGACATGCTCCCAAATATCAGGTCGTAACATGTCATGATAGCGAGTCCTCCTCATATCCTCATCATCCGCGTACTGGGTCACCAACAACGCCCTCTCCCGGAACTTGGTGGTGATCTCCGCCACAGTCTCCATCGTCTGCCTCATATCTAAAAACCCCCTTGGCCAGCTGCTGAAGCTCGATAGCCGGTGCAAACTCTTCCTTGAACCTGGTCACAAAGTCCGACCAGGTCATACCCTCAACATCCAAGGCTCCCACCGAGTCACCGATGGACTCCCACCAATCTCTAGCTCGGTCTCTCAAACATCCTACTGCAAATCTCACCTTCGATCCCTCGGGGTAGAAGCTAGTCAACTGTGCAGACTCAATGTCTGCAATCCATCGCCTGGAAGCTATGGGGTCCTTCGCCCCGTGAAAATCCGGCGCACAACTGCCCCTGAAGTCCTTAAAGGACAGTGTGCGAGATCCTGACTGGCCAAATGCCATGTCACTCCTGAATTCCCTGAGGCGGTCCTCCATCAGCTTGACTATCCCTTCCTTGATCAACCCGAAAATGATGGGGGTCGACTCAAGGATGCCCCTCGTGATCTCTGACGCAATAAACTCGTGTAGCCTCTCATCCCCTAGCTCGGAACCTGATCCCGAACCCGATCCCTCTCCTGAACTGCCAATTGCTGGCCTCAATCGTAGTACCACCATTCTGCAAAACACACAGGCAACCATTAGTGATACAGATACCTCTAAAGGGATCACATTTGTCTTAAGTTCCCTGGTCTTGTCTCGGGCTTCCTTAGTTCGGGTACGGATCCTCTGCTTTCAGTAGTACGGGCCCATACTACCTTCCACATCTATCAGTACCTTCTTCAAGGACTGCCTTGACTCCACCAGATCCCTTTCACTACTACTAATCACTGCTATTCTCATTCTAGGCTTGCCCTAGGGAAAATCTTTGACTCCGCCCAAACCGGTCCTCAGCTGCTGAAGGCTTCCTTGTAATGCTAATTAGCCATTACCTGAATACCATCACATGTGATGTGGCTCAGATAATCCTTCGAGTAACATACTTGTCCCTATAACGGTTAGGCTAAAACAAGAGCTGCGCAATAGGGCCAAATCCAGCACTCTGAGATTGTTCAACCCTGATCATATGTGACATGACGTATTCACCTAATGACTAACTCCCATCACTCAGAATCCTACTAAGCACAGAGCAAGCAGCATTTGGACGCAGGAAAAACTACTCAAGCAAATACGTCCTCATTGTGAGAAGCTGGACTAGCATATAATACTACGCTCATACTACCAGGCATAACCTAAATAGGTTGTCCTACTATTGTTTACTCATTACTAGCATGTAATTCTCATAAGCTGAAGCACATAAAGCAGACACATAAGGCATAACTCCTAGATCCTTAGTCGTATTCTAGCATGTTGTTCTACTGAACCTATCAAACATAACATAAACTGTGACAACCCGAAATTTCCATTCTGTACAAACTATATCACTTCAATAGAAGTTATAGCAGTCACAGTTAATTTTCAGACTTTTTCGTGTAAGTTTGAGTAATTCAGGGTTTACAATTCAGGAAATATCAGGAGAGTGGGTGCACTAGGGTTTTGTGCAACACTGTTATTCCAACACTCTATTATATTAGAGATCATTTCAGGAAAAAAAAAATTTCTGCCAAAAATATCTCAGGACTATAAATAGAATTCTGAACCAAATTCATTCATTATTCGCATTTCCAACTAGAGAAAAGCCATTTTCTCTCTCACGGATCTTCGGGTTTTTATACCAAAACATGAGTAACTCTTTCACCTAGACTTGTTCCCAATAAATCAAGGGCCTTAAACACATAAGAATCACCTTGCAAAGTGAGTTTACGGCCATGACATGGTTCATGGGCCGTAAACTCATTAAAGGGGCACCAAAGTGTGTCAAGGGTCTTCATATGCTTGGAATAAAAGCCTAGAACCTATACCACTTGTGCATGAGACTTGAAATCATCAAAAACACTCATCCTTAAGAGTTTACGGCCGCAAACTCTAAGGGAAATGGCCTTAGGGCCATAAACTCCTCAAAGGAGTGTTTCTAGGTCTTAAACCCTTCCAAGAATTTAACCACCAAGTTGGAATAATTCTAGGAATCATTTGGTACTTCAAAACACACAATACCCCCATGGTTGGGAGTTTACGGCCGTAAAATCAATATTTTACAACCGTAAACTCCATGTGTGTTGGTATTTGAAGAGTAAACACATATATGGGGTCCCTTGGAACCCTAAACACAAGTGCCTTGTCCCACAATGGCTTAGATGCAATCCTTAGGGCTTAAAACACTTATATAAAGTGTTTATTATATTCTAGGATGTCTTAACATTATCAATTAGTAATTTAAGACTAATTGAGTGCATATATGTGTGGTTATATGTTCATTAGGATCGTAGTGTGTTTACAAGTCCTCACTTGACACCTAACAATCCTACACCGTCCAGTTCATCTAAACTACCATCTATAGGTGAGTTCATACCCCTAATCAATGTTTTAAATGATTTTAAATGCTTTAATGGGGGGATACAAGTAGAAAACAACATGTTATTAAATCATCTATATGTATTTTATAACTGTGTTTTCATTCAACAGATTTCAGATACTACAAAATGTGATGCATGAAATGGTTTTCTATCTTTAAAATACTTTGTTATCAAATGTATTACTTTTGAAATGTTTATCAAAATGATATCAAGTCACTTTATTGTTTGTTCAAAAACCCTTGGATGTCTTACAAAACCATTTTACATTCTTGAACTAAACTATGCATGTACACTTATATTGTATATATGTACTGATGTTATAGTTTACATCTTTCATTTACATTCCCACACCCTTGAGTAGTAAGAGTGTATAAACATACTTGATCAACCAATTACATGTCAGTAAATTATCATAGGGATAATTTGAAGTTATCAAACATTATTCTTATTACAAGGAATCACACAAAAGTTAGTTCATTCATGAGTCTATACCAGTACATTACCTGATACATGAGTACATATACATATGCTTACCTGATACATGAACAAACTTACATGAATACCATACATGAACACTGTTACATAGGTGCATTATCCTATATTTACTTGCTTGGATACTCGTACTTAGAACTACGAGGATGATTTATTAGTACTTTTTGTGTAAATTATCTTTCCTATCCCGGTTCAATGGGATATCTCGGCGAGACTTACCATTCTGAACCCCACTGATTAGCACTAGTGGTCAATGACCATCTACGGAGGTCTAAGGTTACTATTTATATTAGGAAGATCGATAACCAGGGCTAACCCCTCCCCCCACCTGCTGTTGCTACAGAGGACAAGTGGACAATCTTCGATTGTTCATAAGGTTATACTTTTCGCTTATTGCGATGTTGTGTTACTCCTAGTACCCAACGATGACACTTACATTATTACTTTTCTGGACAATCTTCGGATGTTCATTAGATTGCATTTTTCGCTTAACACGATATTGTGTTAGTCCTAGTACCCAGTGACAACACTTACAGTAGTACATTTTCCTGTTTACTTTATTTTGTGATACTTTTACATAAACGATGAGTTAGACTAAGTACTTTAGTACTAGTCAATAGAAGGAAAAACTATCATTTTACTTACAAAATGTTCGGGTCTTGGTATAAGACTACATTATCATAACAAAACATTCGGGTCTTGGTAGAAGACTACATCTCACACTGATAGAAAATAAGGGATTTTCTAGGGCTTTTCATACTTACATCAACATTTTCTTTTAAAGGTTTACAAGACTCTTAAAACAACTTTTAGTAAGCAAGACAATGACACTTAATTACTTATGAATTCACCAGCTTTAAAGATGATACTCTCTTTCAAAATAACTTGTATTCTAAGGTCATCAGTAGACAGGTACGGAGGCCAGTTTTTTAGAAGACGGAGCAGACAAGTCTCGTCTTTTATTTTGATTGTATATTTTTGGTGTCTTATTACAATGAAAGAACACACATGTATTAAAACTTTACTTATAATTCAATGGATGATGTTGTTGCTTGTTTACTATTTTACATTGTTGTGATACTGTACATGACGTCCTCCACCCCTGAACGTTTCCGACGTTCGTGGTTTTGGGGTGTGATAGATTGGTATCAGAGCATTGTTTATAGTGAATATAATATATCAACCCATAAAAGATATACTAACTATAAATACACGGGGATTAAAACACTCTGTCTAAGAGTTATACTTTTAAATAATAAAATATTTAAGTAAGTATACGTGCCTGCATTCATACTAAAACCAGTGTCACAATGACAAGAACAAAAGTATTACGATTGTTGAATATCACAAGTAAGCCTGGGGATATATGGTCAGTCTTGGGAATGGCATAACTTGATCAACTATGCTGGTCCGAGGAGTGATTAGCATATGCCCAAGAATGGTTGTGATGTGGCAACAAATCTAAAAACTTACCAACACAGCCATAAGGAAATACCATAGGGGTATTTGGTCTTACTGTAATTATCTTAGTTAGTTCGTCTATTTTAGCTATTTCTTATATCCCTTTTCTCAAGTAGATTAAAATGGCTGGATTTCACCACGGCGATCCGTACTTCCCGAACCAAGGCAATGCTGGTTGGCTAGAGGCAGAACCAGAAGATGATCACCCAATCCCATTGGATGATCACCATGCTGAAGGTTTTTCTGATAGTTCTGACTCGGAGCCAGAAGTTAACAACCTACCCCCAAATGCTCAAAACCCAAACCTGAACCCCCGTCCCGCATTTCAAGGACCCACACCTCTGTGGGTCACTAACTGGATACATGGAGTCATGAACAGGGTCAACCCATTCCCTACGATGGAGACCGAAGTTTCTACAACCTCACTGAAGGAGGTTCGGCTGACAGAGTCCAACCAATCATGGTTCGTAGGATTTCTCGGAACGCGATAATGGCTCAGGCGACTATCAATCAAGTTTTGGAAGTTGACGCCAACTCTGGTGTTAACACTGTCCGCATTCGCCAACTAGAGTCTGCACACGAAAGAAATCTAGTCCGCAATATAGCTCTGCAGAGGGAACTTGTTGAAACTCGAGTTGGAGTTAGGGAACTTCGAGCTCAGCAAGCAAGAGCTGACAGGCGTATGAGGGATATGGAACGTCTACTATCAGGATCAAGAACTCATGCTAGCAGTTCTCGTCGCCGATAGAATCTCGACGACTCATCTTTTGGATATAACCTAGTTTATGTAAAACTTTGTGCTAATTTCCTGTCTTTATAAATCTTAGACCTGTCAGGTCTTGATCTAATCTTAATTCTGTCAAAATTTTCCATCTTGGTTGATGTAAGGCCTACTTCTAGGCCACTTTCCCGAACTTGTTACATCTTTAATTCCAGTATTATTGACAGATATCTAATCATATGGAAATTATTATCCAAATGTTGTCATCTTCATTTAGTCATTATATTCATTTGTTGTTGGGCTATGGGGAATTAGTCCATGAGACACAGTCATTATTCATTTATTCTTATCCATGTCTTCATCTTTTAAACATATAGTTAAAGATGCCGCCACGTAGAAATCCTAGGCGTAACCCAAACAACGAAGCACCGATACCACCACCTCCACCACCACCACAACCTCAACCTCCTCAACCACCTAACCCCTTTGATGCCAACATGTTCCAGGCAGATTTCACAGCAGCAGTTGCAGCTGCCGTGTCAGCAATCAACACTCCTGTCCCTAGTGGATCGGGAACAGGTGCACCTCCTTCGAACCACGGCGAAATCCATGGACACCCTCGGGAATGCACCTACAAGGACTTCACAAATGCCAAACCCCGCAGCTTCAATGGTACTGGTGGGGTTATGGTGTTAAGGCAGTGGATTGAAAAGATGGAATCTGTCTTTGAAATCTGCGCTTTCCAAGAAAGCAACAAGGTCAAGTTCGCAGCTTGTACCTTCTCTGACAGGGCACTAACACGGTGGAACGGCCATGTTAAGTACCTGACTCTGGTGGTGGCATATTCCATCAGCTGGGAACACTTGAAGGACATGCTGATGAGAGAGTACTGTACTCAGGGAGAAATACAAAAAATCAAGCAGGAACGATGGAGCCTGCAAATGGTTGGATCCGACATAGGAACCTACACGAATAGATTCTGTGATCTGGCAATCCTATGCCCTGATATGGTTGCTCTGGAGCGCAAGAAAATAGAGAGATACATCTGGGGACTGTCGCCCCAGATCCAGTCAAGTGTGTTAGCCTCCAAGCCTGTCACTTTTGATAGCGCCAAGGAGCTGGCACAGTTTCTCATAGACCACGGGAAACACAAGAACCCAACAATCCCTGCATCCGTACCACAAAATTCCAACCCCGACAACAATAGGAAGGGGTGGAATAAGAGGAAAACAGGGGCTTCGCAAGGATCCTCCAATAAACAACAACTTGTAGCGATCAATGTTGCCACAGTGACTCCTGTTGTCCCTGCGAACCCCTTACCAGCAAAAACTTATGTTGGGTCTCTCCCGAAGTGCAACAAATGCAGCTTCCACCACCACGGGCCTTGCAGGGAGATGCAATGCACCAACTACAACAGGAAGGGGCACACAGCCTGTTTTTGCCAAACTCCAACAGCTCAAGCCGCCCAGGCTCCTAATGCCGGTATGGGCCAAGCCTGCTACGGTTGTGGCGAGGTGGGCCACTACAAGAGGAACTGCCCTAAAGCGGGGATGGCCGGAGGAGTAGGAAGAGTTATGGCCCTAGACCACGAGGAAGCGGTAGCTGATCCTACGATAGTTACTGGTACGTTTCTCCTCGATAACTCTTATGCTTGCATACTTTTCGATAGTGGAGCAGAGAAAAGTTTCGTAAGTCACAAATTTGCACACCTGCTTAAACAAAAACCGCGTGCATTAGATCATTCATTCATGGTAGAAATGGCTAACGGGAAAACGGAGAGTACAAACTGCATATACGTAGGTTGTACCTTAACTTTAGATAGCCATACTTTCAAGATAGATCTCATGCCAGTCCCAATTAAATGTTTCGATGTTATCATCGGCATGGATTGGTTAAGTCTTCTTCGCGCCGACATCATGTGCTTTGAAAAAGCAGTTCGTCTTAACCTTCCTAACAACAAAACCTTAGCTATCTATGGCGACAAACCTAGTACGAGCCTTCGCATCATTTCGTGCATTCAAGCCCAGAAGTGCTTGCGAAAGGAATATCATGCATTCCTCGCACACGTCGTCGATACCAGTCAAGAACTGAAAGACATCCAGAACATCCCAGAAGTACGTGACTTTCCCAACATATTCCCAGAAGAACTTCCCGGTTTACCACCGCAACGCCAGGTCGAGTCAGAATCGACTTAGTGCCAGGAGCTACCCCAGTAGCCAAATCTCCTTATCGTCTGGCACCGGCCGAGATGCAGGAACTTTCCAGTCAACTTAACGAACTTCTCGAGAAGGGATTCATTAGGCCAAGCTTCTCACCATGGTGAGCACCGGTCTTGTTCGTCAAGAAGAAAGATGGATCATTTTGCATGTGCATCGACTACAGAGAACTCAACAAACTTACCATTAAAAATCGTTATCCTTTGCCCCGCATTGACGATTTATTTGATCAACTTCAAGGAGCCAACTACTTCTCGAAGATAGATCTACGATCCGGATATCACCAACTATGAGTGTTAGAGGAGGATGTTCCCAAAACAGCCTTCCGAACTCGTTATGGACACTACGAGTTTGTAGTGATGCCGTTCGGATTAACAAACGCGTCCGCCGTATTCATGGATCTGATGAATAGGGTGTGTCATCCTTACTTGGATCAGTTCGTCATCGTCTTCATTGATGACATACTCATCTACTCTCGAAGTAAGGAGGAACATAATCAACATCTCCGTAAAATCTTAGAAACATTGCGAGCGGAGAAGCTCTATGCGAAGTTCTCCAAGTGTGAATTTTGGATTCGACGAGTCGAATTTTTGGGCCATGTTGTTAGCGAAGAGGGAATACACATGGACCCTTCCAAAATTAAGGCCATCGAGAACTGGTCAGCACCGAAGACATCTACAGAAATTCGTCAATTTCTAGGTCTGGCTGGCTACTATCGCAAGTTCATTCAGAACTTCTCCAGAATAGCGAAACCTCTGACAACCATGACCCAGAAAGGCGTGGCCTTTGACTGGGAAGAGAAGCAGGAAAGAGCATTCCAAAGGCTCAAACGAGCCTTATGCACCGCACCGATACTATCCCTCCTCGAAGGGATAGAATACTTCATTGTCTATTATGATGCATCAAATCAAGGACTCGGATGTGTTCTGATGCAGCGAGGTAAGGTCATAGCCTATGCCTCGAGACAGCTGAAGACACATGAGGTTAACTACACCACCCACGATCTTGAGCTAGGAGCAGTTGTGTTTGCTCTGAAGATATGGCGTCATTACCTATACGGTACAAAAAGCACGATCTTTAGGGACCATAAGAGTCTACAACACATTTTCGACCAGAAAGAGCTCAACATGAGACAATGACGGTGGGTTGAGCTACTCAGCGATTACGAATGCGAAATTCGTTATCATCCGGGTAAAGTCAATGTAGTAGCCGATGCCCTAAATCGGAAAGAATATTCTGGTAGTAAGGTCAAATCTTTAACTCTAACTATCCATTCACACTTGTCCACGCAAATAAAGGAGGCTCAGCTGATGCTTTGAAACCTGAAAACGTGGCTGGTGAATCCCTTAGAGGGATGGATAAGAACTTAGAAGTCAAGGGTGGCAGAGCCTTATACCTCATGGATCGGATCTGGACACCGAAACACGGTGGCTTCAGAGACTTGGTCATGATGGAAGCTCACAACACTTGTTATTCCATCCACTCGGGTTCAGATAAGATGTATCTGGATCTTAAAAAGTTATACTGGTGGCCTAACATGAAAGCAGATATTGCTACCTTCGTGAGTAAATGCCTTACTTGCGCAAAGGTCAAGGTCGAATACCAGAAACCCTCTGGTCTCCTACAGCAACCAGAGATACCAGAATGGAAGTGGGAGCGGATCACTATGGACTTCATAACCAAGTTACCCAAGACGACGGGTGGACTTGATTCCATATGGGTCATCATCGATAGACTGACCAAGTCTGCACACTTCCTACCGATCAAAGAAACAGACAAGATGGAGAAACTTACCAGAACTTGCATTAGGTAGATTGTAAGGTTGCACGGTGTTCCTTTATCTATCATCTCGGATAGAGATAGTAGATTCACTTCGAGGTTTTGGCAGTCATTACAAAGTTCCCTAGGAACTAGGCTGGACATGAGTACAGCCTACCATCCACAGACCGACGGGAAAAGTGAGAGAACTATCCAAACCTTAAAAGATATGTTGCGAGCCTGTGTGATTGACTTTGGAAAAGCTTGGGATATCCATTTACCCCTCGTTGAATTTTCCTACAACAACAGTTATCACACGAGCATAAAGGCAGCTCCATTCGAGGCCCTCTATGGCCGAAAGTGCATATCCCCTCTGTGTTGGGCTGAGGTGGGTGATACCCAGTTAGCTAAGGGACGAGTTCACGAAAGCACTCTCACGTGTCCGGAGATCATTCGGGAAACGACAGAGAAGATCGTTCAAATTCGTGAATGATTGAAAGCCTCTAGAGACCTACAGAAAAGCTACGCTGACAAGCGTAGGAAACCATTGGAGTTCCAGGTGGGCGACCGAGTCCTACTGAAGGTCTCACCCTGGAAGGGCTTGATATGCTTTGGAAAGCGTGGGAAGCTAAATCCAAGATACATAGGGCCTTTCGAGATTCTCGCGAGAATCAGCCCTGTAGCTTACAAACTCAATCTACCGCACGAACTTAGTAACGTACATCCTACCTTCCACGTCTCGAACTTGAAAAAGTGTCTATCCGACGAGACTCTTGTTATTCCACTCGACGAGATCGAGATCAACGAGATCCTCAACTTCATGGAGGAACAAGTAGAGATCATGGACTAAGAGGTCAAGCAAACAAAGCAGAGTCGTATCCCGATAGTGAAGGTTCGCTGGAACGCAAAGCGTGGACCTGAATTCACTTGGGAACGAGAGGATCAGATGAAACTGAAATACCCTCACCTTTTCGCTTAGCTATTTGTAACTTCATAATTGCTTAAATTCTAATTTCGGGACGAAATTCCTTCTAACGGGGGGATGATGTGACAACCCGAAATTTCCATTCTATACAAACTATCTCACTTCAATAGAAGTTATAGCAGTCACAGTTAATTTTCAGACTTTTTCATGTAAGTTTGAGTAATTCAGGGTTTACACTTCAGGAAATATCAGGAGAGTGGGTGCACTAGGGTTTTGTGCAACACTGTTACTCCAACACTCCATTATATTAGAGATCATTTCAGGAATAAAAATATTTTCTGCCAAAAATATCTCAGGACTATAAATAGAATTCTGAACCAAATTCATTCATTATTCGCATTTCCAACTAGAGAAAAGCCATTTTCTCTCTCACGGATCTTCGGGTTTTTATACCAAAACATGAGTAACTCTTTCTAGTAGTGTTAGAAAGCTTATTATGTAGTTATAACATGATTTAGGTGGCTAAATCACTAGATTTAGGAGTTTACTCCCCAAGGTGTTCTTGGGCGGTAAACTCCCGAAACAAAGCCTAGACTGTCCCCCGTGATATACTACTGCCTTGGACTTGTATAGGAGTGTGTTAGGGACATGAAATCAAGCATGAACCACCCAAGTTTGGGAGTTCACGGCCCAAGAATATCTTAGGCTATAAACTCCATAATCATGCTCAAAATGGTGCTTTTAAGGCACCTAAGGCCTTAGACTTTCACCTAGACTTGTTCCCAATAAATCAAGGGCCTTAAACACATAAGAATCACCTTGCAAAGTGAGTTTACGGCCATGACATGGTTCATGGGCCATAAACTCATTAAAGGGGCACCAAAGTGTGTCAAGGGTCTTCATATGCTTGGAACAAAAGCCTAGAACCTATACCACTTGTACATGAGACTTGAAATCATCAAAAACACTCATCCTTAAGAGTTTACAGCTGCAAACTCTAAGGGAAATGGCCTTAGGGCCGTAAACTCCTCAAAGGAGTGTTTCTAGGTCTTAAACCCTTCCAAGAATTTAACCACCAAGTTGGAATAATTCTAGGAATCATTTGGAACTTCAAAACACACAATACCCCCATGGTTGGGAGTTTACGGCCGTAAAATCAATATTTTACAACCGTAAACTCCATGTGTGTTGGTATTTGAAGAGTAAACACATATATGGGGTCCCTTGGAACCCTAAACACAAGTGCCTTGTCCCACAATGGCTTAGATGCAATCCTTAGGGCTTAAAACACTTATATAAAGTTTTTATTATGTTCTAGGATGTCTTAACATTATCAATTAGTAATTTAAGACTAATTGAGTGCATATATGTGTGGTTATATGTTCATTAGGATCGTAGTGTGTTTACAAGTCCTCACTTGACACCTAACAATCCTACACCGTCCAGTTCATCTAAACTACCATCTATAGGTGAGTTCATACCCCTAATCAATGTTTTAAATGATTTTAAATGCTTTAATGGGGGGGGGGGATACAAGTAGAAAACAACATCTTATTAAATCATCTATATGTATTTTATAACTGTGTTTTCATTCAACAGATTTCACATACTACAAAATGTGATGCATGAAATGGTTTTCTATCTTTAAAATACTTTGTTATCAAATGTATTACTTTTGAAATGTTTATCAAAATGACATCAAGTCACTTTATTGTTTGTTCAAAAACCCTTGGATGTCTTACAAAACCATTTTACATTCTTGAACTAAACTATGCATATACATTTATATTGTATATATGTACTGATGTTATAGTTTACATCTTTCATTTACATTCCCACACCCTTGAGTAGTAAGAGTGTATAAACATACTTGATCAACCAATTACATGTCAGTAAATTATCATAGGGATAATTTGAAGTTATCAAACATTATTCTTATTAGAAGGAATCACACAAGAGTTAGTTCATTCATGAGTCTATACCAGTACATTACCTGATACATGAGTACATATACATATGCTTACCTGATACATGAACACACTTACATGAATACCATACATGAACACTGTTACATAGGTGCATTAACCTATATTTACTTGCTTGGATACTCGTACTTAGAACTACGAGGATGATTTATTAGTACTTTCTGTGTAAATTATCTTTCCTATCCCGGTTCAATGGGATATCTCGGCGAGACTTACCATTCTGAACCCCACTGATTAGCACTAGTGGTCGATGACCATCTACGGAGGTCTAAGGTTACTATTTATATTAGGAAGATCGATAACCAGGGCTAACCCCTCCCCCCATCAGCTGTTGCTACAGAGGACAAGTGGACAATCTTCGATTGTTCATAAGGTTATACTTTTCGCTTATTGCGATGTTGTGTTACTCCTAGTACCCAACGATGACACTTACATTATTACTTTTCTGGACAATCTTCGGATGTTCATCAGATTGCATTTTTCGCTTAACGCGATATTGTGTTAGTCCTAGTACCCAGTGACAACACTTACAGTAGTACATTTTCCTGTTTACTTTATTTTGTGATACTTTCACATAAACGATGAGTTAGACTAAGTACTTTAGTACTAGTCAATAGAAGGAAAAACTATCATTTTACTTACAAAATGTTCGGGTCTTGGTATAAGACTACATTATCATAACAAAACATTCGGGTCTTGGTAGAAGACTACATCTCACACTGATAGAAAATAAGGGATTTTCTAGGGATTTTCATACTTACATCAACATTTTCTTTTAAAGGTTTACATGACTCTTAAAACAACTTTTAGTAAGCAAGACAATGACACTTAATTACTTATGAATTCACCAGCTTTAAAGCTGATACTCTCTTTCAAAATAACTTGTATTCTCAGGTCATCAGTAGATAGGTACGGAGGCCAATTTTTAAGAAGACGGAGCAGACAAGTCTCGTCTTTTATTTTGATTGTATATTTTTGGTGTCTTATTACAATGAAAGAACACACATGTATTAAAACTTTACTTATAATTCAATGGATGATGTTGTTGCTTGTTTACTATTTTACATTGTTGTGATATTGTACATGACATCCTCCACCCCTGAACGTTTCCGCCGTTCGTGGTTTTGGGGTGTGACATAAACTTGTATGGGTACTTTGGGGAATACTTACTTGAGCTTGGCTGGTCGCGCACATCACACACTTCGTTCTTTCTTAAGACTCTTTACTTTAATCCTTTATAAAAAAAATCTTTTTCGAAATTCCTTAATCCCTCGATTTGAGTTTAGACACCTCCGAAGGTGGGTCCGAATCCCTCAAACCAGAGCTCTGATACCAACTCGTAACGTCCCCAAATACGGGCCCAAAAATTCATTTTTAATTAGGTGATTTGCAAAACGTTTGTAATAAAATATCATTCGACCATATCATTTAATAAACATGCCTCGTGTTTGTAAACCAAAATGTAAATCATAATAATATCATAGTACAAATCCCAGAATGTCTCATAGTGCAGAAAAACAAGAGCTTGTGTGTGATATGTCGCTACCGCGCCAGCTCCTTCCCCTTGGCTGAAGAGGTACCTGAAACAACAACTAAAAACCGTAAGCACAAATCTTAGTGAGTTCCCCCACCATACCGCATACCAAATAACCGCATAACATACATATATTGTCAGGCATATCTGGGTGCCCGACCTACCCCTTCGGTCCTCTCGACCGGATATTGACTAGAATATTTGGGTGTTGGTCTCCCCTTCGGTCCTCTCGACCGGATACTGACTAGCATATCTGGGTGTTGGTCTCCCCTTCGGTCCTCTCGACCGGATTCTGGGGACTATTTCACCCCTACCACTACCACATAACACGTATCACATAATCTATTTAGCATGGTTGGGCATGACTGCCCCTTCGGCCCTATCGACCGGTAACCTGGGGACTATCTCCCCTACTATCACTAGCACATAGCATCATATCATACAAACACATAAACATAACACAGGTAGTAGAAACCCTAGATGAATATCACAGAGACAATCATCTAATCATACAATTCCTACTAGTGGGCCGACATTGTGGCCTTAGACCCACTGCTACTATAGGGTAACTCACCTCGAAGTAGCTGCTGAGAGTCTGCTTCCTGAGCGCCTAACTGTTGAACCGGTAATCCTCCGGATATAAATCATGAACATAGATTAGACACCCATAAATACCCTTAGGACAAAAGACTGACCCTCCCTTGGTCAAAGTCAACGTCCATTTAACTGGACTCGTCGAGTCACGGCATAGACTCGCCGAGTCCTTCTCCTATTAACCCGGTCCTACTCGACCAGTCCTTCTTCCCACTCACTGAGTCACTCTTAACTCATTACTTGGGACGATTGAACCAACTCACAACCTGACTCGCCGAATCCAGGAACAACTCGCCGAGTCCCCACGAGTAGATCTCCTGCTTGCTTCCAAATCCTCCCCAGAGTATCTTTTCGAGGATTTGGGTTTTCTAGGACTATTGCTACATGCTAAATTGCTAATTTCGCGTGCAGGTACGAAGGGTTGGACCTTCAACACCTAAACCCCTCTTATTCAGTAACTGATCATATGACTCGCCGAATTTGAAGAACAACTCGCCGAGCTCCAGGCAATCTTCATAGGACTCGCCGAGTTGTTCATCCAACTCACCAAGTCTAAGACCATCATCATAGAACTCGTCGAGTTCCACTTTGGGACTCGACGAGTCCCTTGACCCATTTCCCATATAGACCAAATCTGTGACATGCAACACTTCAAAACCATAGATCTATGATCCTAGGGCATGCTTATCACGTAAAGTTGCAAACTTTACGTGCATGCATGGCACTACAAACTCAAAAAGGCAAATCCAAGATTTTTATGAGTTTGTACACTCAATGGGGACCTCAATAACTCCAACCACATAAACTTTATACTTCTAATGCGTCCATATTGTCTAGATCTGAAGTCCTTTCGGACCATTAAGCACAAACACAAGGAGTATGGTGTTTTAGGGCTTGAAAACCACCATTTTAGGGACAAAAGGGGATCTAAAGAACTAGTGATCAAGGTAGGGGATTTTCTACATGAATGGAAGCCTCTTGCAGTGTAGATTCCGGATCTACCTCTCCTCCTTGCACACCACGACCTCTTTCTTCTTCTTCTAAGCTCCAAATCTTCTTCCCAAAGCCAAAATCACTCTCAAGAACAAAATGGGGGCTAGGGTTTCGCTCTTCAGCTCTCTGGAAGTGTTAGGAACAAAGGAGGCCAAGTTAGAACGTTTAAATAGGGTGAAAACACCAGAATTAGGGTTTTTTTCCCAAAGAGGGTCTACTAGTCGAGTTCGAGAACCGATTCGGCGAGTCCAAAGTTCAGTCCCCGCATCTTATCCCACTCCTACTCGGCGAGTAGGTCCATCAACTCGCCGAGTCCAAGATAAAAATGCATTAATTTAAAAATGTTAATTACAAGGAGTATGTACCGGGAATCAGGTGCTACATATAGTGTACGTGTTCCTATCCATGTGAATTTGTCATAACAACAATCATAAGACAATTTTTGTGACAAAACTAACTCATATAGATTGAACTTGTTCAATCTTAATTTCTTGCTTCATGTCAACACAAGTGCCCACCATTGCTTCCAAGTAGTTGAGCAACTTATCCTTACATATCAATGTACTTTCCTTTGATCAAGGTGCTTGCCTTTATGCATATAAATGAGAACTCATAGAACTCATATACATACTTAGCTTAACTTGAATGGCACAGAAACAAGAGTATGTTAGCTACGATAGGTTATAAACCTCAAGTCGTGCACTAGTGATGATCAACTTGGTTTATTCTTGATTTGTTCTTGAAACCTTTCAATACCATTAAGGCTCCCACTTACTCCTTGACATAAAATATTCTCTTGTCAATAAACTTTTCTTGACAAAAAAATATTCAAGAGTTAGTGAAGCTTTTATCAAGACAAAACACTTCACAAAATTGGTCCTAGTTGGTCTTTGTCTTATCCAAGACATCACAGCTTACCAATTTCAAATGTGCAAGAATAAGAAAACTTTTCCAAATTCCACATTTGATGAGTGTTATAAACCTACTTAAGACTTTTCACTCAAGTCACATTCTTGACTCTAAGACTTGATATTGGAACGAAGTATGATTGGCTTCTTGATTTAACCATTTCTACAACTCTCGATTACTCTTCTTAGACATACAAATTCACTAAGACTCACTTATAGGACCAATTGACAAATATTTCTTAATCATTAATACTTATCATAAAACACAATAAAAGGTACTCTCCCTTCTTCATGGAATAGAGAAACTTTTATCTTTCTTCGTACTTGATTCTTCTTATTTGTTCTGCTATTGACTGAAACTCTTTGAATCAACTCAGAATTATACTTAATCTTTTAGTATAACCATATTTACTAAACTTTAGTAAATCATGACGAATATCTTTGTCACTCTTGTGGTAGACTCGATCAACGTACGACCTAGTGTACTCAATCTCCTAGTTCTTCAATTGACACATTGTCAAAGAATTAGTCTAAATTTCCCAAATGTGAAATTTTTCATTCATCATACAATACATGTTGCATGATTCCAAGTTTCTATCCACTTGAAACTTGGGCAATGAGAAACTCTCCCTATTTGGTAAACTCTCGACACTTCTACAAATAACCAAATTAAGAATCAAATTCATCATCGCTAACAATGGAAACATTCAAACATCAATTTTTCATACATGCCATTGCAAGGATAAATAAATAATACAGAAAAAAAATTTATTTTATTGCGAAAAAATTTGTCCTTACAATGCAATTCAACTGAAAAACTGTGCTATTACGTATTCCTTAGCAATCTACCTTAACTCTAAAGTAGCAGCTCAAAAATCTGATCATTGAATCCATGCAATCGAAATCCATTTCTTTGTGATCAGATTCAACACGCTTCTTCCTTAAGCTTCATTTCTTTTCCTCGATCCTACAAAACATCAAAACGTAATCTTATCACATCATGTATTAAGAACCAAAAAAATAGGAGCTTATAGAGTTAGTTAATGGATTTTACCTGAAGTAGAGCCATACGTCTTGACTCTCCCATCTCTTAGATCTCTCAGGTAAACAGGGCAGCTTCGTCTCCAATGCCCCTTCTCTTGGTAGTAAAAGCAAATGGACTTCTTTGGTACATAGCAAAAAACAATCTCAGCCTTTTCTGTACTTCCAATGTAGCCAGTGTCCAATGAAGTATGGGAGTTTGATCGACCAATCAAGTTTGCTTGACCAGTGCGCCAAATTGCCGTTGATTCAGCAGCAATAAGCAAATATGTCAAATCAATGAGGGTCACGTCATGAACCATCGTATAGTACTCTCTTATGAACTCACTATACGAATCAGGAAGTAACTGAAGAACCCAGTCAATAGCCAACATCTCCGAGATATCGACACACAACATCCTTAACCTTTAAATGTGTGACTTCATCTCTAAGACGTGTGCACACACAAGTTTCCCATCTTTGTGCTTACTTGACAAAAAGGCTTGAGTGAGCTTGAACTTTTCAAGCCTTCGAGCTTGTGGGCTAGGGAGAATAATAAGAGGAGGTGGAGGAAGTGAAGCATGATCTCTTGTTCCTCGATCGTATCTTGGAACATCGTCTTCATTTGGAAAGCTTGTTCCAAGGGATTTGGGAAGACCATTGTAAGATTCAGACATCTACAAAATGGGAGAAATTCAATTCAAGTTGATTAGAATCCTTGATGTAACACCCAAATGAAACATCAAGGCTAGGATCCAACACAATACTCTACAACCTAGAAGAGGGATGTCGTAGTCTAGTTGCAGAATATTTGAAGGTAGGTAAATGACGATTTACCAATTTCCACCATGAAAAACAAAAATGAAGTTCAAGTTTTAAATGAATTGAAACTCCTAGATCTTTTGAGATTCACTGAACCTTTCAATGGCATGTTTAATCTCGATTATGCCCTTCAAGTTTGCGATTGGGATGCCGAGGATCACAAACAAGGTGTGAATAAACGTGTGAATCACGTGGTGCACTCAACGGTACTATCACCTAATCAATGTGCCGGTTAGCCACACATGCTCCATTGATCTATGATAAACATCGAGCCACCCTTCAGTACCAATGTCAATCCCAAATTAGTGTGTCGGTTAAACACACACGCTTCACTAACGTTTGACAAGGGTACGAAGTGTAATTCCATGGATTAGCATACAATTTCACATTTGGCCTAAAGTAACTATGATTTGGGAATTTGTAAAAGCATGTAGTTACTTTGTACTTCATTATACTTCTAATGGAAGGTTTTTGTACTATCCTACCCGTTCGGCTAACGACCCTTCACTAGTCAAGAGTGCGGTGGGTAAGAGTGGATACTCATTCAATCGCCATTTTATAGGCAATTTCCTTAAACACCCCTTATAGACCAGCTTGGTGAATGAGGCCTACTAACAGTAAGACTCACTCTTTACTCATATATATATATATATATATATATATATATATATATATATATATATATATATATATTGTATAGGGTGTATTTTACACTTTTAAAATACTAGGTGGTTTTATTAACTTTCTCTTTTAATTAAACTTTTAATTAACTTAACAAAACCACGTGGGTGTAATTTGAACTTTTCAAAATACAAGGGTTTTAGAATCTAAATAATTACATAATTAAACTATTAATAAAAAAAAATTAAATTCCAAAATTTGAGGGCAAGTTTTGAAACATTTCAAAACATTAGGGTTTAACTATTTAAATTTCAAAAACAAAACTTTTAAGATCAAATTTAAACTATAAAACTTAAAAAGGGAGTAATTTGAAACTATTCAAACTTTGTCAAGAACATTCTAGATCAACAATTCAAATAAGGCAATTATCTAATTTTGACCTAGTCCAATTTCTTGCAAGATAATACACCAAATAATTCAAATAATCAAATTTAATCATATAAGAAAGTAATTATTCAACTAATATGAAATTATCTTTTATTTTGGCAAAGATAATCACCCAATATCATAAAAATCCTATTTCTATCAATAAAAAATGTTTCGGTAATTATCCTACAACAAAAATAGGCAAGAAAGCCTAAAAATCCTCCATCTGGCCCTCTGACTCATCAAGTCAGGCTTGGACTCGTCGAGTTCACTATGGACTCGGCGAGTCACCCAGTTGACTCAGTGAGTCAAGTCGAAAAAAACTCAAAATTTTCGATTTTCAGCCAAAATTCGATCAAATAAGCATCAAATTCACTAACAAACAACCCTAATCTCTGATACCACTGATGGGTTTCGAGCAATACATCAATACTATGGGTACATGCAAACCCTAATAGCTTTGGATCTAGTTTGTCTAATGAACATGCAATTGATTATCCAAAGTCATAAACCCTAGATCTAATAAACTATAACGGAAATTAGGATTTAGTTCTTACCTTTGATTGTTATATAGCAATAAAAATCAATCCTTGACTTTAGAAAGCTTAGTGCCTCAAGTGTTGCACCTCTAATGGAGTCACAAACACCACTAAGCAACTTGGATGAAGAGGGAGGAGAGAGGAGGCACCAAAATGGCTGGAAACCCTAAATGAAGTATTCACCATGTTTTTGGGGCCATAAGGGTTCCTTATATATGCTGGCTATTAGGGTTTACAGCTAGGAAACCCTAATCTAACTGCTTAAGGCCTAAGCAGCCCATGGACTCCCTCTTTAGCAGCCTTGGACGATTTCTAATGGGTTTCCCCATAGAATTCATCCACTCCAACTTCTATGGAGTCCATGAGCCCATCCATGTAATTATCTTATAATTACACAATAAGTCCCTTAAGTTTAATTAATCTCGTTTAGCCATAAAATTAATTCTTAATTTAATTCTTGACTAATATTAATTAAACAATATGATTTCTCCTTTAATATATTATTCTCATAATATATTAATAAATCATAATTAAACCTTTCTCTCCTTAATTCATCCTACATATTGCTATGGTGAAGGCAACCCAAAAGGACCATGGTCATAATCGGGTCAAGTACATACCAAAATAGTTATGGACTTAGACACTAATCCAACAGAACTATCCCTTTAGAACCCATTCCGTACTTCATAACCCTTCAAGGCTCAACCTCGATCAAGTCAAGTCAAGGTCAAAGTCAACATCCAATTCGTGGTCAAATTCAACGCTCCGAGTTGACTCTACTCGTCAAGTTGTCTTTCAACTCGACGAGTTCCCATAAACCACAAAATCGTGATTCTATGAATCAACTCGTCGAGTTCTTTTCCTTTCAGCAGAATCGAGTCATACTCACATCAACTCGCTGAGTTCCTTCATGAAATCGTCGAGTTCTTCAGTCTGTGTATCCTTCTTAATGCATTAAGTCATTTTTCTTCAGATCTAAACCCAATACCCTAGATCTAGACTAGAAATACCTTTTATATGAGTAAAGTTTCCAACGTTACCCATTAATCCCTTCCAGAAGAGAATAAGCTCAAACCCTAATCCAAAGAGGATTATATCTAAATCCAAGAGTCCTCAAAACTTCAAGATAAGACAAAAGAACATAGATCCGGACTTCAAGGACTAGAAGGGAAAAGTATTAAACTTTACCCACATACATGACCATTTAGAGCTTGAAAGATCAAAACAAGAGCTTAGATGTTACATGGGGCTTCTAGGGCCACAAAGTCGGCACCTTTACGCCTTGAAAGCCCCTCAAGACCGTAGATCTGAAGTGTTCTCCACTTGTGATGTCCAACTCCTCACTAATCATCGTCTTTCGACCAAAACAAACAAAAAAGGATACTAATTGGAGATCTAATCAAATACTTGGAAAGTTTGAGACTTGATTACCAGAAAGTGTCGATTATGGAGTGAGGTTTCTGGATCTAGCAACTTCTCTTTGCTCCTTCAAGCTTTCCTTCTTTCCAAGAGATTCAAGCACCCACAAAAACACTCAAAATGGCTCATAATCACTCAAATATGCTTTAGGGTTTCGAGGTTTAGGGTTAGAGACTTGGACGTTGGAAATGAGGCCAAACCCTAGGGCTTAAGTTGTTTAAATAGGGTGCAGAGTCCCGATTTTAGGGTTTCCCAAACCTCGTCCAACTTGTCGAGTTGATCCTCCCTAACTCGTTGAGTTGGTCTTCCAAAAACACGCGGCCCAACTTTCCAACATGTCCAGTTTCTTGCCCAAACTCGACGAGTTGACCTTTAGAAATGAAGATTATATTTCCTTAATTGGACTTCTAGATTCCGAGTGTTATAGAATGGACGAGCTGACCAGGGGTGTTTCGTTCGAATATCCTGGTGGTTGTAGCATAATTTGGTTGGCTTAGTGGCCGATATAGAGGATTTCGACGGGTTGTGATGAGGTTGTCCTATGTGGCTATTCGCAGCATTGGGTGTAACAAGTTGACGGGGTTTCCGTCGAACAATCAATGAATGTGATTGGCGATTGTCCTGCCGATATTCGAAGATGGGACGCGACACTTTTGTGTATTCTGTCGACTTTATGGTTGAACCAATAAAATTAAAAATAAATAATATTAGACATTAGAAATTATGAATCTGATGAAATGATATTTATTATATATAAAAATAATAAAATAAAAATTATAATCTAATAAAAAGAATTAACGTAATAAAACAAATAAAAAAATAATTAAAAGAAATTAATAATACAATAAAGTAATATCTGCTAATAGAAAAATATTATTATTAAAAAATATTTATTAATATATTTGATAATCCAATAAAGAAGAAATTTATAAAAAAAATTAACTAAAAAATTAATAATATAAAAAATAATATTTATTAAGATATAAGTAAAATATAATAAAATTAATATTTATTAATATATATTAATCTAATGAAAAAGAATTAACCCAATAAAGAAGACATTCAAAAAAGACTTAATTAGAAAAATAAAAAGATATAATAATCGGGGACCATAGATTATTAATAAAATGTTAAAATTAATTGTTACATCCAGGATTTGTAGGTATTAATATTATTTATTTTATTGAATAATGGGTTGTTGTTGGTTTGGGCCAGGATAGTTAGGCCTTAAGTTTTGGGCTGCGAAAGGCATTACGCGGGGCGTAAAATGCTAGGTACGCACAACGTACTCAAAAGGATGAGGCGGGAAGGCCATGCACGTACGCCCAACATACCAAAGGTTACGCACAACGTATGCACGCAGGTTCTAAAACCCTAACTTTTAGGGTTTGATCCATATTTAAAGGACATTATGCCTTTGGTCTAGCCTCCCTCTCATCCTTATATAGCCACCACGAAAACCCTAACCCACATTTATGTATTCTTGTGATTTGGAAGCCACTTGAGAGCATTTTAGTGTTGTTTTGGTGTTTAGAAAAGAAAGGAGTTTGAAGAAGGAGTAAGGATTCAAATGGAGCTTGTAGATCCAGAAGATTAGCACCATTTTTTGACTCATTTCTGGTATCAAGCTTCAAACTTGATCATTTCATGTTTAGATTTGATTTTAGGGTGTTTTGGGTCACTTTTAGACTCCATTGTTGAGGTTGCTTAAGTCTTGATAGTTTCAGAACATAAGAGTTGTCCTTTTGGGCTCTTAGAAGCACTTAGAGTAATAAAAATAGGACCTTGATGGTTAAGACACAACCATGCAAGTGTTTAATGGTCATAAAGCTTGTTAAAAGGACCAAAATCATGTTTGACCCCAACCATGCATGCAAGCACATAAAGTTTGTGACTTTATGGATTAGGAGGTCTTAAAGGACCTGGATCTACATTTAGACGTAAAGACTTAATGGATTAAGTCACAAATGAAGTCCCAAGGAAGTTGGCTAGTACACTAAGTGTACACCTTGTTATGCTACGCGTACTGGGTCAACTCCCCGTTTTGGTCAAGGCCAGCGTACGCTGGGCATACGTGTTAGGTACGACGCGCGTACGCATGTAAAGTGGTTATATTGGGCTTTTTGGGCCTTAGGGAATTGGGCCTTGACTATTGGACCCCGTGGCCCACTATGGAGTATAGTTTTGGGCCTGGGAATTTGAAATTAGAAGTATTGGGCCTTTTGTGCCATATTGGGCCACTAGAGATTATTCATTTTGGGCTAAGGACTATTAGACTTGTGAAAAGGCTCGTTTGAAGAGTTAGGCCCAATTTAGAAAATCGGGCCCTTAATAGGCCCTTAGGGAGCCTTTGATGGGCCATGGATGCATTGGATTTAATAAGTTAGCATTAGGCTTTATGAATGGTTCAATTTAGGCGAAGGGAGTAAAATGGTCATTTTACCATAAGTAGTGTTATAAATTATGATTGAGTGTCATTATGATTATGATAGCCGGGAGTCATCGAAGTAGCTGTTAGAGATCCCTTTCTGTGAGATTCAACACTCAGTTTTACGATGTGAGTTACCTTCCAATAGAAGTGGGTCTATGGCCACAATGTCGGCCCACTAGTTGGAGCGATTATGGATAATTTTCTTCGTGATAATTTTTTGGTTTTCACTATCTGATATGTTTATGTGATAGCCAGATATAATGTTATGTGATAGTGGTAGTAGGGGAATAATCCCCATATCTGGTCGATAGGGTCAAAAGGGTAGGTTAGGCACCCCGGTATGCCTGACAGTATGATTATGTTATGTTTTATGTGGTAGTAATAGGGGTGAAATAGTCCTTGTAACCAGTTGAGATAAACCGGAGGGGTAGGTCAGACACCCTGGTATGTCTGACAGGGGTAGATTAGGCACCTCGGTATGCCTAACAGGGGTAGGTTGAGGACCCCAGTATGCTCAGAAGGGTAGGTCAGGAACCCATATATGTCCGACATTATGTGATATGTATGGTATGTGGTATGATGGGGGAACTCACTAAGCTTTGTGCTTATGGTTTTCAGTTTTGGTTTCAAGTACCTCTTCGTCGAAGGGGAAGGAGCTGACATGGTTGCAGCGCATCGCACACACATGATTTACGCATTTTGAGATCCATGGGATTGTACTATGATATTATTACTATTGATGATATTGTTGGATTAGGTGTCTAATCCCATAACTATTTTGGTATGTACTTGACCCGATTATGAGCATGGTCTTTAGGGGTTGCCTTCACCATAGCAACTGATAGGATGAATTAAGGAGAAATAGGATTAATTATGATTTATTAATATATTATGTTAATAATATATTTAAAGAGAAATCATATTGTTTAATTAATATTGATTAATAATTAATTTAGAATTAATTTTGTGGTCAAAAGAGATTAATTGAACTTAGGGGACTAGAACTGTAATTATAAGATAATTACAATTGGGCTGATGGATCACCTTGGAATGTAGGTTGGACGAATTCTATGTGAAGCCTATAAGGAAATCATCCCAGGGATGTTCTAGAAGGAGTCCATAGGTCGCTGAAGGCTTAAGCCCTCATATTAGGGTTTCCACCTAAAAACTCTAGCAGCCACAAGTATAAATAGACCCCCTAACATAAGGATTTTGGCCCCATGCTTCCTGGTGTTGTCCTAGCTGATTTCCTCCCCTCTCCTAAGTCATCTTATTGCTAGTGGTGTTTTTGACTCCATTAGAGGTGCAAGATTTGAGGCACTAAGCTTTCAAAGGTCAAGGATATTCAAGGATAACTTGTTATTACTACATAACAAGAAAGGTAAGATCTAAACCTTAGTTTATATGTCAATTTGATTGTTATATGCTAGTTCATACGATCATTACTTTGGTATTCAATGTTGTTGTGAATAGAAAACCTAGATCAAAGCAATTAGGGTTGCATGAACACCATAGGAATGATGTTATGCTCATGACCCATCAGTGGTATTAGAGCCTAGGTTGGTTTTCTAGTGAATAAATGCGAAAGTGAATTGCCAAAGATCAAGAAAATCGAATTTTTGTCTTCTGACTGGCAAACTCCCCAAGTCCATGTATGGACTCAACGAGTAGGTCCTACTCGACGATTTCCATAGTGGACTCGACAAGTCCAAGGCTCTGTTGTCGGGAATTTCGATTTTCTTGCTAGATTTTGTTGAGGATTAATTCCAAGACTCGTTTTTCTTGCCGAAAATCGATTTTTTTATTTTTGGAATGGTTATCCTCATCAATATTGATGGATTTTGTTAAATATGGATAATATAGGATTATTATAAGTCAAATATTTGACCTAGTAAGATTGAAAAGTTTCAATTTTCACCCTTTAGGTTTTATAGTTAAATTTTAACTTAAAAGTTTTAGTTTTTGAAATTTAAGTAGTTAAACCCTAATATTTTGAAAGGTTTCAAAATTTGTCATCAAGTTTTGGAATTTAAAATTTAATTAAAAGGTATTAATTTTAAAATATTAAATTCTAAGACCCTAGTATTTTGAAAAGTTCAAATTACACCCTTATGGTTTTATTAATTTAATTAAGAGCTTAATTAAAAGAGATAATTAATAAATCCATAATTATATGGTTTAAGATTAATCATTTAAAAGTCTAATTCATTAATAGATTAAAACCACTTGGTATTTTAAAAGTATAAAATACACCCTTATACTATATAGAATTAAAAGTTTAATATTATATATGTATAAGGAAATGTGAGTCTTACCGTTAGTAGGTCTCGTTCACGAAGCTGGTCTATAAGGGGTGTGTAAGGAAATTGCCTATAAAATACCGATTGAGTGGGTATCCACTCTTACCCACCGTAGTCTTGACTAGTGGAGGGTCCTTAGCTGAACGGCTAGGATAAGACACACCCTTCCATTATAAGTATAATGAAATACGAAGTAACTAAACACTTTTATAAATTCCCAAATCTTAGTTACTTTAGGAAAAATGTGGAGTTGGTGCTAATCCATGAAATTACACATTACAACTTGTTGGTCGTTAGTGGAGCGTGTGTGGTTAACCAACACACTAATATGGGACCAATGAAGGATGACAATAAGTAGCTCGTAGATTATCATAGATCAATGGAGCATGTGTGGTTAACCGGCACAATGATTAGGTGATATTCATCTTCGAGAGTACCAAGCTAATTTGCATGGTTATCCACACCTTGTTTGTGATCCTCGGCATCCTAGTCACAAACTTGAAGGACACAATCGATAGTTAAACATGTCATTGAAAAGTTCAATGAATCTCAAAGGATCTAGAAGTTTAAATTCATTTAAAACCAAATTTTCAATTTTCGTTTTTCATGGTGGAAATTGGTAAATCGTCATTTACGTACCTTCGAATGTTCTGCAAATTAGATTACGACATCCCTCTTCCAAATTGTAGAATATTTTGTTGGATCTTGGCCTCAATATTTCATTTGGGTGTTGTATTGAGAATTTTATCAACTAACTTTTCTCCCGTTTTGTAGATGTCAAAGTCTATCAACTATGATCTTCCTGAATCCGTTGGAAAAAGTTTTCCGCTTGAAGATGATGTTCCACGATTGGATTGTGGAAATGGAAATCATTCTTCACTTCCTCCACCTCCTCCAATAATTCTACCTGACCCACGTGTTCAAAGACTTGAAAAGTTCAAGGTCACTCAAGCCCTTTTGGCAAATAAACACGAATATGGAAAGTCGGTATGTGCTCATGTATTACATATGAAGTTGCATATTGATAGATTGGGAATGTTGTGTGTCGATGTCTCAATGAAGTTTGCCGTTGACTTGGTTCTTCAGTCACTTCACGAATCATATAGTGAGTTCATTAGAGAGTACTATGTGATGGACCACGATGTGACCCTCATTGATTTGACTTATTTGTTTATTGCTACTGAATCAACAATGATTTGGCGCACTACTCGAGCAAATTTGTCTGAAAAATCAATATCCCAACCTTCTATGGGCGATGGTAACACTGGAAGTCCAGAAAAGTTTTCTCTACATAAAAGAAAGACTGAGTCTGAGATAGTCATGTGTACCATTCCAGAAGAATCCATATGTTTCTACTGCCAAAATAGGGGGCATTGGTTACAAAGCTGCCCTGACTACCTGAGAGATCTAAGAGATGGGAGAGTCAAGATGTATGACTCTGCTTCAGGTAAAATCTACTATCTAACTCTATTAAGTTTTCTATTTTAGATTCTAAATACATGATGTGATAAGATTGTATTTTGATGTTTTGTAGGATCGAAGAAAATAAAGGAAGCTTAAAGGAAGAAGTGAGCTAAGTCTGATTGCGAAGAAATGGATTTCGATCACATGATTCGATGATCGGATTTTTGAGCTGCTGCTTAGAGTTATGATATATTGCTTAGGAATATGTAATAACATAGTTTTCATTCGAATTTGCGTTGTAAGGACAAGTTTTCCGCACCTTTTAAAAATAATTTTTTTTTGAGTTTTGTCTTATTTATATCTCCTTGCAATGTCATTGGTGAAAATTGATGTTTGTGTGTTTCTATTATATGCAATATTATGGTAGTGTCGAAATTTTCTAAGTAAGGAAAGATTCGCATCGCCCAAGTTTCAATTGGACAAAAGCTTGGAATCATATGATTTGATTCGTGTGATGTATGGAAATCTTGGTACTTAGAAAAATTAAGATTAATTCCTTGTTCATGTAGGTATGTGAGTCAAGTGAAAGACTAGGAGATCTAGTACGCAATGTTGTGCACTGGTCAAGTCCGCAACAAACAACAAGATTAATCGTCATGATTTACTAAAAGTCTAGTATACGTGGTTATGCTTACAATATTTAGTGTAATTCTAAATCATTGAAAAGTTTCAATGAATGGCAGAACGAATAAGAAGAATCAAATAGGCAGAAAGATAAAAGTTTCTCCAATCTGAAAAGATGGGTGAGTACTTTAGTATCATGTTTTATGATCTGCTTATTGATTATGAAACCATATCACAATTGATCCTCCAATCACACCTTAGTATCAGTTAGTATGGGGCTTTTAGGGCCACATACATGACCATTTACAGCTTGAAAGGTCAAAACAAGAACTTAGATGTTACATGGGGCTTCTAGGGCCACAAAATTGGCACCTTTATGCCTTGAAAGCCCCTCAAGATCGTAGATCTGAAGTGTTTCTCCACTTGGGATGTCCAACTCCTCACTAATCATCTCCTTTTGACCAAAACAAACAAAAAAGGATACTAATTGGAGATCTAATCAACTACTTGGCAAGTTTGAGACTTGATTACCAGAAAGTGTCGATTATGGAGTGAGGTTTCTGGATCTAGCAACTCCTCCTTGCTCCTTCAAGCTTTCCTTCTTTCCAAGAGATTCAAGCACCCACAAAAACACTCAAAATGGCTCACAATCACTCAAATATGCTTTAGGGTTTCGAGGTTTAGGGTTAGAGACTTGGAGGATGGAAATGAGGCCAAACCCTAGGGCTTAAGTTGTTTAAATAGGGTGCATAGTCTCGATTTTATGGTTTCCCAAACCCCGTCCAACTTGTCGAGTTGATCCTCCCTAACTCGTTGAGTTGGTCTTCCAAAAAAACGCGGCCCAACTTTCCAACATGTCCAGTTTCTTACCCAAACTCGACGAGTTGACCTTTAGAAATGAATATTATATTTCCTTAATTGACCTTCTAGATTATGGGTGTTATAGAATGGAGGAGCTGGCCAAGGCTGTTTGGTTCGAACATCCTAGTGGTTGTAGCATAATATGGTTGGCTTAGTGGCCGATATAGAGGATTCCGACAGGTTGTGATGAGGTTGTCCTAGGTGGCTATTCGCGACATTGGGTGTAATAAGTTGGTGGGGTTTCCGTCGAACAATCAATGTAGGGATGTCAATGGACCAAACGTCCAAACGGGAGCGGGAATAGCTGCCCCCGCTCCCGCCCCCGAAATCAATTGTTGCCCCCGCTCCCGGTCCCGCCCCCGGCTCCCCCGTTTACATAGCCCCTGGTCCCACCCCCGTTCCCCCGGATCCCCCGCTTAAAATTCGTTTTTTTTGCTAAACAACTACTTTGTGTTAGGTTAAAAAACTTATTTTTAATAACTTTAGAAGTTTAAAACATAATCTTTTAGAAACTAAAAAATTAAAAATCCAACATTACGAATTCAACATTACAAAACGATAATTTCATCAATCTTAAAAATATAAAATATGACAAATCCAATATTACAAATATAAAATACTTACATATCCAAAAATATATGATCAATTCATTACCTCTTCAATATCTATTAATTGGAAACGGGAAAGTGAAACCTACCTACACTTAAAATTAGAAAATCTATTTTGTATATGTATTTTATATTAAATATATATATTTTTTACATAAATGTACAACCGGACCCCTGCGGGAGTACGGGACGGATATACCAACTCCCGACCCCGGTCCCGAAAATAAGCGGGGTTTAATTCTACCTCCGCTCCCGCTTCCGCTCCCGGTTTTTTTAAAAATTTAGTCTCGTACGGGATCGGGGTCCCACGGGGGTTTTTGACATCCCTAAATCAATGAATGTGATTGGCGATTATCCTGTCGATTTTCGACGATGGGACGCGACACTTTTGTGTATTCTGTCGATTTTATGATTGAACCAATAAAATTATAAAGAAATAATACTATACATTAGAAATTATTAACCTGGTGAAATGATATTTATTATATATAAAAATAATAAATTAAAAATTATAATCTAATAAAAAGAATTAACGTAATAAAAAAATTAAAAGAAATTAATAATACAATAAAGTAATATTTGTTAATAGAAAAATATTATTGTTAAAAAAATATTTATTAATATATTTGATAATCCAATACAAAATAATTAATCCAATAAAGAAGAAATTAAAAAAATAATTAAAAAAATTAATAATATAACAAAATAATATTTATTATGATATAAGTAAAATATAATAAAATAAATATTTTATAATATATAATAATCTAATGAAAAAGAGTTAACCCAATAAAGAAGGCATTAAAAAAAGTTAATTAGAAAAATAAAAAAATATAATAAAATAATATTTATTAATACATAAATTTAATATATTTAAAAAATATTTATTAATTTATAATAATCTAATAAGAAAGAAATCAAAACAGAATTAATTAAAAGAAATAAGAAAAAAATCAAAAAAAAAATTAATCAAAAGAATTAATGTATAATAATTCAATAAAAAAAATTACAAAAATGATCCTTATAGTTTGGTAAAAATATAAAATTGTAGAAATGGTCCCTAGGTAACTTCGTCGTTTTTAAAAACTTAACAGCATGTTGTTAAACTTACGAGACGAGGATCAAATCTACAACAAAACAACCAAATAAGGACTTTTTTTGCTAATAAACTCTTTTTTGGACCTTACCCAAAGAAATTGACAAACTATAGATACCATTTTTGCAATTTTATCTGTAACCTTTTTATTCTTTTAAAATAAATAATCTGAAGGGAAAAAAAAACAAAGCTCTTAAAGTTATACTCTATACAAAAAGTAAATAATCATGAAATTTGAAAAAAAATATATTTTAAAATTTTTTATTTTTATAAAAAGCCAAAAAAAAATCTCTAAAAGTTCTAAAAATTTAAAGAATACTCCTACTCAATATACTGATGACTTTTTAAATGAAATTTTTCACAATAAGTTTTCGATTTGTTTATTTTTTAATTTTAAAAAATATTTGTTTCTACAAAATATATAAAAGAAAATTTTATCCAAATGATAGAGTTTTTTTATAATACTATTTCAATGAGTTTACAAACGAATATATATATATATATATATATATATATATATATATATATATATATATATATATATATATATATATATATATTTTGCTAAGAATACAAATGTTTTGTTTAAATCATTATATTTTTTTATAAAAAATAAGACGTGAAAATTTTCATTGTCAATATCAAAAATACTTTTAAAGGTTTATCATATATATTAAGAACTTTTATATATATATATATATATATATATATATATATATATATATATATATATATATATATATATATATATATATATATATATATATATATATATATATTTATTGCTAAGAATACAAATGTTTTGTTTAAATCATCATATTTTTTTATAAAAAATAAGACATGAAAATTTTCATTGTCAATATCAAAAATACTTTTAAAGGTTTATCATATGTATATTAAGAACTTTTTGAAAACAAATTTTAAAAAACAAGGTTGTTAACCAAAATTTATTTTAAAATATTATAAGTTTTTTGTTTTTAAATATTGAATATAATATGATTCAAAATATTTATGATTCAAAAAAAAGTTTTGATTTAATATGTTTATGATCATTAATTTGTTACTATCTAAAAATGTTTTGATTCAAATATTTTATGATCCTTAAATTTATGTTTTATGATTGAAAATTAAATAATTCAAAATATATAATGATCCAAATTTTATTTTTTTGAACAAAACCTTTATTAAATTAAATATATTATAGATTCAAAAAGGATATAATCAAAATACTATGATTTAAAATTTTATGATCCAAAAAATAGTTGAACAGAAACTATTATGATTCTTAAATATTTTATTATTTAAATCTTAAATTGGTAAACATTAAAATCTCGAATAAATCTTTATAAAAAAACAGAAAAAAAATAAAAACATTAGTAGTTTCAATTATATAGTAAGAGAATTAAAAAAAAGTTAAATAAATATAAATAATTAAGTAAAATAATTATATTAGAATAAAAATATCTTAACTTCTATGAATGACAAGGCTATGAAACTTTTATAATAATATTAGAATCATAAAGAAAGTTGGAGGCATTAACGTTATGTAAGGACAAAAAGTTAATGGGTTATCAAAGGGATAATCATTTAAAAGGTTAATATATTTTTCGATTTGTATACATTTGGTTACTGAGTTTTTTTTCGTCTACATTTACGCCTTCAACTTATTAAACTGTACACATTCAGTCCTTATGACCGGTTACTCCAGGTTAGTCGGGAAAATGACTTGATAGGGTAATATATTTATCATTTCGTACACATTTAGTCTTTAATATTTTTGTACATATTTAGTCCTTAATATTTTTTTTGTTTCAAAATAAGTCATTTTTATTTTTATACACATTAAGTACTTATAAAGGTTTTCTTAAGGTTTTTCTCACGACATCTTATGTGGGATAATCATTGATGAAGTGTGTGGGGTTGTCTAAATTTGTGTGTAATGTCTCGTTTTCACAACAAAAAAAAATAATTTTTATATAAGGCAAAACTTCCTAATTATAAATTCATGATTAAGAAAGCATGTTTATTCTAAAATACATTTATCGAAAATCAGAGTAATATAAGAAATGTAGAATCCTCAATATTGTTGATGAATGTGTATAGTCATGCATTCTCCTTCCCACAACCAACGATAGAACCTGAAAACATAAACAACTGGGTAAGTACAAAATTTAGTAAATTTCCCCCAAAATACCCGATACAACAAACGTATTATCATGCATAACGGACATACACTCATCAGATTAGAATACATTGGCCCAATCATTTATCGGATTGGAACGCCAACATGCAACAGGTCCAATCAGTCATCAGATTGGAATACCCAAGGTTTGTTGGCATGTCGTCTTAACCCAATTGCTCTTCTCGAGTCTCCGTACCTATAGTTTATAGCCGACCCGCACCAGGTATCTTAGCCTACAGCATATAGCAGGACCACCTCAACGTATCTCACCACCATATGGCTATCCCACATAAGATGTTGTGAGAAACCTAAAAAAATCATTCATAAGTACTGAATTAATACAAAAACAAAAATGATTTATTTTGCAACAAAAAAAATATTAAGTACTAAATGTGTACAAAAATATTAAGGACTAAATGTGTACAACGTGAGAAACATATTACCATATTAAGTGATTTTTACCGGCTAACCTGAAATAGCCGGTCATAATGATTAAATGTGCATAGTTTAACAAGTTGAAAGGGTAAATATGGACGAAAAAAAAAACTTACTAAATATATACAAATCAAAAAATATATTATTTTTAAGTGAGTATCCCGTTATTTAACTTTATTTTAAGTTGCAGCCACATACACAGATTCATGCCTTCTGGAGTTAATTATGTATCTAGCACCCATCAGTATTCAATCCAACGTATGTACGTGGCCCAAGTTGGCGGCATCCAAAATGTGTATGTGGCTCAAGTTGGCGGCGGGCAACCAATGGCCCAAAAATTGCGGAAGTTGTCCAATTTTTCCAGCGCAGCAATGATCCAATTTTTGTTAATATATATATATATATATATATATATATATATATATATATATATATATATATATATATATATATATATATATATATATATATATATATATATATATGTTCAGGTCCATTTAAGACCATTCTAATTTTCTAAGATCGTGAGATCAAATCTAAAAATAATTTTAAAATGCAAAATAAATGAAAAAATAAAAAAAAATTAAATATTATTTTCGGAATTTGAAGTAACTAAAAATAATAATAATAAAAAATAAAAAAATCCTTTTTTTTAAAAAAATACGTGAAATATTCTAATAAAATATTACACTGACATATTCTAAAAAATAATTTTAAAATGCAAAATAAATAAAAAAATCTAAAAATTCTTTTTTTAAATATTATTTTCAGAACTTGAATTAACTAAAATAAATAAATAAAAAAATCCCGTTCTTTTTGAAAAATATGTGAAATATTCTAATAGAATATTACACTTTACATATTCTAAAAAATAATTTTAAAATGCAAAATAAATGGAAAAATCAAAAAAATTCTTTTTTCAAATATTATTTTCGAAACTTGAATTAACTAAAAAAAATATAAAAAGTAAAAAAAAAATCTCTTTTTTTTTTTTTGAAAAATATGTGAAATATTCTAATAGAATATTACACTGTATATATTCAAAAAATAATTTTAAAATTCAAAATAAATGGAAAAATCTAAAAATTCTTTTTTTAAATATTATTCGGAACTTGAATTAACTAAAAAAAATTAAAATAAAAAAAATACGTCTCACAGTCTCACAAAATTAAGTCGTCTCACATGAACCTAACCTTATATATATATATATATATATATATATATATATATATATATATATATATATATACACACACACACACACACACACACACACACACACACACACTTCAAATCCATTAAGAATAGATAAAACTTCAAAAATGGTCCATGTGGTTTTCGAAAATATCGAGTTTAGTCTCTAAGTTTAAAAAACCTCACAGATGGTCCCTATGGTTTCAAAACTTTTAACAAGTGGTCCTTTCGCCTAACTTCGTTAGCTTTCTACCGTTAAGTGAGGGGCATTTTCGTCATTTCAACACACATGGACCATTTATGAGGTTTTCTCTATTTAAAAAAAAAAAGTCAAAATTGCAAAAATGGTCCCTGTGGTTTCTTATTTTAAGTGATTATGATCCAAATGTTTGAAAAGTTGCAGATTTGGTCATTTTCAACAAGTTTTATTGTGGTTTTGGTCCCTCATCCGTTAAGTTTAACTAGTTAGTTGTTAACTTTTTTAAAATAACAATTTTACCCTCAGGGACCATTTTCGCAGTTTTGTCTTCTACCAGACCATAAGGACCATTTTTGCATACATTGTTTTTTATTTTATTGAGGTATTATATATTAATAAATATTATTTTTAATATATAATATTATATATTAATAAATATTGTTTTATTAGATTATTAATTTATTATAGTTGATTTTTTTATTAATTTTTTTTTGTTAGAGTAATTCTTTTTATTGAGTTATTATATATCAATACATATAGTTTTTAATATATAATATTTGTATCATATTAAATATTATATTATTTGATTATTAATTTCTTTTAGTTAGTATTTATAATTCTTTTTTTAAATTATTTTTATTGGATTATTTCTTTTAATTTATTATTTTCTTCATATACTAAAATATTGTTTTATTGGATTATTAATTCATTTTAGTTAATTCTTTTTTTATTAAAAAAATTGTCGAAGTAATTATTTTTATTGAATTATTATAGATCAATACATATAGTTTTTAATATATAATATTTATATCATAATAAATATTATATTATTGGATGATTATTATCTTTAAGTTAATATTTGTAGTTTCTTTTTTATCTACTACTTTTTATTGGATTATTACTTTTAATTTATTATTTTCTTCATATACTAAATATTATTTTATCGGATTCTAATAATAGTTCTTGTTAATTTTATTGGTTCCACCACAAAATCATGAGATACGCAAAATTGTCATCTCTCATCATCGTAATAGTTAGGATCGCTGCCAAACACTTTCATTTCATCTAGCTTATAATGAGAAATCATTGGGAAAATACCACCACCATCACTCGGTCACCACCACCACTTATAAATGTTATCGGGGTTTATTGCGCATTATCTAAGATATGAAGGATTCCAGTGGATTATGAAGAGGTTGTCGTAGGTGGCTACCAACAACGTTGGGTGGAATAGGATATGATATCTATTGAACCTCCGATGAACGTGTTTGGAGGTGATCCTGCTAATTTTTGTCAATGATAATCGATACTTTTTCGTATTTCGGAGACTTTGAGGTGAAATTAATAAAATTAAAAACAATTAATAGTAAACATTCAAAATAAATAATAATCCAATAAAATAATATTTATTATATTAAAAAAACAATAAATTAAAATTAATATTTCAAAAAATTAATAATTCAAAAAAACAAATTACAAAACTTAATAATCCAATAAAATATTATTTATTATGATGTAAATATTATATATTAAAAATAATATTTGTTGATATATAATAATCTAATAAAAAAGAATTGCTCCAACAAAAAGAAATTATAAAAAGAATCAACTAAAAGAAGTTAATAAGCCAATAAAATAAGGTTTTGCAATATGTAATAATCCCATAATATAATATTTATTATGATATAAAAATAATATACTAAAAACTATATGTACTGATATCTAATAATTCAATAAAAAAGAATTACTCCGACAAAAAATTAAAAAAAAAAATAATTAACTAAAATAAATTAATAATCCAACAAAACAACATTTAGTATATAAAGAACATAATAAATTAAAAGTAATAATACAATAAAAATAATTAAAAATTACAAAAATTGACTAAAAAAATTAATAATCCAATAATATGATATTGATTATGATATACATATTATATATTAAAAACTACATGTATTGATATATAATAATATAATAAAAAAGAATTATTCCAACAAATTTTTTTTTAAATCAACTTAAATAAATTAATAATCCAATAAAAAATATTTATTAATATATACTATTATATAATAAAAATAATATCTATTAATATATAATATTTCATTAAGATAAAAAAGAATGTATGCAACAATGGTCCTTATAGTATAGTAAAAGACAAAACTGTAAAAATGGTTCCTGGGGTAAAATTATCACTTTAAGGAACTTAACGGATGAGAGACCAAAACCACAACAAAACTTGTTGAAAAGGACCAAATCTGCAACTTTTCAAATGTTTGGACCGTAACCACATAAAATGAGAAACCACAGGGACCATTTTTGCAGTTTTGTCTAAAAAAAAAGAAAAAATATATAATTATTTAATTAAAGGGCCCCACCCTCTCTCTCTCTCCCTCTCCCTCTCCCTCTCCCTCTCCCTCTCCCTCTCTCTCTCCTTTCAAGACACAATCTTCAGATACCATTGGTTTATGTTTGCTCAACTGCTTTGGTTTTTTTCCTTTATATATTTCGTGTACTGATGCATCTCTCAAATCAATAACTCCTAACGTCATTTTCTTGATCTATTTAAGCATCCTTTGAGTTGTTCACCTATTTGTTACCTGAGGAGCTGTTGTCTTTTGCTAAGACCAATTTGACTTTTTATGCCATTGAATGTTCTTCAGAAGCTAGTCTCATCCTTGTAAGGATCGGTCATACACAAACTCCCTGTTGTCTATATCAATCTTGTTTAATCCCAAAATTAAATTGAACGAACCAGTAAAAATGTGCAAGGAAGTAAAAAAAACAACCAAATCGTCGTTCATCTTAAAGTTGTCAGTAATCATGGCAAGATCAAGAGAAAATAAAATAGAGCTCACCGATAAGAGAACTATTTGAGTGTGTTAGGGTTATAACTCGAGAATATGGTGTTAATAGGGACAATCGACATGGAAATTTTGGTTGAGGTATCAAGCATTCGAACCCCAAGTTTTGCGAACAACGATTTTGGAGGATTGATGCCAGATGTGAGAAATATTGGGTTGTTGAGGGAAATTAAAGTTTAGAGCAACAAATTTGGTGGTCGAGTCCTGAATCAATTACAGAGATGAGCATTCTTATTGATTTCCAGATGCATGGTAATTAATTTGAAGGTGAGATACTGGATTTTAAGCAGAAAAGCTTGATTCTTCTACCGTTTCTGACCCTACGAGTGAGTGAGGCTGAGAGGGAGTTTAGTGGGATTTTTCCTACGAGTGAGTGAGGCTGAGAGGGAGTTTAGTGGGATTTTTCCTACGAGTGAGTGAGGCTGAGAGGGAGTTTAGTGGGATTTTTATTCATCTGGTGAAAAGAAGAAGATCATAGGTGGTGTTGGGAAATATCATATGTCTGTGTTTGTGTGTTTATTGATGAAGATTAAGGAAGATTGTTGAAGAAGAAACATATAGATGAGAGAGAGAGGGTGGGGCCCTTTAATTAAATAATTATATATTTTTTCTTTTTTTTTTAAATAGAGAAAACCTCATAAATGATCCATATGTATTGAAATGACGAAAATGCCCCTCACTTAACGGTAGAAAGTTGACGGAGTTAGGCGGAATGACCATTTGTTAAAAGTTTTGAAACCATATGGACCATCTATGAGGTTTTTTGAACTTAAGGACTAAACTTGATATTTTTGGAAACCATAGGGACCATTTTTGAAGTTTTGTCTTAAGAATATCAAGATACGTGATAAAATAAGAACAAGAAAAAACATCATAAATGGTCCCTGTGGTTTCCCAAAATCTGAAGTTTAGTCCTCGTGGTTTAAAAACCTCATAGACGGTCCCTATGCTTAGAAAACTTTTGACAGATGGTCCTTATTGCTAACTCTATTAAGTTTTGTCCGTTAACTAAAGGGTATTTTCGTCATTTCACTATCAAAGGGACCATTTATGATGTTTTCTTTTATTTAAAAAAAAATAATATGCAAAGGGTCAAAAAAACACCTGATTAATTGGGTATGGTTCATCTTCAACGTGAAGCTCAACTTGCTATCCCAACGTTTCATGCCACCAAGCTAAAAAGAAATAAAAAAATCAAGCCAATATGGAACCAAATCAAGGTGGAATGAAATGAAACCAGAAGTCAAGAATCCTACCATACAACCAAGAGAAGAGAATCGAAAAGCTTCAACATGGTTCCGCCCATAAATCTCACAGTGGTGGGTGAAGCCTTTTCCTGGCCTAGGATGAGAATGCTTGTTCAAGAACACGATCTTTATGATGAATCAAACAGTGGTGACATATGCAATTCCCACAGCAATCCAAACAGAACAGATTGCATTCACTTTTATTAGAATCTCCATGGAAACGACAGGTTGCAAAGTAGTTAGCTCTTAGCATTGGCATCAATAATGAAGGTCAAAATTCCTTAATCTACATTCTTTCCACCTAATCACCCCAATAATTTATGTATATCAGATCTCATAACATAGGCGGGGTCACAAAGTAAAACGAAAGAAAAAAATAAAAAATAATAATGAGTGTGCTTTCTACGAATGCTCTGTTCTAGCATCAAGATTTTACTCGGGCATTTTATCAAATACATACCGTGGCTATTTGTGAATGGTGGATTTTCAACATCGTCTACATAAACCTTATTACAATTACTACTCTTCGATGAGTTTACATTAACAGTTACAACACCATTCCCACTTGATTTCAAGTAATTTAAGCTCACATCTGGCAGCGGAGATGGAGATGGAGAACTCGATTGGTCGCCACTGCCACCGGAGGCACCATTTGTGGTTAATCTGTGGTGAAGATGGCGGTGGGCTAGGGGGTTTCTAATATGTGGTTGAAGATGAGTCTAAGATTACTTCTCTTTCTGCAAAATTACGAAGGGCGATTTCTATGTTTTGAAGGGATTCAACATAAACATGTGTTGCTGCTAAATTGTACCGTGAATCAATTGATTGTTTGATGAACTTCTTTCTCTCTTTGCATAATCTTAAAGCTTCACATGTCTTTGCTTTTGAACTTGAAATCCCCATTTTTCAAATCAACGATTTCACCCTAACATTAGTGAAACGAAAATACAGAAACGATATGAAACGAAGAACAAAGAGTCCTAATTTAAAGAACAATCCTAATTTAAAGGCAAAGCAATCCTAATTTAAACCACAAAATGTTCTGCTTCTACTTAAACCACAAAATGTTCACAAAGAAACACGAACAATCCAAATTTAAAGGCAAAGCAAAAACCCTAACGTATTATTTTTTTTAAATGAGTGAAAACATCATAAATAGTCTCATAAATAGTCCGTGTGATAATGAAAGGACGAAAATGCCTTTCAGTTTACAAAAAAACTTGACGGAGTTAGCAATAAAGACCAATCGTCAAAAGTTTTGTAAGCACAGGGACCATCTATGAGGTTTTTAAACCACGAGGACTAATCTTCAGATTTTGGGAAACCATAGGGTCCATTTATGATGTTTTTTCTAAGAAGAATTTCGAAACATTTTGGGATTAATCATAATATTCATACTTAAAATTTAAAAAGACAAAATTGCAAAAATGGTCCCTGTGGTATGCAGTTTTTAGGGGTTTAAGTCCAAACCATAACTTTTTTGGACCAGTGGTCCTTTTGAGCTAGTTTTGTTGTGTTTTTGGTCCCTCTGAATAGTAAAATGAAAGTAATGCCCTTGCGGTATTTATTTTTCATTTTTCTTTCATTTCTTTTTAAATGTAATATTAATTTATTTATTTTAATAATTAAAAAAATAAAAAGAGACCCACCTTCTCTCTCTCTCTCTCATGAAGATAATCCTTCAGAACACCATCATCATCATCTTCTTTAACACTTTATCTTCTTCAAAAATCAAAACCATGCCCTGAAACATTTTGGGGTTTGTTTTTGCTCAAGAACTCCACATACGAACATATACATACTTAAATATACTCCTTGGAATTAATCTGGAAATCAACAATAATGGATTTACCCACCTGCAATGACACTCCTTTGTTTCCATTCGTTCTTTAAGCTTCATAATGATACTAGTTGCAAAGGGTTTGTGATGTCGAGATCTGATGAGACCTTAGTCATTGTGCTAAACCATCGACTGCCATCCCCCTTGTGCTTCATAACCACCGGAGAAGCTGTCACACCCCAAAACCACGAACGGCGGAAACGTTCAGGGGTGGAGGACGTCATGTACAGTACCACAACAGTGTAAAATAGTAAACAAGCAACAACATCATCCATTGCATTATAAGTAAAGTTTTAATACATGTGTGTTCTTTCATTGTAATAAGACACCAAAAATATAATCAAAATAAAAGACGAGACTTGTCTGCTCCGTCTTCTCAAAATCTGGCCACCGTACCTATCTACTGATGACCTGAGAATACAAGTTATTTTGAAAGAGAAAGTGTCAGCTTTAAAGCTGGTGAATTCATAAGTATTTAAGTGTCATTGTCTTGCTTTGAAAAGCTGTTATGAATGTCATGTAAAACATTTAAGTAAGACATTTGATATAAGTATGAAAAACCCTAAGAAATCCCTTATTTCCTACTAGTATGAAATGTAGTCTTCTACCAAGACCTGAATGTTTCGTTATGACAATGTAGTCTTCTACCAAGACCCGAATGTTTTGTAATTAAAATTATAGTTTTTCCTTCTTTTTGACTACTACAAACAGTAATTGGTCTAACTCATCGTTTATGTGAATATATCACAAAATAAAGTAAATAGGAAAAATATAACCATGTAAGTGTTATCCCTGGATACCAGGACTAACACGCCATAGTAGTAAGCGATATGAATAACCTAATGATTATGTGTTTAAGGCCCTTGATTTATTGGGAACAAGTCTAGGTGAAAGTCTAAGGCCTTAGGTGCCTTAAAAGCACCATTTTGAGCATGATTATGGAGTTTATAGCCTAAGATATTCTTGGGCCGTGAACTCCCAAACTTGGGTGGTTCATGCTTGATTTCATGTCCCTAACAGACTCCTATACAAGTCCAAGGCAGTAGTATATCACGGGGGATAGTCTAGGCTTCGTTTCGGGAGTTTACCGCCCAAGAACACCTTGGGGAGTAAACTCCTAAATCTAGTGATTTAGCCACCTAAATCATGTTATAACTACATAATAAGCTTTCTAACACTACTAGAAAGAGTTACTCACGTTTTGGTATAAAAACCCGAAGATCCGTGAGAGAGAAAATGGCTTTTCTCTAGTTGGAAATGCGAATAATGAATGAATTTGGTTCAGAATTCTATTTATAGTCCTGAGATATTTTTGGCAGAAAATATTTTTATTCCTGAAATGATCTCTAATATAATGGAGTGTTGGAGTAACAGTGTTGCACAAAACCCTAGTGCACCCACTCTCCTGATATTTCCTGAAGTGTAAACCCTGAATTACTCAAACTTACATGAAAAAGTCTGAAAATTAACTGTGACTGCTATAACTTCTATTGAAGTGAGATAGTTTGTATAGAATGGAAATTTCGGGTTGTCACATCATCCCCCGTTAGAAGGAATTTCGTCCCGAAATTAGAATTTAAGCAATTAAGAAGTTACAAATAGCTAATCGAAAAGGTGAGGGTATTTCAGTTTCATCTGATCCTCTCGTTCCCAAGTGAATTCAGGTCCACGCTTTGCGTTCCAGCGAACCTTCACTATCAGGATACGACTCTGCTTTGTTTGCTTGACCTCTTAGTCCATGATCTCTACTGGTTCCTCCACGAAGTTGAGGATCTCGTTGATCTCGATCTCGTCGAGTGGAATAACAAGAGTCTCGTCGGATAGACACTTTTTCAAGTTCGAGACGTGGAAGGTAGAATGTACGTTACTGAGTTCGTGCGGTAGATTGAGTTTGTAAGCTACACGGTTGATTCTCGCGAGAATCTCGAAAGGCCCTATGTATATTGGATTGAGCTTCCCACGCTTTCCAAAGCGTATCAAGCCCTTCCAGGGTGAGACCTTCAGTAGGACTCGGTCGCCCACCTGGAACTCCAATGGTTTCCTACGCTTGTTAGCGTAGCTTTTCTGTCGGTCTCTAGAGGCTTTCAATCATTCACGAATTTGAACGATCTTCTCTGTCGTTTCCCGAATGATCTCCGGACACGTGAGAGTGCTTTCGTGAACTCGTCCCTTAGCTAACTGGGTATCACCCACCTCATCCCAGCACAGAGGGGATCTGCACTTTCAGCCATAGAGGGCCTCGAATGGAGCTGCCTTTATGCTCATGTGATAACTGTTGTTGTAGGAAAATTCAACGAGGGGTAAATGGATATCCCAAGCTTTTCCAAAGTCAATCACACAGGCTCACAACATATCTTCTAAGGTTTGGATAGTTCTCTCACTTTGCCCGTCGGTCTGTGGATGGTAGGCTGTACTCATGTCCAGCCTAGTTCCTAGGGAACTTTGTAACGACTGCCAGAACCTCGAAGTGAACCTACTATCTCTGTCCGAGATAATAGATAAAGGAACACCGTGCAGCCTTACAATTTCCCTAATGTAAGTTCTTGTAAGTTTCTCCATCTTGTTTGTTTCTTTGATTGGAAAGAAGTGTGCAGACTTGGTCAGTCTATCGACGATGACCCATATGGAATCAAGTCCACCCGTTGTCTTGGGCAACTTGGTTATGAAGTCCATAGTGATCCGCTCCCACTTCCATTCTGGTATCTCCGGTTGTTGTAAGAGACCGAAGGGTTTCTGGTATTCGACCTTAACCTTCGCGCAAGTAAGGCATTTACTCACGAAGGTAGCAATATCTGCTTTCATGTTAGGCCACCAGTATAACTTTTTAAGATCCAGATACATCTTATCTGAACCGGGGTGGATGGAATAACGAGTGTTGTGAGCTTCAGTCATGACCAAGTCTCTGAAGCCACCGTGTTTCGGTGTCCAGATCCGATCCATGAGGTATAAAGCTCTGCCACCCTTGACTTCCAAGTTCTTATCCATCCCTCTAAGGGATTCACCTGCCATGTTTTCAGGTTTCAAAGCGTCGAGCTGAGCCTCCTTAATTTGTATGGACAAGTGTGAATGGATAGTTAGAGTCAAAGATTTGACACTACGACCAGTATATTCTTTCCGACTCAGGGCGTCGGCTACTATATTGGCTTTACCCGGATGATAATGAATTTCACACTCGTAATCACTGAGTAGCTCTACCCACCGTCGTTGTCTCATGTTGAGCTCTTTCTGGTCGAAGATGTGTTGTAGACTCTTGTGGTCTGTAAAGATCGTGCTTTTTGTACCATAAAGGTAGTGTCTCCAGATCTTTAGAGCAAATACGACTGCTCCTAGTTCAAGATCATGGGTGGTGTAGTTAACCTCATGTGTCTTCAGCTGTCTCGAGGCATAGGCTATGACTTTACCTCGTTGCATCAGAACACATCCGAGTCCTTGATTGGATGCATCGCAATAGACAATGAAGTCTTCTATCCCTTCGGGGAGGGATAGTATCGGTGCGGTACACAAGGCTCGTTTGAGCGTTCGGAATGCTCTTTCCTGTTTCTCTTCCCAATCAAAGGCCACGCCTTTCTGGGTCAGGGTTGTTAGAGGTTTCACTATGCTGGAGAAGTTATGAATGAACCTGCGATAGTAGCCAGCGAGACCTAGAAATTGACGAATTTTTGTAGGTGTCTTCGGTGCTGACCAGTTCTCAATGGCCTTGATTTTCTAAGGGTACACGTGTATTCCCTCTTCGCTAACAACATGGCCTAGAAATTCGACTCGTCAGATCCAAAATTTGCACTTGGAGAACTTCGCATAGAGCTTCTCCGCTCACAATGTTTCTAAGACTCTATGGAGGTGTTGACTATGTTCCTCCTTACTTCGAAAGTAGATGAGTATGTCATCAATGAAGACGATGACGAACTGATCCAAGTAAGGATGACACATCCTATTCATCAGATCCATGAATACGGCGGGCGCGTTTGTTAATCCGAACGGCATAACTACAAACTCATAGTGTGCATAACGAGTTTTGAAGGCTGTCTTGGGAACATCCTCCTCTAACACTCGTAGTTGGTGATATCCGGATCACAGATCTATCTTCGAGAAGTAGTTGGCTCCTTGAAGTTGATCAAATAAATCGTCAATGCGGGGCAAGGGATAACGATTTTTAATGGTAAGTTTGTTGAGTTCTCTATAGTCGATGCACATGTGAAACGATCCATCTTTCTTCTTGACGAACAAGACTGGTGCTCCCCATGGTGAGAAGCTTGGCCTAATAAATCCCTTTTTGAGAAGTTCATTAAGTTGACTGGAAAGTTCCTGCATCTCGGTCAGTGCCAGACGATAACGAGATTTGGCTACTGGGGTAGCTCCTGGCACTAAGTCGATTATGAACTCGACTTGGCGTTGCGGTGGTAAACCCGGAAGTTCTTCTGGGAAGATGTCGGGAAAGTCGCGTACTTCGGGGATTTTATGAATGTCTTTCATTTCTTGACTCGTATCAACGACGTATGCGAGGAATGCATGATATTCCTTTCGCAAGCATTTCTGGGCTTGAATGCACGAAATGATGCGAAGGCTCGTATTTGACATCCCCAATTTCACGGCTAGAAAAGACCGATTTGTTTATGCTTTGTTTTATAAATCAGAGTAATCGTTTAAAGAAAACGGTTGCGGAATTTGTTCCCAAAACAAGATATGATAAAAACTTATCAAAAATTTTCTCAAAGAGAATGTATTTTCATTAAATAATAAAACCTCGGGATGTCATGTTCCGATACAGACACATAAGCATAAACAGAACATACATTCATTTACTCTAGTGATTTACATCTCCTTTAATCTCTCAGTGCAAAGCATCTTCGTATCGATACCTGTGACACAATTAAACTGAGTGGGTCATGCTTGGGAGCCTGGTGAGCATATAGGGTTTTCATCCCACAATGTTATATCATATAAATATATATAGAACATCCAAAATTATATAATTTCACCATATAAAAAGCAACTCTTATCCCACCCCATCGATCCTCACAATGCCACGATCTAAACTCTCGTATCTAAACTTTTCCTCTTTATCTTATCCCTACTCACGGATCTAAACTAATCTCTCCACCTGATCCATACTCTCGGACCTAAAACTAACCTCTTGGTCTAATCCATACTCCCAGATCTAAACTAATCTCTTGGTTTGATCCATACTCCCGGATCTAAAACTGTGCCCAATCCATACTCCTAGACTAGGGACAATTTACTATGTCTTAATCCATACTCCCGGATTAATGACAAGTTTACCTATTGGTCTGATCCATACTCCCAGATCTAAAACTGTGCCCAATCCATACTCCCGGACTAGGGACAATTTACTATGTCTTAATCCATACTCCCGGATTAATAACAAGTTTATCTCTTTTCCTATTCCATATTCTCGGATCTAAATCCAATCTCTTTATCTAATCCATACTCATGGATCTAAAACTAACCTCTTGATCTGATCCATAATCACGGATCTCATCTACCCATGTCCTACCCAACATATTCGTAGATACAATATATATATATATATATATATATATATATATATATATATATATATATATATATATACACAGTTTAACTCATTAAAACCTATATAGTTCATCCATTCCATACTCAATCTCAAATAAACAAATAATATATAAACACATAGCACGTATTTCATAACAAATACTTAATATTTATGTGTTAGAAGAAAGTGAACACACACTCACCCAAAACATATACTTAATACATTCAAACAAGACTTGTATTATAATCGTGTTTATGAAAGGGACTATATACTCACTTGATCAGAAGATGATCGGACAACACTATGACTTGTAGAAGTAGTATTCTTCGGTGAAACCGGAATCACTTCACACACCTAGTTTCTCGCGGGCAGAGCTTCGGCTCGGAAAATCTTTTCTTCTCGGGATCTTCAGGTTTCGGGACTTGCTTCGGGTCTCGGGGTGGATGCCGGGGCTTCGGGGGGTTAAAATAGGGCTTAGAGGGTGTATCGGGAGTGGGAGAGAAGGGATGAAGCAACCATAGTCGGCTGGCCCTTCAAATCTATTTATAGGGCAAATTTGGCCCTTGCCACGTCGTGGGATCCTTTTGCCACGTCGTGGGCTTGATCGTCACTGCATGCGTCATCCCAAGTTGCATCTGGGGGACTCCCGGAGCTGTCAGGAGATTTTCCACGTCGTGGCACTGCTTGCCACGTCGTGGTCTCTAACAGTTTTGGGGTTTCGCGCCCCGAACTTCAGAAATTCATAACTTTCGCATACGAACTCTGTTTTCGATGTTCTTTATATCGACGCGAAGGTGAGATTATGCTCTACAACTCTAGTTTAGACTTCATTGGCTAATTTTGACTTTATTTTTAATATATTATAAGTATATTACTTATATATTATCTATAGTAGGCCGGGACAGGAAAACTCTGTTCGAAATTCATAACTCCTTCATCTGAACTCCGTTTTCGTCTGTCTTTTTATCGTTGGACTACTATTGAATAAATCTTCAACTCTTGTTTGGATCACTAAGGATATATATCTATCTACCTTAAGTTCACTATTTACGTCGCGTTGGGTCGTGCTGGGTCGTGTCGGTTCTGTCGCGAAACTTCGACACGTCATAACTTCTTCGTTATAACTCGGATTTTGGCGTTCTTTATATGCATGGAAACCTTGTGACATATACTAAAACTTGGTTAAGATTAATCCTTCTAAATAATCTTCCATAAAAAATTCATTTTTTGATGCTTATCGTCTCTAAATTGACTAGCCCGGATCTACGGGCGTTACAATTATCTCCCCCTTAGGATGATTACGTCCCGGAATCATCAATGAAACAGGACTTGCATACTGATTCCACATGTTATCTCTTCATCCTAGGTAATAACCGTAACTTCTATGTTTCTTCGATAGAGTATTTAACTCTATGGTTTTCTTGACCGCAGACGATGCCCAATCTTGCATCTGCTTATCGTACTATTTTGTACTTTCAATCGTATCGTTCAAGTTACCTAATAAGTCCTCGTCATGGACTCCTTCTTCTTCTCAGGATAAATTCTTTTATTTATCTATTGTAACAGACCAATGGGTCGTGTTCTAACGACCTCTCATCATAGTTGGACTCAATTTGATATGACCACTAGGGTCGGAATAACAACCATCTTACTAGTCACTACCGAAACAAGGGTAATGACACACTTGAACAAAACGGAATCAATTACTAGCTTCTTGGTAACCTTGTGACTTTCCCTAATCCAAGTGCGAGTCCTGTGCTTCCGGTAGTATATGCATCTACTACCTTTCACACCTACTCATACTCGTCCCAAGTATTGTCCCGCAGTCGACCAATTCACCATACAAGAAAATCAGACAATCATTCAACACAGCAGTTAGCAAAACTAGGGTTTATATTAATTCCTTGAAACGATTACACAAAAGTTCAAGTTCACCCTATACTATGCCTCTAATAGGCTACACCACATGTTACTTTTCATATCGCTACTTTATAACTTGATCTTTGGATATAAAATCCTCATTCCTGATTCCTTGCATTGCCATCTGCTTCATCAAGGATCATTTGAAATGTTCTTGCCTTTGGCCTTGGCGACACATTTGGCTTTGTAATTTCTTCCCTTCCTGGGCAGTTTTGTTTGAAGTGTCCTTCTTCACCACACTTAAAGCAGGCTTCTCTTTTGTCTGGGAATTTGCTGGCGTAATGACCCGTCTTCCCGCATTTGAAACAAGTCATTTCTTTAGAGCATTCCCCAATGTGCTTCCTTTTGCACTTGTCACACCATTGTGCTCCTTCTTCGAGCTTCTTCAAATCAGACTTCGAAAATTTTCTCCTCTCATCGGACCTTGAAGATCCTTCAATCTTTCTTTTCTCGCCAACTTCAACCTTGCTAGCAGTTCTTCCCTTAATCATATCTTCCACAGACTTGGCAGCCCAGATAACTGCCTCTAGAGTAGGCGCCTGACAAACTGGCACTGCATACTCCCATGAGAGTCCCTTTGCGTACCAGTCAACCTTTGTCAACTCATCTGGAACGATGCGCAAAGCAAACTCCATCTTGTATGTAAAGTTATTAGTGTATTCATCAACTGACATGCTGCCTTTCGTCAATGTCAGAAACCTATTCTCTAATTCCAATAGATTTTGAGTCGAGCAGAACTTGCGCTTGAACTGCGCCAAGAACTCTGCCCATGACAATTACAGTGGCTCATTAGGGCTTAAAGTATTCCCTAGAGTGTTCCACCAACGAACGGCTCCACCTCGGAACTGACGCACTGCATAGGTAGTCTGCAACTTGCCTCTGCAGCCACAAGTCATGAAGGCTAACTCCATTTCGGAGATCCAATCCATCACTCCGATCGGATCCTCCTTTCCAGTAAAGGTCGATGGTTTGCAAGTTAGAAAGTCCTTGTACTTGCATCCCATTCCATCATTCCTTCCATCATGGTTGTTTTGCCTAACCATCGGTGGGTTGGCTTGACCAACCGATCCACTGAAGTTTCCACCTTCCGAGTGCCCTTCATTTAATTCAGGCTCTTCCACTTGAATTGACAGTTCTTCACGATTCTGTTGAAGCAACCATCTAGTCTCCTCCATTTGATGATCCAACATCATTTGAATCATCAATTGTGCACCAGCCATTGTTATCGGCTCAGGTGTTGCTGCTACGGCAGGTATTTGCTCAATCACTGGTGGTTGATTCCTATTTTCATCAGCATTTCCAACTCCACTTCTTGTTCTCACCATTTTTGATCTACACACCCAATAAGGTGAAATTAGATCCTTGTTCATGATAGATATTCAAATCATCCTTATCACTCCGAAACGTTTACATGCTAGTTCTAATACCGTAGTTGTACGCTTAGAATCCTACACACATAAGGTTTCCAGATCCGGTCGGCAACAGACCATAGATCCGAACAAATAATAGCATCAATTTAGCTATCACACAAAACAGTTAGCACATAAAAGCATTTTAGGCATCATTCCTAAAATAAACTAGTGCTTGTGTCAATTTAAGTGTACTACCTAACATATTTTAGACACACTCCTCACAATCATTACTTAGCACTCTAGGTTTAAGTCAAGAAATTTCCTACAAATTCCTAGTTCGCTTAAACTAATGCTCTGATACCAACTTTGACATCCCCAATTTCACGGCCAAAAAAGACCGATTTGTTTATGCTTTGTTTTATAAATCAGAGTAATCATTTAAAGAAAACGGTTGCGGAATTTGTTCCCAAAACAAGATATGATAAAAACTTATCAAAAATTTTCTCAAAGAGAATGTATTTTCATTAAATAATAAAACCTCGGGATGTCATGTTCCGATACAAACACATAAGCATAAACAGAACATACATTCATTTACTCTAGTGATTTACATCTCCTTTAATCTCTCAGTGCAAAGCAGCTTCGTATCGATACCTGTGACACAATTAAACTGAGTGGGTCAGGCTTGGGAGCCTGGTGAGCATATAAGGTTTTCATCCCACAATGTTATATCATATAAATATATATAGAACATCCAAAATTATATAATTTCACCATATAAAAAGCAACTCTTATCCCACCCCATCGATCCTCACAATGCCACGATCTAAACTCTCGTATCTAAACTTTTCCTCTTTATCTGATCCCTACTCACGGATCTAAACTAATCTCTCCACCTGATCCATACTCTCGGACCTAAAACTAACCTCTTGGTCTAATCCATACTCCCGGATCTAAACTAATCTCTTGGTTTGATCCATACTCCAGGATCTAAAAATGTGCCCAATCCATACTCCCGGACTAGGGACAATTTACTATGTCTTAATCCATACTCCCGGATTAATGACAAGTTTACCTATTGGTCTGATCCATACTCCCGGATCTAAAACTGTGCCCAATCCATACTCCCGGACTAGGGACAATTTACTATGTCTTAATCCATACTCCCGGATTAATAACAAGTTTATCTCTTTTCCTATTCCATATTCTCGGATCTAAATCCAATCTCTTTATCTAATCCATACTCACGGATCTAAAACTAACCTCTTGATTTGATCCATACTCACGGATCTCATCTACCCATGTCCTACCCAACATATTCGTAGATACAAAATATATATATATATATATATATATATATATATATATATATATATATATATATATATATATATATATATAGTTTAACTCATTAAAACCTATATAGTTCATCCATTCCATACTCAATCTCAAATAAACAAATAATATATAAACACATAGCACGTATTTCATAACAAATACTTAATATTTATGTGTTAGAAGAAAGTGACCACACACTCACCCAAAAAATATACTTAATACATTCAAACAATACTTGTATTATAATCGTGTTTATGAAAGGGACTATACACTCACTTGATCAGAAGATGATCAGACAACACTATGACTTGTAGAAATAGTATTCTTCGGTGAAACCGGAATCACTTCACACACCTAGTTTCTCGCGGGCAGAGCTTCGGCTCGGAAACTCTTTTCTTCTTGGGATCTTCGGGTTTCGGGACTTGCTTCGGGTCTCGGGGTGGATGCCGGGGCTTCAGGGGGTTAAAATAGGGCCTAGAGGGTGTATCGGGAGTGGGAGAGAAGGGATGAAGCAACCATAGTCGGCTGGCCCTTCAAATCTATTTATAGGGAAAATTTGGCCCTTGCCACGTCGTGGGCTTGATCGTCACTGCATGCGTCATCCCAAGTTGCATCTGGGGGACTCCTGGAGCTGTCAGGAGATTTGCCACGTCGTGGTCTCTAACAGTTTTGGGGTTTCGCGCCCCGAACTTCAGAAATTCATAACTTTCGCATACGAACTCTGTTTTCGATGTTCTTTATATCGACGCGAAGGTGAGATTATGCTCTACAACTCTAGTTTAGACTTCATTGGCTAATTTTGAATTTATTTTTAATATATTATAAGTATATTACTTATATATTATCTATAGTAGGCCGGGACAGGAAAACTCCGTTCGAAATTCATAACTCCTTCATCTGAACTCCGTTTTCATCTGTCTTTTTATCGTTGGACTACTATCGAATAAATATTCAACTCTTGTTTAGATCACTAAGGATAGATATCTATCTACCTTAAGTTCACTATTTACGTCGCGCTGGGTCGTGTCGGTTCTGTCGCGAAACTTCGACAGGTCATAACTTCTTCGTTATAACTCGGATTTTGGCGTTCTTTATATGCATGGAAACCTTGTGACATATACTAAAACTTGGTTAAGGTTAATTCTTCTAAATAATCTTCCATCAAAAAGTCATTTTTTGATGCTTATCATCTCTAAATTGACTAGCCCGGATCTACGGGCGTTACATCGTACTAGGTTTGTCGCCATATATAACTAAGGTTTCGTTGTTAGGAAGGTCAAGATGAACTGCTTTTTCAAAGCACATGATGTCGGCGCGAAGAAGACTCAACCAATCCATGCCGATGATAACGTCGAAACATTTAATTTGGATTGGCATGAGATCTATCTTGAAAGTATGGCCATCTAAAGTTAATGTACAGCCTACGTATATGTAGTTAGTACTATCCATTTTCCCATTAGGCATTTCTACCGTGAATGAATTATCTAATGCACAGGGTTTTTGTTTAAGCAGGTGTGCAAATTTGTGGCTTACGAAACTTTTCTCTGCTCCACTATCGAAAAGTATGCAAGCATATGAGTTATCGAGGAGAAACGTACCAGTAACTATCGTAGGATCAGCTACCGCTTCCTCGTGACCTAGAGCCATAACTCTTCCTACTCCTCCAGCCTTCCCCGTTTTAGGGCAGTTCCTCTTGTAGTGGCCCACTTTGCCGCAACCGTAGCAAGTTTGGCCCATACCGGCGTTAGGAACCTGGGCAGCCTGAGCTGTTGAGTCTTGTAGATGCGGACTGTGTGTCCCTTCCTGTTGCAGTTAGAGCACTGCATCTCCTTGCAAGGTCCGTGGTGGTGGAAGTTACACTTGGTGCACTTCGGGAGAGTTCCAGCATATGTTTTTGCTGGTAAGGGGTTCACAAGGACAATGGGAGTCAGTGTGGCAACATTGATCGCCACAAGTTGTTTCTTGGAGGATCCTTGCGAAGCCCCTCTTTTCCTCTTACTCCACCCCTTCCTGTTGTTGTCGGGGTTGGACTTTTGTGGTACGGATGCAGGGATTTTTGGGTTCCTGTGTTTCTCGTGGTCTATGAGAGACTGTGCTAGCTCCTTGGCACTATCAAAAGTGACAGGCTTGGAGGCTAACACACTTGACTAGATCTGGGGCGACAGTCCCCAGATGTATCTCTCTATTCTCTTGCTCTCCAAAGCAACCATATCAGGGCATAGGATTTCCAGATCACAAAACCTATTCGTGTAGGTTCCTATGTCGGATCCAACCATTTGCAGGCTCCAGAGTTCCTGCTCGAGTTTTTGTATTTCTCCCCGAGGACAGTACTCTCTCATCAGCATGTCCTTCAAGTGTTCCCAACTGATGGAATATGCCAGCACCAGAGTCAGGTACTTAACATGGCCGTTCCACCATGTTAGTGCCCTGTCAGAGAAGGTACAAGCTGCAAACTTGACCTTGTTGCTTTTTTGGCAAGCGCAGATTTCAAAGACAGATTCCATCTTTTCAATCCACTGCCTTAACACCATAACCCCACTAGTACCATTGAAGTTGCGGGGTTTGGCGTTTGTGAAGTCTTTATAGGTGCGTTCCCGAGGGTGTCCATGGCTTTCGCCGTGGTTCGAGGGAGGTGCACCTGTTCCCGATCCACTAGGGATAGGAGTGTTGATTGCTGACACAGCAGCTGCAACTGCTGCTGTGAAAGCTGCCTGGAACATGTTGGCATTGAAGGGGTTAGGTGGTTGAGGAGGTTGAGGTTGTGGTGGTGGTGGTGGAGGTGGTGGTGGTGGTGGAGGTGCTTCGTTGTTTGGATTACGCCTGGGATTTCTGCATGGCGGCATCTTGAACTATACGTTTAAAAGATGACGATATGGATACGAATAAATGAATAATGACTGTGTCTCATGGAATAATTCCCCATAGCCCAACAACAAATGAATAGAATGACTAAATGAAGATGACAACATTTGGATAATAATTTCCATATGATTAGCTATCTGTCAATAATACTGGAATTACATATGTAAAAAGTTCGGGGAAAATGTCCTAGAAGTAGGCCTTACATCAACCAAGATGGAAAATTTTGACAGAATTAAGATTAGATCAAGACCTAACAGGTCTAAGATTCATAAAGATAGGAAATTAGACCAAAGTTTTACATAAACTAGGTTATATCCAAAAGATGAGTCGTCGAGATTCTATCGGCGATGAGAACTGCTAGCATGAGTTCTTGATCATGATAGTAGACATTCCATGTCCCTCATACGCATGTCAGCTCTCGCTTGCTGAGCTCGAAGTTCCCTAACTTCAGCTCGAGTTTCAGCAAGTTCCCTCTACAGAGCTATATTGCGGACTAGAGTTCTTTCGTGAGCAGACTCTAATTGGCGAATGCGGATAGCGTTAACACCATAGTTGGCGTCAACTTCCAAAACTTGATTGATAGTCGCCTGAGCCATTATCGTGCTTCGAGAAATCCTACGAACCATGATTGGTAGGACTCTGTCAGCAGAACCTCCTTCATTGAGGTTGTAGAAACTTCTGTCTCCATCGTAGGGAATGGATTGACCCTGTTCATGACTCCATGTATTCAAGTTAGTGGCCCACATAAGTGTGGGTCCTTGAAATGCGGGACGTGGGTTCAGGTTCGGGTTTTGAGCAGCTAGGGGTAGGTTATTGACTTCAGGCTCCGAGTCAGAACTATCGGAAAAACCCTCAGCATGGTGATCATCCAAAGGGATTTGGTGATCATCTTCTGGTTCTGCCTCTAGCAAACCAACATTGCCTTGGTTCGGGAAGTACGGATCGCCATGGTGAAATCCAACCATTTTAATCTACGCGAGAAAAGGGATATAAGAAATAGGTAAAATAGACGAACTAACTAAGATATTTATAGTAAGACCAAATACCCCTATGGTATTTCTTGATGGTTGTGTTGGTAAGTTTTTAGACTTGTTGCCACATCACAACCATTCTTGAGCATATGCTAATCACTCCTCGGACCAGCATAGTTGATCAGGCTATGCCATTCCCAAGACTGACCATATATCCCCAGGCTTACTTGTGATATTCAACAATCGTAATACTTTTGTTCTTGTCATTGTGACACTGGTTTTAGTATGAATGCAGGCACGTATACTTTGTTAAATATTTTATTATTAAAAAGTATAACTCTTATACATAGTGTTTTAATACCTATGTATTTATAGTTAGTATATATTTTATGGGTTGATATACTATATTCACTATAAACAATGCTCTGATACCAATCTGTCACATCCCAAAACCACGAACGGCGGAAACGTTCAGGGGTGGAGGACGTCATGTACAGTATCACAACAGTGTAAAATAGTAAACAAGCAACAACATCATCTATTGCATTATAAGTAAAGTTTTAATACATGTGTGTTCTTTCATTGTAATAAGACACCAAAAATATAATCAAAATAAAAGACGAGACTTGTCTGCTCCGTCTTCTCAACACCTGGCCACCGTACATGTCTACTGATGACCTGAGAATACAAGTTATTTTGAAAGAGAGAGTATCAGCTTTAAAGCTGGTGAATTCATAAGTATTTAAGTGTCATTGTCTTGCTTTGAAAAGCTATTATGAATGTCATGTAAAACATTTAAGTAAGACAGTTGATATAAGTATGAAAAACCCTAAGAAATCCCTTATTTCCTACTAGTATGAAATGTAGTCTTCTACCAAGACCCGAATGTTTCGTTATGACAATGTAGTCTTCTACCAAGACCCGAATGTTTTGTAATTAAAATGATAGTTTTTCCTTCTTTTTGACTACTACAAACAATAATTGGTCTAACTCATCGTTTATGTGAATATATCACAAAATAAAGTAAATAGGAAAAATATAACCATGTAAGTGTGATCCCTGGATACCAGGACTAACACGCCATCGCAGTAAGCGATATGAATAACCTAATGAACATCCGAAGATTGTCCAATTGTCCTCTGTAGCAGCAGCAGGTTGGAGGAAGGGTTAGTCCTGTAGCCGACTCCTAATATAAGTGGTAACCTAATGATCATCCGAAGATTTTCATCTCATCCTCTGTTGCAACAATAGGATGGAGGAATGGTTAGTTTCGATATCAATCTATCTATTATAAGTGATAACCTTAGACATCCGTGGATGTTCATCACCCAGTGGTGCTAACAGCTGGGTTCCGGAATGGTTAGTCCCATCTAGACAACCCGTCGAACAGGGATAGGCAAGAAAATTTACACAGAAGGTACGAATAAATCTTCCTCATAACTCTAGGTACAAGTATCCAGGTAAGTGAATACAGGATAATGTATCTATGTAACAGTACTCATGTATCATGTAAGCATATGTAAACGTACTCATGTATCATGTAATCATATGTAATTGTACTCATGTATCATGTAATCATATGTAAATGTACTCATGTATCAGGTAATGTACTTGTGTTGACTCATGAATGAATTGACGCTGGTGTGATTCTTTGTAATAGGAATAATGTTTGATATCTTCAAATTATCCCTATGATAATTTACTGAAAGGTAATTGATTATTCAAGTAGGTTTATACACTTTTACTACTCAAGGGTGTGGGAAACTAAATGAAAGATGACAACTATAACATCAATACATATATAAGAATATAAATGTATATGCATATTTTAGTTCAAGAATGTAAAATGGTTTTGTAAGACATCTACGGATTTTGAACAAATATAAAAAGTGACTTGATGTCATTTTGATAAACATTTCAAAAGTAATACATTTGATAACAAAGTATTTTAAAGATAGAAACCCATTTCATGCATCACAGTTTGTAGTATGTGAAATCCGTTGAATGAAAACACAGTTATAAAATACATATAAATGATTTAATAACATGTTGTTTTCTACTTGTATTCCCCCCCCCCCCCCCCATTAAAGCATTTAAAATCATTTAAAACATTGATTAGGGGTATTAACTCACCTGTAGATGGTGATTTGGATGAACTGGACGGTGTAGGATTGTTAGGTGTCAAGTAAGGACTTGTACACACACTACGATCCTAATGAACATATAATCACACATATATTCACTCAATTAGTCTTAAATTACTAATTGATAATGTTAAGACATCCTAGAACATAATAAACACTTTATATAAGTGTTTTAAGCCCTGAGGATTGCATCTAAGCTATTGTGGGACAAGGCACTTGTGTTTTGGGTTCCAAAGGACCCTATACTTGAGTTTACTCTCCATATACCATCACACATGGAGTTTACGGTTGTAAACTCTTGAGTTTACGGCCGTAAACTCCCAACCTTGGTGGTATTTTGTGTTTTGAAGTTCTAAATGATCCCTAGAATTATTCCAACTTGGTGGTTCAATTCTTGGAAGGGTTTAAGGCATAGAAACACCCCTTTGAGGAGTTTACGGCCCTAAGGCCATTTCCCTTAGAGTTTGCGGCCATAAACTCTTAAGGATGGGTGTTTTTGATGCTTTCAAGTCTCTTGCACAAGTGGTATAGGTTCTAGACTTTTATTCCAAGCATATGAAGGCCTTTGACACACTTTGGTGCCCTTTAATCATGTTTACGACCCAAGAACCATGTCATGGCCGTAAACTCACATTGAAAGGTGTTTTTGATGTGTTTAAGGCCCTTGATTAAATGGGAATAAGTCTATGTAAATGTCTAGAGCTTTAGGTGTCTTAAAAGCACCCTTTGGTCCAATTTATTAAAGTTCACGGTCCAAGATCATCTTGGGCCGTGAACTCCCATATGTTTGAGTTTCTTGGTTGTTTTCTTGTCCCTAATACACATATATATGAGTCTAAGGTAGTAGCATAGCACAAGGGACGATCTAGGCTTTGTTTCGGGAGTTTACCGCCCAAGAACACCTTGGGGAGTAAACTCCTAAATCTAGTGATTTAGCCTTCTAAATCATGTTATAAACACATATAAAGCTTTCTAACACTAATTGAAAGAGTTACTCACGTTTTGGTATAAAAACCCGAAGATCCGTGAGAGAGAAAATGGCTTTTCTCTAGTTAGAAATGCGAATAATGAATGAATTTGGTTCAGAATTCTATTTATAGTCCTGAGATTTTTGTCAGAAAATATTTTATTCCCGAAATGATCTCTAATATAATAGAGTGTTGGAATAACAGTGTTGCACAAAACTCTAGTGCATCCACTCTCCTGATATTTCCTGAAGTGTAAACCCTAAATTACTCAAACTTATACAGAAAAGTCTGAAAGTTTACTGTGACTGATATAACTTCTATTGAAGTGTTATTGTTTATACAGAATGGAAATTTTGGGTTGTCACAGAAGCTCCCTCCGCCACTCCCTGCTGCCTTGGTAAAAACCCACCACCACCGTATTTATTTTTTCGAGTACTGTATCCCCAAACACCCTCCAAACATCCCCGGTCCTTACTCCTTCCTCCCATCGTCTCTTACACGTCAACCTTGATGGAAGAAATAAACAGAAGAAGCGAGAGTTGTCGGAGAAAGCACAATCGGCTGCCACCGTTGTTCTCAGCCCACTCCGCCCTCCCCCTGTCGTGACCCAATGCTTCGACCGCCTTCCTTCTTTCCACTGAGGTAAATCACAGTATCCGCCATCTCCTTCTTTTGTGTTGGCTCTTAGGTATTTCACAAGCTCCACAATTTAACAGTTGTTGGAATCAATACCAAGATTTTCCAATAAACAACATTATATACAAAAACAACTTCAAACCAACAAACTAAAGTCCATCCAATGTACCTGGGACGAAATCGAGGATGAGATGGCCAAATCGAAGAACAAATACACAGACGTAGGTACATACAAAAACATTTAGAAAAACACAACCAATATTTCTTAGAAGCCAAACACCCACCATGAAATTAAAACCCATAAATTAATAGAGGTTGGAATGAGTCTGATCAATCTTGATTTTCTTTTTGTTGAAACAAGGTATGTTAAAAGAAAAGTGGAAGAAGAAAGAAGATGGGCGTTAGGGGAATTGGGTGTGTTTGGAGAGAGAGAGAGAGAGAGAGAGAGAGAGAGAGAGAGAGAGAGAGAGAGAGAGAGAGATGGGTCCTCTTAATTTTTAACTATTAAAATGAATAAATAATTATTAAACATTTAAAACTGATTTTAAAAATAGAAAATAAATACCTCAAGGGTATTAAAGTCATTTCAGTTTACTGAGAGACTAAAAACGCAATAAAACTAGCTCAAACTGACTATCAATCCAAAAAAGACGTGGTTTGAACTAAAACCCCAAAAAAATACATAGAACTATTTTTGCAATTTTGTCAATTTAAAAATGACATAATTGTGCGTACGTTAGTTCGCACATATTACTTTTCGTTCCAATTTTTTTTCTTGAATTAAAAACATTATATTTAATATTAATAATGTCTTCTATGAATTTCAGTTCTCGATTGGTAGAAAAACAGACAACAAAATCTATACCTTACGTCTCTTTGCCGATGAAATATAACAAGGACCAAGATGAAGTACACCAAGGACCAAATAATGAGTTTTTTTATTTATGTTTTTTCTTTTGATCATAAGCAACACATAACAATTAAACAATTCTATTTTTCTCTATATTGTGGAACTTATATTCTCAAACCACAAATCGCATTAAAACTACCCGCAACACACCAAACCATATAACATGATTTGTAGAACAAATCCAACCCATTATCTCCCCCCCCCCCCCCCCCCCCCACACACACACACACACACACACACAAATTTCCTGTCATTCAAAAGTGTACATCATTATGATAACACGATGATTATTCCTCTAAAAAGTTAACAAGTATTTGCATTACTATGTACAACGAAGGAACCTTACAATCTCAAAAAAAGAGCAACAATCTTAATAAAAGTTGACGTTAACATAGGCTAAAACAGACTATTTTGGCTTCTGTTTTTGTGTATTCTAATCATATTTCCTTAATTTCAGATAACTTCTGCATTTAGGCACATTAACCCCTGTCATATTCCTGTCTTCACATTACTCTTTACCACCTGTATGTAGTTATGTACACTCACCTTGAAACTAATTCCAGCTGCACATGTGAACAAGAAAAACCAAAGCACCATTAAAAGATTGAAGATAACTTCCTTAAGATTCTTTTAGATATCTAAAATACCCTTCAATAAAGACAAAAATGAGAAATTCCATGTACCCATATGAATATAAACAATTTATACAACAAAATGGTTTTGTTTTGTATTACTATTAACATGTGAATTTCCCAAAAAGAGAAATGATGCAGTTTTTACATGGGAAAGGAAAAGAAATCCCAAGATCTCTAGCTTACCATGGAAACATCAATGGTTTTAACTAACTGATTGTTCTTTTTTCTATATAAGTGTTTGTTTTCAATAAATCAAGTTTGAGAAATACTAAAGAAAATGATAACACACTTGGAGAAAAATGAAGAAAAGGAAATGAGAGCAAATTTTTAAAAACTCTAGACTTATTGGGAAAGCATGTTTTCTTGTCTTTCTCTGTTAAGAAAGGAGCACCACTAATCCATTATACAGCCTACTAGATTAAGCCCATTAGCTTAAAAAGAAATATAACTTAAAATACTTATTACTATTAATACCTACAGTCGCTAGATTTTCAAATTGTAGACACTAAAGAGAAAAGTAATCAAACACATCATGTGCAGCATGATGATTGATGAACTTCCATTGATGCCCATCATTTAGGTCATAATGAAAGCGACTTTACCAAACCAAAACCCACATTAATTCAAATTCAAATCAACTAAGAAAGCATAATTAACTTAACAAAACCAGAAATGCAATCTACGCGAGAGAGAATTTACCAGATATCAAAAGATTTCAGTCCCGGAAAATGACATCATCAGCCATATCCATCAATGGATTCAAGCAATCTGGCGTAAATTTCCGCGCAAACATGTAAGGTTGCACAAAATTTGACCTCCGGAGTTTGTAAATAAGCTCAGGCGACAATTCAGATGGATGATAAGTATACGGGTGTCCATTAACACTATCAGTCCAATTGACATTAGTCAGTGTATAGCCACTACACCCTTCTGGATCCTCCATTGATAAAAATGTGGGAAAGTAATGTTCTTCAGGGTAACAAGCTACAGATCTTAAACATGGCCGCATGAATTTCTTCCATAAACGTCGTTCTTGAATCACCATCAGAGCGTGCCGCCGTGTAAGTGTAAAAAACTGTGAACCCACTCGGAATTCATCAAATGGTACTTCAGGGAGCATCATCTTTTTGCCTCTGGCGTTATACCTGTCCCAAAGATTAGGATCTTTGGAAATTATTTCGATAAAGCTTTTGTATTTGAGGTGTCTGAATTCGGCTACTTGATGTGAACTAGCTTCGAAAAGGGTATTGTAAAAGAACTGAAATGAATGAAGAGGTATGCAATGTTGAGAGATTAATGTGAAGAATGCGTTAGAAGGGTCGTCAAGAAGTGCGTTGGCGAGCAGGCGGCGCTCGGCGGAGATGAGCGTTGCTGTAGCACGATGGGTTTGTTTAGCAGGAATGAGTCGATCTTGAGAGAAAACACCACCTGGGGATTTGAATTTGGTTTTAACAGTCGGGTCAGCATGAATATATATGGTGTAAAGATTCCGATTTGATTTACTGCCATTAAAGAACTTTTCCCATAAAGGGGCAAATTGGATGTCGGAGTTGGTGAGAAAGAGGAAAGCGATTTTGGGTTTGGAGTTGGTAGAACCGAGTCGGGATTTGGGTTTATGGTTAGGGTGGGATTCGAGGGCGGCGGCTCGACGGAATAGGGTGAGATCGTCGAGTTCGTCGGGGAGGGAAATGGGTGGCGGTGGCGAAGGGAGGATGTGCGACGCGAAGAAGAAAAAGATTGGAAGAGAGAGTAACAGAAGGAGCAATGTAGGAATCCATGGAGATGGTAATGCCGATGAAATCATGATTATTTGATTGAATCGAAGATGCAACTAGACATGTTTGAAGGATTGATTTAGGGTTTGTCGATGATCTCGGGTGTGGGGTTTCATCGAAATTTTGAGGGGTTTTGAAAGAAGTATCAAGTGTGGGTGTATGGCATTATGGATTGAAACCGGTGATGGTGACTGGAGAATGATGCGGAAAGCGAAATGCTTTGGAGTTCAAACAAACCCTTGCGAATATATTAACTGGTCAAAAGGATTGAATAGGGTTTGAATTTTTATTTATTATTATTATTATTATTATTTTTTTTTTTTGCCAAATCATCATGTTTTAGGTAATTAGGTTGACAACCCGGTAAATTGCTAATGTAGACTAACCTAGAAAAGGAAAATATGTTGTTTGTTTCTCAATAAAATAAGAAATAAGATCAATGATGATTGGAAACGCTAGAATTGTGCAAAAGAAATGAATGATTTTTGAAAAGCTATAATAAATATAAAATAACATAAAATATATGTATAAAGATTATTTAATATTGTTAAACAAATATGTAATATATTCTGTGTATCTCTCTTATCATATTCGTAATAATATTATGAATTTCTTATATCTTGTGGAGGGATTCTCGAATGTTATCGTATTACTAGATTTTGAATGCTCGTCTAATTATTGTGTAGGTATGTAATCAATATGTTTTTAAAAAAAAACATATATGACGATATTATAAAGGGAAAAGGATGTTGCTATGAAATCTATTTTTGAGTCTTCTTAAGCATGTCAGTTTTGAAAATAAATTAAAAGGTTAAAGAAATCTACTCAAAGTTGGCATGGGGTTATTGAGACTTACGATGAAGGGGTCCAACTTTAAAAAAAAAAAAAATTAATAAATAAATATTATTAAAAAATAACCTTTAATTCACGAATAAAGCAATCAGAGTTATTGATTGTGTTTTAATCTTATGTTTTCTACTCTTAGATCAAATTACTGACATCATTTTCCACAAATAAATTCAAATACAATTATATTTAATTATAAAATCTATAATAATTATAGAATCTTTAAATTCAGTAATTATTTTATCAATTGAAACATATCATTCTATTTATACACATGATATCAGTTTCTCTAATTAATATTGTTCATAATTTAACTACCTTATTTATAGTTTTTGATTTCCAAATTCAAACCCGTTTACATTTTATTATTTATTTCAAAAAAAAACTTATTAAACAAGCATATCAATAATTAAGTTATTAACCTATAAAATCTAATTTAATCCCACTAAATCAACAAAATATACAAGAGTTAAAATTAAAGTCAATATTATTCATAATTTATCTCCCAGTATATCTCACATAAAATGAATCAATTCGAGATAATTGTTTGAAATTTAAAACTGATTAAATAAGAAAATCAATTAATTTGAAGTTTTGAATTAATATAGTTGATATCTTTCTTTTTTTTCCAGATGAATAGTCGAAAATCTCCAAGATGATATCTTAGGATCCCAACATTTTTAAAAGATAATGATTTTCTTATTAAAAAACACTATATATATATATATATATATACGATTACACTGAAGTGGTTATTCTTACGATTTTGGATTGAGTCATATGATTCATAGTGTTCTTCTTGAGCAATCTTCTTCTCAAATTCTTTTTTCTAAGCTCTTACTTTACTCTGTTCTTCTTATTCTTCTTCAATCTTTTGCATTTACTACGTTCTTATTATTTGTTATTACTATGTTCTTATTGAGATGTCATGAAAAAAAATAATCAATCTACTTTAAGCATATTAGTTTTATTCATTTAGTTACAGAAACAAAATTATACCCTTTATATCGATTTTTTAATGTGTTGACCTATGTTTCTCAAGAAAAAGCCATAAAAGTCGTTTTAATGTATGATGACAAAGCTAGTGGCACGGACCAAAAGCAGGATAAATAAGTTTTTATTGTTACACTTCAACTTGCATGAACAAAGACGTATCTGTTATTCCAAGGTTTTCAATAACTCTTTTATACATATTATTATAATATTCGATTAAAATTTTTCTAATTTTGTATTATTGAATTTGTTTATATCAATAGTTTTAGTTTCAAAATCACCATTATAGTATAAGACGTTACCGACGTGGTGCCACTTACGTTATTTGATCGTGACGCAAAGAAATTTTTGAAAGAACACACAATAGTTGCTTCAAAATTTTAATGAGATTATCGATATTAACTTCATTTACATAAAACTAATTTTTACTTTTTGTTTGTCTATTTTTATAACCATTAATTTTTTCATTTTTAGGAGGGTAATATGAAGATTTATCCGTCTACTTTAAAATTACTTTTGGATAAAAAGTTGGTGTTTAAAATTTAAATTTGTCATTATAATTTGAAGAAAAATGTTGATGGTTATTAATTTCAAACTTCAATGTTGATAATAAAATCACTGTTGAATTGGAAAAAAAAAATTAACATCGAACAAGTAACATTCTCTTACGAAACATACTACAAACATTACACTTATTAGATTCGTTTTTTTTATATGTTAGTTGATCAACTAACATATTTTTATGTACTACAAATATAGACGCCGTAATCTGATTCGTTTAACGCTTTATCGACGAAATTTGGATGTCAAGACACATTAAATTTAAAGGTTTTAAATACAATATAACTAAATCTAATATTTTAAATACTTTAAAATACTATTAACTTTTAGATTGACATATGAATTTATTTTTTATATTTAGGATGCAGTTTCGTTTACTGGTGAAAATGTCACACCCGCTTCGAATCTTGATAAAAGTATTGCCACAAGTCCGCTAACGAAGTGAACATCCTTTAAAAAGTGTTAAAACATGAAGAATTAAAACACAATTTGGAAGATGTTTACGATGTTGATAATCTGGAAACAATGTCCTCAACCAGACGATCATTAACATCAATGGCAGATCGTACTTCTGGAGAAGGCAAGCCAAAACTAGTATTCCAAAGAAAGAAAAATAATATATGATTTTCATGATTTTATATGAGTAGTTGGGTGATTTGAGTACGGTTAATTTCATATTATATTTACATACTATTTGATTTTTGGGTTTGGTTTTTTATTACTTTGTTTCATACCATTCGTTTTTTGGATTAAAATTTTGATCATTTAAATACATTTTGGGTACTATGAAATATTGAATTATTCATCTATTTGTCTTTTGGGTTTAAACTCATATGAATTTAGAATTTTACTCATTTTTTACTCTTTTATTCCATTTGAATGTGAATTTGTCAGCATTTTTACAATGTTATTCATTACAACTTCAATATAAATATTAGCAAACTACAACTTTTTATGAAATTATAAACTTTTATAAATATTTTAACCATTCTAAAACAATTATTTATAATTATTTATACTTCCTTATGAATTTTATTGATAAATTTATTAGTAAACATTTACCATTGAATTTGGGCAATCGTTAGATTTATTTATTTTCTATTGTTAAATCAAGTATAAATGAATTTGAACAATCGTTAAATTTCATATTCAATAATGTAATTTATGCACTAATTAATCAAATAATAGTACATATTCAAGTGTTTTTTTAAATGACAATAAACAAACATATAAATTATATGCAGTTTCACAATATTATAACTTTTTTACTGGATTTAAATGAATAATTATTCCTTTCACTTGATTTAGATTCTTGATTACTCATATAAGGTTTTAATAAAATAAAATTCTGATAAATTGAAAAAATTGTTCAGATAAACCTTAAAATTTTGAAATTTGTTGGAAATTTTGTTAGGCTTCTTTTTGTGGTGTCATGTTTGCTGATTTGACTATGTAGGGTTCATTTGAAGTTTCATTTCACTATAAGAATGTTAATGTTCACATCTAAGTGGAAACAATCACAACGGGTAAGCATTCTAAATGATTTTTTCACTTCCATTAATCAAAACTGTTATTTTAAGTGGTGCGTTCTCATGGATGCCACATCGGTTGTCACTATATAGACCTTCTAACGGTCTATAGAAGAATCCTAGCGGCTTTATGAAGAATTTTGTTGCGTTCTCAATGAAGTATCACTCTGTCAACATTCTTCTCTATAATTATTTCTCTTATTTTCTATATAGATGTGTGTCACAACAATACGACAGAAAAAGGTGTTAGTGACCATTAAAGAAAAAAAGGTAATATATAATTTAAGAATAATATATAAAGTGTAGATTGTAGATTTATGATATTTATTTCAATGAAAAATTAGGTTACATATCTGTCTTTTTTTTTTATTATTATTATTTGATTGTGACAAGGTTGATCTAAATTTGATAATTGAAGCAGATAGGAAATATATGTGCTAACGATTTTAAATTTGCATTGCCCTATAGAAATCAACCATAGCCTCGCAGATCGTTCCCTCATATCTTAGTAGGTCTTAATATTTTTCAAAATTCAGCTACAAGAAGTCATGGATGCATTTCTTGATTCAATCCTCTAAACCGAATTTCATTTGTTAGTTGGATGTATTGCCCAAAATGCAAGATTTGTGAAAGTTCATTATTATTTATTAGTGTTAACATTTAGCAAATTATGAAAATAATATTATATTTTTGTTCATAACATGTTTTTTTGTAATAATTTATTTGATCGGAAGATATGTATATGTGATTGGATGTAGCCTGAAAAATTATATTTTAATTTTTATAAGGCAAAAATACTTTAAAATCGAGCAAATTACAATGTCTGAATTTGATGTTTATGGTTATTGATAATTCACTTTATTTGTAATGTTTATCGAATTTCTTCGCAGAATTTAATGTTGTTGGTACATGTAACAGCTTATTGTTGCTTTTGGTTTTACATAGCTAATATGAAAAGAGCCACATGAGCCTCCATGGGGATTGGTACACCGAACAAAGTCAATTCATAAAACTACTACACAACATGTTTTAATCAAAAAGTCGCATTATGTTGTAATAAAACAAAGATCACATAGGTCATTTATGTTAAAAATTACCATATTAAAAAACCAAAGTGTTCTAATATAAGTATTAAATATTTTTATCTAATAAGTTTGGTTAAAAAACTCTAAAAATGAATCTAACATTTTTTTTTATTAAAATTCAACCTAAGACAGAGTCACTTATTAATGTGATATGTATCTAACTAGATTATGACCCGCGTTAAACGCGTGGAACATATATTAAATACATATTACATTAATAGGTGGAAGAAGTGGAAGAAGAAGGAGAACATGAATAAGAACAAAGTAATATACAAGAAATTGTAGAAGAATAAGGAGAACAGGGTAAAGAAAGAACCTAGAAAAAAAATTATATAATAAGACCGTTGAAGAAGAACATTGTAAATCATGTAAATCATACGACTCAATCCAAAATCGTAAGAAAAACAACTTCAATGTAATCGTATATATAAGTTGTTTTTCAATAAGGAAATCGTTATCTTCCAAAAAAATAAGATCCTAAAATATTATCTTGGAGATTTTCGGTTATTCATCTGGAAAAAAAATGATATCATTTATATTGAATCAAAATTTCAAATTAATTGACTTGCTTAATTTATGAGTTTTAAATTCAAAACCATTATCTCATATTGATTTATTTTACGTGGGATATACCATGAGATAAATTATAAATAATATTGACTTTATTTTTAACTCTTAAATATTTTACTAATTTAATAGGATTAGATTACATTTTATAGGTTAATGATCAAATTGTTGATATGCTTATTTAATGACTTTTAAAAAAAAAAGAATTAAATAAAAACCAAACGGGTTTGAATTTTGAAACCGGAAGCTATAAACAAGGGAGTTAAATTAGGAACAATATTAATTGGAGAAATTAATATCTCGTGTATAAATAAAATGATATGTTGTAATTGATAATTTAATTATTGAATTTAAAGATTCTATAATTAAATATATTTGTGTTTGAATTTTATTTTAAAAAAATGATGTCAGCAATCTAATCTACCGGTGGAAAACATAGGATTGAAATGCAATCAAAGGTCCTTATTACTTCATTGGTAAATTAAGGGTTCTCTTTTAATAATATTTAGATATTAGAGATTTATGTTCCCCGCATTTAACGCGGGTCATAATCTAGTAAATAAATAAAAGAAATGGGTAAATTAGTTGATATAGGGATGGCCACTATTAATGTGATAAATAATCGGGGTTTTTTTTAAACGGCCGATACATGATGTCTAGTTCCCGAGTTAAACAATTCCCGAGTTAAACAAAAGATACTAAAGAAAAAAAAAAGTCAGAAGGGAAAAGAAAGGAAAATAATATTATCTTTTGTGTTTCCGAGTTAAAAAAAAGTGGAAGGACAATTAATGATTTTGTTTATTCTTTCCAAATCCTTCCAAATCGGAAGGAAAGTTATGAGGGAAAATGATCCTTCTATTTTCCTCTACTTCTTTCTTTTAATGAAACTCGGGAAAACCAATTTATTTTATTTTTCTTCTCATTTCCATCTATTTCTTTCTTTTCTCTTGTTAAATTGAAGTCGGGAACAGGGTGTAAGAGTATCAAAGAATTACGTTCAAAATGAGGTTTCAAATTTTAAGCAAAATGCTAGATTACCAAAGAAAAGTGATGGAAATGAGAACATAAAATTATATCACTTGATGATTAATAAAAGAAAGAGAATGCTTGTCATTCCCGAAGTGGAACATGGTGGTGAATGGGTAACCGAACCTCAAAGGGCGAAGCAAGTATTTTTCAGTTTTTTCAAGAATAAATTTAGTCACTTTCAAGGTAATAGAATTCTCAGATGTAGTAATCATTTTAAGCGCTTATTGGTGGACCAATTCTCAACTTTGGTACAAACATTTCGGCCCAGGAGGTCAAAGAAGCAATTTGGTCATATGGTGGTGATAAAGTGTTTAATTTTGAGTTTATCAAATTGATGGATTTGGTGTAGGAATTTATGTCTACAACTAATATTCCATCGGGGTGCAATTCTTGTTTTGTGACTTTAATCCCGAAAGTTTCTAGCCTTTCTGAAATTCGTCCTATTAGCTTAATAGGAGTTCGGTATAAGATCATAGCTAAACTTTTGGCTAATCGTCTAGAAAAGGTAGTGGATAGTATTGTACTATTGTTAGTGTTGAGAGCAGTTTGTCTTCATTAAAGTGAGACAAATTCTAGATCGGGCGTTGGTGTTGAATGAAGTGATAGATTGGTATAAGAAAAACAAACTTTAATGATGTTTAAACTTGAATTTTAGAAGGCGTATGACTATGTATGTTGGTCGTATTTGGATCAAATTCTGAATTTTTTTGGGGTTTGATAATAGATGGCAGTCCAACTAAATAGTTTGCTTTAGAAGGGGGTTGAGACAAAGAGATATGTTGTCTCCGATTTTATTTATCCTGGTCATGGAGGGTTTACATGTTTCTATTTTAGATGCAATTCAATATAATTTTGTTGTTGGTGTAAAGATTGGTGATCGTGACTTAAGTATTTCACATCTTTTTAGATGCAATTCAATATAATTTTGTTATTTTTTGGGTGAATGGTCAACATAAACTATTGCAATCGGTGTTTGTTTACTTCGATATTTTATTCGTTTTTTGGCCTTTATATTAATCTAAATAAGTCTAATCTTATTGGGTTGGGAATAAGAGTCGAGGAAGTGGAGCAATTCCTAACATTAGCTAGTTGTAAATCATGTAAATTACATTCCTTGTTGGTATTCCTATTGTTGATAATATCGCTAGAGTTAAGGATTGGAATAAGATTATTCAACGATCCGAGAATAAATTTTCTAATAAGAAGGTCAGTTTGATGTGAATGGAGCTCATTCGATGTTGCTTGAGTCGGTTCTTGAGGAGGTGGGCATTTATTATATGTCTATCTTTCTATTATATATTAGGAAGGATTTGGAAACCTTGAGAGTTTTATTTTTTTGGTGGGAGATGGATCATCTACTCGGTTTTAGAATGATATTTGGGTAGGGTATATGGCTTTACCTAATCATGATCCTTGAATGTATTTGTTAGAGTTAAATAAAAATTTATTGATTTATGACATATTAAGTGTTACGGGTAGTTCTTGGTAGTAACGTAGAAGTGCATGTGGAGCTATGGAAACTAAGAGGTATATTAAGTTGTTACAATTGATTCTGCATACCACCTTGCACACTCGTTTGGCTTCGTGGGGGTGGAGGTTGGATGATATTAATACATTCATGGCGAGTGATATTCGGAAAATATTAGATAATTATTTCCAGTAATGAACGAAGTCATGAGATAGAATCGATTTTTTCCTAAAAATGTGAACATTTTTATGTGGTCTTTGCTTTTGTATCATCTCCTGTTAAGAATGAATCTTATTGACAAAGGTATCTGTAAGGTCAAACCTTGAAATATGATTATGTTTAAAACAGACTCAGTTTTAGCACATGTCTCAGCATCAGCATCAGCTTGTAACTGATCAGTTTATATTAGTTTAGTTTATTCAGTGCATTGTAACAAATCTTGTATTTATTCTGTTTCCTTAGTTATCTTGATTTATTAGTTAGCATATCCCTGAATTGAAGGGATTGTCTAGAATAACAGTATATATTATCTTGTACAGGTTTGTGAATAAGTACGCTTTTCACAAACCCTAATCGTCGCTTTGTGCACACGATAATCTCTTTGTGAGATTATCTTTCTTAGTGAAAGTTTTTCTTCGTGAATTTCTCTTGTTCTTATTTATTGTCTTTGTTTGATATATCGATTGATCTAAAGGCCTCTTCAATTGGTATCAGAGCGGGTTTCTTTTATCAAACAAATGGCTTCATCTTCTTCTTCATCAAGCTCATCGAATCATCCTTCTGCTAAAATCCCTCCTTTCGATGAAACGAACTTTGCTATGTGGAAAATAAAGGCTCTATACGCCTTAGAGTCTGTTGATGAAGACATGTTGGACATCGTTGAAAAAGGTCCTTATGTTCCGATGTATCAGCCTCTTAAAAATAATGTTCCTGATGGTACTATGAAGAAAACTCCCAAAGAAAACTGGACGGCAGATGACAAGAGAAAACATGGTCTAGATGTTCGTGCTCGTGCCGCAATCAGCTACTCTCTGCCATACAACATCTTTGGGCTGGTTCAAAATTGCATCTCAGCAAAAGAGCTGATGGATACTCTGACTGTATCCTTTGAAGGAACTGAAGAAGTCAAGGCTACTCAAATAAATGATCTTAATCGAAGGTATGAACATTTTTTTGCTAAGAAAGGTGAAACCTTGACTCAAACCTTTAACAGATTCAATACTCTTGTTAATGATCTTCGGAGACTAGATCAGTTGAAGCATAGAACTGTTCTAGTGCAAAAGTTTTTGGATTCTCTGGGTGCAGGTTGGGAGAATCATGTTGATGTGCTGAAAAACAGTGAGAAGATCAACTCTATGGACTTACAAAGTCTCTATGGAAATCTTCGATACTATGAAGAATCCAAGCTTCAAAGAAAGGAACTGATGAAAGATTCTCAGCGTGAATCCTCTGTAGCCTTGTTCTCCAACAAAAAGTTGGTGTCAGATTCAGACTCTGAAAGTGATTTAGATACTGATTCATATAAAACTGACACTGATGATCTTGAAAAAGTTGTGGCAAGTGCAGCCTTGATTGTGAAGACCTTTGAAAAATCAGGTCGAAACTTCTCAAAGTTTCAAAAGAAGATGGGTGGAAAGTTCTCAAAAGGGTCAGCAGCTGATAAAAGGCATGGTGCTGATAAGAAAGAGAAGGCTCAGTGCTTTAACTGTGGGAGCACTAATCACTTTGCAAAGGATTGTAAACAAAAGAAACAAGGCTCAGATGAATACTGGAAGCAGAAGTACAACAAGCTGATTGAGAAGCTAAAAGCTGAAAACTTTGAACATAAAGTGCTTGTAGCTGAAGAAGAAAAATGGAAAATTGATGAAGAGTCATCAGATGATGAAGTCAAGTGTCTAATGGTCAAAATGGAGGACCCAACTATTTCTGATAAAGACAAAAGTACTTTTGACACTGATATGTCTGATGCTGAAAATTCCAGGAAGCACAACATTGACTCTTCTTCAATGTACCAGGTTAAAAACTTTGTTTCCTATTCAATGAATGAAAAAATCAAAATGTTTGAGTATTTGGGTGTCATTAATTCTAATAAGAATCAAACCATAAGAAATTTGCAAAATCAAATTGATCTTCTTGAAACTGATATTTCCATGAAAAATAGTATTATTGAGTCCACTCAGGAAAATCTTAGAATTACTAGTTTGTCAAATTCATCTTTATCTGCTGAAATTGATGATGTTAAAAATCTTTTGATCAAAGAACAAAATCTGCTTCACACTTGGGCAAAATCTCATAAAAATGCTAATTATATTATTTCAGCTCAAATTCCACATTCTTGTGAGAAAATTCTTGGGGGTAATTTTGCAGAAGCTGAAAAAGTTTTTAAAACACAAGAAAAGGAATCTGAGGTCTATTCCATGAATGAGATGAAAAACAATTTCAAAAATAAGTTTGTCAGTAACTCTTTCATTAATCAAAGTTTAATGGATGAATATTGCATTAATAATTCTGATGGTATCACTGAGTGTAATGTTGAAATTACCGGAATTGATCCTACCTCTTATCCTGCACATCTTGTTAGACCAATCCCTCTAACTGAGAATATTATTGCTTTTCCTATCTCAAATGGAGTGTTTCATGTTGTTCATGAACAACTCAAGCACTTCCCTGATTGCAATCCATCTGTGAATGAATCAAAATCAGATACTGATAGTTTATCACCTAACACTGATCAAACTCCTCCTGATACTGTATTCAGTCGTGACTCAATGATAAGCAAAAGGACTCAAAGCTCTCTTGGTGAATCTTACATGTCAAAATGTGTTAAATCAAAAAATTTGTTCACCAAGAAGAACTTTGGTACTAGAGTTTGTTACAGATGTGGTAATTCCTCTCACAAGATCAGTGAATGTTCTTTTGATAAATCATCCTCAAGAGCTGAAAATATTAAAGTTAGAAATGAAAAATGGACTCTTAAGTCAAACTCTTTAAACTGTCTTCCTAAGGAGTGTTATAACCTATTATCAAATAACTTTGTGAATGACCCATCAATGAATGGGTCAGTGTGTTCTAACTAGTTTCTCAGTACTGCAGGGTCAGGAGCATCTTTGGTATTTAGATAGTGGTTGCTCAAGGCATATGATGGGATCAAAGTCTCTCCTGGAAGATTATGTTAAGAAAACTGGTCCTGCAGTTACTTATGGAGACAATGGAAAGGGGTCCACTAAGGGATATGGAAACATCAAATGCAATAACGTGGTTTTTCAAAACGTTTCATATGTAAAGGGTCTCAAACACAACCTCATTTCTATCAGTCAGTTGTGTGATGCTGACTATGAAGTTCACTTTACAAAGAAGGAAGGAAGAGTTGTAAACACTGACAAGAACATCGTACTCTCAGCAAGTAGAAAAGATGATATATATGTTCTTGACATGTTCTCAAGTGACAAGGCACTGATGCAATGTTTCTTTACAAAGTCTCAGACGAATCTTAGCTGGATTTGGCACAAAAGGTTTTCTCATCTGAACTTCAAGAATCTATCCAAGATATCCAATCAAAACCTAGTTAGAGGGATCCCAAAATTCAGCATTGTGAAAGACAAGATGTGCTCAGCTTGTGAACAAGGAAAACAAACCAAGTCCTCTTTCAAACCCAAGTCATGTTCCAGTATATCAGTCCCTCTTTATCTACTCCACATGGACCTGTTTGGACCTATTCCTGTTCGTTCACTAGGTGGAAATAAGTATACTCTAGTGATCGTTGATGAGTTCACTCGATTTACTTGGGTAGCTTTCTTGAAGAAGAAAAGTCATGTTGCACAGGAAATTATCTCACTGATTCGTAAAAATGAGACACTGACAGGTCTCAAAGTTAAGCAACTAAGAAGTGATCATGGTACTGAGTTCCGAAACTCAACTCTTGAAGAATTTTGTGACAATAAAGGAATTTGCAGAGATCATGTCTCAAAGGTTCGAAATGAGCATGATGGGGAAGATGACCTTTTTCTTAGGTCTTGAAGTTCAGCAACAAAAGACAGGTATTTCCATTTGTCAAAGTAAATATATATCTGACCTGCTTGTTAAGTATTCTCTCAGTGACTGCAAACCAGCCTCTACTCCAGTGTCTAAAACTGATAAGATACATACTGGTCCAACTGGAACTGATGTAAATCACTCTCTGTATCGAGGAATGATTGGATCCCTCTTATATCTCACAGCAAGTCATCCTGATATTATGTTTGGAACCATTCTCTGTGCTTGATTCCAAGCTAATCCAAAAGAATCTCACCTCATGGCTGTCAAACATGTTTTTCGATACTTGAAGGGAACTCAAAACCTTGCTCTGTGGTATCCTCGTGACTCAGCATTTGAACTTTATGGATACACTGACTCAGATTATGCTGGATGCAATTTAGACAAAAAGAGTACATCTGGTGGATGTCACTTCCTTGGCAATCGTCTCATCAGCTGGTCCAGCAAGAAACAAACATCAGTAGCCATCTCAACTGCAGAAGCTGAGTATGTTGCCGCTGGGAGATGTTGTGCTCAGCTCTTATGGATTCAAAATCAGCTTCTCGACTATGGGTTCAAGTTCTCAAAGACTCCCATATATTGTGACAACACCAGTGCCATTCAGATCACACAAAATCCTGTTCAGCACTCAAAGACAAAGCATAATGAAATCAGACATCACTTCATCAGAGATAATGTTGAAAAAGGAAAAGTTGTTCTTGAACATGTCAAGACTTCGGAGCAACTTGCTGATATCTTCACAAAGGCACTGGATTCTCAATCAACTGCTTACATTATCGGAGAACTGGGAATGATTTCCTTGTAATTAATTTTGACGTTTAATTGTGCTAATGTTTGAGATTGTCTTATAAGCTGATGTTCATTGTGCTGATGATGATATACTGATGATATTTGCTACTGAGCACTTTGGTTTGATTTCTTATCTTTATCTCTTCTTCAAATCTTCTAAACAAAAGTTGAATGATTCACTGTATTAAACCATACACTGATAACGACTTGAAACTCTTTGCCGATGGTTAGATCAAAACACCAAGATCTATCACACGCAACTACCCCTTCTCACCAATCTTACACTGATTCTGTGATTCAGTGTGCCAAAACACACGCTGATGAGAGTCTAAAAATCTTTGCCGATGGTTAGATCAAAACACCAAGATCTATCACACGCAACTACCCCTTCTCACCAATCTTACACTGATTCTGTGATTCAGTGTGCCAAAACACACGCTGATGAGAGTCTAAAAATCTTTGCCGATGGTTAGACCAAAACACCAAGGTTTATCACACGCAACAATCCATTCTCTACCTCCTCTTATTCAGTGTTTAATGATTCAGTAAGATAAACCACTCACTGATGAAGTCACAACACTCTGTGCCGATGGTTAGATAATGTAACTAGTATCTATCACACGCACCAATCTCCTTGCTAGCCCCGATTAAGCAAGTTGTACCTTGAATTGATGGAGAAATATTCTCAGCACTTCCGCAAACTCTGATTGACGTTTCACCTTCAGTCAACGGCTCTTTTATCCAACGGCTATTTTCTACTCTGACAGATTGTTACGATGCGCCGTTATTTTTAGTGAAGATAATTATTACCTTTTTAAAAAAAACAAAAAAAAAGAAACCCCCTTTTCATTCCATATTTAAACCTCTTTCTCCCTTGGTTTAATTTTTCCTTCCAAAACCTTTCTCAAAAACCCTAGAATTCTCAAATACTCTCAAATGGCGGCATCTCTGTTCACATACTCCTCAACCTCTCGAAGAGTCGTTCCTGCCCCAAACTCTCCTCCACTTCCAATTCACATCAAGGCAACCAATGTCGTATTCAACCCTGACATTCCAGAGGTTCATCGAGGTCTTAGACTTGATGATTTCGTCAATTTCTTGGCTTCTTGCCGCCTCCGATATGCAATCAGTGATGTACCGTCCGAGTTCTTCCCTGAACAAGTATGTGAGTTTTACTATACTGCAATAGTTAATGAAGAAAACAATGCCATCACCGGAACCATTGGTCATGGCAGACACTCTGTCTTCATCACCACAGAACTTCTCAGTGCTGCTTTAAGGTTACCACTTTTCGAACCCTTTTCTGAACCTCCAACTATTGAAAGATGTAAACGAATGTTTGATCAACTGGGATATGATCATTCAAAGGCTGGTACTTGATCAGCTCTTATTTTGCATCAGTGCATGACCCCAGGCTGGAAGTTTTTCACTGGTGCTTTATGCAAGTGTGTGGGCCACAAGTCTCGCAGTGGTGATCAATTGAGCATTTATGAGCAACGAGTCGTCTGCTCCCTTCTTCTCAACAAAAGATTAGATTATGGGGCACTATTCTTTGATCAGCTTGTTCAGCTTCTATGTGCAAATGTGCGTGCTAATCATGTTCCCTTTCCACGCTGGATTGCCCTAGTGTTCGACAAATTCTTCGCTGCTGACTACTTTTCTCACTCTGGGAATCCAATCCAATGCCCTCAAATGTCCGTTTGTATGTATCAGGATGATCCTTTGGATACTGACATTGGAATCTCTGATAGGATGAGAGAATGGATCTCCCATCCATACACTATGCCTTCTCTCTCCGCTGACATTGATGAAGGAGGTGCTGATGGTGATCGTTTGGATCATGCTGATCAAGAGGTGGAACATCATGATGGCGGCCAATTCTCCCCTCAAATTTCTCATCACCTCATCTCGGCCACTGGCAAAGCCTCCTCAGCACCACAGGATTCCATGCCTCTAGGGGGGCAACCATCACAGGGGGAGCATCAGTCTCAGGGGGAGCATCCATCACCAACAGCTCACCACTTCTCTCCAAGGATGCAACCTAGCTCTCCAGTTGCTCCAGGTACCTCAACGGTTCAAATTCCTGCTTCAACATTTTCTGAACTGGTGTCACTGACTCGGGACATGAGTCAGCGTCTGCTTCGTATTGAGGCTGATGTTCAACAAATCAAGGAGGTTCTCTTACTTACTCCTCCCTCTAGTCCCAAATCTAATGATGTTCAAAAAGGGGGAGATACTGATGATGATGCTGATGCTGATGATCATGCTGATGGTGAACCAAATGCTCATGTTGATGGTGAACCAAATGAGAAAGACACAGAACCTGGTGACAACACTATCTTTCAGCATGAATCACCCAACCTCATTCCTAAATCTGATTCTGCGGGGCATAATAGTCCAGCAACTACTGAAAAATTGTTTGACGACAGTGAGCATGATGACGAACATGAATCTGATTCTGCGGGGCATAATAGTCCAGCAGCTACTGAAAAAGTGTTTGAAGACAGTGAGCATGATGAAGAGCATGATGAACCTGATGATGAATGTCAAATTCTTGACATGAACTTCATTGATCCTCTCATTCCAGTTCAGCAAGAAAGCTTAGGTGACCTTGAAGAATCTCATCTGATATTATCCGATCCTATTGTTGATCCCATCATTCCGGTCCAAGGAGAGGATTCGGACATTGCAAGTGAAGAATCGCATCCGCTGTCTCGAAAGCGGAAAGTAGAAGATACTGACTTGGATCATTCTCAAACTGATACTTCTTCAACTGTGAAGAAACCAAAGTCCATTGTCAGTATTTCAAATCTTGCCACTGAATGGAACATGTCCCCTGATCAAGTCAAGCAAATTCTTGATGAAGCCAATCGAGCTCAGCTTCTAAAGAACATTGCTCAAGCTGATGAATCTCTTATTCAGCACGAACTTTAGGCCAAGGGATCTTTTGAAGCTTAGATGCAGAAGTTCCTGGAATTTCAGTCCAAGGCTCAGTCTTCTCAACCTCCTCCTAGCTCTAGCAATCCCAAGACTGACAGTGTTCTTGACCGGATTGATCGAAAGAGATTTGAAGATGTTCTTAATCGGCGAATGTGTGGAGATAAGATCATCAAAGTCAAAGCTTCTAAACCTCGAAACGAGAAAATCCTTACGTTGTTGATCACTCGTCAAGGTCCTCAGTACTCATATACTAAAGTTGTTAAGAGGGATGAGCTGATTAGATATGGGTATTCGAAATGGATGGAACTGCTCGATCTTGCATCCAAGCAAACCTCAGCTCACTCTTCAGAACTGACTTGTGCTCTTCATCTGCTGATCAAGAAAGTTCAGCGTTTGGATCTTGTTCCTAAAGAATGACCTCAGCATCAAGGCCAAAGGTCGTTAGTTCCTAGATCTCGAAGAACCAAGTTTCATGTTGATGGTGAAGATGTATTGGTTCTAGACTTTGGTGCTGGTGCAATTAACAATTCACTTCCTCTAGGTGTTGATCCGGTTCAGCATCAATTCATCTCAGCTCCTGAACACGGGATGTTCTATCTAGACAAAAACAGGAGGATGTGCTTTCAACGAACTACTGAGATACCAAAGGCTCCAATCACTCACCTTGTTGGCTTAAGGCAAATGTGCATGAGTCATCAAGACCTATCTGGAGAATTTCACATTCTCATTGCCATGGAGCTGCTGAACAGAAGACAGGAATTGTTGGACAGTCCTTACTGGCCAGTTAAAATTGAAGCTGAAGCTGAGTATGAAGAATTTCTTTCCAGAGGTGTCTTTATTTAGTTTGTTTTGAACATCATCATATTGGGGGAGATTGTAAGGTCAAACCTTGAAATATGATTATGTTTAAAACAGACTCAGCGTCAGCACATGTCTCAGCATCAGCATCAGCTTGTAACTGATCAGTTTATATTAGTTTAGTTTATTCAGTGCATTGTAACAAATCTTGTATTTATTCTGTTTCCTTAGTTATCTTGATTTATTAGTTAGCATATCCCTGAATTGAAGGGATTGTCTAGAATAACAGTATATATTATCTTGTACAGGTTTGTGAATAAGTACGCTTTTCACAAACCCTAATCGTCGCTTTGTGCACACGATAATCTCTTTGTGAGATTATCTTTCTTAGTGAAAGTTTTTCTTCGTGAATTTCTCTTGTTCTTATTTATTGTCTTTGTTTGATATATCGATTGATCTAAAGGCCTCTTCAATTGGTATCAGAGCGGGTTTCTTTTATCAAACAAATGGCTTCATCTTCTTCTTCATCAAGCTCATCGAATCATCCTTCTGCTAAAATCCCTCCTTTCGATGAAACGAACTTTGCTATGTGGAAAATAAAGGCTCTATACGCCTTAGAGTCTGTTGATGAAGACATGTTGGACATCGTTGAAAAAGGTCCTTATGTTCCGATGTATCAGCCTCTTAAAAATAATGTTCCTGATGGTACTATGAAGAAAACTCCCAAAGAAAACTGGACGGCAGATGACAAGATGGAACGTGCAAACCAAGCCTTAGGAGCCCAGATCTATCAGTTGGATGCGTTGATTTTGAGCAGAATCGTCTGAATAGTAATTACATGCATGCGACTCGGCGAGTCGAGTTGCGAGTCGAAGATAATCTTTGTACCTCTAAATCAGACTTGACGAGTTGTTCATACAACTCGGTGAGTCACAGCTAGAGTATTCATGCGTTGAAGGAGGACTCGATGATTTGTTCATACAACTCGGCGAGTCGGATGCAGATTGACTAAATGATAGCATCGAAGAGGAACTCGTCGAGTCTATGCCAAACTCAACGAGTAGTAGCGAGCAGAAGCAAGAAAGTGAGAGTAAGGACTCGACGAGTTGGTGATCCAAGTCGACGAGTCAGGTCAACTGTATGTTGACTCTGACCAATAGAATTGACTTTGACCAGGGGTAAAATAGTCATTTTACCCTCAATATAGTTATCAGTATTTGATTCAGCGTGTTATGGAAATTGTAGCCGGGGAGATACCGGAGCAGCAGCAGACAGCTTCCAGAGCAGTTCATTTACCAGCCAGTTTACGAGGTGAGTTTCCTTCCAGTAGGAATGGGTCTAAGGCCACAATGCCGGCCCGTTTAACTAGCAGTAGTTTCCGGACTTCGGTCCGATGAAGTAGTTAGGATGTTTGATGCCTTCGTGGCTCAGATAGGGTTTATGTGTTATGTGTTCCGGACTACGGCCCGATGCAGTGTGCAGTTTATGTGTTCATACTAGTTGTTATGTTTATGTTATGCTATGTTATGCTCAGTCAGTTTCCGGACTTCAGTCCAATGCAGTTAGTTCCGGAATTCGATCCGATGCAGGGGACAAGGTCCCAGTCAGTTCCGAACTTCAGTCTGATGCAGTGGGCAAGGCCCAGTATGTGTTTATATGTTATTTTATGGTATGTGGTAGTTTGGGGGAGCTCACTAAGCTTTGTGCTTACAGTTTCATTTTTGGTTTCAGGTACTTCCGCAAGTAAAGAGAAGAGCTCGGGATGATGGCATCGCACACACCACAACTTCAACTTTATTCCTGGGAGTTTTGTTCAGATACTTAGATATGATTTGATACAGTTTTTGATACGACACTTTTATTATGGATTTTGAGATACCCGATGTATGGTTTTTATTATATGACATTTAGTGTTATGACTTTTATTATTATTTAAAAAAAAAATTTGGGTCGTATTTTTGGGATGCTTCATAAAAATCCATAACTCTCACTTGGCGAAGACTGGTCCTTTATGTCACCTAACAGCAATAAAGAGTACCCGCTCAGTCTACACTCCAAAAACCTTAGTTTGACCAAAAGTTAATGGTCAAAGTCAAAGTCAATAGCCCACATTGTCAACCATCAAGCCTCACGTCGGGACCAGCCCTTGGTCACGTCATGAGAGTCCACTCGACTTGATTCCAACTCGACTCACTCTAACTCATCCAACTCAGTCACCAACAATCATTTGAACTAACCTCACGACGTGAACATCCTTCTATCACTTCGTGAACCCCAAAGACTCAGTAGAAAATAGGATCTTTCATTCTCACATCGTGAGACCTTATATCTCACGTCGTGACTACCGTCTAAAGCCAAAATCCAAAGATTTAAATCCTTAATCAGTTAAGTCTTTCACTCTAACTTTTCCAGAAGCCAAACGGGACTCCAAAGTTCCATAAAAATGATTACTTGATGGACATACATGCCTCATGCATGTCACCAATCCATTTTAGGTCAAAATGAAGATATTCTAACAAAATTCTCATGATTGGATCCAATAATCAACCAACTCTTAGATATGAACATTATCATACTCCATAGACCCTTAGAATGCATAAAGTTGGCAACTTTGTGTATTCCTTCCATTCAAACTTGCTTGGACATGAAAGAAATGGGACAACTTAGATCTAACCACTTTAAGCAATAAAGTTTGAGTCTTTGCCACTTAAAAAGGTCTAGAAACAAAATGATGATGATGATGATGTGTCCTTGCAATCTCCCCCAATAAAACACCTCCTTTTCCTTCTCCTTCTTCTCTTCTTCTTCAAGCCAATAAATGCTCCAAAAGACCATGAATCTTCAAAGGAATTAAGGTTAGGGTTCTTCTAAGGTAAAGCGGGGTTAGAGGCTGATAATGAACCCTAAAATTGTCTTAGAGGGGTTTAAATACAAACGAAACCCTAAAAGATCATGGGCTTAGGCTGAAGCTGGTCTCACATCATGAGAATGGTTCCAATGTGTTTCCTATATTTTGCTTATCATGTCGTAACCACCCAATGGTCACGTCGTGACACTTGATATTCTCGAAAAATCAACATTTTGACTCTTTGAAACCCTAAAACAATCCATCTTGGAAGATAGATGTTACAATTTTCCCCCACCTAAATCATATTTCATCCTCAAAATCATTTCTTACCCATTATCCTGCGATAGCCCTTCCTTCAAATTATTTTGAGGGATCTTTCAAGATTAATCACTGCTTGCTCGAGTCATTGCCACATTGGATTCCCGAAACTACGACTAAAACCACAAGACTTCCAAAACCGGCGCGCACGCCAAATCTGAGTGAAGGTTCCCCTAAGGTCAAAAATCACCTCCGCTAATCGAGAAAGAAAATCAACACATTACAACCAACCAATTTGAGAAGAGTTTGCTCCCTCACTCAGAATTTAGATTCCATGAACATGTCTGTCTCCCCGACAGCCAAGGCCTCCCTCGACATTAACCAAGTTGACCAAAACTCAAGGGATTGACCCCATACGAATCCTCCTTGATCTTATGGTGCCCAACTGACAACAGTAGACATGGAACCACTTGAAGAAAAAACAGGAAAGAGCTAAACTATCCCACACGCCCCTCTTTGGTCCAAGACCCCATGTCATGACATAGGTATAACCAATAGAAAAACAACGATTATCAGCAATTGGCAAAAATAAGACCATCCCGCCCAAAACCAGATATCATGATCTAGGTCCCTGAATACTCAGCCGACTTACCAAGAAGTCGTAACTAACCAACTGCCCTCATGAGCGCAACTTGTCACAACTAGCATTTTTAGCTAGGAGATTCTATTTTCATGTAAACACCAGCTATGGCAAGACTTGTACTTTAATAGAAAATCATACTATATGCTAAAAGGAAATCATCTATTTTAATCAAAACCCCTAAGTAAATTTTAAAACCTAATACAATACATCTCACATATTCAACTATGGGTTGAAAACCCTAAAATCCTGGTTCTGGTTTATTATGTACTAGGATCCTCTTATTGGGCCTAATGGACCATCAAATTTTCAATTTGGTTATTGTGGGCCAAGGATTAGGCTGCACATGTGTCTTGTAGAAGTGGGTTGTATGCCCTTTCTTGTTGCAGCTAGTGCATTGTAACTCCAAACAAGGTCCGTGATGAAGAAAGTTGCATTTGTCGCACCTAGGGAGCGTTCCAGCGTATCCGCTGGTAGGTGCTTGAGTAGTGGGGACAGTAGCAGGAATGGTAGCAGTGTGGACTTCCACTATTTGTTGTTTCTTAGAGGGATCTTACGAAGATTGGCCCTTTCGCTTGTTCCATAACTTCTTTTTTCCACTGCCTTCGTTTGGTGGTTTGGGAGCGACTGCTATGGGGTTGTGGTAATCCCCGTGATCCACTAGTTCTGTGCCAGATGCTTGGCACCATCAAAAGTGAGTGGTTTAGCAACTAAGACATTCCATTGAGTTGGGGGTTTCAATCCCCATATGTATCTTTCAACCTTCTTGCTCTCTAAGGTGACCATCCCGGGACACAGAAGAGCCAGGTCACTGAACCTAGCAGTGTAAGTAGCGACGTCATAATCCTTCATCTTCATATTCCAAAGCTCCTGCTCTAGTTTTTGTATTTCACCCCACGGGTAGTATTCAGCCAACATCAGTTCCTTCAAATCGTCCCAACTCATAGCATTGGCTATCGGGAGAGTTAGGGATTTAACTTGGCTATTCCACAAAGTTAGAGCTCTGTCAATGAAGGTGCATCCTTCAAATTTTACTTTGCTTGACTCAAGGCATGCGTAGATCTCAAATATTGATTCGGTTTTATCGAACCAACAAGTTAGGGAAATGACACCTCCAGTGCCATCGAGAGATCGAGGTTTGGCATTGGTGAAATCCTTGTATGAACACTACCTCGGGTGTCCATGACTATCTCCCTGATTAGAAGGGTGAGTGCCACTATCGGCCCCGCTGGTGTCACTCGCATTTATTTAAGTCATGGATGTTGCCACTGCAGCGGTTATTGCTGCTTGGAACACAGTAGGGTCGTACTGAGGAGGTGGCGGTGGTGGTGGATTTATTGGAGGGTTGTTTTTTTTTTCGTTTTGGACTTCTTTGGAGGCATCTTTCTCTAATCATAATTTAAGAGAAAATGATGATAAGTTTTCTATAGTGATTATGAGTAAGGTGATATTGAACAATGTATATCTTATCCTGACAGTTATAGTGTTCTATTAAGCGATTTACAGTGAAAGTCTACTAATATAAATAAACAATCTCCTTGAATTTAATAGCAACACTTGGAATGAAATTGCACGATGTGATTTGTGCATGATCTCCCTATACTCACATAGTGTAAACAATTTATATATAACTAAAATCAAATAGACCTTCGATTGAGTGATCCTACTCTAAGTCCACAACCAAACAAGGAACAAAGAAGTAAAGTTAAATCACCTATTCTAAGTCTATAAAATCTAAATTATATATAAATTATATGTATACACTTAGCAATTATAGATCTATCAGCAAGAGTTCTTCGTTTTCACGTGTTTGGCTCTAATATTAAGCTATATTTATCCCATATATAATTACATAACTATCCAGGTTTAACCGTAGTGTCCAATATTTAAATACTTTTTGTTTTGTTCTTCTTGTGATACTGTTTCCGGTATGTATGCATACTTGTATGCTGTTTATAAAATACTTAGATTTTGAAAGTATACTTTTATTTCAGAGCGCTTCGGCCCCATAGTGTTTATATTTGTATATCATGTAGGTTTGATATACTTAGTTCACTATAAACAATGCTTTGATACCAATCTATCACACCCCCAAACTGGAACGACGAAAACGTTCCGGGGCGGAGGATGTTATTTACAGTATCACAACCATTGTATAATAAGAATCAAATCAAACACAACCATTACATTGATAACGTAAAATATTTACATCTGTTCAATACATAGTTTGTATGGCATCAAAATGTATAGAAAAAGTATGGAAGACGTGACTCTGTAAAGCTCCGTCTTCTCAACAATCTGCGGGTATACCTGTCTTACCGGTTCCCTGAGAATACAAGTGATTTTGAAAGTGTATCAACATTTAAGTTGGTGAGTTCATAAGTATGTTTTAGTGATGGAAAACTTGCTCTTGTACTTTGAAAATGCTAGTATGTTTCTCCAGAAAATCCAATATTTTCTATAGTGATTGTAACGTAGTCATGTAAGTTCCTTGTAAATGTATATTGTATTAGTGTACTAAGTACTAGAAAATAGTGTACTATAACTAGTTTTGTATGAAAGACTTTGTATGTATGCCTGGACACCACCAGCTGTAGTGTAAAGTAGTGTACTGTAATAGCGTTTGTATGAAAATCTTAGTATGAATGCCTGGTTATCACCAGCTGTAGTGTAAAGTAGTGTACTGTAATAGCGTTTGTATGAACATATTAGTATGAATTCTTGTTTATCACCAGTTGTAGTGTAAAGTATGTTGGATTAATGTCTAAGTCCATAACTATAATTGGTAAGACTTCAGCCAACCCGGCATGGTCCATTTGGGTTGCATGGCATCATGCATTTGGATAGACTATAATGAGAGAAATAACACTTAATGATTATTAATATATTATAAGTTCTAATATATTAATAGGATTATTTAATTAGTATTGATCAAGAATTAATTAAGTGATCAAAAGAATACTAATTAAATATATGGGTTGATTGTGTAAATCATCCATACTTGTATAGTGGGCTAATGCTCAATGAATTATCAAGTTGGGTTAAAACTCATAGGATGCTCCATGGTGTATTTGAACCCATGGATCCAAGGAAATGGAAAGCCATGACAATTAGGGTTTACCCTAAGTGTGACATTATATAAAGATCATATTGTTGGGAAAAATCTGCCATTAGGAACAATAGAGAAGGGCTAGCCAATTTTCCTAAAGTGTGGAATTCTCTCAAGTCTTTCCAAGTGCATATGATGTTGTGTGAACCATTTGAGGTGTCACACTTGGGGCACTAGACACTCAAGCTTCATGAAGATAATCTACATCAAAGAGGTATTTAATTCTAATTTGATATATTCATATGAATCATGTTATTATGCCAGTTAGGATGAATACCTTGGAAAGTTCATATTTGCATGTATAATAAAGAAAACATAGATACAAGGTATTTAGGGTTGCATGTACACTTGGGAGTGTTAAAATTCTCAAAACCCAACAGTGGTATAAGAGTCATGAGTTGTTTTCTGTTATATTGATGCAAATATTTTATTTTCAAAGTTGGAAAAAAATTGACGTTTGTCAAATTTTAAGATAATTACTTGTTTTTGTGAAAAAACTAATTATTTGTAAAATTTGAATAATTTGCTATATGAGTTGAATTAGATCAAATTTAGTAAAAAATAAAATGATATGATTATTTTATTAGTTTTAAAAGTTTGATCTAAAGAGTTTTATTTTTTGAAACCTCCATAAGTTATGGATATGAAAATGTTTTAAAAAAAAATGATTCAAAGTTTTTATGGAGTTACAAAATTTGGTGTTAATGTTTTAAAGAATTCCATAACTTAAGAATAAGTTATGGATCACCAAAAGTTTTTTTTGTTACCTTGTTTTATGAGTGAATTTAGATTAATGAAAAAAAAATATGTGATAGTTGGTTTTAATCCAAATTAATCTAAAAGAAGTTCATAAAATGTGTTTATGTAACTTAAAAGTCACATTTGTGAATCTTAAAACTCATAAAAGTTGTCATAGGTTACAAAATGAAAAATCTTTTTCCTCATTAAATTGTTTTATGACTCCATAACTTGTCCTCCAAGTTATGAATGTTCAAGAATCTCTTCATTAAAGTTTTAAAAACTTTAATTAAACTCATAAGTTATGAAAATCCGAGAGTTTTTAATAGTTTCAAAACTTTTCCTCAAGTTTTGGAATTTGTAAAGTTTTCCTCATGAATACTTTAATTCCAAGTTAAGCCCTTAGAATTTTAAAAGTTAAAATTCAACCCTTATACTTTGTAATATTATAAGTTAATAATATATATATATATATATATATATATATATGTATATATATATATATATAAGAGTAAAGTCAGTCATACCGTTAGTAGGCCTCATTCACGAAGCCGGTCTATAAGGGGGTATAAGGTTACTACCTATAAAATGGCGGTTTAATAGGTGTCCACTCTCACCCACCGCTTCCTTGACTGGTGGAGGGTCGTTCGCCGAACGGGTAGGATAAGGACTATAATTCTCCCTTCATTAAAAGTATTAATGATAAATACTAAGTAACTAAACCTTTTATAAATACCTAATCTTAGTTACTTAGGAAAAAGTGAATAAAGTGCTAACCCATGAAATTACACTTTGCACTTTGCTCAAGTCGTTAGTGGAGCGTGTGTGGTTAACCGGCACACTAACCTGGTCTTAACAAGGTAGGAAAAAGGGTAGCTTAATATTTATCATAGTATCGGTGGAGCGTGTGTGGTTAACCGGCACATCGATTAAGGGGTAAATATTAAGGGTACCCAGTATATTTGCATGGTTACTTCACACCTTGTTTTGTGATCCTCGGCATCCCAGTCACAAAACCTGAAGGGCGCACTTGAGATTGAAACATGCCATTGAAAAGTTCAATGAATCTCAAAGATCTAGGATTTTCAAATCCAATTAAAATCTAATAAATTATTTCGTTTTTCATGGTGGAAATTGGTGAATCGTCATTCACCTACCTTCAAATATTTTATAGCTTGGATTATTGTAACGCCCGTAGATCAGAGCTAGTCAATTTAGAGATAATAGGGTCGAAAACGAATTTTTGAAAAAAGATTATTTAGAATAAATAATCTTAACCAAGTTGTAGAATACGTCTCAAGGGTTTCGTACATATAAAGAACGTTGAAATCCGAGTATAACGAAGAAGTTATGGTTCGTCGAAGTTTTACGGCAAAACCGGCACGACACCAGGAGACGTAAATAGTGAATTTTTGATAAAGGAAATTTTAGCCTTATCAATCCAAACAAAAGTGGTAGTGTATGTTAACCCGAGAACATACAAAAAAGAACGCCCAAATCTGACTTCGTATGAGGAAGTTATGAATTTTCTAAGATTTGTCATAGCAGTGCACGACCCGAAACTTGAATTTTAGTTCGAGAGGTTTTTGGCCTACGCGACCTAAATGAGAATTGAAGATCTCATTAATAGGAACTCAACGGTAAGAAGACAGACGAAAACAGAGTTCGTATGTAGAAGTTATGAATTCTACGCGGATATTTAACAGTATAATCTCCTCGTACTGTTAAATTTAAGATCGGTCGAGAACTAGCTGACGGAGTCAAAATGAAAGTTGTAGATCTTATTTTTGCCTACGCGTGGATATAAAGAATTTCAAAAACAGAGATCGTATGTGAAAGTTATAGATTTTAGAAGTCGGAAGTGTGCTATGCGAAAATGGGTGATGTGGCACAATCTTGGCCATTGCTTTCTCCCCAAGTCTTGCCACTAGATGGTGACATGTGGAACCAAGTTCAGCCATTTTCACCCTATAAATAGAACCTCTCCCACCCTAATTTTCTTCACACATTTCCCATTCTTTCTTCTCTTTACTCTCTCTCTAGAACCTCTCTCTAGCCCTGAAACCCCCCGAAAAAGCCTAGGGAACCTCCCTAGCACGAGGCGGAATCCCCGGAGTGCTCGACGGCTATTATTATAGGTTATATAAGTATTGTTTAATGCTTATATAATAGTAATAATAGCTAGACTATTAATTAGTCTCAACAAATAATAGACTAAACTCTAGTGGTAATAATACTAGGTTTCATCGAAGGAAATTATTTTTAAGAAGCGAAGCGCTATCTGAGTTCGGAATCACCACCTTTTCAAGTGAGTGCATAGTCCCTTTCATGAACATGATTTTAATATAAGTATCGATTGAAGTACTAAATATATGTTTATGTGTGAATTATTTGATGTTTCCTGAGATACTTGTTAAAGAACATACCTGATTATATATGTTGATAAAGAGTAAACCTAAATTAATTATGAGGAATATTGGGTAGTGTTTTCTTATGAGAACGAGTGAATTATACTCAGAGAATAAAACCTTAGTATATGTCGTTGATCCGGGAGCATGGATTAGACATAGTCATTGTCCCTAGTCCGAGAGTATGGATTAGGCATAATCATTCATCATTAATCCGAGAGTATGGATTAGACATTCATCCCTAGTCCGAGAGTATGGATTAGGTAAAGTTGTTCATTTCTGATCCGGGAGTATGGATTAGGTAAAACGGCTAATCTTAGGTCCGAGAGTATGGATAGTCTCGTTGTGAGGATCGACGGTGTCACACCCCAAAACCATGAACGACGGAAACGTTCTGGGGCGGATGACGTCATGTACAGTATCACAACAATGAAAAGTAGTAAACAAGCAACAACATCATCCGTTGCATTAATAATATAATTTTTAATACAAGTGTTCTATCAAATTATAATAGACACCAAAGTATAAATCGAAAAGAAAGATGAGTCTTGATCGAGCTCCATCTTCTCTAAACCTTGCATCGGTACCTGTCTATGGTTGACCTAAGGATACAAGTTATTTTGAAAGAGAGTATCAACTTTAAAGCTGGTGAGATCATAAGCATTTTAGTGTCTTAATTTGTATGTAAGTATTTGTATGTATATGAACTGTAGTATTGAAAATGTATATGAATTGTACGTATGAACATGTTAGTAAAACAACTGTAACCGTTTCAAAACCCCTAGAAATCCCTATGATTCCTACTATAAAAAGAGAGAGAGAGTCTTCTACCAAGACCTAATTGCTCTGAATGCAGTCTTCTACCAAGACCTAACTGCTCTGAATGTAGTCTTCTACCAAGACCTAACTCTCTGAATGTAGTCTTCTACCAAGACATATAGTGTCTGTATGTGTGTCTCTTGTAAGAGTGTGTATTTTCCCATGTCTGACTATCATTAATCAAAAATATAGTTTCTACATTACTGTGCATCGTGTGAATGTTCACGAAGTGAATGTAATGGGAAAATGAAATAGTACTATGGTGTAGTGCCGAACTACAACCGTACCAATTACCTTAAGTTTAGGGTAATTCTTCTAAGTACTGTAGCATTTGTAATAAATAACTCCATCGGTACTCAACTGCCTTATTTGAGGGATAAGGTATAATGTGATGTCTAGATCCCAGACTATACGCTCCCCTATCAAAGGGATTTTGAGACCTACCCACGACCCCTCGTGAGCATCCACATTACTATGATCATGTATACTCGATATAACTATCACAATTGCATTGTGATTCATCGGTATAGTTAGATCCTGAACTGGTTCCATGCTATAGCACCTAGTGACGTATGTTCTATGTATATGTAAGTGTACTCATGTAAGTGTGATCATGTAAACATATCTATGTAATAGTATAGTAATGTACTGTAATGTTCTAGCTGTAATGTATGCTCTCTCTATCTAGCAAGTATATTAATGTACTGTAATGTTATAGAAAGTATTGACTCATGAATGAACTGACTAATTGTTTGATATCGCATTCTAGTATCTTCCTAAACTACCCATATGGTAGTTTACTAGTAATCTAACTGGTACGTATGGACATGGATGTATACCCTTGCTACCCAAGGGCATTGGATGAACTGGAAGGACCTTTATGAATATATATGTACACATGATATACAACTAATATTTAAACGACCTTCGGACAGGTACCCGATATCCCACCAGACCACATCTCAAGCGCGAAAAGGAAATAAGGTGGATAGCCTTCCTAAGTCTTTTGAACATTCCTTATATAAATATACATATATAGGCATGAAATTTGTAATATAAAAGCATAAATTAAGTTTTGTAAAACCTTTGAACATAATTATTATCTAAGAAAAGATCGACGTGATGTCAATCTATAAAACGGTTTGAAGGCATGGGTTTGATAAAACAGTTTAGTATAAAGAAACATTTGTTTGAAACACAATTGTAAATAAGTTTGAAATGTAACATACAGAGTAAAATGTACAATTTAATAAGGAGTTTTAAACACATAAAGTGTTATTGAAAAACATTTGAAGGAAACTGTTTGGTAAAACGGCTAATGAGTAGCCAATCATTTAAATGCTGCTTATTAATCACATGTGATTGATATAATAATTAGCATAATTCTACTTGTATCCCCCCCCCCCTCCATAAAACATTTAAAAACAGTTAAAACGTTGATTAGGGGGTATGAACTCACCTGTAGCAAGTGGATCGAAAGGAAGTGTCGGATAAGTGCTTGGTGTCAAGTGAAGACGTAGACACGCACAAAGATCCTAATTACATATAAGGATATATGTATATAAACAATTAGTATTTAAACAACTAATAAACAATGTCAGGACACTCTAAGGCATGACAAACACTTTGTATAAGTGTTATAAGTGCTAAGGAGTGCATCTAAGTGTTGTAGGGAAAGGCTAGTATGATTAGGGTTCAAGGAACACTCTTAAAATGAGTTTACTCCCTAAGGACCAACACCCCTTGAGTTTACGGTCATAAACTCTTGAGTTTACGGTTGTAAACTCCTAAACTTTTGACCATTTGTTGGTTTGAAGTCTTCTAAGCTATTACAAGCATTCCTACTTCATGATTTAGCCTTAGGATGTGTTGTGTGGCATCAAAACACTCCTAAATGGAGTTTACGGTCTAAGGACCATTTCTCCATGAGTTTACTACCTTAAACTCATAAATTTGGTATTTGGCGGTTTTCAAGTCCTTAGCTCAAACATGACAATAGTCTAGGTTAGATTTAGACATAAGGAACAATCGTGGGACATATTTGGGACTTTTACACCTTATTTGAGGTGTTTACAGTTTTGGGAGCTCCCCAAACTGTAAACACATAAAAATATATGATTTTGGTGCTTTTTGTGTGATACACCCATCAAGGATGGATCTAGACAAGTTCCTAAGGCATTGTGAAGCATTTAGACACCCTAAGGCACTATATTTGGTGTTTACGGTTTTGGGAGCCTTCCAAAACCGTGAACACCTTGTTCTTGGTGTTCTTGGGACTTTTCCTTGGTATAAACATGTATAGCAGGCTTAAAATGACTCTAGGATAGAAGTACTTACATAGAGGAAGCTTGAAATGAACTTTAAATCCAAGAACACTTAGTGTGTGTTCTTGGTGTTTTTGGAAACTAATCAAAACACAAAAATGGATGGATTAAAGGATGTACAACCACTAGATTAAGTGATATACTAACTTGAAAGGGCTAGAAACACTTACTAGATTGAAGATTTTGAATAAAAACTTGGATGATACTTGAGAGGATATTTTGTAGTTTACTCTTTTGACATTTGGGGAGTAAACACAAATGACTAACTTTTTCGGGAGTAAACTCATACATAGGTATGAGTTCACGATTTTGGGTGATTTCTCAACCCAAAACATAAAAGTTTGGTCGGGAATTCGGCACTTTCTTTCACCCGTTCGTTTAAAAATAATATTAAAATAGTCAAATGAACTTTATATTTCTTAAAAATAAGAAATAATGACATTGACTTATGATACGAAGTGGTTGACTTTTAGGGTTTGACCGAATGGAAATTTTGGGTTGTCACATCATCCCTCTGCAAAAGGGAATTTCATCCTGAAATTAGAATTTAGATAAGGAAGTAGGTATGAATGATCGAGTCGAGAGGAGGAAACTTCCTAATCAATTTGTTCTAGCGCTCCTAAGTGAAATCGGGTCCTCGATTGGTATCCCAACGAACCTTCACTAACGGGCGACTGCGTTGCTTCGTCCACCTGACCTCTCGGTCGAGGGTCACTACGGTTCTACTACGAAGGCGAGGATCTCAACGAGTGGACTTACAAGAGTCCTAACGAAAAGGTACGGTTTCACGATCGAGACGCGAATGGTAAAATCTACGTTACTGAGTTCGCGGAGTAGGTCTAGTTTGCGAGGTACAGGACTGATTCTGGTAAGAATCTCGGAGGTCCTATCTATCTTGGGTTTAGCTTTCCATGCTTTACGAAGCGTATTAAGCCATTCCCAGAGTGAGACTTCCTAAAGAACTTGGTCTCTTACTCGGAATTTCCAAGGTTTCTTTTTTTGCTCAACCTCCCAGTCAAAAGCCACCCCTTGTTGGGTCAAGGTCGTAACGGTTTCTGTAAATTGGAGAGAAGTTCTGAATGGCCTATGATAGTAGGTCAGTAAGACCTAGAGTTTAGCGAATGACTGTCGGCGTCTCTGGTGTCGACAATTTCTCAACGGTTTTGACAAATTGTAAGAGTACTCAAAATTTCCCACATCCCTTACAGTGTGTCATAGAAATTTGACTCTTCAATTTCAAAACTCTTGCTTAGAGAACTTCGCGAAAAGTACCTCTGAAGGTAATGTTTCCATAGGTTTCTTCTTACTACAAGAGTAGATAAGTAAATCATTACATGGAGAAATGACAAACTGATCCAAGTAAGAAAGACGTACCCTACTCATTTGGCTCATGAATACTATGGGCATATTAGTCCTATCCGAGGGGTATCACTACGGACTCGAAGTGTCCGCATCGAGTTTGGAAGGTAGTATTCCGGACATCCTTCCCTAACACTCGAACTGGTGATATTCGGATATCAGATCCATTTATGAAAGTAATTCTTTCCTTGCGTTTGCTCAACCAAATCATTTATGCGAGGCAGAGATAACGATTTCTACTGGAAAATCTTGACGGAGTCATCGATAGCCGGGGTACATACAATGCAATCCGTCCATCTCTGGAAGAATATGACCGGGGTTCTCCAGGGTGAGAAGCCTAGTCTTCTAATTCTATTTCTGTGTAGTTCGCTAAGTTATCCAGGTTGTTCTTGTACCTCCGTAGGTGTTTAGACTGTAGGGCAATCTGTTTACAAAAGTCGTACTGGGTTCTAAGTTTGTTCACATGACGATGCGATTTCTTGTAGTCTTGGGCACTTCTCCGTCCTAAAGTTCATTTTAGAATCCATACTTGGTTTAATGATCACAATTTCGTGTATACGAGTCGTATATAATTAAGATTGAAAAGGTAGTCGAATAACTGATTCTTCTTTAAGCTCACATCCCATCGGGGAAAAAGAAGTTAAAGTGGAATCATCAATTCTAAACCTGTAGAACCTTGATTATATATCACTCTTATATATACATTCCTCAATGATAGGTCAACCGCATGAATCCTTGGATTAAACTTGATGTACTGCACGAGTGGTACTTCGGAGATTTCTTCGGAAAAGAGAAGAACTAAGAGGTACTCCACGCATGAGTACTTCGGTATTATGAAATGATGGTTTCGCTAAAAAGGCATTTACTGATGAGGAGACGTACGTATGAAGTTTTTTTTGTGAGGATCAAATTAAATCGAGTCGTATGATAATGTCGGAATCATACTGAAACTTAAAGACATTAGATTTGAACATAAGACGTTTACAGACAAAACACAACCGTGCAACCTTCAACAGAGTTACAATATTTTAGACTTACAAGAAGACCATTGCTGCGAATCAGGTATACTACAAAAGACAGGTATACGCAGCACGAGCATCCTTATACCAACAGGATCTCCCAAAAGGTAAGACTCTAGTTGCACTAGTTCTGGATAGTTTATAACTCTGTTACAACAACATGCCTAAGTTACATTAGCGTGGTTCTGAAGTAGGTTCTTCTGTAGCTGTGATCCTGAGAATCCTCCCATCTGCGCTAGAGTTCTTTGCTATAGGGCAATCCTTCTTGAAGTGCCCTATCTCACCGCATTGGTGACATATCTGGACAACACCAACCTTGGTGGTGGAAGTGAAGTGTTGAGTAGGAGTCATGGGGACACGGTTGCTTTCATTAATCTTCTCTTTTGGACAATTTCTGTAATCGTGCCCTTCCCCACCACAACTATAGCAAACTAGGTTTGCTCCAGTGGTGGAGGTAGTTCTGCAGAAACAAGCAATGTGTCCCATCTTGTTGCAATTATTGCATTGCCTGGCTCGGAAAATTCCCTTGTGGTGGTAGTTGCACCGGTCGCACTTCGGGAGTGTTCCTTTATATGATCTGCTCGGTACTGGGATGGCAGAGGTTTCCAGTTGTTGTTGTCGTACGACAATTCTCTGAAATCACTTGCGTTTTACTTGAGCTTGACGTTTTCGTTTCTTGAACTCTGAGTTGTTGTTTTGAGCGGTGGCAACTGTTACTATTTGTTGATTTCTTGGATTATTAACACGATCGGGATTGTCAACTCCTTTTTTTCAGTCTTGGTTGCATTGACAGTACTGTGATTTGCTAGGACAGCTGTCACGGCAGCCATCACAGTAGTTGTAATGGCGGATTGAAAAGTAGCGGCGTCCATAGGAAAAGTAGAGGTTTCGTTGCTTTGCTGATTGTTTCCGGATGACGACATGATTCTGTAATACGAAAGATAAGGACTTTGTGAGTGGTACTGGTAAACCCTTGATGTACTTAGATTGTTCAAGTAAAGAGTAAGAGCATGATCTCGGAAATTTTGACCTACATCCCTATGATGCAGTCCTAGTACGGGCTGGAGGTATGTTCTCGAAGGTTTGACCTACATCCCTATGATGTAGTCTTAGTACAGAATGGAAGTGAGTTTGTAGAATGGTCTCAAGATGTTTGTCGTTCAAGCCTAGGTATCGTTGGTTGGTGAATAACATGATCCAACCACTAAAAGAGACTTAGAAATGTCTCTGGAGTTAAATTACTATAGTCCAATAACTTGACTAAAGCATGAATTCAGATAGACTCCAATGAAAGTATGATAAAAGTACTTTAATGAAGAATGACACAGACGTTAGACAACTGTCAATATCTTTGATATTCATGACGTACAAGTTCGGGAAAATGACCTTGTAAAAGGTCCTACATCATATCCAGAGAAGATACTCCTTGATAGCATAAAAACCTAACCAAAAGTACCCATGGTACAAGATAGTTTCATCGAAAATGCCACATCGGGCATAGACAGAAATCGATTCTTTTCTAACAAGGAAAGTAAGGTAAAGAATCTACTACTGGTGACAGTCATCCCTCTGGTGAACTCTCAGTTCAGCCAGTTGACGTTCCACATCAAGTAGGTGTCTTCCATATACCCTCTGGCGTATTCGGAGCTCAATGACTTCGGCTCGGGTTTCAGCTAGTGCTTGTAGCAAGGTTTCGTGGTTTCTCTCAGATCTCTCACGAGCATGTTCAAGGCTGTTGGTGCGAAGGATATGCATCCCTCTATTGGTGTCAACTTCCTCGATACGACGTAGGGTTGTCCTGCCCTGAATTTCGTTTCGGGCAACTCTACGGATCAGGATTGGTAGAACTCTATCTGCTATGCTCCCTTCATTTACGTTGTAGAAGCTTCGGTCTCCATTAAACGGCATAGGTTGATCTTGATCTTCGCTCCATGCTTCCAAACATTCGACCCATAAAGGCGTCGGGCCATGAAAAGCCGGACAAGGGTTAGGAATTGGAAAGGGAGCTGCCTGGGGTAGGTTCTCAACTTCGGGTTCGAAGTTAGCACCATCCGAAAGGTCTTCATCATGGTGATCATTCACAGGAATTGGATGATCATTCGTTGGTTCTTCTTCAAACCATCCAACAATGACCTCGTTCGGAAGGTACGGGTTGCCGTGGGGATGGAGTCCAGCCATGTTATCTATGCGAGAATTTGGGGTACGAAAATAATTATCAGACGAAACTATCTAGATAATTATTTATAAAATCTTCATTAGTTACATTGCTATTTGTGAAGTGCATACCAGTTATATGTAATCGAAACAGGAGAGACCTTCGAATGAGTGATAATAACTCCAAATTCACACATAATAGGGGTAAAGTAAAATTTTTCACAGATTGTAAGTCTATAACATCCTAATTACATATAGCCTTAGTGTATCCACTTAGAAACTATCAACTTAGTAATGAAGATCCCGTTTTAGTTCTCAAGTATAAAGTACTTATAGTAACACCAAATACTCCTATAGTATTTTAAGTTTAATGTTATGTTCTATTGTTCTCATTGTGGTACGGTTGGTAAGATTTTAGACTTGTTGCAACCACACAATTAAACTTAGGCACATGCTAGTCAACCCTCGGATAATATAGGGGATCAGGCTATATCTTCCCAGTTTTGACCATATGTCTCTAAGCCCACCTTTGTTGCCCAACAATTGTAATTATTTTGTACTGTCCCAGTGACACTGATTTTAGTATGAATGCAGGCATGTATACTTAATTAAATATTTTATTATTTAAAGTATAAACTCTTGGTCAGAGTATTTTTAATCCCTTATGTATTTATAGTTAGTATATCTTTATGGGTTGATATACTTAATTCACTATAAACAATGCTCTGATACCAATCTGTCACACCCCAAAACCATGAACATCGGAAACGTTCTGGGGCGGAGGACGTCATGTATAGTATCACAACAATGAAAAGTAGTAAACAAGCAACAACATCATCCGTTGCATTAATAATATAATTTTTAATACAAGTGTTCTGTCAAATTATAATAGACACCAAAGTATAAATCGAAAAGAAAGATGAGTCTTGATCGAGCTCCATCTTCTCTAAACCTTGCATCGGTACCTGTCTATGGTTGACCTAAGGATACAAGTTATTTTGAAAGAGAGTATCAACTTTAAAGTTGGTGAGATCATAAGCATTTTAGTGTCTTAATTTGTATGTAAGTATTTGTATGTATATGAACTGTAGTATTGAAAATGTATATGAATTGTACGTATGAACATGTTAGTAAAACAACTGTAACCGTTTCAAAACCCCTAGAAATCCCTATGATTCCTACTATAAAAAGAGAGAGAGAGTCTTCTACCAAGACCTAATTGCTCTGAATGCAGTCTTCTACCAAGACCTAACTGCTCTGAATGTAGTCTTCTACCAAGACCTAACTCTCTGAATGTAGTCTTCTACCAAGACGTAACTGTCTGAATGTAGTCTTCTACCAAGACATCTAGTGTATGTATGTGTGTCTCTTGTAAGAGTGTGTATTTTCCCAAGTCCGACTATCATTAACCAAAAATATAGTTTCTACATTACTGTGCGTCGTGTGAATGTTCACGAAGTGAATGTAATGGGAAAATGAAATAGTACTATGGTGTAGTGCCGAACTACAACCGTACCAATTACCTTAAGTTTAGGGTAATTCTTCTAAGTAATGTAGCATTTGTAATAAATAACTACATCGGTACTCAACTGCCTTATTTGAGGGATAAGGTATAATGTGATGTCTAGATCCCAAACTATACACTCCCCTATCAAAGAGATTTTGAGACCTACCTACGACCCCTGCATGTATGCAAGCCGTGAGCATCCACATTACTATGATCATGTATACTCGATATAACTATCACAATTGCATTGTGATTCATCGGTATAGTTAGATCCTGAACTGGTTCCATGCTATAGCACCTAGTGATGTCTGTTCTATGTATATGTAAGTGTGATCATGTAAACATATCTATGTAATAGTATAGTAATGTACTGTAATGTTCTAGCTGTAATGTATGCTCTCTCTATCTAGCAAGTATATTAATGTACTGTAATGTTATAGAAAGTATTGACTCATGAATGAACTGACTCATTGTTTGATATCGCGTTCTAGTAATAGTTCTAGTATCTTCCTAAACTACCCATATGGTAGTTTACTAGTAATCTAACTGGTACGTATGGACATGGATGTATACCCTTGCTACCCAAGGGCATTGGATGAACTGGAAGGACCTTTATGAATATATATGTACACATGATATACAACTAATATTTAAACGACCTTCGGACAGGTACCCGATATCCCACCAGACCACATCTCAAGCGCGAAAAGGAAATAAGGTGGATAGCCTTCCTAAGTCTTTTGAACATTCCTTATATAAATATACATATATAGGCATGAAATTTGTAATATAAAAGCATAAATTAAGTTTTGTAAAACCTTTGAACATAATTATTATCTAAGAAAAGATCGACGTGATGTCAATCTATAAAACGGTTTGAAGGCATGGGTTTGATAAAACAGTTTAGTATAAAGAAACATTTGTTTGAAACACAATTGTAAATAAGTTTGAAATGTAACATACAGAGTAAAATGTACAATTTAATAAGGAGTTTTAAACACATAAAGTGTTATTGAAAAACATTTGAAGGAAACTGTTTGGTAAAACGGCTAATGAGTAGCCAATCATTTAAATGCTGCTTATTAATCACATGTGATGATATAATAATTAGCATAATTCTACTTGTATCCCCCCCCCCCCGCCATAAAACATTTAAAAACAGTTAAAACGTTGATTAAGGGGTATGAACTCACCTGTAGCAAGTGGATCGAAAGGAAGTGTCGGATAAGTGCTTGGTGTCAAGTGAAGACGTAGACACGCACAAAGATCCTAATTACATATAAGGATATATGTATATAAACAATTAGTATTTAAACAACTAATAAACAATGTCAGGACACTCTAAGGCATGACAAACACTTTGTATAAGTGTTATAAGTGCTAAGGAGTGCATCTAAGTGTTGTAGGGAAAGGCTAGTATGATTAGGGTTCAAGGAACACTCTTAAAATGAGTTTACTCCCTAAGGACCAACACCCCTTGAGTTTACGGTCATAAACTCTTGAGTTTACGGTTGTAAACTCCTAAACTTTTGACCATTTGTTGGTTTGAAGTCTTCTAAGCTATTACAAGCATTCCTACTTCATGATTTAGCCTTAGGATGTGTTGTATGGCATCAAAACACTCCTAAATGGAGTATACGGTCTAAGGACCATTTCTCCATGAGTTTACTACCTTAAACTCATAATTTTGGTATACGGCTCAAGTTCTTAGCTCAAACATGGCAATAGTCTAGGTTAGATTTAGATATAAGGAACAACCGTGGGATATTTATGGGACTTTTACACCTCATTTGAGGTGTTTACAGTTTTGGGAGCTCCCCAGACGTAAAAACATAAAAATATATGATTTTGGTGCTTTTTGTGTGATACACCCATCAAGGATGGATCTAGACAAGTCCCTAAGGCATTGTGAAGCATTTAGACACCCTAAAGCACCCTAAGGCACTATATTTGGTGTTTACGGCTTTGGGAGCCTCCCAAAACTGTGAGCACCTTGTTCTTGGTGTTCTCGGGACTTTTCCTTGTTATAAACATGTATAGCAAGCTTAAAATGACTCTAGGATAGAAGTACTTACATAGAGGAAGCTTGAAATGAATTTTAAATCCAAGAACACTTAGTGTGTGTTCTTGGTGTTTTTGGAAACTAATCAAAACACAAAAATGGATGGATTAAAGGATGTACAATCACTAGATTAAGTGATACACTAACTTGAAAGGGCTAGAAACACTTACTAGATTGAAGATTTTGAATATAAACTTGGATGATACTTGAGAGGATATTTTGGAGTTTACTCTTTTGACATTTGGGGAGTAAACACAAATGACTAACTTTTTGGGGAGTAAACTCATACATAGGTATGAGTTCACAGTTTTGGGTGATTTCTCAACCCAAAACATAAAAGTTTGGTCGGGAATTTCTAAGACGTGAGGTGTTTACGGTTTTTAAAATTCAAAACCCGAGGCAACACTTCTTTCACCCGTTCGTTTAAAAATAATATTAAAATAATCAAACGAACTTTATATTTCTTAAAAATAAGAAATAATGACATTGACTTATGATACGAAGTGGTTGACTTTTAGGGTTTGACCGAATGGAAATTTCGGGTTGTCACAGACGGGGGTGGGATAACAGTTGTTTATATATATGGTGAAATTGTATATTTTGTGAGTTTTAAACTATATATGGTGTAACATTGTGGGATTGAAATCCCTATCTACTCACCAGGTTTCCCAACCTGACCCACTCCAGCTTATCTGTATCACAGGTGTCTATATGAAATTACATTACACTGAGAGATTAAGGAGATGTAAATCACTAGAGATAATGAATGTAAGTTTTTTTATGCTTATGCTTCTGTATTGACGATGACATCCCAATGGTTTAAAATAAATAAAAAAATACATTTCTTCGGAAATGCTTTGATAACGTATTTATCATGTCTTTCCTGCGAACAAATTCTGCAACATTTTTATAAAAAGGGTACTCTGATTTTTATAAAACATAAACATAATCGGTCTTTTATGGCCGTGAAAATGGGGCTGTCACAATTACGGCATCCCTGTTATAAGTTATAAAATAGTTTGTTGGGTCCTAGCCTTAATATTTCATATTGGGTGTCATATTAAGGACTTTAAATCAACTATCTTGAATATCTCCCAAAAAGATGTCTGGTCTAGACATTTATGATCTTCCCAAATCTCTTGAAACAAGCTTTCCTAAATAAAGATGATGTCCCATGGATATCATACTTCTTTCACCTCCTCCAAATTATTCTCCCCAACCCACAGGTTCTTGAAAAGTTTAAGGTCACTCAAGCCCTATTGGCAAACAAAGGTCTATGTGTGATCACATCATGGAGATGTAGTCACATAATGACAAGCCGGGAGAGTTGGGTGTCAAAGTATTGAGAAAGTTGGTGGCTCAACTACTTTCTAAGTCACATAGTGAGTTCCTTTGGGACTCTGATGAAACAAAATATGACAAGACCCTTAATGATCTTATCTATTTGCTAAGATCAACTTCCTAAAACTTTATGGACATTGACAATAATGGCATTGGATATCCAGTAAAGCTCTCTCTTCCCAATGGAAAGGGATCAGCCATAGTTAACTCGGTTGACCAAATGGTAAAGAGAGAGGCTAAGTCTGAGATAGTCCCATTATCAAGGGTCCATAGATAACTATTTCCAAAGGAAGGGGCATTGGTTGCGAAGCTGCCAAATTTACCTAAGGATGTTAAAGTCAATAAGTTTGGCTCTACTTCAGGTAAAGTCCATTGTCTAACTCTATTAAGTACATGTTGATTCTGATCGCGAAGATGGATTTCAATCGCATGGTTCGGTAATCAGAATTTTGGGCTATTACTTAAGAGTTATGATATTTATATTGCTTAGGAATAGATAACAACAAGGTTTTCATATGGATTGTAAGGATAAGTTTTTCCGTAAAGTTTTAAAATAAAAGAAAAAGGTTTTGATTTTATTTATTTTAAGTATCCTTACAATGACATTTGTGAAAAGTTGTTGCTTATAAGATTCTACTGATAGCAATATTGGAAAGTGAATTTGATTCTTTCATTTGTGGTAGTGTCTAAATTTACCAAATAAGTAAAGATTCTAATCACTCAAGTTTCAAGTGGACCGGAACTTGGAATCATACAAGTTGTACAGTATTATGAATGAGAACTTTCAACTTTGGAAAATTAAGACTACTCCTTGTTCACATGTGTATGTGAATCAAGTGAAAGACTAAGGGATCGAGCACACATTCATGTGCACCGGTCAAGTCCACCACAAAAGATCGATAAGAATATTCGTCATAATTTACTAAAGCTCAGTAAATATGGTTATAATTACAAGCTTAAGTGTAATTCTAAGACATCGGGAAAGGTTCCAATGTATGGTAGAGCGAATAAGAAGAATCAAATTAGGCAGAAGGATAAAAGTTTCTCAAATCTGAAAAGATGGGAGAGTACTTTAGTATCATGTTATATGATCATCTTAATGATTTAGAGACCTTATCACAATTCACCCTCTAAGTGCATTCTGATAGCTAAGAAGATGAGCTATGAATTGTTGAAGTGGTTAAATCAAGAAGATGATTCATACATCGTTCCAAAACAATTCTTAGATTTATACTCTAAGAATGTAACTTGAGTGATATGTCTTAAAGAAGGTTTAAAACACTTGTCAAATGTAAGAGTAAAAGTTTTCTACTCTTGTACATTTGAAATTGGTAAGTTGTGATGTTTTGGATAAAACAGAGATCAACTTAGGCCAATTACATGAAGTGTTAGTCTTGATAAGAATCCGCACTTTCCCTTGAATATTTGTTTTGTCAAGCAATGGTTCTTGACAAGAGAGTCTTATATGTCAAGAGGACAGTGGGAGTCTTAAAGGTCTTGAAAGTTTCAAGAACTAATCAATAATAAAACCTGAAGTTCTTCATTAGCACATGACTTGAGTTTTATAACCCATCGTGTTGACATATTATGTGCCCATTCCATTTAAAGTTGGCTTTTCATATGAGTTCTTAGAGTTCTCAATTGGTTGCACAACAACTTGGAAGCAATGGCAGGCCCTTGAGCTGCCAGGTGGCAAGAAATTAAGATTGAGTTCAGTCCATATGAGTTTGGATTTGTAATTAACCTTTTCTTGTGACTATGGTTTTGACAATTCAAATGGATATCAACACATACACCATTAAATCTAAGTGTCATAAGGTTTCTCTCCGATTCATGAAAATGATGGTGATGAAACACTTTCACTAAGTAGATTTTAGCTAGATAGAAATTGTGATATTTGCATTCTCAAAGTCATTAGTGGAGCGTGTGTGGTTAACCAGCACACTAACATGGACTTGTGAGAAGTGGCAAAGGTCTAAACAATCGAGACTATGATTACGGCATCTCTTTTTCATAGTTCTTAAAATTGTTTAGACACACCTGTGAGCTATCTAAGATAAGGTGCATGTTATTAATAAAGTGTTATCAAAGCAATCTAGTATCAGAAATTTAACCATTGGTAAGAAAGTCAATAAAGTATTGATTTCTAGAAGTCCAGCTAATTTCTGAGTACATGTCAAAGCTAGTGGGAGCATAAGTGTTATGCTAATAATCATCATGTTAGTGGGAGTATGATAATTATGATAAGTATTGCAAGTTAGCAATGTTAATTATAGAAAACAAAAGGTTTCAATTGGGAAAAAGTTATTTTTCTATAATTAAGGGAGAGGAAATTATACTTCATCTCAAATCTAAAAGCTTAAATTGAGGTTTTAATCGTATTTAGTCAAGTGTATATATATATATATATATATATATATATGAATTTCATGTTGGAATGGCTCAACATAAGGAATTTCTGTATATGGGTCCATTATTTACGTTCTAAAATTCGATTATGATTAATCTAAATTATGAGAACTTGGCAAATAGAAATGGAAATGTTATAGCAAAAGACTGGTTTAGTCTTTATGTGAGACATCATGAATCGTGTCCCATATGCTTCGTATATAGGATCGATTACATGTGCTATATTCATCCATTCTAAAATTTTCCAAATGCATGGGGCATTAAGAAGGGAAAAGGTCTAGAATTGGATATGACTAAAAGGATTATTGGATCGATTACATGTGCTATATTCATCCGTTCTAAAATTTTCCAAATGTTATAGCAAAAGACTGGTTTAGTCTTTATGTGAGACATCATGAATCGTGTCCCATATGCTTCGGATATAGGATCGATTACATGTGCTATATTCATCCGTTCTAAAATTTTCCAAATGCCTGGGGCATTAAGAAGGAAAAAGATTTAGAATTGGATATGACTAAAAGGATTAAACAATTGTCGAGGACAACCTAAGGTTTACAAAAGGTTGGGTGCTCAAGGACAGTTGGAAGTATAGTGTTAATCCTGGAAGGACCATATTGACATAATCTGTAAGGAGGCAACTCTTGTTCAGAAGTGATAGTCAAAATGGAATCTAGAAATATTTCAAAGTTAGAAAATTTTCAATTTGTGTAAGATTAGGAAACTTAATGCAAGAAGGATGTTTCCAAGTAGTTGATCTCCTTTGGAATGCTCTGTAATGGTTGTTGTCAAGTCTTTCTAATTTTGTGCATAATCATTACAAGAGGATCAATGCATATAAGTTTAGAATCTAACAGATTTCAGTAAATGGCATGAATTTGGAATTCTTGCATTTGCAGTAAGGATTTGGGACTGTGAAAAGAGGATCATTGGAGTTATGTTCAATTGATCTAATTCACAAAGTAAAGATCATAGACAAACGTAGTATGCATACTTGGTGTATGACATGACTAGTGTTTAGAAAACATAGTGTACATGCTTGGAGCATGGGACAACTATTGTTTTAAATTCAAGAATAAAGTTGATAGTTGAAACAATATACAATGAATAATGTGTAATCATATGGTGATAAATAAAAGGTGTTTTATTTATGTCCATAGGTTTGATACCATATTGGATTCAATTATTATTGTGTTTCATTTTGCATGTTTTAACTTCCAAAATAACTAGGTCATTGTTCTGGATAACTAAGTTATTCAAACCATCCACAGTCGGTCATATGTTGGAAGTAGATATGAATCAAGACTGTCATGGGTTGGCTTGTAGAGGTCTAAGATGTTGGCCAAAGGGCTACAACACTCATGAGTGCTCATAAGTTCTGAGTATTGGATTCAACACGCGCTCATTGGAATCACTTCATGGATTTTATCACGAGTGATCATGAGACGATAATATCTTATATTATTCAAACCTAGAGATATGAGTTGTTACTATGAGTTGGTTGTACATTGATTACACAAAAATGCATTGGTAACTCGGTGTTATAAAACGTGCCTTTGTGTATGATTCAACAAGTAGTAGAACAAGCCATATGAGTCGAAGTTTATCCATTCCTTTTACCTTCGGGATAAGAGTGATATATGTGGGCCCCTCGATGATTTGGTGATGACAAATGTAAGTGCTCGGTCGGGCCAGGACTGGTTTAATTTGTTCAATTAGTCAGTCATCATAAATCGGAAATTGGGAAACAACAAATGGACAGAGAGAATGATTATAATCCATGTCTCAGTCCATATGATATCTAGAATGGAGGAATATACGATCCATTGTCTAATGGACAAGTCATTGATACGGTCAGAAGTCATCTACAAGGTCAGAGTTCGACAGAAGCTTTTGAGAGCTACGATTTCCAGTAGGTTCTTGAAGTCATACGCAATAATATTTTTAGACTTATCCATTTGGGAGACTATTGGATTAATGTCTAAGTCCATAACTATAATTGGTAAGACTTGACTCGACCCGGCATGGTCCATTTGGGTTGCATGGCAGCATGCATTTGGATAGACTATAATGAGAGAAATAGCACTTAAGGATTATTAATATATTATAAGTTCTAATATATTAATAGGATTATTTATTTAGTATTGATCAAGAATTAATTTAGAATTAATTAAGTTATCAAAAGAATAGTAACTAAATATATGGGTTGATTGTGTAAATCATCCATACTTGTATAGTGGGCTAATGCTCCATGAATTATCAAGTTAGGCTAAAACCCATAGGATGCTCCATGGTGTATTTGAACCCATGGTTCCAAGGAAATGGAAAGCCATGACAATTAGGGTTTACCCTAAGTGTGACACTATATAAAGATCATATTGTTGGAAAAAATCGGCCACTATGAACAATAGAGAAGGGCTAGCCGATTTTCATGAAGTGTGGAATTATTTCAAGTCTTTCCAAGTGCATATGATGTTGTGTGAACCATTTGAGGTGTCACACTTGGGGCACTGGGCACTCAAGCTTCTTGTAGATAATCTACATCAAAGAGGTATGTAATTCTAACTTGATATATTCATATGAATCATGTTATTATGCTAGTTAGGATGAATACCTTGGAAAGTTCATATTTGCATGTATAATAAAGAAAAAATAGATCCAATGTATTTAGTGTTGCATGTACACTTAGGAGTGTTAGAATGCTTAAAACCCAACAAAGTAGTCTATCATAGCAGTGTTTGTATGAAACCTTGGTATAAATACCTGGTTATCACCAGCTGTAGTGTAATGTAGTTTCATTAATTAAAACAAAACCTTTGAAGTAATGTTAATCCCGTAAACAAATGTTTTTGTTATACTGTTGTGAGTTTCATATAACCATGATTGATATGACCTAGTGAACTCTACGACGTTCTGCAGGCGTCTGAAAGTTATAACATTTGTCACCCCAGGCCTACTGGCCTAACTGTAGCTAGCAGTTTAAGTGTGGGATTGTCAGTCCCGTATAAATCTATACATAAATCTCACGCTCTCCCTCCAGGAAACTTTGGTTATATTGTATAGGATTTAGTGACGTACCCTGTTGGATACAATTGAAGTAGTGCATCACAACCAAATATTAACTACTTTACGTGTAATGTTGTAGTGTTGTAGTGTTCTCTTATACTGGAAATTGTATGTATTGTATTGTATATGCATACTTCATAGTGTAAAATAAATATACTTAAATAATTATTTTAGTAGTGTATAATTGTATCAATGTATTAGTGTAGTGTTTCACAAACTATACCTAACAGATGAAAAATGTGGTCATCGAATTGAGATCGAAGCTCGCCATTGTTGTACGGATGAAATTTTTTAATGAGAATTGAAAATTTGATAACAAGCTAACTGAATCACTCATAAATGAAAATAAGAACACTCGATTCAACAATTCTGATGCAGAATTAAATCACAACATCAAATCTAGGAGAATTTTTCACTTTCAAAAAGTGCGGAAACTTTTGAACCAATAAAGCGATTCAAAATTGTTTGAATAACATGAAAATTAGATCAAGGAATATGATTCCAGCTCTGATACCAATTGATGAATCAATGAATCGAGTAACTAACAAATCAGAGTGTATAAGAAAGTAAGATTGAACACCGGATGTAAATATGATCTTGTTTTCAGCTCTATTATGCTTTTGAATGTTTACACAGTACAAAGACAGGTTTATGTAAAGCAACTCTTGTCTAACTCTAGTAAATGTCTCTATTTATAGGAAACAGAAAGCGTACAAAAAGTACTAAGGCAATGACACTAAGCTTCGTATAAAAGTACCTTAGTAAAATACATTAGAAAACATTCGAAGGGTATTTGACAGACTTCGACTAATTACAACATACTTTGGCCCTTACACAATGATTCATGGAGTGCTTACAAGCCATCAAACAAAGTTGAAGCAAAGAAAAATGCCGCTTCACGTAGGGCATTTCAAGCAAGAAAGGATCATCAAACCAAGCAGCTTCAACAAAAACAACAAGAAATTCAAACATTGGCTAAGTGTTGGGCAAATGTAATTAACAATGCCAACACTGTAACCAATATTGCGAAAGTGCAGGAGTGGATGTACCACATGGCTGAGATAGTCCGCAATGCTCAAACCACTCCCCTTAATCAAGGTACTTCAAGAATACCTCCAACTCCCAATGCTCAAACTTCTCAAGACGATGACATCGCAATCGAAGTTAGCTCCGCACCTACATTCGGATTCGATGACTTTGATCTCAATGAAATCAGCCTACCCCTTCAGATGATGACTTAATAATATTTGATGAAGAAGAAGCTTCAAGTGGTTCTCAACACTCCACTTCCAAGCCCAAGGAAAGAAAAAGAAGAAAAAGATTGATGTCTCAAGGAAATAGTTTCTGAGTCTACAAGCCAAAGTAGATCAGATTCTTGCTACGTTCAAGCCCATTCAACCGCAACTTGAAGACATTCCAGGACAATAGTCCTTAATCGAAAGAATCGAAATACTGTAAACTTGTGAACAACTGGCTGCTGAGCGCATTTCCCTGAAAGTTGAAATGGGGATTCGTTCTTTGGACACAAGTTGCAAGGCTGAACATCAAAAATTTATGGCTAATGCAGAGCGCCTCATCTCTGAGGTATCTGCAATCAAGACAGACCTTCAAACTTCCGTTGCGGATCAATAAATAAACTCCAATAAGCTGATAGATGAAACTCATAGTGCATATGAGTCCACCATCTCCGTCCTTCAGTCTACGATCAACAATCTTCGACGATCACTAGCTTCAAACTTTCATGGTCTAGAGATCCTTCAACTTACCAAAGAGATTCATCGCTTACTCTCAACACCACCATTCCCAACAATCAACAACTGGCTGATGCACTTAAAGAACAATTCGACAATGTATGTGCCAAAGTCGATGGTCTTAGGCAATGGATTGAGGAATCCCCTACTCTACATTCCTCAAGAGGGGGAAATGATGAATACCATCATTCAAACAACATCTCTCAGCAACATAGAAGCTCCCCTATCTGGAATGAAACAATTCCTTCACCGCAACCATCTCCTCACAAGACTCCAAGCCATCAGACTCCACCGCAACATCAGTTTCCACTGCAACAGGAAAACATTCAAGAAGATGATCCTAAGCGGCCGGAGAGTCCTCCCCGCTTCAAAAATTTAGCATCCAATATGTTATTCGAACATTCCGATGAATCTCCCGCAACGAAACAAAAGAAAGTAGACTGGAAAGCAGACAAGCTTGTCGATCTAATCTGGAGAGAAAACAGATTCGACATTACCATGGATGAATCCTTAGTCAATTCTTGGATCAATCCTCACCGCAAATTGCTAGATGATGACTACAAACCCTACCTTTCCTTCGCTGAACCCCCATCTGACGGATACTGAGATATTTAAATATCCCCCAATGCAAAATACTTCACTGTATTCGAGCAATTTGACCGAAGCCTACCTGATAGCAAGAGACTTCCCATGGAATTCGAAAGACTTAATTGATTCCATGCCAAACATGCTTCCTCAATAGAGAAAATCTGGTCTAACGATTGACCATCCGCAGTCAAGAACTTCAAACTCTGCAAATTCATTAGAGTTGACTTCATCCAGTATACTCTAACAAGAAGGAATTAGGACTACGTCTGCACCCAACCTGACTTCCCATGTATGAATCCAGAATAAGTCTTCCTGATAGCGAGGGTGTTCCAAAACAAATCCGAGAAGTATCCAAAGATGCTGATAGCATTTGAAAGGGCTAGCATTTTTCTAAGGTAAACTCTCTGTGACTTTGCAAAAATTGATGCGGACATTCACCCTGAACTTGCCAAGAAGTTCAATCTACCACCACTTGATCATGCACTGATGCTTACTGAAGGCTATCAATAAAGATCTCTAGGTGCAACAAACTTCCCAGATCTTGGTGTCATCTTCAAAAGGACAATCAATGAAACCAAATAATTCATTCCTTTGATTGCCATGAATCGCCTCACAAGGAAACAACTTGAAGTCTGCCGAACCGCAGTTCAAAAGTCAAAACATACAACTGCCGAAGTCAAGTTTGAAATTTTAAGAAGGATCACCTGGTTGGAGAATGTCAGAAAATTTCAGTGGATCCTAAACAAGTTCCTAAAGCTTGATAACTAAAGAAAAAGTTGAAGAGGTCACTTAGGTGGGAATTGTTGAATCATAAAAGTGACCCTCTTAAACTTGACCTACCGCAGCCCCTTGAAGATCCGCAGTCAAGTCACGTCAGCAACCGCATCCGAAGTCATCATCATCAACAGTTCACTATCTAGTTTTCTTAGTTTAGCTTTTTATCTTCTTTTCTTAGAATATTATCTTTTATCTAGTATGCCTTGCATGGCTACATTTAGATTGATTAACAAGTGTAACCTTTGAGTCTCTATATATAGAACTCAATTTTTCTCAAGAAAAATATATACATCTTCTAATAACGGTAAAATCTAGAAATTTATGGCATGACCTGAAACCTTTAAATTAGAATTATTGCATAATTAGTCCCTTTGTACGATGGGCGTACTTGAATCTACGCTTAGCGTACTAGGTCCTTCTTGGTCGCGGATGTTTGGAGGTACATTGGGCGTACCTGAATTACGCGGGGCGTACGCGCCAGGGATCAAAAACCCTAATTTATGGACTTGAGGCCTATATAAAAGATTTTAAGCCCTTTCGACTAAACCCTAGAGAGCCTCCATTGCCCTTGAGCGTCATTTCACTTCTGAAAGCCTTGAGAGACCATCTTTGAGCCTCAACAGAGTGCATTTGTGGTCTTTAGTGTTCATTTCAAGAAAAGGAGTTGGTCAAGCAAGCTTGGATCGAGTGGGTGCTTCAAGATCGTGCATCATAATCATCTTACAGAGCTCCTAGAGGTAAAAAGCTTACATATTTCCTCTTTGTTCCTTAGATCTAGCTAGGGTTTTTGTATTTGGTCCCTTTAATGAATTTTGGATCTCTTTGATGGCTAGATCATCCCCATTCGATAATAAGGTCAGATCTAAGGTCCTTAAGCCATTTAGGAGCATAAAATAGGATATTGGTGGAGGTATTGACCTTATGTGTGAGTTAAAGACTTTGGAAAAGTCTTAATGATGATTTTGGAGGTATAAGGGACATGCAAGGGCATAAAGTTAGCAACTTTATGCCTTAGGAGGTGTTAATGAACTCAGATCTAGATTCTGGACGTAATAGAATGGAATAATAAGCACTTAATGGGGAAAGTGCTTAATTGGGACTTACGTCGGGCGTACTCTGTGTACGTTACGCGTAGCCCTTGAAGACTCGGTACGTTGCGCGTACCTGAAGGGTACGCTGGGCGTATGTAGGGCATTTTGGGCTATTCCTGTTTTAGGTTGACGAACTTTTGGGCCTCAATTGGGTTGTTGGGCCTGATTAGATTCTGTGAGTTAGAGGCCTTTTCATCGGTTTGGGCCATGGACTTATCGATTGGGCCTTATTGGGCCAAGGGGCCCATTAAGGATATTTAACTTAGACTTTTGGGCCCATTTGCAAAGAAATGGTGATTGGGCCTTTTGGGTAGGGTTTAAAGGTTGGGACCTTCCTTGGGATAAATTATGGACCAATCATTGATTATATTATTATTGTTATTATTCAGTTTGGGAGGTTGCGGATCATTAGAAGGACAATATTCGTATTCTTCGGACGGAGGTGAGTCTTCTCACCATACCCGTGGGTCTACGGTACCAAGGCTGACCCATTATGTGTTATGTATATGTGCAATCACTCTGTGTTTTGATATGTTATGTGACCGTGTGTTTTGCATGAAGACCCCGGGGGGGGGGGGGAGCCCGTTGAATTGGATGTAAGACCATGTAGGGTAGCCCATGGCAGTCCTAGGTACAGACCATATATGGTAGCTCATGGCATTGGATGTAAGACCATGTGGGGTAGCCCATGGCAGTCCTAGGTAAAGACCATGTGGGGTAGCCAATGGCATTCTTTATGGTTTTATGTATGCATGGCCTATGTGATATATTTGTAGCTTGATTTGCTACTATGATATGTGTATGCGTGGTGTGTGGTATGCTCTGGGGAACTCACTAAGCATTTCGGTTACAGGTTGTTGAATTGCTTTAGGTACATCGGAGCCAAAGGGCAAGGACAAGGCGTGATGGCGCGACGTGCACTCTATCTCTCTATTTTACTAATATATTGGAGGACACTCTGATGATTTATATAATGTAATGGATGATGTTTTTAAACTAAACGTGGGATTCGTGGTTTTACGCAAATATGTTTACTAAATTGAATGAAATTTTTTCTTGGAAATTTCGATTGTTACAATAACACTTCGCATCTTAAATCTCATATCTTGTGTTATTACTCTCATTTCTTTCTTACTCTCCAAATTCACCATATCACAACTAGATATCATCTCTCTTCGGAGCAAGTCATTCTTGACTTAAGCACTAAGTTTTGTCACACCCCCAAAACAGAACGACGAAGTCGTTCGAGGGTGGATGACTTCATGTAGTATCGTAACAATTGAATACATAGTAAAGAAAGTAAAACAACCATAATATATATAATTTAAACATTATGTTGTTGAATGATCCTTGTTCAAAAACAAATTACAATATGATGACAAAATGAGTTTTAAACTAACGCCTTAGCGTCACTTTTCCAAAAGCTGAGGTTTACCTATATTACTGAATCCTTGAGAAATACAAGTAGTTTTGAAAGAGTGTCGACAATTAAGTTGGTGATTTCATAAGCATTTATGTATAGAATTTGTAAGTTTGGTATAAAATCACTGAGTTCCTTCTGAAAAATCCAATATTTTTCCATGAGTGTGTGGCAGTTTAAAAGTTCCAAAACTGTAATGCATTAGTAGTTGTCATGCCTAGAATAATAGATTTATGTATGTATAAAGTCACTAAGACATTTGATAACCCCGTAAATCATTGTGTTTTTAATACTCCATGTAAGTTTTATAACCATGCTATTGACCTAGGCTGCCTGTAACAACGTTCTTCAGGCGTTGGAATGTTATGACGTTTATCACCCCAAACCTGCCGGTCTAACTGTAGCTAACAATTTAGGTGGGGGATTGTCGATCCCGTATAGATCTATACACAAGTATCACGCTCTCCCTACAAAAAATTATGGTATATAATACAGGACTTTAACGGCATACTTGAAAGTACGTGAAGTTGAATGTCTCACAAAACTTAGTATCAAATATATTTACGTATGAAAAGTCCCTTTGTTCTTGTATATGAAAGTATTTCCTTGATATAGTACTTATAGTATGTAAAATCTCATGATTTCCCTATAAACTATACCTATTATAGTTTTTCCAAAAGTGTGTTTCGCTTGTATGGTAAACCCTAGTGTAGTGTCGACTTTGTACGTAAAATATAACATTTATAATGACATAATTGAACATTTATACTCAAAATATAAATAAAGTGTTTAATATTTATATAACAACATGTTTCATTTCAAAATGAACAAAGTGTTATCGTGATATGTTGTATGAGAATGTTTTCGTATGTTAGTTATAAATCACATATGATTGATTATAACAAAAAGTATAGCAAAAGATTTATGTTATTCACACAAGGATAATCGTGTGTTTACTTGTATCCCCCATAAAAGTGTATAAAAGCATTTACAAAGCATTTGAAAACATAGTTATAGGGGCATGAACTCACTTGATAGATTGAAGAAGGTGAGAGGAAAACCAAGCAGAACTTCGACAGGAGAAAACGGATTTCTCGGGATTCTCGGAAATCTCAAGAGTGTAAAACCTTCCTTCGGGACTTGGATGTGAAGACAGGGGCTTCGGGATGGCTTCGTGACAAAGTATATCAGCATGTTGTAGGCTTAACCAATCCATACTGATGATGACATCAAAGCTCTTTATGGTGATCGACATTAGATCGATTTGAAATGAATGTTCGTTTAGAGTTAGCATGCAGCCTATGTACATATCGTTTGTGCATTCTGTTCTACCGTTTGCCATTTCTATTGTAAATATCTTATTGAGTGATTGAGGGTTCTGTTTTAGTACGTGCTTGAATTTATGACTTACGAAACTCCTCTCCGCACCACAATCAAATAGTATGCATGCATAATCATTATTGAGGAGAAACGTACCCGTAGCCACCGTGGGATCAAATATTGCTTTGTTCTGCCCTATTGCCAACACCTTTCCTATGTTGAAAACATTCCTTGCCTTAGGGCAGTCCTTCTTGTGGTGTCCAGCCTCACCGCACCCATAATACGCCTGACTCATGCTGACTCCAGGGACTTGGGTGATTGGTCGTGTCGGTGCCCTACAGAAACGGGAAGTATGCCCTTCCCTGTTACAGTTGTTGTAGTGCATCTCTCGACAATTTCCGTTGTGATGGAGATTGCATTTGCTGCATTTCGATAGGCTCCCAACATATTGCCTTACTGGTGTAGAGGTAACAAGAGCAACAAAGGGGGTAGTAGCGGCATGGACTGCCACTATTTGTTGTTTCTTGGGAGGTTCTTGTGAAAACTGACTCTTCCTCCTATTCCAAAATTTCTTGTTGTTATTGTTGGTATTGTTGTTGTTGTTGTTGTTGCTTCCGAGGGTTTGCTCTGGGGCAGTAGTTGCGAAGCCTTGGCAGACTCCATGGTCAACAAGAGCTTGTACCAACGGTTTGGCACTATCGAAAGTGACTGGTTTGGATGCTAGTACACTTCCTCGAATCTGGGGTGACAGTCCCCAGATGTACCTCTCGATCTTCTTGCTCTCTAGAGTAACCATTCCTGGGCAAAGGATTGCCAAATCACTAAACCTATTGGTATAGGTTGTGATGTCCGAGCCTACCATAGTAAGTCCCCAAAGTTCCTACTCCAACTTTTGTACTTTGCCCCTTGGACAGTACTCTTGCATTAACATTTGCTTTAGATTCTCCCAGCCCATAGAATTTGCCACTACCAGAGTTAGTGACTTGACATGGCCATTCCACCACGTCAAAGCTCTATCGGAGAATGTACAAGAAGCAAACTTTACCTTGCTCCCTTCCATACATGCAAAGATCTCAAAAACCGCTTCTGTTTTCTCTATCCATTGTGATAGAGCCATTATCCCTCCGGATCCATTAAAAGATATGGGCTTGCTATTGGTGAAGTCCTTCAAAGTGCAATCCCCTGAACGACCCTGGTGTTGGCCATTCGTAGAGCTATTTACTCCCCCTCCGGACCCATTATTACTCATTTGTGCCAGGGCTGCTATCACTGCAGCTATTACAAAAGCTATCAAGGCGGTATTATCCGTTGATGGAGGTGGTGGTGGTGGAGGTGTTACGTTGTTGCCATGGCGTGTAGATCTACGAGGCGACATTGTGCTGCTAAAGAAATAACAATGAAAGACCATAAGTCTTTGATGATCTAATTCCGAATGTAAAAGGGTTAGCTATTTTCAGTTTTTCATGATTTAGGTTGACTAACACAATGGTTCGAGTTTGATTCATATTTGGAGTCTTTATAATAGTAGATAAACTCATGAATTAGAGTGATATGCAAAGGATTAATACCCAAAGGAATATTTCATTATATATTAAACATATGCTTGGATTACATTCGAAGTTAGGAAAAATTGACCTTTCTAAAGGTCTCTGATTACAAGAAAGTTAAATAAAAGTAAGACTTTTAGCCGATAACCTATTCTATATCAAAATTTGGGAGTTCGGAAAGTACCACTTGCGATGCGGGTTACGCTTGGAGCTTGACTCCGTTTCTGATTGCTTTGCTCCCATAAGACGCTTGTCAAACGCGGCTTGCTGCTCCCTCATCTCTCTTATCTCAGAGAGAGCTGTAGTCAACTGCTCCTGGAGGGTGTTGGTGTGGAGATGAGCATTTCCCTGCAACATGTCCAGGTGACGGATGTCAGCAGTGTTACCTTGAAACTCAACGTTGACTTCGTGAATCCGGTTCGCTTGAACTTCGGAGTGGTAGGACTGGTTGGCTAGTTTTCCCACCATGACTGGGAGTGCTCGGTCGACTGAACTTCCTCCACTGACCTCGTAGAAATCCCGACACATACCATAAGTAGGACGTAATCCTTGCTGCCGGCTCCAATGGTAAATATGACTTCCCCAAACAGGAGTTGGTCCTTGAAAGTTTCCCCTAAGTGCGGAAGGTTGGGAGACTGGTGGGTTGATTATTTTTGGCTCTGAGTCTGTCCCAGAGTCTTCGCCTTCCTCCTCCTCCATGGGTTCCTCATCTTCTTCGGGGTCCTCCTTTACCCATCCTCCATTGCCCTGGTTTGGGTAGTATGGATCCCCGAGTGGATGGAATCCAACCATTTCGACTATACGAGAATAGGGTTATAAGAATTGTATAATTTTGAAACATGTAAGTCTAAATACGCAGGTTAAACTATTGCATCTACCAAATACTCCTATAGTATTAAAATTTGTATGTTTGATACTAGTGTCATTTTGGTAAGTTTTTACTTGTTGCTCACTACGACCATTCCCCGACATACATTAGTCCGATCTCGGATAAATATAGTTGATCAGACTATATTCGTCGCAAATCCGATTACATATTCCGAGGACTAGTCGTAGTGTCTAACTTGTCTTAATACTTCATGTATAGTTCTAACTAGAAAAAAATGACTCGTATGCATATATTTGTGCTTTTACGACCCAAATAATTTAAGCTAAATGAAACGCGGTTTAGGTGTAAAAACGTTTTGTCAGATAATTTTAGTCCCAATGCATTTATAGTTTGTATATCTTATGTGATTCGATATACTTAGTTCACTATAAACAATGCTCTGATACCAATCTGTCACACCCCTAAACCAGAACGACGTAATCGTTTGAGGGTGGATGACTTCATGTAGTATCGTAACAATTGAATACATAGTAAAGAAAGTAAAACAACCATCATATATATAATTTAAATGTTACATTGTTGCATGATGCTTGTTCAGAAACAAATTACAATATCATGACAAAATGAGTTTTAAACTAACGCCTTAGCATCACTTCTCCAAAAGCTGAGGTTTACCTGTATTACTGAATCCTTGAGAAATACAAGTAGTTTTGAAAGAGTGTCAACAATTAAGTTGGTGAGTTCATAAGCGTTTATGTATAAAATTTGTAAGTTTGGTATAAAATCACTGACTTCCTTATGAAAAATCCAATATTTTTCCATGAGTGTTTAAAAGTTCTAAATCTGTAATGCATTAGTAGTTTTCATGCCTAGAATAATAGATTTATGTATGTATAAAGTCACTAAGTCATTTGATAACCCCGTAAATCATTGTGTTTTTAATACTCCATGTGAGTTTTATAACCATGCTATTGATCCAGGCTGCCTGTAACAACGTTCTTCAGGCGTTGGAATGTTATGACGTTTGTCACCCCAGACCTGCCAGTCTAACTGTAGCTAACAGTTTAGGTGTGGGATTATCGATCCCATATAGATCTATACATAAGTATCACACTCTCCCTACAAGAGATTATGGTATACAATACAGGACTTTAACGACATACTTGAAAGTACTTGAAGTTGAATGTCTCACAAAACTTAGTATCAAATAGATTTACGTATGAAAAGTCCCTTTGTTCTTTCCTTGAGATAGTACTTATAGTATGTAGAATCTCATGATTTCCCTGTAAACTGTACGTCTATACCTATTATAGTTTTTCCAAAAGTGTGTTTCGCTTGTCTGGAAAAACCCTAGTGTAGTGTCGACTTTGTACGTAAAGTATAACATTTATAATGACATCATTGAACATTTATACTCAAAATATAAATAAAGTGTTTGATATTTATATAACATGTTTCATTTCAAAATGAACAAAGTGTTATCGTGATATGTTGTATGAGAACGTTTTCGTATGTTAGTTATAAATAACATATGATTGATTATAACAAAAGTATAGCAAAAGATTTATGTTATTTACACGAGGATAATCGTGTGTTTACTTGTATTCCTCCCCCTAAAAGTGTATAAAAGCATTTGAAAACGTAGTTATAGGGGTATGAACTCACTTGATAGATTGAAGAAGGTGAGAGGAAAACCGAGCAGAACTTCGACAGGAGAAAACAGATTTCTCGGGATTCTAAAAACTCTCGGGAATCTCGGGAGTGTTAAACCTTACTTCGGGACTTGGATGTGAAGAACGGGGCTTCAGGATGGCTTCGGGGGTTAAAACGCAAAGCTTTGGCACGAGAGAGAAGAGAATTGAGCACTTAAACCCTAAACCATCGGTTTCTATTTATATGGGTGAAATCTGAGGTTCACGTCGTGAGTTTGGGTGGCTCACATCGTGAGCTCGACCTGCCTCCTCTCGTAGACTTGATAACTCGTTGATAGACTCTGGAACCCATCAGCCACAGGTTCACGTTGTGAGTATGGGTGGCTCACGTCGTGAGCTGCCTGACAGCCTCGAGTTTTGTGTCCCGAACTTGTAAAATCCGTAACTTCCGCGTATGTGCTCCATTTTCGACGTTCTTTATATCCACGCGTAGACGAGATTATGCTCCACAGCTCTCGTTTAGACTCTGTCGGCTAATTTTGACTTTATTTTTAATATTATATTTTTAACAAGCCGGGACATGAAAAGTCCGTTAAAAATCCATAACTTCTTCATCCGGTGTCCGTTTTCGTCAGACTTTTTACCGTTGCGCTACTATTGTTGAGATCTTCGATTCTCATTTAGGTTATTTCAGCCAAAAATCCCTTGATATCTGTTTCGAGTTTTTAGCTGTCTACCGTTATCCTGAAACTTAGAAAAATCATAACTTCTTCATACGAAGTCGGATTTTGACGTTCTTTTTATGCACGCTCACGGTTTAGTATAACCTACGACTTTCATTTAAATACCTAAGGCTAAAAAGTATTTTATTGAAATTTAAATTTTTACGTTTGCCAGTGTTTTACCGGTTTTGACACGAATTTTCGATCGGTCATATATTCGTTATAACTCAAATTTTAATGTTCTTTATATTTCTGGAAACCTTGACACGATAACTATCATTGTAGGCAACCCAATAGAGACTTTTGAACATTTTATTTTTGACACTAATTTCATTATATCAAAAGAGATTACAGTTCTTGACTTTTTAGGTCATTATATTGATTCGAAATATCGGATTGTCACAAGTTTGATCTCATTTACTAACTTGGTTTGAATGCATTCCTTGTTAAGAATCAACTTATGTGTATACTTGATATAACACCTATTGTCATTTATATTTCCTTACATTTCCGCACCTAACTCTCTAATTATCTAACTCTAACTTATTATTATTGTTGAGCTTTCATGATCCTTTGAGATAAACTATTCCGCAACTATACTTGTTCTAACATTTGTTCAAGTGTGTCTTAAGTTTTTCTCTCAACAACTTCATTTATTTGCATACCTCAAATCCCACTAACTCTAAACCTATGCAAAAAAATGCGTTTAAAGATGCTCAAAATCTTACATGGTCCAAAATAAAATGCAACACTCACATATTTTCACCACCAAGGGTCCACAAAGTAACACAAATTAACCTTTGAACTTGGAGCTTTCTAAACTCCATAGAAATCATGACAAAAAGGGTCTAACTATGCTCAAAATCTTAGCTCTAGCAAAGAACAAGTATAAAGAACTTGAATACTTACATAGCACAAATGTGAGGTTAAGAAAGCTTGTATTATTTAGATATAGCCTTTGGTGTACCAAAAATTCATTGCTTCTACTTCAAGCTTCACCAACATAAACCAAGAACACCAATTGAGATAAGAGAGGTTAAGGTTTCAAGGTTTGGGTTTTCTGGGGATAGAGGCTGAAGGAAAACGACTAACCCTAGAAGTTAGTGTCCTTATATAAGGCTCAAGGCTCATGATTAAGGTTTGGGCTCTTTGTGGCTACTTACGACGTGGAACACGTCATGCTTATCCATTAAACACATCGCGAACAAGGTTTTTTTCCAAAACCCCCATACTCATTTCCTCAAGATCCCTAATTGACCACATACGAAAAACATGCGTTACACCCTCACCGCCAACATGAAACCCTTTCACTGTTTAATAATTGCCTTTAAAATGGCAATCAACTACCGTCGTCGAATCTCAAGAACACCAACCATACCTTTTTTTAAAACTATTATTGAACACTTGATGTGTGTACATGAAAACTCCACCTCCGAAGGCTCTAACACAAAATATTTGTAGATGGACCTGAAAAAACGAATCACAAACTCAAAACAAAGATAATTTAATGAATCCAAATAGAACTAAGCCTACCTACAAATATGAGAAGTTAAACCAATAATTAGCAAAGAATTGTCGAGAAGAATTAAAAAAGAATTCTTAGAACTTATTTATGTTGTGTATCCGTACAAAGAGAAATATAACAAGAAACATGGAACTAAAAACTAACTCCCTTACGTCCCTCTCTTTAACATGCAAAAGTCAAAATACAAGTTGACTAAACTTTTACCTATTTATATATAAGACCCTAGACGTTCGTAATCATATATTAACCTAAAAACATACAACTTGAATTTATTTTTTCCTTTTAATCTTATTATCAATGTCAAGTATCATGCCTACTGTAAAACTTTGTATAAAATTTGTTGAAGTTATGTGATATAGTTTACAACATAGATTCCATTTACGAGTTACATTACAGTGTTAATAAAATATACGGTTTTTTTTGGACAATTCAAAAAAATCAATATTTCCTTTATGGATGCAGTATATTTTATTATCTTATGAAACGCGCATTTTAAGCGCGTTTATTTCACTCTCCCTACTCTTTTAACCTTTTGATTTTAAAAAAAATCCTCTCTTCCTCGTCATCCAATCAGCCGAACCCAAAGAATCCTAAGCCGGCGATCATTCAACCCTCGTTCCGGCGCTCACCACCGTCACCCGCCGTCTCACGCTCCGTACGTGTAGGTCAAGCGACAAGAAGAAGAGGTCAAATTAGAGTTGGTTTTACTTATTTAAGTTTCTAGAGAGTAAGAAAACCTAAATCGAAATTTCTTAAAGGGAAATAAAGGTGAGGAGTTTTAGGGTTCTAGACTGAGGAAGAATCTTTGAGAGATTTGCGTAGAGAGAGAAAGAGTAGAAGCTATTCTCCTTTTTCCGAAAGGTAGAGAAAGAGAGGGAGAAATAAAGAGCGGTTTCCTTCTCTTTCTCGGATTTTTGTCGGGATAATCGGATTGAATCTGTGAGGATCTAAGTTAGGGGTTTCATAATTCAAGTTAATTGGAGGAGGTGTTGTGGGAATTGAAGTTATGGTGTTGATCAGGAATGCAAATCAGTGAGAATTCAAGCTCCGATCTAGGGAATAAAGGTTTCGAGTTATTGAGTGATGGATGTGGATTCGTCAATGGCGTCGTCGTTGGAGGTTGATCATAATAGCAGCGATAACCTTGATACTAATGGACCTGCATCGGAGGAGCAGCTAGATGAGTCTCCGGCTGCGGCCGGGGAGGAGTCTCCGGCTTCCTCAGCTCAGCCGCTGCAGTCTCAAGTTCAGCCAACAAGTGGTAGTCCGGTGGGTGGGCCTAGACATGCGCCTAATTATTCTGTTGTGAATGCTATTTTAGAGAAGAAGGAAGATGGTCCAGGTCCGAGATGTGGACACACCTTGACTGCTGTCGCTGCAGTTGGGGAAGAAGGAACACCTAACTATATGGGACCGAGGCTTATACTCTTTGGTGGTGCAACAGCTCTCGAAGGCAACTCCGCCAACGCTGGGACTCCAACCTCTGCAGGAGGTGCCGGAATCCGTATGTTTCTGCCTCCGTTTTCTCCAACCAGAACTCTTCGTTATTGAGTACTTTTTCCTGAAAAAGTAAAAATACACAATAACGAAAAGCTTTTATTGTATGTTGATTTCAGTCTTCTTTTGATTCTGTTGACACACTAGATTGTAGAAGTTTGTATATTCAGTCACACTAGGACCCAGAATTCAAATTTTCTTTTTCTGGATAGAGATTGAATTAATTAACTCAGGCCATTGATTAAATCAAGGTTAATTGATTGAAGTGAATCTGAAGCTTTTTCTTTATGAGACCTTCAAATTGCACTTCCTGCTACTATCAATGTATAGCAATGAAGTACCAACTACCAAATTGCAAATTATATATAGTATCTAGTTTCTAGTGTTAAAAACGTAAATATTGTAACTACATTCACTCTGTAGGATAAGATTCCATTTTTAATTCATTATAAAACATTCATTCTGACATTTGATTACACTCCTCAAAGCTTGTTTCCATATGTCTCATACCACAGGTCTATCAGGCGCAACTGCTGATGTGCACTGTTATGATGTATTGACAAATAAATGGTCTAGGTTTGTGCCTTTTCATTGCAAGTTTTATTTCCCCTTCTTTTTCCATTTAATGCTTGCACCCAAGTGGATCTCAATTACTTTTACAATTCAATGAGATACCATTTTTTTTTTTTTTGCAGAATAACTCCCTTTGGAGAACCACCTACACCAAGGGCAGCTCATGTGGCAACTGCTGTGGGTACAATGGTGGTTATTCAGGTGTGAATTGTGATAGTTCATATTTCAATAGCTCATCTTTACAGTTTGTGTATTTTCTGTTAGTATATCAACATTTCAACTAAATGTTTTTGTTTAATCCAACACAGGGTGGAATTGGTCCAGCTGGTCTGTCTGCTGAGGATCTCCATGTTCTTGACCTAACTCAACAACGACCTCGGTGGCATAGGTATAAATTTGAAATCTTTAATTCTTTACTTGTACATATCTGCATATGTTGGAAGTTTACAATTTTGCAAATTTGGTAAAAAAATGTTTTTCTTTTTTTCTTGTAGAGTGGTGGTTCAAGGCCCTGGCCCTGGCCCACGATATGGGCATGTCATGGCTCTGGTGGGGCAAAGATATCTTATGGCAATTGGTGGAAATGATGGTGAGTCTTTTTCAGTGTATTGCTTCATTTATAACGAATATTTTTGGGTTCTTTTTTCATATACTAAATGCATACCCTGTTGTTATAAACAGGAAAGCGGCCTCTTGCTGATGTATGGGCTTTAGACACAGCTGCAAAACCATATGAATGGAGGAAATTAGAACCAGAGGGAGAGGGTCCACCACCATGCATGTATGCCTACTAATCATCTTTTCACACACATTGTGGAACTTTCTATTATTCTTCTTCATGTATGCCTACTAATTTTCCTCCCACTTTGATGTAGGTATGCTACTGCAAGTGCACGTTCTGATGGTCTTCTTTTGCTTTGTGGAGGCCGGGATGCAAATAGTGTGGTGAGCAACATGTTATTGCTTTAACTATTTCATGAAAATGTTTACTTACTGTTCAAAATATCTGATTATTGTTAATGCTTTAATTGTTACATGGAAGTCTATGATTCTTAATTCTATAGCTATTAAATATTTTAGCTGCAAGCCTGCAACTATCTTCATTATCTTTTAAAAATTGTAGAACCTCAATGTGTTTAGCATAAACTATGCATAACATAATTTTTTTATTATTGGTGTAAAGGAACACTTAAATGTTTGAATACTCACAGAAAACCACATCAATACCAAAGAAAAGATTAATATTAGTGCATTACGGGAATAGCAACATACTTTCTCTTTTGTATCGATATAGGCTATATCTTTTATACTTATTACTTCTAATAGGTAACCTATTACAACAAGTGTTAACCTGGAGAACCAGTAACTGGTTACTTGTAGAATATTTTTCAGTTTTTTGCTTATGTGCAGTGAACCAGTGATGACGTGGCAATATAATTGCCAAACCAGCATTAAAACATTGCCATATCGTTGCCACATGAGCAAAAAAATAAAAAAACAAATCAAAAAGCAACCTGTTACCAATTCATCATGTTAAAAGTTGGTATAATCAGTAGAAAATCAGAAGAACGTTGCTATTGTTGGTAAAAATGAAAGCATATTGGTAAAAAGGCATAGTATGTAGCTATTACCTGCAATTTTCCCTTAATATCATTCAGGGTCATAGGAATGCTGTCTTTCACTATAAACTCTATAATATAAATATCTGATTTGCTTTATATCATCATATTTGCAGCCTCTGGCTAGTGCTTATGGACTTGCAAAACACAGAGATGGTAGATGGGAATGGGCAATTGCTCCTGGGGTTTCACCATCTCCTAGATATCAACATGCAGCGGTGTGTTCCTATAAAATACTAGTTTTAAGTTATAACTTTCCATGTATTAAGTGCACATATATATGCACACATACAAACATATGGAGTGCTTAAAAAGTACATATGTTGTTCTAGGTCTTTGTTAATGCTAGGCTCCATGTATCTGGAGGGGCACTTGGAGGTGGACGCATGGTGGAGGACTCATCAAGTGTGGCAGGTATGATTTTGACCCTGCATTCTTGTCCAAAAGCAAATTGGAATTAACAGTTTATTATATGGATTATGGCATGACATTACCCTATTTCTATTATATGCTTCTATGATCTTTTCAAATGTTTCTCACTACTTTTTTTTTTCTTCCCTTGGTGTAGTTCTTGATACTGCAGCAGGAGTGTGGTGTGATACAAAATCTGTGGTGACTTCTCCACGAACAGGCAGATACAGTGCTGATGCAGCTGGTGGAGATGCTGCTGTTGAATTGACAAGGCGTTGTAGGCATGCAGCTGCTGCTGTAGGCGATTTAATTTTCATCTATGGTGGTCTACGTGGAGGTAAGAACTAAGAAGAGTGTTTTTATGTCTAAATTCTAATATCAGTAATTCAGTATACTTAAATTTGAATATTATAACATTATACAACTACATGACATTCATGAAGAACCGTATGAGCTTCTAAAAGTATGTTCACAAAGAATTTATGTTAACTTCTCTTTATATTCTCTCGAGTTTGTTACTTCTACTTCGCGTGTAGTGGCGCACTTAAATTGATTACTGAACACAGCTTAACCAAAATATAATCTACACATAAAATTTTGTGTTCATGCTTCAATAGTAAATGAAACTTGATTTTGCTATAAAACATGCTTCCTATAATTTCTATAACACAAGGATTCCGCAGATAATTTGTAGAAATATTTATTCTAAAATTTAAAATACACCTGGTGATTGTATCCGTAGAAACCTTCTTGTCTCTCTTTAGCAAATCTGACCTCAACACATGCTGTTGCTTCCTCTCTCGTAAATTCTTTAGGGTTTCTGATCACTATTTAAATATCCCTTTTTATTGCTCAATCAATCTCACTGTTTCCGAAAGAATCGGATTATTCTATTCTTTCCATTTTCCAAACACATTTTTTTATTTCAACTTTCTAATTTTGTATATGAAAACAGGCACTTATTTATTTCTTTGTTTAACTTATTATGTAAGGGTTGTCACTTGTTACAGAGCTTGTTTTATACTCTAACTTGCAGATAAGTATTAGAGTATCTTGACCAGGAAAATATCAGAAATAATTGCATTTAGGACAAGTTAGCGCTTGTTGCTTACCCTCTGCACATTTATTTGATTTGGAGAAAACTTAAATTATTAAAGGCTAGCATACTGAAATTTCTAATATAAGTTCAAATGCAGTTCTATTTGCAAAAATTTACATTTCTTAATCATTGAATTTAAGAAATTATATATTCACTATTTCACTTTCCTTCCATATCTTTCTTCTAGAAATCAATTTTTGTGCTATAATTGTCAGCAAGATGGCATATTTATACTGTGACAATTATTCCTTCAATTGTCAGGGTTAATACAAGAAATAGCCAAATTACTTCCATTGATTTGTTTATAATGGCATCTTATTTCCATTTCTTCCTAACATGACAGTACTTGAAAGCATCTACCTAATTACAACAATGTCATCCAAATACAAAGCAAATTTCACTGCTATAATTTGATAGATTTTTGCTAATTATAATGTCCTAAGAAGAAAAAAGTTGGTAGTGTACAATGCCATAACTGCATGTCTGCCTAGATTTTTTACCTTGATAAGAAAAATATATTAAAAAATAGGATGCTGTATGTAATACAGTAATAGAAAGAAATAAAATAAAAGTAAGATGATATAATGCATAAACAGCTGAAAGTACATTGCTACTTGTTTCATTGCAGGGGTATTGTTAGATGATCTGTTAGTTGCTGAAGATCTGGCTGCTGCTGAAATGACATCTGCAGCATCACATGCAGCTGCTGCAGCTGCATCATCCAATGCACAGTCAGGAAGGTTACCTGGAAGGTATGGATTTGTTGATGACAGATCCAGGCAGCCCGTTTCTGAATCCGATTCTGATGGTTCAGTCGTTTTGGGGAGCCCCGTTGCTCCACCTGTCAATGGTGACATGTATACAGATATCAGCACCGAGAATGCTATGCTCCCCGGATCAAGGTATTTTTACCAATTAAACTAACAATATGAATGAGGGTAAATAAGTTTATCTTAAATTCAAGAATTAGAAAAAAGTAAATGAAAGTGCTATGCTATTTATTATTGCATTTAACCATATCATGGTGGTGATTTTGCAGGAGACTAAGCAAAGGAGTGGAATACTTGGTTGAGGCATCAGCAGCAGAAGCAGAAGCCATTGCTAAAACCCTTGCTGCTGCAAAAGCTCGTCAGTCTAATGGAGAAGTTGAACTTCCAGATAGGGATTGTGGATCCGAGGCTACTCCAAGTGGGAAACAAATGATAAAACCAGAATCTGATGTTGGAATCACTCCTCCCCCAACTGGAATTCGATTGCATCACCGAGCTGTCAGTATAAAATTATCGGTGGCTTAATGTCTTTTATCTATTTGTTTATTTGTATGTTGACGGTTGAGTGGGTAATTTTGCAGGTGGTGGTGGCGGCAGAGACTGGCGGAGCATTAGGTGGAATGGTGAGGCAGCTGTCAATTGATCAGTTTGAAAATGAAGGGAGGAGGGTTAGCTATGGGACCCCTGAAAATGCAACCGCAGCTAGGAAGCTTCTAGATCGCCAGATGTCGATTAACAGTGTCCCCAAAAAGGTACAGATAATATGATTACTTCTTAGTTCAAATTAAGAAGTGCTTTCATTTACTTTAATTTTTACTGCTTCAATGTTTTATAAAGATGATTCTGTTTGGATCTTATATAGGTGATAGCTCACCTGTTGAAGCCTCGTGGGTGGAAGCCTCCTGTTCGCAGGCAATTTTTTCTGGATTGCAATGAGATAGCTGATCTTTGTGATAGCTCTGAGAGAATATTTTCAAGCGAACCCAGTGTTCTTCAACTAAGGGCTCCTATCAAGATTTTTGGTGATTTACATGGTCAGTTTGGTGACCTCATGCGACTTTTTGATGAATATGGATCTCCATCCACTGCTGGAGACATTGCGTAAGATATCCTTATTACTCTGAAAATCATAATTTCACGAAAGGCATTTTTGGTTTTCGCTGATTCCGGTGGAATTGGAGTTTGAGATTTTCCATTCTGTCACGTGTTTGGTTGAACCCGGTTCTGTCAGAATCCTTCAAATTCCATGTTTGATGGATTTCACCATTTCTAGGAGAGGGTGGAAGGATTTGAAGAACTCAATTCTTTTCTATTAAAAAACCAAAATTCCCTCATTATACATTGAAATAGATAAAAAGGTTAGTTATATTTTTACAATAAACAAAATTGTTTAAATACAAATAAAAGTTAAAAAATTTATTTGATTATTATTATTGAATTCCATTCCATTTCCTGCCAACCAAATGCGTGAAAAATTATGGACCCCCTTTCAGATTCCAATTCTCTTTACGGATTTCCATTATTTCCTGAAACAACATATGAACCAAAAAGCCCCCTAATTTGTGTGACATTATTTGACTAACAATAATTTTTATGGTTAAATTTTCAGATATATCGATTATCTCTTCTTAGGAGATTATGTTGATCGAGGTCAACACAGCTTGGAAACCATTAGTCTTCTGTTAGCTCTAAAGGTACTATTCGCGCTTGTCTCACAGGGAAACTTGATTCTACTTTTGTAACTGGTTGAATTTTGTAGGTTGAGTATCCACAAAACGTTCATTTAATTCGTGGGAATCATGAAGCTGCTGATATAAACGCACTTTTCGGCTTTCGAATCGAGTGCATTGAGCGAATGGTAACATCATATGTTTTTGGTTTCATTGATGCAATTTTACTTGGTATTTGGTATTATGGAATAGTTCATTCAATTCCTTTGTCCTTCCATTCAATTCCATCCAACCAAACTGATGGTGATGGGAACTATTTATCCTGAACAGGGTGAGAGAGATGGAATATGGGTATGGCACCGTATAAACAGATTATTCAACTGGTTGCCACTAGCAGCTTTAATTGAGAAAAAGATCATTTGTATGCATGGTGGTATTGGGAGGTCAATTAACCATATTGAACAAATCGAAAACCTTCAACGACCCATTACCATGGAGGCTGGCTCAATTGTACTTATGGATTTGTTGTGGTTGGTTTTCTAGTTTTCATCAATCATTCAACATTTCAACTTATATATATATATATATATATATATATATATATATATATATATATATATATATATATATATATATATCTTAATTTGATTAATTGGTATTAGTTCTCATTCTGAGTTCTGACCCCAACCCCATCTTTCTCAATAGGTCTGACCCAACAGAAAATGACAGTGTGGAAGGACTCCGACCAAATGCCAGAGGTCCTGGATTAGTTACTTTTGGGGTGAGTCTTGGTTTTAGAATAGCAACATACTTTACAAATTTTACTAATATAACCGATGGACTTCAATTTTATACACTTCTTTACCCATATTAGCAATGTATTTACATTTTTTTTACAACTAGAATTATCTAATCTGAAACCTTTAGTAGCAATTTACTTATATTTTTTTTGTTACTAATAATACCAATATATGTAAAACTTGTAAAATGCTTACAAGTTTCATGTTGCTTATTTGGTGTTATTAGTAATAAAAAAATTGCAAGTACATTGCTATTATAGGCAGGGAGTTGTTAGTACATTGCTGTTCTAGACAAAAGTTAAGTTCTTTCAATTACATAATTCTAGTCTTGGTGAAAAATTATAAATACGTTTGTTACCATGGGTAAAGAAATGCAATGTAAAATATAAAACATTGGTAAAAAAAATCGTAAAGTAGGTTATTTTCAAAATTTACTCTTTTTTTAATCTTGAATCTCCATGAACCACTTGCATATTTATTATCCTCATTATTTTCACAGCCTGATCGTGTGATGGAGTTCTGCAACAATAATGATCTCCAATTAATTGTACGTGCACATGAATGTGTAATGGATGGTTTTGAGCGTTTTGCACAAGGACACCTGATTACCCTTTTCTCAGCCACTAATTATTGTGGTAACTAACTCTTCTGTCTGTATAACGAACTTAAAAGCACGATTAAATTATTAATATTTTGATTTTTTTTTTTTAATTTCCGTGTAGGGACCGCAAATAATGCAGGTGCGATATTAGTGTTGGGTAGAGATCTTGTGGTGGTCCCGAAACTCATTCATCCACTTCCACCTGCCATCTCATCACCCGAAACTTCACCAGAACGCCACATAGAAGACACATGGATGCAGGTACTGTTATTCAATTAAATGACCATTTTACCCCTAACATTCCAAAAACCATTTTCAAACCAGCTAGTCTGCAAAAAACAAGTCTTAAGTAAAAAAAGAAACAAGCCCTAACTTTGATTTATATATTTGTTAGGAGCTTAATGCAAACAGACCACCAACACCAACCAGGGGGCGCCCCCAAGTTGCAAATGATCGTGGCTCTCTTGCATGGATTTAGCTGGCTTTCGCATCAAATATCATATCATGGGAAAAACTTATTATGGGCTCTCATGCTTTACCACTCAAGAGATTTTCAAGGGTCCCACACCACGTAGTTAGTGGAAACATTCTGGAAAAATAATCAAGATTTGTGTTGGAGAAAGAGAGCGAAGGCCCTTTGTACATTGACAAACGGGTATTTGGTTGGTGATAGTTTTTTTTATATGATTTTTGTTGTGGTTGGTTTAGGTGTATGATTGGCTTTGTTTTGGGTTTTTCTTTATTAAAGATGAGGAGGTTGTTGGTTGGTTATATATGTTTGTGTAATATATAGAGGAGGAGGTGGTGGTGTTGTGTTATGTTTTTTTTTTTTTTTTTTTTTTTTTTTTTATTTTTTTTTATTTTTATGTACAATGTAACATCTGGTGTGAAGATAACAAACAACCCTTTTTCTTCCGTTAAAAAACTTACATTTATGAGACTTTTCGTTTCTAAACTCCCATTGTAGTATGTGGTGATCAATGTGCAAATTACGATACTGCCCTTGTTTATGTGGCTTGTTTTCTTTGCACTTGGTGATTGTCAAATGCTTTCGACTTAATCTTGTACATTGTAGTGTTTGTATGTCTTTTTATTCTATTCTTCCACGTACTATTAAATTCTTTTAGGTGTCGGTAATTGAATGCATCAAATGTAATGGTTGCTAAAACATATATTGAGATGATATTGCATAACATAGTCATAAAACGAAATGAAATCAAAGCTGAATTATTAAGAATATCTTGAAAATATTTAACGAGTATCTAAAACAAATGTGATTTTAGATTTGAGACAACTTTTAGTGAGTGTTTTTCTGTCTACGCCTAAGTATTTTTTTAATGACACCTCAAGGTGGAAAGTTGAAGCATGTGAGCAACGCCAATTGTAACACTCAAGTTTTCATAGATTATGATTGGAATGCTATGAATGAGTGCAAGATACATATGATGTTGTAAATGAAGGCATGTTGAAGAAATATACATTTTATTTTGGGATAAGTAGCCTTAAAGGGTAAGGTGGGCCATACGTGGTATTTGAAGTTGAAAATGTTATTCGCTTCTAATCATGCATAACTAAGAGGAACAAGTTATGGGATGCTCTATAACAATTATAAGTTGGTATACTTCAATATTTGGATGTGTAGTATTTTGATCCATTTTTCCGCTCCATTCACTCCACCCTTATGTCCTCTATAATAGAGTTGTAATCTATTTTAATTTTTCATATCTTTTGATCATTTTCAAGACAAAAGCTTATTGCAATTTATCAAAATAATTATTTAAAATGAATATATATATATATATATATATATATATATATATATATATATATATATATATATATATATATCCAAATGTCTATTTTTTTCTTTTTCTATTCACTATGTCAACTTTGATGGTTTTTGTTTGCAACTTAACGGGTTAAATTAGAAAAAATAAACCATCATCTCCCTATTACTTCCATGTCAACATTTTACATTTTTGTTAGCCATCTCAAATGAACAAAAAAGAATCTCTCTTTCAAACCAAATGACCTTCCCAGTACAACAAGAGATCGAGAGTGGGTCCCCATCCTTTTTAGCTTTGTCCCATTGTCATCAATACATGGTAGTTTGTAACAAACAGGGCCTAAACCTGAATTGCTAAATCTTTAAAATCCCATATGGAATTTAATGCAATATACATACATTCAAAATCAAGAGAACAAAATGACCAAGAAAATGTTGCTTTGCACAATTTAAAAAAAAGTCAAAACACTCTGTTTTAGATCAAAATTCAAACAAACATCCTAACCATTCACAAATCCTATGCCCAAAAACTCAGTTTTAGAAATATTTAGAAGAAAAACATGGAGTTGCAGACATTCTCGTGCAGTTTCAGCAACTAAGGAACTGACACCACTCCATCTGATGTATGCATAGACCCTTTAAAACTATTGTGTAAGTGTACTCATTTGGAATCACATTGTGTGTTCGCATCTCATTAAAGAGCTCATATGCAGCTTTACGATCTCCAACTAGAAACAATCTGGTTTCATACCTTTCTGAATCATTTCATTAAACAGATGCATTGCCTCTGCCTTCTTCAATTTTTTACAATACCCGTTCAACAAACTACTATATTGTAGCCATAGCCTAGGACTGCAAATCCTTCACTGGTGCACAGTACATTTGGCAACAGCACTTGATCACAATGCTAATAGTGTACACATTCACAGGAACGCAAATGGCATTCATTTGTTTGAAAAGCTCAATCGAACAAGAATAGTGTTTCATTTTGGTAACAGCTTGCAACAACAGAGTGAATTCAACAATTGTTGGCAGAGGTTGCTGCTGTGTCATTTCATCTAACAGTTTGAGGGCATCCTTAAGTTTAGTAATCTTGTCGAACACAGATCGAGGGTAAGTAAACAATGTTTGACGATTAAAAGAAGGAGACGAACGAATGCTGAGAAAAAATCCTTTTGGGGGAACATATTTCCATAACTAATCCTAAACTTGATGAAGTGTTTCCGAAAGAAATAAAGGAAGAAAGAGTAGTAAAGATACCTTAGAGTTTGAGTTTGTTGAGGGGATGAGCGGCGATGAAAGAAGCAATGTTTCTTGGAATTGCCATGACCATGACCATCATAATAATCTGCAACTCTGGAAGAGGGCTTTAACTACAGTTAGCATCACAAATAAAAACACACCGTGCAGAATTAGTGTTTTTTATTTTTTATTTTTTATATTAATTTTTAATTTTAAATAATATTATTATTATTTAAAAGTGATTTTTTTAAGAAAAATGTTTATTAGCTTATGACTTTTAGGAAAAACAGATTTTAAAAAATGTTTGGATAAGAAAAGCTGATTTTTAGGAGTAAAATGGTTAAAAAACTAAAAAGCTAGGATTTTCCAGCATTTTGAAAACTTTATTTTTTTCTATCCAAAAAACTTTTTTAAAAAACTCTTATTAAATACACAAACATTTTTTTAACTTATTAGCTTTTTGAAAAACTAAAAAACTAGTAAGTTTTTTTTTTTGAAAAGCTATCCCAAACACCCACTCCATATTAGACCTGACAAATGTGTCATGTCGTGTCAATACATTAAACAGGTTCAAAGGGCTTGATTCTAACCTGACCCGTTTAATTAGGGTGTCCTGTCGTATCAACCCGTTTATTTTCATGTCGGGTTTTGGGTTAAAGTTTAGACATTATAAATATGTTGTGTCATGTCGAGTTGAAATATTTTAAAAGTTAGAAAGTAAGAGTTGTGGAAGCAAAAAGAAAAAAGTGAAAACTGGAGTTATGAGATTGAATGATAAAATTTATAATAAGTTTAGAAGTAAAAATGAAAAGAATTAAAGTTGGAGAGCAAAATGGATAGGTGGTGAGGATGACTAACATTAATTAACTTTGAAAATTTAAATATTACTTATAATTATTGAGTAAGGCTCACTAAAAGTCTATAACATATAATATATTTATAAAAAACATGAAATCTATTATAATAAATAATATATAATTAAACGGGTCATATTCGAGTTGAAAGTCTTAACCCTAAGCTTACTCGTTTAATTGTCGTGTCATGTCAACTCGTTTACATAAATGTGTCGAAATTTCTGACCCTAAATCGCTAATTTCGTGTCGGGTTTTCGTGTCGTATCATGTTTTGCCAGGTCTACTCCATACAGAGTAAATTACAAACAAGTGTGTTGTGGCAAAAAAAAAAAAACGATTTTATATCCAAAAATTAATTCGGATAGTTTCTTAATTGGTTTAAAATTGTATTTAATCTTTCCAAACATAAAATAACCATATTGTCCTAATTAATTGTTTTTAATTTATTTATATAGTTAATTTAAGAAGATATTAAATATGTGTGGGTTCCCTCTCTCTCTCTCTCTCTCTCTCTCCGTATGCATTCCAGCACTAACCACCGACACCTCCTACATCGGTGACTGGCACCCTACAACCACTAAATATAATACTAGAATTAGAATCCGAAACTTGATATAAAACCATAATCTAAAGCTCAAATCCAAATGAAATCAACACCATTTTCTTTTTTGAAATTTAAAACCAAAACAAACCAAAATCTGAAACTGTAATCATAATCAAATCATATTCTAAAATCTATAATCATCATCGATTTTCGAGATGAAATCTCCAAAGGAATCAACATCAATCATGAAATCCCTCTGGTGACGCAAAATCTGGTGACTGAGAGGTAAAATCATACCCTCAATTCATGCCCTAGATTGTTGAACTTCAACATACATCACAACTTCGAAGCAAACGTGTAACATCCCAAAAATACGAGCCAAAAATTTCATTTTTAAAACACATACTTAGCAAAACATTAGAAATAAAACATTCACCGACCATATCATTTCATAAAAGATGTGCGTGTCTGGAAACCAGTTTATAAAAACATAACAATGTCAGAGTACAAATCCCCAGGAAAATCTCATAGTGCGGAATACAAAGCGTGTGTGTGATGTGCTGCTACCGCGCCAACTCCTTCCCCTTCGAAGAAGAGGTACCTGAAACCAAAACTGAAAACTGTAAGCACGAAGCTTAGTGAGTTCCCCCCATCATACCGCATACCATATAATCACGTATCATACATATTGCCGGGTAATTCTGGGGTGCCCGACTTACTCGATACGACCATTCTGGGGTGCCGACCTACCCGTGTTAAGCCGTTCTGGGGTGCTGACTACCCATGTCAGTCCATTCTGGGGTGCTGACTACCCATCGGCCCTATCGACCGATCCTCGGGGACTATTTCACCCCCTACTGCTACTATCACATATATCATAACATAACATAATATCAGACATATCTGGGGTTCCTGAACTACCCTTCGGTCCTAACAACTGAACTCGGGGACTGGTCCCCTCCTACTACCTCTATCGCATATAACATAACAAGCCAGCAAGCAAACATATCATCACATACTATCAGACGTATCTGGGGTGTCTCACTACCCTTCGGTCCTAACAACCGAACTCTACTACTATCACATACGACATATCATGCTAGCATATAACATATCAGGTAGTAGCAAACCTAGATGATATCACAAAGACAATCATCTATCATACTTCTCCTACTGGTGGGCCGACATTGTGGCCTTAGACCCACCGCTACTGGAAGGTAACTCACCTCGAAAGTAGCTGTTGAAGTCTGCTTGCTGAGCACCTGACTGCTGGATCACAAATCCTCCAACTATAAACCATAAACATAGGTTAGATACCCACAAATACCCTTAGGTCAAAAGATTGACCCTCTCTTGGTCCAAGGTCAACTCCTTGGTCAAAGTCAATGTCCATTTGACTGGACTTACCGAGTCATGGCATAGACTCGTCGAGTCCTTTTCCTATTAACCTGGTCCTACTCGACCAGTCCTTCTTCCCACTCACCGAATCACCCTTAACTCATTACTTGGGACGATTGAACCGACTCGCGACCCGAATCTCCGAGTTTGAAGAACAACTCGCCGAGTTCCAGGCAATCTTCATAGGATTCGCCGAGTTGTTCATCCAACTCGCCGAGTCTAAGGCCACCTTCATGGAACTCTGTAACATCCGGAATTGCAGGTATATTATTTTAATATTTATTTTTGGATTATGTGAAGGAACTCGGCGAGTTGATGCGTAGACTCGCCGAGTAGGGTCGTGGTTGATCATCCGGGTTCGCATTGGACTCGGCGAGTCCATGAGTGGACTCGGCGAGTCCATGAGTGGACTCGGCGAGTCCACGCTGTTTAATGAAACCCTAATCCTCCGGGGTTGGAGCCTATTTAAGGGCACTCTTAGCCTTCCATTGCGACTATCAGTCCCTTGAGAGCACCCTTAGTGAGCTATATCGTTTGGGAGGAAGGAGAAGCCATAATTGATCTTTCTATCCTTGGTTTGGAAAAAAGTAGGTGATCAAGAGCAAGAGGAGACTGAAGGAGGTGTGATTCAAGTGGTTTCAGAGTCCAGAGACTTCAACTTGAGGTATTCATTCGGACCTTCTTCAGTTTTGGTATTGAACTTAGAGATTAGGGTTTTCTAACCTCTTTTAAGGATGTTTATGTGGAGCAATTGGTCCCTTATCGAGTCTATGCTTTGGATCTGGACTCAAAGAGGTCCAGAGACTTCAATCCATTAAGCTTTATGAGTCCTTGTGGGGTGATTGGACTTAGGTTGCCATTTTTGGGACTAAATCACCATTTGATGCCATTATGTATATATAAGCATCAAGTTTCGAGCTTTACGTGATCATATTGCTTGGGAAGGTCAGATCTATGGATTTGAGGAACAGATCTGACCTCAGGAGGTCAATAGAACTTGTGCATGGCATGTACTCGCCGAGTTGTTCTTGGGACTCGGCGAGTTGAGTCAGGGTAGCCCCACGATTCTTGCTTGGGGACTCGTCGAGTAAAGGGAGGGACTCGACGTGTTAAATGGGACTAAGGAGTTAAGTGGACACAGGTGGACTCGCCGAGTTGCCCAAGTACACTTGCCGAGTCGGGTCAAAGTTTGACCGTTGACTTTGGTTGACTTTTAGGGTTTGGTTAGCAGTGAGGCCTTTTGAGCCAGAAGAGGGGTAAAATGGTCTTTTACCCTTCTGAGGATGTTAAGAAAGGTTGGAGTATAGTTATATTTATGGGAGTATTTGTTTTATGTGTTTAGGCGGAGGCTAGATCGTATTTCTACCGAGTCAGTGATTTACCGAGATATCAGAGGTGAGTCTTCTCACTATACTGTACCTGGAAGGGTACCTATGTGTGATCGGAAGGTCGGATATGCTATAAGATATATGCATTGTATGTGATTAGTTAAACGTTTTGTATGTGCTATGTATGATATGCTTGTTATGGGCCGGAAGGCATTATGATGTGGATCGGAAGGTCAGGGAGTTATGGATCGGAAGGTCAGGGAGTTATGGACCGGAAGGTCGACACGGGTAGGACCGAAAGGTCTACCGGGTTGAGACGGAAGGGGACGGAAGTCCCCTGAGACACATGGTACGGAAGGTCATGGCCTTGAAGGGCGTACGTGTGTAAGTGGTATTTTGGGGAACTCACTAAGCATTTATGCTTACAGTTGTTGTGCTATGTGTTTCAGGTACTAGCGAGGACCGTGGGAATGCACCAGCATGATCTGTACACACTGAAGGAAGATTTATTTTATGATCTTGGGTTGTATTTTTATTATGATGACATTTGCTAAACATGAGATTTGAGAATATTATATGATGGTTTATATTGTTTGAAAAATGAAAAATTGTTTTGAAAATTCACGTTGTTACAAGTTGGTATCAGAGTCTTGGTTTGAGGGATTCGGGTGCACCTAAGGGCATAACTGAACTCAAACCGAGGATTTGAGAAAAATTTTCCAATAATAAAAACACAAAGTTTTATAAGAGGTTTTGAGATAACCAAAGAAGGATTAGTGTGTATGGTCAGCCAGTTTCCGAACGGTAAAATCCTTGAAATATCCTTACAATATGTGTTATGAGATATGCTATGATATGTTATGCCTGCTAGAGTAGACTAGGTAATGCCTTGAGAGCGAGTAGGTAGCCAATGCATAGCGTAAATAGAGTATTTGCGTTCCGGGATCCAAGGAGGAGGACTTGGGGTGAATGCTGATGCGGTGTAATCAGTAGTATAGGGCCCGTACTACTGAAGACACCGGATCAGTGGGCAGCCCAAGTAAGAATCCTTTGGGCATTGGAGGCCGAGTAGGGTTGCGTTATCGAGTGCGAGTATGCTCGATCGAGTCTCTGATATTTTTATGTTGTATTTCAGAGAGGTATCATGGTTGAGACACGCCACAGACCTGGGGCGAGCGGTGTGAGTGACGAGGAGCTTCGTCAGATGATCCAAGATGAGGTGGTTGCGGCAATAAGGGCCGAGATTTCGGAGATGTTTGGGTCTATCAAGACCACACTGTTGGATACTTTTGATGAGCGGTACGCCGCGGTGACTGAGGCCGCAGCCGCTGCAGCTACAGCAGCTGTGGCTGCTGCCAGACCTCAGGGAGGTGACTCGTTGTTGTTCTGGGAGTTCAGCAACACGAATCCACCCGAGTTTGATGGGATGCACGATCCGATCGCTGCGATGAGATGGATTTCTGACATTGAGGGATGCGTCTATACGTGTTCATGTCCGGAGCATCTAAGGGTACGGTTCGCTTTGAACCAGCTTCGCCTAGGAGCGAAGGATTGGTGGAAGTTCGTGACAACGAACTTCACTCTTGCAGAGATTTCAGCAGTGACCTGGGAGAGGTTAACCACCATGTTCAGAGATGAGTATGTTCCCCGGTGGAGAAGGAACGGCTGATTCAAGAGTTCTTGAACGTCAAGCAGGTAATGATTCGGTTACTGTGGTCACTCGGAAGTTTCATGAGAGGGCGATGTTCTGCCCTGAGCAGGTGTCTACTGAGCAGACACGGATGAGTCGATATTTGGGTATTATGAGGAGGGACATTCGGGATTTCGTGTCGAACTCGACGTACATGACATTTTATGAGCTCCAGGAAAATACCCGGAAGTGGGAGATTGAGTTGGAGACTCAGGCCAGGGAGGAGGCCGAGTCTCAGAGGATGGATCGGCGGCTGGCTCAGTCTCAGCCGGCGGCCAAGCGGACCAAGTCCGCCGATTCGAGGATGGGAGGCCAGAAGGGCCGCACTTGCGGAAAGTGCGGCAAGGGTCATGAGGGGGCCTGTCGATCGGGTGCTTGCTACAAATGTGGCAAGGAGGGGCATATCGCCAGGGATTGCCCCAAGGGATTTATGGTTTGCTTCCATTGCAACTAGACCGGCCATCGGAAGGCCGAGTGTCCTTAGCTACACCAGGGATCAGTGCAGGGATCTGCGCCTGCTGCTAGGGTTACCGAGATTCGACCGGCGAAGGCTGAGGCTCCGAAGGCTCGTGGGAGAGCTTTCTAGTTGACTGCAGAGGAGGTCCGCGCGGCGCCCGATGTCGTGGCTGGTATGTATTCTTTCGTGTATTTACTTTCATGTTGAGATATCGTGCTTATATTATGATATGCGTAGGTACTTTTCTTGTGAATTCTATACCTGCCTTGGTATTATTTTACTCGAGTGCGAGTCGGTCTTTTGTATCTTTGGCTATTAGTCAGCACATTAGTATTAGTTGGGAGGTGATGAGTCGAACCCTGAGGGTTTCCATAGCTGATGAGAAAGCGGTGTATGCCACTGAGGTGATTCGAGAATGTGTGCTCGAGATTTTTTGCGTCAAGTTCCCAATTGATCTAGTTCCTATCGCGATGGGAGATGTATGTGTCATCGTGGGCATGGACTGGTTGAGTAAGTTTGGAGCGGTTATTGACTGCGAGAGACAGCTGGTGACTATACGAGATCCTAGTGGGGGAGTTCTTACCGTGTATGGAGAGGGTACGCGTCCTGGGTCGGTGTTTTGTTCGGCTGCCAGGGCAAGATAGAGTTTGCAGCAAGGCTGCCGTGGGTTTGTAGCTTATGTGATGGACACACGAGTGGCCGCAGGGAGGCCAAGTTCGATCGATGAGGTCCTGATAGTGTGCGAGTTTCCAGATGCTTTTCTCGAGGAATTGCCGGGTGTGCCTCCGGAAAGACAAGTGGAGTTCCGTATCGATTTGGTTCCTGGAGCAGCACCTATCACCAAGGCGCCTTATCGCCTCGCGCCGCCAGAGATGCAGGAGTTATCCTCACAGCTTCAGGAGCTGTTGGGGAAGGGGTTTATTCGACCGAGTAGCTCACCTTGGGGAGCGTCGATCCTTTTTGTCAAAAAGAAGGATGTTTCACACCGGATGTGTATTGATTACCGGGAGTTGAACAAGTTGACGGTCAAGAATCGGTATCCGTTGCCGAGGATCGATGACCTGTTCGATCAGTTGCAGGGGGCATCTTGGTTTTCCAAGATAGACTTGAGGTCGAGCTATTATCAGATGAGGGTTCGGGATGAAGATATCCAGAAGACTGCATTCAGAACTCGTTATGGACATTACGAGTTTGTGGTGATGCCTTTTGGGCTCACCAATGCCCCAGCTGCGTTCGTGGATCTCATGAACAGAGTGTGCAGGCCGATGCTGGATCAGTCGGTGATCGAATTCATTGATGATATTTTGGTATATTCGAGGTCTAGAGAGCAGCATGAGAAGCATTTGAGGGAGATCATTCGAGTTCTGAGATCGGAGAGGCTGTATGCCAAATTCTCCAAGTGTGATTTCTGGTTACGAGAGGTCCAGTTCCTAGGGCATCTTGTTAACCAGAAATGGATATTGGTCGATCCGGCCAAGATCGAGGCGGTGATGAGATGGGAGGTGTCGAGATCACCCACTGAGATCAGGAGCTTTTTGGGATTGGTCGGCTATTATCGGAGGTTTATTAGGGATTTCTCCAAGATCGCCGTACCACTTACCAAGATGACCCGGAAGGGTGTTGAATTTTCATGGGGTCCGGAGCAGCAGTCCTCATTTGAGACACTTCGCCAGAAGTTATGCGAAGCCCCGGTGCTCGCACTCCCGGAAGGGATGGAGGATTTTGTGGTTTACTGTGATGCATCAATATCTGGGTTAGGGGAAGTGCTTATGCAAAGGGGTCACGTGATAGCGTATGCATTGAGGCAGCTGAAGCCTCATGATTCGAGACATCCCACCCACGATCTGGAGATGGGGGCTGTGGTATTTGCCCTCAAGATCTGGCGTCACTATCTGTATGGGGTTCGGTGTACCATATACACGGACCACAAGAGTCTGAAGTACTTGATGGATTAGCCCAACCTGAATATGCGCCAGAGGAGATGGTTGGATGTGGTGAAGGATTATGATTGTGAGATCCTATACCACCCGGGAAATGCTAATGTTGTAGCCGATGCTTTGAGCCGTAGGGCGGAGAGCACCCTGATTTGAGACGTTTGTTTGAGGTTTATGGTGATGACTCCGGTATTGGAAACCATTCAAGGGGCCCCGGCTGAGGCTGTGAGACCAGAAAACCGAAAGAAGGAGCGAGTTGTCGGGCAGGTATTGAAGTTCGTTACCAGTACCGGGGACTTATGACATTTCAGGGTTGGATTTGGGTACCGTTTGTGGGCGGGATGCGTACCATTTTGATGGAAGAGGCACATTGATCGAAGTTCTTGATCCATCTCGGGGCCACTAAGATGTACCTGGACCTAAAGAAGGAGTATTGGTGGCGCTGTATGAAAAGGGATGTTGCATGGTTCTTTGAGAGGTGCCTAACTTGTCGCCAGGTTAAGGCCGAACACCAACGTCCGCATGATAAGCTGCAACCGCTGGAGATCCCCGAGTGGAAGTGGGAACAGATTACCATAGATTTTATCACCAAATTGCCAAGGATTGCTAGGGGAGTCGATGCAATTTGGGTGATTATGGATAGGTTGACGAAGAGCGCTCATTTTCTTGCTATTAGTGAGAGCTCTTCTGCTGAGAGGTTGGCAGAGTTGTATGTGAGGGAGGTGGTATCGCGACATGGGGTTACGATGTCGATTGTTTCAGATCGAGACGTACGATTTACTTCCAGATTTTGGAAGAAGTTTCACGAGGAGTTGGGTACAAGGCTGCATTTTAGTACCGCATACCACCCACAGACGGACGGACAGAGTGAGCGGATGATTCAGACACTCGAGGATATGCACCGAGCATGTGTTTTGGATTTTGGCGGAAGTTGGGACACATATTTACCCTTGGCAGAGTTTTCGTACAACAACAGCCATCATTCGAGCATAGGTATGCCACCCTTTGAGCTGTTGTATGGGAGGAGGTGTTAGACCCCCATTTGCTGGGGAGAGGTGGGGCAATGTGTAATGGGTAGTACAGAGATCGTGCTTTAGACGACTGAGCAGATACAACAGGTCAGGCAGAGGTTGTTGACCGCTCAGAGTCACCAGAAGAGTTATGCGGATAGACGTCGGTCCGAACTCAAATTTCAGGTTGGTGACTTCGTACTCTTAAAGGTCTCTCCTTGGAAAGGAGTGATCCAATTCAGGAAGAGGGGCAAGTTGGGGCCTCGATATATTGGACCTTTCAGAGTAATCGCGAGGGTAGGCACAGTAGCCTACTGTTTGGATCTACCTGCAGAGTTGGGTCAAATTCACGACACTTTTCATGTGTCGCAATTGAGGAAGTGTATAGCTGACGAGTCAAGGTTCTGAGGAACAAGGAAGTGACTTTGGTGCAAGTGCAGTGGCAACATAGGAAGGGGTCAGAGCTGACTTGGGAGCCGGAGCGCGAGATGCTTGAGCAGGATCCTGAGTTGTTTGCAGAATGAGACTTCGAGGGCGAAGTCTGATTCTAGTGGGGGAGAATTGTAACATCCAGAATCCCAGGTATATTATTTTAATATTTATTTTTGGATTATGTGAAGGAACTCGGTGATTTGATGCGTAGACTCGCCGAGTAGGGTCGTGGTTGATCATCCGGGTTCGCATTGGACTCGGCGAGTCCATGAGTGGACTCGGTGAGTCCACGCTGTTTAATGAAACCCTAATCCTCTGGGGTTAGAGCCTATTTAAGGGCACTCTTAGCCTTCCATTGCGGCTACCAGTCCCTTGAGAGCACCCTTAGTGAGCTATATCATTTGGGAGGAAGGAGAAGCCATAATTGATCTTTCTATCTTTGATTTGGCAAAAAGTAGGTGATCAAGAGCAAGAGGAGACTGAAGGAGGTGTGATTCAAGTGGTTTCAGAGTCCAGAGACTTCAACTTGAGGTATTCATTCGGACCTTCTTCAGTTTTGGTATTAAACTTAGAGATTAGGGTTTTCTAACCTCTTTTGAGGATGTTTATGTGGAGCAGTTGGTCCCTTATCGAGTCTATGCTTTGGATCTGGACTCAAAGAGGTCCAGAGACTTCAATCCATTAAGCTTTATGAGTCCTTGTGGGGTGATTGGACTTAGGTTGCCATTTTTGGGACTAAATCACCATTTGATGCCATTATGTATATATAAGCATCAAGTTTCGAGCTTTACGTGATCATATTGCTTGGGAAGGTCAGATCTATGGATTTGAGGAACAGATCTGACCTCAGGAGGTCAATAGAACTTGTGCATGGCATGTACTCGCCGAGTTGTTCTTGGGACTCGGCGAGTTGAGTCAGGGTAGCCCCACGATTCTTGCTTGGGGATTCGTCGAGTAAAGGGAGGGACTCGACGTGTTAAATGGGACTAAGGAGTTAAGTGGACACAGGTGGACTCGCCGAGTTGCCCAAGTACACTTGCCGATTCGGGTTAAAGTTTGACCGTTGACTTTGGTTGACTTTTAGGGTTTGGTTAGCAGTGAGGCCTTTTGAGCCAGAAGAGGGGTAAAATGGTCTTTTACCCTTCTGAGGATGTTAAGAAAGGTTGGAGTATAGTTATATTTATGGGAGTATTTGTTTTATGTGTTTAGGCGGAGGCTAGATCGTATTTCTACCGAGTCAATGATTTACCGAGATATCAGAGGTGAGTCTTCTCACTATACTGTACTTGGAAGGGTACCTATGTGTGATCGGAAGGTCGGATATGCTATAAGATATATGCATTGTATGTGATTAGTTAACCGTTTTGTATGTGCTATGTATGATATGCTTGTTATGGGCCGGAAGGCATTATGTTATGGGCCGGAAGGCATTATGATGTGGACCGGAAGGTCAGGGAGTTATGGACCGGAAGGTCGACACGGGTAGGACCGGAAGGTCTACCGGGTTGGGACGGAAGTCCCCTGAGACACATGGTACGGAAGGTCATGGCCTGGAAGGGCGTACGTGTGTAAGTGGTATTTTGGGGAACTCACTAAGCATTTATGCTTACAGTTGTTGTGCTATGTGTTTCAGGTACTAGCGAGTACCGTGGGAAGCGCCAGCATGATCTGTACACACTGACGAAAGATTTTCTTTATGATCTTGGGATGTATTTTTATTATGATGACATTTGCTAAACGTGAGATTTGAGAATATTATATGATGGTTTATATTGTTTGAAAAATGAAAAATTATTTTGAAAATTCACGTTGTTACAAACTCGCCGAGTTCCTCCTTGGGACTCGCCGAGTCCCTATGACCCATTTCCCATATAGGCCAAATCTAAGACATGAAACACTTCAAAACCATAGATCCATGTTCCTTGAGCATGCTTATCACGTAAAGTTGCAAACTTTACGTGCATGCATGACCCTATAAGCTCATAAGGCCAAAACCAAACTCTTAATGAGGTTATGCACTCAATGGGGATCTCAATCACTTCAACCACAGAAACTTTATGCTTCTAATTCATCCAATAAGCCTAGATCTGAAGTCCTTTCGGCTCATTTATCACAACACATGGAGTTTGGTGTTTTAGGGCTTGAAACCCACCAAATTAGGACAAAAATGGTAACTAATGACCTAAAGATCAAGGTAGGGAATTTTCTACCTGAATGGAAGCTTCTCCCTGAGTAGAGTTCAGATCTACTTCTTTCCTTGCACTCTTCAACCACCTCTTTCCTCTTCCAAGCTCCAAAAATTCTTCACAAAGCCAAAAACACTCTCAAGAACAATATGGGGGCTAGGGTCTCGCTCTACTGCTCTTTGGAAGTGGTAGGGACAAAGGAGGCCAAGTTAGAGTGTTTAAATAGGGTGCAAACATCCAGATTAGGGTTTTTACCCAACCAGGGCCTACTCGCCGAGTCCAGGGACCGACTTGCTGAGTCCAAAGTCCAACTCTCGCGCCTTGTCCCACTCCTACGCGACGAGTTGGCCCATCAACTCGCCGAGTCCAAGGCAAAATGCATTATTTTAAGAAAGTAAATAGCAAGGAGTACGTACCAGGAACCAGGTGCTACAAATCTCCCCCCACTTATCTTAGACTGCGTCCTCGAAGTCTGCTGCTCGATCCTGAAACAGCTCGGGGTAGTGCTCCATCATCTCTTCCACCGGCTCCCAAGTCCACTCCGAAGCCTTCCGGTGCTGCCATTGCACCTTCACGAGTTCCACCCTTTTGTTCCTTAGATCCTTCGACTTCTTATCGAGGATTGCCATAGGCCGCTCGATGTAATTCAGGCTGTCGTCAACCTGAATATCCTCCAAAGGCACCACTGCCGAGTCGTCCACCAAACACTTCCGCAACTGAGAGACGTGGAAAGTGTTGTGGATCTGGCTGAGTTCGGCTGGTAGATCCAACCTATACGCCACCTTGCCCACCCGAGATACAACCCTGAATGGCCCGATGTACCTTGGGCCTAACTTACCCCGCTTTCTGAATCGGATGACGCCTTTCCATGGCGACACTTTCAGAAGAACCATATCCCCAACTTGGAATTCCAAGTTTGAACGGCGCTTGTCGGCGTAACTTTTCTGCCGACTCTGAGCGATCTGAAGCCTGCTCCGGACCTGCTGAATCTTCTCTGTCATCTGGAGCACCACTTCGGTGCTTCCCATGACCCTCTGGCCAACCTCTCCCCAGCATATCGGGGTCCTGCATCTTTGTCTGTACAACATCTCGAAGGAAGGACGGTCAATACTCGCGTGGTAGCTGTTGTTGTATGAGAACTCAGCTAAAGGAAGATAGGTATCCCAACTACCACCGAAATCTAGCACGCATGCCCGAAACATATCCTCAAGAGTCTGGATGGTCCGCTCACTCTGACCATCCATCTACGGGTGAAAGACAGTGCTAAAGTGCAGACGAGTGCCCAACTCATCCTGAAACTTCTTCCAAAACCTGGAAGTAAAATGCACATCTCTGTCTGAAATCACTGATACTGGCACCCCGTGCCGCGCCACTATCTCCCCGATATAAATATCGGCCAACTTCTCGGCCAAGATGCTCTCCTGAATCGGAATAAAATGGGCGCTCGTGGTCAATCGATCCACGATGACCCATACAAAATCCACTCCTCGCGCAGTCCTGGCAAGCTTTGTGATAAAATCCATCGTAATATCTTCTCATTTCCACAAAGGGATATCCAACGGTTGCATCTTGCCGTGCGGTCTTTGATGCTCGGCCTTGACCTTCCTGCAATTCAAGCACCGCTCGACGTACCAAGCCACATCCCTCTTCATGCAGGGCCACCAATAGTCCAGACGAAGATCCCTATACATCTTTGTCTCCCCGGGATGAATGGAGAATCGGGATTTGTGCGCCTCCTCCATCAAGATCTGGCGCATGCCTCTGAGGTATGGCACCCATACCCTACGTTGTAATGTCAATAGTCCCCTGCTATCATAGTCGAAGGAGGAAACCTGACCCACTATGCGCTCACTCTTCCGATGTTCCTCCTTCAGGGCCTCCTGAATCTGCTCCAAAAGCGGAGTTACCACTGTCATCCGCATGCAAATATCCCTGATCGGCGCCGCTTTGCGGCTAAGCGCATCAGCCACCACATTGGCCTTCCCCGGGTGGTAAAGGATCTCACAATCATAATCCTTCACCACGTCCAACCACCGATGCTTTCTCATGTTTAGATTCAGCTGATCCATGAGGTACCTCAAACTCTTGTGGTCTGTGTAAATGGTACACCAAACTCCAGAGAGGTAATGTCACCAAATCTTGAGGGCGAAAACCACCACCCGCAACTCTAAATCATGCGTCGGGTAGTTCGCCTCGTGAGGCTTCAGCTGCCTCGAAGCGTAGGCTATGACGTGCCCTCTATGCATCAGCACCGCGCCCAATCCCGAAATGGACGCGTCACAATATACCATGAAATCCTCTACGCCCTCGAGCAGGGCTAAGATTGGCCCCGCGTACAATCTCTGCCTCAGAATCTCGAATGCTGCCTGCTGCTCGGCCCCCCATCGAAAGACCATGACCTTCCTAGTCAACCATGTCAGGGGCACGACTATCTTGGAGAAATCCTGAATGAATCTCTGATAGTAGCCTGCTAATCCTAGGAAACTCCGAATCTAGGATGGATACTTCGGAACCTACCATATCATTACTGCCTCCACCTTGCCCGGGTCTACTGAAATCCCGTTCTGGTTGACGAGGTGCCCAAGAAACTGCACCTCGCGCAACCAAAACTCACATTTGGAGAACTTGGCGTACAAGCTATCCCTCCTCAGAGTCTCCAAAACCTCTCTCAGATGCTCCTCGTGCTCCTCCCGCATCTTGGAATAAACCAAGATATCATCAATGAAAACTATCACAGATCGATCCAGCATCGGTCTGCATACGCGATTCATGAGGTCTATGAACGCGGCAAGAGCATTGGTGAGCCCAAACGGCATCAGCACGAACTTATAATGGCCATAACCCATCCGAAACGCAGTCTTCTGCACATCCTCCTCTCTGACCCTCATCTGATGATAACCTGAACGCAAATCGATCTTGGAGAACCAAGATGCTCCCTATAACTGATCAAAGAGGTCATCAATCCTTGGAAGCGGGTAACGGTTCTTCACCGTTACCTTATTCAACTCCTGGTAATCTATACACATCCGATGCGACCCGTCCTTCTTTTTCACAAACAGGATCGGGGCTCCCCAAGGTGAACTGCTCAGTCTAATGAATCCCTTGTCTAACAGCTCCTGTAGCTGTGTAGGCAACTCCTGCATCTCACGAGGAGCCAGCCGATACGGTGCCTTGGCTATCGGAGCCGTACCAGGGACTAGGTCGATCCTGAACTCTACCTGTCGCTCCGGAGGTATTCCAGGAAGCTCCTTCAGGAACACATCAACGTAGTCTCGCACCACTGGAACCTCGTTCACCATCGCCTTACCCTCCTCCCGGGTATCCACAACATACACGACATATCCCGCACAACCCTGCTGAAGGTAGCGCCTAGCTCTCGCTGCTGAACATACTGTGGGTCCATGCTGTGGCCTCTCGCCGTGGATCACCAACTCTCCCCCACTTGGGGTCCTGATCCGCACTAGCTGCTGTGCACAATCTATCACCACCCCATTAGGGCTCAACCAATCCATGCCTATAATTACCTTGTTCCCCCGCAATGGAATGGGAACCAAATCCACCAAGTAGCCCTCCTCGAATAAACTCAGAACACAATCTCTGAACACCGCTGATGCCCGCACTGATCGATCATCGGCGATCTCTACCTCTAAAGGGCAATCCAACATGCCTGAAGACTCAGTAAACTTCTTGCTAAGCGCAAGAGAAAAAAACGATCGGGTAGCACCCGAGTCAAACAACACCTGAACAGGGATACCGTTCACATGGAACGATCCTAAAGCATATACACAGAGCACATATCAATAACATAACAACATGAAAATGAAATAGAGGGAAAGAATCATACCCATCACCACATTGGGTGCGGCGCGTGCCTCCTCGGTAGTCAGCTGAAATGCTCGACTCCTCACCACTGGAGCCTCTACCTTGCCCTACCGGCCATTAGTGATCCGCAGGGTCGCTGGAGCTGGCGCCTTCACTGGCGCGGGTGCTGTCAACTGAGGGCAATTGGTCTTCTTGTGGCCCCTCTGGTTGCAGTGGAAACACAACAACTCAGACGTATGTATCACAGGTGTAAGGGTGGTACAATCCCTGCTGAAATGCCCCGACTTTCCGCACTTATAGCAGCCCGACGATCCCACTCTACATGCCCCCTCATGAGGCCTGCCGCATTTCCTGCAGCGACTCGGTCCTAACTGGCCTTTCGGCCTACCATCTAATCCCTTGGGCTTCTTCCCCGAAGCCCCTCCTGTCTGTCCCTCCTCTGTCTTCCTCTTCCGGATGTGCTCCAGATCTATCTCTCTCTCCCTCGCCTTGGAAATCATAGAATCCAAGGTTGGGCAAGTTGAAAAAACTGACATGCTCTCGAATATCAGCTCGGAGCATGTCATGGTAGCGAGTCCTCCTCATGTCCTCATTACCCGCATACTGGGGCACCAACAATGCCCTCTCCCGGAACTTGGCGGTGATCTCCGCCACAGTCTCCGTCGTCTGCCTCATATCCAAGAACTCCCTGGCCAACTGCTGAAGCTCGACAGCTAGCGCAAACTTTGTCCTGAACCTGGTCGCGAAGTCTGACCAGGTCATAGCCTCGACAGCCGAGGCTCCCAACGAGTTACTCACGGACTCCCACCAATCCCTAGCTCGATCTCGTAAACACCCTGTTGCAAACCTCACCTTCGACCCCTCAGGGCAGAAGCTAATCATCTTTGCAGACTCAATGTCTGCAATCCATCGCCTGTAAGCTATGGGGTCCTTCCCCCTATGAAAATCCGCCACTTCCCCTGAAGTCCTTAAAGGATAGTGTGTGAGATCCCGATTGGCCAGATACCATGTCGCTCCTGAATGCTCGGAGGCGATCCTCCATCAACTCAACTATCCCTTCCTTGATCGACCCGAAGATAATGGGGGTCGACTCAAGGATGCCCCTGGTGATCTCTGACGCGATGAAATCGCGTAGCCCCTCATCCACCGACTCGGAACCTGATCCCTCTCTTGAACTGCCAACTGCTGGTCTAGGGCGCAATACCACCATTCTAGAACACAACATAATAAACGTCAGGAACACTGATATATCTCGAGGAATCACTACTACCACAAGTTTCCTGGTCTCATCTTAGCTTTCCTTGATTCGAGTACGGATCCTCTGCTTCCAGTAGTACGGGCCCATACTACCTTCCACATCTATCCGTACTTTCCTCAAGTACTGCCTTGACTCCACCAAGTCACTATTACTGTTAATAATTTCTGCTACTCCCATCCTAGGCTTGCCCTAGGGAAACCTCTGACTATACCCGATCCAGTCCTCAGCTGCTGAAAACCTCCTTGTGATGCCAATTAGCCATCACCTGAATACCATCACATGCGGAGAGGCTGAGATAATCCTTCAAGTAAAAGACTCGTCCCTACAACGGTTAGACTCATACAAGAGCTGCGCAATAGGGCCAAGTCTAGCACTCTGAGATTATTCAACCCTGTTTGTATGTGACGTGACGCATTCACCTAATGGCTAACTCCCATCACTTAGAGTCCCACAAAGCACAAAGCAAACGACATTCAGAAATAGGAGGCTACTCAAGCAATTCCATCCTCATAATGGGAAACTGTACTAGCATACAATGCTAAGCTCGTGCTATCAGGCATAACCTAAACAGGCTATCCTACTGCTGTCTACTCAATCCTAACATGCAATTTTCATATATTGAAGCACATAAAGCAGACACATAAGGCATCACTCCTAGATCCTTATTCCTATTCTAGCATGCTGTTCTACAGGAACTGATAAACATAGTATAACATAGTATGGGTACATTGGGGAATACTTACTTGAGCTCGACCGGTCGCGCACATCACGCACTTCGTTCCTTCTTAAAAAGAACTCTTAGAAAACATTTTCTTTTTCAAATTATTTTAATCCCTTGATTTGAGTCCAGACACCCCCGAAGGTGTGTCCGAATCCCTCAAACCAGGGCTCTGATACCAACTTGTAACATCCCAAAAATACGAGCCAAAAATTTCATTTTTAAAACACATACTTAGCAAAACATTGAAATAAAACATTCACCGATCATATCATTTCATAAAAGATGTGCGTGTCTGGAAACCAGTTTATAAAAACATAATAATGTAAGAGTACAAATCCCCAGGAAAATCTCATAGTGCGGAATACAAAGCGTGTGTGTGATGTGCTGCTACCGTGCCAACTCCTTCCCCTTCGAAGAAGAGGTACCTGAAACCAAAACTGAAAACTATAAGCACGAAGCTTAGTGAGTTCCCCCCATCATACCGCATACCATACAATCACATATCATACATATTGTCGGGCAATTCTGGGGTGCCCGACTTACCCGGTACGACCATTATGGGGTGCCGACCTACCCGTGTCAAGCCGTTCTGGGGTGCTGACTACCCATGTCAGTCCATTCTGGGGTGCTGACTACCCATCGGCCCTATCGACCGATCCTCAGGGACTATTTCACCCCCTACTGCTACTATCACATATATCATAACATAACATAATATCAGACATATCTGGGGTGCCTGAAGTACCCTTCGATCCTAACAACTGAACTCGGGGACTAGTCCCCTCCTACTACCTCTATCGCATATAACATAACAAGCCAGCATGCAAACATATCATCACATACTTTCAGACGTATCTGGGGTGTCTGACTACCCTTCGGGCCTAACAACCGAACTCTACTACTATCACACACAACATATCATGCTAGCATATAACATATCAGGTAGTATCAAACCTAGATGATATCACAAAGACAATCATCTATCATACTTCTCCTACTGGTGGGCCGACATTGCGGCCTTAGACCCACCGCTACTGGAAGGTAACTCACCTCGAAAGTAGCTGCTGAAGTCTGCTTGCTGAGCGCCTGACTGCTGGATCGCAAATCCTCCGGCTATAAACCATAAACATAGGTTAGACACCCATAAATACCCTTAGGTCAAAAGACTGACCCTCCCTTGGTCCAAGGTCAACTCCTTGGTCAAAGTCAATGTCCATTTGACTGGACTCGCCGAGTCCTTTTCTTATTAACCCGGTCCTACTCGACAAGTCCTTCTTCCCACTCACTGAATCACCCTTAACTCATTACTTGGGACGATTGAACCGACTCGCGACCCGACTTGTCGAGTTTGAAGAACAACTTGCCGAGTTCCAGGCAATCTTCATAGGACTCGCCGAGTTGTTCATCCAACTCGCCGAGTCTAAGGCTACCTTCATGGAACTCGCCGAGTTCCTCCTTGGGACTCGCCGAGTCCCTATGACCCATTTCCCATATAGGCCAAATCTAAGACATGCAACGCTTCAAAACCGCAGATCCATGTTCCTTGAGCATGCTTATCACGTAGAGTTGCAAACTTTATGTGCATGCATGGCCCTATAAGCTCATAAGGCTAAAACCAAACTCTTAATGAGGTCATGCACTCAATGGGGACCTCTATCACTTCAACCACAAAAACTTTATGCTTCTAATTCATCCAATAAGCCTAGATCTGAAGTCCTTTCGGATCATTAAGCAGAACAAATGGAGTTTGGTGTTTTAGGGCTTGAAACCCACCAAATTGAGACAAAAATGGTAACTAATGACCTAAAGATCAAGTTAGGGAGTTTTCTACCTGAATGGAAGCTTCTCCTTGAGTAGATTTCGGATCTACTTCTTTCCTTGCACTCTTCAACCACCTCTTTCCTCTTCCAAGCTCCAAACCTTCTTCACAAAGCCAAAAACACTCTCAAGAACAATATGGGGGCTAGGGTCTCGCTCTACTGCTCTCTGGAAGTGTTAGGGACAAAGGAGGCCAAGTTAGAGCATTTAAATAGGGTGCAAACACCCATATTAGGGTTTTTTCCCAACCACGACCTACTCGCCGAGTCCAAAGTCCAACTCCCGCGCCTTGTCCCACTCATACTCGGCGAGTTGGCCCATCAACTCGCCGAGTCCAAGGCAAAATGCATTATTTTAAGAAAGTAAATAGCAAGGAGTACATACTGGGAACCAGGTGCTACAAAACGAAAACCATGTTATTCAATTTTCTTCATCGTAAAACCCTATAATCCTTTGAAAGGAATGGTTGGTTGTTTGATAGACAGTTTTCGGAGGTCTTGTGAGTCCAAATTTATGACTCAATCATCTATTCACATATGAAAGGATGATGATTTGTGTGTCTAAATTTATGACTCGGGCACAAAATTGTGGTGTTGTGGCGATGTGATGGTATTCTAGAAATTCTTTATTTATACATTTGGTTTAGTTACCTGTCATGTGGTACTTATGTTATAAATCACATTGCACCTAGTTTGATATGGAGGTGAACCAACTTAGGTATCATTGTGAGGATACTTAATTACTATTATGATGAGATGAAATCACTTAGCTATCGTAACACCCGACTAAATAAAGTACACTTGTATCATACTCAAAATACTAAGTAAAATTTTTTATTTTTAAGTCAACCAAAACCATAAATGTAACATCTTGATATTGAGGTAATACTAATTGAATTTTATCCCTCGGATGTGATTTAATTGCAAAATTGGTCCATAGTGGCATTTTCGTAATTTTAGGCAGAACTTGAGTATGTTGGGTGTACAGATTGGTACGGTGGGCATACGTACATAAGTCCCAAACCCTAATATTTAGGGTTTGGACCCTGTTTAAACATCATTAACTCCCATATTTTCTTCCTTTCATCAGTCTCCAACCCCATTTCACCCACTTTGCCAACCCTAATCCTTTTGAGAGAATTTGTGAGACTTTGTGTTAGGTCCAAATAAGGATCTAAAACTAGTAATCAAATAAACATATGACAGAAATAACACAATAAGATAAACCAAAAGAGCTTGCACACGATTGAATATCAAAATCGTCAAGTACAACTCAATAGAGACCGTAAACAGAGTGGCAACCCAACGCCCAAAAGACTAACACTGACACTATTTATACTAAACTTGACCGCAAACAGGGTTTACTGCCGTAAACATGTTTACGGCTGTAAACACCCTAAACATCAGGAAATAAGATACAGACACATAATCAAGACAATTCACACACAAAGCCTAGCCCAAACCATTTCATGGCCCTTCAATCTCCCCCTTGGTTTGGAGCAGGCTTGGGATCAATCCTTGTCAACCATCATCACATCACATCTCCCCATCGCTCCGTTCCATATTCTTTTATCGATAATAGTGGCCACCATCTTTGTGTATTCTTTTGCCGCAGGCTCAAAAAGATCATCAGCAACGACAATTTGATGTGTTGAGAGCTGATGAATATCCCTTTCACCGAACTGAATAAGGTCCCTCTTGTCATACAAGCGAATACAATCTTCTTTCAACTTGATAATAACAGCATCTGATGAATCATCATACACCCAATAAAAGCATCGAATGTAGAGTTCCATCAGGACAATTTTGAGGGACCGGAATGTGTTTGACTTGAGCGGTGGCAAGCCACATCACTGCACGAATAGGTTCACTTGTGGCTGGATCAAAAACACGTTTATGCACTTCAACGAAGGATTCAACAGTCTTCATTGAAGGAAAGCCTTTGGCCACTTGATCTTCCAGAAATGATTTGAATTGGCTTGTAGTTGGATTTCCTGAAGGATTTGAAAAGGGAGCTTTGGATAACTCATTGAGGTCAACCTTAGTGAAAGAGTTGAAGTCATGAGCATCCTTGTATAGTTCTTTGTTTCCGCTCTTCCTTCTCACAATGAACATCTTCTGAATATCGTGAAAACCCCATGACACGATCTCTGACTGATCACCATAGGTTTGAGTGCTTAGGTCAGTGAATGTGACATGAGGTCTATCCCATGGAGACTTGAAATCTACATTTCTTTTAAACAGCCATTTATTTTTCTCAGTTGACTCAGAAGCAGCAGATTTCTTTCTTTTGGAACCTTTGGCCTTTGCCGCTCGTGACGCCAGTTCAGGTTCCACATCAAAGCAATCAAAAATGATGGAGGATCGGATTGGTTGAGACGAGGCAACAACATCAGCTATGGGAGCATCATCTGTGGTGGTATAAATTATTGGAGAATCTGGAGCTGGGGAATCGATGTGAGATGCATCAACAGTTGATTTGAAATCATCACCAAACCTGTTCTCAAGTTTCTTTTGCAATTCAAGAAAATTTGCAGCTAAACTTCCATATTGAGTTTGAAGATTAGAAATTTGCTTTGTTTTCAGATCATTTTCTTCTTTAAGTTCAGATAATTGGATGCTGAGCTCGGTGTTCTCTGATTGAAGATCAGCGACTTTGATTACTAGCTCAATGTTCCTTTGGTCTAGTTCAATGTTCTTTTGTTTGATAGCATCAATCTGGATTTGGAGAGAAGGAGAAAAATCTCTTTGACTTTCATCTCCAATGAGAATTCCCTTGCCACGGGAAGGTGGTGTCGAGAATTGTTCCTCAGTCAACAGATGAGCTAGTCTGACTGAGGCGTCTTCTTTGCTTAGTCTTGGGGTAGAAAGAATTGCATGACTTGAAGAACCACCAGCAAGAAATACTATGCTGGGACCTTCACTTATAGGTTCAGTTGGAAATAGGGCAGGTGTGATTGTTGGGGGAGCTGTAGCACTTTGTGTTGTAGAGCTTCTGGATGAGAATCTCAGAACAAGTCTTCGACGTTTTGGAGGAGAGGTTGCATGGGAGGTGGAGATATCTCTTTCCATTGGCGATGATGTAGGTAATCCAGTGTCAAGGGGAGGAATCCCTAACACTGTCACCATAGGAGTTGCTATTTATGCCTCTGGATTGGAAGATAAAGGAGCAGATACGGAAACGTCTTCTTCTACCCTTGCCTCAGTAGTTACAGGAACTACATCATCAACATCGTCAAGCAGTTTATCAAGGTCTACATCAGACAACGTGTCATTATTATCAAAATTCATCGGGAAATCATCTTGATCAAATCCCGTGAGAACATCATTCCTATATGATCTGTTATCATTTCTTGACTCTTCATTTTGATCATCTGGAGCCTGAGCAGTCTGTAGATCCTGTTCAACATTTACTTGAGTTTCAGTGGCTGGAGTCTCATCTTCCTCGTGATCTGAAACATTGATTATAAATTCAGAGGACAATTTTCCGGAAGAGGTTGGCTCAGATGCAGTCTTCTCAAAAGATTCTAGAGAATTAGAAGACTCATTGATTTCAACAAAGGCACCAAATTTCACCAAGGTATGCAGACCTTGAAACACTACTTTGCCCTTCCGGTTCTGTTTAATATGCCCAACGGTATGAGGACCCAAGGACTTTGTGTCCAGCCTATCGCCTGGTTTAACCATATCAGGAAACTGATCATCAATAAAAGTCTGAATAAATCGAGGATACATCAGGAAGGCATCTCTATATCCCCGAGACAGTGCCCCGATGTTCACAAGAAATTCATCAAAGATATACTTTGAAAAATTGTATTTGTTTCCAGCTGCAAGAGAGACAAAGGCTCCAGTGTTCCTGATAGAAATTTCATCAGCTCCCGATCTCCTTCCTGACACACAGCTAATGAACTCGTGAGCCAAAAAGCGCCAGTAAGGAGGTAGGAGCTTCTTCACAGTGGGGGGATAAGATCCCTCGTATCCCATTCTCTCAAGAATCCGGGATACTTCTTTAGCTGCAGCCTCGGTTGGATAGTCTGACTCATCAAGGATCATCAATGTGCTTCTGATGTATTGCTCTGAGATTCTAACCTTGCAATTTTGCACAGTTGCCTCAATAATCCTTTCCTTATTCTTTTCAGTCAATTTGGCAGTTTTCCAGAACTCTTGAATGCGGCTTTCATAAATGACTGGAGTCACAGAAATTGCATAGGCTAGACAGCACTCGCGGAGACGATACATCATAGACATGAAATCTCTGTGAGCTACTGGTGGATCATCCAAAACAATTGCAATGTTGTGCATCTCGGCAGTTTTGAGATATGCCATTTTTCCTGTGTTAAACAAACCAAGTAAAAGAAATCAGTGAATAGTCAATGGACAATTTACAGAGATTATTCTCAAATTAGGTCAATGAACCGTAAACATGGTTTATGGTCAAAGTTGATGAAGGGACCGTAAACCGAGTTTACGGTCGTAAGTCCAAAAACCAGGTTTATGGTATCATGTTCATGATCGAGTTTACGGCCTATGAGTTTACTCTTATGAGTTTACGGTCTATGGGTTTACGGTCTAAGGATTTACTCCTTATAGGTTTACGGTGTATGAGTTTACTCCCTGAGTTTACGGTCTAAGAGTTTACTCCCTGTGAATACCTTCGAAGAGTAAAGAAAGAATGGGCAGTTTACGGTACAGTGAAAGGGTAGTAAAAGTAGTTTACTGCGGTAAAGATCAAAATATATATATATATATATATATATATATATATATATATATATATATATATATATATATATATATATATATATATATATATATATATATATATATATATGCCTTTGACTTTTCAGCTGCCGCAAACACGGTTTGTACACAAATCCAAATTCATTCGGAATTGTCAAAAATAAAAACCTTTTGAGGATTTAAAATAAAAATGAGATAAAAAAATAAAAATTGAAAAATAAAAAATAACAATAAAAATAAAATTTAAAGAAAAAATCAATACTATTTGACTTCAATAAAATAAAAAATAAAAAAATAAAAAATAAAAAATAAAAATAAAATAAAATAAAATAAATCTAACAAAATAATACGAGTAAATAAAAACGTGTTGGGATCATAGTTTCTAGACAATCTTTATCCACTTATAAGTACCCTCCATATTCACATCTTTGTTTGGTTGATCACCGGTATTGTTGTCCACATAAACACGAAAAATTGTGACTTATTTAGGACATACTATTTGTTACAAGACAGGTGAACTTAAGATCCTAAAATTTATATCCGATCCTAATTCCTTAGATACTCTATCTTAAGGACCATTCAACTGACGACGACCAGGGATATTGTTGTCCACCTAAATTGAGCAGTGAGATCTATAGACAATCTGTATGTGTTCAATTTTATGTGTACTGGAACGTGTTTCCCATTTCCTGATATGCCCCAGCCATCAAGAACTCCCAGAGTACTCCTTACATCGGGTGAGCAGACACAACCATTCAGAGAGATGATAGATTCAGAATTATACTTATTACTTCAGAGGGATTGAGAAGAAGAAGGTTGCATATGCTGTGTACCAGGTCGGATTAGAAGTCACGCAAAGGAGACAACATATGGCTAACAGATAAGAGGAATTTCATATATATAGCTTGCAGAGAAATAGAGTTGCATATGTTGCGTACCAGGTTGGATTTGAGGTCACGCAAAGGAGACAACATATGACTAACAGATAGAAAGAAAGAAAACAATTTTCTACAGACCTAATTTATCGGAATTTACCAGTCGCCCCATCCAACCAAAATTAAGGACAGAATCTGCACATCAAGGAAAAGTTAAGCCACGGTTCCAAGTACGGGTTCAATTAATGTGACGGGTAGATTCCCATATATATATATATATATATATATATATATATATATATATATATATATATATATATATATATATATCTCCCCGCTCAACCTATCAGAGCGTCGTATTGTCAGGCTGAACGGATCTAACTAGGTCAAGATTTGTCAAGTCTATAAATTTCCTAAGTTCAACTCTGCCTAGTCAAGTCCATTTAGAATCTTTCGTGCCTACCGACGCATCAAGTCAGAGCATAGACCCTTCAACTTTGGGTACATTACGCAGACTCAGGTTGCCTGTTATCACTTGATAATATCACTTCCCAAACCAGTTCCCTCAAACACAGATCATATTTTTGTATTTTTCTGAATTTTTATATGTTTTTGGATTTTCTGTTTTTCTAATGTTTTTGGATTTTTTTGAATGTTTTTATTTCTCCCCCTAAATTTGTGCATAGGAGAGAGACGAAAATTAATGCGCAAATTTAAACTATCCTAAAACAAAAATTAATCCTCAAAACGAATCATTTTCAAAAATTCCACAAGCACATCGAATCGAGCTTTGTAAAACGGCTTGGTGAATAGATCCGCCACATTATTAGCAGTGGGAACCTGTTCTAGCCGAATGAGCGAGTGCTCATAACAATCTCTGATGAAATGAATTTTGATGTCAATGTGCTTGGTCTTGGAATGTTGGACTGGATTTTTAGTTATTTGAATAGCTGCCTCATTATCACAATGAATTGGGGTTTCTAGATAATTCAAACCGTAATCCAACAGCTGATGTTGGATCCAGATAACTTGAGAGCAACACGCCGATGCAGCAACATATTCCGCTTCTGCTGTAGAAGTAGATACTGTATGCTGTTTCTTGCATTGCCACGATACCAGTCTATCACCAAGGAACTGACACCCTCCTGATGTTGATTTCCTGTCAAGCTCGCAGCCTCCATAATTACTGTTAGCAAAAGCATATAAATCAAATTTAGGGTTTTTCGGATACCAAAGACCCAGTCGTGGACTGCCTTTGATATACCGAAAAATCCTTTTGACAGCAATAAGATGCGAAAGTTTAGGATTAGCCTGATAGCGAGCGCATTGACACACTGCAAACATGATGTCAGGACGACTTGCAGTGAGATACATCAAGGAACCAATCATCGATCTGTACTGTGTTTGATCTATGGATTCACCATCAGTATCTGGAGTCAGCAGGAGTCTTTCAGCCATGGGAGTTGAAGCCGGCTTTGCGTCTGAAAATCCAAACTTTTCAAGAATATCGTCAACATACTTTGCTTGATGCAGCAGGATTCCGGTTGAATTCTGATTGACTTGAAGCCCCATAAACATTGTCATTTCACCTAGTGAACTCATTTCAAATTTCTTCTTCATCACACTTTCAAACTCTTTGCACAACTTTGGATATGTGGAACCGAAGATGATGTCGTCAACATAGATTTGAACTAGTATTTGATCATCACACATATGCTTAATGAATATAGTACCGCGAGAGTAGCCATGTTCGAGCAAGTGCTTCGTTAGAGTTGCATACCACGCTCGAGGAGCTTGATGTAACCCATACAATGCCTTGTCCAACTTGTAGACATGATTTGGAAACTTTGAGTCAACAAACCCCGGGGGTTGATCAACATAAATTTCTTCCTTGACCTTGCCGTACAAGAAGGCAGTCTTGACATCCATCTGGTAGACCGTGAAATTCTTGTAAGAGGCATACGAGAGGAAAATTCGAATAGCCTCTAGATGAGTCACGGGAGCATACACCTCAGTATAATCAAGACCCTCAATCTGACGGAACCCGCAGACCACTAATCGTGCCTTATTACGAACGATTACACTAGAATCATCTTGTTTATTCCGATATACCCAACGTGTATCGAGAGACCATTTTCCCTTCGGTAACTCAACCAGTTTCCAAACCCCTAGCTTTTTAAACTAATTTAGCTCTTCATGCATTGCGTCTACCCAGCTGGGATCATTTAGAGCCAATTCAGTGTTTTTGGGTTCTATTTGAGAGATAAAGCAAGAATAAAGACATTCATTCATATCCCCACTCTGACTCCTAGTCTTGACTCCATCATCCAGCCGGCCAATGACATTTTCGATCGGATGATCGCGTTGAATCCGGGAGGGTATATCTTGGCTGATCTCATTGATAGAAACAGGAAGAGTGTGAATATTGAAACCTCCATCATCTGCTGGTTGAGTCCGATTAGAAGACTCTGCTACAAACTCGTTTGCTATTACTTCAGGAAAGAGGAGTTCCATAAATGTTGGATTGTCAGCGGAAGCATTTGTAGTCATGAACTCTCTCTCAATGGGTGTTAGAGGTGTAGCAGCAGCATTAGGAGTTTCCGGTGGAATTTCAGACACAGGACTAATTGGTTGTTTAGAGAACTCCCCCTCAAAGTGAACAGAAGACTCCCCCTCAAGTGATGCAGAGGATTCCCTTTCAACCGTTGGGGGTCTGTAGACAACTTCTTCATATTCGTCTTCAATTACAGGAACATTCTTCAGAACAGAGGAAGATCCACTTGAATTATTTGAGAACACGTTGAGAGATCTGAATAAGGATGTGTAATCAAACAACCAATCAGGACCCACTCTAGCATCAGTTTCATTCTCCTCCAGCCAGCGCACATCATGAGATTCAACAATCTACTTTGTTCTTTTGTTGTAAACCCTGTATGCAGTGCGCGCAGCATATCCCACAAAGTAACAGTCATCAGCTTTGGCATTAAATTTAGGGTTGGAATCTAAGTGAAGAAGAGTGCAAGGGCATCCAAATACACGGAAATGGCCTACAGATGGTTTGTGTCCATAAAGAATTTCGTATGGTGTCTTCATCTGAGCTTTGTTGATTAAGACACGATTTTGCACGTAGCAAGCAGTGTTGATCGCCTCGGCCCAAAAGAAGACAGGAAGTTTGGAATCACAAAGCATTGTCCTCGCAGCATCTTTCAATGTTCTATTCCTTCTTTCAGCAACACCATTTTGTTGTGGTGTGTGAGCAGAGCTATATTGCCGCACAATCCCCTTTTCTGCGCAAAAATGATCAAGAGTAGCATTCTTGAATTCAGTTCCGTTATCAGTTCGAAGCGCCTTCACTTGATTACTGGTTTGCTTTTTAATCATTACAACAAACTTCTTTATCAGATCAGCAACCCCTGCTTTGTTGGATAAGAAGAAGACCCAAGTAAATCTAGAATAGTCATCAATAACAACAAGACAGTATGAGCTTCTGTTGATGCTCAGGACATTGACCGGACCAAACAAGTCCATGTGCAATAATTGGAGAACATGACTGATTGAGTTGGTTTGCTTGGGAAAATGTGGCTTCCGATGATGTTTGCCTTGGGCACATGAAACACATTTTTCAAAAGTAATAAAGTCTCTGACAGGAAGGCCTCAGACCATTTCGTTTTTCGCAAGACGATTCAGTTTTTTCGCATTAGCATGACCAAGTCTTCGATGCCATAACATAGCATTGTGTTCGGAAACCTTTGAGAATAGACAAGTGACTTGATCAGGTAGGTTACTGTTCATGTCAATGATGTATGCATTTCCGTCCCGTCTCGATTTAACTAGAATCCATTCCTATGGAAGGACGATGCCAGGCTTGAGAATCAAACACTCCTTATCAGTAAAATGGGTTGAATAGCCTTTGTCACATATCTGAGAGACACTCAACAAACTGTGGTTTAACTCAGGTGCAAAGTTGACATTTTCGAAGCTCAGCACTCCATTTGAAACAGTTCCACGCTGAGTGATTTTTCTACCATCTCCACCAGCAAAGGAAACATAACCCCCATTAAAAGTTTGAATTTCGCTCAACTGGGAGATGTCTCCAGTCATATGCCGGGAGCAGCCGCTATCGACGTACCATGGACGGACGATCTTCCTCCGCAACTGCCCCTACAAAATGAGCGGAATTATTTAGATTTAGGAACCCAGTTCATCACAAACCTGGGTTTCCTACATGGTTTCTTTGAATCCCTTTTAATCTTTTTCAAATTCTGATCTTTATTTGTATTTTCTTCAGAAAACATCAGGGATGAACTGGAAAGAGATTCGGGCTTCCATTGAAAATTAGGTTTTGTCAAAAAGTCAGCTGGCTTTGAAATGGGTTTCTTAACAGATTAGTATGAGCATTTGGATTTTCTACCAGTGATGTTAGAGGATCCAGTGCTACCTTTTGAAGAAACCGATTTTGAAGCAACCTTGTTCGATTTTTGAAAATGCTTATTATTTTTGACAACATTCTTATTCTTGTGTAAACTAGCCCTTGTTTTGTTTTTATCTCCTTTCCCATTATTATTTTGAGAATGAGACCTTGAGGATTTTCTAGTTAAAGACCTTCCTCGAGACTCATTTTCACTTCTTAATGACAAATAATGCATAAACATCCTGTTTTGACAATTCCGAGCTATATGTCCACCAACACCACAATTAAAGCAAATTTGTTTATTGTTTGAATTGATATTGCATTTTTCAAGATTATTTTCTTTACAGACACTCTTACTTTTCTCAGGAGAACATGCATGAGAGGAAGATTGTGAGATAAGTGAAGGTGTCTCAGTCGTTTTGATTTGTGGAGTTGATGATTCTTCATGAAATTCACAATCATCAAAATTACCAAACTATTCATCAAACATATCAAAAAAGTTAAATTCAACAGTATCAGACAATGTGCTAACACAAGGAAAATTTTCAATCTTAACACACTCAAATTTGTTCACACTAGAGAAATTAGAATTAATAACAGAAACAGATTCTCCAGCTTCACACTTGGCCTGATCTAAGAGTGGATCTGCAGAGGAAGTAGAAACATTAGTACTTTCAATGTTAATAAAACCTCTTGAAACAAAACTGCCTGGTTTGCCATATCGAAGATGTGACTCCCTGTCAGTTTCATTTTTTGTCAAAGGGAATGATGTGTAATTATGATTAAAAGGTGGTGGAACACAATCATACCCTAAGCCTTTACTTTCATTTTCTTTGAATTTCATTTGTGTTTCGCATAAAGACTCAACTGTTTTACTGGAAGCAGAGTAATTTTTGAAACTAACATTATTTTTTCCAGTTTTAATTTTCAATTCATCAAGTTCTTTGGTCACACTATCTAGTTGTCTCTTAGTATAATCATAAATTTCACATTTTTCACTGAATTTTGTTTGTATTTTTCTAAAGTCTTTTATTTTGGCCTCTAGTTGAGCTTTAAGTGTTTTCTGTCCCTTCCTAAGTTGATAGCCCTCATATTTAAGATCTTCTACTTGCCTACGTAAGGTTTGAATTTCATTTCGAAGAAGTGTAACATATTCCTTGCAAGCAAAAGAACAAGAAGGTAGAATTACCTCATTTTTCATGGATTTAGAGGGGGTGGAAACCATCAGGGCAAGCTGCAACTCCATCATTTCAGCTTCTGGATCAGCATCGTTGTTATTTGAAGCAGCATCATCAATTTGAACCAAGTGAGCATTCTCTGGCCCTGAGATGTTTAAAGCTTGAATATGATCCTCCCAGTCAAATGATTGAGCAACCATAGTTGTCTCTCCATTAGTTGTTGCTCCCACACGGTTATTTCCCATTGCAACCACCTGTCGGTTGTTGTTGAATCTATGATCTGGCTTTGGACAATCACGAGCAAAGTGACCCGGCTCGTGACAGTTGAAACATCTCAGCATGCTTTTGTTGAAACCCACTTTTTTGTCAGCATTCATAGCCCAGTTGTTTTTCCCTGTTTTCTTGGCGAATTGTTTGGCTCTGAAGATAGCCATAGCAATTTTCCAATTGATGTCCATTTCCTCCACGTCTTCAGGATGTATCTGGTCCAGGTCAGCAAAAGATAGTTGCAGTGGAAGATCTCCAGCTACAAAGTCATTGTAACAATTGACTAGCCCAGTGACTAGAGCCAGATTTTCATCGGATTCTTTGGTGTTGGAAGATGTGGCTTTGGTTGACACATTGGAAACCGGTACAGTTTGTTGAACTGATACACTTGGAACTTGATGTGGTAGAATCAATGTTGTGGCATTGAGGGTTTGAATCTGAGGTTCTTGAATTGAGAAAGCATGACTTGAGTGAGTCATGAAGGATGACAAAGCAGCATTGTTGGATGTAGTACCAAGGTTTGCAGTAGAATATGAATTCATATGATTGATTTCTCTCTGTTTGTCATCAATGTCACAGGCTTTGATAACAACCATAATTTCTGTAAGAGTGAGACGATTCAAATCCTTGGTTTTCTTAATCACAGCCACATTCATATCCCATGATCGAGGAAGTGCATTCAACAGTTTCTTGTTGATTTCTGACCTGGTTAAGAAAATCCCAGAAATGTTCATGTCAGTTGTGAGAGCAGTGAATCTTTGCAGTTGAGCCTCAAGAGTTTCTCCTGGAATGTAGTTGAACATGTTAAAATTTTGTCTTAGCGTGTCCTGCCTACTTTCTTTCATATCTTCATTCCCTTCATAGACCTCAATAAGAGCTTCCCAAAGATCCTTGGCTGAAGTGTATTCGCGAAAGCCTTGAGCAATGTCAGGAGATAGTGCCATGGTTAATGTAGCTAAAGCTCTTTCCTGTTCTTCGACCAGTTCAAATTCTTCATCAGTGTAGTTTTCAATGGCCTTGTCAATCAACTGACCTCCAACAGTTATGGTCACCCTAACCGGACCTCTAAGTATGCTTCTCCAGATCTTGAAATCTTTCATCTTGATGTACTTCTCAATTCTGTATTTCCATTCGGGAAATCCTTCAGGAGACATTAACCTCGGAATGCGAGTAGTAGTTCCCATAACTATATCAAGTTCATGAAAGTGAGCTTGAGAATCCATTTTAAAATTAAAGTGTTTTAACAGTTCCAAAAGAGTTTACGGTTGGTATGGCAAATCAAGAGTTTGTGGCCGTAAACTATGTTTGCGGCCGTAAACTGAGTTTACGGTGAGTGTTTGTTGTTTTGGAGTTTACAGTCTAACCAATTTATGGTGTTTGAGTATTTATAGTTTACTGTTCTTCGAAAATGTTTACGGTGATGGTGTTTTATCTGATTACGGTTTCTCGAATGTTGTTTACGGTCAACAGTAAATTCCTTGAACGTCCAAAATCTCGATCAGATGAGTTTGATACCAGTTTACTGCTCTGATACCAATTGTTAGGTCCAAATAAGGATCTAAAACTAGTAATCAAACAAACATATGACAAAATTAACACAATAAGATAAACCAAAAGAGCTTGCACACGATTGAATATCAAAATCGTCAAGTACAACTCAATAGAGACTATAAACAGAGTGGCAAACCAACCCCCAAAAGACTAACACTGACACTATTTATACTAAACTTGACCGCAAACAGGGTTTACTGCCGTAAACATGTTTATGGCTGTAAACACCCTAAACATCATAAACATCAGGAAATAAGATACAGACACATAATTAAAACAATTCATACACAAAGCCTAGCCCAAACCATTTCATGGCCCTTCACTTTGAGTGTAGTTTGGTGACCTTGAAGGAGGAAGGAAGAAGAAAAAATCATCTTGGAGAAGTGGAACACTTTGGATCCAGAATCACATCATCATTTGGCATCATTTGGAGGTAAAAAGCTCTGAACTTGATTAAGTGTTGATTAGATATTGTTTAGCCATGAAATGGTGCTCTTTTGGTCCCATAAGTTTGGTATTATGAGTATGGGTTACTTTAATCTATATAAGTTGTCCTTTCAGACATTTTGGAGCATTTAGAAGCATAAAAATGTAATCTTGATTGTTAGTTTCCTTCCATGCATGAGTTACAAGGTCTTAATGGGTTAAGTAGCTAGGGTTTTTGTTGTTGGGCACTTAATAGCCCTGAAAGACCATAAAGTTGGAAACGTTATGGTTAAAGACGTTATTTAAGATTGGATCTAGAATATGGGCAAAAGAGCTTAAGGATTAAGCTCTTAATAAGAAGGAAAAGACCCCTCGCATACGCCGGGCGTAACCCATGCACACCAGCTGAGTACGCTGGGTGTACTCAACTCTTTTGTCTAAGTTTGACTTTTTGACTTTGACCAAGTTTGACCTAAGGGTATTTTGATTTGTATTTGAGATTGGTCACTATTTTATAAATAGGTGATGAGTAGAGCTGATATTCAGAGCAGAGACCTATTCAACTATTTGTTCGGACTGAAGGGTGAGTTTTCCTCACTGTACTTGTTGGTCAAAGGCACCAATGCCGACCCATTGGATTAGATATCTTGGTATATAGGATGTTGCTATGTTGTAATGATCAATTAGATTTATACCCTAGTATATAGGATGTTGCTATTTTGTAGTGAGTTGTTAGACCTATATCCTAGTATATAGGATGTTGTCATGTTGTAGTGATCTGTTAGATAAGTATCCTGATATATAGGATGTTGCTATGCGGTAGTGATCTGTAGACTTGTATGATTACCTGTGTTCACTGAGTATGTGTTAGATTGGTATATTTGTATGATTACCTGTACTTGTTGATTATTAATTATTATTGTATATGTCGACATGTTATGGTTTATTGGGTTGAGGCGGTCCTGCTTTGTGCTGAAGGAAAAGATACCCGGGGCGGTCCGTATAGGCTGTAGGCCTGATGTGTGTGAAACGAGCTAGTTTTAATCCTACTAACTTAAACACAAAGACAAACACACGAAAGTCAGTGTACCTATCGATTAGCAGTTTAGTTCAGGTAAGTAGGGTATCGAACACAGGGAACAGTAAACAACTAAAATAAATGCTAATATTGTCTAAATAAAACAAGTAAAAAAAGGGTTTTCTCTAGTTTTACAAGACTAGAAACTTAAATACCTTACTAACACGCAAACTAAGCAACTAACAGCTAAGAAAACAAAGATCAACTAAATTCAATGATTAAAAAGGCCTTCTGTTTAGGTTCGAATCATTTGTTCCCATGGATGATTTTATGGTAAATATATCGAATTAATTCTTCATTGGTTACCGACTAAAGTGATTAGATTCACATTCGCTATAGCTAATCCTTAGAAAACAGATTAATTCAAGCAATGGCCAATTGTCTAAATTAATGAATATCCTAGTTTGTTGATTCGGGTTTAGAAAGACTTGTAATTAGCTAATCAAATTGGTTATTCAATTAACCTCTTGTTGATGGTGTATCACACAAGCTCACACATTAACTTACCTATCTTCTAGTTAATTCTAGTTTCACATTCGTTATTTCTAGACATACAACTATGTGGTCACGTAAATCATATGAAATTAGCAACTAAGAGATGTTCATACAACTTAATTACTGATTATTAATAGAAGAATAGTTATTGTTAACACATAAGGTTCTTTAACAAGCTTAATAAAACATAATCACCACTTAAAATTAATCCTAATCAAATAATCAATCCATGTTCACAAATTCATCTACCTAAACAGAAGATATGAGTTTTAGCTGATGATTACAGCAAAAACAAGCTCAAAAACGAAATCAATTGGTAAAAACATAGTTCAAACAAGATATTAGGTAAGAGTAAACATGATTTTGACTTGATTCTCCTTAAAATTGAATGTAGGGTTGATTCCTTAGCTTCCTACGCTCCATCAGCACCTTTAGTCGACAATTGGCCTCCAATGGTTCACCTATATGCTAGAGTATCGATCTGAAAGTCCCTTTATATAGATTTTCACAAAACAAGGGATACTCGGCAAGTCCAGTGATCTACTCGGCGAGTTCGTCACTTAAAATCTCGTGTACGGTAAGGCAAAGTCAAGAATCGCGAAACTTCTGACCAACTCGGCGAGTTGATGGCCTACTCGCTGAGTCTATTTGGAATCAGCATTTTCTCAAAACAGGAAAGTCGTTCGAAATTGTTTCTAGTTTTCAGAACATTTTGAATCTCATCAATCAGAGTTATGGTTCATGAGATATGGCCAAAACACTGACGAGGGGTCAAACTGTCCAACAACATCCTTCTTTCTTCAAAATCCAATATCCAAGCCTCCAATCGCTAGTTCCGCTTCCTTTTCATTCCGAGCATGTCATTATTGCTGAAAAATGAAATTCTAAACTAATTAAGCACCTTTTGTTCATTAAATGAGATAAAATCAACATAAAGTATTAAGATAATGCATGAAGTTTATAACTAAATATGCCCTATCAAAATACCCCACACTTGACTTTTGCTTGCCCTCAAGCAAAACTGAATTTTAGTACACTAATATTACATAAGACAATCCCAATCAAACCCAGCCATTATGCCAAGACCACAACGCATGCATTTGTGTCTAAAATTTTCCTAATAACCCCCCATACTCCAAATACTCACAATCCTCATAAACATTCGCCCACTTTTTCCGAACAATGCTCATTTTATGCATCCCTCCGAATCCATCCTCGGAAAACCTCTTAACCTCAAGGTATTTTTGGTTGAGCAACCAAATCATACATAATCTAGACAATTACAATTTATGATACCGCATTTGAGCTCTTTTGAATTCTTCACTTCTTTAACATTTGATCTTTAATTTCTTTGAATTCACCACCTTGTTGTTTGATTTTTGGTATCTTCAACTTTTTGAATTTCTTCGGAATTTTCGATCTTCTAACTTCATACTTAACTTTGATGCTCCAAAAATTCTTCAAACTTTTTCTTGTAATTCTCTGTCTTTTTTTTTAACATGTAACTCACTTTTTTCACTCAAAACCCTACATGCTTAAGCAGGGGCGCTCAACTTCAACCTTTATTGGTTAGCGATAACAATTTTCCTGGATACATTTCTGGTACACGATGCTAAACATATTGCATCCTTCAAACTAAGCGAGGTCGTGTTTTTTCCCATGATTTCACTAGAATAAGGAAGCCACAAATGCATTGTAACGTGTATAGGCTCAACTAAACATTTGGGTCTTCATGCAATCATCAAATATAATACTAGCATGATCCCTAATTGCTTTACCAAAATTTTCTAAATTAGCCCTAGCAATTTTAATGCAAAATTTTCAAAATTTATCATAAATTAACTAAAATTTTAACTAATATAACCAACCCCTACCCCACACTTAATTTATGCAATATCCCCATTGCATATTATGCATGATAAAAAAACATAAAAGGAAAGAGAGAATTGGAACAAACTCCCCTGGGATAGTAGTGCGAAGTTGATATTTCGTCTTTAAGATCCATCTTCAATTGACTTTCGACATGGGAACAGCTCATCCATGTCTTGGGTGTCATTCGTCTCGTGTGGTTGACAGCTCGAAAATATCAAGGAAAAAGCTTCTTGGAAATGCTCGGAAATGATCTTAAAAAATATAGCCAATTGCCGCCTTGAATTGAATCAAATCGTTGACTCAAAGATAAAAGAATGAGCAACTCGTCAAGTTTTATGTGGAGACTCGTCGAGTTGAATCGTCATATGGGCAGAAATCGTGAATTTTCGCTGGAACTCGTCGAGTTATACGGGTGTACTCGATGAGTTTTCAGCTCTGATCGTGCAAATTCTTCTTTCTGCTTCAGGTTTGTTTTTGAGGTCAAAGATGGTATTAAGGTAATACACCTCCTTATTTTCTTCAGGGACGAGACTCTTTTTAATCAAATATAAACATCGGACTCAACATATCGCTCAAAGTCTTCTAATCTTCTCGTAAACGACTCGACACCTCACTTTAATTCCCTCACGCTTTAAGAATTCGCTCTAATATCACCCTAGCTTCTGAAAAGATCAAAGACAAAACCACGTAATAGAAAGGAAAACAGACATCAAAATAAAAATTCCTATATTATCCCTAAATACTAGAAGTTTAAAAGAAAAAGAAAAGCAAACTCTAATGACGGGTTGCCTCCCGCAAGCGCTTGTTTTTGAGCGAGTCTTTAGCTGGACTCCCAACTTAATAAACTTCTAATAAATTCGATGACCATCCATCCATTGCATTAAATATTTTCTTTTGACCAATTTGTAAAATTTGGCTCGTTTCTTCTAAAATTGGCCAAACAAGCTCGAATTCATAAAACCCAAGAACATTGACAAGGGTTGGAACTGGTTGGATACTAATCATAAATGGATCGTGATTTAGAACTTTCTCCAAAGTTGGAATCATCACCCCATGCTTCGAAACACAAACCAAAAATACAGGGGGCCATGTCGTGGTAATGGTCAAACCACAGCTTGGTTCCTCCAATTCAGCTTGTTCTTGTTCTTCGTCTGACCTCTCTGCTAACAACCTTTCCAGCTCCTCCAAATCTTTTTCTGGATTAAATTCTTCATCTTGTAACTTTAGCTCTTGTGACTTAGATTGCTCTTCTTTGTTAGTCAAGAAGTTATCTAACCATCTTCCAAATTTCTTTAAATCATCATCTAAGTCATACTCCTCGTCTTCTTGCTCAATTTCCTACACTACTTCCTCAAGAAAAGCATCAAAAGCATCGAGATTTGTAAAGTACATAATAAAATAAAATAAAAATTAAACTAACTAAAAAAAAATAATCAACAAATAAAAAAAAATAATAACAATTAGAAAATAAAATTAACTATTTAGAACCGTTCCCCGACAACGGCGCCAAAAATTTGATGTGTGTGAAATGAATTAGTTTTAATCCTACTAACTTAAACACAAAGACAAACACACGAAAGGCAGTGTACCTATCAATTAGCAGCTTAGTTCAGGTAAGTAGGGTATCGAACACAGAGAATGGTAAACAATTAAAATAAATGCTAATATTGTCTAAATAAAACAAGTAAAAAAAGGGTTTTATCTAGTTTTACAAGACTAGAAACTTAAATACCTTACTAACACGCAAACTAAGCAACTAACAGCTAAGAAAACAAAGATCAACTAAATTCAATGATTAAAAAGGCCTTCTGTTTAGGTTCGAATCATTTGTTCCCATAGATGATTTTATGGTAAATATATCGAATTAATTCTTCATTGGTTACCGACTAAAGTGATTAGATTCACATTCGCTATAGCTAATCCTTAGAAAACAGATTAATTCAAGCAATGGCCAATTGTCTAAATTAATGAATATCCTAGTTTGTTGATTCGGGTTTAGAAAGACTTGTAATTAGCTAATCAAATTGGTTATTCAATTAACCTCTTGTTGATGGTGTATCACACAAGCTCACACATTAACTTACCTATCTTCTAGTTAATTCTAGTTTCACATTCGTTATTTCTAGACATACAACTATGTGGTCACGTAAATCATATGAAATTAGCAACTAAGAGATGTTCATACAACTTAATTACTGATTTATTAATAGAAGAATAGTTATTGTTAACACATAAGGTTCTTTAACAAGCTTAATAAAACATAATCACCACTTAAAATTAATCCTAATCAAATAATCAATCCATGTTCACAAATTCATCTACCTAAACAGAAGATATGAGTTTTAGCTAATGATTACAGCAAAAACAAGCTCAAAAACAAAATTAATTGGTAAAAATAGAGTAAACTTGATTTTGACTTGATTCTCCTTAAAATTGAATGTAGGGTTGATTCCTTAGCTTCCTACACTCCAGCAGCACCTTTAGTCGACAATTGGCCTCCAAGGGTTCATCTATATGCTAGAGTATCGATCTGAAAGTCCCTTTATATAGATTTTCACAAAACAGGGGCTACTCGGTGAGTCCAGTGACCTACTCAGCGAGTCCGTCACTTAAAATCCTGTGTACGGCAAGGCAAAGTCAAGAATCGCGAAACTTCTAACCAACTCGGAGAATTGATAGCCTACTCGCTGAGTCCATTTGGAATCAACATTTTCTCAAAACATGAAAGTCGTCCGAAATTGTGTGTAATTTTCAGAACATTTTGAATCTCGTCAATAGGAGTTACGGTTCATGAGATATGGCCAAAACACTGACGAGTGGTCAAACTGTCCAGCAACATCCTTCTCTCTTCAAAATCCAATATCCAAGCCTCCAATCGCTAGTTCCGCTTCCTTTTCCTTCCAAGCATGTCATTATTGCTGAAAAATGAAATTCTAAACTAATTAAGCACCTTTTGTTCATTAAATGAGATAAAATCAACATAAAGTATTAAGATAATGCATGAAGTTTATAACTAAATATGCCCATATCAAGGCCCTGCAAGGCAGTCTAGTCAGGATGAATACCCGAAGAGCGGTCCAGATAGTTTGTAGGCCCTACGAGGCGGTCAAGTTAGGCTGAAGGCTCGGAGAGCGGTCTAGATAGGCTGTAGGCAGCGCGTGGTGGTCTATTCATGTTCAAAGGCTCATGTATGCATGATGTTGTTTGTATATGTTATGTTGTGTGGTGGTACTTTGGGAGAACTTACTAAGCTTTGGCTTACAATTTCAGTTTATTATTTCAGGTATTTCAGATGACCATGGCAAGGCGAATGCGTGATAGTGCACATCCTTCAAATTTATGTTATTCGGATTTTAGGATACTCTGATTATTGATTAACACTTTTGAAACAATGGTTTTGTAAACAGTTTTGGTTATTGGGTGGTTTTTGAAAAATAAATTTTTACTTTGATTTTTAGGATTTTACAAGTTGGTATTAGAGCCCTGGTTTGATATGTCAATCCAGACTCAAACTAAGGATTTGTAAAAGTTTTCAAAATGATTTTCAAAACAATTTCCCAAATAGTTTTCAAAAGTCATTTTGAAAATTGATTGCAAAAGTAACTAAAGAAGGATGCAATGTAACACCGTAAAATTTAAAACAAAATTTCGCATTTTAAAACACAATTTTCCAGACACGTTTATTAACAAAATCCCATGGTATCATAACTTTGTTTCACAAAATATTTCCCAAGATCAAAATACATAAAAACCCATGCGTGTGTACGAATCATGCCGACGCCTTCCCGCGATCATCACTGGTACCTGAAACACATAACACATAACACTATAAGCATAAATCTTAGTGAGTTCCCCAATTTCCATACATAACACATACTAGCCACTCGAGGCTATAAATCTGTGGGCCCGTGGGCCCTAACTCTGTGAACCCTCTGGTCCTAGCTCTGTGAACCTTCCGATTCTAACTCTGATATACTCTGATATACACATGACATAAATAAGATAGAAATAATGCAGTGCAACACATAACATAATAGCATACAGTAACTCTGTCACATGACTCTAATCACCACTCAGGGTAAAGTATAGTGAGAAGACTCACCTCAGATGTCTCGGTAAATCTCTGACTCGGTAGAAATACAATCTAGCCTCCACATAATCACATAAAGTAATACTCTCATAAATATAACTCTCATGACTAGACTCAACCCTCTCTAGGCACCCTCAGAAGGGTAAAAGACCATTTTACCCCTCCTTTGGCTCAAAGACCCTCATTGTTGACCAAACCCTAAAATTCAACCAAAGTCAACGATCAAACATTGACCTGACTCGTCGAGTGCACTTGGGAAACTCGGCGAGTCCACACGTGTCTACTAACTCCGTAGTCTCGCTTGGCATGTCGAGTCCCTCCCCTTGCTCGACGAGTCACACTTGGCATGAATCGCGGGGCCACCCCGACTCAACTCGTCGAGTCTCAAGATCAACTCGGTGAGTTCCATCTTGAACTCCAGTCCTCTAATCCCTCCCTGACTCACTGAGTTATTCTCCCAACTCGGTGAGTCTACTCGCTGAGTGATTTACGGGAAACCCTAACCCTACTCTCCGAGTCTGATCTTTGGACTCGGCGAGTTTATGCCATGCAAAAACTCCATTGACCTCCTGAGGCCAGATCTGTTCGATAAACCCATAGATCTGACCTTCCCAAGCATGATAATCATGTAAAGTTCAGACCTTGACACTCATACATCATCTAAATGGTCCTACTTGGTGATTTAGCCCCAAAAATAAACTCCTAAGTTCATGGCTCCCAAAATAACGCATAAATCTCCAAGGGTTAAGGTCTCTGGACCTCTTTGAGTCCAGATCCAAAGCATAAACTCGAGAAGGGACCAATTGCTCCACATATCCATTCTCTAAAGGGGTTAGAAAACCCTAACTCTAAGAATCAACACCAAAACTAAAGAAGGTTTGAATAAATACCTCAAGATGAAGTCTCTGAACTCTAAAGTCACCAGATCTGCTCCTCCTTTAGCCTCCTCTTTCCTTGGTCACCTCCTCTTTGCAATCACACCAACAAAATGATCAAAAATGGTCTCTCCTCCCTCTTAAACGCTCTAGATCTCTTAGGGTCTCTCTCTAGGTTTTCGTAGCCGCAAATGACGGCCCTAAGGGCCTTTAAATAGGTGCCAAACCCGGGAAATTAAGGTTTCATTAAACAGCGTGGACTCGCCGAGTCCACTCATGGACTCGCCGAGTCCACTCATGGACTCGCCGAGTCCACTCATGAACCTGGATAAGAATCCGCGACCCTACTCGGCGAGTCTAAGCACCAATCCGCCGAGTCCCTCTACAAACTCCAAAATAAATGAATAAAATAATATACCTGGAAATCCAGATGTTACAATTCTCCCCTACTAGAATTAGACTTCGCCCTCGAAGTCTCACTCTGCAAACAATTCTGGATGCTGCTCACGCATCTCGCGCTCCGGCTCCCAAGTCAACTCTGACCCTTTCCTATAATGCCACTGTACCTGCACTAGAGGCACTTCCTTGTTCCTCAGAACCTTGATCTTCTGATCTCTAATTTCCATCGGTTTCTCAACATAGTTCAGGCCCACATCCACCTGAATATCCTCTAATGGTACCACTACCGACTCGTCAGCTATACACTTTCTCAACTACGACACGTGGAAAGTGTCGTGAATCTGACCCAACTCCGCAGGTAGCTCCAAACGGTAGGCTACCCTGCCTACTCTTGCGATCACCCTGAAAGGTCCAATATATCGAGGCCCCAACTTACCCCTCTTCCTGAATCGGATCACTCCTTTCCAAGGAGATACCTTCAGGAGCACGAAGTCGCCGACCTGAAACTCAAGCTCGGACCGGCGCCTGTCCGCATAACTCTTTTGACGACTCTGAGCGGTCAACAACCTCTATCTGACATGTTGTATATGCTCAGTTGTCTGAAGCATGATCTCTGTACTACCCATCACACGTTGCCCTACCTCTCCCCAACAAATGGGGCTCCGAAACATCCTCCCATACAACAGCTCAAAGGGTGGCATACTAATGCTCGAATGATGGCTGTTGTTGTAGGAAAACTATGCCAAGGGCAAATATGTGTCCCAACTCCTGCCAAAATTCAACACACATGCTCGAAGCATGTCCTCGAGCATCTGAATTGTCCGCTTGCTCTGCCCGTTGGTCTGTGGGTGATATGCGGTACTAAAATTCAGCCTCGTACCCAACTCCTCATGAAATTTCTTCCAAAATCTGGAAGTGAAACGCACATCTCGATCTGAGACAATTGAGATTGGTACTCCATGCCGCGATACCACCTCTCTCACATACAACTCTGCCAGCCTCTCCGTAGAAGAGCTCTCGCTAATAGCAAGGAAGTGAGCGCTCTTCGTCAACCTATCAACAATCACCCAAATTACATCAACGCCCCTTGCAGTCCTCGGCAATTTGGTGATAAAATCCATAGTAATCTGCTCCCACTTCCACTCGGGAACCTCTAACGGCTGTAACTTACCATGCGGTCTCTGGTGCTCGACATTAACCCTACGACAAGTTAGGCACCTCTCAACGAACCACACGACGTCCCTCTTCGTACAGGGCCACCAATACTCCTTCTTTAGGTCCAAATACATCTTAGTGGCCCTGGGATGGATCGAGAACTTCGATCGATGTGCCTCTTCCATCAAAATGGTACGCGTCCCGCCCACAAACGGTACCCAAATCCGATCCTGAAATGTCATAAGCCCTCGACTATCGGTAACGAACTCCGATACCTGCCCGATAACTCGCTCCCTTTTTTGGTCTCACAACCTCAGCCTAGGCCCCTCGAATGGTGTCCAACACTGGAGTCATTACTATCAATCTCATGCAAATGTCCCGCATCGGGGTGCTTTCCGCCCTACGACTCAGGGCATCAACTACCACATTAGCCTTACTCGGGTGGTACAGGATCTCGCAATCATAATCCTTTACCACGTCCAACCATCTCCTCTGCCGCATATTCAAGTTGGGCTGATCCATCAAGTACTTCAGGCTCTTGTGATCCGTGTATATGGTACACCGGACCCCATACAGATAGTGACGCCAGATCTTGAGGGCGAACACTACTACTCTCAACTCTAGATCGTGGGTGGGATACTTTATCTCATGAGGCTTCAGCTGCCTCGATGCGTATGCTATCACGTGCCCCCTATGCATAAGCACCGCTCCCAACCCTGATATCGACGCATCGCAATATACCACGAAGTCCTCTATTCCCTCCGGAAGGGCTAACATCGGGGCTTCGCATAACCTTTGGCTAAGTGTCTTGAAGGAGGCCTACTGCTCTGGGCCCCATGAGAAAGCAACACCCTTCCGGGTTAACTTGGTGAATGGCACGACGATCTTGGAGAAATCCCTGATAAATCTCCGATAATAGCCTGCCAATCTGGTGGTTGTCGAGGCCAACACAAATAATAACCCTAAATGTTACACACTAAAATAGTGTATAGTGGTAAAGGGATCGAATCCACGGAGATTGGTTCAATTTCTAACTCTATGAAAAATCTCTTTGTAAAAATACTTGTAAAATAACAATAAAAATAAAATTGGGGGTTTTGGTGTTTTGAATTCTTGATACAAACTAGAATTAACTATGATTTAAATAGACAATTGCAACAAAAATAAGAATTTGGTGTAAAATCAATAAGGGAAAGATGGTTGACTTAAAGTTTTCTCACTTTGACTTTTGATGAACATATCATTAGAATTCAATGGTGCAATACTTGTTTTAAATCCTCAATTTGGCTATAGTAATCCAAGGAGCTTGAGATTACCTAGACTTTTCTTAATTGTTGAAATGGCTAGAGAAGCTCATAACAATTTCCTTAGTCAAAGTCACTAATTCCAAATAGCATGTAATTAGTGAAAGTCAACTAGCATTAAGAACCAAAAAGTCACCAAATCCAAGAGGGATCAAATGCTTTCACCACCATGTTGGAGGAAATGTTTTTATGATTGTGTGAAGCAAAAACAACACAAAAATCATTTGTTGCTTGCTAATTTGAGGATCCTTTACTTAATCAAGAAATTAGCCAACTAATCACCACAAACACATTTAAACTCATGAACTAAAACATACAAGTAATGATAAGATGTTAAAACACAAAACATTCCCATAAAGATTCAAGAACATGTTCATGGATTCTTCAACATTCAACAAAAGTTCAAAGGATTAACCAAAAGTCAACCAAGATTAGTTTAGCCAAGCATGGCTAAACACAAAGAAACAAAGTTAGAGAAAATTGTACCAAACATTAAGCAAGAATCAAGAGGTAAAAATATGATGTTCTTCAAGGGTTCTTGGCCTTCAAAAGTCCCCAAAACTCCAGAGAGAATCTTCAAAAATCGGATGTGCAAGTGTATCCAAAAGATGGGCACCAACCTTCCTCAAATAGCTCAAAAGAAGGATTTCCGAAATTGCCCCTGCAGGGCCTTGCGCGACCCGCGTGCTGCTGCGCGGGTGGGTTGCGCGGGTGGTACCTGACATGGGCTCCTTTGAGATTTTGGGCCTCTAAAGCATATCCCACTAGCCCAGATCGAATCCAATCACCTCCTAGCCCATTTTCTTCAAGTTTTTCTTCATTTAAAGCCCAATTTGACCTCTCTAAATCCTCCAAAGCTCGTGAACTCGCCCGATTAATAATTTTCATACGCTTGAATGTTCCCCCGCATCTTTCAAATTTAAAGCTCAATTCTTCCAAGCCTTCAAGCAATTGACAAGTCCACCCCATGAATCACCTTCATAGCCATCAAGCATGAAATCTCCAATTCCCTTCAAGCCCAATCGCCTCGCAAGAGTGCCGCCCCGCTAGTTTCCAAGAAAATCTGCAATAATGCTCAAGAAACTAGAAAGTACCCCGAAATGGTCATAAAAATAACAAAAGGGAAAATATGCATGAAAGTTAACTAAAATGCGAATGAAATGTACTAAAATAAACTATAAAAATAAGTAAATAAAATGAAGCTATCAAATCACCCCAAGCTTAAACCTTACTTGTCCTCAAGTAAGACAAGACTAAATGAACTTGGGATGAACTACCCTAGAAATAAAAAGAATGGGTAGAACCATGGAACCTGTTCGACGTTAGTCAACATGGTCAGAATTGATTTCGTTGCTATCTCACAACTTTTTCATCCGATGACAATGGAACCATAAATCACAGCCAGGACAACTCCTTTAGGTGAGTAAGGAGGGATGAGCAGTCGCAGCCTCAATGGAACATGTATACAATGAAGAACATCTGTAGTAGGGAGAAAGCAACTGGATGGGCTCGGGTAGAGCTCTTCTTTAAGTGTACACTCTGATCTCACGTTTGCCAGTTTCTCTCATGTGTAACTAGGTTTAATCGCTCGGGCACCGTTGTAGGAATCAGTTCACTTAGTGTTGGCCCAAACCTCCCGTAGTATCCGACTCGACAGTCTCTCCAACATCACCAATTTGTGAGAAAGAAAAAAAATATAACTCGATCTATATACCATAAAACAAATCTATACAAATGAATATCAAACGTCGGGTGACCAAGATGTTGGGAAATTTGTTCAATAATTGAACCGGCCACCAATCTAAGATAGTTGCGACTGAAAATTTGCATGCTTCATTTTGTTTTTGTTTTTGTTTTTTTTTTTTTTTTTTGTATTTTTTTTTTTGTATTTTGTATTTTGTATTTTGTATTTTTTTTTTTTTTTTTTTTTTTTTTTTTTTTTTTTGTTGTAATTTGTAATGATAAAACCCTTTGACTCAAAATTTGGTTCCCAAAGGTGTGTAGGTGGACCCGAAAGGGTAATGATATAATCCGAATGGCCTAAGTGTGGAAATGACCATGTGTGGAGCATAAAGATGTAATGTAGGCTCCTTTTCAAACTTGTGGTTTTTCAAAGATAATGAAGATGTCCAAATGTGGACTAAAAGACTCTAAATTCTAAGAAAATCGCAAAAAGATATGGTGATGTAAAGAGACCGGATATGGATTCTACTCGGGGACAAGCACCAATGCTTCATCCTAACAGTTCAAACATGATCAAGTGTGATCCTCTCCGCGGTAGTGACCGCAAGGCTAAGAACACCCATTGCTATAGTATATCCTACAGTTGTTAGTATTGTATGCATAATTCTTCATGAAAACTACCTGTCCATGATCACTTACCCCTTTAAGCTACCAGCATCTGATCCCAAGTATGAAATCCCAAACTGCAGCTAGTGGTCCCGGTTCGATGGGTGAGATAGCAACAAGATCCTGGACCAATAATGATACAATAACTATGAACCTGTTCCATGGCATCCAAGAGAGGTGAGAATAAACAGAAAACAAAAATGCATGAATGCTAATGTCTTAAGCTAAATGTTATGCAAAAAATAAAAAGTAGAAAAGAAGAAAATAAAATCTTTTTAAAAATTTAATAAAATAAAAAAAATGAATGCAAATTAACTTAAACTAATATGTTATGCAACCTAACTAAAAATGCATGAAAAAGAGTAAGAAAAAAAAGGGAAATGCCCCACCCCAAGCTTAAGAACAAGCATTGTCCTCAATGCTTAAGGAAAGGGCGGAAAGGACCTAAATCGGAGGGTCGGGCGGCGGGAAATGTCTGTGGCGGTGGTTTCGTGAAATTACGACCGGTAGAACTCCGCCAATCTTGAATTTTCAAGTGAGGTGGGTGCTGGAAGGTTATATGAGAGGAATGGAGTGGGAGGTCAAGATGATTAAATGAAGAAGAAGAGAAGCTGAACATTTTAATGTATGGGTCAAAAAGGGTCAATTTCGGTCAATGTTGGTCAAGAAAAGTCAAAAGGTCAACTCATTAAAACCTTTGGTCAACACCTGGTCAAATAATAGCCAAAAATAGCCCAAATTGCCCAGCACAGTGCGCGGGTCGCGCAGTGTAGCACGCGGGTCGCGCAGACCTTGCAGTTAAGTCTTGGGCCAATGTCGCTTCATCACACCTGGCCGCGCAACCCACCCGCGCAACAGCACGCGGGTCGCGCAACCCCCTGATCCTGATCTTCATTTTTGCTTCATTTTTCTTCGTTTTTCACCCGTTCTTGCTTTGAAAGGCCCCAAACACCTAGAAACTCTTGATTTCTTCAAAAACAACTCTTTTGAATCCCAAAAATATCTTCCAAACTCATTTATTCAAATTAAAAACACGAAAACACAATGCTTTCCAAAAATGCCCTTCTTTAACGTCTTTGGCGAGACGCCTCCAAACTTCACTTTAACACTTTGGGGGGTCCAAATGGACAACATCTTGGACATTTGAATCAAAAAATTCATTGAATGGCTTCAATCGATGTCCATTAACCTTGTAAGTTTTCCCCGTGTCGACATTTTTTAATTTCCGCACCTCCATTGGGACTCTTTTCTTGTATTTGACTTTCTTTTTACGGGAGAACCATACCGGACTCAGACCTTTGATAATAGCAATCATCCAACCATATTCTTTCTTGTACTTGTTTAGTAAGGTGACCAACTCTTCCCTCTTTGACATGGTGGTTGAGTAGGTGACCGGTTGGGCGTCTTCTTTCTCGGGATAGGTATCCTTTGAAGGGTCCGACAGATTTATCGTTTCCGGATCTTGTGACTGTTCTACCACTAGAGTTAGTTTCTCATTGGTAGTGGGTGGCTCAATCTCTCTTCCATTAACCCTTATTACTTCATTTATAGTTTCATTGACAACATTCTCAATTTCTTCTTCCTCTTTGACAACTTCTTCCACTTCTACTTCTTCTTCCTCTTCTTCATATAACACTCTTAAGCCATCAAAAGTTTTCTCATCTTTCAAAGGAATGCAACATGCGTTATGACATGGGCTCTCTTCAGATGGTAATTTGTGTTGAGCTTCCACTATACTCAATGATTGAGCAATTTGTGTTATTTGTTGCTCTAAGCTTTTGAGGCTAGCTTGAGTTGTTTCCTGAAAAATTTGGGTAGAAGTGGCAATGCTTTTAACAATGTCCTCTAAGGACATGCTTGGCGTTTCAGTTTGTTGAGGAGGGTAAGGATAGGGTTCTTGAAACAATGGAGTTGGTGGGTATTGGTTATTTCCCCAAGTTTGGTATGGGTTTTGGTATTGGTTATTTCCCCAAACTTGGTTGTTGTCCCACCATTGATCATGTTGAGGTTGATCATAACTCGATTGGTTTGACAAATAGTAGCTTCCCTTCTCTTGCACGTCTCCCCATTCTCCTTGTAAATATGAACACATGTCGGAATGATGTCCATTTTGGGCACAAAAATCGCAAAGAAGAGGTGTGGGCTGCACACTTTGGTCACTTTCAATCATCATAACTAACTGAGCTAGCTCAGAAAGTCGCTCTTCGGTGCAAGGAGTGTTCATCTCCGAACCATACTTCTTCTTTTTTTTTTTTTTTTTAATTTCAGGAATTTAAATTTGAGTACCTGCACAATGAGATCTAGGCATAGAGAAACAAATTGATTAAAAATAAACCAATCCCCGGCAACGGCGCCAAAAATTTGGTGGTTGTCGAGGCCAACACAAATAATAACCCTAAATGTTACACACTAAAATAGTGTATAGTGGTAAAGGGATCGAATCCACGGAGATTGGTTCAATTTCTAACTCTATGAAAAATCTCTTTGTAAAAATACTTGTAAAATAACAATAAAAATAAAATTGGGGGTTTTGGTGTTTTGAATTCTTGATACAAACTAGAATTAACTATGATTTAAATAGACAATTGCAACAAAAATAAGAATTTGGTGTAAAATCAATAAGGGAAAGATGGTTGACTTAAAGTTTTCTCACTTTGACTTTTGATGAACATATCATTAGAATTCAATGGTGCAATACTTGTTTTAAATCCTCAATTTGGCTATAGTAATCCAAGGAGCTTGAGATTACCTAGACTTTTCTTAATTGTTGAAATGGCTAGAGAAGCTCATAACAATTTCCTTAGTCAAAGTCACTAATTCCAAATAGCATGTAATTAGTGAAAGTCAACTAGCATTAAGAACCAAAAAGTCACCAAATCCAAGAGGGATCAAATGCTTTCACCACCATGTTGGAGGAAATGTTTTTATGATTGTGTGAAGCAAAAACAACACAAAAATCATTTGTTGCTTGCTAATTTGAGGATCCTTTACTTAATCAAGAAATTAGCCAACTAATCACCACAAACACATTTAAACTCATGAACTAAAACATACAAGTAATGATAAGATGTTAAAACACAAAACATTCCCATAAAGATTCAAGAACATGTTCATGGATTCTTCAACATTCAACAAAAGTTCAAAGGATTAACCAAAAGTCAACCAAGATTAGTTTAGCCAAGCATGGCTAAACACAAAGAAACAAAGTTAGAGAAAATTGTACCAAACATTAAGCAAGAATCAAGAGGTAAAAATATGATGTTCTTCAAGGGTTCTTGGCCTTCAAAAGTCCCCAAAACTCCAGAGAGAATCTTCAAAAATCGGATGTGCAAGTGTATCCAAAAGATGGGCACCAACCTTCCTCAAATAGCTCAAAAGAAGGATTTCCGAAATTGCCCCTGCAGGGCCTTGCGCGACCCGCGTGCTGCTGCGCGGGTGGGTTGCGCGGGTGGTACCTGACATGGGCTCCTTTGAGATTTTGGGCCTCTAAAGCATATCCCACTAGCCCAGATCGAATCCAATCACCTCCTAGCCCATTTTCTTCAAGTTTTTCTTCATTTAAAGCCCAATTTGACCTCTCTAAATCCTCCAAAGCTCGTGAACTCGCCCGATTAATAATTTTCATACGCTTGAATGTTCCCCCGCATCTTTCAAATTTAAAGCTCAATTCTTCCAAGCCTTCAAGCAATTGACAAGTCCACCCCATGAATCACCTTCATAGCCATCAAGCATGAAATCTCCAATTCCCTTCAAGCCCAATCGCCTCGCAAGAGTGCCGCCCCGCTAGTTTCCAAGAAAATCTGCAATAATGCTCAAGAAACTAGAAAGTACCCCGAAATGGTCATAAAAATAACAAAAGGGAAAATATGCATGAAAGTTAACTAAAATGCGAATGAAATGTACTAAAATAAACTATAAAAATAAGTAAATAAAATGAAGCTATCACAATCCTAGGAAACTCTTGATCTCTGTAGGTGACCTCGACACCTCCCAACTCATCACCGCCTCAATCTTGGCCAGATCGACCAATATCCCTTTATGGTAAACGAGATGCCCTAGGAACTGGACCTCTCGTAACCAAAAATCACACTTGGAGAATTTGGCGTAAAGCCTCTCCGATCTCAAAACTCTGAGGATCTCTCTCAAATGTTCCTCATGTTGTTCTCTGGATCTCGAATACACCAATATGTCATCAATGAACACGATCACCGAGCGATCCAACATCGGCCTACATACTCTGTTCATGAGATCCATGAACACTGCCGGCACATTGGTGAGCCCGAAAGGCATCACCACGAACTCGTAATGCCCGTAACGAGTACTGAACGCTTTCTTCTGGATGTCCTCATTTCGCACCCTCACCTGATGATATCCCTGTTGGATTAGTGTCTAAGTCCATAACTATTTTGGTATGTACTTGACCCGATGGTGCATGGTCCTTTTGGGCTGCCTTCACCAAAGCAACTTGACAAGATGAATTATGGAGAGAGAGGATTAATTATGATTTGTTAATATATTATGAGAATAATATATTAAAGGAGAAATCATATTTTTTAATTAATATTAGTCAAGAATTAATTGATAATTAATTTTGTGGCTAAAGTAGATTAATTAAACTTAAGGGACTGGAACTGTAATTATAAGATAATTGCATTTGGGCTATGGATTACTTAATAAGATATAAGTTGGAAGAATTCTATGGGGAAGCCCATTAGAAATCGTCCAAGGGATATACCAAAGGAATCCATGGGCTGCTTAGGGCTTAAGCAGTCAAATTAGGGTTTCCTAGTTTAAAACCCTAATAGCCTACATGTATATATAGTACCCTTAAGCCCCAAAACCGTGGCTAAGAGTTTCCTTAGGGTTTCCACACGTTTTTGGGTGTCTCCTCTCTTATCATTCTTCATTCTCTTGCTCTTGGTGTTTGTGAGCCATTAGAGGAGTGACACTTGTGACTCTAAGCTTTCTAAAGCCATCACAAGGAGGATTTGAGTTGTTATTACTATATAACAACAAAAGGTATGTATTATAATCTTCTTGGTGAATTTTGAAAATAGTATGACTCATTAGGGTTTTATTATGTGTTCATAATGTTGTATAACTAATAGTGAAAACATAGATCCAACTCTGGGGTTGCATGCACACATAGGATTGTTTGTATTAAACCTATCAATCCCAACCTCAAATCGGTCTTGGAGAACCAAGATAATCCCTGTAACTGATCGAACAAATCGTCGATCCTCGACAACGGGTAACGGTTCTTGACCGCCAGCTTGTTCAATTCCCTGTAATCAATGCACATCCGGTGTGAGCCATCCTTTTTCTTAACAAAAAGGATAGGCGCTCCCCATGGAGAACTGCTCGGGCAAATAAACCCCTTCCCTAGCAGCTCCAGAAGCTGCAAGGATAACTCCTGCATCTCTGGAGGCGCAAGACGATAAGGTGCCTTGGCGATAGACGCAGCCCCCGAAACCAAATCGATGCTGAACTCAACCTGCCTCTCGGGAGGCACACCCGATAACTCTTCCGGAAATACATCCGGGAACTCACACACTATCGGAACCTCATCTACTGACCTCGGTCTCTCTAAATCAACCCTCGTATCCATCACATATGCTACAAACCCCTTACAACCCTACTGTAGACTCTGCCTCGCTCTAGCGGCTGCTGACCCAGAACTCGCCGTACACGGTAAGAACTCCCCCACTAGGGTCTCGTATGGTCACCAGCTGTCTCTCGCAGTCGATAACTGCTCCAAAATTGCTCAACCAGTCCATGCCCACGATGACACAGACATCTCCCATCGCAATAGGAACTAGATCAATCGGAAACTCAAGGCCAAAAATCTCGAGTACACACCCTCGGATCGCCTCGGTGGCATACACCACTCTCTCGTCAGCTATGGAAACTCTCAGAGGTCGACTCAACGCCTCTTGACTAATACTGATGTGCTGACTAAAAACCAAAGATACAAAAGACCGACTCGCACCCGAGTCAAATAACACCAAGGCAGGTACAGAATTCACAAGAAAAGTACCTACGCATATCATAATATAAGCACAATATCTCAACATAAAAGTAAATATATGAAAGAATACATACTAGCCACGACATCGGGCGTTGTGCGGACCTCCTCCGCAGTCAACTGGAAGGCTCTCCCTCGCGCCTTCGGTACCTCGGGCTTCACTAGCCGGCTCTCATTAGCTCTGATAGCAGCAGGGGCAGATCCCTAAGGTGCTCCCTGGGTAGTCCCTCGTAACTGTGGACACTCTGTCTTGCGGTGTCCGGTATGGTTGTAGTGAAAGCATACTGCAAACCCCTTGGGGCAATCCTTGGCCATATGCCCCTCCTTGCCACATTTGTACCAAGACCCCGCTCTGCACACCCCCCTCGTGTGTGACAACCTGATATTTCAACCACATGTAAACGACCTAAAAAGTCAAGTATTGTAACCACGTTAGTTGTAATAAAAATTTACTTCGAAAATAAAATATCCAAAAATCGCTAATTAAATTACCTTTTATGATAGATGTCATTAAACCATGATCATACGTAAAAAGAACGCTCAAATCCGACTTCGTATAAGAAAGTTAGGAAATTTTCAAGTTCGGCTTAACGGCAGACGACAAAAAAAACTCAAATCAGAGATCGAGCGACTTTTGGCCGGAATGACCTAAATGAGAATCGAAGGTATCATCAATAATATTTTAGCGGTAAAAAGTCTGGCAAAAACCGACGTCAGATAAGGGAGTTATGAATTTCTAAAGAAATTTTCTTACCGCGACCTTTTAAAAATAAATAATAAAAATAGTTTCGGAATTTTCCAACGGAATCTAAACGAAAGTTGTAGAGTATGGTCTCACCTTCGCGGGGATATAAAGAACGTCGAAAACGGAGTTCGTATGAAGAAGATATGAAATTTTGAAGTTTATTAAATAATTTATATATATTTAATTCAAAAATCCGGTATTATCCGAAGGGGGAGTCAGCGTGCTCATCCGAGTTACGCGTCGTGTAACCCCTTACGCCCCGCGTACGCGAGGCCTTGGCCTCAGATCATCCACATCGCGCCTGTGCGAACCACCAACCCGTCCCATCCGAGCTCTGAGGCAGTCGAGGACTCGGTCACGCATGACGCACGAGTACGCTTCGCGTACGCTCGTACGCCCCGCGTACCGAGGCCTCTCAACCTCCTATAAATAGAGATACGAGGGTTCTGGGAAATTCACCCCATTTCTCTCATTTCTCTTACGATATTGCCTCATTTTCCGTGCCCGTGCTACCCCGAAGCCCTAATCACTTTGCTCAAGTCCCGAAGGTCGTTCGTGCCCCCGAGATTCCCGAGAATCCCGAGGAAACCCACTTTCGCAAGCCGAAATTCTGCTCAGTTTTCGTCACGCTTTCTTCAATTAATCAAGTGAGTTCATACCCCTACAAACACACTTTAAATATGTTTTTAAATGCTTTTTATACTCTTTTAGGGGGGGGGGGGGGAATACAAGTAAAAACACGACTAAAATCGTGTGAAACATCGATCTTTTGGTATACTTTTCATACTGTTGTTTTAACTATCTTATGAAGTTATTATCATGCAAAATACCTCACAACACAACTTTACCCTCTTGGGATACAATATGTTTTATAAATAGAAATATGTTTTATTTATACGTTTGCATACTACATCATATCAAGGGTAACCATTTCAACTATAACATGATGCTTTTACAAGAAAACTCAACTCATCATCACGTCTTTGTAACACATTAGAAAAGGAAATCATTTCATACAAACGATTTTTCATCATATTACTCGTGAACTCGTTGTTAGCAATCATGTGGTGTCATATGGATTTGTTTGTACCAAACGAAAGTCCCCACCTATAACCAGAGTCTCTTGGAGGGAGAGCGTGACAAGTGTGTATAGATCTATACGGGACTGACAACTCCACACCCTGACTGTTAGCTACAGTCCGTCATTAGGGGTGACAAATGTCAACATAGGTACTGCGTCTAGTATGGTTATGAGGAACTCACAACTCGCGGAAACAATGACTCAAGCACGTAGTAGTACATAACTCAATCATGCTTAGGGGAGGTAATAACTATATCTTAGGGTATTATCAATATAATCAAAAACTCATGATAAACACTTCCACAACTAGTTTTAATTAACAATAAAACTATACATCTTTTTAGCATGTCATAATTGCTTACAGGTTATGGTCTTGGTAATTTGAGACTTCATTTCACATTTAGGAAAATAAGGGATTTTCCTGGTTTAAATACATGCAATTTATACAACGAATATTCTCATGCATTTCATACCTTTATAAGAAAATATCGGATTTTCTTGAGAAAACACACACGCACTTTCGAATGGCATACATTTCCTCAAAACACTACTTATGAACTCACCAACTTAAATGTTGACACTTTTTCTTTGAAATAATTTGTATTCTCAGGAAACCGCTAAACCAGGTAGCAACTACTTTTGAAGACTAACGCGCTGGCGTTAGTAACACATTTTGGGATCACCATATTGTATTTGAATTCTTTTGCAAACATGTAACACATACAATCATGTAAACTTTTCAAATATATTTATATTATGGTGGTGTGTACTTTCTTTACTATTCAATTGTTTGGATACTTGACATGACGTCCTCTGCCCTGAACGTTTCTGCCGTTCTGGTTTGGGGGTGTGACATCGTGGCTCTTGCCGCACTTGCCACAAGTACGGCCCTTCTGACTCCCAGATCGCGAATCAACGGGCTTGGCCCGATTGGCTGCCAGCTGAGACTATGCCGGTCGCCGATCCCTCACCTGAGACTCAGCCTCCTCCCTATCCTGGGTCTCCAGCTCTATCTCCCTCTTCCGGGTATTTTCATGAAACTCAGCAAATGTCCAATACGTCGAGTTCACCACGAACTCCCGTATATCCCTCCTCAAAATACTCAGATAGAGGCTCATACGTGCCTACTCGGAGGATACGTGCTCTGGGCAAAACATCGCCTGCTCATGGAACTTCCTCGTAATCCTTTTGATAGAATCAGTACCCTGCTTGAGGGTCAGAAACTCCTGGGCCAAACGCTCCCTCTCTACCTGGGGAATGTACTCATCTCGGAACATAGCAGTGAACCTCTCCCAAGTCACTGCAGCAAGCTCAACTGGCGAATAATGCACCGTCACAAACTTCCACCAATCCTTCGCTCCCAAGCGAAGCTGGTTCAGCGCGAACCGGACTCTCAAATGCTCAGGAGATGAGCAAGTAAAGAAACATCCCTCTATGTCTAATATCCACCTCATCGCTGCAACTGGGTCTTGGGTCCCATCAAACTCTGGTGGTTTTGTGTTGCTGAACTCCCGGAACAGCAACGCATCACCACCCTGCGGTCTAGTCGCAGCTACAGCTGCAGTGGCCGCAGCAACAGCAGCATCAGAAAGAGCAGCGTATCTCTCGTCGAATGTCTCTATCAGTTTGGTCTTGATAGACCCGAACATCTCTGGAATCTCATCGCGGATGGCAACAGCCACCTCATCATGAATCATCTGGTGGAGCTCCTCATCGCTCACACCCCCTCCACTAGTCCCTGATCTGTGGCGTGTCCCTACCATGATGCCTCTCTGAAATACAACATAAGATATCAGTAATTTGCTCGGATGTACACACACTCAATATCCCAACCCTACTTGAACTCTGGTACCCTAAGGATTCTTACTTGGGTTGCGCACTGAACTGGTGCCTTCGGTAGTACGGGCCCAATACTACCGACCACACCGACTCAAAATTCACACCAAGTCCTCCTCCCAGAGTCCCAAATCCCAAGTACACTATTCTCTCTAATCATGTGCTACTCACTAGCAGATCTCTCATAAGCTCCTTGCTGCTATCTAAACACTCTCAAGCATCCCTAGTAGCAAAACCCCTAGACTAAGGCATCATATATCAGGCCACTCTAGTCCTAATAAGAATACCTAGTCTTAATCTAGCATGCATAATATAATTCATCATATAGCATAGCATAACGTTTTCTTTTAAAACTTATTGTAAGGGTATTTTGGGAAATCATCGTTCGGGCGTTGGTTGATCGTACACACGGCTCCGCTCTGTTTGTCTCAAAACTCTTTTTACTCTTTTTAAAAATTTACTTTATTATCAAATTTTTCCTCAAATCCTCAGTTTGAGTTCTAATACGCCCGAAGATGCACCCGAATCCCTCAAACCAAGGCTCTGATACCAAATTGTAACACCGTAAAATTTAAAACAAATTTTTGCATTTTAAAACACAATTTTCTAGACACATTTATTAAAAAAATCCCATGGTATCATAACTTTGTTTCACAAAATATTTCCCAAGATCAATATACATAAAAACCCATGTGTGTGTACGAATCATGTCGACGCCTTCCCGCGATCATCACTGGTACCTAAAACACATAAAACGTAACACTGAAAGCATAAAGCTTAGTGAGTTCCCCAAAATTCCATACATAACACATACTAGCCACTCGAGGCTATAACTCTGTGGGCCTGTGGTCCTAGCTATGTGAACCTTCAGGTTCTAACTTTGATATACTCTGATATACACATGACATAAATCACATAAAAATAATGCAGTGCAACACATAACATAATAGCATACAGTAACTCTATCACATGACTCTAATCACCACTCAGGGTAAAGTATAGTGAGAAGACTCACCTCAAATGTCTCGGTAAATCTCTGACTCGGTAGAAATACGATCTAGCCTCCACCTAATCACATAAAGTAATACTCTCATAAATATAACTCTCAGGACTAGACTCAACCCTCTCTAGGCACCCTCAGAAGGGTAAAAGACCATTTTACCCCTCCTTTGGCTCAAAGGCCCTCATTGTTGACCAAACCCTAAAAGTCAACCAAAGTCAACGGTCAAACTTTGACCCGACTCGTCGAGTGCAATTGGGAAACTCGGCGAGTCCACACGTGTCTACTAACTCCGTAGTCTCGCTTGGCATGTCGAGTCCCTCCCCTTGCTCGACGAGTCACACTTGGCATGAATCGCGGGGCCACCCCGACTCAACTCGCCGAGTCTCAAGATCAACTCGGTGAGTTCCATCTTGAACTCCAGTCCTCTAATCCCTCCCTGACTCACTGAGTTATTCTCCCAACTCGGTGAGTCTACTTGCTGAGTGATTTACGGGAAACCCTAACCCTACTCTTCGAGTCTGATCTTTGGACTCGGCGAGTTCATGCCATGCAAAAACTCCATTGACCTCCTGAGGCCAGATCTGTTCGATAAACCCATAGATCTGACCTTCCCAAGCATGATAATCATGTAAAGTTCAGACCTTGACACTCATACATCATCTAAATGGTCCTACTTGGTGATTTAGCCCCAAAAATAAACTCATAAGTTCATGGCTCCCAAAATAACCCATAAAGCTCCAAGGGTTAAGGTCTCTGGACCTATTTGAGTCTAGATCCAAAGCATAAACTCGAGAAGGGACCAATTGCTCCACATATCCATTCTCTAATGGGGTTAGAAAACCCTAACTCTAAAAATCAACACCAAAACTAAAGAAGGTCTGAATAAATACCTCAAGATGAAGTCTCTGGACTCTAAAATCACCAGATCCGCTCCTCCTTCAGCCTTCTCTTGCCTTGGTCACCTCCTCTTTCCAATCACACCAACAAAATGATCAAAAATGGTCTCTCCTCCCTCACAAACGCTCTAGATCTCTTAGAGTCTCTCTCTGGGGTTTGGTAGCCGCAAATGACGGCCATAAGGGCCTTTAAATAGGTGCCAAACCTGGGAAATTAGGGTTTCATTAAACAGCGTGGACTCGCCGAGTCCAGTCATGAACCCGGATGAGAATCTGCGACCCTACTCAGTGAGTCTAAGCACCAACTCGCTGAGTCCCTCTACAAACTCCAAAATAAATGAATAAAATAATAGACCTGAGAATCCAGATGTTACATGCAATGTGTACGATCATCCAGAGCAAGAAAGTATATCTTAAGTTACCCACATTGTTATTTGTTATGATATGGTAGAACAATGCTAGGTATATGGTATGGATCTTCAGGAATTGCATGATAGAATTGTCTGGTGCATGATGCCTTATTCCTACGAAGTTTTCTTTTTTGTTGTTTGTAGGACTCTTTCGGGTGTGAATTAACTAACACTCCTAAGGTGTACATGCAACCCTAAATACCTTGGATCTATGTTTTCTCTATTATACATACACATATCAACAGTTTGATGATGTTGATTTTGCTGGAATGGACAAGAAGGAATTTATCGAGTTCCTTGAAAGATTCGCATGTGAGATATGTGTGAATGTGTACTTTTGCATGCCCAATATTGTTTTTCCTGATGGTTTAAGGTTGATCGCGAATGACATGGATTACATGGAACTAATCGAAGTAGGGTATGCTTTTGATTGTGTAATCGATGTATATATGGACCATCTTGGTGTTAATGTACATCAATGGATTCTTGAAGAGCAAGCAGAAGATGACAGTTCTTTGGACCAATTATCTGGTGCAAATGAAGATCGTGAAGAAGTTCACAGTCATATGGATATGGATGATGGTATCGACATGCAAGATTTACATGGTGGTGTGGATGATATCCCACGTCCAAATGAGGATTTGCAAGGAGATCAAGATAATGACATTCTCATGGATGGGGATAGTGATCATGATGAGTGCATTCCTATGAACAAGACAAAGGAGGATGAGTTTCTGAGTAAGTTGTGCCCAAAGGAGCAAGTCACCCCAGACAGTCCACCTCGTGAAGATACATATGATCCACCAGATGAAGTTGAGGTAATTTCTACTGACCAGACTATTTACAATGAGAATGTTCATTGGAAAAAGCAAAAACCTATATTAGGTATGAGATTTGTGAGTCCTAAACAATTGAAACATATGATGTGTAACTATGTTGTAGCAAATGGTTATCAGTTGTGTTACAAAAAAAAATGATAGTAGGAGGCTGTTAGTGAAATGTTGTTCTGGGCAGTGCAAGTTTAGGATATGGGCTTCTTGGGTGAGTGAGGAAAAGTCTTTCCAGATAAAGAGTCTTATAAATGAGCATAATTGTGCAAGAAACTTCAAGTTAGGTTCAATTGTCAATTATTCATGGACAGGTACCCATTACACAACACAATTCTTACAGAAACAAAAGGTTAGTGTGAGGGTACTTAGGGATGAGGTTAAAGAGAAATTTGGTATAAATGTGAGTATGGAACATTATAGAAGAGCAAAGAATTATGCAATTAAACTAATTAAAGGAACATTAGTGGAGCATTATGCAAAGTTATGGTCATATGGTGAGGAGATTAGAAGATCAAATCCAGGAAAAACAGTCAAAATTGATGTCAATTCTATGCCAGATGGTAATAATTATTTTAGCAAACTTTATTTGTGTTTTGATGGGCTTAAGCAAGGGTGGAGAGGGAGTTGTAGAAGGGTTATAAATTTAGATGGATATTGCTTAAAGGGCTTATGTAGTGGTGAGCTCATATCTGCTGTAGGAAGGGATGCCAATAATCACATATTTCCAATTGCATGGGCAGTTGTCTGTGTAGAGAACAAAGAAAATTGGAAATGGTTTCTGGAAAACCTTAGAGATGACTTGCAACTGAATGATGGTTTTGGTATAACATTAATGTCAGATCAGCATAAGGTTAGTAGTTTTACTTCCTAATTTAATAAATTCTAGTTTCATACGCTTTATATAATTTTTTACCATTGTTGCACAGGGGCTGTTAAAGGATGTGAAGGAAATATTGTCTATTGCTGAACATAGGCAGTGTGCAAGGCATATTGTTGCCAACTTTAGGAAAAGATTTAGTGGTGTGCATTATGAAAACATGTTTTGGAAGGCAAGCAAGGCATCCACTGAGCCTTTATTCAATGCTGCCATGAAGGAGATTGAAGTGCTTAACCCTGCAGCCTTTGCTTATCTTATGGACACCAACCTCAAATCTTGGAGTAGAGCATTTTTTTCAAGAGGGAAAGATGTGTGATGCAGTGGAGAATGGGTTATCTGAGAGTTTCAACAATGTGATAAGAGATGCTAGGAAAAAGCCAATCATCACCATGTTAGATGGGATTAGATTGTATGTTATGGAGAGAATATACAATTTAAAGATTAAAGGTAGTTCATGGCCTGATTACAAGCCTTGCCTAGCAATTACACTCCTTCTGAATCAATTAAAAAAAAGCACAAAGGTACTTTCTAAACTCTAAACTCATAAATTAATATAATTACTTATGTTATGCCTACACTAGGTATTGTCAGGTTTTACCAAGTGGTCTTAACCAATTTGAAACAAGAAATACGGCTGAGTCCTATGCTGTTGACTTGGACAAGAAGACTTGCACTTGTAGAGTGTGGCAACTTAATGGGTATGGATGTGTGCATTCAGTTGTAACTATATCATTCCTCAATAGATATGTTGGTGGTTATGTTGATACAATGTTCTATGGAGTAGTGTACAAGAACACCTATAAGTATCTAATTCATGGGATGAATGGTAGCAACATGTGGCCACCTACTGACTTCATACCACGTCTTCCACCAATGAAGAGAGGAATGCCAGGTAGACCAAAGGTTAACAAAAGAAGAGATGCATCAGAGAAGCTACCAAGGCACACTATGTCTAAGGCAGGGGAAAAAATATCATGCAATGTTTGTAAAAATGTGGGGCATAACAAGGTCACATGTCCTCAAGCTGAAAGACCTCAAGTACAAAAACCTAAAGTTGGTAGGAGGCCCAAAATAAATGTTAAAAAAAGGAAAACATGTGTCAATGGAAAAGGTGAAGCAGCAGGAGGGGTCAATGAAAAAGGTGAAGGAGCAGGAGGTGTCAATGGAAAAGAGAAAGGTGAAGGAGCAGGAGGTGTCAATGAAGGGGAAAATGGTCAAGGAGCAAAATCAGTGCACAAAGGGCAAAAGGGTCAAGGAGCAACAGTTGTTGCTGCTGGAAGGATATCTAAAAGAAAGAAATCAGAGAGAATCATAAAGATGAAACTTGCTAAGAGGGTGAAGGGCAAATATGGGAAAGGAGAAACAAGTGCAAACCCATTGGAGCTTAATGATTAGGATCTTATTTTGTTTAAGTTGTTATCTTTTAACTTGGTTGTGTTTGGTTGGATTTAAGTGCTAAGTTTGGTATTGGGATGTAGTAGGTTATTAATTTTGGAATTGGATAAGTTGTTATGTTTTAAATTTGTTGTGTTTTGTTGGATTTAAGTGTTAACTTTGTTTAATTTGATTATTCACATTTCATACATACAAAACACATCAAATCCCAAATATAACCACTTCAATTAAATAAAGTACATTACAGATTACATAACAACTTAAAGGAAATTGAGTACATTACAAGTTTCAAAAGACATCAAAGTGCATTACAAGATACATAACAAGACAAGTGGTCCAACTGAACTTCATTACAACTTGTACATGACTAAACATAAAAAAATACCCAACTACATACTATGTAAACCTTCAACTTAAAGACCTCAGCTTGAAGCTTTTTGTTGGACTTATACAACCCATTTATGATCAAACCTTCATTGTTGCACTCCATTTCATCAACCCAAGCTATAAAACCTGAACGAGCATCCTGATTCCAACTATTTGCTTCAATTAACACATCTTAAAAAAAAATTAGGGTTAACACCAAAATTTGAATAAATGGTAAATTACCTTTTTTGGGCATGCATAAAAGGGCCTTCTTGGGTTATTGCTAGTACGAGATGTTGTTATTATAGCCTCAGCTCCACATCCACATTCCATGTTCTTCATTATGTACCTTTACAGTGGAGAGTATTTGAAGTAGAAAACAATGTGCTAGAATGAATGCAAGAATGTATATATGAAGGAGCAGTACATAAAAAAAGACTATATTACCCGCACTGTGTAAAAGACTATATTATCCCCACTATTGCACTTTCAACGGATCCGTTCTATCAAAGTTAAGAACTAATTCAGATACAAAACTATCGGCAAAGAACATCAGACAACTTTACAAAACGCCTATCATTTTGATAAGTCTTTCATTAATCATTCAATTTCACTTACAAAATGCATGTCATTAAGACAAGACTTTTACATATTTCGCCAAAATAAACAGAAATAAAAGAAAAAAAATTAAAACACACGAACACTACATACTAATAACCTTCTTAACCATTAACCACCTTAGCTGCAGATCAACCCATCACCAAAGCTTAACAAGGAAATGGAGCACAACAACCAGCAACAAGAGCATCTCCAACATCATGCCACCCAGAGCAACACCAACGACTTTAAACTTCTGATCATGGTCATCCAGCTTGTGCTGGAGACTGATGTGGTCGATCCTACTCTTGTCCTAGCTGCTCCTTCAACCTTTTCATTTCAGTTTGGTTTTTTGTAATCTTCGAACCACAATCACAGAAGATTGAGGGGAGCACATTGTAGTTGATGTCTTCACCAGAATTTATAGAGTTGGGTGAAGGTGTTGGAGCCGACATTGTTGCTTTTTAAGGGTTCTTCCACAAGATTGTTTTCCCGAAAATGGTAAACAAGTTTCAGATTTGTTTTAATTCACACCCCACATGCGTATGTCCCTTTATAATTCGAGACTTGTGCCTGGGACTCAATCGAATCGACAATGTAAGGTTGTTAGGGTGTTGGTGGACATTAAAGGCGATAATTACTAATCTGCATGTGCCAGCTTATGTGTCATCGAGTCAACTCGGTATTGACTCAGTGAGTTACCTCATACGTATACATGGCAAGTGACGAGGCAGGTTAACCTGCTAAAATGGGTAAGATGACTTTCTCAATCGGTCATTAACAAGTTTAAGCCCTTAAAACGCAAAAAATAATCACGAGGGACCATTTAAACCATTATACGTAACTTTGTTGGACTAGAGTGACAATAACCCTAACATATAATAAAATTATGTATTATTATACCGAATAGTTTGTGTCAGAAGCTATAAAACATATGGTTAACTAGTAAATAAAAACATTAAAATATATAAAGTAAAATTTGAAGAATTTGAATATTATAAAACCAAAAATTGCTAAAGATATTCAGGTTTAATATTTTAAAATGATATTGATGTATATTAAAAACAAGTAAAAACTGTCAAATTGGAAATTTAAAAGATGTAATTGAAAATTCTGTTAATCCTATGGCTTTTAACGGAAATGGATGGTTTTATATTTACACGAGACTCAAACACTCTGGTGGCCTAAGCATGTATCTTTACTACATAAATAATTAGGTTTTTTTAAGAATACAAAACATCAATTATGATTGGGTTTGGGCTTGCACGTGACATCCTCTTATATCTTCCACAAGTTGCTGTTATTTTGATACAATTGAATTTAAAAGCAATTTACTGTTTATTTTTATTTAGGTCTAATATTGATATTTTGTAGTTGACTTTTTCTTTTTGTGTATTCGTAATAACGGAAATTATTTGGTTATATTAAATTGTAATATATATATTTTTCATAAATGTGATAGCAGTTAGTTTTGTTGATTTATAAAAAGATATATCGAATTTGATTTTGTTTGAAGTAATGATATTAGATAAATTTCATAAATAATTTTTTTTTTCTTTTAGTTTAGCCGCAGTTCCTTTTTATATAAAACTTTGATTATTATAAAAATTACTATAGTCTGATGGTTTTATTTATCAAATAAACCTTTATTATTATTATTATTTTTAAAAAAAAAAATCATCGGCAAAATATATCTATACATAATGTTTGGAAAAATATATATATTAGGATTCGAGTTTAATGATTTGATCAATGAATTTGAAATACTTTTGATTTTATATTGATTAAATATTTTAAGTTTAACGGCAAGTCAATTTTGTTAAGATGACGTTTATATTTATAAAAAGGTATAACTTGCTATAAAAAAATCTATTAACTTTTTTTAAACATAAACTTTTGATAAAATTAAAATAATAATATAAAAACAGATAATAATAATGTAATGATATGAATAATAAATTAGTGAAATATTAGATTATAATAAAGTAATGACAAAAATTACACTACAAAAAAGGTGGGCATTAGCGGTGACGACAATCATTAACAGCGACATGTAATTAACATGTTACATCTTACGTGTCGCCGTTAATGTTTGTCGTCACCGTTAAAAGGTATCACCGCTAATGCCCACATAGTAGCGATCTGTGTCAAATGAACCATATTCATTCGATCTATATTCAATCTAAAGGTTGTAAATGAGTGAAAAGGCGCTGATTTTTCTCTCCAGGGGTGTCGCCTACCTAAGCGTCGCCATTAATACCCATCGCCGATAATGGTGCTCGCAGATAACCCCTCATGTTCACTCTTTCATGTGTCTATCTCGCTTTCTCTCCATCTACCACCAAAGACGCTGATTGCACACACAACAATTGTCATCAAAGACCAAACCTCCATTGCCTCCATTACCGGCGACCTAGACCTCCATTACCGGTGACCAAGAAGCGACAAACACAATTGAATTCCGGAAAATTTGAAGATTATCCTTCCCTATTTTCGATTCTTATTATGTTTTGATGTTTTTTTAGTGATTTTAAGCTTTTAATTTAAGGATTGTTGTGCAGTTGTTGCCAGAAATGTAGAATTATTGCCAGAAAATTTCGAAATCACACTACCACAAGTTCCTTTTCATTTTTTTTCGAAAAAACATCATAAATGGTCCCTGTGGTTTCCCAAAATCTGAAGTTTAGTCCCCGTGGTTTAAAAACCTCATAGATGGTCCCTGTGTTTTCAAAACTTTTGACGATTGGTCATTATTTCTAACTCCGTTAACTTTTATCCGTTAATTGATGGGTATTTTGTCATTTCACACCACAGGGACCATTTATGATATTCTCAGTTATTTTAACAAAAAAGAATAAAAAATAAAATAATATGAAAAAGATCTCTCTCTCTATTACATTCATCACTCCCAATGCGGAGCTTTTTCCCTACCCACCTGTTCGTTCTCTTTTCTCCATCATCTATTACCGTCGACACCAGTGCACGAACACCAACACACACACACCGCCAAAGGGAAACACATTCTGAGAATCATCATCTAGTATGAATCGCTGGAAGAACTTACCCGATGGAGTCACCGGAGAAATCAATGTCAATAAAACTCTTACCCCCCCTTCCGATTAATAGGAAATAGAAGGACGATGACACTGTAAGAGTTAGCAGGTGAATGAAACGTCTGGAAATTAGAGCTCGATGTTGATGAAAGGTAACTTCTTTGATGGTGGTGTTTCTAAAGAACAAAGACGGAGATGTCCAAGAATGTTGACAAACCGTGGTGGTTCTCGTGAGAAGCAAACAATGGAGTCTTTGGCGCATCGGCACTTCTTCCCGTCTGTCCTCCGGCACCTCCCCGGCTCGAATCAGAGCTGTTACTGAAATCTAAATGCAACACACCCCATCCAACTACTTTAAATAAACAAAATTAACAAGTTTATCCACCTTGAAAAACCCCAAATCGAAGTTTAAATCTCAAAATAAAGAAGCAGATTCAAAGGGTTAGTAAAATCATAAGAATTTTGTCGGATATATATTCTTGAATAAGCAGAAAAAGCAACATATTCAAGGTTTTTTTTTTTTTTTTTTTAATATATATATATATATATATATATATATATATATATATATATATATATATATATATATATATATATATATATATATATATATCGGAATAAGGATATTAGAAGGAATCGTAGCATTAGCAGTGATGTATTTTTTATATCAAAGCTTGGTGTTCCAACTCCACCCATTGTGATGGTTTGAAAGGCCATCCAACTCCAGCACCATAACCAGTAAAGCACCCATCTAACACTTTGATATGGAAGCTTTGTGGAACCCATGGTGTTGGGTTTGACCATGGATGGCGATGAGTTAAGGCTTAGTCCTAAGGCAAGACCTTCGTCAGAAAGACCATCAAACCCCATCTGATTGTTGAATTTATGAATGAATTGATGATGGATGCGTATATGAAGAAGAGGAATCCAATCAAAGGTATTATGAAGGGAAATAATTACTAAGGCGGTGTGGGGTGTGGAAAGGTATGATAGTGCTTTAAAACGAGATGAATGAATCCGTAGAATATGGAATATGGTTTGTGGAGTAAAATTAATTAAGATGGTCAAAGAAAATAATAAATGAAAAAGAAAAAGAAAAAGTTATAATTCTTACTATACATAGGTTGACCTTTTAGAGAGAGAGAGAGAGAGAGAGAGAGAGAGAGAGAGAGAGAGAGAGAGAGAGAGAGAGAGAGAGAGAGAGAGAGAGAGAGAGAGAGAGAGAGAGAGAGAGAGAGAGACCCTTTGCATATTATTTTATTTTTATTCTTTTTTTTAAATAACTGAAATGATCATAAATGGTCCTGTGGTGTGAAATGACGAAAATACCCCTCAATCAACGGACAAAAGTTAACGGAGTTAGAAATAAGGACCAATCGTCAAAAGTTTTGAAAACACAGGGACCATCTATGAGGTTTTTAAACCACGGGGATTAAACTTCAGATTTTGGGAAACCACATGGACCATGATGTTTTTTCTTTTTTTTCTTTCATTTTGTAAGTAGAATGTAATTGTATGTGTATGATGCATGTGTTTTTCCATTAGTATTTTTTTTATGTGTGTTATTTGCATGTGTATTATTTGTGAATGTGTATGTGTATGACTTTTGAAATTATATATGTAATTTATATGTACGAAAAAAATGAAAAAATCAGGTTGCTATAATAGAAAAAAAGTATGATGCTATAATGAATGTGTAGGAAACATGTTTATGTGTATTTGTATGTATAATGTGTGTATGTATGTAATGTGTGGAAAAAATGAAAAAAAAATATGTTGCTATAATGAATATGTAATATGTCTATAAAAAAATATATATGTTGTATTTACATGTATGATTGTATTAGATGTTTATTATGTTTTTATTTTCTTGTTAATATGGTTTCAAAGTGCTTAATTTTGTTAATGACTTAATGTTGGTCATTACAACTTTAACTTAATTACGTTATTAATAGCAACGTACTTTTAGTAATTTTAAGTTAATTATAAAATAAAGTTAAATTAATTTTAAAAAATCAATAAAAAGAAAATATTAAATTAATTGTAAAATCAAATTAAATTACTTTTAAAACCAAATTAATATTAAAGTTAAAATAAAATCAAATTAATAATAAAATCAAATCAAGTTAAATTAATATGCAGGATAACTAACTTTTATTCATATTGTATTTCTAAATTGTACATCTTGCAATTTTACAGGCCACAGATGATGTTTATTTGGGCGATGCTCTTTGACATGATGACCGATGTTATGGACCTTAGACATGGAGGTGATGGAGCTGGGATCCACCACTTCTAGTAGACTTTGGTCGTGATCAGCATGAACATGATGATAAGTTTTATTATGATATATTTATTAGTTATTTTTATTAATTTATTAAAAGTTATTGTGACTAATATTTTTAATAATAATTTTTCAGTTGAACTTCCAAAAAGAGAAAGGGCTTATAAAAAAAACATCGAGCTAGGAAAGTGGATACGAGCAAACAAGGGAAAGTCCGTAGATTTGGATTTCATCATGGAGATCACATATTCCCTTGTCGGGAAGCCTGCTAATTGGTTTACACATGGTATTGGCAGATATTTGTGGAACAACATCCCTTTCAACGTATCTGGTTGGGATAATATTTCCCCTGCTTTAAGGAATGCAACAATTGTGCATCTAAAGGTAACTTGAATAATATTTTAAGTTTAGTTGTGATTGTTATTTAATTAACTAATTTTTTTTTTTTTGTATTTGTAAATATGTTTTATTTGGATAAGGTTAACTTGGATCCGGAACGTGCTCAATTGTTGTGGAGTATTGATTTGAATCTGATAAAAGTTTACAGTTTAATATGATAAAATAATATCCGTTACCATCAAACTATTAATTCTTTTATATTAATCAAAGTTTTATATAAAAAGGAATTGTGGCTAAACTAAAAAAAAGAAAAAAACTTAAAAAAAAAACAACAACATTATTTATGAAATTTATCTAATATTATTATTTCAAACAAAAACAAATACGATATATCATTTTATAAATCAACAAAACTAAATACATCACATTTATGATATTACAATTTAATATGATAAAATAATATCCGTTATTCCGATTAAACAAAAAGAAAAAGTGAACAGCAAAATATCAATATTGGACCTAAATAAAAATAAAATAATTACTTTTTAAATTCAATTGTACCAAAATAATAACTTGTCAAAGATATCTAATATTATTATGTCAAAGATGTCAAAGATATCATAATTAATACTTTGTATTCTTCAAAAAGCCTAATTCAATTAATGTAGTAATGATACATGTTTTACACTAGAGTGTTTGAGGCTGACTGTAAATATAAAATCCCTTCTTCGATTTAAGCATCAACACCCCTACTGGATGATTCTGCCCCTTGGCAAAAGATGGTCTGAAGTGGACGATTCTACCCCTATGCACAAAAAGGATGGTTCCAATGGCTGTTCACCATTAATACTTCTGCATACCATTGTGGTTGTGCGTTGCCCTGTTCATAGATCCGGAAGCACATTAACATTCTCCAAAGTCGAAACCCAATTAACAAAGGTGACTGAAGACTCAAGTTTGGCATTCTTGCTAATTAAGTAACCCTCTCATATGAGAGATCATGGTTTCAAGTCTTGATGGAGACAAAATGGTTATTTAGAAATAGATTAATTGGTTTGTCCTTTCAAAAAAAAAAAAAAAAACTGCGTGGTTGCCATACTTAGCATACTCTCACTCTGCTTTCGTATGTGTCATAGTATAAAATACAAAGTGGTCATCTGACTTATTAAGATTATCAAAAGTAACTTTTCATTGTAAACAAAGCATTGTTTTAAAGATATAAAATACTCACTATATTTCCCAAGAAATGAGCAGATTATGACAAATCTTGGAAATGTAATTGCAAAAAGAAACTAACCAAGGCATTATCCGGTGCAAAATACATAGCTGCGAATTCATTTTTTAAAATTTTTGTTCGAAACAGAAGTCCAAATTGCATACATGTATATTTAAATTTGAAGAATTCTAATAATAATAGTTTTCACGCACATGCATATTCAGTGTACAATTAAAGCCTGTGTACATGACTACAATTTGATCCCAATCACAATAGGACGACCATTTTCATAGATAAGTACACTAAACTGTATAACGTTACACACAATGAAAAACTGTAAATTATATATAAGGAAAACATACCTTTTAAAATGTATACTCACAATCATGTATCAATTGTTTCTCGCACTATTTGATTCCAGAATTTTAGTCTACAGTAATCAACAGCTTATGTATAGAGGGCAGATTTAAAATCAGAATTTCGAAAAAGTAGGAAGATTACAACAAAGAACAAGTCACAATAATACTAATCTCGATATTGGCAAACCAAAGTAACTAAACCATAACAAACATGCGAACAAGTCGACGCATACCTTTAAAAACCCAGATATGCCATCCACATCATAAAACAACAAAGAGTACCACAGAAAATAAAAAGTCCATGAATCAAAGAATTGTAAATGCCAACATTATGTAATATGCACTTGTGGAAGATATTTATTTTAAGAGTTTTACAGCATATATATAACTTCCATTTTCTCCTTACAAAGACTATCAATTTCGATCTAGTATTTTGCAAAGCAACAGCTAGCCCTATGCTTTTGTTTTTAATCATAGTTTTTGTACATAGTTACACTACCTTCTCAACTCTCTTTGAGAGTTGCCTTGGGGACGATAAGTACTTTGAAAAGTGTACTAAAGTTGCACACATGATAAGGTACATTTGGTATGGTGATCAAGTGTTGTTGCCAAATGTAACACATGATCGTTTGAAGCCATATAGACTGCAACATAATCTTGGTGTGGTACATTTGGAACAACACTTAATCACAATGCTAATACTGTACATATCTTGTCGAACATTGACCGAAACGGAGATGTGTTGGACGGGGTTGGGGCGGGTTTCCTAACTCGAAAAGCGATGAACGAATTCTGCAGAAAGAAAAAAACAGAAGGCCGAGTAGCGAAGGTAGCAATAATTTAGGAGATTGGAGAGGATAAAAGATATGCAGATGAGGTATAGTAGTTGTGCGGCTCTGGATGGGAAGAAGAAGAATGGAATCGGCATGTGTAGATTCTAGGGTTTGGCAATGACGACTATATATGGAAAAATCGAGCGGCGTGTGGGGATTGTAGGGTTTGGCAACAACGGACTATATATGGATAAATCAACGGAATTTCTAATCGTACGGACCACAATCTATCAACAATAATAATTGCACGGGTAAAAAATTATGATCGAAAATTACAAAGCAGCGTAGATTCGGATTTGTTTACGGTTGTTTGATAGATGTTGATTGGGTTAGAGTTGACTTGTTAGAGATGCTGACTGAGTTTATGTTGTTTGATAATTTATTGAATGATTGTGCTAAATGAAAAAAAATGACCATATACCCTTGTGTTGTCTCTTGTGTGGATAAATAATTATAAAAACACAAATTATTATATAAAATCCAAATTAAATATGCATCAATTAAAAGTCAAATACAAAGTGTAATACAAAATCCAAATACAAATTGTCATACATAATAAAAAAAAAAGTATATCATTTAACGTGAACCATTTGAAAATAACTGATTAGCAATCTGGTCACGTAAAGTAGTTATATAGTCAACGGCTTCTGAACCTCATTCTATGTCTTCTATGTTTTGGCCCTCACTTCCTCCACCACCCACATTAGGAGTAACCATAGTGTTTTGTTCAAAGTTCGTAAATAAGTCATCTTGAATATCGTATTTCTTTATAAAATTATGGATCGCAACACAAGCAATGACTATATCTCTTTGCATTGGAAAAGGATAAGGAGTCATTCGTTTTAAAATTGTAAATTTTGTCTTCAATACCCCATAAGCACGTTCAATGATATTTCTAAGTTGTGTATGAGCATTATTGAAGATTTCTTCCTTAGTTAAAGCTTTATTTCTTCGAAAATCTGCTAACCACTACTTAGTATTGCGGTAGGGAGCCATAAATTCACGGGTGTTGGTATATGCAACATCACAAAGGTAATATTTATTTGTGGATGATTGACAAATTTATCATATAAATAATAATAAAACGTATAGTAAAGATACAAACCTAGTGGGGGAATGGAAATCCGGAAGTCGGGTTAAATGCAACTTCTTTCAAAACTTTAGAATCATGTACTATACCCTCCCATCCAACCCATACAAAGGTGAATATCATATCAAAATTACAAATTCCAATTACATTTTGATAACATTCACCTTTTCCTCTTCCTCTATAACGAGTTTGTTGATCAACAGGAAACATGTGCATTAGTCGTCTATGTCGTTCTGAGGTATTTCTTGTTGGAGTAGACGAGTTGGTACTATAATTTCTTGTGCAAAACACATCATTGCACGTAAGACCTCATGAAAACATTGATGAATCGTTTGTGTGGAGTGATGAAATCTTTCTTTAACAGCTTGAAAACGTTCATTATGTCATATAACATGTAAAAACATAGCCATCTTCTCTTCAACGCTTATCGTACTACTACATTGCAACCAATTTCTCTTTGTAAAGGGATTGCATAATAGTACAAATGCGTCGTGTATCAAATCTTGCGTATACACATACCCCTTTGCTACCTGTTCGCTAGCTCTTATTCTTTGCTTGTGTCGAACCAACGTCAACCAATACCACAAGAATATAAGGAAATATAAAAAGTCACCTTCTTTATCCATGTGTCCTGTTAGATGTCAAATAAAAACTACATTTAAATCAATAACATAATAAACCGTAACATGTAAATACTAAAAGCATAACATTCCATAACATATAAATTCATATAACATAAGTGCACCTAAGAAAACAATCCATAACATAACTAAACCATAGCATACTAATGGAAAACAATGAACCATAACATACTAAAGTCAAACAATAAACCATAACATACTAAAGTCAACCAACTAATCCAAACTTTCTTCCCGCATTTGTTACCCATGACTCACAAGTTGACAAGTTAAGGCGCAACCAAATTTTCCTATTTCCAGCACTTTCAGCAAATAACATAAGAGTAGTGGTGTGTTTCATATCATATTCTCCCCACTCCAAGCTTGTTAACTTCACCATACAAGTATCCATCTCCTTGTCACGATTATTTGCTTCCGTGAATGCTTATGCAACCTTGATAATTTCTTTTCCAACTTCTTTCAAATCATCATCAAGTGTGGTTTCTTTAGGACCATTTCATTTGCCCCCCTTGTTTTTTGTCCGCCGAGATGATTCCTCACTAGTAGGTTGAGGTACAGTTGAGCTTGGGGTATCTGGATGAGGTGTTGGCTCTTCCATCTCTGTATCCTCAAAATCATATGTACTGAAGGTTTCATTGGGATGAGGTAGTGTCGAAGATGGCCCCCAACTGTAAACATCGGTCGAGGTCACCCCATCAAATAGTTGGGTACAAAGATTAGGGCAAGGGATGGGTGCATTTCTCAGCTTATCTACATACTTGTTCAGTTGTTTGAAAATTTAATAAATATTGTTAAAGTAGTAAAAAAAATAATCTAATTTAAAAAATATGCATATATATATATATATATGTATATATATATATATATATGTGTATATATATATATATATATATATATATATATATATATATATATATATACACCTTCGCTTCCGCTTCCCATTCTTCATTAGTCTTGTTAAAAGAATTTGTTACGGGATTGTAAATATTTCCTGTTTTGTTTTTAAGTTTCAACCACACTGCATACTTTGCTTTTAAATAGTCGTATTGGTTTTTCATTTGTTTTTTGGTGACAACAAAATTATGACCTGTTTTCAATTTCTCCGCGACCACAACCCATAAGCTTGCTTTTAGGCCACTACCCTCCTGGTCATTACTTGTTAATTCTTGTATACACGCTTCCAAAAAAAATTGTCTACCAATTCCGACTTCCAACTATCCCTAGTTCTTTTATCCGTTGTGGCTATTGTAAAAAAGAAAAAAAAAAGTCGCCAAATCATTCACATAACACACATTTACAAATAAATCATCCACATATGTAGCACCTGGTTCATGGTACGTATAATCTATCTAAGTGATTTAATTTTTTAGCCTTGGACTCGGCGAGTTGTAGGCATGACTCGCCGAGTAGTGTCGGGACATTGATCACGTCTAATTTGGCGACTCGGCGAGTCAACATTCTAGACTCGGCGAGTCCCCGCTGTCTGGATGAAACCCTAATTTCAAGGGTTTGCACCCTATTTAAACCAACCTTATGTGCCCCAAGCCCGACTACTTCACCCTCAGAGCTCCCTATATCGTCCTAAACCCATTTTCTTGTGAGGTTGAAGTGTTTTGGTGTGATTTCTTGAAGATTTTGAGAGAAGAAGAAGAGTAGATCAAGAGGGGAAGAAGGAGGCCGAACATCTTGGTGATATTTCAGTGATTCATTGAGGTATAACTCAATTCCTTCTGTTTTTATGCTTAAAGTCCCTTAGAGCACCATTAAAGTCCTTTTTGAACCATTTCCAAGCTTGATTATGGATTAGGGTTTGTAATGAGTTGTGTAACCTCTAGATCTAGGCATGTTTGAGCTCCAGAAACTCGGATTCAGGGCCTTTACGGAAGCATATTGCTTGAATGTTCTAGATCTACCATTTTAGCCCTTATTTGGCCTTAAATCCCCATTCTATGCATGTATACACGTAAAGTTGGAAACTTTACGTGTAAAACCTACCCTAAGAACTCAGATCTATGTATGGTATGAGCTAGATTCAAGCAAAATCGAGTATATAGTAATTGCATGTGAATGACTCGGCGAGTCGTTCATCGAACTCGGTGAGTCGAGTCGCGAGTCCCCGAGTTTTCCCTTTTTTCGTGTTTGCTGAGTAGAGTTGTGAGTCATGGGTGGACTCAGTGAGTCGGAAGCCAGACTCATCTATGGAGGGACTCGGCGAGTCAATGCCCTGACTCGACGACTCCAAGGCAATCTTCTTACCTCAAGAACAGACTCGACGAGTTGTTCGTACAACTCGGCGAGTCACAAACTATAGTGTTCTTCGGATGAAGACGAACTCAACGAGTTGTTCATATAACTCGGCGAGTCGGATGAAGGATCATTGGTCATCAGTTTAGAAGGATAACTCATCGAGTCATCGCCTAACTCGATGAGTAGAGTCGGGTATGAGGACAAATGGGAAGGATAGGGACTTGGCGAGTTGGCGAGCCAACTCGGCGAGTCGGGTAGTTGACTTTGACTTTGACTTGGTCAGGGGTAAAATGGCCATTTTACCCCAAGGGCAGTTAGCAGTGTTTGATTGAGTATTTTTTAGGAAATTACAGCCGGAGTATTTCTGGAGCAGCAGCAGCAGACAGACAGACAGTTCCCACGCAGATCAGCAGCTACTACGAGGTAAGTTACCTTCCAGTAGCGGTGGGTCTACGGCCACAATGCCGACCCACCTGTAGGAGTTATATGTTAGATGATTATCTCTGTGATATTCATCTAGGGTTGCTACTACATGTGCTATGTTTATGTGCTAGTATGATATGATGTTATGTGCTAGTGATAGTAGGGGAGATAGTCCCCAGATTACCGATCGATAGGACTGAAGGAGAGGTCATGCCCAGCCATGCTAGGTAGATTATGTGATATGTGTTATGTGGTAGTAGTAGGGGGTGAAATAATCCCAGTATTCGGTCGAGAGGACCAAAGGGGAGGCCAGCACCCAGATATGCTAGTTAGTACCCGATCGAGAGGACCGAAGGGGTAGGTCGGGCACCCATATATGCCTAACAATATATGTATGTTATGTGGTTATATGGTATGTGGTACAATGGGGGAACTCACTAAGCTTCGTGCTTACGGTTTTCAGTTGTTGTTTCAGGTACCTCTTCTGCCAAGGGGAAGGAGCTGGTGCGGTAGCGGCGCATCACACACACGGTTTTGTTTTCCGCACCATGAGTCATTCTGGGATTTTGGACTATGACATTATTATCTTTTACGTTTTGGTTTACGGTCACGAGATAAGTTTTATTAAAATTTATTATCGTATGATATTTTTTTACAAACGTTTTGCAAATCACTTAATTAAAAATGAAAATTTTGGCCTGTATAATTGGGAAGTTACATGTCACACCCCCAGACCAAGGATGGCGGAAACGTCCGGGGGTGGAGGACTTCATGTAGAGTATCACAACAATGAGTATAATAGTGCTCAAAGTAAATACAACCGACACAAATATAATTGAAAACGTTACATCAAAGCACATGTTTACATGATTCACATCAATTACATTATAATACAAAATGAACTGTTTGACGATTTATCGTCCCATCCTCAAAACGTTGTTGATTTCCTGTTTTCACTGAATTCCTGAGAATACAAGTAGTTTTGAAAAGTGTCAACACAAAGGTTGGTGAGTTCATAAGAGATTTCGTTGGAAAAGTAAATCGTTTTCCTTGTAAAAGCGTTAGAATATGTATCCAGAAAACCCGATATTTTCTTTAAAATCTGCGTAATGTAGTCTTGTGACTGAAGACCAAAATGTATAAGTAACCTTTCTTATTAATAGAAAATATTATGCACTTAAATGGACATGGACGCGTTTGAATTAAATGAAATTTCTGTATGTTCTCATGTTCGTTAATACTTTATATATATGCAGTCCTAAATTAGAGGACCGAGAAATAACAAGTATTGACCATACTTAAAAGTATAAATGTGATTTCAAATGATGTGTAGTCGTAACTACCAAAACCAAAAGTTTACAGTAATATCTGTACTCATAGAGATAAAAAGGTGATTTTAAATCGACATAAAACTCGTTTAGGTTTTAAAAATAAAATCCCGTAAACTTATGGATTGTTATATCCCTATGTGAGTCGCTATAATCATACTATGACTATGTGAACCTGCCACGACGTTCTCAATGTCGCGAAAAATAAAATGACATTTGTCACCCGTAGACCTACAGGTCCAACTGTAGCTAGCAGCAAGGTGTGGGGTGTCAAACCCAATATAGATCTATATACAAGTATCACGTTCTCCCTCAAGGAGATTCTGATTATAACTACCAGGAATTATATCCCGCACTCGGACGTACGGGGGGAGAGAGAGAGAGTCTCACAATATAGGTTAACAAGTTTACGTGAAATGTGTGTGAATATAAATCTTTCTTGTATGAATGTACCCTTCTTGTACGAGTGCGTTGAGTGATGTATCATAAACTATACCTATTATAGTTTATCTAAAATGTATGTAATATGTATGAACTCTTTTATGGGAATGTATTAGTGTTATGAATTTATCAAACTATAGATTAACAAATTTACATGAAATGTGTGTGAATATAAATCTTTCTTGTATGAATGTACCCTTCTTGTACGAGTGCGTTGAGTGATGTATCATGAACTATACCTATTATAGTTTATCTAAAATGTATGTAATATGTATGAACTCTTTTATGGGAATGTATTAGTGTTATGAATTTATCAAACTATAGATTAACAAATTTACATGAAATGTGTGTGAATATAAATCTTTCTTGTATGAATGTACCCTTTTTGTACGAGTGCGTTGAGTGATGTATCATAAACTATACCTATTATAGTTTATCTAAAATGTATGTAATATGTATGAACCCTTTTATGGAAATGTATTAGTGTTATAAATATATTCAAACTATACTTTTTATAGTTAAATAATACGTGTTCCAAAATGAATGAATAATATTTAATATGAATGTCTTAGTTTCAGTTCATAATGATAAACTAACAAGGAAACACATTCAAATATGAAAACTTATGATTATACACTTTGCTCAACATAATACAAAGTGTTATGATATTTACATGCTGTTGGCTAACTTCAGCCATTCTGCCCTGTTTTTGGAAAAATCATAGAAAAATCATACGAAGTCGAAAACTAGATCCGTAAATTCTGAGAGTTCACAAAACGTGTCTAGTTTACTCATAATTTTTATCACGATTTTTAATGACCTCCAACCTGGGTGAATAAGTCCAAAATCACAGACTGGTCCGGATTGTTGTTTGAAATGATAGACAGTTTTGTAAAAATCACCATAAATTGTAGAAAAATCGTATAGAGATGTGCAAGTAGCCATTTCAAAGCTAAAAACTTGAACTATTTGCACCTTGTACAGTTTTGAAAACAAAAATGTTTAAGATGCCCAAAACAGTCCGTGAATGGAGTTGAACTTTTCTTATGAAGGCTGTTAGAAAAATTTAGTTATGTTCTTAGTGTTTTAACTTGTATTCCCCCCCCCCCCCCCCCTGAAAACTTGAGAAAACATGAAAATGTAGGGGTATGAACTCACCTTGAGTGATTTCAGTAGATAAGTGTTGAAGAAGAGAAGTGTTCAACCCAAGAACACTTGAAGATTCGAAGCTCTAACATAAATATAATGGAGTTTGTGTAAGATATCCATGATTTGAGTGGAAATAAGTGAGATAATCATAAAGAGAATGGATTATGCTTACCAAATGTGGAGGAAAAACTCAAGATCAGCCCTTGAATCTCGAATTTCTAGAGAGAGAAAGTGAGAGAGGAAAGAGTTTGATCTTCTTGTGAAATGAGAGCAAATGAGAGAAGTGAGGAGAGAGGATGAATATTCAGCTCTCAAAAACGTGGGAAAGAGTGATAATTGAGTGGAAAGGACATTGATGTGACCTAGGTAAGGTGGAGAGGTGTGGCTGGTCATAGAGTGGGTGTGGGAGTGGTTGCTTGTGTTATAAGGTAAAGCAAAGTCAACACTCCACCTCTTTGTACTTTACCCACTTGCTTTCATTATTTAAATAAAGATTTTTATGAAAATATGATTAAATTGTGAATATTTAGGGTTTATTATGTTAAAATATGATTTTGGGTGAAAATCCTGCGTTAAAATAATTAAAAACGGGCCTTAAACGCAAAACTACGCGAAAACCGGGAGAAAATGAGTTCCCAGCGAGACCTCTCGGTCCTAGGCCGAGGTTCGGTCCCTAGGCCGAGACTCGGTCCATGCTGAGGTTTGTAGCCGGAAACGAACAGAGGGAAACGAAGGGGCGAGGAGGTGAGAAACGAGAAGGCGCGAACCGGAAGTGAGAGGCGAGGCGAGGGTTCGGTCCGGCGATGAAAGGCGAGAAGTCAGAACCGAACGGACTGTAGTGAAAAGTAGTGAACAGTACCTTCGGTTCGGTTAGTGAACAGTATCTTCGGTTCGGTTAGTGAACAGTACCTTCGGTTCGGGTTCGGTTCCTTGCTCTCGGGTTCGGTTCCTTGCTCTCGGTTTCGGTTCCTTGCTCTCGGGTTCGGTTCCTTGCTCTCGGTTTCGGTTCCTCCTGGGCGAGGTTCGGCCCTAAGAGGACCTTCGGCTCAGGAGGGTTCGGCTCCTCCTTGCTCTTGGTCCCTAAGAGGACCTTCGGGTCCTAAGAGGCTTCTCTCTTCTCGAGAGGTTTCGGTTCCTAATGTCTATTTTTCTCGTTTTTACCCCGTTTTAAGCCGTTTTTGACCCGGTTAAGGGTCGGAATGACCCGAATGATTCCAACAAGTTACGGGAAACTTTTGAGAGAGATTTGGGAGAGATTTCTCACACTTGGAGAGATTTGGGAGAGATTTGACATTCTTGGAAAGATTTCTCATACACAGAGATATTTGCGAGAGTTTTCACATACTTGGAGAGATTTGGGAGAGATTTGACATTCTTGGAGAGATTTCTCATACAGAGAGATATTTGAGAGAGATTTCACATAATTGGAGAGATTTGGGAGAGATTTGACATTCTTGGAAAGATTTCTCATACACAGAGATATTTGCGAGAGTTTTCACATACTTGGAGAGATTTGGGAGAGATTTGACATTCTTGGAGAGATTTCTCATACAGAGAGATATTTGAGAGAGATTTCACATAATTGGAGAGATTTGGGAGAGATTTGACATTCTTGGAGAGATTTCTAATACAAAGAGATATTTGAGAGAGATTTCACATACTTAGAGGGATTTGGGAGGGATTCGACATTCTTGGAGAGATTTGACATAGAGAGAGATAGAGTGAAAACGATCGAGAGAGGATCTATGTGTGACAATTGTGAGTGTCCGGCATCGCAATGCATGGTTTGTAAACCCTGTTAAGCCTTGTTTAAGGATCTTACACACTCCCGATGAGTATGCATCATTGCTTTATCGGTTTGGCTTGCCACGTACTACAGTTTTAGGTTAAGGAGATCTAGATGTTCGCACTTTTTGTTTTATGATTTCTCACTAGAATAGAAGTTATGTAGAAGTTTCTTAGTGTGAATATTAGTACTCATGGGCAAATTGAGTCAAATGGTTTGACTTGCTGACTTTAGTTGACTTTGACTTGACCGAAATTTGACGGTTGTCACATCATCCCCCCGTTAGAGGGAATTTCGTCCCGAAATTTGAATTTAGGCGAGGAGTAGGCATGAATAATCAAGCCGAGAAGTGAGGATACTTCCAAATCGACTGACTCACGCGCTCCCATGTGACTCTAGGTCCTTGGTTAGTATTCCAACGAACTTTCACCAATGGGAAGTGGCGTTGTTTCATCCGCTTGACCTCGATCCGTGGTCACCATGGTTCTTCTAAGAAGGTGAGGCTCTTGTGGAACTTGATCTCGTCGAGGGGAATTGCAAGAGTCTCATCGGATAGATTCTTCTTGTAAATTTGGGACGTGTTGGGTAGGGTGTACTTTACTAAGCTCGCGGGAGTAGATTGAAGTAGTGAGTTATAGGGTTGATTCTGACAAGAATCTCGAAAGACACAATTATTTGGAGTATTGGCTTTCCATGCTTTCCGAAGCGTACTAAGCCTTCCCAGAGTGAGTGTCTCTAGAGGAATTTCGTCGGTTATACCGGTGTTCTAAAGGTTTCTTCTTCTTGTTTCTCTTCCTGTCAAGGGTTGCTCCCTTTAGGGTCAAAGTTGGGAGGGGGTTCGTATTTTTGGAGAAGTTCCGAAGGAATTAAGACGGTAGGTCAGCAAGACCCAGAATTTTTGGCGTATTTCTGCTAACGCCTTCGATGCTGATTGTTTCTCAACGGTTTTGATCAATTGAAAGGGTCCTCATGAATTTCCACCTTGGTAACGATGTGTCTTGCGAATTGAACTCCTCAATTCCAAAACTCGTATCTAGAGAACTTCGGGTAATACTTCTCTGATCGTAATGCTTTCGTGGTTTGTTTTAACTGTTCTCCTTGGTTTCCTTCTTACTACGAGGGTAGATAAGTAAGTCATTTGTAATGACGATGATGAATTGATCCTAGCAAGAAGGGTATATCCTATTTATTACGTTCATGACTCCAACGAGTGGTTTGGTCCTATTCGAGGGTTATCACTACGAACTTTCAGCGTCTGCATCGAAATTGGAGGATTGTTCTCGGATATCCTTCTTCAATACTCGTGACTGGTGATATTCAGATCTTAGGTCCAATTCCTGAAGGGTACCTCGTTTCTTGAGGTTGGTCGGCCTATTCGTCAATGCGAGGCAGATAGTAAAGGTTTCTATTAGAGATGTTGTCGGGGCCTCTGAAATCAATGGAATTGTGAGCAATTTGTCTTTCTAATTTGAAGAATAAGACGAGAGCTTTTCAGGGTGAGAAACTTGGTTCTTCAATTTCATTGTTGAGTAGTTCGACAGGTTTGACCTGACAGCTCTTGTAGCTCGGTAGGAAGTATGTGGGTTTGGTTCACTCGACTATGACTTTTTCAATGGCAGGACATTTACTCGTCCTTCTGGGCAACCTTAGTCCGAAGCTCATGGCAGGACTCGTACCATATCTGTCCCAAGCTTCTATGTACTGGATGTTTATGAGAGACGATAGTTTCGATATTCAGGGGTTAGGCGAAAGGCCCTTTTGTAGTCATTTAACCAGGAAGACAAGGGCAATATCAATCAAAATTGGAATACGACAACACTATCTTTTTTTTTTAGATAACATGAGATAGTTGTATTCGAAGGAAGAGATCACTAGAGTGATAGAGTGTCCTGTATTTCTTTTCTGTGTGTTCCGTTTTGTTTGATGTTATGATTATTGTAGATGATTCATACCACAGTGTCTAGCACTGGTAGTGGGTGTGTTTTCGATAGCCAGTAATGATACTTGATATCATGATTCCTGACAGGTCTCCTTACGATCGAGCGGTATATGATTGTCGTATGTAAATTGACATCGTGAAATTTGTCGAGTGGGTGACCCCACTCAACCCCTAATACTAGACATGGAATCGGAGTCAGGATGGAATTATCTATTTCAAGACTTAAGTATTTTGATTTTAAATTAACCCCGATGTATGGACAAGGTCATTACAACTTACAAGTAATGCTCCTAAGGTCACATATGAATGTCTTTGGTTTGATTTGTATGAGAGAGAAAATATTTTAGCTACTTTTTAGAAGGAAGGTTACTTTAGTAAGCGGACCAAATTCATTACAAACATATAGTACTTAAACGTATTATCGTTGGGAACATTACAAATGTCCTAACATGGTTCCCTTGCTGCTCCTGTTGGTGTGTTCATCACATTCCTACTGTTCCTTCGTCGTTCTTCTCAGTTGGACATTCTCTCTTGAAGTGTCCCATTTCACCGCATAGGTAGCATACTGGGCCTACCTTGGTGCAGTTGATTGAAGGGAGGTGATGGGCCGAGGCCCTACAGAAACGAACGGTAATTAAGGCTAGGTAGTCCTTCGAGTCTGTTAGGTACATCCTAAACCCATCCTGTTAATATGACTCATGGGTTTAGTGAAAATTTTGACCTTGATGCAGGTCTACATCACATTTGTGCATGGGCGGTTTTGATAGTAGATAGATTTCTTGATTAATATGATCAATTAATTTGTAGTGTCGTGATTTTACTTACAATAGAGTAGCACCAACGCATACTTATGGAGCTAATTTACTAGGTCTGGTGAGCGGCATGAACTCTACTTACGATGATCCATCCCTTATGATGCCTGAGGCAAGGTCGATGCAATTTTTGTAGCTTTACCAATCAACGCTTGGCTACAATCATCCTTTCCTTGAATGATGTGTGTCCTACCCTGTTACTCTCTTTCCTCTTCACGAGTGGCGATAAGGTCCTAAAAAGAGAGTTGGTCTCGGGAATAGTAGTACAATTCTGAGTCACCGGTACATGAGATGGTGGGGTCTATAGTAGTGTGCAGTTTTCTGAACTCAGATTGTAGTCTTCTTGTTTTAATCCCCGATGATCGCGATCCGCCGGGTCTTTGCCGGGAGGGCTCTGTCCGTCGGTCCCCCGTGGTTGAGGTCATAGCACCCTCGTTGGTCTCCACATGGTGGTCGTTTTCATTGTTGTCGACATTCAACCCTCGATCACGATTGCCCAACGGTTCACGGGTTCGTTATAGTCGAAACGGTTCACGGAACCCTTGCTATGCATGGAGGATTGATTACCTCCGGTCCCGCTTATGATTCTTCTCATAATCATTCACCATTCCTCGAGTTCGGATTAGGAAAGTAAGGGTCGTCCGCTAAGTAGGATTTTGCTATGCCGTATTTGCGAGAATAGAAGGGGAGGAGATAAGTACTATGCGTCTAACTCTATTATCAATTACTTATAGTGGGGTAATCCTTATTAGTTACTTCTATAATGACATAGTGCACACTAATTACATATAACAAGATACGATAGACCTTTGAATAAGTGATCCCACTCTAGATCCACATCCAAACAAGGAAAAGGAAGTAAAGTAATGACCACAAATTCTAAGTCTATAATTTCTAAGTTATATGTAACCTTAAGTATCCACTTAGGGACTATAGACCTATTATTAAGGATCTATTTAGTTTTCATATAAGTTATGATATTACAAAATACTCCTATAGTATTTTAAACTCATGTTCTATTCTATTGTTCTCATTGTGGTAGTGTTGGTAAGTTTTAGACTTGTTGCCATATCACAACTATCCTTGGGCATGTACTAATCACTCCTCGGACCAGCATAGTTGATCAGGCTATGCCACTCCTAGGACTGACCATGCATCCCCGAGCTTACCTGTGATATTCAACAATCATTACTTTTGTTTTGTTCTAGAGTGGTGTTGACCTTAATATGTATGTATGCATGTATACCTTTAATAATAAACTATTTATTTCTAAAAGTATAGTTGTTTTGAAACTTTAAATCATAGACTTAGTCCCAATGTATTTATAGTTTGTATATCTTATGTGGTTTGATATACTGAGTTCACTATAAACAATGCTCTGATACAATTCTGTCACACCCCCAGACCAAGGATGGCGGAAACGTCTGGGGGTGGAGGACTTCATGTAGAGTATCACAACAATGAGTATAATAGTGCTCAAAGTAAATACAACCGACACAAATATAATTGAAAACGTTACATCAAAGCACATGTTTACATGATTCACATCAATTACATTATAATACAAAATGAACTGTTTGACGATTTATCGTCCCATCCTCAAAACGTTGTTGATTTCCTGTTTTCACTGAATTCCTGAGAATACAAGTAGTTTTGAAAAGTGTCAACACAAAGGTTGGTGAGTTCATAAGAGATTTCGTTGGAAAAGTAAATCGTTTTCCTTGTAAAAGCGTTAGAATATGTATCCAGAAAACCCGATATTTTCTTTAAAATCTGCGTAATGTAGTCTTGTGACTGAAGACCAAAATGTATAAGTAACCTTTCTTATTAATAGAAAATATTATGCACTTAAATGGACATGGACGCGTTTGAATTAAATGAAATTTCTGTATGTTCTCATGTTCGTTAATACTTTATATATATGCAGTCCTAAATTAGAGGACCGAGAAATAACAAGTATTGACCATACTTAAAAGTATAAATGTGATTTCAAATGATGTGTAGTCGTAACTACCAAAACCAAAAGTTTACAGTAATATCTGTACTCATAGAGATAAAAAGGTGATTTTAAATCGACATAAAACTCGTTTAGGTTTTAAAAATAAAATCCCGTAAACTTATGGATTGTTATATCCCTATGTGAGTCGCTATAATCATACTATGACTATGTGAACCTGCCACGACGTTCTCAATGTCGCGAAAAATAAAATGACATTTGTCACCCGTAGACCTACAGGTCCAACTGTAGCTAGCAGCAAGGTGTGGGGTGTCAAACCCAATATAGATCTATATACAAGTATCACGTTCTCCCTCAAGGAGATTCTGATTATAACTACCAGGAATTATATCCCGCACTCGGACGTACGGGGGGAGAGAGAGAGAGTCTCACAATATAGGTTAACAAGTTTACGTGAAATGTGTGTGAATATAAATCTTTCTTGTATGAATGTACCCTTCTTGTACGAGTGCGTTGAGTGATGTATCATAAACTATACCTATTATAGTTTATCTAAAATGTATGTAATATGTATGAACTCTTTTATGGGAATGTATTAGTGTTATGAATTTATCAAACTATAGATTAACAAATTTACATGAAATGTGTGTGAATATAAATCTTTCTTGTATGAATGTACCCTTCTTGTACGAGTGCGTTGAGTGATGTATCATGAACTATACCTATTATAGTTTATCTAAAATGTATGTAATATGTATGAACTCTTTTATGGGAATGTATTAGTGTTATGAATTTATCAAACTATAGATTAACAAATTTACATGAAATGTGTGTGAATATAAATCTTTCTTGTATGAATGTACCCTTTTTGTACGAGTGCGTTGAGTGATGTATCATAAACTATACCTATTATAGTTTATCTAAAATGTATGTAATATGTATGAACCCTTTTATGGAAATGTATTAGTGTTATAAATATATTCAAACTATACTTTTTATAGTTAAATAATACGTGTTCCAAAATGAATGAATAATATTTAATATGAATGTCTTAGTTTCAGTTCATAATGATAAACTAACAAGGAAACACATTCAAATATGAAAACTTATGATTATACACTTTGCTCAACATAATACAAAGTGTTATGATATTTACATGTTGTTGGCTAACTTTAGCCATTCTGCCCTGTTTTTGGAAAAATCATAGAAAAATCATACGAAGTCGAAAACTAGATCCGTAAATTCTGAGAGTTCACAAAACGTGTCTAGTTTACTCATAATTTTTATCACGATTTTTAATGACCTCCAACCTGGGTGAATAAGTCCAAAATCACAGACTGGTCCGGATTGTTGTTTGAAATGATAGACAGTTTTGTAAAAATCACCATAAATTGTAGAAAAATCGTATAGAGATGTGCAAGTAGCCATTTCAAAGCTAAAAACTTGAACTATTTGCACCTTGTACAGTTTTGAAAACAAAAATGTTTAAGATGCCCAAAACAGTCCGTGAATGGAGTTGAACTTTTCTTATGAAGGCTGTTAGAAAAATTTAGTTATGTTCTTAGTGTTTTAACTTGTATTCCCCCCCCCCCCCCTGAAAACTTGAGAAAACATGAAAATGTAGGGGTATGAACTCACCTTGAGTGATTTCAGTAGATAAGTGTTGAAGAAGAGAAGTGTTCAACCCAAGAACACTTGAAGATTCGAAGCTCTAACATAAATATAATGGAGTTTGTGTAAGATATCCATGATTTGAGTGGAAATAAGTGAGATAATCATAAAGAGAATGGATTATGCTTACCAAATGTGGAGGAAAAACTCAAGATCAGCCCTTGAATCTCGAATTTCTAGAGAGAGAAAGTGAGAGAGGAAAGAGTTTGATCTTCTTGTGAAATGAGAGCAAATGAGAGAAGTGAGGAGAGAGGATGAATATTCAGCTCTCAAAAACGTGGGAAAGAGTGATAATTGAGTGGAAAGGACATTGATGTGACCTAGGTAAGGTGGAGAGGTGTGGCTGGTCATAGAGTGGGTGTGGGAGTGGTTGCTTGTGTTATAAGGTAAAGCAAAGTCAACACTCCACCTCTTTGTACTTTACCCACTTGCTTTCATTATTTAAATAAAGATTTTTATGAAAATATGATTAAATTGTGAATATTTAGGGTTTATTATGTTAAAATATGATTTTGGGTGAAAATCCTGCGTTAAAATAATTAAAAACGGGCCTTAAACGCAAAACTACGCGAAAACCGGGAGAAAATGAGTTCCCAGCGAGACCTCTCGGTCCTAGGCCGAGGTTCGGTCCCTAGGCCGAGACTCGGTCCATGCTGAGGTTTGTAGCCGGAAACGAACAGAGGGAAACGAAGGGGCGAGGAGGTGAGAAACGAGAAGGCGCGAACCGGAAGTGAGAGGCGAGGCGAGGGTTCGGTCCGGCGATGAAAGGCGAGAAGTCAGAACCGAACGGACTGTAGTGAAAAGTAGTGAACAGTACCTTCGGTTCGGTTAGTGAACAGTATCTTCGGTTCGGTTAGTGAACAGTACCTTCGGTTCGGGTTCGGTTCCTTGCTCTCGGGTTCGGTTCCTTGCTCTCGGTTTCGGTTCCTTGCTCTCGGGTTCGGTTCCTTGCTCTCGGTTTCGGTTCCTCCTGGGCGAGGTTCGGCCCTAAGAGGACCTTCGGCTCAGGAGGGTTCGGCTCCTCCTTGCTCTTGGTCCCTAAGAGGACCTTCGGGTCCTAAGAGGCTTCTCTCTTCTCGAGAGGTTTCGGTTCCTAATGTCTATTTTTCTCGTTTTTACCACGTTTTAAGCCGTTTTTGACCCGGTTAAGGGTCGGAATGACCCGAATGATTCCAACAAGTTACGGGAAACTTTTGAGAGAGATTTGGGAGAGATTTCTCACACTTGGAGAGATTTGGGAGAGATTTGACATTCTTGGAAAGATTTCTCATACACAGAGATATTTGCGAGAGTTTTCACATACTTGGAGAGATTTGGGAGAGATTTGACATTCTTGGAGAGATTTCTCATACAGAGAGATATTTGAGAGAGATTTCACATAATTGGAGAGATTTGGGAGAGATTTGACATTCTTGGAAAGATTTCTCATACACAGAGATATTTGCGAGAGTTTTCACATACTTGGAGAGATTTGGGAGAGATTTGACATTCTTGGAGAGATTTCTCATACAGAGAGATATTTGAGAGAGATTTCACATAATTGGAGAGATTTGGGAGAGATTTGACATTCTTGGAGAGATTTCTAATACAAAGAGATATTTGAGAGAGATTTCACATACTTAGAGGGATTTGGGAGGGATTCGACATTCTTGGAGAGATTTGACATAGAGAGAGATAGAGTGAAAACGATCGAGAGAGGATCCATGTGTGACAATTGTGAGTGTCCGGCATCGCAATGCATGGTTTGTAAACCCTGTTAAGCCTTGTTTAAGGATCTTACACACTCCCGATGAGTATGCATCATTGCTTTATCGGTTTGGCTTGCCACGTACTACAGTTTTAGGTTAAGGAGATCTAGATGTTCGCACTTTTTGTTTTATGATTTCTCACTAGAATAGAAGTTATGTAGAAGTTTCTTAGTGTGAATCTTAGTACTCATGGGCAAATTGAGTCAAATGGTTTGACTTGCTGACTTTAGTTGACTTTGACTTGACCGAAATTTGACGGTTGTCACATCATCCCCCCGTTAGAGGGAATTTCGTCCCGAAATTTGAATTTAGGCGAGGAGTAGGCATGAATAATCAAGCCGAGAAGTGAGGATACTTCCAAATCGACTGACTCACGCGCTCCCATGTGACTCTAGGTCCTTGGTTAGTATTCCAACGAACTTTCACCAATGGGAAGTGGCGTTGTTTCATCCGCTTGACCTCGATCCGTGGTCACCATGGTTCTTCTAAGAAGGTGAGGCTCTTGTGGAACTTGATCTCGTCGAGGGGAATTGCAAGAGTCTCATCGGATAGATTCTTCTTGTAAATTTGGGACGTGTTGGGTAGGGTGTACTTTACTAAGCTCGCGGGAGTAGATTGAAGTAGTGAGTTATAGGGTTGATTCTGACAAGAATCTCGAAAGACACAATTATTTGGAGTATTGGCTTTCCATGCTTTCCGAAGCGTACTAAGCCTTCCCAGAGTGAGTGTCTCTAGAGGAATTTCGTCGGTTATACCGGTGTTCTAAAGGTTTCTTCTTCTTGTTTCTCTTCCTGTCAAGGGTTGCTCCCTTTAGGGTCAAAGTTGGGAGGGGGTTCGTATTTTTGGAGAAGTTCCGAAGGAATTAAGACGGTAGGTCAGCAAGACCCAGAATTTTTGGCGTATTTCTGCTAACGCCTTCGATGCTGATTGTTTCTCAACGGTTTTGATCAATTGAAAGGGTCCTCATGAATTTCCACCTTGGTAACGATGTGTCTTGCGAATTGAACTCCTCAATTCCAAAACTCGTATCTAGAGAACTTCGGGTAATACTTCTCTGATCGTAATGCTTTCGTGGTTTGTTTTAACTGTTCTCCTTGGTTTCCTTCTTACTACGAGGGTAGATAAGTAAGTCATTTGTAATGACGATGATGAATTGATCCTAGCAAGAAGGGTATATCCTATTTATTACGTTCATGACTCCAACGAGTGGTTTGGTCCTATTCGAGGGTTATCACTACGAACTTTCAGCGTCTGCATCGAAATTGGAGGATTATTCTCGGATATCCTTCTTCAATACTCGTGACTGGTGATATTCAGATCTTAGGTCCAATTCCTGAAGGGTACCTCGTTTCTTGAGGTTGGTCGGCCTATTCGTCAATGCGAGGCAGATAGTAAAGGTTTCTATTAGAGATGTTGTCGGGGCCTCTGAAATCAATGGAATTGTGAGCAATTTGTCTTTCTAATTTGAAGAATAAGACGAGAGCTTTTCAGGGTGAGAAACTTGGTTCTTCAATTTCATTGTTGAGTAGTTCGACAGGTTTGACCTGACAGCTCTTGTAGCTCGGTAGGAAGTATGTGGGTTTGGTTCACTCGACTATGACTTTTTCAATGGCAGGACATTTACTCGTCCTTCTGGGCAACCTTAGTCCGAAGCTCATGGCAGGACTCGTACCATATCTGTCCCAAGCTTCTATGTACTGGATGTTTATGAGAGACGATAGTTTCGATATTCAGGGGTTAGGCGAAAGGCCCTTTTGTAGTCATTTAACCAGGAAGACAAGGGCAATATCAATCAAAATTGGAATACGACAACACTATCTTTTTTTTTTAGATAACATGAGATAGTTGTATTCGAAGGAAGAGATCACTAGAGTGATAGAGTGTCCTGTATTTCTTTTCTGTGTGTTCCGTTTTGTTTGATGTTATGATTATTGTAGATGATTCATACCACAGTGTCTAGCACTGGTAGTGGGTGTGTTTTCGATAGCCAGTAATGATACTTGATATCATGATTCCTGACAGGTCTCCTTACGATCGAGCGGTATATGATTGTCGTATGTAAATTGACATCGTGAAATTTGTCGAGTGGGTGACCCCACTCAACCCCTAATACTAGACATGGAATCGGAGTCAGGATGGAATTATCTATTTCAAGACTTAAGTATTTTGATTTTAAATTAACCCCGATGTATGGACAAGGTCATTACAACTTACAAGTAATGCTCCTAAGGTCACATATGAATGTCTTTGGTTTGATTTGTATGAGAGAGAAAATATTTTAGCTACTTTTTAGAAGGAAGGTTACTTTAGTAAGCGGACCAAATTCATTACAAACATATAGTACTTAAACGTATTATCGTTGGGAACATTACAAATGTCCTAACATGGTTCCCTTGCTGCTCCTGTTGGTGTGTTCATCACATTCCTACTGTTCCTTCGTCGTTCTTCTCAGTTGGACATTCTCTCTTGAAGTGTCCCATTTCACCGCATAGGTAGCATACTGGGCCTACCTTGGTGCAGTTGATTGAAGGGAGGTGATGGGCCGAGGCCCTACAGAAACGAACGGTAATTAAGGCTAGATAGTCCTTCGAGTCTGTTAGGTACATCCTAAACCCATCCTGTTAATATGACTCATGGGTTTAGTGAAAATTTTGACCTTGATGCAGGTCTACATCACATTTGTGCATGGGCGGTTTTGATAGTAGATAGATTTCTTGATTAATATGATCAATTAATTTGTAGTGTCGTGATTTTACTTACAATAGAGTAGCACCAACGCATACTTATGGAGCTAATTTACTAGGTCTGGTGAGCGGCATGAACTCTACTTACGATGATCCATCCCTTATGATGCCTGAGGCAAGGTCGATGCAATTTTTGTAGCTTTACCAATCAACGCTTGGCTACAATCATCCTTTCCTTGAATGATGTGTGTCCTACCCTGTTACTCTCTTTCCTCTTCACGAGTGGCGATAAGGTCCTAAAAAGAGAGTTGGTCTCGGGAATAGTAGTATAATTCTGAGTCACCGGTACATGAGATGGTGGGGTCTATAGTAGTGTGCAGTTTTCTGAACTCAGATTGTAGTCTTCTTGTTTTAATCCCCGATGATCGCGATCCGCCGGGTCTTTGCCGGGAGGGCTCTGTCCGTCGGTCCCCCGTGGTTGAGGTCATAGCACCCTCGTTGGTCTCCACATGGTGGTCGTTTTCATTGTTGTCGACATTCAACCCTCGATCACGATTGCCCAACGGTTCACGGGTTCGTTATAGTCGAAACGGTTCACGGAACCCTTGCTATGCATGGAGGATTGATTACCTCCGGTCCCGCTTATGATTCTTCTCATAATCATTCACCATTCCTCGAGTTCGGATTAGGAAAGTAAGGGTCGTCCGCTAAGTAGGATTTTGCTATGCCGTATTTGCGAGAATAGAAGGGGAGGAGATAAGTACTATGCGTCTAACTCTATTATCAATTACTTATAGTGGGGTAATCCTTATTAGTTACTTCTATAATGACATAGTGCACACTAATTACATATAACAAGATACGATAGACCTTTGAATAAGTGATCCCACTCTAGATCCACATCCAAACAAGGAAAAGGAAGTAAAGTAATGACCACAAATTCTAAGTCTATAATTTCTAAGTTATATGTAACCTTAAGTATCCACTTAGGGACTATAGACCTATTATTAAGGATCTATTTAGTTTTCATATAAGTTATGATATTACAAAATACTCCTATAGTATTTTAAACTCATGTTCTATTCTATTGTTCTCATTGTGGTAGTGTTGGTAAGTTTTAGACTTGTTGCCATATCACAACTATCCTTGGGCATGTACTAATCACTCCTCGGACCAGCATAGTTGATCAGGCTATGCCACTCCTAGGACTGACCATGCATCCCCGAGCTTACCTGTGATATTCAACAATCATTACTTTTGTTTTGTTCTAGAGTGGTGTTGACCTTAATATGTATGTATGCATGTATACCTTTAATAATAAACTATTTATTTCTAAAAGTATAGTTGTTTTGAAACTTTAAATCATAGACTTAGTCCCAATGTATTTATAGTTTGTATATCTTATGTGGTTTGATATACTGAGTTCACTATAAACAATGCTCTGATACAATTCTGTCACACCCCCAGACCAAGGATGGCGGAAACGTCTGGGGGTGGAGGACTTCATGTAGAGTATCACAACAATGAGTATAATAGTGCTCAAAGTAAATACAACCGACACAAATATAATTGAAAACGTTACATCAAAGCACATGTTTACATGATTCACATCAATTACATTATAATACAAAATGAACTGTTTGACGATTTATCGTCCCATCCTCAAAACGTTGTTGATTTCCTGTTTTCACTGAATTCCTGAGAATACAAGTAGTTTTGAAAAGTGTCAACACAAAGGTTGGTGAGTTCATAAGAGATTTCGTTGGAAAAGTAAACCGTTTTCCTTGTAAAAGCGTTAGAATATGTATCCAGAAAACCCGATATTTTCTTTAAAATCTGCGTAATGTAGTCTTGTGACTGAAGACCAAAATGTATAAGTAACCTTTCTTATTAATAGAAAATATTATGCACTTAAATGGACATGGACGCGTTTGAATTAAATGAAATTTCTGTATGTTCTCATGTTCGTTAATACTTTATATATATGCAGTCCTAAATTAGAGGACCGAGAAATAACAAGTATTGACCATACTTAAAAGTATAAATGTGATTTCAAATGATGTGTAGTCGTAACTACCAAAACCAAAAGTTTACAGTAATATCTGTACTCATAGAGATAAAAAGGTGATTTTAAATCGACATAAAACTCGTTTAGGTTTTAAAAATAAAATCCCGTAAACTTATGGATTGTTATATCCCTATGTGAGTCGCTATAATCATACTATGACTATGTGAACCTGCCACGACATTCTCAATGTCGCGAAAAATAAAATGACATTTGTCACCCGTAGACCTGCAGGTCCAACTGTAGCTAGCAGCAAGGTGTGGGGTGTCAAACCCAATATAGATCTATATACAAGTATCACGTTCTCCCTCAAGGAGATTCTGATTATAACTACCAGGAATTATATCCCGCACTCGGACGTACGGGGAGAGAGAGAGAGAGTCTCACAATATAGGTTAACAAGTTTACGTGAAATGTGTGTGAATATAAATCTTTCTTGTATGAATGTACCCTTCTTGTACGAGTGCGTTGAGTGATGTATCATAAACTATACCTATTATAGTTTATCTAAAATGTATGTAATATGTATGAACTCTTTTATGGGAATGTATTAGTGTTATGAATTTATCAAACTATAGATTAACAAATTTACATGAAATGTGTGTGAATATAAATCTTTCTTGTATGAATGTACCCTTCTTGTACGAGTGCGTTGAGTGATGTATCATGAACTATACCTATTATAGTTTATCTAAAATGTATGTAATATGTATGAACTCTTTTATGGGAATGTATTAGTGTTATGAATTTATCAAACTATAGATTAACAAATTTACATGAAATGTGTGTGAATATAAATCTTTCTTGTATGAATGTACCCTTTTTGTACGAGTGCGTTGAGTGATGTATCATAAACTATACCTATTATAGTTTATCTAAAATGTATGTAATATGTATGAACCCTTTTATGGAAATGTATTAGTGTTATAAATATATTCAAACTATACTTTTTATAGTTAAATAATACGTGTTCCAAAATGAATGAATAATATTTAATATGAATGTCTTAGTTTCAGTTCATAATGATAAACTAACAAGGAAACACATTCAAATATGAAAACTTATGATTATACACTTTGCTCAACATAATACAAAGTGTTATGATATTTACATGCTGTTGGCTAACTTCAGCCATTCTGCCCTGTTTTTGGAAAAATCATAGAAAAATCATACGAAGTCGACAACTAGATCCGTAAATTCTGAGAGTTCACAAAACGTGTCTAGTTTACTCATAATTTTTATCACGATTTTTAATGACCTCCAACCTGGGTGAATAAGTCCAAAATCACAGACTGGTCCGGATTGTTGTTTGAAATGATAGACAGTTTTGTAAAAATCACCATAAATTGTAGAAAAATCGTATAGAGATGTGCAAGTAGCCATTTCAAAGCTAAAAACTTGAACTATTTGCACCTTGTACAGTTTTGAAAACAAAAATGTTTAAGATGCCCAAAACAGTCCGTGAATGGAGTTGAACTTTTCTTATGAAGGCTGTTAGAAAAATTTAGTTATGTTCTTAGTGTTTTAACTTGTATTCCCCCCCCCCCCCCTGAAAACTTGAGAAAACATGAAAATGTAGGGGTATGAACTCACCTTGAGTGATTTCAGTAGATAAGTGTTGAATAAGAGAAGTGTTCAACCCAAGAACACTTGAAGATTCGAAGCTCTAACATAAATATAATGGAGTTTGTGTAAGATATCCATGATTTGAGTGGAAATAAGTGAGATAATCATAAAGAGAATGGATTATGCTTACCAAATGTGGAGGAAAAACTCAAGATCAGCCCTTGAATCTCGAATTTCTAGAGAGAGAAAGTGAGAGAGGAAAGAGTTTGATCTTCTTGTGAAATGAGAGCAAATGAGAGAAGTGAGGAGAGAGGATGAATATTCAGCTCTCAAAAACGTGGGAAAGAGTGATAATTGAGTGGAAAGGACATTGATGTGACCTAGGTAAGGTGGAGAGGTGTGGCTGGTCATAGAGTGGGTGTGGGAGTGGTTGCTTGTGTTATAAGGTAAAGCAAAGTCAACACTCCACCTCTTTGTACTTTACCCACTTGCTTTCATTATTTAAATAAAGATTTTTATGAAAATATGATTAAATTGTGAATATTTAGGGTTTATTATGTTAAAATATGATTTTGGGTGAAAATCCTGCGTTAAAATAATTAAAAACGGGCCTTAAACGCAAAACTACGCGAAAACCGGGAGAAAATGAGTTCCCAGCGAGACCTCTCGGTCCTAGGCCGAGGTTCGGTCCCTAGGCCGAGACTCGGTCCATGCTGAGGTTTGTAGCCGGAAACGAACAGAGGGAAACGAAGGGGCGAGGAGGTGAGAAACGAGAAGGCACGAACCGGAAGTGAGAGGCGAGGCGAGGGTTCGGTCCGGCGATGAAAGGCGAGAAGTCAGAACCGAACGGACTGTAGTGAAAAGTAGTGAACAGTACCTTCGGTTCGGTTAGTGAACAGTATCTTCGGTTTGGTTAGTGAACAGTACCTTCGGTTCGGGTTCGGTTCCTTGCTCTCGGTTTCGGTTCCTCCTGGGCGAGGTTCGGCCCTGAGAGGACCTTCGGCTCAGGAGGGTTCGGCTCCTCCTTTCTCTTGGTCCCTAAGAGGACCTTCGGGTCCTAAGAGGCTTCTCTCTTCTCGAGAGGTTTCGGTTCCTAATGTCCATTTTTCTCGTTTTTACCCCGTTTTAAGCCGTTTTTGACCCGGTTAAGGGTCGGAATGACCCGAATGATTCCAACAAGTTACGGGAAACTTTTGAGAGAGATTTGGGAGAGATTTCTCACACTTGGAGAGATTTGGGAGAGATTTGACATTCTTGGAAAGATTTCTCATACACAGAGATATTTGCGAGAGTTTTCACATACTTGGAGAGATTTGGGAGAGATTTGACATTCTTGGAGAGATTTCTCATACAGAGAGATATTTGAGAGAGATTTCATCTAATAATTGGAGAGATTTGGGAGAGATTTGACATTCTTGGAAAGATTTCTCATACACAGAGATATTTGCGAGAGTTTTCACATACTTGGAGAGATTTGGGAGAGATTTGACATTCTTGGAGAGATTTCTCATACAGAGAGATATTTGAGAGAGATTTCACATAATTGGAGAGATTTGGGAGAGATTTGACATTCTTGGAGAGATTTCTAATACAAAGAGATATTTGAGAGAGATTTCACATACTTAGAGGGATTTGGGAGGGATTCGACATTCTTGGAGAGATTTGACATAGAGAGAGATAGAGTGAAAACGATCGAGAGAGGATCCATGTGTGACAATTGTGAGTGTCCGGCATCGCAATGCATGGTTTGTAAACCCTGTTAAGCATTGTTTAAGGATCTTACACACTCCCGATGAGTATGCATCATTGCTTTATCGGTTTGGCTTGCCACGTACTACAGTTTTAGGTTAAGGAGATCTAGATGTTCGCACTTTTTGTTTTATGATTTCTCACTAGAATAGAAGTTATGTAGAAGTTTCTTAGTGTGAATCTTAGTACTCATGGGCAAATTGAGTCAAATGGTTTGACTTGCTGACTTTAGTTGACTTTGACTTGACCGAAATTTGACGGTTGTCACATTACAACATAACACATGTTTACAAATAAATCAAGAAAAATTGTGATTTCATCATATTTTCAACAAAATAAAACAATCTTTATAAACAAAAAAACATAAATGTGATTTCCTCATACAACATAAATTTTGATCTCATAAGCATATAACAATCTTTTATAAACAAAAACACATTATGAATTGATTTTATAAGCATACAACAATCTTTAACAATCTTTTATAAACAAAAACACATAAATTTGATTTCATCATATTTTCAACAACATAAAACACTCTTTTATAAACAAGAACACATAACTGTGATTTTATCATACAAAATAATTTTTGATCTCATAAGCATATACCAATCTTTAATTTCTGATTTCACACAAGAATGTACAAACATATTCAAACATTAGCTCATCTCATGAGTTCATGTCAATTGATTTTATGATAATCCTTCAATCTAATTAAATCCAAGAATAATGAAAGAAGTAATTTCAAACTTTGATTTCAGCAAGAAATCAGTAATTTGACAACAAACATCAAAGGATTTTTGATTTCAGGAAGCAAAAGCAAAACAGAAAAAAAAATCGCAGAAACATACCTATTATCACCGGCGCTGTGTGCTTGTCGTCGGCGTTGTGTGGTCTTTGCCGGAGAAGATGGCGCACATGGTATAGTCGACGTGCGATGGAGGGCGATGAGCTGTTGGGGATCGCTTTTTGTGTACAATTTTGGCGAAAGAGGCTGATGCGATAAAGGGCACAAAATCGATGGAGACTTCTGATCTAGTTAGGAGGTATTTTTTGACGGACCGAGTAAGTAGAATGGATTGGAATGGGCTGACCGAATAAGCTAATATATGTCATTAACAAACATCTGACTGCTGACCGGGTTAATTGTCAGCACTGACCGGTCCCGATAAGTTCAAATCAAACAAGCCCTTATTCGGATATGAGTACTTAACTTATTTTTGTGATATATCTTATTTTAATAATAAGTTTGTCACAACCATTATTAGTGATTTTTTTGTTGGTCGGTCATTGATTAACAAAATATATCTAGAGCAACCAATAGCTTTGTAACATAAAACATAAAATCACACGCACAAAAGATGCAAGCTATATAATTATTCATTAATACTAAATTTTTGTTATATATACTTAATTAAATCGTTCTTAAATTGTTATAAGCTACATTATTACGAAAGCATGATTTATTCATGATGTTTAATTCCAGACTTGATATTAAACAATGCAATAAGTAGTATGAACTAATCACAAATTATTTACAATAGAGAAACAGACCAAAGGACATATAATATTTACTAAGTGTAAGACCCATGTATTATATGAGTTCATTTTAAAGAAAAAAAATCTGAAATTCTAAACATTTGAGAAGTTTGAATTTAGAAGAAAAAAAAATATTGAATTATTAAAATTTTATTGTTTGTTTTCCTTCTAATTTAAACAAATAATTTAGATAAATAAACAAAGGAAACTAATGAAACTTTAATTTAGAAATTTTAAAATTACAAGGAAGTCAATTAATGAAATTGATATGCATTTATTATTATATTTATTGCAATATTACATTTAAATATTATATGGAAATTAATAAAATGAAAAAAAAACCCATAAATACCATGTGGAAAAAAAAAATTGAAAACAACCAAAAGATAACATGTGGCAAAATCAATGAGAGTGTGACATATGACAAAAAGTTCTTTATTGATTATAGTGGATGATTAAATATCCAAACGGTTTCACAAACAACCAGCAATCAATAAGGATGATTAAACGTATGTCACAAGATAATAAATCCAATTATGTTATTATTGTTACCAAGTTTCGTCCAAAAATCAGAAATGTATCTAATTATAAGAAATGAGTAGAAAACAAATTGTCCTGTTGGTGGAAAAAAAATAAATACGAAACAATAATTAAAACCGACTAGTTGATGGTTGATCTTGATTGAACAAAACTGCACTAATCAGACTCATGTTCTAAAAGGTCTTTATTTTGCTTCTATCGACCGTAAAGCAAAAAAGTAAAACCTTAAGATTTAATGCAGATTTACCAATTTTCCAACAGCAAAGGAAAACGAAAAACGCAAAGTGAATACTCATAAACGGAAGAAAGTGATGGCTACTTGAGAGAGATCTTGTGATTTCATGTTTTTAAATGGGATGTGGGAGGTCCAATTTATAGTGGACGAAAACCCTAGAGATTCTAAAAAAATGGACCTGGTGACTAAGTCGGTCCACTCACAGGCTGACACATGTTAGTTTGAATTCGAATCAGATATCGCTATTTGCTCTTATCTGATTTCAAACCTGAAGTCAATCTGATCTCTCTATACGATCCTAGAAGGTTCTGATGCCTCATCCACGAAGTTAACGAGGTCAACCCTTTGATCGAATCGTTCAAGCTGTCTTGACCTGAACTTGTCAAGAATAAAAGCTCCTCGGCTCCTAGCGACCGACGCGTCGTGCCAAGTGCCAAGTGCGCCTAAATCGTGCCGTTTTCGTGCATTTGCGGCATCGGCTAGGCTAGGCTAGGCGTATGCATGGGCTTGGATCATCCTTTTCATCCACTAAAGCCTTTGAAGGCCTACCAATTGAATAATCTTATAAACCCACAAAAGTTTCTTCCCCCACTATTGTGGGATAGAAGGAAATTACCAACTTGCAATTATCCTTCATAATTTCCAACAATCCCCCCATTAAGTTGGAAATTTTACTTTCACTCAGACAAATGATGTCACTTAGGTGTTATGAAGATTAAACCTAGTTGAATGAGGTCAAACAAGAAGAAATCAATTCAATGGTATCCTTATAGTTTTAAACCATTAATCTTATGACTTATCCTGTTTACCCTTACACATCACATGTTGTCTTTGCATTCTCCATGAACGCTATATGGCCATGCGCAATAAATCCTTTTCATGATCCTTTAAAAGATAAACCGCTAATCTTCACTTGAGGTGACACCACCTCTAGATCATACATGAAAAGTTTTACAACATCTTCATTACTTAGATGTCTCCAAAACTTTGTTAAGAGTCATAGCTCAACCTCGTTCTCAGCAATGACATATTATCCGACTTCACATAAATCTATCATTAATGATAATACCTTTTGTCGTTAATGACTTTGTTGTTGCCCTTTGAAATTGAGAATTATGAGCACTAATATCGATTTGGGTTTCCATCACCAAGTGATTCTATTGTCGTTTTAGTCACATGACTCTCGTGGTAGATGTAACCAAATCTTTCGTCAGAGGTTTGGTAAGTGAATTTACCAAGTTTTTACTTGTCTTGACATAGACAAGTTTGATGGTACCACTCTCAATTACTTGTCTCACAAAATTTTATCTCGGACCAATATGTCTCGACTTTCCATTATATACCACATTGTATACTTTAGACAGTGTACCTTGCTCTTGATGGTGGATACACCGAGAAATTCTATTCTTGAATGTTTTCTATCTTTATCAATACCCCAAAACCAAGTGGGTTCAAATGCTTCAAAGGTTCTCATTCTAAAACACTATTTGGTTGTTTTTTTATTTCATTCTAACCTCTATAAATGGATCATAGATGGTTTATTTTGTTATAAATTAAAAATAAACTTTTTATTTTTTAACGCTTACATTGATTGATTTTTTTTTGAAAAACACACTTATATTTTGTATCGAAACCTGTTAGTGGTATTAGAGCCATCTTTTAGATTTTAGAATGATTTTTTTTATGTTTGATAATCTTTAGTTTTTGGAAAACATGCATGGATTTATTTTGGTAAAAAATATTCATATTTGTCTTCTTTGGCAACCTTTTGGTTAAAATTTTTTATTTTTATATATAACAATTTTTCATGTGTTTTGGTTATATAAAAGTTACCTTAGAAAAAAAAAGAGTTGTTTGTTATTATATATGATATGTTGTTCTGTATAAACAAGTTATTTGAACCTTTGTGTTGAGTTGCTTGATATTTATTTATTCATAAGATGTAATAAATAAATAGGTATTTTTTTTATTTGTTTATTTGTTGTAATAAATTAGTTAGACTAGTTGTTTTTCTTTTTAAATGTAGCAAGATTAAGAAATGACCACGTTGAAGACGACTTATGTAACATCCCAAAATTCGAGTCTAAAAATTTAATTCTTATTTATATAACTTAGAAAATCATTTAACAAAACATAGTCGAGAATATAACAATCCATAACACCATAGTAACCATGTCTCTAAAAAACGTATCATCAAGTAGTAGTAAAATCAGAGTACAATCCCATGAATCACAAAATGCGGAAAATTGATATGTGTGTGTGATGTACCGCTACCGTGCCGACTCCTTCCCCTTCACTAAAGAGGTACCTGAAACAAAACTAAAAACTGTTAGCACAAAGTTTAGTAAGTTCCCTCATCATACCACATACTATACAAATCATATACTGCCAGACATATTTGGGTGCCCGGCCTACCCAATCAGGCATATATGGGTGCCTGGTCTACCCTGTCAGGCATATCTGGGTGCCCGACCTACCCTGCAGAGCATATCGGGGTGCTCAACCTACCCCACTACCAGGCATATATGGGTGCCTGACCTACCCTCCAGTGTGTCTCAACCGGTTACGAGGACTATTTCATCCCTACCACTACCACATAATAACATAACATACTGTCTAGCATAGTTGGGTACTGAACTACCCTTTTTGGCCCTATCGACCGGTAACCAAGGACAATTCCCCCTACTACTACTATCACATAACATCATATCATGCTAGCACATAACACATGTCAGATAGTGGCTAACCAGACAATTATCTAACAAACAACTCCTACTAGTGGGCCAGCATTGTGGCCTTAGACCCACTTCTACTTGAAGGTAACTCACCTCGATGTTGTGTAGTATCTGCACCATCCTTGTTACGAGAATCAACTTGTCTCTACTCCTCAATCCCTACACAATAACCTTTCTCGATTACTAATACATACTCATAACCCCCTTACAAGGGTCAACCCAATCCAAGTCAAAGTCAAGGTAAAACCCTAGTCAAAGTCAACTTCTGATTGACTCGACTCGCCGAGTTGGTCCACCAATTCGTCGAGTCCCCATGTCCACCTTCTGCCATAATCCCGTCCTTACTCGTCGAGTCTAGCAAGAGCTCAACGAGTTCTTCTTCAACAACACCTCTGACTATCTTCAACCGACTCACCGAGTTCGTTCTTGAACTCGCCAAGTTCATCTTCATCCGAATGAATGAATCTAGTCTTTGACTCACCGAGTTCTCCTTGAACTCGTCGAGTCCGTCTTCATGAGGTTAGGACATTGCCTTAAACTCGCTGAGTTTGTTCATCCAATCGTCTAGTCCTATGATTTCCAGGTCCAAAACAAACCCTTAGCAGGCTGAGTGTTCTTTCCACTCAACCAAAACCATTTACAGAAGATGTTTTGGGGGAAAATGTGATTGACTCGCCGAGTCACACAAGTGACTCGCCGAGTCCCTCTTTGTCCAAAACCATACAGTCGATGATAATGGGTCTTAATGCATCAAAACCATAGATCTGACCTCCTAGGGTCCATTTCATACGTAAAGCTACGAACTTGATGTTCATGCATGATGTTTTTGGCCCCAAAATCCATAAAAAGGGGTTTATAAGATGCATGGGCTTCCCATGGCCATAAAGTTGGCACCTTTATGCCATGGGAACCCTCAATGGTTCAAGATCTGAAGTGTAACTCCATGATACATACTAAATCCGAAAATGGCCTTAGAAATGCCCCAAAATGATAAGATCTAAGCCCTAGAGGAGATCTATCAAATTAGAAGGCAAGGTTGAAGCTTTTTACCTTGAATGGGATGGAAATAAGTCAAAACTTCTGGATCTAGTAGTCTTTTCTTGATCTCCCAAGCTTCCTTCTCTTCTTCAAACTTCAAACCACCACAAAACACACCAAAATGGCTCAAGATCACTCAAACAAGGTTAGGGTTTCAATCTAGGGCTTCTCTGAGTTGGGAGGGGTGATGGAGGTTGGGTTGGGACGGTATAAAGTGTTTAAATAGGGTGCAAACCCTAAATATTAGGGTTTTGTCCAGACAGCTCCTGATTGTCGAGTCAGTCTCCCAACTCGTCGAGTAGGTCACTAAACCTCCGTGTCCAAAGTCGATTCTACTTGACGAGTTGGGCCTCCAACTTACCGAGTTCCTAGTCAAAACATGATAATTACGTGAATTAAAATACGTACCAGGAACCGGGTGCTACAAATCTCCCTCACTTATTTTAGACTTCATCCTCGAAGTCTGCTGCTGAATCCGGAAACAGCTCGGGGTAGTGCTCCTTCATCTCGTCCTCCGTCTCCCATGTCCATTCCGAGCCCTTGCGGTGCTCCCACTGCACCTTCACCAGTTCGAACCTCTTGTTCCTTAGATCCCTCGACTTCCTGTCGAGGATAGCTACTGGTCGCTCAATGTAGTTCAGGCTGTCATCCACTTGTATATCCTCTAAGGGCACCACTACTGAATCGTCCACCAAGCACATCCGCAACTGGGAGACGTGAAAAATATTGTGAATCTGGTTGAGTTCGGCTAGCAGGTCCAGCCTATATGTCACCTTACCCACCCGTGATACTACCCAGAAAGGCCCAATGAATCTGGGGCCCAATTTGCCCCATTTCCTGAATCGGATGACACCTTTCCAAGGTGACACCTTCAGGAGGACCATATCCCCAACCTGGAACTCCAGGTCCGAACGACGCTTGTCGGTATAACTTTTCTGCCGACTCTGAGCAGTCTGAAACCTGATCCGAACCTAATGGATACTCTCAGTCGTCTTGAGCACCACTTCGGTGCTCCCAATGACCCTCTGCCCAACTTCACGCCAGCATATCGGGGCCCTACACTTCCTCCCATACAACATCTCAAAGGGAGGACGGTCAATACTCGCATGGTAGCTATTATTATAAGAAAACTCTGCCAAGGGGAGGTAGGTATCCTAGCTACCACCAAAGTCCAATACGCACGCTCGTAACATATCCTCCAATGTATGGATGGTCTGCTCGCTCTGACCATCCGTCTACGGGTGGAAAGCAGTGCTAAAGTGAAAACGAGTACCCAACTCATCATGAAACTTCTTCCAGAACCTGGAAGTAAACCATACGTCCTTGTCAGAAATCAAGGAGACCGGTACTCCGTTTCGGGCCACAACCTCCCGAATATAGATGTCGGCCAACCTCTTGGCCGAAATGCTCTCATTGATCGGTATGAAATGGCCACTCTTGGTTAATCGATCCATGATGACCCATATCGAATCTACTCCCCGTGCGGTCCTGGGAAGCTTGGTGATGAAATCCATGGTAATATCTTCCCATTTCTACATGGGGATGTCCAACGGCTACATCTTGTCATGAGGCCTCTGGTGCTCAGCCTTGACCTTCCTACATGTTAGGCATCTCGCAACATACTAGGCTACATCCCGCTTCATACAGGGCCACCAATAGTTAGGACGAAGATCCCTGTACATCTTCGTCGCCCCTGGATGGATGCAAAACCTGGATTTGTGTGCCTCTTCCATCAATACCTGGCGCACACCTCTATGATAGGGGACCCACACTCTACGGTGCAGTGTCAACAATCTATGACTGTCATAATCGTAGGAGGAAACATGGCCTACAATGCTGTCACTCTTATGATGTTCCTTTTTCATAGCCTCCTGCTTGGCCTCTCGAATCAGCTCCAACAACGGATTCACCACATTCATCCTCAAGCAAATATCTCTGATCGATGCTACGTTGCGGCTAAGCGCATCGGCCACAACGTTGGCCTTCCTGGGGTGGTAGAGGATCTCGCAATCGTAATCCTTCACCACATCTAGCCACCGACGATGCCTCATGTTCAGATTCAGATGATCCATGAGGTACCTCAAACTCTTGTGGTCCGTGTAAATGGTACATCGGACCCCATAGAGGTAATGATGCCAAATATTGAGGGTGAAAACAACTGCCACCAATTCTAAGTCATGCGTCAGATAGTTCGCCTCGTAAGGCTTCAACTGCCTCGAAGCGTAGGCGATAACATGCCCTCTCTGCATCAGTACCGCGTCCAAGCCTGAGATGGATGCATCACAATACACCACAAAATCATCCATTCCCTCTGACAGGGCTAAGATTACCGCCTCGCACAATCTCTATCTCAACGTCTCAAATGTCTGCTGCTCAGGCCCCCAACAAAATACCATGACTTTCTTCGTCATTCGGGTCAAGGGCACAACTATCTTGGAGAAATCCTGAGTGAATCTCCGGTAATAGCTTACTAGTCCCAAGAAGCTCTGAATCTCAGATGGAGACTTTGGAACCTCCCATCTCATCATGGCCTCTACCTTGGCTGGGTCAACCAAAATCCCATTCTGGTTGACAAGGTGCCCAAGAAACTGCACCTCGCGCAACCAGAACTTGCACTTGGAGAACTTGGCATACAAGCTCTCCCTCCTCAAGGTACCCACCACCTCCCGCAAGTGCTACTCATGCTACTCCCACGTCATGGAATAAACTAAGATGTCATCAATGAAAACTATCACATACCGGTCCAACATCGGTCTGCACATGTGGTTCATGAGGTCCATGAACCCGACGGGAGCATTGGTGAGCCCGAAGGGCATCACCATGAACTCGTAATGGCTATACCGAGTCCGAAAAACAGTCTTTTGTACATCCTCCTCTCTAACCCTCATCTGGTGGCACCCTGACCGTAGATCAATCTTGGAGAACCAAAATTCTCCCTGAAGCTGATCAAACAAGTCATCTATCCTCGGGAGTAGGTGACAGTTCTTCATTGTTACCTTGTTCAGCTCCTGGTAATCTATACACATCCGATGTGACCTATCCTTCTTCTTCACAAAAAGTATCGGGGATCCCCAAGGTGAACTGCTCGCTCTGATAAAACCCTTTGTCTAGCAGCTCCTGCAGCTGCGTAGACAACTCCAACATCTCAGGAGGAGCCAACCAATATGGTTCCTTGGCTATTAGAGCCGCACCAGGGACTATGTTAATCCGGAACTCCACTTGTCGCTTCAGGGGTATCCCAGGCAGCTCCTCTGGGAATACATCCGCGTAATCTTGCATCTCGGGTATATCGCTCATCGACACCTTTCCCGCCTCTCGGGTATCCGTAACATAGGCGACATACCTAGCGCAACCCTGTTGAAGGTAGCGCCTAGCCCTAGCTACTGAACATAATGTCGGTCCACACTGTGGCCCTCGCCCTGAATCACTAGCTCTCCCCCACCTGGAGTCCTTACTCGCACTAATTGTTGCGCGCAGTCTATCACCGCCCCGTTGGGGCTCAACCAGTCCATGCCTATAATCACCTTGTTCCCATGCAACGGGATGGTAACCAAGTCTACCAAATAATGCTCCTCGAACAACCTCATAACACAATCCCTGAAAACATTTGATGCTCGCACTGATCGATCGTCCACAATCTCGACCTCTACGGGGCAATCCAACATGCCTGAAGACTCAGGGAACCTCTTGTTAAGTACAAGAGAGACAAATGATCGAGTAGCACCAAGATCAAACAACACTTGAACTGGGATACCGTTCACGTGAAACGATCCTAAACAAGACATATCACATGGCACATCAATATCATAAGCAACATAAAATAAAATCTAGGGAGAAGAAATCATACCCATCACCACATTGGGTGTGGCGCGTGCCTCCTCGGTAGTCAACTGGAAGGCTCGGCTCCTCACCACTGGAGCCTTGGTCTTTCCTTTTCGGCCATTAGTGATCCTTAGGGTCTCTGGAGCTAGCATCACCATTGGCGCTGTTGCTGCTGTCAATCTCAGGTAGTTGGCCTTTTTATGGCCTCTCTGGTTATAGTGGAAACACAATAAATCTGATGTCTGAATAGTGGGCACAGAGGCGGTACAATCCCTGCTAAAGTGCCCCATCTTACCACACTTATAGCAGCCTGATGACCTTAGTCTACATGCCCCCTCATGTGGCTTGCCGCACTTCCCACGGTAACTCCGACCCTAAAGGCCCTTTGACTTAGAGTTGAATCCCTTGGGTTTCTTCCCCCGAAACCCTAGTACCCTGCTTAGTCTCCGCCTTCCTCTTCTGAAGGTGCTCTATATAGATCTCCCTCTCCCTTGCCCTGGAAATCATGGACTCCAGGGTCGGGCACGCTAAGTAGCTGACATGCTCCCTGATATTAGCTCTCAACATATCATGGTAGTGGGTCTTCCGCGTCTCCTCATCTCCTGCGTACTGCGCCACCAACAAGGATCTCCCTCTAAAATTGGCGGTAATCTCCGCCACCGTCTCCGTAGTCGGCCTCATATCGAGAAATTCCCTAGACAACTGTTGAAGCTCCACAACCAACACAAACTCCGCCCTGAACTTGGTTACAAAGTCTGACCAGGTCATAGCCTTGATAGTCGAGGCTACTAAAGAGTCACCAACTGACTCCCACCAATCCCTAGCCCTATCCTTCAAATATCCAGTAGCAAATCGAACCTTCGACCCCTCAGGGCAGAAGCTAGTCAACTGGCTACGATGGGGTCCTTCGCCCCATGGAAATCCGGCTCACCACTCCCCCTGAAGTCCTTGAAGGAATGTGTGTGCGACCCTGACTGGCTAGATTCCATGTCGCTTCGAAATACCCTAAGGCAATCCTCCATCAGCTCTATGATCCCTTCCTTGATCGACCCAAAGATAACTAGCGTCTCCATATGGATGCCTCTAGTGATCTCAAACGAAATGAACTCACGTAGTCCCTCGTCAACTGGCTCAGCACCTGATCTCGAACCGGATCCTGATCCCGATCCTCCTTCATTGTGACGCGTAGTCATCACCATTCTGAAACAAAATACATAATGTCAGGGTCATACATAATCTCGAGAGATCTTACACACTCAACAATTTCCTTGGTTCTATCTCGACACTCCTTGAATCGAGTACGAATTCTCTACTTTCAGTAGTACGGGCACATACTACCTTCCACATCTATCCGTACTTTCCTCAAGGATTGCATTGGCTTCACCAATTCACTCCGACTACCACTGTTCATTGCACTATTCTCATCCTAGGCTTACCCTAGGGTAACTCTCCGGCCTACTCTCCGCCATCAGCTACGTAAGAAGTCCATGTTATCTCTCCCTAACTAGCTTGCGAATATTATTACATATTACCGAGACCAGATAATTCTTCGAATGAGAGATCCTGCCCTACAATGGTTGGACTCAAACAAGAGCTGCAAAATAGGGATAAACCTAACCTTCTGAAATAATTTAGTCCTCATAATATGTAACTTAAAGTATTCGTTACTAGTTAATTAAAGGTAACTATAACTCCTAATAGCACGAAGCAAGCAACATTTGGGCATTGGGCAACCCAAACAAACATATCCTATCCAGGCTATCACATCACCAACTACTTAGTACTATCATGCAGCTCAATAAGCACATACAACGGGCATAACATGCATCTTCCTAGATCCCTGGCCCTATTCTAGCATGCAATTCTAATATACACATAATAGGCAAAAAAAACATCCTTCCTAGATCCTTAGCCCTATTCTAGCATGCAATTATCATAATCATATCACAATATAATATAACATGTATGGGTATCTGGGGGAAAACTTACTTGAGCTCGGCCTGTCGCGCACATCACACACCTCGTTCTTTCTCAAAACTTCTTACTTTATCTTTTAGAAAGCATTTTTCTAGTAAAAAACCTTTTAAACCCTCAGTTTGAGTCCAAACATCCCGAAGGTGTGTCTGAATCCCTCAAACCAAGGCTCAGATACCAACTTGTAACATCCCAAAAATCAAGTCAAATAATTTCATTTTTAATTATATAACTTAGAAAATCATTTAACAAAACATATTCGAGAATATAACAATCAATAGCACCATAGTAATCATGTCTCCAAAAACGTATCATCAAGTAGTAGTAAAATCAGAGTACAATCCCATGAATCACAAAAAACGAAAAACTGATGTCTGTGTGATGTACTGCTACCATGCCTACTCCTTCACCTTCAGTGAAGAGGTACCTGAAAGGAAACTAAAAACTATAAGCACAAAGCTTAGTGAGTTCCCCCATCATACCACACACTATACAAGTCACATACTTCCAGGCATATCTGGGAGCCTGACCTAGCTTGTCATGCATATCTGGGTGCCCGACCTACCCTACTGAGCATACCGGGGTGCTCAACCTACCCCACTGCCTGGCATATATGGGTGCCCGACCTACCCTCCGGTGTGTCTCAACCGGTTATGGGGACTATTTCAACCCTACCACTACCACATAATTGATGGGTTTTGAGCATTCTAACACTTGCTAAGTGTACATGCCACCCTAATAACCTTGGATCTATGTTTGTCTAATTATCATGCAAAGTTGAATTCTAAGGCTATATTCCTATCTAGCATACATGGGGAACAATTTTAACTTGAATGATAGATAGAATAACTTACCTTGTAGTTGCTTGTGTTCCTTGAAACCTTATGAGCCTAGCACCCCAAGTGTGATGCCTCAAATGCTTCACACAACACCAAATGCTCTTGGAAAGACTTTTGAGAGAATACACACTTCTTGAAATCGGCCAAGCCCTCTTGTTTTCTTAGTGTAGCCGATTTTGGTGGACAATGAGATCCTTATATAGTGTTGACACATCTAGGGTTACACCATGTAAACCCTAATGTGTCATGACTCTTCATTTCCATGACCCATGGGTTTGTAACTCCCATGGAGCATCCATGGAGCATCCTATGGGTGGAACCCAACTTGATAATCCATGGAGCCTCTTAGCCCACTATACAAGATATGGATGATTTACATAATCAACCCATATATTTAATTAGTTATCTTTTGATCACTTAATTAATTCTAAATTAATTCTTGATCAAACTAATCAAATAATATTATTAATATATTAGAACTTATAATATATTAATAATCTCCAAGTGTTAATTCTCTCATTTAGTCTATCCAATTGCATGGTGCCATGCAACCCAAATGGACCATGCCGGGTCGGGTCAAGTACATACCAGAAATAGTTATGGACTTAGACACCTTATCCAACAGTCTCCCACTTGGATAAGTCTAATAACTATTACTGCAAGTATGACTTCAGGAACCGATCGGAAATCGTAGATCTTTTCAAGGTTTCTCGGAACTGAGAAGATGATGGTACGCCATTTAAGATAAGTGATCATATAATCCTCTGTTCTAGATATCAGTCGGACAAATACATGGAACAATGCCTTACTTATTGTCCAACAGTTTGTTTCCCGATTTCCGATTTGTTTGACAAAGAACTTAATTGAACACATCAACTTATTTCTGACCGGGCTCGGTACATGGGTCAAAACAAAATCATCGAGGGGCCCAGATATCAGCTTCTAATCCAAGAAGGAACAGATAAACTTCGACTCATATGTTTGTTCTACCACTCATTGAATTACACACAAGAGCACGATTTATAACATCGAGTTACCAATGCGTTTTCGTACAATCAATGCATAACCAACTTGTAAGTAACAAATCATATCTCTAGGTTTGAAGACTTATATGATATTACCGTCTCACGATCACTTGAGATAGAATTCCATGAAGTGATTCAAGTGAGCGTGGATTGAGTCCAATGCTCAGAACTTATGAGCACTCATGATTGTTGTAGCCTTGTCTAACACCTTAGACCTCTGCAACCAATCATGACAGTCTTGATTCATACCTACTTCCGACATATGACCGATTGTGGAGGTTTGAATAATATGTTATACCAAAAAAAATTATTCTGGAAGTCAAAACATGCAAAAGAAATATAGTAAACGATTGACAAGAGATAGCAACACTTTACTCATAAATAAAACACCTTTTATTCATCATCTAATGTCAATTACACTTTACAAAATTTCGAGGTTATCTAACTACTAAATCTAATATCATCCGTCAGCCCTATGCTCCGAGCATGCTGGAGATGCTTAACCCGAGTCAGTCCCTTCGTGAGGGGATCTGCTGGGTTCTCATCCAATGATACCCTCTTTGCCACGAGGAGTCCTTCTTCTATTCGATGTCTAATAAAATGGTATTTTCTGTCGATGTGTCTGGATCTCCCGTGATCCCTTGGTTCCTTGGCTAAGGCAAAAATGCTTTCACTATCACAGAAAATTTACATTGGCTCTTTAATAGCTGGTACAACTCCAAGGTCTCCGATGAAGTTCTTTAGCCATATAGCCTCCTTTGCCGCCTTGCTCGCTGCAATATACTCTGATTCACAAGTAGAATCTGCCACTGTCTCTTGCTTGGAACTCTTCCAAGAAATTGCTCCTCCATTTAGGGTAAAGACCCAGCCTGACTGAGAGCGGAAATTATCCCTATCAGTCTGGAAGCTAGCATCACTATACCCTACAACTCTCAAGTCATCACTCCCACTGAGGGTAAGGACCCAGTCCTTAGTCCTTCGTAGGTACTTGAGAATATTCTTTACCGCAGTCCAGTATGCTTTGCCAGGGTTCCCCTGAAACCTGCTAACCATGCTCAGGGCAAAGGCTACATCAGGTCGAGTACACGTCATAGCATACATGATCGATCCTACAGCCGAAGCATAAGGTATTCGACTCATTTCTGCTATCTCAGCCTCAGTGCTAGGGCTTTGTATCTTACTCAATTTGGCGTTACTCTGGATGGGTAACTCTCCTTTCTTGGAGTCCTGCATGCTGAATCTTTTCAGAACCTTATCCAAGTAGGTACTCTGACTAAGTCCAATTAGTCTTTTACTCCGATCTCTCAAGATCCTTATCCCTTAAATATAGGCAGCTTCACCAAGGTCCTTCATAGCGAAACACTTCCCAAGCCAGGACTTTACTTCCTGCAGGGTTGGAATGTCGTTTCCTATGAGTAGTATGTCATCCACATACAATACCAAAAAGCTAACTATACTCCCACTAGCCTTGACATACACACAAGATTCATCTTTACTCCTAGAGAAGCCAAATTCTTTGACTTTTTCATTAAATCAAAGATTCCATCTGCGAGGTGCTTGCTTTAATCCATAGATGGATTTCTCAAGCTTACACACTCTATTAGGGTACTTGCTGCTGACAAAACATTCTGGCTGACTCATGTAAACATTTTCAGCCAATTTTCCATTAAGGAAGGTGGTTTTGACATCCATTTGCCAAATTTCATAGTCATGAAATGCGGCCATGGCTAACATAACCCTAATAGACTTAATCTTGGCTACCGGAGAAAAGGTCTCATCATAATCCACTCCAGGAATTTGTGAGAACCCCTTTGCAACCAGTCTAGCCTTATAAGTGTGTACATTATCATCCATGTCGGTCTTCTTCTTGAAGATCCATTTGCACCCCACCGTCTTACGACCTGGTACATTTTCAACCAAGTTCCAAACTTGATTGTCATACATGGATTGTATCTCGCTATCCATAGCCTCTTTCCATTTAGCAGACTCGGGGCCTGCCATGGCTTCCTCGTAGCTGTTAGGGTCATCTTGACTTACTAGTGTCCCATCACTAATAAGTGTCTCACCTTCTGCAGTAATATGGAATCCATAGTAATGCTCAGGTGCACTCCTAACTCTCGTGGAACGTCTCAGAGGTACAAATTCGTCAATTCGCTCAACAGGAGTTTCCTCCTCAAGTTGAGGGCTAGAGTTTGAAGTTCCTTCACCACTTGACTCTTGAATTTCTTCAAGATCAATTTGCCTCCCACTGTCTCCTTGGCTTATAAACTCTCTTTCTCGAAAGACTCCTCTTCTTGCTACAAAGACCACATTGTCACTAGGTCTATAGAAGAGGTAACCAAAGGATTGCCGTGGGTAGTCGATGAAAATACACCTCTCGCTTCGAGGTTCAAGCTTATCATGAGTCTCGCGTCTCACGAAAGCCTCGCAACCCAAAATATTGATGTGATCTAGTTTAGGTACTTTACCAGTCCACATCTCGTGAGGAGTTTTGACAACTTTCTTTGTAGGGACTAGATTAAGAATATGGGCGACAATCTCTAAGGCATACCCCCAGAATGAGATTGGTAGCGAAGCTTGACTCATCATGGAACGAACCATGTCTAACAAGGTTCGATTACGCCTCTCAGCCACACCATTCAACTGCGGTGTCTTGGGAGGTGTCAATTGTGAGACAATCCTACATTTCCTTAGATAGTCGAGGAATTCTGAACTAAGATACTCACCACCTCGATCGGATCGAAGCATCTTAATGTTCCTGCCCAATTGATTCTCGACTTCCTGTTTAAATTCCTTAAACCTCTCGAAAGTATCTGACTTATGTTTGATTAAGTAGACATATCCATATCTACTGTAATCATCAGTAAAAGTCAAATAATAACGATTAGCATCCCTTGTGGCATGTTTGAATGGTCCACACACATCCGTGTGTATAAGGTCCAACAAACCTTCACCCCTTTCACACGAGCCTATGAAGGGTGACTTTGTCATTTTTCCAAGTAAGCATGATTCGCAACTATCATCTGACTTTAGGTCAAACGACTCCAAGACTCCATCCTTTTGGAGTTGGCCTATGCGTTTCTTGCTTATATGTCCAAGAAGACAATGCCATAATGATGCTTTATCAAAGTTATTATTATTAGGAGAATCAATACACAAAACATTATTTCCTAAGTGATCTACAACAGATACAGCTTCATACACACCATCACAAGGTAATGCTTTAAAATAAAGAACATTATTAAAGAAAGCATTAATCGAACCAACTTCATTATCAAATGAAAAGGTGAAACCTTGTTTATACAATGCATGAAAGGAAATAATATTTCTTGCCATTTCTGGCGAATAACAACATTTATTCAAATCTAAATTTAACCCACTACTTAGCGATAAAGTATAAAATCCAATCTTGGTGACAGGTTTAACTTTCCTATTCCCCATGATTAATTTTATTCTTCCTTGCTACACATTCTCACTTCTTCCTAGTCCCTGCAAGTCACAACAAATGTGAATACCACAACCGGTATCAAGGACCCAAGATTTCGAATGGGGTGAGTTATTAGAAATGATAGTGTAAATACCTGCATGGTTGGGTTTAACTTTCCCATCCTTCACATCTTGCTGGTATTTTGGGCAGTTCCGCTTCCCATGTGATTTTTCATGGCAATAGAAGCATTCAACCTCTTTTGGGTCAGAAGAAGGAGTGAAAAAACCTTTCTTGGTTCCACTTGAAGAAGAGCCATCAAGGGTCCTAACCTTGGTACCCTTCGAAGAACTCTTTCTCTTCTTCCCTCGACTTTTCCCGATTGCCAAAACCGGAGTGGAGTTTGGAGTAGGAGTGTTAACAACCGATTTCCCCTTAAGACCTGATTCTGCGGTCTTGAGAAGTCCCAGAAGTTTGCTGAGTGTGACCTCTTCCTTATTCATGTGATATGTCATGCGGAATTGATCATAGCACGATGGTAAGGAGCGCAAAATTATATCTATTGCAAGCTCCTCAGGGAAGTTCACATTAAGCTTCAGCAATCGATCCACATACCTTAGCATTTTCTGCATGTGGCTCGTGACGAAATCCCCGTCCTTCATCATGGTTGTTATCATGGAGCAGATGATTTCGTACCTCTCTTGTCGTGCACTTTGATGGTATCTTTCCATCAAATCTTGGTGCATTTCATAAGGGTAGAAATCCTCATAGGACTTTTGGAGTTCTGTTGTCATTGTGGCCATCATGATGCATGCGACTTTCGTAGCATCCCTTTCATGTGCCTGAAAGTCAGCGATCTCCTGAGGAGTTGCAGTGGTCTCATCAATCTCCTTAAGCTCCTTGTCGAGGACATATTCTTTGTCCTCGTAGCGGGTAATCATCCTGATGTTTTTGATCCACTCATTGAAGTTGGATCCATCAAAAGTAACTTTCCCACACAAGCTCATAAGAGTAAAGGAGCCATTAGGATTCGAGCCAGAAGCAGCATTGTTTGAAGACATCTGAAGGAAGAGGACAAGATTGGTTTAGATATTAAGATAGTCCTTAATAAAACACCCAAATGTAATATTAAGGCTAGGATCCAATCACAATATATTATAACTTAGAAGAGGTATGCTGTAATCCAAGCTATAACATATTTGAAAGGTAGGTGAATGATGATTCACCAATTTCCACCACGAAAACCGAAATATTAGATATTAGGTTTTATGATTGGTTCTTAGAAATTCCTAGATTCTTTGAGATTCAATGAACTTTTCAAAGGCATGTTTCAATCTCGAGTGTGCCCTCCAAATTTTGTGACTGGGATACCGAGGATCACAAAACGAGGTGTGAAGTAACCATGCAAATCACTTGGTACCCTTAAAGTTTATCACTCAATCGATGTGCCGGTAAACCACACACGCTCCACCGATACTATAATAAACCTTAAGTCACCCTTTACCTACCTTGTTAAGTCCAAGTTAGTGTGCCGGTTAACCACACACGCTCCACCAACGACTTAGACAAAGTGTAAAGTGTAATTTCATGGATTAGCACCTTATTCACATTTTTCCTAAAGTAACTAAGATTGGGAATTTAATAAACATTTAGTTACTTTATAATATTCATCATACTTTGAATGAGAATTTATAAGTCCTTGTCTTACCCGTTCGGCTAACGACCCTCCACCAGTCAAGCAAGCGGTGGGTGAGAGTAAACACCCATTAAGTCACCATTTTATAGGCAACAACCTTATACCCACCTTATAGACCGGCTTCGTGAATGAGGCGTACTAGTGGTAAGACGACTTTGTTCTTATACATATCTATATAATTATTAAGTCATCATAATATAAGTATAAGGATTGAATTTTAACTTTTAAAATTCTAAGGGTTGGAACTAAAGTTTTAACTTAACTTTACTTGTTCCAAAACTTGAGGGCAAATTTTGTAACTTTCAAAACTTTTCATTTCTTGTAACTTATGAGTTTAATAGAGTAATAAAATGAAGACTCTTCATTTTTTAACTCTTGTGTTCTTTTAATGGTTTTAATTCAAGTGTGACTCTTGGTTTTCCATAACTTGAGGACAAGTTATGGACTCCATTAAAACACATTATGATCAAGAATTAATCTACCACATAGGTTACAAATAATTCCTATGATCATCTAAAACATCATAAGAACAAGAACATGAATATGAACACATTCATAAATCAAAATTACACTTAAAACTTTGTAATTTTGATAACTAGTTGTTGTAAATGAATTAGAAAGAACATTACACCATCAAAACAAGTTTTCAAGTACCAAAACAGTTTAGGGTAATGTTTCTAGTCCATTTCCAGCAATTAAAGTCGAAATTCTGCAATCTGTCGACCCTACTCGCCGAGTGCATGAACTTACTCGCCGAGTTGGTTGAAGTTACACGTGAACTCGACGAGTCCCCCCCCTCCCCATGAACTCGACGAGTCCATTCGTAGACAGCAAGATTTTCGACTTTTTTCAACTTTTAAGCACAAATAAAAAGCAAACAAGCCTAGGCTCTGATACCACTGATGGGTTTTGAGCATTCTAACACTTGCTAAGTGTACATGCCACCCTAATAACCTTGGATCTATGTTTGTCTAATTATCATGCAAAGTTGAATTCCAAGGCTATATTCCTATTTAGCATACATGGGGAACAATTTTAACTTGAATGATAGATAAAATAACTTACCTTGTAGTTGCTTGTGTTCCTTGAAACCTTATGAGCCTAGCACCCCAAGTGTGATGCCTCAAATGCTTCACACAACACCAAATGCTCTTGGAAAGACTTTTGAGAGAATACACACTTCTTGAAATCGGCCATGCCCTCTTGTTTTCTTAGTGTAGCCGATTTTGGTGGAGAATGAGATCCTTATATAGTGTTGACACATCTAGGGTTACACCATGTAAACCCTAATGTGTCATGACTCTTCATTTCCATGACCCATGGGTTTGTAACTCCCATGGAGCATCCATGGAGCATCCTATGGGTGGAACCCAACTTGATAATCCATGGAGCCTCTTAGCCCACTATACAAGATATGGATGATTTACATAATCAACCCATATATTTAATTAGTCATCTTTTGATCACTTAATTAATTCTAAATTAATTCTTGATCAAACTAATTAAATAATATTATTAATATATTAGAACTTATAATATATTAATAATCTCCAAGTGTTATTTCTCTCATTTAGTCTATCCAATTGAATGGTGCCATGCAACCCAAATGGACCATGCCGGGTCAGGTCAAGTACATACCAGAAATAGTTATGGACTTAGACACCTTATCCAACAATAATAACATAACATATTATCTAACATAGTTGAGTACTGAACTACCCTTTTTGGCCCTATAGACCGGTAACCGAGGACTATTACCCCTACTACCACTATCACATAACATCATATCATGCTATCACATAACACATATCAGATAGTGGCTAACCAGACAATTATCACAAAGACAATTATCTAACAAACAACTCCTACTAGTGAGTCGGCATTGTGGCCTTAGACCCACTTCTACTAGAAGGTAACTCACCTTGATGTCGTGTAGTATCTGCATCGTCCTTGTCACAGGAATCAACTCGTCTCTACTCCTCAATCCATACACAACAACCTTTCCCGATTACTAATACATACTCATAACCCCCTTACAGCGTCAACCCAATCCAAGTTAAAGTCAAGGTAAAACCCTAGTCAAAGTCAACGTCTGATTGACTCGACTTGCCGAGTTGGTCCACCAATTCGTCGAGTCCTCATGTCCACCTTCTGCCATAATCCCGTCCTTACTCGTCGAGTCTAGCAACAGCTCAATGAGTTCTTCTTTAACAACACCTCTGACTATCTTCAACCGACTCGCCGAGTTCGTTCTTGAACTAGCCAAGTTCATATTCATACGAATGAATGAGTCTAGTCTCTGACTCATCGAGTTCTCCTTGAACTCGTTGTTTCCGTATTCATGAGGTTAGGACATTGCCTAGAACTCACTGAGTCTGTTCATCCACTTGCCGAGTCCTATGATTTCCAGGTCCAAAACAAACCCTTAGCAGGCTGAGTGTTCTTTCCACTCAACCAAAACCATTTCCAGCAGATGTTATAGGGGGTAATGTGACTTACTCGCCGAGTTACCCAAGTGACTCGTCGAGTCCCTCTTTGTCCAAAACCATACAGTCGATGATAATGGGTCTTAATGCATCAAAACCATTGATCTGACCTCCTAGGGTCCATTTCATACGTAAAGCTACGAACTTGATGTCAATGCATGATGTTTTTGGCCCCAAAATCCATAAAAAGGGGTTTATAAGATGCATGGGCTTCCCATGGCCATAAAGTTGGCACCTTTATGCCATGGGAACCCTCAATGGTTCAAGATATGAAGTGTAACTCCATGATACTTACTAAATCCGAAAATGGCCTTAGAAATGCCCCAAAATGATAAGATTTAATCCTTAGAGGAGATCTATCAAATTAGAAGTCAAGGTTGAAGCTATTTACCTTGAATGGGATGTAAATAAGTCAAAACTTATGGATCTACTAGTCTTCTCTTAATCTCCCAAGCTTCCTTCTCTTCTTCAAACTTCAAACCACCACAAAACACAACAAAATGGCTCAGGATCACTCAAACAAGGTTAGGGTTTCAACCTAGGGCTTCTCTGAGTTAGGAAGGGCAATGGAGGTTGGGTTGGGAAGATATAAAGTGTTTAAATAGGGTGCAAACCCTAAATATTAGGGTTTTATCCAGACAGCTCCCGCTCGTCGAGTCGGTCTCCCTAGTCGTCGAGTAGGTCATTAAACCTCCGAGTCCAAAGTCGATTCTACTCAACGAGTTGGGCCTCCAACTCGCCGAGTCCCATGTCAAAACATGATGATTACTTAACTTAAAATACGTACCAGGAACCTGGTGCTACAACTTAACCATTTGAAACCGTAATTGTAACATTCAAAAATCAAGTAAATTTAAAAATTTCAAAAACATCCCAATAATCATAAAGTTCTTACAAAATCATTGTTTCAAAAGTTTTAATGATAATCAGAGTATCCTAAAGTCCAAATAACATAAATCCGAAGGATGTGCACAATCACGCCTTTTCCTTGCCACGGTTATCCGAAGTACATAAAACAATAAACTGAAACTGTAAATCAAAGCTTAGTGATGTGACACCCCAATTTCACGGCCATAAAAGACTGATTTGTTTATGCTTTATTTACAAATCAGAGTATCATTTTTAAGAATAATGTTGCAGAATTTGTTCCTAAAAATATGATAAGTAAATTATCAAAGAATTTCAAAAGAAATGTTCTTCATTATATTAAAAATGTTGGTATGTTATTGTCAATACAGTACATAAGCATAAACAGAAATAGTACTGGCCTTCCAACATCTATTATTCTAATGGCCTATAATCCATTGATTTCTTATCAGATAATCACTCATGGGCTCTATTGCCACAACCTATAATACAAGAAACATAGTGGGTCAGGCTTGGGAGCTTGGTGAGCACATATGATTTTCAACCCATAATAATTAAGTTCGTTAATTTAATCAAATCATTCAACCCGATTACCCATTCCCGTTATCCTCACTTTCTATCTCTAAAGCATCTAATTTAAGGGACCTAGCCTAAGGATTATCATCGGGATGGATAACACTTCTTAGGGGTTTCCTCAGCAATATATGTTAAAAAGGCAACCATGAGGGGGATGGAGTACACCTGGTGAACATGTAGTTCAAAAACACCTACAGGTTGCGAGCCTACTAGCGTTACAGTAGACTGTCTATAATAGCCCATGATCGTCAACTATACTCCACTAGATAACGGAATCAACTTAAACATCGAGGCCTCCCATATTTACCCATCATAATTATAAGTATAAAATACATATATAGTTTAAATCGAATAAAATATGTATATTTTGTTCATCCAACATAGATATTATCAACACAGATAATATGCACACATAGCATGTAATTTATATTAAATACTTCATATCTATGTGTAGATGAAAGTAACTATGCACTCACTTGTTAATATGATGACTCCAAATTCGAGCAACGCTTCACTTATAATATATGTATTTTCCTTCGATGAAACCTAGTATTATCATTACTAGATTTTAGTCTAATATTTATTGCGACTAACTATTAGTCTAGACTTATCATTAACCCAAGGTCTACTTTCATGATCTATCAATTAAGGATCAGCCAGGCAGGACAATTGGGAGGCAGCACCATTTCGACATATAGCTTTTTTAAAATACAACAATCACGCCAACGTGACCATTCTAGACACCTCTCCCGTAAGTATATTAATCCGTAATACAAATTTGAATCACTGATAAGTCTTTTTTATAGGTTCATAATAACGATAGTGAACTTAAACATAAGTTACACTTAAATTAGGGTAAGCATAACTCACTTAAAAGGGGGTTTAGCGAGGAATTGGGCTCTGATCGAGCAGAACTTCTGAACCGAAAGCTCCTCTTATCAGAGCCTTTTAGTGCTCTGGGACTCGCCTCTAACACTTGGGAAGTGCTAAGGAAGGGGAGGGGCTAAGGTGGGGTATTTGAGAGAGAAAGAATGGTTTTGGTGTGAGGAAATGAGGTGATCTACGCCTCCATCTGTAGGTTGAGGAATTGCACAATGCGGGGCGTACTTGGTACGTTGGGCATACCAAGACCTACGTTAGGCATACGCGGGCCACATGTTGATATCTGCTGCGAAGCCATGGGGAGAAAGGTAGGGTTGGGATTGCGCCACATGTCAGCCTCGCATCTTAACCCAAAATTTTATTAACTTCTAAATTTCGTAACTTTTTCATACGAGCTTTGTTTTTTATGTTGTTTATATCCACACATAGGTAGAGACGTGATCTACAACTTTCATTTAGACTCTGTTGGCTAATTTTGTCACACCCCAAAACCAAGAACGGCGGAAACGTTCTGGGGCAGAGGACGTCATGTAAAGTATCACAACAATGCAAAGTAGTAAATAAGCAACAACATATCCATTGCATTAATAGTATAATTTTAAATACAAGGTTGTTCTTTCATAGAATAAAACAACATAATGAATAATCAAAATAAAAGACGAGTCTTGACAGCTCTGTCTTCACAAAACCTGGTCATCGTACCTGTCTACTGGTGACCTGAGAATAGAAGTTATTTTGAAAGCGAGTATCAGCATAAAGTTGGTGAATTCATAAGTATTTTAGTGTCATTGATTTGTAAAAACTTGTAATGAAATACTTATAATTGTTTGAGGAAAGTTTGTATAAGTATGAAAACCCTAGAAAATTCCATATTTCCTACTAGTATATAAAGTAGTCTTCTACCAAGACCCGACTGTTTTGAAAGTATGTATCTTTGTAAAAATGATGGTTTTTCCCATGTATAACTATTATTATAAAAATATAGTCTACCTCTTTGTTTAAGTGAATGTATCACAAAATAAAGGTAATAAGGAAAATAATATATTTATATCAAAATATATCCTACCTCATCGTTTATGTGAATGTCTCAGAAAATAAAGGTAATAAGGACAATAATATATTTATATCAAAATATATCCTACCTCATCGTTTATGTGAATATCTCACAAAATAAAGGTAATAAGGAAAATAATATAATCCTTATGAAAGTATCCATTTTTATAGGATAAATACGGCGTGGTAACTCGCCGAACAGTACAACCGAGAACATCCGTAGATGAACACACCTTCTGTTGCGAGCAACCGAGTGTAGGATGGTCAGTCCATGAGTATGTAGAAGTATAACTTCATGTAGTATGTAGTAGTATCTCTCCATATAGTATGTACTAGTGTCTCTTTGTATAGTATGTATTCGAGTCTTTTCATATAGTATGTACTAGTGTCTCTTCTTATAGTATGTACTAGTGTCTCTTCGTATAGTATGTATTAGTGTCTCTTCGTATAGTATGTATTAATGTCTCTTCGTATAGTATGTATTATTGTAGTGTATGTATTGACTCATGTATGAACTGACTATTAGTGTGATTCCTGGTACTAGGAATAGTAATTAGTATCTCCTAACTATACCTATTATAGTTACTAGTAATCTGTGTGTATAACCAAAAGTATGCCTTTGCTACTCAAAGGTACTGAATTTTCTGACAGAACTTTTATGTCTATATATGTATACATAATATATAACTAATATTTAGACGACATTCGGACAAATAACCGATACCCTAAGGCCACATCCAAATAAGGAAAAGTAATTAAAGCGAGCCAGCAGTCCTAAGCCCTTTAAACATTACTTATATAACTACACATATATAGGCATGCATTTGACAATATAAAAGTATAAGAGGTTTTGTAAAACTTTTGAAAAGTTTATTAAATAAGAATTGATGACTTGATTTCAGTTAATAAAATGATTTAAAAGCAGTTTGTTTGATAAGAACAGTTCAGAGTATAAGAAATCATTTGTTTGAAACATAGTTGCAACAAAGTTTGAAAGGAAAGATATAGAGTGTAATACAATTTGATAAAGAGTTTAGTATGTAAAGATGTTTTGAGAAATCATTTTGAAATAGTATACTGAGTAAAACAGCTAAAAGTGTAGTAAATCCATAGTTTGATAGTTATTAATCACATGTGATTGATATAATAACTATCGTGATTCAACTTGTATCCCCCCCCCCCCCATAAAAGCATTTAAAAACATTTAAAAGGTTAATTAAAGCGTATGAACTCACATGTAGTGAGTGGATTGTATGGAAGTGTGACAACCTGTAATTTATTATGTCACTATAACCCATTTCCGTTAATAAAGCCGTTACGTTCCAATTTTTCCGTTAACTTTGTTTTAAATTAATTTATTGCGACTTCTATTTAGGTTTCATAAGTGTCAGGATACATTTTAAACATTAAAATATTTTCCATATTCGTTTGGAAAATATTTAGTTTCATCTAAATCGTGATTACGGTAACTTAATCGGGTACGACCAAAATCCCCGTTTAACGTCAGTATCGGGTAGATTTCCACCTGGACATAAACTCAATCCCTATATAAGGGATTGAGTGACATCATTTTGAAGCTTTTTCTCTCTCTTAAAACACTTTCTCTCACTACTCTCTCTCTAAAAATCCGATTTTGGTCCAAAAACCTCCTTTCAAGCCTCAAATTGGTAAGCAATCTATCCTAACTTGTTTTTTTTAACTTGATTGGTATGCAAATTAATGTTTAAATCACTCAAAACACCCATGAACATGTGTTCACTTCTAGTGCTTAGTTAAGACCTTTGGACTTGCAGGAATAGACTTAGAGCACTAAAATCTTACCATTTAGGGGGTAAACTTGAGTTTACGGCCCAAGAACATGCTTGGATCGTAAACCCTCATCCATGGACCATAAACACCATTTAAGGTGTTAGTTTGCCCCTAAACACCTCCTAAAAGCTTCCATGAGAGTATAGAACCTTAAAATCCTTCAAGAGATGCACCAAAACATACACAAATGGGTCAAACTCAAGGTTACGGCCAAAGAACATTCTTGGACCGTAAACACCTCTTCTTAGACCTTAAACTCCTCCAATGGGTGTTAAAGTGCCCTTAACACCTTATATGGCTTAGAAATGGCTCTAGAACTTAGCATGCTTAACCTTCAACCACCAAATCACATGAATCATGGACAAACATAAGTTTACTGTCGTAAAATCATGTGTTTAAGGTAGTAAACTCACCAAGAACATCTTCATAGACCGTAAACTCCTTTTACAAGGTCAATTCAAGTCCCAATCACTTCCTAAGCCATGAAATCAACCCTAGAACCTTCCTTTGTGCATTGTAATTGACCTACGACCACCAAAACACATTAAGACATAACACATAAGAGTTTACGGCCTTAAACTCATAGTTTACTGTCGTAAACTCCTCAAACGGTCCTTAGGATGTTCAAATCACCTTCCAAAGCCTTGTAACCAAGTCTAGCATCACCCCTAAAGTGTTATAAGATTATTTAGCAACCAAGAACACCCCCACCATGAGTTTACGGCCATAAACTCATGGGGTGTTGGTCATTTGGACCGTAAACTCCATTGGGAGTTTACTCCTGAAGAGTAAACTCCATATCCAAGCCATACTCGTCCGTAGATGCCACCCAGGTCACTCCAAACACTTGATCTGAAGTGTTTTCGCATCTTGGAGTGTATATTCATATCTAATTAGTGGTTCAAAGTCTAATTAGATACATTTATGTATCTCTTCATATTACATAGGAACCTCGCGCGTTCTCAAGCCCCGAACTGACACATAGCATCCAATCGACACACTTCTCGATTGGTGAGTTCATACCCCTAAGTTTTCCAGGTTTTAAATGTTTTCAGGACAAATACAAGCAAAAGTACAAGAAAATCTTGTACTTAAAGTTATTATTTCCTTTTAATAGTTTCATATTTCATATACTTTTAACACTGGAAACCATTTTAACCAACAACTTTTCTTGCAGAGTTAGTTTTCAAACTAACTGCAAACCTGATTATACAGTGTTATATTATATGTTTCACCAATGATTTTTCACTTCATTTATGTTAAAAATCATTAACCTAGAACATTAGAACACATCCTCAGTAACATTCCATAGAGATACGCGAGTGGAGGACCCCCTTCGTAACCAGAATCACAAATAGGATTTTACACATTATTACTTGTAAATTTGTTAATCTTAATAATTGGAGACACGTCCTCAGAAACACTTCACAGAGATACGTAAGTGGAGGACCACCCCCATAACCAGAATCTATTGGAGGGAGAACATGACTTGAGTGTATAGATCTATACGGGATTGACAACCTCGCAGCTGGCTGCTAGCTACAGTCAAACCGAAAGGTTCAAGGGTGACGAAATTCATAAATTGATGATGGACTACTTATTGCCATATGTAGTCTATCATATGGTTATGGAACTCGCAATTTAGATAACAGAGATTTACTTGTTGGTAATAATGGATCTAGTAAACTAATAACCTTATGAAATTGTTTACTTTTCACACAATAGTTTTATATACGTGTTAAAACTAACATACATTTCAAGGATAACCAGGTTTTCAGGAAACGTCACACGAACACTTTAAGTATGGTAGATACTTGTACACTACATTCAGAACCGATAACCAAATACAAACTTGTAAGGAAAATAAGGGTTTTTCCTGGGATAACAAACTGTACATAACTAGAACGTATAACAAACGGATAGCCAAACTTTACATATAAGAATATATATGGGATTTTCTTGGATAACAAACTTTTTCAGAAACCAAAGGAAACTTGTTCATTTTCAGAAACAAACCTCTTATGAACTCACCAGCTTTATGCTGATTTTCAAACTGCTTGTATTCTCAGGTCCACATTAGATAGGTACCCGCGATCTTTTGGAGAAGACAGAGCTTTTTAGAAGTCACGTCTTACTTTTGTTCAAACTTATGTATAGATAAACATGTATCACTTTACTTTCAAAAAAATGTAATTATTCATATGTAAAGTAATGTTTTGTGTTTACTATGCTTACTATGTACATTGGTTGTGATACTACACATGACGTCATCCGCCCTGAAACGTTTCCACCATCGGTTTCGGGGTGTGACAGATTGGTATCAGAGCCCTTGTTTATAGTGAACCAGTAAACCAAACCTTACATGGTATAAGACTATAAACACTAAGGGGCCTAAGTGCTTTGAACTAAAAGTGTACTTTAGAATATAAGTATTTTCAAATGTATACAAGTATACCTAACCGCCGGAATCCGTAACTACGTGTAGAACAAAACATAAGTAAATGGGTGTTGTGTGTTGCGGTTAAACCTGGAAAGTTATGTAGTCGTGTCTAGGGTCAATATAGTCTGATCAACTATATTCATTCGAGACACGGGCAACATGTGCTTGGGAGTGACTATGGTGTGCAACATGCCTAAAACTTACCTAAGATCCAAACAATGATTCATCGATTCAGCGAAACATTAGATACTACTTTGTAGAAATTCATTCAGAGTAATGCTACTCCTTCCTCCTTTAGCAATAATTTATCTGTTTTGATAACGCTTTCCTGTTTTCTCGCTTACTAGAACTTTATATCTGTCATAAAGAGATATCTCTTGTTCCATATCTCTTGATTCAATTCAGAGGACTTATGATCCTCTCTTTCCTGGCTATTCCAGATTAAGATGCCTCCAAGAAAGAGACCCATCTCGAAGAATAACAACCCTCCACCACCACCTCCTCCTCAATTTGATCCTGTGATGTTCCAGGCAGCTGTTACTACCGCAGTAGCAGCCGCAATGTCTCAAATGAACCCTGGAGGCTCCGATGGTCTTGGAGGTGGTACCCAACCTTAAAACCAAGAAGGTAGCCAGGGACACCGGAAGGAGTGTTCCTATAAAGACTTTATGAACATGAAGCCCACATCTTTCGATGGCACTGGTGGTGTCATTTCCTTAACCCGATGGTTCGAGAAAATCGAATCTATTTTCGAGATCTCTGCCTGCTCTGAATCGGATAAGGTGAAGTTTGCCGCTTGCACCTTCACCGATAAAGCCTTGACTTGGTGGAACGGCCAAGTCAAATCCCTAACCCTACCTGTAGCCAATGCTATGGGGTGGGAAGCCATAAAGGATATTCTGCTTGCTGAGTACTGCCCGCGGGGCGAGTTGCAGAAATTGGAGCATGAACTTTGAAATCTAAAGATGAATGGTTCTGATATCGCCGCATACACTTCCAGATTTGATGATTTGGCGCTACTCTATCCGGGAATGGTTACCCTGGAGAGTAAAAAGATTGAGATATTTGTCTGGGGGCTGACCCAGCAAACCAATGGAAATGTTTTAGCTGCAAAGCCAGATACCTACGACAGCGCCAAAAGCTTAGCGCAAACCTTGATTGATCATAGTGATGACCTTGGGGAAGCAACCACCACTCCTGAACCGACCAAGAGGAGTGGTGAGAAAAGAAAGTTTTGGAAGAAAAAGAAGAGCCAGCCTTCTCCGGAATCCTCGAAGAAACAGCAAACTGTAGCAGTCCACGCTTCTACTATCCCTGCTGCTGCTTCTGCTGTTGGATCCACAACTGAAACACCTACCAGTAGGTATGTTGGTAATCTTCCCCTATGCGACAAGTGTAAATACCACCATAACCTAGGCCCCTTCCGTGAACTGTCATGCTCCAACTGTGGTAAAAAGGGGCATACGGTTCGATTCTGCAAAGCCCCAGCCCAATTAGCAAATCAATCTTCCGGAGCGGGTGTCGGTCAGGCCTTCTACGGATGTGGTGAAGTTGGGCATTTTAGGAGGAACTTCCCCAAGGCAGCAACAGTTGGTAACACTGGGAGAGTCCTAGCTTTAGGACGAGAGGAGGCAGTCGCCGATCCCACCGTTATCTCAGGTACGTTCCTTCTCAACAATTCTTATGCTAGTATCCTTTTCGATTCTGGTGCTGAACGTAGTTTTGTTAGCCATTCATTCAAACACCTTCTTAAACGTAATCCCCAACCATTAACTGAAACATTTACCGTCGAGATGGCCAACGGTGAGAAAGAAAGCGCTAGCGATATATTCATAGGTTGTACCCTTACCCTGAATGATCATTCATTTCCCATTGATCTTATGCCAGTGTCCATAAAGAGATTCGATGTTATCATTGGCATGGATTGGTTGAGTCTCAATCATGCTGATATCCTTTGCTACGAAAAATCCATCCGTCTCAATCTCCCCTCGGGTCAAACTCTCATGATCTATGGTGATAAGCTTAGCTCAAATCTTCGCATCATTTCCTGCATCAAAGCTTAAAAGCTTTTGCGGAAGGAGTGCCAAACATTCCTAGCCCATGTCATTAACGAGAAACAGGAAGTTAAAGACCTCGAGAGCATCCCCGAAGTCTGCAACTTTCCCGATGTCTTTCCTAAAGAGCTCCCGGGAATTCCTCCCGAACGTCAAGTCGAGTTTCATATTGACCTAATTCCAGGAGCTAGTCCTATAACCAAGTCTCCATATCGCTTGGCTCCAGCAGAAATCCAGGAGTTATCCAGTCAACTTAATGAACTGCTCAACAAAGGGTTTAACAGACCGAGTTCCTCACCCTGGGGAGCCCTGTTATTATTTATGAAGAAGAAAGATAGATCCTTCCGGATGTGTATCGACTACCGTGAGCTAAACAAATTGACCGTCAAAAACCGATATCCTCTTCCTAGAATAGACGACCTCTTCGATCAACTTTAGGGAGCCAGTTACTTCTCGAAAATAGACCTCAGATCGGGATACCATCAACTTCGAGTTCACGAGAATGATGTTTCCAAAACAGCTTTCAGGACTCGATATGGACACTACGAGTTCGTAGTGATGCCCTTCGGTCTAACCAATGCACCAACAGTGTTCATAGACCTGATGAACCGGGTGTTGGATTAGTGTCTAAGTCCATAACTATTTTGGTACGTACTTGACCCGATGGTGCATGGTCCTTTTGGGTTGCCTTCACCAAAGCAACTTGATAGGATGAATTATGGAGAGAAAGGATTAAATATGATTTATTAATATATTATGGGAATAATATATTAAAGGAGAAATCATATTGTTTAATTAATATTAGTCAATAATTAATTGGTAATTAGTTTTGTGACTAAAAGAGATTAATTAAACTTAAGGGACTGGAATTGTAATTATAAGATAATTGCAATTTGGGCCATGGATTGCCTTGTATTAAGGGATGGACGAATTCTAATGGGAAACCCATAAGGAAATCGTCCATGGGCTTAATAAAAGGAGTCTATGGGTTGCTTAGGGCTTAAGCATCCAAATTAGGGTTTCCTTGTTAGATAACCCTAATAGCCCAACTATATAAAGACCCCTTAAGGCTCAAAAACGTGGCTAAGGTTCTTGTAAGGGTTTACACACGTTTTTGGCAGCCTCCAACCTCTCTCCTCTTCATCCTCTTGCTTATGGTGTTTGTGAGCCATTAGAGGAGTGACACTTGTGACTCTAAGCCTTCCAAAGTCAAATCAAGGAGGAATTGGGATTGTTATTGCTACATAACAATCAAGGTATGATCTTAAACCTAATTACATATTAATATGATTACTTGTATGTTAGAATTAGGGTTTATAGTCTTGGATTCAAAGCATGTACAATAGAGAAACCTAGATCCAAGCATTAGGGTTTGTATGAGCACATAGGATGTCTTATGACCAAAACCCATCAGTGGTATCAGAGCCTAGCTTGGTTTCAATTGTATTGATGCATTGTATAACTGGAAAATCGTTTTTTTGGGCTTTATGGCTAAGGTACTCAGCGAGTAGACCTCAACTCGGCGAGTATAGTGTGGTACTCGGCGAGTTCGAGCGTCAGATAATGCTTATCTCGAGATTTCTTGCTGTTTTTGCATATGGATAGTTACCTTATCATGTTAGATCAATATAAATCCGATTTTATGATATATATGACTATATTCTTGATCTAATTAAAGATAATTATCAATTAACAAGATAATTGTTTCCTTATAAGATAATTGATTAATTATTTTGAGTAAATTGATAAATTGTTTTGCAAGAAATCATTAAACAAATCAAATATGGATAATTATGTGATTAAATGTTAATTTAAAATTATTTGTTATTTGATCATTGTTGTTATGAAAAGTTTCACATTTTCCCCTTTAGGTTTTATAGTTTAAATTTGAACCCAAAAGGTTTTGAAGTTTTGAAATTTAAATAGTTAAAACCCTAATGTTTTGAAATGTTTCAAAACTTGCCCTCAAGTTTTGGAATTTAAAAGTTGATTAAAGGTTTAATTAGAAATGTTAAATTCTAAAACTCTAGTAATGTTTTGAAAAGTTCAAATCACACCCTTATGGTTTTATTAATTAATTAAGGAGTATAATTAAAAGAGGTTTAATAAATCCATAAAAGTTTAGGTTAACCTTTTAATTGAATTAAAAGTGTAATTGTTAAAGTTAACCATATAGTATTTTAAAAGTATAAAATACACTCTATACTATATATAACATTAAAACTCTAACATTATATATATGTATGAGTAAAAGTCAGTCTTACCGTTAGTAGGCCTCATTCACGAAAGTAGTCTATAAGGGGTGTTTAAGGAAATTGCCTATAAAATGGCGATTAAATGGGTATCCACTCTTACCCACCGCACTCTTGACTAGTGGAGGGTCGTTAGCCGAACGGGTAGAATAGGATGAAACCTTCCATTATAAGTATAATGAAATACAAAGTAACTAAATGTTTTTCAAATTCCCAATCTTAGTTACTTAGGCAAAAAGTGAATTGATGAAATTCCATGAAATTACACTTTGTGCCCTTGCGAAGACGTTAGTGGAGCGTGTGTGGTTTACCGGCACACTAAATGGTTCTAAGCAAAGGTAGCAAAGGGTGACTCAATGTTTGTCATAGTTCGGTGGAGCGTGTGTGGTTTACCGGTACATCGAATAGGTGATTGTAACATGTGAGGGCACCATGTAGTTTGCATGGTTATTCACACCCGCTTTGTGATCCTCGGCATCCCAGTCACAAACAAGAGGGGCATATCGAGATTTAAACATGCCATTGAAATGTTCAATGAATCTCAAAGGATCTAGGAGTTTTCATAGATTTAAAACTTAAATTTCTTTTTCGTTTTTCATGGTGGAAATTAGTGAATCGTCATTCACTTACCTTCAAATGTTCTGCAATTTGGGTTACGGCATCCCTCTCCCGAGTTGTAGGATATTGTGTTGGGTCCTAGCCTTGGAATTTCATTTGGGTGATTTACCAAGGACTCAATCAATCAACTAAGTTGAATTCATTTTTCTCCTGATGTCAAAGTTCGACAACTATGGTCTTCTCAAATCCCGTGGAACAAGCATTCCACATGAAGATGATATTCCACGATTCGATCTAGGAACAAGAAATCATGCTTCACTTCCTTCTCCTCCTCCAATTATTCTCCCTAACCCACAAGATTGTAAAATTGAAAAGTTCAATATCACTCAAGCCCTTTTGGCAAGTCGGTGTGTGCACACGTCTTAGGGATGAAGTCACACATTGATAGGTTAAGAATGATGGGATCCGTTGTCGGTGAAGAGATGGCTGTTGATTGGGTTCTTCAGTCACTTCCTAACTCGTATAGTGAGTTCGTAAGAGAGTACTATATGATGAACCACGACGTGACAATTATAGATCTCACCTACATGCTTATTGCTGCTGAATCAACAATGGTTTGGCACAATAGAAAAGCAAAGTTGATTGGAGAATCTGCCTTCAAGACCTCTATGGATTTAGACAATGGCAATGGAAGACATCCAATGATCGAAAAGTTTGATCATAAGTGAAAGGCGATGTCTGAAGTAGTTCCATGTGTTGTTCCAAAAGAGTCAATTTGCTTTTATTGCCAAAGGAAGGGGCATTGGAGACGAAGTTTCCCTATTTACCTAAGAGATCTAAGAGATGGGAGAGTCAAAAGTATGACTACGCTTTAGGTAAGAATCCACAATCTAACTCCATTAAGTTCCTATTCATTGATTCTTAATACATGATGTGATAAGATTGCATTTGAATGTTTTGAAGGATCGGTGAAAAGAAAGGAAGCTTGATAAGAGAGCAAGATGAATCTAATCACAAGTGATGGATCTCGATCGCATGGACTTGAAGATTGGATTTTGAGCTTAGATAATTATGATAGAGTTGTTAGAAATTTTCCTTTTACATAGTTTTCAATAGATTTTGCATTGTAAGGACAAATGTTTTTCCGCTGCTTTTATAAATAAAATAAATTTTGTTAGACTTATTTATTTAATTGTTTACATCCTTGCAATGAAATCGTTATGAAAATTGATGTTTGCATATTTGTACAATGAATGGATATGATTCTTAGTTATGTTATTTATGGAAATGTCAAGAATTTACCAAATAGGGAGAGTTTCTCATCGCCCAAGTTTTAATTGGACAGAAACTTGGAATCATGCAACGTGGATGCACGATGAATGAGAAATTACGTATTTGGAAATTAGACTAATTCATTTGACAAAGTGTCAAGTGAAGGACTAGGAGATCGAGTACACAAAAGTTGTGTGTTGATCAAGTTGACCATAAGAGTAACAAAGATATTCGTCATGATTTACTAAAGGCTTAGTAAATATGATTACACTTACAAGATTAAGTGTAATTCTGAATTGATTAAAGAGTTTAGATCAATAGTAGAACGAATAAGAAGAATCAAGTAGGCAGAAAGATAAAAGTTTCCCCATTCTAAGAAGAAGGGAGAGTAGCTTTTATGCTTTATGATAGGTCTTAATGATTTAGAACCATATCTCAATTGATCCTCTAATGCGTCTTGGTACAATTGTATGTCCAAGAAGAGGAATCAAAGATTGAAGAAATGGTCAAATCAAGAAGTCAATCAAGATTGTGACATTGAGTGAATAGTATTAAGAAGGTTTATAACATTCATCAATTGTGGAAAGTTGTGATGTCTTGGATAAGACAAAGACCAACTAAGACCAAAATTATGAAGTGTTTTGTTTTGATATAAGCTACACTAACTCTTGAATATTTGTTTGTCAAGAAATGTTTTGATAAGAGAATCGTATATGTCAATGAGTCAGTGGGAGTCTTAATAGTCTTGAAAAGTTTCAAGAACAAATCAAATAAGCCTTATCGATCATCACTAGCACACGAGTTGAGGTTTACAACCTATCGTGAAGATATTATTTTGTTTCTGTGCCAATCCAATCGAGTTAATTATGCATGTGAGTCCTATGAGTTCTCATTTGAATGCTTAAAAGGCAAGGACCTTGATCAATGGAAAGTATATTGATAGGAAAAGGTGAGCTGCTTAACTACTTGGAAGACGTGGTGGGCAGCTGTGCTACCATAAGGCAAGAAATCAAGATTAAGGAAGTTCGATCCATATAAGTTTGAATTTGTCGTAAACTTTGGTTTTTAACAAATTCACATGGATAGGAACGCATACACCGTTTAAATCTAAGTGTCATAAGATTTCCTCCTTCATGAAAATGATTGTGAGAAAATGCTTTCACTAAGAAAGATTTTAAAAGATAGTGATTGTAAAATTGCATTCTCGAATTCGATCATGGTTACGGCATCCCTTTCCATAATTTGAATTGTGAGGTTTGGCAATTAGTCTTAATTGTTAAGACACACATATGAACTATCTAAGGCAAAAGTGTATAAGTTCAAGAAGTCTTGATAAAAGATTATCAAAGCACTAAGTATTAAAAACATGGACTTAAGAAATTCAATAGGTATTGTCTTTCTGGAAGTTAAGATGTTTATGAATACATCTCGAAGCTAGTGGGAGCATAAGTGTTATGTTTTATAATAATCATCATGATAGTGGGAGCATAAATGTTATGATTGTATGATTATTAAGGCAAGTATTGCATAGTTGGCAATATTAATTATAGAAAACAAGAGTCATACTTTGCAAAGTTGTAAGAGTTGAAAGGTTATTTTGCTATAATTAAGGGAGAGAATATTATGCTTCATTTCAAATCTAAAGGATTAGGTTGTGAAATGTTAATAAAACTTAGTCAAGGGTACATAGTGTGTTCTTAAAGTTTCGATTATGATTACGGCATTCCTCTTCACAATTCGAATTTTGAGAACATAGAAAATAAAACATTGTGCGTCGTGTCCCATACGCTTCGGGTATAGGATCGATTGCAAATGCTTTAATGTTTGACCATTCTAAAATTTTCCAAATGTCTAGCGCATTTAGAGGGAAAAGGGACTAGAATTGGTTCTGACTAAAATAATTAAACAACTATCAAAGGACGATTCGAAGTTCGACGAGAATTGGTCGCTTGTGAGTAGTTGGAAGTATAGTATTGGAAATTATGGAGATGTTTCCATATTGGATGGACAATATCGACATCATTACGAATAGATAAGATTCTATTAAGAATGAGTTGTCATATGGAAAATATGGAAGCGTGTCCATGTTGGGAAGTAAATATTGAAAATCTATGTCTAGATTAGAAACTTTTATGCAAAAGGATGTTCAAAGGAATGTACTTTGAGAGAGAGACATCATATCTAAGGAATTGTCTTGTAACAATCTACGTTAGAGGAATTTGTAATATTATTGGCAATAGTCTTTGAGACTTTGGTGCAGTGACATTACAAAAGGATCGTTGCATAAAGTGTTAGAATCTAGTATATTCTATAAGTAACAAGAATTTGATATTCTTACACTTAAGAAAATGGATTTGGAGTTGTGAAATGAGAATGATTGGAAATGTGTTCAATTTGTCTATTTCACAAAAGTAAGAACCATAGGTAAACATTGTGTGCATGCTAGGAGCATGGGACAAGTGTAATAATTCAAGTAAAAAGTTGATTACCCGAGACGACAAATAATGAGTAATTGATATGGTGATAAATAAAACGTGTTTTGTTTATACTCAAAGGTTTGAGGCCATATGGGATAAGTATTATTCTTGTGTTTCACCTTGCATGTTTTGACTTCCAGAATAATTGAGTTTATTAAGAATAATCGAATTATTCGAACGGGCCACAGTCGTTCATATGTTGGAAGTAGATATGAATGAAGACTGTCATGAATTGGTGTGTGGATTGTCTAGAATAGTATTAGACATAAGAAAATGTTTGTTGCAACGTTCATGAGTGCTTATGAATATGATTTGAGCATTCGATTAAACCCACGCTCACTTCGATCACTCCATGAATTGTATTACGAGTGATTGGTGAGACGATAACATCTTATATTCTTGAAACCGAGATGTGTGAGTTGTATCTTGCGAATCGTTGCACATTGATAATATGTAAACGCACTAGTAACTTGGTGTTATAAAACATATTGTTGTGTGTAATTCGGTGAGTGAGTGCAAGCGAGCATTGTATCAAAGTTTATCCGTTCCTTTTATCCAAAGTAGGATAAAAGCGATATCTTTGGGCCCCTCGATGGTTTAGTGATGACATACGTAAATGCTCGGCCGGGCTAGGGCTAATTTGATTTGTTCAATTAGTCTGTCGTCATAAATTGGAAATCGAGATATAGTACAAAGAGAATGATTTGAAATCATATCTCATACGATATCTAGAATGGAGGAATATATGATCCCTTATCTAAGGACACGCGTATCTGATAGGATCAGAGTTGACAGCGGCTTTGGAAAGCTACGATTGCAGATCGGGATCTGAAGTCATACGTAGAATAGTTGTTAGACTTATCCAAGTGGGAGACTGTTGGATTAGTGTCTAAGTCCATAACTATTTTGGTATGTACTTGACCCGATGGTGCATGGTCCTTTTGGGTTGCCTTCACCAAAGCAACTTGATAGGATGAATTATGGAGAGAAAGGATTAAATATGATTTATTAATATATTATGGGAATAATATATTAAAGGAGAAATCATATTGTTTAATTAATATTAGTCAATAATTAATTGGTAATTAGTTTTGTGACTAAAAGAGATTAATTAAACTTAGGGGACTGGAATTGTAATTATAAGATAATTGCAATTTGGGCCATGGATTGCCTTGTATTAAGGGATGGACGAATTCTAATGGGAAACCCATAAGGAAATCGTCCATGGGCTTAATAAAAGGAGTCTATGGGTTGCTTAGGGCTTAAGCATCCAAATTAGGGTTTCCTTGTTAGATAACCCTAATAGCCCAACTATATAAAGACCCCTTAAGGCTAAAAAACGTGGCTAAGGTTCTTGTAAGGGTTTACACACGTTTTTGGCAGCCTCCAACCTCTCTCCTCTTCATCCTCTTGCTTATGGTGTTTGTGAGCCATTAGAGGAGTGACACTTGTGACTCTAAGCCTTCCAAAGTCAAATCAAGGAGGAATTGGGATTGTTATTGCTACATAACAATCAAGGTATGATCTTAAACCTAATTACATATTAATATGATTACTTGTATGTTAGAATTAGGGTTTATAGTCTTGGATTCAAAGCATGTACAATAGAGAAACCTAGATCCAAGCATTAGGGTTTGTATGAGCACATAGGATGTCTTATGACCAAAACCCATCACCGGGTGTGTCGTCCTTTTCTAGACAAGTTCGTTATCGTGTTCATTGACGACATACTTGTCTATTCCCGAAGAGAAAAAGATCACATACAACATTTGAGTTTAGTGTTGGAAACACTCAGAACGGAGAAACTGTACACGATGTTCTCTAAGTGTGAGTTCTGGATTCGGAAGGTAGATTTCCTTGGTCACGTGGTAAGCGAGGAGGGTATACACGTGGACCCGTACAAGATCAAGGCGATAGAGAATTGGTCGGCACCGAAGACACCCACAAAAATCCGTTATTTCTTGGGTCTCATTGGCTACTATCGCAGGTTCATCCATAATTTTTCCAGAATCGCCAAACCCCTAACCGCTCTGACACAGAAAGGCGTACCCTTTTGTTGGAGTGAAAAGCAAGAAACTGAATTCCAAACATTAAAGCAAGCCTTGTGCAGCGCACCTATCCTGTCCCTGCCCGAAGGGATAGAAGAATTCGTAGTTTATTTCGATGCATCCAATCAGGGATTAGGTTGTGTGCTTATGCTGAGAGGAAAAGTTATTGCTTATGCCTCGAGACAGCTAAAGGCACACAAAGTCAACTATACGACTCATGACTTGGAGTTAGGAGTAGTGGTCTTCGCATTGAAGATTTGGAGACATTATCTCTACGAAACTAAGTGCACGATCTTCACTGACCATAAAAGCCTGCAGCACATCCTCAATCTGAAAGACTTAAACATGAGGCAACGGTGATGGATAGAACTACTCAGTGATTACGAGTGTGAAATCCACTACCATCCAGGTAAGGCTAATGTGGTAGCAGATGCCCTAAGCCGAAAGGATTGTTCAAGTCGCAAGGTGAAGACACTGACGATAACCATCCATTCTCACTTATCCGGGCAGATCCGAGAAGCTCAGTTGGAAGCACTAAAGCCAGAAAACATATTGATCGAAGCCTTGAGAGGAATGGAGAAGAAACTTTAGGTTAGAGGTGACGGAGTCTATTGTTTCATGGATAGAATCTGGACCCCAAAGTTCGGGGTTTTCAGAGATGTCGTCATGACCGAAGCTCACAAGACCAAATACTCTGATCACCCAGGTTCGGACAAGATGTACCTGGATCTCGAGAAACAATACTGGTGTCCGAACATGAAAGTCGAAATCGCAACCTTCGTGGGCAAGTGTCTGACTTGCGCCAAGGTTAAAGTCGAGTACCTGAAGCCCTTGGGCCTGATCCAGTAGCCCGAGATACCTGAGTGGAAATGGGAGATGATTACCATAGATTTCATCACCAAGTTACCCAAATGTCCGAGTGGGTACGATACCATTTGGGTAATTGTCGATCGTTTGACAAAATGCTCACTTCATTCCAATTAAAGAGTGGTTCAAGATGGAAAGACTCGCGCGTATCTACATCCAAGAGATAATTCGAATGCATGGTGTACGTATGCCCATTATCTTCGATAGAGATAGCAGGTTTACCTCCTGATTTTGGCAGTCTCTCTAGAAGGCTCTTGGAACTAAGCTAGACATGAGTACAACTTACCATCCGCAAACAGACAGATAGAGTGAGAGAACTATCCAAACCCTGTAAGACATGCTTAGAGCATGTGTCATCGATTTCGGAAAGTCGTGGGACACACATTTGCCTTTGATTGAGTTCTCGTATAACAACAGCTACCACACCAGTATCAAGGTTTCCCCGTTCAAAGCCCTCTACGGTCGCAAGTGCAGATCCCCTCTGTGCTGGGCCGAGGTAGGGGACACACAGCTAGCTAAGAGTCGAGTCCCCGACAGTGCTCTCACTGGTCCTGAAATCATTCGCGAAACCACCGAGATGGTCATCCACATCCGAGAACGATTGAAAGCTTCACGAGACCGATAGAAGAGTTACGCTGACAAACGACGAAAACCATTAGAATTCCAGGTTGGAGATCGCATCTTGTTAAAGGTCTCGCCCTGGAAAGGCATGATATGCTTTGGAAAGCGTTGGAAACTTAACCCGAGGTACATCGGACCTTTCGAGATCCTAGCCAGGATCGGTCCTGTAGCCTATAAACTTTGATTACCCCAAGAACTTAGTAACATCCATCCTGTCTTCCACGTCTCAAATTTTAAAAAGTATCTATCCGATGAAACCCTCGTGATTCCTCTTGACGAGATCGAGATCAACGAGAACTTAAACTTTGTGGAAGAACCCATCGACATCATGAATCGAGAGATCAAACGTACGAAACATAGTCACATCCCGATAGTGAAGGTTCGCTGGAATACCAAGCGGGGACCTGAGTTCACTTGGGAGCGCGAAGACTCGTTGAAACAGAAGTATTCGCATCTCTTTTCAATTCCATGATTTGTATCTTAATTTTAAATTTCGGGACAAAATTTTCTCTAACGGGGGGATAATGTGACAACCCGTAATTTATTCCGTCACTGTAACCCGTTTCCGTTAATAAAGCCGTTACGTTCCAATTTTTCCGTTAACATTGTTTTAAATTAATTTATTGCGACTTCTATTTAGGTTTCATAAGTGTCGGGATACATCTTAAACATTAAAATATTTTCCATATTCGTTTGGAAAATATTTAGTTTCATCTAAGTCGTGATTATGGTAACTTAATCGGGTACGACCAAAAGCCCCGTTTAACGTCAGTATCGAGTAGATTTCCACTGAGCCATAAACTCAAACCCTATATAAGGGATTGAGTGACATCATTTTGAAGCTTTTTCTCTCTCTTAAAAAACTTTCTCTCACTACTCTCTCTCTCTAAAAATCCGATTTTGGTCCAAAAACCTCCTTTCAAGCCTCAAATTGGTAAGCAATCTATCCTAACTTGTTTTTTTAACTTGATTGGGATGCAAATTCATGTTTGAATCACTCAAAACAGCCATGAACATGTGTTTATGGTTAGGAACACCTCCCAAAACCGTAAACACCTCTAAAGGGGGTTTTGAATCCCCAAAACCCCTCCAAATCACTTCTAGTGCTTAGTTAAGACCTTTGGACTTGCAGGAATAGACTTAGAACACTAAAATCTTACCATTTAGGGGGTAAACTTGAGTTTACGGCCCAAGAACATGCTTGGACCATAAACCCTCATCCATGGACCATAAACACCATTTAAGGTGTTAGTTTGCCCTTAAACACCTCCTAAAAGCTTCCATGAGAGTATAGAACCTTAAAATCCTTCAAGAGATGCACCATAACATACACAAATGGATCAAACTCAAGGTTATGGCCAAAGAACATTCTTGGACCATAAACACCTCTTCTTAGACCTTAAACTCATCCAATGGGTGTTAAAGTGCCCTTAACACCTTGTATGGATCAGAAATTGGTCTAGAACTTAGCATGCTTAACCTTCAACCACCAAATCACATGAATCATGGACAAACATGACTTTACTTCCGTAAACTCATGTGTTTAAGGTAGTAAACTCACCAAGAACATCTTCATAGATCGTAAACTCCTTTTACAAGGTCAATTCAAGAACCAATCACTTCCTAAGCCATGAAATCAACCCTAGAACCTTACTTTGTGCATTGTAATTGACCTACGACCACCAAAGCACATTAAGACATAACACATAATAGTTTATGGCCGTAAACTCATATTTTGCTGCAATAAACTCCTCAAATGGTCCTTAGGATGTTCAAATCACCTTCCAAAGCCTTGAAACCAAGTCTAGCATCACCCCTAAAGTGTTATAAGGCCATTTAGCAACCAAGAACACCCCCACCATGAGTTTACGGCCATAAACTCATGGGGTGTTGGTCATTTGGACCGTAAACTCCATTGGGAGTTTACTCCTGAAGAGTAAACTCCATATCCAAGCCATACTCATCCGTAGATGCCACCCAGGTCACTCCAAACACTTGATCTGAAGTGTTTTCGCGTCTTGGAGTGTATATTCATATCTAATTAGTGGTTCAAAGTCTAATTAGATACATTTATGTATCTCTTCATATTACATAGGAACCTCGCGCGTTCTCAAGCCCCGAACTGACACCTAGCATCCAATCGACACACTTCTCGATTGGTGAGTTCATACCCCTACGTTTTCCATGTTTTAAATGTTTTCACGGCAAATACAAGCAAAAGTACAAGAAAATCTTGTACTTAAAGTTATTATTTCATTTTAATAGTTTCATATTTCATATACTTTTAACACTGGAAACCATTTTAACCAACAGCTTGTCTTGCAGAGTTAGTTTTCAAACTAACTGCAAACCTGATTATACAGTGTTATATTATATGTTTCACCAATGATTTTTCACTTCATTTATGTTAAAAATAATTAACCTAGAACATTAGAACATGTCCTCAGTAACACTCCATAGAGATACGCGAGTAGAGGACCCCCATCGTAACCAGAATCACAAACAGGATTTTACACATTATTACTTGTAAATTTGTTAATCTTAATAATTGGAGACACGTCCTCAGAAACACTTCACAGAGATACGCAAGTGGAGGACCGCCCCCATAACCAGAATCTCTTGGAGGGTGAGCGTGACTTGAGTGTATAGATCTATACAGGATTGACAACCCCGCACCTGGCTGCTAGCTACAGTCGAACCGAAAGGTTCAAGGGTGACGAAATTCATAAATTGATGATGGACTACTTATTGCCATATGTAGTCTATCGTATGGCTATGGAACTCGCAATTTAGATAACAAAGATTTACTTGTTGGCAATAATGGATCTAGTAAACTAATAACCTTATGAAATTGTTTACTTTTCACACAATAGTTTTATATACGTGTTAAAACTAACATACATTTCAAGGATAACCAGGTTTTCAGGAAACGTCACACGAACACTTTAAGTATGGTAGATACTTGTACACTACATTCAGAACCGATAACCAAATACAAACTTGTAAGGAAAATAAGGGTTTTTCCTGGGATAACAAACTGTACATAACTAGAACGTATAACAAACGGATAGCCAAACTTTACATATAAGAATATATGGGATTTTCTTGGATAACAAACTTTTTCAGAAACCAAAGGAAACTTGTTCATTTTCAGAAACAAACCTCTTATGAACTCACCAGCTTTATGTTGATTTTCAAACTGCTTGTATTCTCAGGTCCACATTAGACAGGTACCCGCGATCTTTTGGAGAAGACAGAGCTTTTTAGAAGTCACGTCTTACTTTTGTTCAAACTTATGTATAGATAAACATGTATCACTTTACTTTCAAAAAAAATGTAATTATTCATATGTAATGTAATGTTTTGTGTTTACTATGATTACTATGTACATTGGTTGTAATACTACACATGACGTCATCCGCCCCGAAACGTTTCCGCCATCGGTTTCGGGGTGTGACAGATTGGTATCAGAGCCCTTGTTTATAGTGAACTAGTAAACCAAACCTTACATGGTATAGGACTATAAACACTAAGGGGCCTAAGTGCTCTGAACTAAAAGTGTACTTTAGAGTATAAGTATTTTCAAATGTATACAAGTATACCTAACCGCTGTAATCCGTAACTACGTGTAGAACAAAACATAAGTAAATGGGTGTTGTGTGTTGCGGTTAAACCTGGATAATTATGTAGTCGGGTCAAGGGTCAATATAGCCTGATCAACTATATTTATTCGAGACACGGGAAACATGTGCTTGGGAGTGACTGTGGTGTGCAACATGCCTAAAACTTACCTAAGATCCAAACAATGATTCATCGATTCAGCAAAACATTAGATACTATGGGAGTATCTTAGTCAGAACCGAGTACTATGTAGAAATTCATTCAGAGTAATGCTACTCCTTCCTCCTTTAGTGATAATTTATCTATTTTGATAACACTTTCCTGTTTTATCGCTTACTAGAACTTTATATCTGTCATAAAGAGATATCTCTTGTTCCATATCTCTTGATTCAATTCAGAGGACTTATGATCCTCTCTTTCTTGGCTATTACAGATCAAGATGCCTCCAAGAAAGAGACCCATCTCGAAGAACAACAACCCTCCACCACCACCTCCTCCTCAATTTGATATTGTGATGTTCCAGGAAGCTGTTACTGACGCATAGCAGCCGGAATGTCTCAAATGAACCTGAGAGGCTTCGATGGTCCTGGAGGTGGTACCCAACCTCAAAACCAAGAAGGTAGCCAGGGACACCGGAAGGAGTGTTCCTATAAAGACTTTATGAACACGAAGCCCACATCTTTCGATGGAACTGGTGGTGTCATTTCCTTAACCCGATGGTTCGAGAAAATTGAATCTATTTTTGAGATCTCTGCCTACTCTGAATCGGATAAGGTGAAGTTTGCCGCCTGCACCTTCACCGATAAAGCCTTGACTTGGTGGAACGGCCAAGTCAAATCCCTAACCCTACCTGTAGTCAATGCTATGGGGTGGGAAGCCATGAAGGATATTCTGCTTGCTGAGTACCGCCCGCGGGGCGAGTTGCAGAAATTGGAGCATGAACTTTGGAATCTAAAGATGAATGGTTCTGATATCGCTGCATACACTTCCAGATTTGATGATTTGGCGCTACTCTATCCGGGAATGGTTACCCTGGAGAGTAAAAAGATTGAGAGATTTGTCTGGGGGCTGACCCAGCAAACCAATGGTAATGTTTTAGCTGCAAAGCCAAATACCTACGACAACACCAAAAGCTTAGTGCAAACCTTGATTGATCATAGTGATGACCTTGGGGAAGCAACCAACACTCCTGAAAAAGAAGACCTAGCCTTTTCCGGAAAAAGAAGGTTGGGGAAGCAACCACCACTCCTGAACCGATCATAGTGATGACCTTATGCTACTATCCTTTTCGATTCTGGTGCTGAACGTAGTTTTGTTAGCCATTCATTCAAACACCTTCTTAAACATAATCCCCAACCATTAACTGAAACATTTACCGTCGAGATGGCCAACGGTGAGAAAGAAAGCGCTAGCGATATATTCATAGGCTGTACCCTTACCCTGAACGATCATTCATTTCCCATTGATCTTATGCCAGTGTCCATAAAGAGATTTGATGTTATCATTGGCATGGATTGGTTGAGTCTCAATCATGCTGATATCCTTTGCTACGAAAAAGCCATCCGTCTCAATCTCCCCTCGGGTCAAACTCTCATGATCTATGGCGATAAGCTTAGCTCAAATCTTCGCATCATTTCCTGCATCAAAGCTTAAAAGCTTCTGCGGAAGGAGTGCCAAACATTCCTAGCCCATGTCATTAACAAGAAACAGGAAGTTAAAGACCTCGAGAGCATCCCCGAAGTCTGCAACTTTCCCGATGTCTTTCCCAAAGATCTCCCGGGAATTCCTCCCGAACGTCAAGTCGAGTTTCGTATTGACCTAATTCCAGGAGCTAGTCCTATAACCAAGTCTCCATATCGCTTAGCTCCAGCATAAATGCAGGAGTTATCCAGTCAACTTAATGAACTGCTCAACAAAGGGTTCAACAGACCGAGTTCCTCACCCTGGGGAGCCCTGGTATTATTTGTGAAGAAGAAAGATAGATCCTTCCGGATGTGTATCGACTACCGTGAGCTAAAAAAATTGACCATCAAAAACCAATATCCTCTTCCTAGAATAGACGACCTCTTCGATCAACTTTAGGGAGCCAGTTACTTCTCGAAGATATACCTCAGATCGGGATACCATCAACTTCGAGTTCACGAGAATGATGTTTCCAAAACAACTTTCAGGACTTGATATGGACACTACGAGTTCGTAGTGATTCCCTTCGGTCTAACCAATGCACCAACAGTGTTCATAGACCTGATGAACCGGGTGTGTCGTCCTTTTCTGGACAAGTTCGTTATCGTGTTCATTGACGACATACTTGTCTATTCCCGAAGAGAAGAAGATCACAAACAACATTTGAGGTTAGTGTTGGAAACACTCAGAATGGAGAAACTGTACACGATGTTCTCTAAGTGTGAGTTCTGGATTCGGAAGGTAGATTTCCTTGGTCACGTGGTAAGCGAGGAGGGTATACACATGGACCCATCCAAGATCAAGGCGATAGAGAATTGGTCGGCACCGAAGACACCCACAGAGATCCGTTATTTCTTGGGTCTCACTGTCTACTATCGCAGGTTCATCCATAATTTTTCCAGAATCGCCAACCCCCTAACCGCTCTGACACAGAAAGGCATACCCTTTTGTTGGAGTGAAAAGCAAGAAACTGCATTCCAAACGTTAAAGCAAGCCTTGTTCAGCGCACCTATCCTGTCCCTGCCCGAAGGGATAGAAGAATTCGTAGTTTATTTCGATGCATCCAATCAGGGATTAGGCTGTGTGCTTATGCTGAGAGGAAAAGTTATTGCTTGTAAATTTGTTAATCTTAATAATTGGAGACACGTCCTCAGAAACACTTTACAGAGATACGCAAGTGGAGGACCACCCCCATAACCAAAATCTCTTGGAGGGTGAGTGTGACTTGAGTGTATAGATCTATACGGGATTGACAACCCCGGACCTGGTTGCTAGCTACAGTCAAACCAAAAGGTTCAAGGGTGATGAAATTCATAAATTGATGATGGACTACTTATTGCCATATGTAGTCTATCGTATGGTTATGGAACTCGCAATTTAGATAACAAAGATTTACTTGTTGGTAATAATGGATCTAGTAAACTAATAACCTTATGAAATAGTTTACTTTTCACACAATAGTTTTATATACGTGTTAAAACTAACATACATTTCAAGGGTAACCAGGTTTTCAGGAAACGTCACATGCACACTTTAAGTAGGGGTGGCAACTCTTGACCTAACCCGTAACCCGACACGAAAATAAGCGGGTTAGGGTTGAGATTTCTGACCCGCCAACCCGCCAACCCGTTTATTTAATGGGTTGGGTTGGGTTACCTGTTTGGGTTCGCGGGTCAACCCGCCAACCTGCCTAATAAATTTAATTATCTATTTATTTTATTTTTTAACAATCTAACATCATATTATACTATTAGTTTCTATTTATCATATCCTTAAATTTTAATTTGGTATTCGTTCGTAATTTCGTATATTATCAGCCATATGTTTGGGCAATGTGGCATTGTGTTGTGGGCTACTGTTGGGCTTGTGTCTCATGATCCCATCATCCATCTTTGACCTTGACTCCTTGAGTGTTGACTGTTGAGTCCTTGTGCAGCCAGGCATTAGGTATTTGTGTGCCTTAATAAAAAAAATTGTTCCTCACCCGCTCCAGTCTCCACATTCATGAACGATCAAACGAAGGATAAAGATTAAGGAGTTAAGGACCAATCTTCGATGGAAGCAACATCACGAACTCACGATTTAATCACTCATCGGGCCAATCATCACCCGCTCCTCATTCGCTCATTGCTGTTCGTACTCACTCTTGTCAGCTTTGACGTTTTCGACCCACCTTCCTTTCTCTTTACGGTAAGTAACAATCTACACTCTACAGTATGTTTGAACAATTGCACTTTTCATGAATGTTTTGATTTTTAGAGTTTTATTTGGATGTTTATGACTTTATGTTTAATGTTTATTTTGGATGTTTATGAATTTATGTTTAATGTTTATGACTTTTAGACTTCATTTTATTTGGATTTTTCAATTTCATCTTAAAATGTGTTGCTTATTAAATGGGTTATACGTGTTGGGTTCGACCCACTGACATGTGAACCCGCCAACCCATATATTCATACAGGTTATATGGGTTGGGTTGGGTTGATGTTTCCAACCCATCAACCCGTGACCCGACAACCCGCTAACCCATATATTATATGGGTTGGGTTGACTTTCTGAATTTCAACCCGCCAACCCGCCAACCCGTGACCTGCCAACCCGAACCCAACCCAATTGCCAGGCCTAACTTTAAGTATGGTAGATACTTGTACACTACATTCAGAACCGATAACCAAATACAAACTTTTAAGGAAAATAATGGTTTTTTCCTGGGATAACAAACTGTACATAACTAGAACGTATAACAAACGGATAGCCAAACTTTACCTATAAGAAAATATGGGGTTTTCTTGGATAACAAACTTTTTCAGAAACCAAAGGAAACTTGTTCATTTTCAGAAACAAACCTCTTATGAACTCACCAGCTCTATGTTGATTTTCAAACTGCTTTATTCTCAGGTCCACATTAGACAGGTACCCGCGATCTTTTGGAGAAGACGGAGCGTTTTAGAAGTCACGTCTTAATTTTGTTCAAACTTATGTATAGACAAACATGTATCACTTTACTTTCAAACAAATGTAATTATTCATATGTAATGTAATGTTTTGTGTTTACTATGTACATTGGTTGTGATACTACACATGACGTCATGTGCCCCGAAACGTTTCCACCATCGGTTTCGGGGTGTGACAGGAAGTGTCGGACAAATTGCTAGGTGTCAAGTAAAGACTTGAACACACACAATGATCCTATGAACATATAAAGTCATATATATGTAACTAATTAGTGATTATAACACTAATTAAGTAAGTATAAACACCCTAGAACATGGAAAAACACTTTAGTTCAAGTGTTAGAAGACCATTGGGTTGCATCAAAGGGGTGTAAAGCATTGCTATGGAGTTCACATCCCAAGGACCACTCCCCTTGGAGTTTACGACCCAGGGTTTACGTCCCTAGTGGGTTTATGGCCGTAAACATGACAACCTGAAAATTCCTTTTGGTCAAACCCTAAAAGTCAACCACTTCGTATCATAAATTAATATCATTATTTCTTATTATAAAGAAATATAAAGTTCGTTTGATTATATTAATATTATTTTTAAACGAACGGGTGAAAGAAAGTGTCGTCTCGGGTTTTTATTTTTGAAAACCGCAAACACGTCGCGTATTAGAATCACCCGACCAAACTTTTATTTTTTGGGTTTAGGAATCACCTAAAAACCGTAAAGTCATGCCTATGTCTGAGTTTACTCCCCAAGAAACTAGTCATTTTGTTTACTCCCCAAATAGTCAAAAGAGTAAACTCCAAAAACTCTCTCAAGTATCATCCAAGATTTAATTCCAAATATTCAACCTTGTAAGTGTTCTAACCATTTCAAGTTAGTAAAACGACGATGTAAGATGCCGTAATAAATGACATTTGGCACCCGTAGACTTGCAAGTCCCACTGTAGCGAGCAGCAAGGTGTAGGATAGTCAATCTAGTATAGATCTATACGCAAACTCATAAACTCAAGGGTTTACTGTCTAAACTCCATTTCTTGCAACCATGAGTTGTTTGGAGGTTTAACAAGTCCTTTGAAGCAATCTTGCTAAGTGGTTTAGCCTTTGGAATGGACTAGGGCCACAAAACACCCTCCTTGAGGTGTTTACGGCCTAAGGGTATTTTCCCTTGGGTTTACTACCATAAACCCTTATGGGGAAGGATATTGCCTTTATTTCAAGTCCTTATCACAACTAGGTAAATGTCTCATAGCTTAAACATATCAATGGAAGGTTTAAATACCTTTTTGGGTGTTTACGGTTTTGGGATATCCTTAGACCGTAAACACATATAAATGGTGATGTTTGGTGTTTTTCAAAGCTTAAACATATCAATGGAAGGTTTAAATATGTTAAGGTAAGTCTTAAACTTCAAACTAGGGCTAAACATGGGACTTAAGTCAATTTTGGAGTGGTCTGGTGGGATATCAGGTATCCGTCTGAAGGTCGTTTAAAATATTAATTATATATCATGTGTACATATGTAGTCATAAAGGTCATTTTAGTTCATTCAGTACCCTTGGGTAGCAAGGGTATACTTCCAAGTTCATACGTACCAGTTACATCATTAGTAAGTTACCATAGGGGTAGCATAGGAGAATACTAATATTATAACTAGAACAAAGAAACATACAATGAGTCAGTTCATTCATGAGTCAGTTCGAGTAGTACACACAGTACATTACTATACATGCTAGATAGAGAGAACGTACATTACAACTAGCACACGTAGAACATTTCAGTACACACAGGCTAGATAAAGGAAGATTACACTTTCAGTTAGCACATTTGTTACATATACGTTTATGCAGTTATGTGAACCATTGAGCGGGTCATGGCACTTCCTGCCCCAACCGTTCTTGTATCCCGAATCTCCTAAATGGAGAGTGTATGAGTTTGCGTATAGATCTATACTGGATTGACTATCCTACACCTTGTTGCTCGCTACAGTGGGACTTGCAAGTCTACGGGTGCCAAATGTCATTTATTACGACGTCTTACATCGTCGTTTTACTAGAGTCGGTAGCAGGATACAGGTCGATCACAGGTTATTTGGAAACACCTTTTTGTATTAAGGTAGTTAGTACCACGGTAGTCACTTATTACAAATACTACGGTACGATAATATTCTTCCCATTACATTCACTTTGTGAATATTCACACGATGCACGGTAATGTAGTAACTATATTTTTGGTTAATGATAGTCAAAATTTGGGAAACACACACACTCTAACAAGAGACATATACACGAACACGAGATGCCTTGGTAGAAGGCTACAGTTAGTAGAAAACATAGGGTTTTCTAGGAGAGATCAAACATTATACAAAACATTTTACAGAAACAACTTTCAAACGTTTTCACACAAACACAGACATTAATATACTTATGATCTCACCAGCATTAAGCTGATACGCGCTTTCAAAATAACTTGTATTCTCAGGTCACCACTAGACAGGTACAGGTGCCAGGCTTTTGAGAAGATGGAGTTCGTTCAAGACTCATCTTTTATTTTGATATGTATATTTTTGGTGTCTATAACTTTGACAGAACACACATGTATGAAATTATAATATTAATGCAATGGCTGATGTTGTTGCTTGTTTACTACTATTCATTGTTGTGATACTGTACATGACGTCCTCCGCCCCAGAATGTTTCCGCCATTCATGGTTTTGGGGTGTGACAGATTGGTATCAGAGCACTGGTTATAGTGAATTGAGTATATCAACCCATAAAAGATATACTAACTATAAATACATTGGGATTAAAATACTCTGACCAAGAGTTTATACTTATAAATAATAAAATGTTTAATTAAGTATACAAGTTTGCATTCATACTAAAATCACTGTCACTAGGACAGTACAAAAGAATTACGATTGTTGAACAACGCAGGTGGACTTAGAGACATATAGTCAAAACTGGGAAGATGTAGTCTGATCAACTATATTATCCGAGAGTTGACTAGCATGTGCCTAAGTGTAGTTGTGTGGTTGCAACAAGTCTAAAATCTTACTAACAACCCTACAATGAGAACACTAGAACATAACATTAAACTTAAAATACTATAGGAGTATTTTACATTACTATTAGTTACTTATGTGCTAGATTCTTATACCTCCCTTCTCGCGTAGATTTAATGGCTGGATTCCACATTCCCGGAGACCCGTACTTTCCACCCAATGGAAATGTTGGATGGCTTGAGGCAGAGTCTGATGATGAGCATCAAATCCCTTTGGATGATCATCAAGGAGAAGGCTTCTCGGATGGATCTGACTCTGAGCCCGAAGTCAATAACCTACCTCAAGTAGGTCAAGCCCCGAATAACAACCCCCGACCTGTATTTCAAGGACCCACTCCTCTGTGGGCAACAAACTTGAATACATGGAGCCATGAACAGGGTCAAACCATTCCCTACAATGGGGACATAAGTTTCTACAACCTCACTAATGGAGGTTCTGCTGACAGAGTCTTACACATCATGGTTCGCAGGATTTCTCAGAACACGATACTGGGTCAATCATCTGTCAATCGAATATTGGAGATTGATGCCAACAATGGTGTTAACACTATCCGCATTCGCCAACTAGAGTCTGCTCATGAAAGGACTCTGGTCCAGAATGCAGCTTTTCAGAGGGAACTCAATGAAACGCGAGCTGAATTCAGAGAACTTCAAGCTCATCAAGCAAGGGCTGATAGACGTATGAGGGACCTAGAACACCTTCTGCCAGGATCAAGGACTCACTCTGGCAGTTCTCGTCGCCGATAGATCCTTATCAACTTCTCTTTTTGGATATAACTTAGTTATGTAAAACTTTGGTCTATTTTCCTATCTTGTAAATCATAGGCGTGTTAGGTCTTTGTTAGGTTGTAATTCTATCAAAATTTTCCCATTTTGGTTGATGTAAGGCTTATTACAGTAGGCCGTTTTTCCCGAACTTTTTACATCAGTAATACCAGTAATATTGATAGGTACCTAATCATATGGGAATTATTATCCAAATATAATCATCTATTAGTTTAGATCTTCATTCGATCGTATTGTTGGGCTATGGGGAGTTAGTCCATGAGTCATTCTCATCAATTCTTCCATTGAATTCTTATCAATGCTTTCATCTTCATAAACTTATAGATCAAAGATTCCGCCTTGCAGAAATCCAAGGAGAAACCCAAATAACGAAACACCACCTCCTCCGCCTCCACAACCACCTACTCCTCAGTTCGACACGACAACTCTAAATGTTGTCGTGGTTGCGGCTGTGGCTTCCGCCATCCCCCAATACCATTCATCTGGTTCCACTAGAGGAGGAACCCCTGTTTAGTCGGTTCAGGTTGAAGCTCCTGTGCGCTCGAGAGAGTGCTCCTATAAGGACTTCACAAACTGCAAGCCATTATCCTTCAAAGGGACTGGCGGAGTCATTGCCCTCTTGCAATGGTTCGAGAAAACCGAATCGGTTTTCGAAATCTGCTCTTATCCCGAGGAGAGCAAGGTGAAGTATATTGCTTGCACCTTTGAAACAAAAGCCCTAACATGGTGGAACGGCCATGTTAAGTCACTAACTCTTATAGTGGCTAATACGATAGGTTGGGAAACCTTGAAAGACCTCATGATTGAGGAATATTGCCCGATGGGTGAGATCCAAAAGCTGGAGGAAGAACTGTGGGGCCTAACCATGAAGGGCTCCAACGTAGTTGCCTACACCGCCAGATTCTGTCAACTGGTGGCCCTCTATCCCAACATGATTCCTTCAGAGGGAAAGAAGATTGAAAGATACATATGGGGACTGGTGCCCCCATACCAGGGAAATGTTTTGGCATCACACCCCACTACATTTGCTAGTGCCAAGCGATTGGCACAACGGCTCACAGACCATGGGGTTCATACCCCGGCCGCAACAACTACCATGGCTATCTCAGAACCTGCAGGAACCGTTGATTCCAAGCGGAAGTTTTGGGATAATAATAAGAAGGAAAAGGTTGCTAAGAAGAGGCAGGTCGTGGCAGTACATGCTGCGATAACACCTGCCGCTACTGCTCCGATAAAGCAGTATACTGGAAGTTTGCCTAAGTGCAACAAGTGCAACTTCCATCACGACGGCGCCTGTCAGGTGATGCAGTGTCTGAACTGCAACGGGAAGGGGCACACAACCCGTTTCTCTAAAGCTCCGGCGAAACCAATCAACCAAGCCCCCGGTCCTGGGGTGGGACAAAATTGCTACGGATGTGGTGAGGAAGGCCACTTCAAGAGGAACTGCCCAAAGACAGGGTTTTCCGGTGGAGCGGCAAGAGTTCTGGCCATAGGCCATGAGGAATCAGTTGCCGAACCCATAATGGTCACTGGTACGTTCCTCCTTGATAACTCTTATGCATGCATTCTATTTGATAGTAGAGCGGAGAGGAGTTTCGTGAACCAAAAAATTTCTCACTTACTTAGGCAAAAATCACGAACACTTAATGAACCGTTCACTGTGGAAATGGCTAATGGAAAGACAGAGAGCACTAGCAGTATATTCATAGGTTGTACCCTAACTTTAGATAACCATTCATTTTCTATCGATCTTATGCCAGTCTCAATTAAAAGTTTCGACGTCATTATCGGCATGGATTGGCTGAGTCTTCATCGTGCCGATATCATGTGTTACAAAAAGGTCGTTCGCCTTAATCTGCTGTCTGGCGAAACCTTAGTAGTTTATGGCGAAAAACCCGGCACGAACCTTCGTATCATCTCGAGTATCCAAGCTCAGAAATTCTTACGAAAGGAATGTACATCATTCCTTTCTCACGTGGTCGATGTGATCCAAGAAACGAAAGACATCCAGAACATTCCAATAGTACGCGACTATCCAGACATCTTTCCAGAAGAACTCCCAGGATTACCTCTGCAACGTCAAGTCGAGTTTCGAATCGACTTAGTTCCAGGGGCTACCCCAATAGCCAAATCGCCCTATCGTCTAGCACCTGCAGAGATGCAAGAATTGTCCGGTCAACTTAACGAACTGCTCAACAAGGGCTTCATAAGACCAAGCTTCTCACCCTGGGGAGCTTCAGTCTTGTTCGTCAAGAAGAAAGACGGATCGTTTCGTATGTGCATCGACTACAGGGAGCTCAATAAACTGATGGTAAAAAATCATTATCCATTACCTAGGATCGACAATTTGTTTGACCAACTGCAAGGGGTGAGCTTCTTTTCAAAAATTGACTTAAGATCCGGATATCACCAATTACGAGAACTAGGGGAGGATGTTCCGAAGACAGCCTTCCGAACTCGTTATGGACACTAAAAATTCGTAGTGATGCCATTCGGATTAACAAACGCGCCCGCGGTATTCATGAACTTAATGAATCGGGTGTTTCATCCTTACTTAGATCAGTTCGTCATCGTTTTCATTGATGACATACTTATCTACTCTCGTAGTAAGGAGGATCATAGTCAACATCTGCAACAAGTCCTCAAAACTTTACGGTTGGAGAAGCTTTACGCGAAGTTCTCGAAATGTGAATTTTGGATTCGACGAGTCGAATTCATAGGGCACGTGGTTAGCGAAGAGGGAATACACGTGGACCCTTCCAAAATCAAGGCCATTGAGAACTGGTCAGCACCGAAGACGCCTACGGAAATTCGTCAATTTCTAGGCCTCGCTGGCTAGTATCGCAGGTTCATTCAGAACTTCTCCCGCATAGCAAAACCTCTTACAACACTGACCCAGAAGGGCGTGGCCTTTGACTGGGAAGAGAAACAGGAAAGAGCGTTCCAAACGCTCAAACGAGCCTTGTGCACCGCACCAATACTATCCCTTCCCAAAGGAATAGAAGACTTTGTAGTCTATTGCGATGTATCGCATCAGGGGCTCGGATGTGTTCTGATGCAGCGGGGAAAGGTCATCGCCTATGCCTCGAGACAGCTAAAGACACATGAAGTCAACTACACAACCCATGATCTTGAACTAGGAGCAGTCGTGTTTGCTCTGAAAATCTGAAGACATTACTTGTACAGAACGAAGAGCACTATCTTTACTGACCAAAAGAGTTTACAACACATCTTCGACCAGAAAGAGATCAACATGAGACAACGACGGTGGGTCGAGCTACTCAGTGATTATGAATGCGAAATTCGTTATCATCCGGGTAAAGCCAACGTAGTAGCTGACGCCCTAAGTCGGAAGCAATATTCTGGTCATAGGGTCAAATCATTGACCATGACTATCCATTTACACTTTTCCACCCAAATTAAGGCAGCTCAGCTTGAAGCTTTGAAGCCTGAAAATGTGGCGGGTGAATCCCTAAGAGGGATGGATAAGAACTTAGAGGTTAAGGATGGTGGAGCTTACTATTTCATCGACCGGATCTGGATACCGAAACACGGTGGTTTTCGAGACTTGGTCATGACCGAGGCGCACAATACTCAGTATTTCGTCCACCCAGGTTCAGATAAGATGTATTTGGATCTCAAAAAGCTATACTGGTGGCCTAATATGAAAGCAAAGATTGCTACCTTCGTAAGTAAATGCCTTACTTGCGCAAAGGTTAAGGTCGAATACCAGAAGCCCTCCGGTTTACTACAAAAACCAGAAATTCCAGAATGGAAGTGGGAACGGATCACTATGGATTTCATAACCAAGTTGCCCAAGACAATGGGTGGACTTGATACCATATGGGTCATCGTCGATAGATTGACCAAGTCTGCACACTTCCTGCCTATCAAAGAAACTGACAAGATGGAGAAACTTACAAGAACTTACATTAGGGAGATTGTAAGACTGGACGGTGTTCCCTTATCTATTATCTCAGACGGAGATAGTAGATTCACTTCAAGGTTTTGGCAGTCGTTACAAAGTTCCCTAGGAACTAGGCTGGGTATGAGTACGACCTACCATCCACAAACCGATGGGCAAAGTGAGAGAACCATTCAAACACTGGAAGATATGTTGAGAGCCTATGTGATTGACTTTGTAAAGGCATGGGATACTCATTTACCCCTTGTCGAGTTTTCCTACAATAACAGTTATCACAGGAGCATCAAGGCTGCTCCATACGAAGCCCTCTACGGCCGAAAGTGCAGATCCCCTATGTGTTGGGCTGAAGTGGGGGATACCCAATTAGCTAGGGGGAAAACTTCTGATAGTACTCTCACCGGCCCAGAAATCATTCGGGAAACGACAAAGAAGATCGTTCAGATTCGTGAACGATTGAAAGCCTCTAGAGAATGACAGAAGAGCTACGCTGATAAGCGAAGGAAACCTTTGGAATTCCAGGTGGGAGACCGAGTCCTTCTCAAAGTCTCACATTGGAAGGGCTTGATACGCTTCAGTAAGCGTGGAAAGCTTAATCCAAGATACATAGGGCCCTTCGAGATTCTCGCAAGAATCGGTCATGTAGCATACAAACTCAATCTACCCGACGAACTTCGTAACGTACATTCTACATTCCACATATCTAACTTGAAAAAGTGTCTGTCCGACGAGACTCTTATAATCCCACTCGAAGAGATCAAGATCAACGAGAGCCTCAATTTCGTGGAAGAACCAGTAGAAGTCATGGACCGAGAAGTCAAGCAGACAAAGCAAAGTCGTATCCCGATTGTGAAGGTTCGCTGGAACGCCAAGCGAGGGTCGGAATTCACTTGGGAGCGTGAGGAGCAGATGAAACTGAAATACCCTCATCTCTTTGCTTAGTTATTTGTAACTACTTTATTTGTTTAGACTTTAATTTCGGGACGAAATTCCCTCAACAGGGGGATGATGTGACAACCCGAAATTTCCTTTTGGTCAAACCCTAAAAGTCAACCACTTCGTATCATAAATTAATATCATTATTTCTTATTATAAAGAAATATAAAGTTCGTTTGATTATATTAATATTATTTTTAAATGAACGGGTGAAAGAAAGTGTCGTCTCGGGTTTTTATTTTTGAAAACCGCAAACACTTCGCATATTAGAATCACCCGACCAAACTTTTATGTTTTGGGTTTAGGAATCACCCAAAAACAATAAAGTCATGCCTATGTATGAGTTTACTCCCCAAGAAACTAGTCATTTTGTTTACTCCCCAAATAGTCAAAAGAGTAAACTCCGAAAAATCTCTCAAGTATCATCCAAGATTTAATTCCAAATCTTCAACCTTGTAAGTGTTCTAACCATTTCAAGTTAGTAAAACACTTAATCTAGTGTTTGTGCATCTATTCATCCATTCATTTCCAGTTTTTGTTTAGATTTTCCAAAACACCAAGAACACACACTAAGTGTTCTTGGCCTTTTAGCTCAAATCAAGCATCATTATAGTAAGTACTTCCATCCTTGAGTGCTTGTAAGCTAGGATATCATCTAAACACCAAGGAAATAGGTCAAGAACACCATGCTTGAGGTGTTCACGATCCAAGATGATGCTTGGGCCGTAAACACCATAAAGTCCCCCAAAATTGACTTAAGTCCCATGTTTAGACCTAGTTTGAAGTTTAAGACTTACCTTAACATATTTAAACCTTCCATTGATATGTTTAAGCTTTGAAAAATACCAAACATCACCATTTATAGGTGTTTACGGTCTAAGGATATCCCAAAACCGTAAACACCCAAAAAGGTGTTTAAATGAGTCATATTCCTTTCTTAGCCCTAAAAGCTAACTTAGACATTTACCTAGTTGTGATAAGGACTTGAAATAAAGGCAATATCCTTTCCCATAAGGGTTTACGGTAGTAAACCCAAGGGAAAATATCCTTAGGCCGTAAACACCTCAAGGAGGGTGTTTTGTGGCCCTAGTCCATTCCACATGCTAAACCACTTAGCAAGATTGCTTCAAAGGACTTGTTAAACCTCCAAACAACTCATGGTTGCAAGAAATGGAGTTTAGACAGTAGACTCTTGATTTTACCGCCGTAAACTCCTAGGGTAAATTTCATTTAGACCGTAAACTCCCAAGGAGTTTACCCTTGGACTCCAAACACACTAGTTTTGCCCTACCAACACTCGGATGCAATCCTTGTGATCTTTAACACTTGAAACAAAGTGTTTTCATGTTCTAGGGTGTCCTAACTTAGTTTATTATTTATAATTTGGATAATTAGTTATATATATTCATTATATGATAACTAGGCTCGTGCGTGTGTACAAGTCTTCATTTGTCACCTAGCACCGTACCCGACATTTCAATCCAATCCACTCACCACAAGTGAGTTCATACCCTTAACCAATGATTTAAAATTTTTTAAATTCTTTATGGGGGGGATACAAGTTAAATACTTATAGTTATTACATCAATCACATGTGATTAATAACTACAAAACCAATGATTTCTTACCGTTCAAACTGTTTATCAAACCATATTGTTTCAAACTGTTTTACAAACTCTTTTACTTATCAAATACTTTTACTTAAACTCTTTAATACTTATTATCAATTACATGTCTATGTATGTATACTTATATAATAAATGTTTAAAAGGCTTAGGAAGGCCTGCCCACCCTATTTCCTTTTCGCGCTTGAGATGTGGTCTGGTGGGATATCGGGTATCTGTCTGAAGATCGTTTAAAATATTAATTATATATCATGTGTACATATGTAGTCATAAAGGTACTTTCAGTTCATTCAGTACCCTTGGGTAGTAAGGGTATACTTCCAAGTTTATACGTACCAGTTACATCATTAGTAGTTACCATAGGGGTAGCATAGGAGAATACTAATACTATAACTAGAACAAAGAAACACACAATGAGTCAGTTCATTCATGAGTCAGTTCGAGTAGTACACACAATACATTACTATACATGCTAGATAGAGAGAACGTACATTACAGCTAGCACACGCATAACATTTCAGTACACACATGCTAGATAGAGGAAGATTACACTTTCAGTTAGCACATTTGTTACATATACGTTTATGCAGTTATGTGAACCATTGAGCGGGTCATGGCACTTCCTGCCCCGACCGTTCTTGTATCCCGAATCTCCTAAATGGAGAGTGTATGAGTTTGCATATAGATATATACTGGATTGACTATCCTACACCTTGCTGCTCGCTACAGTGGGACTTGCAAGTCTACGGGTGCCAAATGTCATTTATTACGACGTCTTACATCGTCGTTTTACTAGAGTCGGTAGCAGGATACAGGTCGATCACAGGTTATTTGGAAACACCTTTTTGTATTAAGGTAGTTAGTACCACGGTAGTCACTTATTACAAATACTACGGTACGATAATATTCTTCCCATTACATTCACTTCGTGAATATTCACACGATGCACGGTAATGTAGTAACTATATTTTTGGTTAATGATTGTCAGAATTTGGGAAACACACACACTCTAACAAGAGACATATACACGAACACGAGATGCCTTGGTAGAAAGCTACAGTTAGTAGAAAACATAGGGTTTTCTAGGAGAGTTCAAACATTATACAAAACATTTTACATAAACAACTTTCAAACGTTTTCACACAAACTCAGACATTAATATACTTATGATCTCACCAGCATTAAGCTGATACTCGCTTTCAAAATAACTTGTATTCTCAGGTCACCACTAGACACGTACAGGTGTCAGGCTTTTGAGAATAAGGAGTTCGTTCAAGACTCATCTTTTATTTTGATATGTATATTTTTGGTGTCTATAACTTTGACAGAACACACATGTATGAAATTATAATATTAATGCAATGGATGATGTTGTTGCTTGTTTGCTACTAAACATTGTTGTGATATTGTTCATGACGTCCTCCACCCCAGAATGTTTCCGCCATTCATGGTTTTGGGGTGTGACAGTAAACCCATGGAAAACTCCACAAAGTCGAAGTTCTAAGTCCTTAGTTCAATGGTGGCTGGTTCTAGTCTAGGTTTGAAGCATAAGGAAGGAAATTAGGGAATCAATGCACACTTATAGGGAGTTTACGGCCTTAGGAGATCTGTGGCCGTAAACTCTCTTCCAACCGTTAATTCTTGATGTTTCTAAGACCTAAACAAGTTTATTCTAGTATATAACAAGCTAGGACAAGAGTACTTACGATATAGGAGCTTGAAATGGCCGATTATGGCCAAGAACACTAGTGTGTGTTCTTGGTGTTCTTGGTGAAACTTGAAGATCTATAAAAACATAATTTTCATGGATGAAATCATGAGAGAATGCTAGATTAAGAGGTGTATCAACAAATCTAGATAGAATACTTACATCTTTTGAAGGTTTTGGAAGAAAGTCTTCATGATACTTGAGAGGATGTGAAGGAAAATCAGCTAAGACATGAAAGAATAAGAAAAATAGCCAAGTATCATCTATATATACTTGAATTTACGGCCACATGAGTTTATGGCCGTAAACTCATGGTCTTGTGGCCGTGAACTCATTTTGTGGGGGTTATGGTTTGATTTGCTACAATGTGGTTCTAGCAGTTACTTTCTAACACTTATTCCTTAAGTGTATTGAGCTCAAAATGCTTAAACAAACTCTAAATTGTGATAAATGATAGCAGGAATGGAGTATGACTTTCAATGAAGTGTTTGACTGTATAGGATAGAAAATTTCGGGTTGTCACAAATTTTGACTTTATTTTTAAAGTTATATTTTAACAGGCATAGACAGTTAGAGTCCATTAAAATTCATAACTTTGTCATATGACATCCGTTTTCACCTGTCTTTATATTGTTGAGCTCCTATTAATGAGATCTTCGATTCTTATTTAGATTGTGTCGGATAAAAATGGATCGATCTAAAATTTAATTTTCACTGTTATGCCAAATCTTAGAAAAATCATAACTTCCTCTGACGAAGTAATAATATACCAAACAATTAATTGTGATTCTTTGAATACATTTTGAAAAGAATACACAAAATAGATTCTTAAAAAGAATACACAAAATAGATTCTTGAACTAATAATATACCAAACAATTAATTGTGATTCTTTGAATAATAACAACATTCTGAAAGAACAATAAGTGTAATTCTTAAAAAATAACAGCATTCTTAAACATTGAGTGTGATCATTCTTTAATTCATTCTTCAAACCTTTCCCATCAGTTCTTCAAGCTATTCTTCAAACCATTTCTATCAAAAATTATGTTAGAATGCAACAGCAAAATTCTGTTAGAATACATTATCAACATATAAATATTAAAATTTTATCAAAATAAAACAGCAAAATTCTAGCAAAATTTATTATCAACATATAAATAATTAACCAAAACCATAATCGGAAGACATGAATAAAAAAAACTAATAGATTTTTATCATCTCAATTAATTAACAATCAAATGAATAAAAAATTTAACAAATTTGATACTTCCAGGGTCCTGCAAAACAATTTATAATACAACTGAAACAAAGTTGATTCAAGAGTTTTGTTAAACACCTTACTTACAACAAAAACCTTTATGAAGAAACCATTTATATTTGCCAAAAAATAGTTGAACTTATATAAAAAGATTGGATAGAAAATCTAGAAACCTAATTTAAGCATTTTATCGAGCAGTTGATATGTGTAACATCCCCCTCTGGCACGTATCACAATATTGTCCGCTTTGAGCCACTCGGCACGAGGACTTCCCAGGGGGTCACCCATCCTTGTACTACTCCCGCCCGAGCACGCTTAACTGCAGAGTTCTTATGGGATCTGCTGCCCTCACGGCTTTAAAACGTGTTGTGATAGGGAAGGTATCCACACCCCTTATATGGAATGTTTAGTTCTCCTTCCCAGTCGATGTGGGATCAGATCTAACCCACTTTCACCCCCCATTATAACATCTCGGAATCGCAAGAGTAGAGTTGAAGGGCTAAAAGTGTAAGTTTCGGAGGGCGACTCGGCGAGCCCATGGATGGACTCGGCGAGTCATGTCGCGACTTTGGTCGCGTATCAAGTGGCCTACTCGGCGAGTCTAAAGATGGACTCGACGAGTAGGTGCTGTGTGGAGAAAACCCTAATTCTCATGGTTGAGCCCTATATAAAGATCATTATGTTCCTCCACAGCCTCCTTTATCACCCCCCTTGAGTCCCAGAAACCCTAAAATCGTGGAGAGCACCATTGTTGAGCAAATTGGAGCTTGGAGAGGTGTGGGTTGAAGAAATCTTGAAGGAGAAGAGGCTTGGATCAAAGGGCTTTGCTTGGATTCGAGTTTCATTGTTGTTGAGGCATTCTTTGGAGGTAATACTTTCGTTCTTGGGCCGTGTTTTCCTAGATTCTCATTTTGGGGTTGTGTGGGAAGCTTAGTTGTGTGACATCTTGAGTTTGAAGGATGGATCTGAGGTTGCTACCTCAGATCTGGAGTGGAGAAGATCTTAAGAGCATTAAAGCCCCTGTTCTTGTGTTTTTAATGGAGCTATCATGTCCCAAACCCTAGTTCTAAGGTGAATAAGGCCTAGATCTCTTTAGATTCACATAAAGTTTGCCACTTTACGTGATGGATGGATTGTAGGAGGTTGGATCTATGTTTTGGATCAATTGCATGGCCTGAGATGCTTCTGTATGGATTCAGACCGGTGGTACTCGATGAGTCACATGGGTGGACTCGACGAGTTGTTTGAAGATGGCCTGGAACTCGACGAGTTGGAAGAACATCTCAGCGAGTAGGTTGAAGATAGCCTTAGACTCGGCGAGTCTGTTCTTGGACTCGACGAGTCTTGTCGAAGAGTCCCAATATTTCTGGTTGAGTCGATGAATCGGTGAGTCAAGGGATGACTCGGTGAGTTGGGTGCGAGTGGACTCAGAGTGGTTGGACTCGGCAAGTCTCGGGGTGACTCAGCGAGTCAGATCGCGGGTTGAGGGAAGTTCTGAGCTTGGGGACTCGGCGAGTCATCGGTTGACTCGGCGAGTAGAGTCAGTCAAGGGTTGACCAGTTGTCTTCCAGGGGTATTTTGGTAAATAAGGGTATATATATATTGAGTTGAATGTTTTGATGTTCAGTGGAGGAGTTCGTGTCAAAGTTCGGTGCAGCGGGATCTTATCCTTTCAGCTGACAGTTTCGAGGTGAGTTATCCTCACTATATCAACAGGGTCTAAGGCACCAAGGCCGGCCCTTTATTGGATTGAGATTCGGATATGGTTATTATGTTATTGTTTGATGTGTCTGCATCCTGGTAGCTAGGATGGTACATGCTAGGAGACCTTGTTAAGGTCAGTTTCCCGATATATAGAGTGATGCTATGCTAGTGACCGGTTAGGTCGGTAACCTGGTTAGGGTAATGATATGCTATGTGATCTGCTTGCTCGGTTTGTTGACTATGACTGTTATATGATTGTATGTTTTGTGCACATGGTTGTTTGGACTGGAGATGGGTTGAGGCGGGTCCTGCTTTGTGCTGTAGGCCAAGATACCCAGGGCGGACTGGTTATTCCGAAGGCCCAACGAGCGGTCCGGATAGGCTGTAGGCCCCACGAGGGCGGACCAGACGTGCCGAGGCTCGGAGAGTGGACCAGACCGATTGAAGGCCCGATGCGGGCGGACCAGTCACACTGTAGACTCAGCGAGTGGATCAGGTGGGTTGAAGGCCCGATGCGGGCGGACCAACCCCACTGTAGACTCGAAGGACATGACTAGACCTGGAGGATGGATCCGGTGGACTGAAGGCCCGATACGGCGGACCAGTCGCACAGTAGACCCGATATGCATGGCTGTTCTATGTTCTGTTATCTTATGTATGTTTTATATGTTATGGGCCGGAAGGCAATATGTTTTGGACCGGAGGGTCGTAGCCTGGAAGGGCGTATATGTGGTTGGTATTTTGGGGGTATCTCACTAAGCTTTCAGGCTTACAGTTGTGGTTTAATGTTTTTTAGGTTCTTCAGGAGACTGTGGCAAGGCGAAGGCGCGATCGTACCGCTTCTCATGATTTTGTAGCAATGTGATTCTGGGAATACTCTAAATGATTTGTATTGAAAACCTTTTTGTAAACAATTTAATGAAAATCGGGTTGTTTTTGAAAAATTTAAATTGGTTGTATTTTTCGGTCGTTACAAGTTGGTATCAGAGCCTTGGTTTGAGTGAATTGGAGGAACACTTGTGTGACTCCAGTCTCAAATCGAGGAGGGTTTTCAAGAGAGAAATTAAAATGGTTTTCAAAATAAGTAAAGGAGGACGCGGAGGTACGATCAGCCGGAGCCAGTAAGTAACCCCAAAATACCATACATGATATTTGTTTTATTGAGCTTTGATAGAACAGCATGCTAGAGTTAGGCTAGGGATCTTCAGGATTTCTTGATGTGTTGCCTGATTTATGATGCCTGCTAGCCAAGGGTTTCCTTGTGAGAGATTCTAGTGTTCCTCTAGTCGTGGAGATAGAGCGTTGGTATGTATGTTTTCGCTAGGGTGTTGTGGGAGTACTTCATACAAATATGGGTAGGTGTGGAAGGTAGTATGGGCCCGTACTACTGAAAGCACAGGACCCATACGCGTATTAGGGAAACCATGACCTCTACGGTTGGGATGAGAGCTGGTTCCCGGGATAGTGGAAAATGTCTGAGATTTTGGTGTTTTATTTTCAGTATGGAGATTTCAGGGCACGCTGGGAGTGGATCCGGGTCAGGATCAGGAGCAGGAGAGGGAGTTCCGGGTGGGTCTGTACAGCCCGAGGTTGTCAGTCAGATGAGTACGCAGGAGTTGGATGCGAGGATTCGTGAGATCATGCATGATGAGGTTTGATATGGGCATATTTAGTTATAAAATTCATGCATGATCTTAATACTTTATGTTGATTTTGTCTCATTTAATGAACAAAATGTTCTTAATTAGATTAAATATTTCATTTTCAGCAACAAAGACATGATCTAAAGGAAAATGAAGCGGAACTAGCGATTGGACGCTTGGATCATGGATTTTGAAGAAAGAAGGATGTTGCTGGACAGCTTGACCCCTCGTCAGTGTTTTGGCCATATCTCATGAAACGTAACTCCGATTGACGAGATTCAAAATGTTCTGAAAACTAGACACAATTTCGGATGATTTTCGTGTTTTGAGAAAATGCTGATTCCAAACGTACTCGGCGAGTAGGGCCGATTACTCGCCGAGTTGGTCAGAAGTTTCACGATTCTGGATGCGCTGACTTGCCGTACACGGGTTTTAAGTGATGGACTCACCGAGTAGGTCACTGGACTCGCCGAGTAGCCCCTGTTTTGTGAAAATCTATATAAAGGGACTTTCAGATGGATACCCTAGCAGAGATATGAACCCTTGGAGGCCAATTGTCGACTAAAGGTGCTGCTAGAGCGTGGGAAGCAAGGGAATCAACCCTACATTCAATTTTAAGGAGAATCAAGTCAAAATCAAGTTTACTCTTACCTAATCTCTTGTTTGAACTATGTTTTTACCAATTGATTTCGTTTTTGTGCTTGTTTCTGTTGTAATCATGAGCTAAAAACTCATAACTTCTGTTTAGGTAGATGAATTTGTCAAAATGGATTGATTATTTGATTAGGATTAATTTTAATTGGTGATTATGTTTTATTAAGCTTGTTAAAGAACCTTATGTGTTAACAATAACTATTCTTCTGTTAATAAATCAGTAATTAAGTTGTATGAACATCTCTTAGTTGCTAATTTCATATGATTTACGTGACCACATAGTTGTATGTCTAGGAATAACGAATGTGAAACTAGAATTAACTTGAAGATAGGTAAGTTAATGTGTGAGCTTGTGTGATACACCATCAACAAGAGGTTAATTGAATCACCAATTTGATTAGCTAATTACAAGTCTTTCTAAACCCGAATCAACAAACTAGGAAATTCATTAATTTAGACAACTGGCCATTGCTTGAATTAATCTGTTTTCTAAGGATTAGCTACAGCGAATGTGAATCTAATCACTTTAGTCGGTAACCAATGAAGAATTAATCCGATATATTTACCATAAAATCATCCATGGGAACAAATGAGTCGAACCTAAACAGAAGTCCTCTTTATTATTGAATTTAGTTGATTTTTATTTGCTTAGCTCTTAGTTTCTTAGTTTAAGTTTTAGTTAATTGTTTAAATTTCTAGTCTTGCAAAACTAGAGAAAACTCTTTCTATTACTTGTTTTATTTAGATAATATTAGCATCTATTTTAATTGTTTACCGTTCCCTGTGTTCGATACCCTACTTACCTGAACTAAACTGCTAATCGATAGGTACACTGCCTTTCGTGTGTTTGTCTTTACGTTTAAGTTAGTAGGATTAAAACTAGTTTGTTTCACACACATCAAGTTTTTGGCGCCGTTGCCGGGGAACGGTTCTAAATAGTTAATTTTATTTGCTAATTGTTATTATTTTTTTTTATTTGTTGATTAAAAAAAATTTTATTTAGTTTGTTTTTATTTTTATTTAGTATGTATTTTCCAAATCTCGATGCTTTTGATGCTTTTCTTGAGAAAGTAGTACAGGAAATTCAGCAAGAAGATGAGGAGTGTGGATGGGATGAAGATTTGAAGAAATTTGATAGATGGTTAGATAACATCTTGCCCAACACACAAGAACAATCTGAGTCACAAGAGCTAGAGTTAAAAGATGAAGAATTTAATCTAGAAAGAGATTTGGAGGAACTAGAAAGATTGCTAGCAGAGGGGTTAGATAAAGAACAAGAAAAACCTAAGTTGCAGGAACCAAGTTGTGGTTTGACCATTACCACGACGTTGCCCTCTGTTCTTTCGGTTTGTGTTTCGAAGCGTGGGGTGACGACTCCAACTTTGGAGAAAGTTCTGAGGCACGATCCATTTTTGATTAATATCCAACCGGTTCCAACCCTTGTCAAGATTCTTGGGTTTTATGAATTCAAGCTCGTTTGGCCAATTTTTGAAGCAAAGAGCCAATTTTTTACAAATTGGTCCAAAGAAAATATTTAATGCAATGGATGGATGGGAATCGAATTTATTAGAAGTTTATTAAGTTGAGAGTCCAGCTAAAGACTCACACAAAAAGAAGCGCTTGCGGGAGGCAACCCGTCATTAGAGTTTGCTTTTCTTTTTCTTTCTAAACTTCTAGTATTTAGGGATAATTTAGGATTTTTATTTTGATTTATTTTTATTATTACTTGGTATTCGTTTTTGATCTTTTCAGTTTGAGTGTAAGGATGCATGTGAGGATATAGAGTCAAGGCTGATGAAGCGAGAAATCGAGTCTAGGCGAGAGAGGAAACGAAGTTTTGAGTCAAGCTATGAGTCCAATTGATAGAAGGGTTATATAGTGTTTATTACCTAAAGAAAAATGAGGGAAATTATTAGTTTATATAACCCCCATACATCATAAATGGACTTGGGCAAAATAAAATTTTTGTCACACAGCGGTCTACTCGCCAAGTGCATCTTATGCACTCGCCGAGTCCATGTGAAAATTCACGATTCTTCTGCCATTTACGCTTCAACTCGGCGAGTCTACATACTGACTCGACGAGTCGCTCATTCTTCTTACTTTTGAGCTGAAGATTTGATGACATTTGATATGGGCATTGATTCTATTCTTTGAAGATCATTTTCCGAGCATTTCCAAGAGTTTTTCCCTTATATTTGGAGCTTTTATAAAGACTGTACCACACGAGATTTTGACACCCAAGACATGGATGAGTTGTTCCCATGTCTAAAGTCAGCTGAAGATGGAGCTTTAAATGAAGAAGTTCAACCTCGCCACTACTATCCCAGGGGAGTTTGTTCCAATTCTCTCCTTATTTTTATTGTTCTTTATCATGCATGATATGCAATGGGGACATTGCATAAATTAAGTGTGGGGTAGGGGGTTGGTTGGTTACACTAGTTAATTTTTAAAGTTTTGCATAAAATTTGCTAGGATTAATTTAGAAAATTTTGGTAAAGCAATTAGGGATCATGCTAGTATTATATTTGATGATTGCATGAAGACCCAAATGTTTAGTTGAGCCTATATACGTTCTAGTGCATTTGTGGCTTCCTTATTCCAGTGAAATCATGGGACAAAAACACGACCTCGCTTAGTTTGAAGGATGCAATAGGTTTAGCATCGTGTACCAGAAATGTATCCAGGAAAATTATTATCGTTAACCAATAAAGGTTGAAGTTGAGCGCCCCTGCTTAAGCATGTAGGTTTCGAGTGAAAAAAAAAAGTGAGTTACATGTTAAAAAAAAAGAGAGAGAATTACAAGAAAAAGTTTGAAGAATTTTTGGAGCATCAAAGTTAAGTATGAAATTAGAAGATCAAAAATTCTGAAGAATTTAAAAAGTTGAAGATACTAAAAATCAAACAACAAGGTGGTGAATTCAAAGAAATTAAAGATTAAATGTCAAAGAAGTGAAGAATTCCAAAGAGCTCCAATGTGGTATCATAAATTGTAATTGTCTAGATTATATATGCTTGGGTTGCTCAACCAAAAATACCTTGAGGTTAAGAGGTTTTCTGAGGATGGATTCGGAGGGATGCATAAAATGAGCATTGTTCGGAAAAAGTGGGCGAATGTTTATGAGGATTGTGAGTATTTGGAGTACGGGGGGTTATTAGGAAAATTTTAGACACAAATGCATGTGTTGCGGTCTTGGTATAATGGTTGGGTTTGATTGGGAGTGTCTTATGTAATATTAGTGTACTAAAATTCAGTTTTGCTTGGGGGCAAGCAAAAGTCAAGTGTGGGGTATTTTGATATGGGCATATTTAGTTATAAAATTCATGCATGATCTTAATACTTTATGTTGATTTTGTCTCATTTAATGAACAAAATGTGCTTAATTAGATTAAATATTTCATTTTCAGCAACAAAGACATGATCTAAAGGAAAATGAAGCGGAACTAGCGATTGGACGCTTGGATCATGGATTTTGAAGAAAGAAGGATGTTGCTGGACAGCTTGACCCCTCGTCAGTGTTTTGGCCATATCTCATGAAACGTAACTCCGATTGACGAGATTCAAAATGTTCTGAAAACTAGACACAATTTCGGATGATTTTCGTGTTTTGAGAAAATGCTGATTCCAAACGTACTCGGCGAGTAGGGCCGATTACTCGCCGAGTTGGTCAGAAGTTTCACGATTCTGGATGCGCTGACTTGCCGTACACGGGTTTTAAGTGATGGACTCACCGAGTAGGTCACTGGACTCGCCGAGTAGCCCCTGTTTTGTGAAAATCTATATAAAGGGACTTTCAGATGGATACCCTAGCAGAGATATGAACCCTTGGAGGCCAATTGTCGACTAAAGGTGCTGCTAGAGCGTGGGAAGCAAGGGAATCAACCCTACATTCAATTTTAAGGAGAATCAAGTCAAAATCAAGTTTACTCTTACCTAATCTCTTGTTTGAACTATGTTTTTACCAATTGATTTCGTTTTTGTGCTTGTTTCTGTTGTAATCATGAGCTAAAAACTCATAACTTCTGTTTAGGTAGATGAATTTGTCAAAATGGATTGATTATTTGATTAGGATTAATTTTAATTGGTGATTATGTTTTATTAAGCTTGTTAAAGAACCTTATGTGTTAACAATAACTATTCTTCTGTTAATAAATCAGTAATTAAGTTGTATGAACATCTCTTAGTTGCTAATTTCATATGATTTACGTGACCACATAGTTGTATGTCTAGGAATAACGAATGTGAAACTAGAATTAACTTGAAGATAGGTAAGTTAATGTGTGAGCTTGTGTGATACACCATCAACAAGAGGTTAATTGAATCACCAATTTGATTAGCTAATTACAAGTCTTTCTAAACCCGAATCAACAAACTAGGAAATTCATTAATTTAGACAACTGGCCATTGCTTGAATTAATCTGTTTTCTAAGGATTAGCTACAGCGAATGTGAATCTAATCACTTTAGTCGGTAACCAATGAAGAATTAATCCGATATATTTACCATAAAATCATCCATGGGAACAAATGAGTCGAACCTAAACAGAAGTCCTCTTTATTATTGAATTTAGTTGATTTTTATTTGCTTAGCTCTTAGTTTCTTAGTTTAAGTTTTAGTTAATTGTTTAAATTTCTAGTCTTGCAAAACTAGAGAAAACTCTTTCTATTACTTGTTTTATTTAGATAATATTAGCATCTATTTTAATTGTTTACCGTTCCCTGTGTTCGATACCCTACTTACCTGAACTAAACTGCTAATCGATAGGTACACTGCCTTTCGTGTGTTTGTCTTTGCGTTTAAGTTAGTAGGATTAAAACTAGTTTGTTTCACACATATCAAGGTTGCTGCATTGTTTCAGGCTGAGCTGCCGGAGTTGTTTGGGTCGATCAAGACCGCCATGGTGGAGTATTTTGATGAGCGCTATGCGGCTCTCGCAGAGACAGCTGCCGCGGCGGCTACAGCAGCTGTAGCAGCGGCAGGGGGAGGAGCTAGTAGAGGTTTTCAGTATCGGGACTTCGATAATACGAAGCCTCCCACTTTTGTTGGAGTTCAGGACCCGATCGTTGCTATGAGATGGTTATCAGATGTGGAGGGATGTTTCTTCACATGTTCATGCCCTGCTGATCAGAGGGTGAGGTGCGATCTGAACCTGTTAAGGCTCGGGGCAAAGGATTGGTGGAGATTGACCACGGGGTCGTACTCGGATGCGCAGAGGGCTGCGATTTCATGGGATCAGTTCAGAGAGATGTTCAGCACTCGTTATGTTCCGCAGGTCGAGAAGGAGAGGTTGGCTCAGGAGTTCTTGGAGTTGAAACAGGATTCGGAGTCGGTGACGGAAATCACCAGGATGTTTACTGAGAGGGCGATGTTTTGCCCTGAGTTCGCTTCCGAGCAGGCTCAGATGGCCCAATATCTGAGTATGCTAAAAAGAGACATCAGGCAGTTTGTGTCTGCGCAGAGGTGCGAGACCTTGCTGGAGCTGCAGGAGGCCGCCAGGCGGCGTGAGTTAGAGATTGAGTTGCAGATGCGTGAGTTGAGGCAAGCTCCATTTCAGTCGCAGTCGGCGACGAAACGGTCTAAGACCGTTGATTCCAGGATGGGAGATCAGGGTAGCCACATCTGTGGAAGGGGTCATGCCGGAGTTTGTCGGTCCGGTGGAGCATACCGCAAGTGCGGAAAGGAGGGAAATTATGCGAGGGATTGTCGGCAGTCAGTGCCGGTTCGGGATTTGAGGATATGTTATCATTGTCATCAGGTTGGACATTTGAGGGTCAACTGTCCACGGCTCACTGCAGGACCGATGCAGGCTCCAGCACCGGCTACGTTGAGGATCACAGGTGGAGGTCAGGGTGGAGCGGAGCCCCCAAGGGCTTAGGGTCGTGTTTTTCAGCTTGCTGCTACGGGTATGTTTCTTTATGTTGTTTTGATTATTTATGATTATTGTGGAGTATTGTTATCTGCTAGTCTCGTTGGATGGTTATAGGTTTGCGTTTCGGGTTCTCGTGTGGTATCCATTGTTCCGTGAGGGTTGGGCGAGTTGTGTCTGAGGTTCCGTTTTGGTATCCTTATTCCTTGAAGGATCGATATGGTTAAGGAGCAGTGCTTAGAACTATCGTTGATTATCTTTGTGAGGATTGGTGGCGGATGCGGCGTTGGTTTGAAGGCCGGGTAGATTCTGCGGTCTGAGTAATGGATAGTTAAAGATTGGGTTCCTTTCAAGCGGGTTGTTCAGTGTGGAAATATGTTTTTACGAAAGTTGTTAGCGCTGGTAAGGGACTACGTGCGTGTAAATGTTGTTTCTCTCTGCATTGATGTTTTGGGAGATCGGTGATGGCGACCGGTGGTTAATTGTCAGTGTCTTAAGTGGGGGAGAATTGGAAATTCTTCGGATGGTCGTTAGGCTTAAGAGGTTGCTTAGCTGCTTTGGGAATTCAGCGGTATTTCTTTCAGCCGAGAGCAGGCTCGTATGAGTGAGTAACAGGCATGCGGGGCGGAATATAGACCTAGGGCAATTGATTGTGGAAGGCCTGGGGGCAGGCCGGGATCGAACATGTAAGATGGAGATAGAGTTCGGAACCCCTATAGCGCTAGAACGATATGCATGGGAAGATTTCCCGAAGAGATAGCTCGGAATGATGAATGATTGTTGAGCGGTCCAGATAGACTGAAGGCCGGTAGGTGTACCAGTCAGGCCGAAGGCTCGGAGGATGATCCAGTCAGATTGGCTGAAGGTTCTGAGAGTGGTCCAGATTGGCTGAAGGCCTGGGGAGGCGGTCCAGTCATGCTGAAGACTCTGCGAGTACTGTTGGATCGGTTCGAGGTTATGGGTCGTGTATGTTGCAGTGTGATTACATTGGGAGGTCTGGTCCCGGGTAGCGATCTTGAGCAGTGAAGGTAGTGCATGGGGTTGAGAGTCCCTGCGATGAGAGCCAGAGTAGTGGTGATGTATGGATGTCGGGTACGCTTTAAAGAGGTAGTGTAGCGTGGGGTGAGCACCATAGTACCTGTCATGGTGACAGGGCGGACAAGTGGTTTCCTTGGTAAGGAAAGAGAGAGGAATGAAACTCCGAAAGGGAGTGCGAATTCACGGGAGTGAAAGCGGCAGTGTAGAGTTATGATTGGAGTGGTCCGTCGATGGTTTTTGAGTAGCGTGTTTGCGGCGGTAGAATAAAAGCTCATTTGACTTGATATGTCTACTCAGGGTGTGGAGGGAATTCCGCAGGCGTAGAGCCAGGGAGAGGGGTTCGGAAGGGATGCAGGGAGAGAGTCTTGGACTCTCAGTGAGATTCCGATCAGGGTTTTGGGAATGTATTAGCAGTTCATCCTGGAAGGATGTTGGAGGATATCATCAGTGTATCGGGTTTTCCAAACCTGAGGGTGCTGGAGCTAGATCAGCATGTGTGTGTGATTGCGAGAGGAGAACTCAGGGGAGTTGCTCCAGAATTGAAGAATGGGTCTTTCTGTCGTCATGGAATGGATAGAGTGGGATTCGGATCGGGGATCCAATGGTTCATGGTTTTCTAGCCATATGAGTCAAGTGAAAGATGAGAATTGGAGCAGTAAGGCATCATGGGTAATTCTCGGTTGTTGAGTGCGGTTATCGGAGGGTACAGCTGGTGCCCGGGTTGAGTAGGTGGTTGGGGCACCGTATGAAAGGAGAAAGTGAGCTTCTGGTTTTGGTCATAAGACATCCTATGTGCTCATACAAACCCTAATGCTTGGATCTAGGTTTCTCTATTGTACATGCTTTGAATCCAAGACTATAAACCCTAATTCTAACATATGGAAATCGACATTAACATATAATTAGGTTTAAGAACATACCTTGATTGTTATATAGCAATAACAATCACAACTCCACCTTGGATTGACTTTGGAATGCTTAGAGTCACAAGTGTCACTCCTCTAATGGCTTACAAACACCATAAGCAAATGGAGAAGGTATAAAGAGAGAGAGGTGAGAGGTTAGAATTCGTATCTAGGACCTCTTGGGAGGGGATACACGAATTCATGACCCTAGGGGTGTTTATATAGGTGTAGAGATAGGGTTTCAGTCATTATCCTTATCTAGTTGATTATCCATTAAGCAACCAATAAGATAATCCTTGAATCCTTATCATACTCGAATTCTAAGGCTTTCCAACCTTAAATTCGTCCACCATATAAATAAGATAATCCTTACCTTATTTTGTAACTATCACATAATTACAAATCAGCCCCTCTAGTTTAATTAATTACATTTGATCACAAAACTAATTCTCAATTAATTATTGACCAATATTAATTAAACAAATATGATTTCTCCTTTAATATATTATTCTTATAACATATTAATAAATCATATTATCCTCTCTCTCTTTATTCATTAATCCAATCAAGTTGCTTTGGTGAAGGCAACCCAAAAGGACCATGCACCATCGGGTCAAGTACATACCAAAATAGTCATGGACTTAGACACTAATCCAACAGTCTCCCACTTGGATAAGTCTAACAACTATTCTGCGTATGACTTCAGATCCTGATCTGCAATCGTAGCTTTCCAAAGCCGCTGTCAACTCTGATCATATCAGATACGCGTGTCCTTAGATAAGGGATCATATATTCCTCCATTCTAGATATCGTATGAGATATGATTTCAAATCATTCTCTTTGTACTATATCTCGATTTCCGATTTATGACGACAGACTAATTGAACAAATCAAATTAGCCCTAGCCCAGCCGAGCATTTACGTATGTCATCACTAAACCATCAAGGGGCCCAAAGATATCGCAGGCTTTTAGATTGAGGATGTGCTGCAGGCTTTTATGGTCAGTGAAGATCGTGCACTTAGTTTCGTAGAGATAATGTCTCCAAATCTTCAATGCGAAGACCACTACTCCTAACTCCAAGTCATGAGTCGTATAGTTGACTTTGTGTGCCTTTAGCTGTCTCGAGGCATAAGCAATAACTTTTCCTCTCATCATGAGCACACAACCTAATCCCTAATTGGATGCATCGAAATAAACTACGAATTCTTCTATCCCTTCGGGCAGGGACAGGATAGGTTGCGCTGCACAAGGCTTGCTTTAATGTTTGGAATTCAGTTTCTTGCTTTTCACTCCAACAAAAGGGTACGCCTTTCTGTGTCAGAGCGGTTAGGGGTTTGGCGATTCTGGAAAAATTATGGATGAACCTGCGATAGTAGCCAATGAGACCCAAGAAATAACGGATTTCTGTGGGTGTCTTCGGTGCCGACCAATTCTCTATCGCCTTGATCTTGTACGGGTCCACGTGTATACCCTCCTCGCTTACCACGTGACCAAGTAAATCTACCTTCCGAATCCAGAACTCACACTTAGAGAACATCGTGTACAGTTTCTCCGTTCTGAGTGTTTCCAACACTAAACTCAAATGTTGTTTGTGATCTTTTTCTCTTCGGGAATAGACAAGTATGTCGTCAATGAACACAATAACGAACTTGTCCAGAAAAGGACGACACACCCGGTGATGGGTTTTGGTCATAAGACATCCTATGTGCTCATACAAACCCTAATGCTTGGATCTAGGTTTCTCTATTGTACATGCTTTGAATCCAAGACTATAAACCCTAATTCTAACATACAAGTAATCATATTAATATGTAATTAGGTTTAAGATCATACCTTGATTGTTATGTAGCAATAACAATCCCAATTCCTCCTTGATTTGACTTTGGAAGGCTTAGAGTCACAAGTGTCACTCCTCTAATGGCTCACAAACACCATAAGCAAGAGGATGAAGAGGAGAGAGGTTGGAGGCTGCCAAAAACGTGTGTAAACCCTTACAAGAACCTTAGCCACGTTTTTGAGCCTTAAGGGGTCTTTATATAGTTGGGCTATTAGGGTTATCTAACAAGGAAACCCTAATTTGGATGCTTAAGCCCTAAGCAACCCATAGACTCCTTTTATTAAGCCCATGGACGATTTCCTTATGGGTTTCCCATTAGAATTCGTCCATCCCTTAATACAAGGCAATCCATGGCCCAAATTGCAATTATCTTATAATTACAATTCCAGTCCCCTAAGTTTAATTAATCTCTTTTAGTCACAAAACTAATTACCAATTAATTATTGACTAATATTAATTAAAGTATATGATTTCTCCTTTAATATATTATTCCCATAATATATTAATAAATCATATTTAATCCTTTCTCTCCATAATTCATCCTATCAAGTTGCTTTGGTGAAGGCAACCCAAAAGGACCATGCACCATCGGGTCAAGTACATACCAAAATAGTTATGGACTTAGACACTAATCCAACAGTCTCCCACTTGGATAAGTCTAACAACTATTATGCGTATGACTTCAGATCCCGATCTACAATCGTAGCTTTCCAAAGCCGCTGTCAACTCTGATCCTATCAGATACGCGTGTCCTTAGATAAGGGATCATATATTCCTCCATTCTAGATATCGTATGAGATATGATTTCAAATCATTCTCTTTGTACTATATCTCGATTTCCGATTTATGACGACAGACTAATTGAACAAATCAAATTAGCCCTAGCCCGGCCGAGCATTTACGTATGTCATCACTAAACCATCGAGGGGCCCAAAGATATCGCTTTTATCCTACTTTGGATAAAAGGAACGGATAAACTTTGATACAATGCTCGCTTGCACTCACTCACCGAGTTACACACAACAATATGTTTTATAACACCAAGTTACTAGTGCGTTTACATATTATCAATGTGCAACGATTCGCAAGATACAACTCACACATCTCGGTTTCAAGAATATAAGATGTTATCGTCTCACCAATCACTCGTAATACAATTCATGGAGTGATCGAAGTGAGCGTGGGTTTAATCGAATGCTCAAATCATATTCATAAGCACTCATGAACGTTGCAACAAACATTTTCTTATGTCTAATACTTTTCTAGACAATCCACACACCAATTCATGACAGTCTTCATTCATATCTACTTCCAACATATGAACGACTGTGGCCCGTTCGAATAATTCGATTATTCTTAATAAACTCAATTATTCTGGAAGTCAAAACATGCAAAGTGAAACACAAGAATAATACTAATCCCATATGGCCTCAAACCTTTGAGTATAAACAAAACACGTTTTATTTATCACCATATCGATTACTCATTATTTGTCGTTTCGGGTAATCAACTTTTTACTTGAATCATTACACTTGTCCCATGCTCCTAGCATGCACACAATGTTTACCTATGGTTCTTACTTTTGTGAAATAGACAAATTGAACACATTTCCAATCATTCTCATTTTATAACTCCAAATCCATTTTCTTAAGTGTAAGAATATCAAATTCTTGTTACTTATAGAATATACTAGATTCTAACACTTTATGCAACGATCCTTTTGTAATGTCACTGCACCAAAGTCTCAAAGACTATTGCCAATGATATTACAAAGTCCTCTATCGGAGATTTGTTACAAGACAATTCCTTAGATACGATGTCTCTCACTCAAATCACATTCCTTTGAACATCCTTTTGCATAAAGGTTTCTAATCTAGTCATAGATTTTCAATATTTACTTCCCAATATGGACACGCTTCCATATTTTCATATGACAACTAATTTCTTAATAGAATCTTATCTATTCGTAATGATGTCGATATTTTCCATCCAATATGGAAACATTTCCATAATTTCCAATACTATACTTCCAACTACTCACAAGCGACCAATTCTCGTCGAACTTCGAATCGTCCTTTGATAGTTGTTTAATTATTTTAGTCAGAACCAATTCTAGTCCCTTTTCCCTCTAAATGCGCTGGACATTTGGAAAATTTTAGAATGGTCAAACATTAAAGCATTTGCAATCGATCCTATACCCGAAGCGTATGGGACACGACGCATAATGTTTTATTTTCTATGTTCTCAAAATTCGAATTGTGAAGAGGAATGTCGTAATCATAATCGAAACTTTAAGAACACACTATGTACCTTTGACTAAATTTATCAACATTTCACAACCTAATCCTTTAGATTTGAAATGAAGCATAATATTCTCTCCCTTAATTAGAGCAAAACAACCTTTCAACTCTTACAACTTTGCAAAGTATGACTCTTGTTTTCTATAATTAATATTGCCAACTATGCAATACTTGCCTTAATAATCACACAATCATAACATTTATGCTCCCACTATCATGATGATTATTATAAAACATAACACTTATGCTCCCACTAGCTTCGAGATGTATTCATAAACATCTTAACTTCCAGAAAGACAATACCTATTGAATTTCTTAAGTCCATGTTTTTAATACTTAGTGCTTTGATAATCTTTTATCAAGACTTCTTGAACTTATACACTTTTGCCTTAGATAGTTCATATGTATGTCTTAACAATTAAGACTAATTGCCAAACCTCACAATTCAAATTATGGAAAGGGATGTCGTAACCATGATCGAATTCGAGAATGCAATTTTACAATCACTATCTTTTAAAATCTTTCTTAGTGAAAGCATTTCCTCACAATCATTTTCATGAAGGAGGAAATCTTATGACACTTAGATTTAAACGGTGTATGTGTTCCTATCCATGTGAATTTGTTAAAAACCAAAGTTTACGACAAATTCAAACTCATATGGATCGAACTTCCTTAATCTTGATTTCTTGCCTTATGGTAGCACAGCTGCCCACCACGTCTTCCAAGTAGTTAAGCAGCTCACCTTTTCCTATCAATGTACTTTCCATTGATCAAGGTCCTTGCCTTTTATGCATTCAAATGAGAACTCATAGGACTCACATTCATAATTAACTCGATTGGATTGGCACAGAAACAAAATAATATCTTCACGATAGGTTGTAAACCTCAACTCGTGTGCTAGTGATGATCGATAAGGCTTATTTGATTTGTTCTTGAAACTTTTCAAGACTATTAAGACTCCCACTGACTCCTTGACATATACGATTCTCTTATCAAAACATTTCTTGATAAACAAATATTCAAGAGTTAGTGTAGCTTATAACAAAACACTTCATAATTTTGGTCTTAGTTGGTCTTTGTCTTATCCAAGACATAACAACTTTCCACAATTGATGAATGTTATAAACCTTCTTAATACTATTCACTCAATTTCACAATCTTGACTTTAAGACTTGTTTTGGAACGAAGCATGATTGACTTCTTGATTTGACCATTTCTTCAATCTTTGATTCCTCTTCTTGGACATACAATTGTACCAAGACTCATTAGAGGATCAATTGAGATATGGTTCTTAATCATTAAGACCTATCATAAAGCATAAAAGCTACTCTCCCTTCTTCTTAGAATGGAGAAACTCTTATCTTTCTGCCTACTTGATTCTTCTTATTCGTTTTGCTATTGATCTAAACCCTTTAATCAATTCAAAATTACACTTAATCTTGTAAGTGTAATCATATTTACTAAGCCTTTAGTAAATCATGACGAATATCTTTGTTACTCTTATGGTGGACTTGATCAACACACAACTTTGTGTACTCGATCTCCTAGTCCTTCACTTGACACTTTGTCAATGAATTAGTCCAATTTCCAAATACGAAATTTCTCATTCATCGTGCATCCACGTTGCATGATTCCAAGTTTCTGTCCAATTGAAACTTGGGCGATGAGAAACTCTTCCTATTTGGTAAATTCTTGACATTTTCATAAATAACATAACTAAGAATCACATCCATTCGTTGTAGAAATATTCAAACATCAATTTTCATAACGATTTCATTGCAAGGAAATAAACAAACAAATAAGTGAGTCAAAATTTATTTTATTTATAAAAGCAGCGGAAAAACATTTGTCCTTACAATGCAAAATCTATTGAAAACTATGTAAAAAGAAAATTTCTAACAACTCTATCATAACTATCTAAGCTCAAAATCCAATCTTCAAGTCCATGCGATCAAGATCCATCTCTTGTGATTAGATTCATCTTGCTCTCTTATCAAGCTTCCTTTCTTTTCACCGATCCTTCAAAACATTCAAATGCAATCTTATCACATCATGTATTAAGAATCAATGAATAGGAACTTAATGGAGTTAGATAGTGGATTCTTACCTAAAGCGTAGTCATACTTTTGACTCTCTCTTAGATCTCTTAGGTAAATAGGGAAACTTCGTCTCTAATGCCCCTTCTCTTGGCAATAAAAGCAAATTGACTCCTTTGGAACAACATATGGAACTACTTCAGACATCGCCTTTCTCTTATGATCAAACTTTTCGATCATTGCATGTCTTTCATTGCCATTGTCTATATCCATAGAGGTCTTGAAGGCAAACTCACCAATCAACTTTGCTTTTCTATTGCGCCAAACCATTGTTGATTCAGCAGCAATAAGCATGTAGGTGAGATCTATAAGTGTCACGTCGTGGTTCATCATATAGTACTCTCTTACGAACTCACTATAAGAGTTAGGAAGTGACTGAAGAACCCAATCAACAGCCATCGCTTCACCGACAACGGATCCCATCATTCTTAATCTATCAATGTGTGACTTCATCCCTAAGACGTGTGCACACACCGACTTGCCCTCTTTATGTTTACTTGCCAAAAGGGCTTGAGTGATATTGAACCTTTCAATTTTACAATCTTGCGGGTTAGGGAGAATAATTGGAGGAGGAGGAGGAAGTGAAGCATGATTACTTGTTCCTCGATCGAATCGTGGAATATCATCTTCATGCGGAATGCTTGTTCCACGGGATTTGAGAAGACCATAGTTGTCGAACTTTGACATCGGGAGAAAAACGAATTCAAGTTAGTTGATTGATTGAGTCCTTGGTAAATCACCCAAATGAAATTCCACGGCTAGGACCCAACACAATATCCTACAACTCGGGAGAGGGATGTCGTAACCCAAATTGAAGAACATTTGAAGGTAAGTGAATGACGATTCACTAATTTCCACCATGAAAAAACGAAAAATAAATTTAAGTTTTAAATCTATGAAAACTCCTAGATCCTTTGAGATTCATTGAACTTTCAATGGCATGTTTAAATCTCGATATGCCCCTCTTGTTTGTGACTGGGGTGCTGAGGATCACAAAGCGGGTGTGAATAACCATGCAAACTACATGGTGCCCTCACATGTTACAATCACCTATTCGATGTTCCGGTAAACCACACACGCTCCACCGAACTATGACAAACATTGAGTCACCCTTTGCTACCTTTGCTTAGAACCATTTAGTGTGTCGGTAAACCACACACGCTCCACTAACGTCTTCGCAAGGGCACAAAGTGTAATTTCATGGAATTGCATCGATTCACTTTTGCCTAAGTAACTAAGATTGGGAATTTGAAAAACATTTAGTTACTTGGTATTTCATTATACTTATAATGGAAGGTTTCGTCCTATCCTACCCGTTCGGCTAACGACCCTCCACTAGTCAAGAGTGCGGTGGGTAAGAGTGGATACCCATTCAATCGCCATTTTATAGGCAATTTCCTTAAACACCCCTTATAGACCAGCTTTGTGAATGAGGCCTACTAACGGTAAGACTGACTTTTACTCATACATATATATAATGTTAGACTTTTAATGTTATATATAGTATAGGGTGTATTTTACACTTTTAAAATACTATATGGTTAACTTTAACAATTACACTTTTAATTCAATTAAATGGTTAACCTAAACTTTTATGGATTTATTAAACCTCTTTTAATTATACTCCTTAATTAATTAATAAAACCATAAAGGTGTGATTTGAACTTTTCAAAACATTACTAGGGTTTTAGAATTTAACATTTCTAATTAAACTTTTAATCAACTTTTAAATTCCAAAACTTGAGGGCGAATTTTGAAACATTTTTCAAAACATTAGGGTTTTAACTATTTAAATTTCAAAACTCCAAAACTTTTGGGTTCAAATTTAAACTATAAAACCTAAAGGGGAAAATATGAAACTTTTCATAACAACAAGGATCAAATAACAAATAATTTTAAATTAACATTTAATCACATAATTATCCATATTTGATTTATTTAATGATTTCTTGCAAAACAATTTCTCAATTTACTCAAAATAATTAATCAATTATCTTATAAGGAAACAATTATCTTGTTAATTGATAATTATCTTTAATTAGATCAAGAATATAGTCATATATATATATCATAAAATCGGATTTATATTGATCTAACATGATAAGGTAACTATCCATATGAAAAAACAGCAAGAAATCCCGAGATAAGCATTATCTGACGAGTTGACTCGTCGAGTCAGGCATGGACTCGTCGAGTCTGCATGGACTCGGCGAGTCCAGCCTCCAGAATCCAAAAATCGAATTTTCTAGTTATACAATGCATCAATACAATTGAAACCAATCTAGGCTCTGATACCACTGATGGGTTTTGGTTATAAGACATCCTATGTGCTCATACAAACCCTAATGCTTGGATCTAGGTTTCTCTATTGTACATGCTTTGAATCCAAGACTATAAACCCTAATTCTAACATATGGAAATCGACATTAACATATAATTAGGTTTAAGAACATACCTTGATTGTTATATAGCAATAACAATCACAACTCCACCTTGGATTGACTTTGGAATGCTTAGAGTCACAAGTGTCACTCCTCTAATGGCTTACAAACACCATAAGCAAATGGAGAAGGTATAAAGAGAGAGAGGTGAGAGGTTAGAATTCGTATCTAGGACCTCTTGGGAGGGGATACACGAATTCATGACCCTAGGGGTGTTTATATAGGTGTAGAGATAGGGTTTCAGTCATTATCCTTATCTAGTTGATTATCCATTAAGCAACCAATAAGATAATCCTTGAATCCTTATCATACTCGAATTCTAAGGCTTTCCAACCTTAAATTCGTCCACCATATAAATAAGATAATCCTTACCTTATTTTGTAACTATCACATAATTACAAATCAGCCCCTCTAGTTTAATTAATTACATTTGATCACAAAACTAATTCTCAATTAATTATTGACCAATATTAATTAAACAAATATGATTTCTCCTTTCATATATTATTCTTATAACATATTAATAAATCATATTATCCTCTCTCTCTTTATTCATTTCTCCAATCAAGTTGCTTTGGTGAAGGCAACCCAAAAGGACCATGCACCATCGGGTCAAGTACATACCAAAATAGTTATGGACTTAGACACTAATCCAACAGTGTTTTCCTATATTCTCATTTTGGGGTTGTGTGGGAAGCTTAATTGTGTGACATCTTGAGTTTGAAGGATGGATCTGAGGTTGCTACCTCAGATCTGGAGTGGAGAAGATCTTAAGAGCATTAAAGCCCCTATTCTTGTGTTGTTAATGGAGCTATCATGTCCCAAACCCTAGTTCTAAGGTGAATAAGGCCTAGATCTCTTTAGATTCACGTAAAGTTTGCCACTTTACGTGATGGATGGATTGTAGGAGGTTGGATCTATGTTTTGGATCAATTGCATGGCCTGAGATGCTTCTGTATGGATTCAGACCGGTGGTACTCGACGAGTTGCTAGAAGATGGCCTGGAACTCGACGAGTTGGAAGAACAACTCGGCGAGTAGGTTGAAGATAGCCTTAGACTCGGCGAGTCTGTTCTTGGACTCGGCGAGTCTTGTCGAAGAGTCCCAATATTTCTGGTTGAGTCGATGAATCGGTGAGTCAAGGGATGACTCGGTGAGTTGGGTGCGAGTGGACTCAGAGTGGTTGGACTCGGCGAGTCTCGGGGTGACTCGGCGAGTCAGGTCGCAGGTTGAGGGAAGTTCTGAGCTTGGGGACTCGGCGAGTCATCGGTTGACTCGACGAGTAGAGTCAGTCAGGGGTTGACCAGTTGTCTTCCAGGGGTATTTTGGTAAATAAGGGTATATATGTATTGAGTTGAATGTTTTGATGTTCAGTGGAGGAGTTCGTGTCAAAGTTCGGAGCAGCGGGATCTTATCCTTTCAGCCGGCAGTTTCGAGGTGAGTTATCCTCACTATATCAACAGGGTCTAAGGCACCAAGGCCGGCCCTTTATTGGATTGAGATTCGGATATGGTTATTATGTTATTGTTTGATGTGTCTGCATCCTGGTAGCTAGGATGGTACATGCTAGGAGACCTTGTTAAGGTCAGTTTCCCGATATATAGAGTGATGCTATGCTAGTGACCGGTTAGGTCGGTAACCTGGTTAGGGTAATGATATGCTATGTGATCTGCTTGCTCGGTTTTGTTGACTATGACTGTTATATGATTGTATGTTTTGTGCACATGGTTGTTTGGACTGGAGATGGGTTGAGGCGGGTCCTGCTTTGTGCTGTAGGCCAAGATACCCAGGGCGGACCGGTTATTCCGAAGGCCCAGCGAGCGGTCCGGATAGGCTGTAGGCCCCACGAGGGCGGACCAGACGTGCTGAGGCTCGGAGAGTGGACCAGACTGATTGAAGGCCCGATACGGGCGGACCAGTTACACTGTAGACTCAGAGAGTGGACCAGGTGGGTTGAAGGCCCGATGCGGGCGGACCAACCCCACTGTAGACTCGAAGGACATGACTAGACCTGGAGGATGGATCCGGTGGACTGAAGGCCCGATACGGCGGACCAGTCACACAGTAGACCCGATATGCATGGCTGTTCTATGTTCTGTTATCTTATGTATGTTTTATATGTTATGGGCCGGAAGGCAATATGTTTTGGACCGGAGGTTCGTAGCCTGGAAGGGCGTATATGTGGTTGGTATTTTGGGGGTATCTCACTAAGCTTTCAGGCTTACAGTTGTGGTTTAATGTTTTTCAGGTTCTTCAGGAGACTGTGGCAAGGCGAAGGCGCGATCGTACCGCTCCTCATGATTTTGTAGCAATGTGATTCTGGGAATACTCTAAATGATTTGTATTGAAAACCTTTTTGTAAACAATTTAATGAAAATCGGGTTGTTTTTGAAAATTTTAAATTGGTTGTATTTTTCGGTCGTTACAATATGCATCATGAAACTTTCTTTAAATTCTCAATAAATACAGCTTATCCCTTGAAATAACAGGATACATAGAATGCTTAAACAAAGCCTGCAGAAACATATATACTTATATGTTGGTTAAAAAACTGATGATTGTGTTCCAAAATCAAAATCAAAAAGCAATTGGATGTAAAATCTATTTTCAGGATTGAGGTAAATAATTTCAATAGTTAAGCACAAGTTACTACATCACATAAACAACCTTTTGTTCACCAGTTACAAAATACCTAGATTTCACCGGAGAAAAAGAAGCAGCGACCACCACTACATCCTTTGCACCTCCTGACCTGCTTCGATCGGAGCAACAGCCCCACCCCGCTGCTTCTCCCTTTGTTCTTCGGCCTAGTCACTCATCGAACTCGATACCTCCTCCCCTCGCTTTCTTTCTCTTCTATTCCCATCGATCAAGGCCTATGAAGATTCGACTTCATCGTTGATTTATTTGCCCCATCAGAACCCCTCTTGCCCTCTGATCGAACCTCTAGCACATCTCCCCTTCTACGGTAGCCCAAAACCTCCGAAACCCCGCAGAATCGCAGGGACCAATGCTGGGAAAATGAGAGGGAAGATAAATTGTTGTAGACGTGATTAGATAGAATATGGTTTTTGAGAACGTCGGTGGTGATTTTTGAAGCGTGAATATGATTTCCAGAGAAAGAGAAAAAAATCGGCTAGGGTTTTTTTCAACAGATTTTGACTTCTACATCCCATATTTAAAGGAATAATAAAGAACATATTAATTATCTACCATATTTAAATATTCTAAGATTACTATAATACCCTTAAATGATTTATTTACTAATTTATTATTTCCTGATTCTCATTGGTCCATACAGGCACACAATAGTTGTCAAAAACATTTGAACCTATCTCTCTCTCTCTCTTTCTCTCTCTATCTTTCTCTCTCTCTCTCTCTCTCTTTCTCTCTCTCTCTCTCTCTCTCTCTCTCTCTCTCTCTCTCTCTATATATATATATATATATATATATATATATATATATATATATATATATATATATATATATATATATATATATATATCATCAAATCATTAAATGAATGGGATAATTAAAACGTTTTACTCTCTGGATATTTTGGTATACGATATTTTGTGTACATCCAAATGAATATACAAGTTTTTATTGTATTGATATAATGCTTTGGCAATTAAATAATTTATAATCATTTTAAATCACTACTTTTATAAAAGAACTAATATACTTTTATTTTAAAACGATCTTTAAAAATCATCTATACTCTTAAATATAATCAAAGAACTAGAAAGAACTGCCAACATGCAGTAGTTAAGTTAGATGGGAATGAAAACATTTTTTTTTTGGTACATTTTGTGATGCAAAGGTTTATTATGTATGTAAAAAGTCAAGTTGTTGTATGAATGAAATTCTAGATAATGCATAGGTTATTGATTTGTGTTTGTTAATTTGGAAACCAAATATAGCAACATAGTACCAAACATTTGATGATTAAATACTTCAACAAAATATCACATCATTTGTCCAATTGTTTTGGACAACCATAAATAGCAACATACTACCAAAATCTATTAAACAACTACCAATGTTTTCTTAAAATAACCCCACACCAAAATGACCAACCAAACAACTAGCAAAGTTTTCCCATACTTACATTAATGTAAAATGAAAACAAACAACAAAGGAACTAAGTTGACTACCAAACAACTACTTATCAGAATATGCACCCCTTCCCTTTACCCTATTTCTTCCTTTTTGCTCCAACTTATGATGTTTGACCAATGCCCCTACCTCCTTCCCTTTATATGTTCTTGAATTATGCCCTTTGTTATGACATTTTACACATGTAACTGTGACATACTTCCTACTTAGTTTGTTAGGTTGGATCCTTGGCTCATTAACACCCATTTTCTTCTTTTTCTTTGGTCTCCCAACCTATGCCTAAAAATACATGTTAGTATTTTTTGCTAATAATTTACATATTATAAGTCAAATACACACCTATTTATGATGTTTTATGAGGGTTCAAAGTGAAAAGACAATCACTTTTTGGCCACATGGAATGACCATTTGTTGGATCAATTTTATTCGAATACATAGTCTTCCATGTTGAGATCCAGTACCAAGGATGGAGCCACTCCTCAACATCAGGGACATCCTCTCCATTCTCAATCTTGTTCCAAATGGAACAAATAGCATGCTCACATGGTATACCTCTAATCTCCTAATATTTACAAGTACATGTTCTCTCATTTAGATTTACTACAAATTAATTTTGCCATGGAAATGACTTGGTACTTTCCTGCACCATTGTAAGTAGTTGTATATTGAGAAGCATCTGACTTTATGTCCTCAAGAAGTATAGTTTTTGTAGGAATGAGGATCCCTTGACACTTATCTATAGCTTGTTACATAACACATAATCTTTTCATGAGGTCTTCTCTAATGTACTCTAAGCAAGTGATGATATGTTTGTCCCTAGCACCATCTATCGTGGAGTTAAATACCTCACATAGATTGTTCAAAATATAGTATGTATGTGGCCTGCCTGTGAACATCAAAGATAAGTAATTTGAGGTCTAGGTTTATCAAAATCTATAAAGTTAACAATGGTGTTTCTCCTTATCGGTGAAATGAGACTTGGACCAATGGAAGGATGTAATCTGCTCTAATCAAGCATGAGCTCTATCATTCATTCTCTTTACGTCATCCATTGCATTCTTGAAATGATTAACAGTTGGTTCTCTACCATATTTCTATACTTGGTCCCTTAAGTCCTTATTGTTCCACTGAATCTTCATATTATCCTGAACATGCCTTAAACAAAATCTATGCTCTGCACCAGGGAACACCTTAGCAATTTAAGGTATTATCCCTTAAAAACAATTTGGTTAAATTTGGTTCAAGTAAAGAAATAAAATTCAAATAATGACTAACCTTTTGTCTGTTTGAAATGAAAGTAAAGTTAGACATTGGACCTAAATCCAAATCTTCTCCTAGCAACTCCATAAACCATGCCCATGGGCTAGTTGTTTCAGCCTCTACAAGTGCATAAGCTACAAGATATATATATATATATATATATATATATATATATATATATATATATATATATATATATATATATATCATTGTTAGAATCAAGGCCAACAGTTGTTCACACTTGCTCAGGATATGGTCCCTTCATGAATGTATCATCAACACCAAGAAAATCTCTTAACCCAACTTGGTATCCCCGTTTTAGTGCATGAAGACAAACATATATTCTTCTAAAAGTCCTTAGAAGAGAGGTTTGATTCATGGTGCACATCAATTATGATAGTGGAACCAGGGTTGCTAATTTGCAGTTCCAAAACATAATCTCTCAATAACCCATACTGCTTTTCATAGTCTTCAGTAACTATTTTCTCAACTATTGACTTTGCCCTACCCACCTTTTGCAGTGACGTTCCGATCTCCAATTTCTTGGTTACTTTTTCGTGTAAATCTTTCACTGGAATTTTTGGACTCCCTTGAACTTGTCTAAGGATATAGTTTACCAAAAACCTAGATGTACAAGCCTTATCATATAGTATTATATTATAAAGCCAAAATCACAATAGTTGAGGAATATCAGCCTTCAAGTTGAGAAGATCGGCGTAAGACTAGTGTCTAGTGTGGGTCGACATTCGAGTTGTGCACACTCCAAATAACATGATCATTCGAATTGTTCAATTTGCTTTGGAAATTAGTTGTTTTTAACGAGTTAAGTGATATTCAACTATTCAGGTCCAATAAGCTGGTTCAGACAGTTTTTTATCGGTTCAATCACACTGATTCAATCCGTTTTTTGAAGAAACTGTCTGGTTCAATCTGATCTAGAAATTGGCATAAAACTAGTCATTGTTGAACCGTTCTTGTCTCCGGTTTCGGTCCAACCTACTAATTCAAATTGGTTTTTAGAACGTTGATAAACAGTCATTTTACAAAAACAAAAATAATAAAATATTATATTTATTTTAAAATCATTTAGTTTACCTCATAAAATTATCTCATTCTTACAAACAAAAAAAAAAAAAAAAAAAAAAAAAAAAAAAAAAAAAAAAAGACTATTTTACTCTATCACCTCTACTCGTATATACGTTTACAAAACATAATTTCAAATAAGACACAAGTTTAGCAGTTAAACAAATTTTATACATTGTTACAATACATGGTACACTAAATTTTATGACTAATATTACATTGTTCGCTGAACTCTTTCACAACTTCAAGCAACATATAAACACATGATATTACATTCAAATCTACAATCCCTTAAAAACCCTATCCTAATTTTGTTACAGATAAATACGTAGTTAATTGATTAATTAAGTCTCCATTCGCATCGTTAACTTTAGCATGGCAGCATTTATTTTCTCCTCAGATATCGTTTTATGGTAGTCATAAAAATCTAGTATTTCCGTTGCAATTTTCTCCACCTGTGGAGATTTTATCAAAAAAATCAATAAATAAACAAACAGAAATCTAAAGAAAAAAAACGAATCCATAACATAATTAATAATAAATTTCACCATATTCATGTCAACTCGTAGTTGTTCAAACCAAGATGTGTTGTCTTTATCTTTGAGCATACTTGCAACATATATGCAAGCTAATGCAATTAAATGTGGTGGGTATATCAGAATTAGGTCCATCTTATATGTGTCATTAATTAGCCCCCTAAAATAATTTTAATAAAATAAAATCAAGATTAGACATTTGGTTTAGAATATATATAATAATTCTAATTTATATTTAAAAATAAAAATGATCTTTACCATATCATTTGAGTCGCATCACTCATCCCAGCATCTTGAAGCAACCTTTTTAGAATAACAAAAATTATAACAAATAAAATACAACGTCAAACCATTTTTTTTTGGAAACGGCTAATGATTAATCAAGATTCTTTTAGTTTTCAATATTTTTTAGAGTAAATTACACGAATGGTCCCTATGGTTTGGGTAATTTGCATGTTTGGTCCCTAACTTACTTTTTTAACTCGGAAGGTCCTTACTGTTTGTTTTTGTTACGTGTTTGATCCCTTCTATTTGTTTTTGTTACGCGCTTGGTCCCTATCTTACCTAAAAAGACTATTATTTGATTAGGGAAAGATGATGGGATAGGTAGGGTAAGGTAAGTGGAGTGGGGTTGGGAGTGTGTTTATTTAAATAAATTAAAAAATCAAGGGCAAAATAGTCTTTTTAGGTAAGATAGGGACCAAGCGTGTAACAAAAACAAACAGTAGGGACCTTCCGAGTTAAAAAAATAAGTTGGGGACCAAACGTGCAAATTACCCTAAACCATAGGGACCATTCGTGTAATTTACTCTATTTTTTATTGTGGTCATTTCCGATTTGAGTTTGTAACGTTTGTCAAATAAACGATAAAATATAATTCGACATCAGAGAAGGGTAAAATGGTCATTTTTTATCGTGGAAGAGACTTACTGGGACAATGCACGATAAGGATGGAACACAACTAGATAGTAATTTAGTGCCTCTAAAATCTTCATTTCCATTTCAAGGATTTCTTTGATTTCATATCGATACTTTTCATCAGAATCTACAAACACAAATACAAAACATTTGAAGAATTTTTATGACACCCATTTCAAAACCCAGAAAAAAAATTTGAAAAAAAATCAGAAAACAATCTTACATAGTTTTTTTATATAAAATACAAGAAGCCTTGCTTGCACTGTGCTTTCTTCTGCTTTTGATGCCAAGTATAGACACGTTGGTGCTACTAAACGTGGATCATATTCCACCATACTTCTCCTAATACCAAATATATGAAAAAAAAAATTAGTAATAAATAGGTTCTAAATGTTTTTTTTTAATCTTTGATATTATGAAATACAAAAAGATTGGAAAGAAATAGATATACCTCGTATAAGCACGTCTCATGTACGTTACAGCAGTTGCTACAACCCTGAATTAGTATTAAATGCAATGAGAAAGTTGCATTTTTTTTACTAATAATAGAAGTGTACGTTATTTTATTTGTTTGCCTATAATATCGATGAACTTATATTTTGTTACGTATTGTTAGCATGGGTAAAAAGACGCAAATATGTTGTGCTATTATGAATATATAATTTAATATATTGCTCTTATGTGTAAAGAAAAAGTGAGTACACTGCTATTATGAGTTACATATTGCTATTATTGGTCAAAATAAAAACATGTTGCTATCTCCTGCAATTTATAACAAAAGATAAAGAGATAACCTTTGCCTCACTTTCACATGTTGAGCCAATCGCACAATATCTGTATGAAAAAAAAAAAAAAAAAAAAAACATAAAAATATGATGTGTTGTGAAATAAAGCATTCAGATGTTAAAATACAAGTTACAGCACCAGAAATTCATAATTTAAAAAATCATTCCAGAAAAGAAAAAAAAAAAAAAAAAAAAAAAAAAAAGTAAGTTTGAATTTTTTATTTTTATTTCGAAGTAGATGTGTAAATCTTAAATTTTCAAGCGAAGATTGTTTACATTAGAATTTGTACCAAAGTAGTAAAAAACTGGAAACTCTAGGAGTTCAATTTGTGACAAAAATCCAAAATCTATATTGAATAAGAATTTCATAACTACCAGGTTTGACTTTGACCCACAAGTCAAAGTATGACATTAAAAGAACTAGTTCTTGTAAATTGTAATCATCAACATAGATAATTAACATGAGCTCACATGAATTGAATCCCCGATTTTGTTCAAAATCTGTAACGTTTATCAAGGCCTAACTACATCGCTTCTTAAAGTGCATTTTCCTTCACATAAATGTCAATTCAAATTGATGTATAACCAGTTATGCGTTTAGAAGTACATCAAAGAGATGCTGATCATATTCATATTCCCTCGCTATCAAAATTCATGCAACGAGAAGAAAAAACGTCCCGAAATAGCATGAGAGAGAGAGAGAGAGAGAGAGAGAGAGAGAGAGAGAGGTACAATTGGTCATATGCAACTTGATGAGTTTGAAATCCTCGAGCGTGATTCCCCTTTCCTTGTCAAGGCTGTGCACCACATCGACCTCTTCTTGGTCCAATAACTGTTTGCTACATACAACATCAGTTCAATGAATCAATTCCATGAAGCGAGTAAGAAATCAATCAAATCGGAGCAGCGATGCTACGACTAAACAGAATATTAAAGTCAAAGAACCCCAACACTAGACGCAATTAGATGAATAAAACGAGGTTAGTGAATCTTACTAGTGTGTGGATGTCCAGAAATCAGTCGCCATTGTAGCCGGAAGAAAAGCGCAGAAATTTCTGTGCAGAAAAAGGAATAATTAATGAAGTGGGATCTGACTAGATCGTTGGAGAATATCTTCTCGGTATATGGATCTCGGATATCGACCCGGTTTTTAATCTGGTACCATGTTAATATTGACTTTGAAATCTTCGAATTTCTTCAAGTAACTCCATTTTTTACTGTTTCCTGCATAATTTCAATCAATTTAAAAAAAAAAGTGTGATTTTTTTTTTACATTTGCAAGAGAACCCATTAGCAAAATCACAACTTTGACCTGTATGGAAGAACCCATTAGCAAAATACATGAACCCTAGTTGATTGATTTCAGAAAATCGAGAAGGGCGTTGCCTACCTGTGGTGTGCGACGGAAGGACGGCGCACCGGCGAGGGTGAGGCTGCGACGGGAGGCTGAAAGTCGATGGAAGGTCAAGTTTTTTTTTTTTCTTTTGTGTCTTCCACATGAAAAGGATGCGTAGACGTTTTTATATCTGTAGTGTTCGAAAAACAAAAAATATATCTATGCAGATATAAAAAGTTAGAAGATTTCTAAATAAAAAACAAATACCACCTAAATAATTTGAAAAACGGCGATAAAAGCAAATATTTTATTTTAATCGATTGATGCATATCCCTGGATCATATGCGAATACCAAAAATGAGTCTTCCGGTAAACTAAATGACGCTTGTTTTATTTTGTACATAAATGATTGATTATTGGATTAAAAGCAAATAAATAATAATAATAGTAATTTAGGTTCAAAAAAATGGTAATAATAGTAATTTTTAACATGATACTTATAAATTAATAGGCGGTGATATGTAGTTTTTCTTAAAACAATCAGCATCAAAAAAAAAAAAAACATTTTTTTAGTTTTTTAGGAATATTTTCTAAGAAAAACGGAAATATTAAAAACGTGTTTAATTCGTTTAGTTTTTTAAAATTTTCTAAGAAAATGAAAATTTTGAGTCTTCCAAATTTATGTAAGAAAAAATATCATAAATGATCCTTGTGGTTATTTAAAATCTGAAGTTTAGTCCACGTAGTTTAAAAACCTCATAGATAGTCCTTATGTTTTCAAAAATTTTGATGCTTGGTCCTTTTTGCTAACTCCGTCAAGTTTGTTCTTTAACTGAAGGGTATTTTCGTCATTTCACCACCACAAGGATCATTTATGATGTTTTCTCGTATTTTTTAAAAAAAAATAAACATAATTAAATATATAAAAAGGTCTCTCTCTCTCTCTCTCTCTCTCTCTCTCTCTCTCTCTCTCTCTCTCTCTCTCTCTCCAACAAACCACCATATACCCTTCACCACCGCCATTATCTTAAATAAGAGGGCTCTCTCTCTCTCTCTCTCTCTCTCTCTCTCTCTCTCTCTCTCTCTCTCTCTCTCTCTCCCCCCCCCCCCCCCCCCGTCCACACACACAGATACTGTATACCCACTTGTACACTTTTACTTCATCTTCTTCGTGTTTCCTCTTCTATCTCTTATAACTTTCCGAAAAATTATAACACATCGCACATACACACACAGAGGATGTGATTTGAAGCAACACAAAGCTCTCTTTTGGGCATATCTTTAAAATCGATGACTTGAATCATTGAATTAACACCTCCAGGATTGAATTAAAGCATCTTTATTCCTCTTTCAAGAACTCGAACTCTCCATCGAAGAAACTTCTGTAATTGCATAACTGGTGATGACGAACAGCTCTCGTTTTTTCAGACTAGTCCAACAAGCATATGTCAGAACTTCATAGTTTTTGATGAAGAAGTCGTGAGCGGCCTTTAGAAAACGAAACAAATGAGGAAAGAAGTGTTGGTAACAGTGACGACTTGTCTTTCTATAGCCTACCGAAATTTGAATCGGAAGAACACAATAGTCAAGAGGAAGAAGAAGAGGTAGAGATGATATCATCGGCTGTTGGTCCAAAATCGACATCTAAATCTTTTAGATATGATGTAAATACACCATTAATACCTGATTTTGTCGATTTCAGTAAAGGAAAACACACCCAAATTGATTTTAGAAATGAAAACACACAAAGACACACAATTTCATATTTTACTTCAAGGAATCCACCTGATGAAACCCACAGCTTGAATTCATATTAGAAGATGAAATATGGAGGGTGATGATTTGTGATTTATGGTTCATAAATTTAACAATGGTGTAGAGGTTTTTGATGGGTTAATGGTGGTGACGATCCAATAGTTCCCTGTAGTTGAAAAAACGACCAACAACCCTTAGCTCTTTCTCTTTCACATGTGTGCTCTCACCCCGACCCCTCACTTTTTTGGTGTGTATCGGAAAACAAACGAAAAATAATGTCTTCCTTCTAAACTTAATTTTCTGCAAGTCTAATGGGGTGGAGAATACCATATGTAGGCTCGATATTTGGTGGGTGCTCAGTAGTGAAATTTATGGAAGAGTGGTGAAGATGTAAGGTGTTAATTTATGGTGGTGGGTTTTTCCATTAAAGGTTTCTGAGAGAGAGAGAGAGAGAGAGAGAGAGAGAGAGAGAGAGAGAGAGAGAAAGAGAGTGAGTGAGAGAGAGAGAGAGAGGGACCTTGGATATTAAATTTTTATTTAAAAAAATAAAAGAAAAGAAAACACCATAAATGGTCCATGTGGTGGTGAAATGACGAAAATACTCTTCAGTTAACAGACAAACTTAACGGAGTTAGCAAAAAGGACCAAACATCAAAAGTTTTGAAAACACAGAGACCATCTATGAGGTTTTTAAACCACGGTGACTAAACTTCAGATTTTGGGTAACCACAGGGACCATTTATGATGTTTTTTCTTTATGTAAGTTAGAAAAACGAGTTTTACAGTTTTCCAAAGTTTTCCAAATTTATAAAGTGGAAAATGAAACTCTACCGCTTCCAATCAAACGCGTTTTCTAAAATTTTCATTGAAAACTGAAAAAGAAAACTTAATTTTATTTTCTTAGAAAAAGAAAATAGTTTTCCACAACCAAATGGATCATTAACTTGTTATTACAACGTGTTAGTTGGATTTAATTTAGTTTTATTATGTATTATTATCCATTGTTATATCTATTATTTTGGTGCGTTTTACATATTTCAAAACTTGTGTAATTGTTTCATATTTTTTTATGATTTATGTTTAGATAATTTCAGAAAAAGAAAAGCAAGTGCAACTCAATCTAATCCATCCCGAATTCCCGACGAGTCATTTTGACTTTTGACATGTTATCAAACTCATCGAGCGTACTCAATTTATCAACCTCTATTGTTATTGTTAGCATTTGTATCAACTACAAGTTATAAAACCTATTAACTGATTAAAATGTCAAATCACAAATGTTATTTGATCTTATATGCAAAATGATCTTTTATAAAATTATGGATGGCATGCAAGTTGGTATTATCATTCATTGCTTGTCACAAAACAATTGATCAAATATATCATCTTAGTAATATAAAAGAATATCTAAAATTTAGAAATTTGATTAAAATTTTGATTCAAGTGATACATATTCACTAGAACATAAACACATATGGATATCATTAATTAGATCTATTAGATCTTTGTTTATAATAACCAAATTTAGAAATATTTTATATGATATATAAAGGTCGCGTTCTGAACTCATTTACTAATAAATGAACATATTTTGGTTATATTTATATGTAATGGGTAAAAATGTAAAATCAACGAAGGCGTTAGTTAAGAGAATACTGAATAGCATGTTACAATTTATGTCTCAATAAATTTTGTTTAAAAACAAAACAAATCATAATAATCAAATAGGGAAAAATGGGGTGTAGATTACTTACTGGGTTAATGTCCATTCGGTAAACAAGTTGTCCGACAAATAAGTTATCATTTACTGTGAACTCAAATTATAACATCCTACTGCCTATCCAAATCTGAAAACATCATCCAAAAAATTTTCGAGTATAACATTATAATTTCAAATCTTTATTCTATTACTTCATCCTATTTTCCATTACAACAATATGACATAGAATAGCAACGTACTTTTTTTGCACTTACTTCTAAGGAGCATTTTAGTTGTGATTCTTAGTTTTTGACCATCAGATAGTTCTATTCATCTTTCACTAGTGTTGTAGCCGTTAGAATAAGGGTGATGAAGCCGTGAGCATTGGTTGTTGATGTGGTTCCTGTGACTTCAATTCCAAAAACTTGGTCAATACGGTGGCTTTATTAGTCTTCAATGGTCTTCTCAAGGTATGCCAATCTACAAAAAAATGTTTTCCCAATTGTTAACATAATAATTTTCCCTAGGTATCAAAAGGCAAAATAAAGTGTCCTACTTTCCATGAATATTCTTGTAATTCATATTCAAACCAAACATACAACTTGCCACAAACTTAAAACCTCATGTTTCTTATCCAAATCACTAACAAGTGTTTTTCACTTGCTGATGGAGGCCTTACGTACATCTCGATGAAACTAAAAGAAGGATATTTCATTACGTTTATTTTATTGTCATAACATAGAAAACTATCGTAATAAAGGAAGTAGAAGTACATGAATTTGATGACCCACTTATCAACATGTGCTTTCTTCTTGAGAAAAGAGTAGTTTATTTGACCATTATCTTACTGATATACAATACCTTTATCTTATTAAAAGAATTTTGACATAAGATTATTGATAAATCATAAGGTTAGAGTATTGAGTTATTCTTTCAATAAAAAAAATTATCTCTCTCTCTCTCTCTCTCTCTTGTTATTACTTATTAGTGTTCTTATATCTTGATATTTCTATCTCTCTTAATGTTGTTATTCTTAGTTCTTCTTGTTAACCATATCTGTCACACCCCAAAACCAAGAATGACGGAAACGTTCTGGAGTGGAGGACGTCATGTATAGTATCACAACACAGTATAATAGTAAACAAGTAAACAACATCATCCATTGCATTAAATACAAAATTTTAATACAAGTGTGTTTTGTAGTTTATAAGACACTAAAATATGAATCAAAATAAAGTATGAATCTTGTATGCGCTCCATCTTCTCAAAAGTTGGCATCGGTACCTGTCTACTGATGACCTGATAATACAAGTTATTTTGAAAGAGTTTATCATCATTAAAGATGGTGAGTTCATAAGTATTTAGTATCTATGATTATATCAAAATGTTTGAAACAGTGTTTGAAGTACGAGTTTGTAAACGTTTGTAGTAAAAGTATGTGAATGTTTGTAAGTGTTTGTAAAAGTTTGTAACTCCTAGAAAATCATATATTTTCTACTAAAAGTAGCCTTCTACCAAGGCACAACTGTTTTGTATGTTTGTTTCTTGTAAAAGTGTATAATTTTCCCAAGTGAAACTATCATTATCAAAATATAGTTTGTACATTAATGTTTAAGTGAAGTGATCACCAAATAAATGTAAAGGTTAAATTAATGTGGTACTGTAGTGTTGTATTATAATAACTACTGATGTACTAACTACCTTAAACCGAATTTATATTAAGGTATTATGTGATTAATTGTACCATACTATCGACGATGAACACGACAATGTAATTCGTCGAAAGAAATGACAATTGGCACCCGAAGACCTGTAGGTCCCACTGTAGCTAGCAGCAAGGTGTAGGATAGTTAACCCAGTATAGATCTATACGCAAACTCACGCTCTCCCTCCAGGAGATTCTGGTTACAACTCGGGCCGTGGTAATGAAGACATGCTCCGATACACTGGATCACATTTATGTTATAGTATACTTGTATATGTAATGTATGTACTTGTGTAATGAATGTATTGTTTATCATCATAGTATCGTTGTATAGTTTCTTATAATAGTATCGTTGTATAGTTTCTCATCATAGTATAGTTGTATAGTTTTTCATCATAGTATCTATGTATAGTTTCTCATAATAGTATCGTTGCATAGCTTCTCATCATAGTATAGTTGTATAATTTCTCATCATAGTAAGTGTTGACTCATGAATGAACTGACTCTTTGTATGCTTCATTGAACTTAGTAGTAGTAATCCCTAACTATACATATTATAGTTACTAGTAGAATCGTTTGTAAGACTGAATGTATTGAACTGAGATAAAATTATTTATATCTATACATATATACATAATATATAACTAAGGATCCAACGACACTCGGACAAACAACAGGATACTCTAAGTCCACAACCAAACAAGGAACAGGAAATAAAGTGAGTTGGAAGTCCTAAGTCCTTCGATCCTTACTTATATAACTATATATGTAATAGACATGGTTTTAACAGTATATAAGCTTAAAAGTTGTTATAGAAGAGGTTTGTTACATAAAAGTGTGTTTGATAAGAAGTTTAACATGTAAAATAGTTTGATAAGCAGTTTGAAGTCATTTGTTTAGTAAAACAATTTAAAGTGTGGAAAATCCATTTGTATGCTAGTTATTAATCACATGTGATTGATCTAATAACTAGTATGATTCAACTTGTATTCCCCCCATAAAAGCGTTTAAAAACATATAAAAGGTTAATTAAGGGGTATGAATTCACCTGTAGTGAGTGGATTGTAAGGAAGTGTTGGACAAGGTGCTAGGTGTCAAGTGAAGACTTGAACACACACAATGATCCTAGTTAACATATAATAAAACATATATGTATCCAATTAGTCATTTAACAACTAATTAACCAAGTTAAGACACCCTAGGACATGGAAACACTTTGATTCAAGTGCTATAGGTAACAAAGGGTTGCATCTAAAGGTTGCATGGCATGACATTGGAGTTTATGGCCCAAGGACCACTCCTTATGGAGTTTACGGCCTAAGGTCATTCCCCCCATGAGTTTATGGCCATAAATTCATGGTACTAAGTTCCATTTGGTGTTTTGAGGTCTTATAAGTCAAGATTGAGCATCCATTGATCAAGTTCAAGCCTTAGGAAGCATTAGGAGCACAATATCACCCCTTTATAGAGTTTACGGCCTAAGGACCATTTCCTTATGAGTTTACGGCCGTAAACTCTATGGGGACTTGGTTTCTTTGATGTTTAAGGTCCTAAACACTTAAAGGAAGTGATCTAGACTAGTGTACAAGGCTTAGGAAGGGACTAGGATTCATTTTACCCCACTTATAAGGGTTTACGGCCCAAGAACATCCCTTGGTCGTAAACACCTTTGATCTTATGATTTCTTGGTGTTTTCTAAGTGTAAACAATATCATTCAAGCACACAACAAGCTAGGGAAAGTGTACTTACAAGATAGAAGCTTGATTGGGTGTTTAAGGTCCAAGAACACTAGTGTGTGTTCTTGGTGTTTTGAAGAACACTTCAAGATCTAAGTGGGGTGATACTTGAGAGAGAATGGTAAGAGTTCTTAAGTTTGGAAGTCGGGAAATGAAAGAATGTAGAGTAAACTCATGCCTAAGGCATGAGTTTGCGGCCTTAAGGGAGTTTACGGCCCAAACCCTCTTTGTTTGTCCGTGAACACCTAACTAAGGTGTTGATTGTTCCATTGTTACCCCGATATCCTAGAAGTTACTTCCTTTTATCCGTTAGTTTCAAGAATAATTGTTAAAAATACTCAAACGGACTTTAAACCGGCTAAAAATTAGCAGAAAAGTATTTAAATTTTAATTGAAGTGCTTGACTGTAGGGTTTGTACGAATGAAAATTTCGGGTTGTCACAATATCTTTTTAGAAATAAAATGATAGAAAATCAAAGCGATTGATATCTTAGATCTCATATCCTTTTTTGTTTAACATGGTCACAATTTTTGGGCGCCTATTTGTGATGCACATAGTACAAAACCACTCTTTGGGGTTGCAGTCGAGGCCGAACACAGATAACCAACACCATTTTAAATTTTGTACAAATAGAAGATTTTTCTATGATATACCAAAGGAGACACTAATTTCCCCATGGTAATCAGGAAGGATCAACTCTGATTATTACAATCAATAAAAAAAATTTAGTAAAATTTCGTATATGCCCTTCTTAAACATCAAAATATCATATTTATCTAACATCTAAATATCATATATACCCTTTGTAATCTTTTAAAATAGCATATTTGCTCAAATCCTTTTTTTAAACATTTTTATAATTATTTCATATAATTTAAAATCATTATAATTATAAGAGAATCTAGAATACCCATATTACACTTGTTTATATTTTGTAGAAATACGTTATGGCGTTGGGGCCTTAGGGATTGACAGTTTTAAACACCCATTTACATTCTTCCTCCTCTCTTTTCAGTCTGAATCTCTGGTGCTCCACCTCGAAAATCTAGTTAAATCCACTATACCTATTGATGGTGTAAAAACACACAATTATAGAGAATGGTGACTCACAATGAACAACGGATCCCAAAATCTATAAACTACTAAGTTTTCTTTCAATTTTCTCAAACCCCTAAATGTTACATCCCAATTCCAAGGTATGAAATTTTAAGGATTTTATGCACTTCATGAGATCTACTCGACGAGTTGGAGGCCCCAACTCATCGTGCAGAAGCTAGTAGGCTGCATGAATTTTTGAACGTACTCAACAAGTTAGAGGTCCCCAACTCTATAAGTTGGCGACAGAATATGAAACCCAATTTTCTAGGGTTTTGCATCCTATTTAAGGACATTATAATTCATTTGCAACCTCTTTCATCGTCCAAATGCCCTCAGAAACCTTATTTTGTGATTCATACCTCATTTTGTGTGTGAAAGAGCTTGGAAAGTGACTTTTGGTGATCTTTGGAAGGAAACTCGAAGATTGAGGAGATTGGATCGAGAATAAGGCTGTAGATCCGACATCCACTCTATTTTGGCAACCAACTTGAGGCATAAAATTGATTCCTTGACTCCTTCTTTCTTAGATCTTCCCTTATGAATGAATATGGTCATTTTTGGTGCAAAATGAAGTCACTTTCGGATTTGAGCTTGTCATGGGAACATGGTTTTGGATCTGGACTCCTCTAGGCCTTCTTAGGCCTAAAGACTCAGGCTTTATCAAGCTATGGCCATCCACCATGCCCTAAACCTCTTATTAAGCTTGTTTTTAGTATTTTAGCCCCTTAATGTAATGCATAAACGTAAATTTTGTAGCTTTATGTGGTATCTCAGCCTTAGAAGACCAGATCTATAGTTTGGAGGTGTTAACGATTGAACAAATTAAGAACATGAAAACTCGACGAGTTGCATCAGATTTTCCCGTTTTCTAGATTCTGAGTTGACTCGGCGAGTTGATGAGATAACTCGATGAGTAGTTAGGGTTTTTCCGGTTTTCTGAGTTCAGAAGGAACTCGACGAGTCAGTAGCTGCACTCGACTAGTTGGTTCAACATGGACTGTTGACCTTGATTGTTGACTTTGACTTTGACCAAGGCTGACCAAGTTTAACTTCTGAGGTTATTTTAGTAATTTGGATCTTGATGGAACTTGTGACAACTAGTAGATTCAGGGTCAATTAAAGTATAGATTGTAACCATGATCAATGAATATACAATGTAACCTTGCAAATCAAAAATGGCCTTATTGTATAAACATAGATATCTATAAGCTATTGTACACTTGGGAGTTCATGTTAAATTTAAGCCTTGAAGGATCAATGCAAATCAAACATGAATCAAGTAGGTTTTAACACAATAACATATATTTATGCCATGGTCGTAACTTCTTAAATTCTAAGGCCACCACCTTTGTGTTTTCTATTAACTAAAACCGAAAACATATCCATGGAAACCTCGTGTCTGAAATCACCATATTAGGTAAAATGTATGACCCAAAACTCTTGTTGATGGGACATAGAAAAACCAAAAACACTAGGAAATGGTCCATCATGGCCGAAAACTCCATGAAAGGCCCACTAAGGACCGAAATCACCAAGAGAAAGGGGTGATTTCGGTCAAGCAAAGAAGTTTCAAAGGGTTTACGGCCAATTAAAGTAGCTTCCAGTGGGGATTGGGAGGAAAGATTCAACTTTACATGATTTTACCCAGCAAAAAACTATGCAGAACATTCCAATGACCATCAAATATCAATACCCATTCTTTCCATTTAAGTCACGTCCAGTGACACACTCCTACCATTCTCCGACATTCACCTTCCTTTCTTCCTTTCTCATTTAAACACTTCATCTTCATATTCTAAAATTCTCTCAAGATCAAGAGCCAAAGTTCTCCAAAGCCATTATCATCTAAGTAGTCCTAGGACATTTGGTAAGCCTTCTTGAAAATCCCTAGTGTGTATATACATAATTTTGTTAATCTCATCTCATTTACACACAAAATCATCTTAGGGTAAGATAAGCTTCAAGGAGTTCATCAAGGGCATCTTAGTGTTTAGGCACATAATCTCTACACAACACTTCAAACCCTCCTCAAAATCAACCCAAGGTGAGCTTCATACACCCATTATTTTCGAGTTTTACATGCTTTTAGGGGGGAATATAAGTCAAAAATGTGTCCGTTCTATAAATCTTTGCATGTTTCACCATATTTATGTGACTTGGAAGTGTTATATGCATAATAAGTCATCATTTATATCTACTAAAATCGTAACTTATATGGTGTTTCAAGACAAAAATTTGTTGTCCATTGGATACTTGCATGTCCTAACGTTATTACTTGCATATGGTATAACACTTGCATGAAAATGTAAATATCACCACTTGTTCACACAAAGATTTATATATATATATATATATATATATATAAATCTTTGTGTGTGTGTGTGTGTGCAAAGATAACAAAGTGTAACTCATCTTACGTTACAATTGCCAACCTGAAAATATGAGTTATACGTACTATAAATTTTTAGAGGTTTTTACTAAAAATAGTTATTCTAGTAAAAATGGTCATATTTTTAGTTGTCACCATTTTTGGTGGGTTAAAGCCCAATAATATTATGTTATTTTTCCAACATATACTACTACTAGACATAAGTACAATTGACTATTTATATAAAGTTTTATAAATAATTTACACAAAAAGGTATACAAAACAAACTATTGACGGTATAGTTTGCATGTCATAAAACATATGCCATAAAACACATGTTATAAAACGTGTGTCGTAAAATACATGTCCTAAATTTTCAACAGTAAAATTATTTCATGATACAAGAAAAAGGGAGTCGTAGTTCACGTAAATCCGTTAGTGCTCTAGTGAGACACTCTCTTCACCGTACCTACCTAGCATACATTTTAAGTCATGCATTATAACCAGAGTCTCCTGGAGAGAGAGCGAGATAGTTGTGTATAGGGATTAACAATACTATCTTGGTTTACGGGAAGCCTACACTTCATCGGTTTTATTAAAATATAAAACTACATACTACCTTTCAGCTCACTATTACTTACATTTCTGGTCTTACGGTGTAAGACTACAATTTTATACATTAGAAAATATTGATATTTTTGGGAACATACATTTTACAGTTACAAGGAAAAGAAACAAAGTCCATGCATACACGCATTTTGAGTCTTGATTATAAGACTTATCACTCATATTTATTGAAAATATCGGATTTTCTGGAAGTATACAAAAATTATTTTTTAGCAAAACATGAACGAATCCTTTTCATACAAAAATGTTTATGAACTCGCCAACATTATTGTTGACGCTTTTCAAAATCATTTGTATTCACAGGGAACCAGTAGCAGGTAAATCAACTCTTGTTGAGATCAAATGATGTTGCATTATGGAATTTTACTTTTCTGTCACTTTTGTGTAACTTTTGAATAAATAAGTATGTAAACTATCTAAGTTATTATTCTTAATGTATGATGTTTGGGTTGCTATGTTTCGTTCATATACAATTGTTATGATACTATACAATGATGTCATCTACCCACGGACATTTTTGTCATCCTGGTTCGGGGGTGTGACAAATTAGTATCAAAGCATTTGTTTATAATGAACTAGTATATCTACCATACAAAGATATACAACTATAAATACAATGGGACTAAAACACTATGACTAAAAGTATGCTTTAAAATATAAGTATTTTGTAAAAGTATACATACACACATGCATGCCTATTAAGAATAGTGTCGTAATAAGAAACAAATAAAAGTCTTTAGAAGAGTTGGGCATCGCAACTAAACATAGACAATTATTTAATCATATCTAGGGTAAATATAGCCTGATCAACTATATTTATTCGAGATATGACCAACATGTGTTTAGGAGTGTTCGTTAAAAACTTACCAATCTTATACCAAAAAGTTCTAAGAACCAAACATAAAGAAATAAAATACTATAGGAAGAGCCGGAGGAAGAGTTCTCGTACAGACACCATGGCAGGTTTCCACCTTCCTGGAGACCCCTACTTCCCCAACCAGGGGAACGGAGGATGGATAGAGGAGGATCCTAAGGAGGATCCCGAGGAGATCCTATAGGAAGAGCCGGAGGAAGAGTTCGATGAGGAAGTAGATGAAGAGGAGGAAGAGGAGGATGAGTCGGGCGCGGAGTCCGAAGTCATCAATCCTCCCTACGTCGCCAGAGTACCTACACACAGTTGGATTATTATCCTAATTTGTAGTATGCTTGAGTACTGTTATGATCTGTTAGATCGGTATCCTGGTAGATATGATGTTGTTATGTTGTTATGATCTGTTACATCGATATCCTGATAAATAGGATGTTGCTATTGATCTGTTAGATCTCTTGACTAAATATAGATTGTTATGTGATTATTTTCTATATGTGCATTGTTTGATCAGTGGCTGAGGCTTCACTGCTTTGTGCGTAAGCCAACATGTCGGGGTATTCCAACCCGATGATTGAGGGCCCAGAGTCTTCCATCCCGATGATGATTGGACTCATAGTATGTTGGCATTTCAACCCGATGGTTTATTGGTCCCATAGTCTATGTAACATCCCAAAAATACAAGCCAAAATTTTCATTTTTGAAAACATATAATTAGCAAAACATTAGTAGTAAAACATACACTGATCATATCATTCATAAAAGTGTGCATGTCTGGAATTCAGTTTATAAAAAAAACATAACAACGTCTGAGGATAATCCCCAGGAAATCTCATAGTGCGGAATACAAGGCGTGTATGTGATGGGCCACTACCGCGCCAGTTCTTTCCCCTTCGAAGAAGAGGTACCTGAAACCAAAACTGAAAACTGTAAGCACGAAGCTTAGTGAGTTCCCCCACTGCACCGCATACCATAAAATCACATAACATACATATACTGTCGGGCATATCTGGGTTCCCGACCTACCCCTTCGGTCCTTACGACCGAATACTGTCGGGCATATCTGGGTGCCCGACCTACCCTTCGGTCCTTGCGACCGAATACTGTCGGGAATATCTGGGTGCCCGACCTACCCTTCGGCCCTTGCGACCGAATACTATCGGGCATATCTGGGTGCCCGACCTACCCTTCAGTCCTTGCGACCGAATATTGGGGACTATTTCACCCCCTACTACTACCACATAACACATATCACATAGCATCATATCATACTAGCACATAACCATAACACAGGTAGTAGCAACCCTAGATGAATATCACGGAGACAAACATCTATCATAAAACTCCTACTGGTGGGTCGGCATTGTGGTTGTAGACCCACTGCTACTGGAAGGTAACTCACCTCGTAGTTGCTGCTCTGCGTGGGAACTGTCTGACTACTGATGTTGCTTCGGAAATCCTTCGGCTGCAATTCCCACCAAACACTTAGTCACATACTGCTAACTGACCTCAAGGTAAAATGACCATTTACCCTTAACCAAACCATGAGTCAAAGTTAAAGTCAACTTCCAGTTGACCCAACTCGCCGAGTTGGCTTGCCAACTCGCCGAGTCCCTATCCCTTTGTCTGACCACTATCCCGCCTCTACTCGTCGAGTTTGGCATTGACTCGACGAGTTTTCCTTCTAAGTTGATGACCCAACGTTCTTCATTCTACTTGCCGAGTTGTATGAACAACTCGTCGAGTTCATCTTCGTCTAAAGAACACTCTATGCTGAGACTCGCCGAGTTGTATGAACAACTCGCCGAGTCCATTCTTGAGGCAAGAAGATTTCCTTGAACTCGTCGAGTCATGGCATTGACTCGCCGAGTTACTACATGAGTGAGTCTGGCTTCCAACCCACCGATTCACACCCTATGACTCACTACTCAAACACGCAAAGGGGAAAAACTCGGGGACTTGCGATTCGACTCGTCGTGTCAGATGAAAGACTCGCCGAGTTTGCCACATGAAAATACTATACACGCGATTCTGCTTGAATCTAACCCATGCCATTCATAGATCTAGGTTTCTAGGGCCTGTTTTACACGTAAAGTTTCCAACTTTACGTGTAAATAAACACCTATGAGGGTTTTAGGGCTCAAAATGCACCAAAAGAGTAGCTCTAGGGCTTTCATGCACTATGGCTCCATAAAGGCAATAGATCCAAGCTCCTGGAACTCAATCATGCCTAGATCTAGAGGCTAAACAACTTATTACGAACCCTAAGACACAAATAAGCTTGGGAAAAAGGTTCAAGAAGAACTTCCATGGAGCTACAAGGGATAATGAGCATGAAAATAGAGGGAAACTGAGTTATACCTTAAGAAAGTCACTGAAATAACACCAAGATGTCTGGCCTCCTTCTTCTCTTCTTGATCTACTCTTCTTTTCTCTCAAAATCTTCAAGAAACACACACCAAAGCACTTCAATCTCACAAGGAACAAGGGTTGGACGTTATGGGGAGCTATGAGGGTGAATGGGGCGAGCTTAGGGGCGGATAAGGAGTTTAAATGGGTGCAAACCCTTGAAATTTAGGGTTTCATCAGACAGCGGTGACTCGCCGAGTCCAAAATATGGACTCGCCGAGTCGCCAACTTAAACGTGGTCCGGACCCCGTCCCTACTCGGCGAGTTGGACCTACAACTCGCCGAGTCCAAGGCTAAAAATGAAAAAATACTAAGATAAATTTACGTACCAGGAACCAGGTGCTACAGTCCAGTGGCATTCTAACCCGATGGTTGAGGGGCATGGGGTATACCAACCCGATAATTGATTGGACCATAGTATGGTGGCATTTCAACCCGATGGTTAAGGGGTCGGGGGTATACCATCCCGAGGATGATTAGACCCATAGTATGTTGGCATTCCAACCCAATGGTTGAGGGGCCTGAGGATATTCCAACCCGATGGTTGATTGGACCCGTAGTATGTTGTTTGTGATATGTGTTATTGTGTGTGGGTTGGTGCTTTGGGGGAACTCACTAAGCTTCGTGCTTACAGTTGTGGATTTTGTTTCAGGTACTTCGGATGATCGCAGGAAGGCGAAGGCTTGATCGTGCACCTCCTCGTTTTTTATATTGTGATTTCTGGGGAAACTCTGATATTTGATTATTTTGAAAACAATTTGTAAAAAAAATGAATGGTTTTGGAATTTTTTAAAAGTTTTAAATTTTTGTGAATCATATGGATGTTACACTAAACCTCTATTCTAAATTATTGTCATTCTTATCTTTTGGATTAAAATACAAAATCAGCTACTCAAATCTCTGTTTATTCTAATAAAAGTGCAAGGAGAAAATCTTTTGTTGCCACCATGGAAAAGTCATTGACAGTACCTCGGGATTTTGATGCAACCTATCAAAGAGATTTACACCTTTTCGGCACTATTAATTTTTTGGCTCCAAAGTCTGTCAAATTAGATTTTTCTCCTTGTTGCGCTTTCCATGGTAGTATAATTTAATTTTATTTAATACATATATAGGTTCAATAGAAATAGTTCATCTTTGACTTTAAGAATCAAAGTGTCGTTTTTCAAGCCCCATAATTGATATCCTTTTGTAAAATTGCAAAAATAATCCTTGTGGTTGGCAAAATTATATGGTTTTTGTCCAAAAAGTTTTGGTGGTGAACCAATGGTCTAAAATTGGATCTTTTTATTGGTTTTGGTCCCTATACACTTAAAAAGATGATTTTGCCTTTATAATTTGTATTTTTCATTTTCTTTAATTATTGAAATACAAAAATAATTTAATTTATATTTTTGTAACTTACAAAAAAATGAAAAATGATGCACCTACCTCTTTTCTCTTTCCCTTTCTCTCAACAAAAACACACACACACACTCAAGAAACATCACCCCTAATGGCTTCCAACCACCATCATTCGCCATCGAAAACCACTAACAAAGCTGAAAACCCACCATTAGCAACTCCCTATCTAAACCAAGTGTTCATAAACATACTTAGTGCCCACATTAGTGTAAGGGATGCTCATACCCAAAAATTAAACCCCTCCCCAACGTCGTTCGTCACCACCATTCGTCGCCAACCACATTCATCCCCTATGACAACCTAAAAAAATTTGCTTTGAAGACACAGTCAATCAACTCAACTGAGTGCCAAACTCATTAGTACGGAGTTCTAGCCTGGTTAAAGGTCATTCTAAGGAGTTTTGAACCTAATACACTTAAGGAATAAATGTTAGGAAGTACCTGCTAGGACCACAGTGTAGCAAATCGAACCTTAACCCCATCTAAATGAGTTCACGACCACAAGACCATGAGTTTATGGACGTAAACTCATGTGGCCGTAAACTCAAGTGCATATATAAGGCATTTGGTCATTTCTTCTCATTTCTTCATTCCTTGGCCGGATTTTCTTCATTCTCTCTCAACTATCATCCAATTTCCTTCCTAGATCTTCAAAAGATGTAAGTATTCTTCCTAGATTTGTTGATACATCTCTTAACCTAGTATCCTTACATGATTTCATCCATGGAAATCACTCTTTTCTTAGATCTTCAAGTTTCACCAAGAACACACACTAGTGTTCTTGGCCAATATCAACCATTTCAAGCTTCTAGATCGTAAGTACTCTACCCTATACTTCATATCCAGTTAGGACTCATGCTTAGAGACTTGAAACACACATTTTCCCAAGAACATCATGAGTTTACGGCCCAAGATCTTCCTTGGTCGTAAACTCAATGTTAGGATATGTTTGAGCCTTAAAACCCTATAAGATGCAAAGCTAGTGACCCAGAACTCTTCCATGATGATTGTATGACCTTAAACCACCCCATTTCATAAAAATTCTATGAGTTTATGGCCATAAGCTCCATGCTTGGCTGTAAACTCATCAAGGGCCTCCTATGGGTGGGTCTTTCTCATGCAAATATAGAACAAAAGTCCCTAAAGCATCCCTAGCCTTCAAACTCAATCTTAGCCATGTTTGACCATGAGTTTACGGTCGTAAACCCATGGTATTAAACTCATTTGAGTGCCATTTTACCTTCCTTTGTTGAATCACATGTGATTCCAACACTTGGTCAAAGTGTTTCCTAGTCCCGGAAGGTGTTTACTTTCATATAATTGCTTATAAACACTATATTCATGCCAATATGTGTCATTATATGTCATTTAGGACTTGTTGTGTCTCAGGACTTCATTGGTGGAACTTCTCATCCTTACACACATACCCGTTTGAATCACCCACATCAGGTGAGTTCATACCCCGTAATGAATCTTTTAAACTATTTTAAATACTTTTAAGGGGGAATACAAGTTGAACACAATTGATAATTGTGTAATTATATGTTATAAACATCTTTCAAAAGGTTGCTTATGTCTTTATAAGTGATCAAAACATTTCAAAAGCTCTTTTAAAGTTATGTTACTTTTTAGTTTAGCAAAACTCCATTTTTAAAGTACGAGCATAACTTAGTTATAAAACGAGTCTTTTCAACAACAGTTCAAGTTAAACACCAGTAAACTATAATGGGTATAGTTTAGAGAGTTAGTTCATACTAGATACAATACACGATAACATAAGAGAACACACAATAAAGAGAAACAGGGAGGAAGATACAATACATGATAACAGAACAAACATAACAAGGTGCTATAGCATGGAACACTTACAGGATCTAACTATACCAATGAATAACTAACGCATTGTTCTAAACAAAAGGTGATAGTTATATTAGGTATACATGATCATATAACTTTTTTGCGGATGTTCACGACTTGCAATTATTGCAGAGGTCGCGTTTGGTTCCCATAATCTCTTGACAGGGAGAGCGTATAGTATGGGATCTAGCCATCACATTATACCTTAATACTCAATTTAAGGCAATTAGTACAATAGTAGTCACTTTATACAATACTACAGTATTTACACTTTACAAATGACAAGCAGAACAGTCGGGTCTAGTACATTCAGTAGAAAAGGACCATAATGCTAACCTTATGATTCCTTAATGTATACATTAAGGGATATATATATATATATATATATATATATATATATATATAAATAGTATCCGACAGGTAAGAGGATGTGTGCCCTGCGCTTCATTTCATGTTCCTTGTTTAATTGTGCCCTGCGCTTCATTTCATGTTCCTTGTTCTGTACACATTAAGTCATCATAAGGGGTACCAGGTATGGGACAAGTCATATGACACTAATTCAATGCACATTCTTCTAGTACAAAGCATACTTTTTAAATCATACCTTTGCGTATACAAAACTAGAAACCTCCCAGTAAAGGGTTTAATCCATTATATTAAACCAGTGTAGACTTAAAGGACTTTAGGTGATTGACTCTATAATACCTTAGTTTATACATCATGGTTATATATCATTAATACCCAACAGGTAGTTGGATGTGTGTTTTCCGCCTTATTTCCTGTTCCTTGTTTGGTTGTGGGCTTAGGGCAGATTCACCCAAATTAACTATCTATTCGATATTGGATTATATATATTCAGTATAAACTAAGTAATTATAGAAGTAATCACTGTGGTCATTACTTTACTAAAAGAAATAAGGGTTTTCTTAAAGAATCTTTTCATAAAATATAAAGGAACTATTACAATTAACTCCATGAGTAACAAGCAAATACACCAGAGTTATATACAACAAGGACCTAACAAACAATGGGATGTGTGTTATCCGCTTTACTTCCTGTTCCTTGTTTGGTTATGGAATTAGGGCAGAAGCGCACAGTCGATTGTTTGTTTACTCCGAGTTTTATATAACTTGTATTCATTTAGTACTCATAGAAAGGATTGTAGAATCATTTTTACGTATCTTTCATCTAAGTAGGAAATATAGGATTTTCTAAAGGAACAGGCGAACCTTTCTAAAAACAGAACTTATAAATTGCTTCATTTCAACTACATTTTTCAACAACTTTCTACAACTTACATACATTACTAAAATCTTATGAACTCACCAACTTAATTGCTGACAAACTCTTTTAAATAACTTGTATTCTCAGGAAACCAGTAGACAGGTACTCGCGCTGGGAATTCAGAAGATGGAGCAGTATAGCTCCAAGTCTTGTTTTGTTATTTTGCTTATGTACTCTATGTTTTGTGAACACACACATTGTAAACACTTTCTTTCTAATGAAATGGTTGTTCCTTACCTTGCTCACTATGATGCATATCTTGTGATACTAAACATGACGTCCTCCACCCCTGAACGTTTCCGTCGTTCCGGTTTTGGGGTGTGATATCCCCCCACATTCACCCTCACAATTCCTTCCTTGACATGATGACCCTCTACCACCACTATTCGTTGAGCTCGGCCGTCTTTTTACAATTCATGAAGAACTGAGTTTTCATCCCGTCCCAGACTAAATCGAACAGATTGGCGCTGCTAGGGTTTCGGAAATCTCCGTCGATGACTATCCCCACCAGGTACCATCACATCCTTATGGAGAATCCCAACCAGAGCTTGAACCAAAACCCTTACCAAATGAGAAGAGCAGCGACATTAAGGTTTTAGAAAATAAGAATAGTGGCGGCGCAAGGAGATCTATAAAAGTTGACGAAGGTTGTGGTGGCGGCTGGAAACCCAAAATCTTCGTTGAGCTCCACCATCTTCTACCACGGCAACATATCCTATTTGTCTGGCTTTCCATTACAGATCTCGTTTTTCTGGCGGGGGTGCTAGGTCGCTTAGGTAAGTGACGGTGACAGTGGTAGTCTAACAGGTGGTGGTGGTTCGATAACGGCCAACACAATGAAGAGAGAGAGAGAGAGAGAGAGAAAGAGAGAGAGAGTTAATGTCTTTAAGAGTGATTTACTTTTATTTTTAAATTATATAATAAGAATACAATTAAAATAAATCAAAAAAAGAATTAGTTAAGGGTGTTTTCATCATTTGAGGTAGGTCATAGACCAAAACCATACAAAAATATCAACCATAGGGACCATTTTTGTAATTGCAGAATTTTGATAAACACAGGAACCATTTTTGCAATTTTATCTATCTTTTTTAAGCAACTTGCATCATAAATTGCTAACCAATTTAAAAGTTTTAAAGAGCACTCCAATTAGATGACATTTATTTCAATATTGCAAGGAATTTATGCATGTAAAAGTACTTATCTCATTATCTGTCTATATTATTCAAGGTTCTAAAAAGCTCGCAATGACTCCGCCATGGTGCGTCATGGCTCCAAAGCTTGTATCTGTCATCGAGCTTTACCAAAACGTCGCATTAACTTATATATGTATATAAAAATGAATAATAGTTGAAAATACATTTAAAAATATTAATTATATACAAAATTGTCGCCTTAAGTCACGCTTTACAAACAACGTGGCTCGTCAAGGCTCGGAAAAGCTTGAGGCTTGATATTGTCGCAAAATCACGCCTTACATTATTTAGAACATTGATATTATTCATGAGGACATAAAGTGTCAGAGTATGCTTTAGAAAAGCTTAAATTTTCATGTACTATATGAGTCTATTACCACTTATCTAAAATTGACCTTATGGAATGAAAATTGTGACAACTTGCTCAACAGTGATGACGTTCATTACATACTTGGAGCTTTAAAAATATTAGGGCCAAGTGATGAAGATGATGTAATTAAAAAGGAAATAGTGGAATTATAATAAGAATGATTCTAAATTATAAAATTTGATAGATAAAATTTAGGCAAATATAATATTTTGAAAAGAAATATATTATATTTAGAAATTAGTTTGGATATATATGATATACGAAATTCTCGCTTTCGTTTTATAATTTCTTTTTATCGTATACACATTGATTAAAATAAATGAAATGTGGACTTTTGAAAGTCAAAGTCCACATCATCAAAATAACCGGATGACACTTGAAAATGGCTTAAATACGAAATTCTCGCTTTCATTTTATAATTTCTTTTATCGCATACACATGGATTAAAATAAAGGAAATGTGGACTTTTGAAAGTCATGTCCACATCATCAAAATAACCGGATGACACTTGAAAATGGCTTAAATACGAAATTCTCGCTTTCATTTTATAATTTCTTTTATCGTATACACATGGATTAAAATAAAGGAAATGTGGACTTTTGAAAGTCAAAGTCCACATCATCAAAATAACCGGATGACATTTGAAAATAGCTTAATTGACACATGATTTCTAACTTTAATGGTCCGTATGACACAAATTTTAGTTCAAGGACTACTGAAAACTAAAACTAATACTTTCTTGGATATTAATGACATTAACCCACAAATTAAAGAATAAAGAAGCACCGGACCTTTTTCAATCTTCAAAGGAGGAAACCATGCACGTAAAGTTAGGGAGATCTCTCTCTATCTCTGGTAAAAAATCCAAACACATGTTTTGTAAATGGATTGATAAAAAGCTTTTAGACTAATACCAACAAGCAAGTGTAAAGTTAGAGATCCCTCTCTCTGTCTCTGGTAAAAAGTCCAAACACATGTTTTGTAAATGGATTGACAAAGCTTTTAGACTAATACCAACAAGCAAGCAAACCACACATTATAAAGATGAACATAAGACTAGTAGTATTTGGATCTAACCAAAACCAAAACCAAAAAACATGATAAGTCAGACTTATTGACTGTTGCAATCCACCATCCAAGCAAGCAAACATCATCCTAAACATTCATTCATTCACATACAACCAAGCAAACCTTAACCTCTATCCACATATTATGATTAAGACCATAAACTACTACTACTACTACTACTACCGTCTGACAGGGAAACATTTATTAGCTTAGCTTAGCAGAAGAACATGGAGTTTGCAACCGCCTCCTGAAGCTTTGGCAGCTGAGGAACCGCCACTGCTCCAGCTGATGTGACCCCGGTGCCGCCATGGCTGGAGGATGTCTCTGAGTGGTCTTCAAACTTCATGAACTGAGACATCTGAGTGGCTGCTAAATGTGCATAACAAATTGGTGCAACTGCATAAAACCAACCATTCATTATTACTACAATTACCACTGTTTTTTACTCATTTACAACTTCAAAAATACTTCAACTTACCAACAGATATGGCAGTAGTGCTTCTCTGGTAACTGTAATAATTAATAATAATAACAACAATTCAAAATTAAAAAATAATAAAAATAAAATGATTTTCATAATATTAAATAATTATGGAAGGAAGGAAGGAGACTTACACATAGGAGAGGGAGTGGACAAGCTCCTGGAGATCATCAGCCGAGAAGCCAATTTCATCGTACAGAACATGGTAATGAGTGGGCCTGGTTGTCCCCTGTTCAAATATTTTATTTCATTTTATTTTATTCAATTGCAATCCCAATGATAAAAACTATTGTTTTTTAAAGCCAAACAAAAGCATGTAACTTGAATTTGACAAAGAAAGAAAGAAAGAGTTTGTGTTGCTTACAATCATGCCAGCATGTGCGCACATGTAGAAGTCATTGTTGCGAGGATGACAGACCTTGTTATCTATCACAGTTCCTGTTATAATAATGGAAACAATGACATAATTAAATACAAATAAAAAAGCAACTTTTAAATCATCTCTATTTAAGTAAACATAATCATATAGACTTAGTTACCAGGTTGAACATTATCTGGAGATCCTTGCTGGAAAAACTTGGTGTGGTGATTCTTCTGAGCAATTATCACAAGAAATTTTGGGTTCCACTTGTCATCTAGGAACTTGCAGGCCTACCACACCATCACCATCACCATTACCATATTTAAATCAAATCCCATAACTACAAATATTATATATATATATATATATATATATATATATATATATATATATATATATATATATATACACACACACTTTATAAGAAATACAAATACCTCGATGATTTGGTCCAGTTCAATGTTCAACACCTGGTTGAACTGCGACTCGCTCACACCGTCCCTATTATTATAATATAACAAATAATCAAATTTTAAAATATTAATTTCTAAAAATACCTCATTGTATTAGCGTTTTCTGTGACATTTTTTTCAATGTGTTTTGAGCTTTTTACAGTAAGTTTGTTCTTTTTTTAAAAAGATGACATAAATATGTAAAAAATTATAAAATTAAACAGTCTATCATCATATATATTTAAATTTAAATAGCAGAAGTCACCTGAAGATGATAATCTGGTCTGGCTTACGTTTAGCAGAACTTGTATAGAAGTCAAGGAGAAGCTCCCTGCCACAAAGAAAACAAAATCTCATCATTATGTGATGTCAATCTCAAACTTCAAACTCTTTATTTCTAACTAAACTAACATTCTTATGTTCGGTTTGCAGATTCCAACAGAATTGGAATTCAACCGATGACCTTTTCTGAACATCCCCCCCCCCACCACCCATTCTTCATTTTTTTATTAAAAAAAAGACCAAAAATACCCTCCCTCGTCATATATGTAATATATATACCTCATTATGCCTTCATCCTCAGTGTCGGAGACTTTCTTAAACAGGGAGTCGATCATCTCCACCTTTGGAGATTGGGTTCTTACAGAGGCTCTATAGCGTGAGATCAAAGGCCAGTGTCGGGAACTAACAACCTGTTGGTAAGAATTAAAAACAAACAAACAAAATAAACAACGGATCTTTCTTTATAAATTTTAATAAAGTTGAGAAAAGGAAAATAGTTACAGCTGCAATAGATGGAATATCAGATTGGCCGGGTGACCCATGAGACACATCCATGCCCAGAATGATTGTGGGAACCCTGGATACAAGTGGAATAGAAGGAGAATGCTCCACAGCTAACATTGAGTTCAGACCTCCAAGCTGCATACCATACACATTCAACTTTAATCTTTTCTTTTTTAGGCAAACTACTAACTTTCTTCTTCTTAACAAACACATTGTATTTTCAAAAATCTTATCTACCTTCCACTACAATGTTTCTATTTAAAGTGAAATGATGTATATTATAACATCCTACTTTCGGTTTCTTTTTATTACCAAACACCACTCTACTTCCAATACATATTTGCTTTTGAAAAATCTATCCAATTATATGGATGCCATTGTACCTTCAATTTGTTTCCTATTAGGACAATAGTCTTTGAAAAATCTATTCAATTATAGTAGTGAAAAGTTAATAACAACTTGATGCCATTGTATCTTCAAGTGTATTCACCTTAGCATTGATCTTAAGCAGGACATTTGTGAGGTACTGATCATTGACTCTCATAGGAGCTATGCATTGGGTCACTATACCAAAATCAGCCAGATTCTTCTTCTTCCATGGACCTACCAAAACACATTTCATCAACATATAGATAGATTAAATTTTCCAAAAATAAACAATAAAACATAAATGTAGATGAATCACCATAAAGATCAGAGTTCTTTCTTTCAGGTAACAAACAGAGTAGAAACTGTGGGGCCCCAGGAAGCTTCGACATTATCATTTCAAACATTTTCTCTACCCTAACAAGAGGTGGGGCCCTCCTGTTTTGTGGGCTCTCCTCAAACGCATCAAAAGGCTCATCAATTTTCTACACATTGGAATCAACACCATGTTAGTTACTTAAAACATTTCTAAGCCAACAATAATATTAATGAGAACATACGATTCCTTTTAATCCTCCACATTTTATCAGATCTTTCACTAAGCTCTGAATGTTGCAGCGAGCAGAGAAGTTCACAACAGCCCATCTTTCGATTTTCGTGGGCTCCACAAGTTTCTATATCATCATATCAAAAAAATTCTTTTCAGAAATAATGTCGGTTTCAAGTAAAAAATTCATATAACGGTTGAAAAAAAAGTAAAGAAACATACTTTGTTGTTAAAGTTCCAGCGTCCATTTCGCGGGAAGAAATCTTCTCCATTACCCACTTTCAACTGCATCATGGTAAAAGCAATAACAAAATTAAAATACTAAAATTATAATCCATCAAAAAAAAAAGTACCTTTGGGGCTGCAAGAACACGGCCTTCCACTTGTGTGAAGCTGTTGCTTATTGAAATCCCACATGATTTCAACAAAGGTTCCTCATGATACTTATTGAGTGATAGTGCCTTCAAAATACACAAAGCAGAAATTCAGAATCCTGTTCTTAAAAGTAACAAATAAAAACCACCTTGAAGTTCAAAAAGTGTAGTGTACGTACATCGGTTAAAACCTTCATTCTTTCTTGAGGCTTTTGTCTGGATTTCTCCACCAAAGAGGATCTTTGCATTGTGTTGAGTGCTTTTGTATAGCGTTGCAGAGAGACCAATGAACACAGCTACAACAAATGACAACTTATAGTAAGACTAAGAACAGCCATTAGAAGAATAGGACTACTGTGGGCCCACACATAGATAGAGCCCCATTGTGTTGTACTTGTACCTCAAGGGGGAAGAAAGTTGGCCTTTTAGGCTTCCCAACATTCACACATGGAAGTTCACCAGAATACCGCAATTCGATCTTGCGATAATTCACAAAATAGTCATAAACAGTAACTTCCAGAGTCTCGAATTCACCATTCTCATCTTTTGACTTTTGCCTCAACGAAAACCTGAAACAATTGAATTGAATCAGTTGAAGGTTTGGAACTGAATGACAGGGATGGAATGAAGCATTTCATTCCAAGATCATGAATGCATTTTCATATGATTCTCTTTATTGTAAAACTTAAACATAATAATAGCTCACTAAACCTTAAATACTTTGTAGTAAAAACAATATTTTTTTCATTGTTTAGAAAAAAACATTTTGTTTTTAAAAACCAATGTCAATAAAACTACATAAATAAAAAGGGTTGTATTGCAAATTTTCATACCAACCCCTGATGGAATGAACATAAAATGTAAAGTTCAGGAATGATCCATTCCTTCTATGATTCCATAACATTAAAAAAAGAAAACATACAGCTGCTGATTGCAGGGCTTCTCACTCAAACCAGTTATCTTGTACTCAGTATTGGTAGGGCTGGTTTTCACCCTCAGATTCTTCAGTGTACGCTTTGCCTGATTGACACCACACCACACAAACTTTTAGCAACAATTTACAAATCAGCCCCTCGGGGAATGACGACATGACGGTTTGTTACCTTCGCCCAGTCAACAGAATAGGGATCTTTCACATTTTGGTTTGCAATCAGAAAGTCAACCACCGGCCCAGGCTGGATGATCATGGTTGTAGACACATCTGATAACCATAAACCATTGTTACTCTGATTTCATGACACCTTCACTTCAGGGGTAAAAATGGAAAAGAGTAATGAGATATTTACCAATGTTGAGGGATAGACCACCCTGAGATGTGCGGAAACTGGAATGGAATCCTCTGCAGCCGAGAACGCCTCCTCCAACATCAGCAAAATTCTTCACATCATTGTGGAAAAAAGATTGTCGAACAAGTAGACAGCCCCTGTGTTTAGATAAAGTAAATTAATATCAACAGTAAGAACATACAAGTATGTTATATTATGGGTAAAATCACATTGGTCATTGCCTATATTGGGTTAAAGAATAAAGTCCATTACTAATTATCAGTAAAGAAATGCAATACAATTGCCTATCTTATAGGATTCATTTTGCTAGTTTCTTTATATTACACATTTCAATACGAAAGTGACAACTTACTGTTTAGCTGCATGTTGTCTTAAGATGATATCAAGCACCCTCAAGGCTTCCATGGAGTTTTCAGATTCCTGTCCTCTTAAAGCCTGTGCAATTGCCTGCATTGGGATTTTGGCTGCAAAACTCAGCTCCACTTTGAAAGTCTTTGATTGATATGAACGCCTGATTCTCTTCTTGTCATTGTCAGGGCTTGCATTTCCATTGTTACTGAACATTATAATATTCATAAGATTTATTTTTAAGTCAAACATATATATATATATATATATATATATATATAACAGATTAGCAATGTAAAACATCATGCAATACATACCGATTAGAAGTGACATTTTCAAGTACAACAGTGAATTCAAGTTTGTTCCTTGGAAGAGCTCCAACAGTAAACAGACTTTTTTCACCATCATAGGCAAACTCTTTGCCTGCTAATTCAGAACCATAGGTTTCATGGACTCTATCCAGCACTTTTCTTCCTATGCCTTTTCCATCTATGGGGCGTCCATCCTCATAAAATAGTGCCACCTGTTTGGTATAAGTTTAAGACTTTTTTAAGTAATTTACCACTTGAAAGAATCTTTAAGCCAAGAAAATTGATCTAAAGCTACAAGACTTGTAACAGGTATGCAGATTTTGGCTAGGTAAGTTACTCAAAAGATGTAGTTTTGACTATTGACCAAATGTCTAAAAAAGGCCACACTTGATAAAGTTTAAAGTAATGGAAGTTTTAGGTCCAAGTAAAAGTAGTAATTTCAAGTAATAGTCACATGATATATAGATGATCTTTAAAAAGAACATTTGTGAAGGAAAGGAAAAATAAATGAGGCCAATTTTGTAAAAGTTTGGACTGTATCGGGTGCCTCATTTCTTGAATAAAGAAAGACATTCTTTCTGTATTAAGTCGAAAAGAGACACCCATGAAATTCTTTCAGATAAATGATGCTAAAAAGATATTTGACAAGAATGGAATAATAAACAAGGGGAATTTTAAAAAATGTTAGGAACCAAAAGGGGAAAGCCTCATTTGCATGACTTTCCTAATTAAGTCATTCTTTTTTGCATCTAGTCACCAAAACACACATTAAGTGTTTTCTGGACATTACAATATTTAAGAAAATATTTCAAAAAGAAAGGAAAAATAAGTGATGAAAATTATGTATAAAGTTCAGACCTAATGGAGAAAGCAAGTTTTTTTTGGTTAAAAGAAAGACAAACTAAAAAATGCTTAGCTCCAATTAGTACTTTTATAAAAGTAACAAAAAAAATAATAATAGCATACACTGTAGTGGAAGAAGTGTCCATCAACATTAGAGACGTTGACTTTGAAATGGTTGGTCAACAGTTGAACTTTGTTGCCTCTGGTGGCAAGACCACGCCTCCCCATGGGCACCCTCATCACCTTCTTTTTCTCAGGCTCCGCTTTTATTGGAACAACATCTTCTGGGACAGGTGGCGGAGGTGGCAAAGCATCACCATTTCCATTTTCTGGATCCATTTTTGGATGCTACAAACAACTGAACAAGTTAGCATCATCATAAAGAATCACTCAAGTAGAATGAAATAACAAATTAGTAAAGGCAACATTGTTAAATACTTGATGATTTTACTTAAATAATAACATAAATGATTAGAAAAACACTGAACATTAAAGCCATATACTAAAAAACCCTTCCAAATTTTTCATATTTCAAGAAAGTAAACTGATAACTCTTGTTACTTCAAGAAAATCAAGAACATAAACAGAAATGTACTTCTAATCCACCAAAAATGATATGAATACACATAATATCGAGCCAATATCTCAAAATCCCTTTCAAATATCAACAAAATATGACAAAAAAAAAAAAGTACATTGTACTTTTGTACTACCACCAATCCCTTCAGAAAAGATGAAGGTACAAAAAAATTAGGAAACTCCTTCCAAAAATCATTAAAATGAAAGCAAATAAACCAATCAACTACTTGGAACATCAACAAAATCAGGAAAAAAATACAAATGAACTTTTAATTCAGCAAATCTAAAACCCCTTTTGATTATCGACAGATAACAGCAAAATAAACAAACCACTCCTGCTCGTTTTTTATAAAATCACAAATAGTTATAAATACACTTTTAGTTCAGCAGATCCTTCAAAAATCGCAAACGTACACACAATATAATAGCGAAATCTGAAAACCCCTTTCACTAATCAAGTATTTGGTACATTTACGAAACCAATACCATAAATATCAATGTATTTCTACTCCATCGAAATCGGAAAAGTAATCTAGAAATTGCAGGACTATGTCAGATACTTTTTTATCAAACCAGAAAATGGAACCATGAAAAGTAAAATCAGTAAAATCAAATTTAAACTAACTCGTAAATTTAGTAAAAGTGAAAGACAACCGATATAGTCAGAAAACACCATGCACGACGGAAACAACGATCAAAAAATCCTTCAAAATAGTAATGTAATTATACCTGAAACTCAGAGAGAACTCTTGTTTCGAAATCTAGATCACCAGCCTAGAACCTGAAAAACGACAACCAGAGAATAAAATCACAAAGTAAGGAGTACTGAGAGATCAGAAAAAACCCCTAGAAATTACGAAACCCCAAAAAAAAACAAGCCACCTTTCACCGATCTTAATTAAACATTAGTAAGAAGCATAAAATTAGAAAATATACTTTGTACACCGCTTTATGAAAGAGGAAAATAAGTCGAAATTTTCAGAAGAAAAAACCCAACAACTTTCCTAAAACTTTCTCTCGAAATACCAAAAAAACACACAACATTTCACAGTTTACAAAGTTTAAATTCAACCCCAAAACAAGACACTTAACGAAATTTAAAATCGTTCCTCACGAAGAACATAATAGAGTAAACATTCTCAAAAAGTGAAAAAATACCCCATGTTTTTTTGTAAAAAATAGCTAAAATATCCTAGAAAAAACACCAGCATTGCAAGGATTTCAAAGCTTTGGCCAGAAAGCCTAAAGAAGAAACACTGACGCATAAGATTCGAAAAAACTAACGAACACAGCAAGAATTTCAATTAATCTCACCAAATTAACAACAAGAACTACGAAGAAGAAGGGGTAAAAACCCTAAAATGAAAATGAGGACTGATGGAGAGAGTGGAGTTGAGAATTTATTGGGGGCGGTAAGTTACACTAGGAAAAGTGTAGCCAACAAACTTTTATCTTTCTTCCCACGCGCTCCCTTATAGTTTGCGTAATCATCTCTGTAGGTTTAAAAAGAATCATGCAGTGTTTAAATCCCACGCGATACTCTTCTGACTGCGTCATTACTTCCATATATTTAATAATAATAAAGCTCCAAATGTTATAGTTATCTTGCCACGCGCCCTCTTCGTATCACCTCCATATGTTAAACAAGAATCGACTTCCAAAAGTACAGGATGATTGCATAATTTCTTACCTTTTTAGATGAAATTTTACTAATATAAGTGAGATTTTTGTGATTGATTATGATGGGATTTCCATATGCAAATAAACATATATATATATATATATATATATATATATATATATGGTAAAATATAATTTACCACAATAATGTTAGAGGTAATAATGATTAAAAATAATTTATTAAAAAGGTAAATTATAGTTTAATTGTGGTTTAATATTTATTGATACTTCGGTTTTGGTTTTTTATATGGTTTGTCTATGTAGTTTTTAATTCTCGAATCAAAGGTTCTTGAGACAGTTATCATCAATAATGCATCGTTAAGTGTGTTAAAAGATTGTTTGAATAAATTAGCTTATAACGGTGTGAGAAAACAGTTTTTACAAAAATGTTTGGATTATAAATAAGTTATAAGCTTTAAGCAAGTGGGGAAGCTTTTAAAATTAACTTATTTAGCTTTTCCACATCACAATAAGTTAAGTTTTAATGTTTCATATCCAAACATTTAAATTTAGTTTATAACAGTGTGGATAAACAATAAGCTATATCCAAACACCCTCTAAATGATGAAATTATCCTTGTAATTGTCTTTTTCTTATTTTTCAAATTTTAAATTAAAAGACCAACCATGTATTATCGAAAAACCAACCACCACATATCAGTCACCAATCTACATCGTCACAATCATCACTATCATCGGTCATCACCAACCAAAATTACATACAATTTGTAGAGACTGTTTTTGACATAGAATAATGATGTATGTTATTATTATAGAAATAGGTATTATACAATGGAAGTGTAAAGACATAATATGGGTATTATATAGGAGTGAGCAAAACTGAACCAGAAAGATGAAAGTCGATGAATCGAAAAACAATTCAAAACCAAAAAAATCAATTTCGATTTTGGATTTAGAAATCGACCTACCAAAACTGAACCGAACCACTTCTATAGAAACTGAATCGTAATATATATTTTTGATTATTTAATATCTAATATATGCTTTAACAAATAAAAAACTAAAATAAGAAACTTAACCCAATAAGTAAGTAAGAATTGAATATTGGTGTTTTAGTAATGTTTTCATATTTTGGTTGTAATTGATTGCTTTTGTTTTTTGTTGATGGTGTTTTCAAGTTTTGGCTGTAAACTTCTAAACTTTGTAATTTTAATATTTACTTGAACTATTTAGTTGGTTTTGTTGTTTTCTGATAGATTTTAAATGGTTGGAACAGTGGAAAGGAATCTGATTTACTTTATTTACATTTGTTGAAAAATTGTTTAAAACCTAAAACCCATTAACATATGGGTTGAACCCGAGAAACTAAGAAATCGACCCAGAAACTGAGAAACCAAATCTAAAGGGCTCTAAAAACCAAAAACCTAAATTAGCAGGTTGGGTTCAGTTTTACCCCAAACTGAACAATGCTCACCCTGGTAGTACATGGCGTATTTGAGTACGATGTTGAACTAAGAGTAGCGAGTGACATGTATATGGTGGATAATGTGGTGCAACTTAAATAGTATGTGACGTGTACATGTAGGATAGGGGACGCATAACCAAACATCAGATAAAAACCTCACAGGTTGAAGTTGGTTATTTCTTCTCATTATCATCTTGAGAGACAGAGAAACAGGAGGGATGTTTTAGAGTTAGATCCAAAACTAAAACTTTAAGCATGGAAAACCAAGGATACGATTCTACAAATTATAATCAAGGTATCATGTACTTCCTTTATTAAGTTTATGATTCATACTTTGTGAGATTTTAAGAATTGTTGGAACTTAGTTTAGATTAGAATTCATAATATAATGTTGTTATGAGTGTCACAATCATAATTCAAAACTTTGGTTGATGATTACATTGGTAAATCCTTGAATGTAGCATTGAGGGTCATAAATCATAAATTATGAAAGTATTGGAAACTTTAAATTAAGTTTATGTAATAAAGTGAATGATCACTTTGGAATGGATTTGGAATAAGATCTTTTATGAAATAGGTTATGTTTACACAAGTTAATGTGTTATTTGATTTGGTTTTGGAAAGGATATTTGGTAAAGAAGCACCAAGTAAAAGAAAATAGTAATAGTTAGTTTTCACTTACTAGCAAGGTGAGTACATATGACTTTCTCCTAATGAGATACATGGCTTAATTATGAGTTTTTACTCTATTAGCTCTTTAAAAATAATATTTTGATAACCTTGAGTGAATTATAAAACATAAAAGCATAATCTAATCCTTAAGCACTTAATACTTTTTAGGTGGTTTGAGTATAATGGTTTTGATCAAATGAAACCTTTAAAATAGTAGGCATTACTTAAAATAGTTTTGAAAAGCAAAATTAGTCGTTGAGGAGTAAATGAACTTTTGGCAAAAGAGTAGGATAAAGTTTTAAATGTTATGTAATTTTGAATAAATAAACTCTTTGTAAGAGTATATGTGCTCGATGTCCACAATTGATACCTACTTAGCTTTAAATTCATAACATCACAAACTTTTACTAACTATGCACTTGTAGGCAGTGTACCTAGTCGGATTATAAAATAGCTCAGGTAAGTCGAGTTCCGAACACAAGGAACGAAATTCAATTAAATAAAATAACTACTTCTAATTAAACTAATAAACAAACTATGATTGGGGGTTTTACTAATTTTGCAATATCAGAAGAACTTAATATTAATATCAATCAAGCAAGCAAAGAAAACAAAGTAACTTCAATAATTAAAATAATACTAATGTTTAGATATGATTTCACCTTCTCCTATGGTTGATTTCTAATAGGTGGATTATATTGATTACCAATTTGTTAATTAGCTATTATGATCAAATATCTAGGCATGCCAATTAATGAATTACTAAGTAATGATCATGCACAAGTTAAACATCAAAATGATAATAAGCACGAATTGGACTATGAATGATAATAGTTACTTTCCTATGATCAAGTTAAGCAGCCAAGCACAAATTAATATTTATTATGCTCTCTAACACAGTTAAAGTTACTAACTTTAATTACGTAATCTAATATGTGATTAATCCTTACTCTAATTATTTAATGATCATAAACAATTATGAGACAAATTCATGCAATTAATATGATTAATTATCATACAGAATCTCATTAATAAACAATATAATATAGAACTAAAACATACTAGCGTTTAGTTATCAAACACAAGTAAAATCAAATATAAGGCATCCAATATTTGAAATCAACACATATAGACTAGGTTCATCTTCACCAAAAATAAGTAAAATATATTTAGCCTCTCATTGTAGCAGAAAACACACCAAATCCATATAAAATAAGCTAGACATAGTAATGATTAGCAAACCAAATTGATCTATGCAAAAATATTCTAACTCTTCTTCAATCATTGAGCTTCACTAATACTTGATCTTCTCCTGAGTTTCCAATGGTTTTCAGTTGTAATTCTCCTCATAAAACCGATTGCATTCTTCTAGATTTGACATAATGTTCGGGATTTTATAATTTCAAAAATATGATCACTACGTCGTGGTTAACTGCCACTACGACATGCTCCTCGAGTGTATCTTGTATTCTCTAAGTCGACTTTGATGGTCACGAATCTTATTTTCACCACGTCGTGTTGGAGATCACCACAACGTTGTAACACCCCAAAAATACGAGCCAAAAATTTCATTTTTAAAACGTGTGCTTAGCCAAAACATTAGGAATAAAACGTTCAACAATCATATCATTTCACAAAAGATATTGCATGTCTGGAAAAAATTGTTATAAAAACAGCTACGTGTCAGAGTACAAATCCCCAGGTGATATCATAATGCGGAATATAAGCATGTGTGTGATGTACTGCTACCGCGCCAGCTCCTTCCCCTTCGAAGAAGAGGTACCTGAAATCAAAACTGAAAACTGTAAGCACGAAGCTTAGTGAGTTCCCCCATCATACCGCATACCATACAATCGCATATCATACATGTTGCCAGGCATTTCTGGGGTGCCGGACCTACCCGGTACGGCCATTCTGGAGTGCCGACCTACCTGTGTCAAGCCATTCTAGGGTGTTGACTACCCATGTCAAGCCATTCTGGGGTGCTGACTACCCTTCGGTCCTGACGACCGAACCTCGGGGACTATTTCACCCCCTACTGCTACTATCACATATATCATAACATAACATATTATCAGACATATCTGGGGTGCCTGAACTACCCTTCGGTCCTAGCAACCGAACTCGGGGACTAGTCCCCTCCTACTACCTCTATCGCATATAACGTAACAAGCCAACATGCAAACATAACATCATATACTATCAGACGTATCTGGGGTGTCTAACTACCCTTCAGTCCTAACAACCGAACTCTACTACTATCACATACAACGTATCATGCTAGCATATAACATGTCAGGTAGTAGCAAACCTAGATGATATAACAAAGACAATCATCTATCAAACATCTCCTACTGGTGGGCCGGCATTGTGGCCTTAGACTCACCTCGTAGTAGCTGTTGATCTGTGTGGGAATGGTCTGTCTGTCTGCTGCTACTCCGGAAATCCTCCGACTGCAATTCCCACCAAACACTTAGTCAAATATTGCTAACCGCCTTCAGGGTAAATTGTCCATTTACCCCTAACAAGTCATGAGTCAAGTCACAGTCAACTGCCAGTTGACCAGACTCGCCGAGTCCCTTTCTCTATACCCAAGTCCAATAGTCCTTCATCCTACTCGCCGAGTTGCATGAACAACTCGCCGAGTTCACCTTCATCCGAAGAACACTCTAAGTTGTGACTCGCCGAGTTGTATGAACAACTCGCCGAGTTGTTCTTGAGACAAGAAGATTGCCATAAACTCGCTGAGTCATGACTTCATGAGTGAGTCTGGCTTCCAACCCACTGAGTTACACCCTATGACGCACTACTCCAACCCATAAACACGAAAAAGGGAAAAACCCAAGGACTCGCGACCGGACTCGCCGAGTCAGATGAACGACTCGCCGAGTCTGCCTCATGCAAAAACTATACACGCGATTTTTCTTGAATCCAACCCATGCCATTCATAGATCTGGGTTCCTAGGGCCTGGTTTACACGTAAAGTTTCCAACTTTACATGTAAATAAACATCCATGAGAGTTTTAGGGCTCAAAATGCACCAAAAGGGTAGATCTAGGTCATTCAAGCAATTTTCTCCCATAAAGGTTATAGATCTGAGCTTTTGGAGCTCAAACATGACTAGATCTAGCGGATAATCAACCCATTACGAATTCTACTTCATGCACAAGCTTGGAAAAGGTTCAAGAAATACTTTCATGGAGCTACAAGGGATAACAAGCATTAAAACAGAGGGAACATGAGTTATACCTCAAGGAAATCACTGGTATAACACCAATAAGCCTAGCCTCCTTCTTCTCTTCTTGATCTACTCTTCTTCCCTCTCCAAAACTTTAAGAAAACACACCAAAATGCTTCAATCTCATAAGGAACAAGCTTAAACGAAGTATAGGGCTCTAAGGGTGAATGGGGGCGAGCTTGGGGCGGAAATGAGGGGTTTAAATAGGGTGAAAACCGTTGAAATATAGGGTTTCATCAAACAGCGGGGACTCGCCGAGTCGCCAACTTAAACGTGCCCCGGGACCCCGTCCCTACTCGGCGAGTCGGACCTACAACTCGCCGAGTCCAAGGCTAAAAATGACTAATACTTAGATAAATTTTATATACCAGGAACCAGGTGCTACAAATCTCCCCCACTTATTTTATACTTCGTCCTCGAATTCTGCCGCTCGATCCTGAAACAGCTCAGGGTAATGCTCCATCATTTCTTCCGCCGGCTCCCAAGTCTATTCCGAACCCTTGCGGTGCTGCCATTGAACTTTCACTAGCTCCAACCTCTTGTTCCTTAGATCCTTCAACTTCCGGTCAAGGATTGCGACTGGGCGCTCAATGTAATTCAGACTATCATCTACCTGTATATCCTCCAAAGGCACCACCGCTGAGTCATCCACGGGACACTTCCGCAGCTGGGAGACATGGAAGGTGTTGTGGATCTGGCTGAGATCAGCTGGCATATCCAGCCTATATGCCACCTTGCCCACCCGAGCTACAACCCTGAACGGTCCGATAAATCTCGGGCCCAACTTGCCCCGCTTCTTGAATCAAATGACGCCTTTCTAAGGCGACACCTTCAGGAGAACCATATCCCCGACCTGGAACTCCAGGTCTGATCGACGCTTGTCGGCGTAACTTTTCTGCCGACTCTGCGCAGTCTGAAGCCTGCTCCGAACCTGCTGGATTCTCTCGGTCGTCTTGAGCACCACCTCGGTGCTCCCCATGACCCTCTGGCCAACTTCACCCCAGCATATCGGGGTCCTACACCTCCGACCGTACAACATCTCGAATGGGGGACGGTCAATACCTGCTTGGTAGCTGTTGTTGTACGAGAACTCAACCAAGGCAAGGTAGGTATCCCAGCTACCACCGAAATCTAACACGCATGCCCGCAACATATCCTCCAAAGTCTGGATGGTCCGCTCACTCTGACCATCTGTCTGCGGGTGAAAGGCGGTGCTAAAATGCAGACGAGTGCCCAACTCATCATGAAACCTCTTCCAAAACCTGGAAGTGAACCGCACATCTTGTGACATCCCCAAAATCACGGCCAGAAAAGACCGATTTTGTTTATGTTTTATAAAAATCAGAGTACTTCATTTTATAAAAAGGTTGCGGAATTTGTTCCCAGAAAAACATGGTAAATACGTTATTAAAACATTTTCGAAGAAACGTATTTATTTCATTTTAAAATGTTTGGGATGTCATCGTTAATACCGAAACATAAGCATACACAGAACTTACAATGATTTACACTAGTGATCTACATCTCTTTTAAATCTCTCAGTGTAATGTCACTTCACTTCGTCACCTGTGATATACATAAACTGAGTGGGTCAGGTTGGGAAACCTGGTGAGTACATAGGGTTTTCAACCCACAATAATATAATTACTATGTTCAATCAAACAATCAACCCAATTATCCATCCCCATTATCTTCTTTACTCTTTAAGGATTTAACCTAAGAGTCATCTATCCTGCATTCGTTTATTCCGAAGTCCCTTACCTCCAGGGTTATAGGACTGACACTAAATCCATAGCTGCCAATGTTCGTTCATAAAGCACTAATTCCATAGTTGCTATGGTCTATTCATCAGGTACTAAATCCATAGCTACCAGTCTTTATCTAATAGGTACTAAGTCCATAGCTACCAATGTTCAACAGGTACTAAGTCCATAGCTACCAATTCTCAACAGGTACTAAATCCATAGCTACCAACGTTTAACAGGTACTAAGTCCATAGCTACCGGTGTTTGTCCCATAGGCACTAAGTCTATAGCTGCCAATGTATCATCTTCTATCTCTCATCATTCATCTACCCATCTCATACCCAACATATTCGTATATATAAAATACGTATACAGCTTAAATTCTTTAAAACATGTATAAAACGTTCATCCAGCATAGGCAGCAAGTATTCAGATAATATGCACACATAGCACGTAGTTTATATAAAATACTTCATATCTATGTGTAAGATGAAAGGGACTATGCACTCACCTGAGAAGGTGGTGACTCGGTACTCGGACAACGCTTCGTTTACTTTAAAATAATTTCCTTTGACGAAACCTAATATTATCACCACTAGATTTTAGTATAATATTACCGTCACTAATTATTAGTCTTATTATTATTATTATTATATAATCGTTTAAATAATACTTTCCAACTACTATGTACATACATGGGCCAGACATAAAACACCGGAGGGCAGGACCATTTTGGCGTATAGCACTTCTGAAATCCAACAACCCTATGCGGCCCTTTAAACCAGATTCCCCGTACCGCGAGTAGTTAAAAGATATTATAACGACACTTATATAAGTCATAATAATAGCTCAAATATTTATTATAAATTTATAATAACAATACTAGTTTTAAATATAAACTATATTTAAAATAGGGTAAGCATAACTTACTTTCAAGGGGATTTTAGCTAGGAGTCGGGCTCTGCAGGGGCAGAACTTCGTCGCTGAATCTTTCTAAGAAAGATTCGTGCAGCGCTTCAACGCTCACCTTACTATACTAAAACTACAGAAAGAGAAGTCGAATCACGAAGGACCGAAATGCTCGGGGGATAAGGAGAGAAAGACTCTTGAATCAAGAGAATGGTGCAAGAAATATGAGAGCCCAAGGCTCTTATTTATACTAATTGAATTTTCAAAAACTACCCTCCATAATTACTTAATGACCTTTTAGTTATATAAATAACTAAACACCCCTCTATAATACTATTTTAAATGGATTTAATGATATTTGTACTAAACTAATGTCGAAAGAACTCAACATTAGTCTTATAATGACCGCATCGTCGATACCTTTCTAATGATATATACATATGTATATATATGTGTACGTATACATGATTTATACTTTATTTTAATACGTAAATATGCTATTATAATTTGTAACTCGTTCATACGAACTCCATTTTTGACGTTCTTTATATCCACACGTAGGTGGAGATGTACTCTACAACTTTCGTTTAGACTCCGTCGGCTAATTTTGACTTTATTTTTAAAGTTATATTTTTAACAGACCGGGACAGGATTGGTCCGTTAAAATCTCATAAATTCTTTATCCGATGTCCATTTTCGTCTGTCTTTTTATCATTACGCTACTAATAACGAGATCTTTGATTCTTTTTTAGGTTGTGTCGGCTAAAAATCAATCGATCTAAAATTCGAATTTCGGGCTGTATACCGCTAATCCGAAACTTCGAAAAATCATAACTTCTTCATACGAAGTCAGATTTGGGCGTTCGTTTTATCGATGTTCTTAGTTTAACATATTCTACAACTTTCGTTTAGAGCGCTAAGGCTAGATCTCTCTCTATCATAAATTTACTATTTACGCTTCCCGGCGCCGTGCCGGTTCCGACGCGAAACTTCGACGAGTCATAACTTCTTCGTTATAACTCGGATTTCGGCGTTCTTTATATGTACGGAAACCTTGTGACATATTCTACAAATTGGTTAAGATTATTTATTCTAAATAATCTTTTTGTCAAAAAGTCGTTTTTGACCCCTATTGCCTTTAAATTGACTAGCCCAGATCTGCGGGCGTTACACATCTCGATCTAATATCACTGACACTGGCACCCCGTGCCGTGCCACTATCTCCCTGATATAGATATCGGCCAACTTTTTGGCCGAGATACTCTCCTAAATCGGAATAAAATGGGCGCTATTGGTCAATCGATCCACGATAACCCAAATCGAATCTACTCCTCGCGCCGTTCGTGGAAGCTTAGTGATAAAATCCATCGTAATATCGTCCTATTTCCACAACGGGATATCCAACGGCTGCATCTTGTTGTGCGGTCTCTGATGCTCGGCCTTGACCTTCCTGCAGTTCAAACACCGCTCGACGTACCACGCCACATCCCGCTTCATGCAGGGCTACCAATAGTCTAGGCGAAGATCCCGATACATCTTCGTCGCCCCTGGATGAATAGAGAATCGGGATTTGTGTGCCTCCTCCATCAAGATCTGGCGCACGCCTCCATGATACGGAACCCACACCCTACAGTGTAGTGTCAATAACCCCCGACTATCATAATCGAAGGAGGTGACTTGACCCACTATTCGCTCACTCTTTCGATGCTCCTCCTTCATAGCCTCCTGTTGAGCCTCCCGAATCTGCTCCAACAGGGGAGTCACCACAGTCATCCTCATGTAAACATCCTTGATCGGCGCTGCCTTGAGGCTAAGCGCATCGGTCACCACATTGGCCTTCCCCGGGTGGTAAAGGATCTCGCAATCATAATCCTTCACGACGTCCAACCACCGACGCTACCTCATGTTCAGATTTGGATGATCCATGAGGTACCTCAAACTTTTGTGGTCCGTGTAAATGGTACATCGAACCCCGTAGAGGTAATGCTGCCATATATTGAGGGCGAAGATCACCGCCCCTAACTCTAAATCATGCATCGGGTAGTTCGCCTCGTGAGGCTTCAGCTGCCTCGAGGCATAAGCAATAACATGCCCCTTCTGCATCAACACTACGCCTAAGCCTGAGATCGACACATCGCAATATACCACAAAATCCTCCACGCCCTCGGGCAGGGATAAGATCGACGCCTCGCACAATATCTGGCTCAGAGTCTCGAACGCTGCCTGCTGCTCAGGCCCCCATCGAAAGACCACAACTTTCCTAGTCAATCGTGTCAGGGGTACGACTATCTTGGAGAAATCCTGAATGAACCTCCGATAGTAGCCTGCTAATCGTAGGAAACTCCGAATCTCAGATGGAGACTTCGGAACCTCCCACCTCATCACGGCCTCCACCTTGGCCGAGTCTACTGAAATCCCGTTCTGGTTGACGAGGTGCCCAATGAACTGCACCTCGCGCAACCAAAACTCACATTAGGAGAACTTGGCTTACAAGCTCTCCCTCCTTAGGGTCTCCAAAATCTCTCTCAGATGCTCCTCATGCTCCTCGTGAGTCTTGGAATAAACCAAGATGTCATTAATGAAAATTATCACAGACTGATCCAGCATCGGCCTGCACACGCGGTTCATGAGGTCCATGAACGCGGCAGGAGCATTGGTGAGCCTAAACGGCATCACCACGAACTCATAATGGCCATAACACTTTCGAAACGCGGTCTTCTTTATATCCTCCTCTCTAACCCTCATATGATGATAGCCTGAATGCATATCGATCTTGGAGAACCAGGATGCCCCTTGCAACTGATCAGAAAGGTCATCAATCCTCGGGAGTGGGTAACGGTTCTTCACCGTCACCTTATTCAGCTCCCGGTAATCTATGCACATCCGATGCGACCCGTCCTTCTTCTTCACAAACAGGATCGGGGCTCCCCAGGGTGAACTGCTCGGATGAATAAATCCCTTGTCTAGCAGCTCCTGCAGCTGCGTAGACAACTCCTGCATCTCGGGATGAGCCAACCGATAGGGTGCCTTGGCTATCAGAGCCGCACCAGGAACTAGGTCGATCCTGAACTCTACCTAACGCTCCGGAGGTATTCCAAGAAGCTCCTCCGGGAACACATTAGCGTAGTCTCGCACCACTAGAACCTCGCTCACCGTCGCCTTACCCATCTCCCGGGTATCCATAACATACGCGACATACCCCGCGCATCATTGCTGAAGGTAGCGCCTAGCTCTCACTGCTGAACATACTATAGGTCCACGCTGTGGCCTCTCGCTGTGGATCACCAACTCTCCCCTGCTTAGGGTCTTGATCCGCACTAGCTGATGTGCGCAATCTATCACCGCCCCATTAGGGCTCAACCAATCCATGCCTATAATCACATTGTTCCCCCGCAATGGTATGGGAACCAAATCCACCAAATAGCGCTCCTCAAATAACCTTAGGACACAATCCCTGAATACTGCGGACGCTCGCACCGATCGATCATCGGCAATCTCTACCTCTAAAGGGCAATCCAACATGCACGATGACTCAGTAAACCTCTTGTTAAGCGCAAGGGAAACAAATGATCGGGTGGTACCCGAGTCGAACAACACCTGAATCGGAATATTGTTCACATGGAACGATCCTAATGCATATACACAGAGCACATATCAATAACATAACATCATAATATAAAATAAAGTAGAGGGACATAATCATACCCATCATCACATCGGGTGCGGCGCGTGCCTCTTCTGTAGTCAGCTGAAAGCCCGGCTCCTCACCACTGGAGCCTCTGCCTTGCCCTGCCGGCGATCTGTAATCCGCAGGGTAGCTGGAGCTGGCGCCTTAACCGGCGTTGGTGATGTCAACTGGGGGCAATTGGTCTTCTTGTGGCCCCTCTGGTTGCAGTGGAAACACAACAACTCAGACGTCTGTATCACAGGTGCAGGGGCGGTACAATCCCTGCTGAAATGCCCCGACTTACCGCACTTATAGCAGCCCGACGATCCCAGTCTACATGCCCCCTCATGAGGCCTGCCGCATTTCCTGCAACAGCTCGGTCCTGACTGGCCTTTCGGCCTACCATCTAATCCCTTGGGCTTCTTCCCTGAAGCCCCTCCTATCTGTCCCTCCCCTGTCTTCCTCTTCTGGATGTGCTCCAGATCTATCTCTCTCTCCCTCGCCCTGGCAATCATAGAGTCTAAGGTAGGGCATGCTGAAAAACTAACATGCTCTCGAATATCAGCTCAGAGCATGTCATGGTAGCGGGTCCTCCTCATGTCCTCATCACCTGCATACGGGGGCACTAATAATTCTCTCTCCCGGAACTTGGCGGTGATCTCTACCACAGTCTCCGTCGTTTGCCTCATATCCAAAAACTCCCTGGCCAGCTGCTGAAGCTCGACAGCCGACGCAAACTCTACCCTGAACCTGGTCACAAAGTCCGACCATGTCATAGCCTCGATAGCCGAGGCTCCTAACGAGTCGCTCACGGACTCCCACCAATCCCTAGCTCGATCTCGTAAACACCTTACCGCAAATCTCACCTTCGACCCCTTAGGGCAGAAACTAATCATCTGTGCAGACTCAATGTCTGCAATCCATTGTCTAACAGCTATGGGTTCCTTCGCCCCATGAAAATCCGGTGCACCACTGCCCCAAAAGTTCTTGAAGGACAGTGTGTGGGGTCCTAACTGGCCCGATGCCATGTCGCTCCTGAATTCCCAGAGGCGATCCTCCATCACGTCCAATATCTCTTCCTTGATCGACCCGAAGATAATGGGGGTCAACTCAAGGATGCCTCTGGTGATCTCTGACGCGATGAACTCGCGTAGCCCCTCGTCTACTGGCTCAGAACCTGGTCCCGAACCCGATCCCTCTCCTGTACTGCCAACTGTTAGCCTCGGGCGTAGTACCATCATTCTGAAATACAAAAGAAATAACAACTATTAGTGATACTGATACCCCTAGAGGGATCACACCTACTACAAGTTCCCTGGTCTTATCTTGGCCTTCCTTGGTTCGGGTACGGATCCTATGCTTTCAGTAGTACGGGTCCATACTACCTTCCACATCTATATGTACCTTCTCCAAAGACTGCCTTGACTCAACCAGGTCCCTTCCACTACCACTGATCACTGCTACTCTTATCCTAGGCCTTCCCTAGGAAACCTTTGACTCCACCCATCCCAGTCCTCAGCTGTTAATGGTCTCTTTGTGATGCCAATTAGCTATTACCTGAATACAATCACATCCGACGAGGCTCGGATAATCCTTCGAGTAAGTGACACATCCCTACAACGGTTAGGACTCAAACAAAAGCTACACAATAGCGTCAAATCCAACACTCTGAGATTATTTAACCCTGATCACATGTGACTTTAACGTATCCACCTAACAGCTAACTCCCATCACTCAAAGCCCGCATAGCACAAAGTAAACAACATTTGGACATAAAGAAAACAATCTCAAGCAACTATATCCTCGTAGTGAAAAACTAAAGTAGCATACAATGATAAACTCGTACTATCAGGAATAACCTAAACATGCTACCCTACTTCTATCTACTCAATTCTACCATGCAACTTTTTCATATACTGAAGCACATAAAGCAGGCACATAAGGCATCACTCCTAGATCCTTAGTCCTATTCTAGCATGTTGTTCTATAGAAACTGATAAACATATATAAACTTGTATGGGTACATTGGGGAATACTTACTTGAGCTCGGCCGATCGCGTACATCACACACTATGTTCCTTCTTTAAAACTCTTCACTTAGCTTTTCAGAAAGTATTTTATTCTTTAAAATCTTTTAATCCCTTGATTTGAGTTCAGACACCCCCAAAGGCGTGTCCGAATCCCTCAAACCAGGGCTCTGATACCAACTTGTAACACCCTAAAAATACGAGCCAAAATTTTCATTTTCAAAGAGTGTGCTTAGCTAAAACATTAGGAATAAAACATTCAACAATCATATCATTTCACAAAAGATATTGCATGTCTAGAAAACGTTGTTATCAAAACAGAAACGTGTCAGAGTACAAATCCCCAGGTGATATCATAATGCGGAATATAAGCATGTGTGTGATGTACCGCTACTGCGTCAGTTCCTTCCCCTTCGAAGAAGAGGTACCTGAAATCAAAACTGAAAACTGTAAGCACGAAGTTTAGTGAGTTCCCCCATCATACCGCATACCATACAATCGCATATCATATATGTTGCCAGGCATTTCTGGGGTGCCCGACCTACCCGGTACGACCATTCTGGGGTGCCGACCTACCCGTGTCAAGCCATTCTGGGGTGCTGACTACCCATGTCAAGCCATTCTGGGGTGCTGACTACCCTTCGGTCCTGACGACCGAACCTCGGGGACTATTTCACCCCTACTGCTACTATCACATATATCATAACATAACATATTATCAGACATATCTGGGGTGCCTGAACTACCCTTCGGTCCTAGCAACTGAACTCGGGGACTAGTCCCTTCCCACTACCTCTATCGCATATAACGTAACAAGCCAACATGCAAACATATCATCATATATTGTCAGACGTATCTGGGGTGTCTGACTACCCTTCGATCCTAACAACCGAACTCTACTACTATCACATACAACGTATCATGCTAGCATATAACCTATCAGGTTGTAGCAAACCTAGATGATATCATAAAGACAATCATCTATCATACATCTCCTACTGGTGGGCCGAGATTATGGCCTTAGACCCACCGCTACTGGAAGGTAACTCACCTCGTAGTAGCTGCTGATCTGTGTGGGAATGGTCTGTCTTCTGCTGCTGCTACGGAAATCCTCCGGCTGCAATTCCCACCAAACACTTAGTCAAATACTGCTAACCACCTTCAGGGTAAATTGTCCATTTACCCCTAACAAGTCATGAGTCAAGTCACAGTCAACTGCCAGTTGACCAGACTCGCCGAGTCCCTTTCTCTATACCCAAGTCCAATAGTCCTTCATCCTACTCGCCGAGTTGTATGAACAACTCGCCGAGTTCACCTTCATCCGAAGAACACTCTAAGCTGTGACTCGCCGAGTTGTATGAACAACTCGCCGAGTTGTTCTTGAGACAAGAAGATTGCCATGAACTCGCCGAGTCATGGAATTGACTCACCGAGTGACTTCATGAGTGAGTCTGGCTTCCAACCCACTGAGTTACACCCTATGACTCACTACTCCAACCCGCAAACATGAAAAGGGGAAAAACCCGGGGACTCGCGACCCGACTCGCCGAGTCAGATGAATGACTCGCCGAGTCTGCCTCATGAAAAAACTATACACGCGATTTTACTTGAATCCAACCCATGCCATTCATAGACCTGGGTTCCTAGGGCCTGGTTTACACGTAAAGTTTCCAACTTTACGTGTAAATAAACATCCATGAGAGTTTTAGGGCTCAAAATGCACCAAAAGGGTAGATCTAGGTCATTCAAGCAATTTGATCCTATAAAGGTATAGATCTGAGCTTCTGGAGCTCAAACAGGACTAGATCTAGCGGATAATCAACCCATTATGAATTCTACTTCATGCACAAGCTTGGAAAAGGTTCAAGAAAGACTTTCATGGAGCTACAAGGGACAACAAGCATAAAAACAAAGGGAAAATGAGTTATACCTCAAGGAGATCACTGGTATAACACCAATAAGCCTGGCCTCCTTCTTCTCTTCTTGATCTACTCTTCTTCCCTCTCCAAAACTTCAAGGAAACACACCAAAATGCTTCAATCTCACAAGGAACAAGCTTAAACAAAGTATAGGGCTATGAGGGTGAATGGGGGCGAGATTGGGGCGGAAATGAGGGGTTTAAATAGGGTCCAAACCCTTGAAATTTAGGGTTTCATCAAACAGCATGGACTCGCCGAGTCGCCAACTTAAACGTGCCCCCGGACCCCGTCCCTACTCGGCGAGTCGGACTTACAACTCGCCGAGTCCAAGGCTAAAAATGACCAATACTTAGATAAATTTTACGTACCATGAACCAGGTGCTACAAACGTGGTCTTCTATATTCAAATATTATTTTTCTTCATTCATGCTTTAGCTCATCCATTCCTGCTTCCAGTTTATTGTTTCCTTTATTTTTGTCCCAAGCATGTCTTTGCAGCTACAAAACATATTTTAAACATAATAAGTATATTTTGTCACAGTTTAAGCATAATCTTAGCTAAACGTATTAGAAATATGTATGAAATATATGACTAAATATGCACATATCAAGATACCCCACACTTGGCTTTTGCTTGTGTAGCACTTGGTTCTTGGTACATATTCTTTTATTAATATTTTTGTAGTTTGGCCTTGGACTCAGCGAGTTGAAGGACTAACTCACCGAGTAGAAGCGGGATGAGGCGCGGGGTTTAAGCAGTGGACTCGACGATTCGGGTCCCGGACTCGGCGAGTAGGCCCTGTCTGGACAAAAACCTTAACCCGAGGGTTGGCACCTTATTTAAACAACTTAACTCGCCCTCCTTCGTCCCATTTGCTCCCAGAAGACCCCCATAGCAAACCCTAACCGTTATTGAAGCAATCTAAGGCATTTGGAGTGATTTTGGTGCTTTTGTGACCCAAGGAATGAATGAAAACTTGAAGGATCAAGAGGAGGCTAGAAGGATCCGATTTTGAGCATCATTTGCATTCTACAAAAGGTATAAAGTCTCTATCTTGTCTGTTCTATTGATAGATCCCGTTTTTGTGGAGTTTTAGGGCTTTTCTAAGCCATTTTGGTCACCAACCAAGATTGTAAGCATGGTTAGGGGTTGATGTTTTAGATCTAGGCCCTTAGAGGGGTTGCAAGGCAGAAAGGAGTGGCTCTTGCACTCAAAGAAGGCCCCATGCATTGTAAGAGATTGTTTTAGGACCTTTTGAGCTCAAATTCCCATGCAAGCACGTAAAGGTTGTAACTTTACGTGCCAGATCGATTGTAGAAGCATAGATATATCTTTTGATCAAGGGTTGTACATCAGAAATCGAAGATTTAGTGAGAGGATGTGACCAATTCGGCGAGTCCAAGGTTTCTGTCCCATATCAGTTGAGGGTCATAAGGACCCAGTTGAGTGTGGAAAGGTTTTAAGGGGGTCCCGGGGAGTGACCTAACATTCTGGATTAAACCATTGTTCTGGAAGTTCATGGGACTCGGCGAGTGCATGAGCAGACTCGGCGAGTCCAAGGCAAACTTCTTAAGAATGAACATGAACTCGACGAGTTGTTCATACAACTCGGCGCGTCAAGGACACGACCTGTGTATCAGTTGAAGATGAACTCGACGAGTTGTTCATACAACTCGACGGGTCGTATGAGGATTCAGTTGATGTTCATTAGAGGGAAAACTCGTCGAGTCATCACCTAACTCGACGAGTAGAGACATGTATAAGGACAAATCGAAGGATAGAGACTCGGCGAGTCAGGTCAACTAGAAGTTGACTTCGACTTTGATTTGGTCAGGGGTAAAATGGTCACTTTGATTTGGTCAGGGGTAAAATGGTCATTTTACCCGAGCTTTCTAAGAACCAACCTCAAGGACTACACCCCCAGTATGAGGGAACGTTTGGAACTTTAGAATGGCGATCACGCCAGTGATGATCTCACCATAGAAGTACACTATGTTCTAAGTACTAAAAAGCTCTACATTTCCAAGAGCTTAGGACCACCCAAGGTTCTTTACAAAAATAAGGTCAACCCTCGTCAGACCACGACTACTTTCAGAAATTTTGTAAGCTTTGCCCCAAATCAATCCACGTCTTAGACTTGATAAGTGTTTGCCCAACGTAACACTCTGAATCCCACTCGTCTTGATAGAAATTATTGGGGACTCTAACTTCGTGTAGGAACCTGTAGGAATCGCGAGCCGAGCGATCAAGTGAACGAAACGGAATCCGCATCCCGTAAGTGAAGGTTTGTTAGAACGCCAAGCAAAGGTCGGAGTTCACTTGGGAGCGCAAAGACCAACCGAATAGGAAGTACCCTCATCTCTCTACCTGATTGTTCATGCCTACCTCTCTGCCTAAACCCTAAATTTCGGGATGAAATTCCCTCTAACGGGGGGATGATGTGACAACCCAAAATTTATTTTGTCACGGTAAACCCTTATTCTGCTAATAAAACTTGTTTTATTAAATTGTTCCGTTAAGCTTTTTGGATTAGGTTAATTAAATTGGGACTTTTACTATAACTTCATAAGTGTTCAAAATGCAGTGGAAACATGTGAAAAGCCCTCGATACATTTTTTAAAATTTTCTAATTCACGACCTCGTCGAGTTACAACCATTCAATCGGGTATGACCAAAAGCCCCGTTCAACGTCAATATCGGGTAGATTTCCACCGAGCCACAAACTCAAACCCTATATAAGGGTGAGTGAACCTCATTTACACCTTTTTCACTCTCTCTACTCTCTCTCCCTACAAGTTTCTTTCGATCCAAAAACGCCCATTTCGAGCTCCATAATCGTAAGTAATCTATCCTACCTTATTGTTTAGCTTGATATACCTGCAAATTCATGTTTAAATCACCCAAACCCCTTATAAACATGTGTTTACGGCCCAAGAACACTCTTGGACCGTAAACACTCATAAATGGGGTTTTGAAGCCCCAAAACCCTTCCAAATCACTCCTAGGGCTTAGATATGACTTGTAAACTTGCATATATGAGCTTAGAACACCAAAACCATGTCTTTTGAGGATTAATGTAACATCCCAAAAATACAAGCCTAAAATTTCATTTTTGAAAACATATAATTAGCAAAACATTAGTAGTAAAACATACACTGATCATATCATTCATAAAAGTGTGCGTGTCTAGAATTCAGTTTAAAAAACATAACAACGTTAGAGGAAAATCCCCAAGAAATCTCATAGTGCGGAATACAAGGTGTGTGTGTGATGGGTCACTACCGTGCCAGCTCTTTCCCCTTCGAAGAAGAGGTACCTGAAACCAAAACTGAAAACTGTAAGCACGAAGCTTAGTGAGTTCCCCCACTGTACCTCATACCATAAAATCACATAACATACATATATTGTCAGGCATATCTGGGTGCCCGACCTACCCTTCGGTCCTTGCGACCGAATACTGTCGGGTATATCTGGGTGCGCGACCTACCCTTTCGGTCCTTGCGATCGAATACTGTCAGGCATATCTGGGTGCCCGACCTACCCTTCGGTCCTTGCGACCGAATACTGGGGACTATTTCACCCCTACTACTACCACCTAACACATATCACATAGCATTATATCATACTAACACATAACCATAACACGAGTAGTAGCAACCCTAGATGAATATCATGAAGACAAACATCCATCATACAACTCCTACTGGTGGGCCGGCATTGTGGCCGTAGACCCATCGCTACTGGAAGGTAACTCACCTCGTAGCTGCTGCTCTGCGTGGGAACTGTCTGACTGTTGCTGCTGCTCCGAAAATCCTCCGGCTGCAATTCCCACCAAACACTTAGTCACATACTGCTAACTGACCTCAAGGTAAACTGACCATTTACCCTTAACCAAACCATGAGTCAAAGTCAAAGTCAACTTCCAGTTGACCCAACTCACCGAGTTGGCTTGCCAACTCACCGAGTCCCTATCCCTTTGTCTGACCACTATCCCGCCTCTACTCATCGAGTTTGGCATTGACTCGATGAATTTTCCTTCTAAGTTGATGACCCAATGTTATTCATTCTACTCGTCGAGTTGTATGAACAACTCGTTGAGTTTATCTTCGCCTAAAGAAAACTCTATGATGAGACTCGCCGAGTTGTATGAACAACTCGCCGAGCCCGTTCTTGAGGCAAGAAGATTGCCTTGAACTCGCCGAGTCATGGCATTGACTCGCCGAGTTACTACATGAGTGAGTCTGGCTTCCAACCCACTGAGTCACACCCTATGACTCACTACTCAAACACGCAAACACGCAAAGGGGGAAAACTCGGGGACTCGCGACTCAACTCGCCGAGTCAGATGAACGACTCGCCAAGTCTGCCACATGCAAATACTATACACGCGATTCTGCTTGAATCTAACCCATGCCATTCATAGATCCGGGTTTCTAGGGCCTGGTTTACACGTAAAGTTTCCAACTTTACGTGTAAATAAACACCCATGAGGGTTATAGGGCTCAAAATGCACCAAAAGAGTAAATCTAGGGCTTTCATGCACTAGGGCTCCATAAAGGCAATAGATCCAAGCTCCTGGAGCTCAATCATGCCTAGATCTAGAGGCTAACAACTTATTACAACCCACAATGCACAAACAAGCTTGGGGAATGGCTCAAGAAGGACTTTCATGAAGCTAATAGAGACTACAAGCATGAAAACAAAGGGGAAACGAGTTATACCTTAAGAAAGTCACTGAAATAACACCCAGATGTCTGGCCTCCTTCTTCTCTTCTTGATCTAGTATCCTTTTATCTCAAAATCTTCAAGAAACACACGCCAAAGCACTTCAATCTCAAAAGGAAAAAGGGTTGGATGTTATAGGGAGCTATGAGGGTGAAGGGGGCGAGCTTAGGGGTGGATAAGGGGTTTAAATAGGGTGCAAGCCCTTGAAATTCAGGGTTTCATCAGACAGCGGTGACTCACCGAGTCCAGAATATGGACTCGCAGAGTCGCCAACTTAAACGTGATCCGGACGCCGTCCCTACTCGGCGAGTCGGACCTACAACTTGCCGAGTCCAAGGCTAAAAATGAAAAATTCTATGAAAAATTTTACGTACCAAGAACTAGGTGCTACAAATCTCCCTCACTTATTTTAGAGTTCATCCTCGAAGTCTGCCACTCGATCCTGAAACAGCTCGGGGTAATGTTCAATCATTTCTTCCACCGGCTCCCAAGTCCATTCCGAACCCTTGCGGTGCTGCCATTGCACTTTCACAAGTTCCACCCTCTTTTTCCTTAGATCCTTCGACTTCCGGTCGAGGATTATGATTAGGCACTCAATGTAATTCAGGCTGTCAACCTAAATATCCTCTAACGGCACCACCACTGAATCATCCACGTGGCACTTCCGCAGCTTGGAGACATGGAAGGTGCTGTGGATCTGACTGAGCTCGGCTGGAAAATCCAGCTCGTATGCCACCTTGCCTACCTGGGCTACAACCCTGAATGGACCAATGTATCTCGGGCCCAACTTGCCCCGCTTCCTGAATCAAATGACGCCTTTCCAAGGCGACACCTTCAGGAGAACCATATCCCTGACCTAGAACTCCAGGTCTGATCGACGCTTGTCGGCGTAACTTTTTTGCCGACTCTGCGTAGTCTGAAGCCTGCTCCTAACCTGCTGGATCCTCTCGGTCATCTTGAGCACCACCTCGGTGCTCCCCATGACCCTCTAGCCAACTTCACCCCAATTTATCGGGGTCCTACACCTCCGTCCGTACAACATCTTGAATGGGGGACGGTCAATACTCGCGTGGTATCTGTTGTTGTACGAGAACTCAGCCAAGGGAAGATATGTATCCCAGCTACCACCAAAGTCTAACACGCATGCCCGCAACATATCCTCCAAGGTCTGGATGGTTCGCTCGCTCTGACCATCCGTCTGCAGGTAAAAGGCGGTGCTAAAATGCAGACGAGTGCCCAACTCGTGATAAAAGCTCTTCCAAAACCTGGAAGTGATCACAAGACACTTTGTGGGGTGGTCTTTGGTAACAAATTTCCTTCAGGTAACAAATCTTTTAAAAACTCCAACAACATAGAGAACGATTTGTTACTCCATCCATTAAGACACTTTAGATGGTACAGATGCACTATGCTAGATAACTTGTTGTATTTGCAACTCGGATATAACTTCTCTTCAACTTCCTTAACTATATTATCAAATGTTCTTCCTTCATTTTCCACCTCTTGACCATTATTTACGGTAGCCTCGTGTGCCTCTACTCCAGTTACGTCGATCTCGGGTTGAAATACATCATTCAACATTTCATACATGTCATGGTCAAATAGATCTTCCTCTGCATTATGTACTATACCAGACGATGTAGTTGTTGAGCCTTCCCCATGATACACCCATACCAAGTATTCTGAACGAAACCCGAAACATATGAGGTGATCCAAAATATCTCCCATTCCACGATAATACATATTCAGGCAACGTGCACAAGGGCATAATATCTTTCCGTTAACATTTGATCTCTCAAATGCAAAATTTAAAAAAAAATTGAACCCCATTTATAAAAGGTTCACTACATCTTGGTGCAGAATACATCCAAGATCTATCCATAACTGCTCCAATGAAAATAAACAATTTACATAGTTGCAACATGTGCAAGTTTGAAGCCTAATCAACTCTTAATGGAATCATATAAACACCAGGAGGATGCTAAGAAACTAACAAATTCATGAATGTTGGAACACATAAAGAAACATAGACTAGAGCTAGTTGCAACATGTTCAAATTTGAAGCCTAGTCAACACGTAAACAACCTTGCTTAAAAGGTCAACCAATTGTTGTAGTACAATAAAACTCACTTAAGAAACTATATCATCAATAAAAATTAATATTAATTTGAGAAATATAAACATATATTATAAAAATAACAAACTAGATGAGTGGTTTTCATACATGATATGACAAAAACAATAACTATTACAAAAAGTGAAACTATATGTCATTTTATTTGTAGTAATGGAATCATATAAACATAGGAAGAAGCTAAGAAACTAACATATGAGAAGCTGAAAACAAAAGTTGAAAAGTGTTTCGCGCGAAGAGAGAAGTTTCAGAATGTGTAAGCAGAGTTTGAAGCCACAATTTACTCTATTGTATTAACTGATAATGCATTAAAGGCAATGTACTTATGTTTTTTTACCCAAAACTATAATATAGTCATGTATAAAAATTAATATTTTTTAAAATTAGACAATGTATAGCATTTTGTTCATTAATGTGCTGGAAGGGTAAAATTGTCTTTTTTCAATCAGTCATATACCTCTTTTCGTAATATTTATATTTAATTGCTTATGCACATTGATTTGAATTGCTTATGAGAACCTAAAACTAAAGATGTTCATCGTTCCGATCTATGAGTGGTTGTTAGTGTTAGTCATAAATTCTCTTATTTACTAATATTTCTAACATATGTAGAATTGTAAAAATTATTGGAGTTTTAAACTGTAACAATTGTTAGGTGTGTTTTTAATGGACCAGGGACCTCTCAAATAACAAGTAATAATCATTCTTAGATGATCTAATGGTGCCACCAGATTGTGACAAAGAAATGAAGATGAAATTTGTAAATACGCTTATTTGAGAAAGTCAAAATGCAATCACCAGTTCTAATAAAACTATTGGACTTTTAAAGGTACTAGTGGCAGCCTCTCATAAAATTGATGAACCCTAGCAGTTTGGGAATGATTTTGCAGCAAATCGAGCAATATATACAACTTCAAATTTACCAAATAATGAAATATGTAAATACACTTATTTGAGCAGCAAAAATACCTAACCGTGAGATTGAGGATCCGCGGCGACAATCGAGGAAGTGGCGACTACCGAGGAAGCGATGGAGATCGAGGAAGCGGCGGCGATCGAGGAAGCGACAGCGATCGAGGAAGCGACAGCGATCGAGGAAGCAGCAGGCGGCTATCGGAAGCAACGACGATCTCGGAAGCAGCAACCCACAGGCCGACGATAGCGTCCGACGTCGACGAATAGAGGATGGTGATAGCGCGTTCAGATCATTGTCGTCAGGATTGGGAGAGTGACATTTGGTTGTTGTACGAAATCGGACTTATTTTTTAATTTTAAGTGTTGCTTCTTTTATTGTTTTTCTATTCGACAGTCAACAATTGTGCCGTGCACGTTGGGGGTACCCCTTTATCCTTTGATCATCTTTTAACATTTAAGAAATTTAAATGAGTCTTTATTTCTAAAACGGTTTTTGTTTGTTTAATTGGTATGATTTGTTTTTTACATTGCTATAATATAATTTACTAGTTATAATGTTTTCAATATAGTTTAATTCTATCAAAATAACGCTAATTTACTTGATAGAACAACTAAAAGACAACATTTCTTTTAATTTGAATTCAATGGTTATTTGTTTAAAGTAATCATTGAATGTTTGAGAGCTTATAAATATTTTAGCATTTAAAAAAAAAAAAAAAAACTCTAATAAAAGAAAATGATTCTTTTGAAATTATTAGCTTAAATATTTCAATTTTAACAAAAAAGTTCATAATCTAGATGTTATTTTACATATTTTTTTGAGAGCTTTGATATTTCATATTATTTTATATATTTCAAACTTTCTATGTTTTGGCTTTTGGCTTCTAGCTTGCAACTAGGTTTAACAAATTTTAAAAGTATTAACATAATAAATTTCATAACATATTTAAATGAGAAATATAAAATACATTGTTAATATTATAATTAAAATTTTTAATTATTATAAGAATTATTTATACGGTATTTTTAATAATAAAAAAAAGTTTTAGTGGTATATCAAATTATTATGTCACTAATAACTATGAAATTTAGTGACACAAAAAGATTAAGTGCCATTAAATGTATTAATTTTTTAGTGGCATATAATAAGTGCTACTAAAAACCATGATATAGTGGCACATTAATCATATGCCACTAAAAATATGTGCCACTATATGTCATTTTATTTGTAGTGTGAACCGCACATCTCGATCTGATATTACTGATACTGGAACCCCGTGCCGCGCCACTATCTCCCTGATATAGATATCGGCCAACGCTACTCTCCTGAATCGGAATAAAATGGGCGCTCTTGGTCAACCGATCCACGATGACCCAAATCGAATCTACTCCTCACGTCGTTCGTGAAAGCTTAGTGATAAAATCCATCGTAATATCGTCCCATTTCCACAACGGGATATCCAACGGTTGAATCTTGTCGTGCGGTCTCCGATGCTCGGCCTTGACCTTCCTACAGGTCAAACACCGCTCGACGTACCACGCCACATCCCGCTTCATGCAGGGCCACCAACAGTCTAGGCGAAGATCCCGATACATCTTCGCCGCCCCTGGATGAATAGAGAATCGGGATTTGTGCGCCTCCTCCATCAAGATCTGGCGCACGCCTCCAAGATACGGCACCCACACCCTACGGTGTAGTGTCAATAACCCCCAACTATCATAATCGAAGGAGGTGACTTGACCCACTATTCGCTGACTCTTCCGATGCTTCTCCTTCATAGCCTTCTGTTGAGCCTCCCGAATATGTTCTAACAGGGGAGTCACTACAGTCATCCTCATGCAAATACCCCTGATCGGTGATGCCTTGCGGCTAAGTGCATCAGCCACCACATTGGCCTTCCCCGGGTGATAAAGGATCTCGCAATCATAATCCTTCACCACGTCCAACCACCGGCGCTGCCTCATGTTCAGATTCGGTTGATCCATGAGGTACCTCAAACTTTTGTGGTCCGTGTAAATGGTACATCGAACCCCGTAGAGGTAATGCCGCCATATCTTGAGGGTGAAGACCACCGCCCCTAACTCTAAATCATGCGTCGGGTAGTTCGCCTCGTGAGGCTTTAGCTGCCTCGAGGCGTAAGCAATGACATGACCCCTCTGCATCAATACCGCGCCTAAACCTGAGATGGACGCATCACAATATACCACAAAATCCTCTACGCCCTCGGGCAGGGCTAAGATTGGCGCTTCACACAATCTCTGTCTCAGAATCTCGAACGTTGCCTGCTGCTCAGGCACCCATCGAAAGACCACGGCCTTCCTAGTCAACCGTGTTAGGGGTACGACTATCTTAGAGAAATCCTGAAGGAATCTCCGATAGTGTCCTGCTAATCCTAGGAAACTCCGAATCTCGGATGGAGACTTCGGAGTCTCCCATCTCATCACGGCCTCCACCTTGGCCGGGTGTATTGAAATCCCGTTCTGGTTGATGAGGTGCCCAAGAAACTACACCTCGCGCAACCAAAACTCACATTTGGAGAACTTAGCGTACAAGCTCTCCCTCCTCAAGGTTCCCAAAACCTCTATTAGATGCTCCTTGTGCTCCACCTGCGTATTGGAATAAACCAAGATGTCATCAATGAAAACTATTACTGACCGATCCAGCATCGGTCTACACACGCGGTTCATGAGGTCCATGAACGTGGCGGGAGCGTTGGTAAGCCCAAACGGCATCACCACGAACTCGTAATGGCCATAGCGCGTCCGAAATGCGGTCTTCTGTACATCCTCCTCTCTGAACCTCATCTGATGATAACCTGAACGCAAATCGATCTTGGAGAACCAAGATGCTCCCTGTAACTGGTCAAAGAGGTCATTAATCCTCGGGAGTGGGTAACGGTTCTTCACCGTTACCTTATTGAGTTCCCGGTAATCTATACACATCCGATGCGACCCATCCTTCTTTTTCACAAATAGGACCGGGGATCCCCAGGGTGAACTGATGGGTTTTATACAAACAATCCTATGTGTACATGAAACCCTAGCATTGGATCTATGTTTTCACTATTAGATACACAACATTATGAACACATAATAAAACCCTAAAGATGATTGCTATTTTCGAAATTAACCAAGAAGGTTAGATTACATACCTCTTGTTGTTATATTGTAATAACAACTTGAATCTTCAAACCCTAAGTCTTGAAAGCAAGCACCACAAGTGTGGTGCCTCTAACGGCTCACAAACACCAAGAGCAATTGGAGAGGCTATAGAGAAAGAACGAGAGGTATAAAATTCGTCCCTAAGAAACCTTGGGAAGGTATATATGAATTCATGAGCCAAAGGGGTGTTTATATAGGTATAGAGATAGGGTTTCAGTCCTTATCCTTATCTAGTTGCTTGCCCACCAAGCAAACCATAAGATAAGCCTTGAATCCTTATCATGGACGAATTCTAAGGCCTTATTATCTTAAATTCGTCAAACCTATCCTTAGGATAATCCTTACCCTATTTCGTAACTATCATATAATTACAATTCAGCCCCTCTAGTTTAATTAATTACATTTGATCACAAAATTAATTCTTAATTAATTATTGACCAATATTAATTAAACAAATATGATTTCTCCTTTAATATATTATTCTTATAACATATTAATAAATCATAATAACCTCTCTCTCTCTCTCTATTATTTCTCCAGTGAAGTTGCTTTGGTGAAGGCAACCCAAAAGGACCATGCACAATTGGGTCATGTACTTACCAATTATTGTTACAGGCTTAGACACTAATCCAACAGTCTCCCACTTGGATAATTCTAGTAACTATAAATGTAAGTACACCTCGATTTGCAATCGTAGCTCTCAAAGACGCTGTCAAACTCTGATCTTATCAGTAACCTGTCCTTCAGATAAGGGATCATATATTCCTCCATTCTAGATATCGTATAGACACGAGACATGGATTAAAATCATTATCTCAGTCTATGTGCTGTTTTCTCGATTTCCAATTTACGATGACCGACTAATTGAACAAATCAAATTAGCCCTAGCCCGGCCGAGCATTTACGTTTGTCATCACTAAATCATCGAAGGGCCCACATATATCGTTTTTATCCCACTCTGGGTAAAAGGAATGGATAAACTTCGACTCAATGTTTGCTTGCACTCACTCACCAAATCACACGCAACAATAAGTTTTATAACACCGAGTTACTGGTGTGTTTACATATTATCAGTGTGCAACCGATTCGCAAGATACAACTCACACATCTCGGTTTTAAGAATACAAGATATTATCGTCTCACCAATCGCTTGTGATAAAATCCATGAAGCGATCCAAGTGAACGTGGGTTTAATCCAATGCTCAAAATCATATTCATAAGCACTCATGAACGTTGTAGCAAACCTTTGCTATGTCTAATACGCTTTAGACAATCTACAACCAATTCATGACAGTCTTCATTCATACCTACTTCCAATGTATGATTAACTGTGGTCCGTTTGAATAATTCGATTATTCTTAATAAACTCAATTATTCTGGAAGTCAAAACATGCAAAGTGAAACACAAAGGTAATACTAATCCTATATGGTCCCAAACCCTTGAGTATAAATAAAACACCTTTATTTAATCACCATATTGATTACTCATTATCCCTTGTTTAACGTTTCAGATAATCAGCTTTATAACTCGAATTATAACCACAATTGTCCCATGCTCCAAGCATGCACACTTTGGTTTTCTATGGTTTATCACTTCATGAAATATATCAAGTGAACACATTTTCAATCATTCTCATTTCACAAATCCCAATTGTAGCACCTGGGTCCTGGTATGTAAATCTTATTCGAGTATTTTCCATTTTTAGCCTTGGACTCGGCGAGTCATAGGTCCGACTCGCCGAGTAGGGACGAGACCCAGGACACGTTTAAGTTGGCGACTCGGCGAGTCCATATCCTGGACTCGGCGAGTCACTGCTGTTGGATGAAACCCTAAGTTTCAGGGGTTTGCACCCTATTTAAACCTGATATCCGCCCCTGGCCAGCTCCTATTCAACCCCAGAGCTCCCAACACTCGTTCTAAGCTTGTTCCTTGAGAGTTTGAGGCTATTGTGTGTGTTCTTGAAGGCTTTGAGGCAAGAAGGGGAAGAAGATCAAGAGGAAGGAGAGCCATCCAAGCATCATTGTGTTTTTCAGCAGTTTCATTGAGTCGGAGGATTTCCGAAGCAGCAGCAGCAGTCAGTCAGTCAGTTCCCGATCAGTTCAACAGCTACTTTGAGGTGAGTTACCTTCCAGTAACGGTGGGTCTAAGGCCACAATGTCGGCCCACCAGTAGGAGATGTGTGATTAGATGATTATCTTTGTGATATTCATCTAGGGTTGCTACTACTGTGTTATGTTATGTGTTAGTGACAGTAGGGGGAGATAGTCCCCCAGAATACCGGTCGATAGGGACGAAGGGGCGGTTATGCCCAACCATGCTAGATAGACTATGTGATATATGTGTTATGTGGTAGTAGTAGGGGTGAAATAGTCCCCAGTATCCGGTCGAAAGGACCGAATGGGAGGCTAGCACCCATATATGCTAGGCAGTATCCGGTCGAAAGGACCGAAGGGGAGGCCAGCACCCAGATATGCTAGGCAGTATCTGGTCGAAAGGACCGAAGGGGAGGCCAGCACACAGATATGCTAGGCAGTATCCGGTCGAGAGGACCGAAGGGGTAGGTCGGGCACCCAGATATGCCTGACAAATTTGCGTATGTTATGTGATTATGTGGTATGTGGTACAGTGGGGGAACTCACTAAGCTTTGTGCTTATGTTTTACAGTTTTGTTTTCAGGTACCTCTTCTTCGAAGGGGAAGGAGCTGGCGCGGTAGCGGCACATCATGCACACACTCTGGTTTCCGCATTTACGAGATTCACTGGGATTTGTACTCTGATATTTGATGGGTTGTATGGTTTGGCTTTTTAAACATGGTTTACGTTGTGTTGTGGTGTGATCAAACAATGTTTTTAATTATTAATGTTTTCTAAAGTAATGTTTTAAAACGAAATTTTCGGACGTGAAAATTGGGTCGTTACAAGTTGGTATCAGAGCCCTGGTTTGAGGGATTCGGACTCACCTTCGGGGGTGTCTGAACTCAAATCGAGGGATTAAAAGATTTTTAAAAGAGGATGTTTTCTAAAATGGATAAAAGAGTTTAATAAAGAACAAAAGTGTGTGTGATGTGCGCGACCGGCCGAGCTCAAGTAAGTATTCCCCAAAGTACCCATACAAGTTTATGATTATGTTTATCAGCTTTTGTAGAACAGCATGCTAGAATAGGACTAAAGATCTAGGAATGATGCCTTATGTGCCTGCCTTATGTGTTCCACCTATATGAGAATTGCATGCTAGTATAGAGTAGACAGCAGTAGGGTAGCCTGTTAGGGTGTGCCTGGTAGTATGAGTTAGCACGGTGTGCTAGTTCAGTTTCTCTCTATGAGAGCGGAATTGCTTGACGTTGTTTCCCTTGTCTGAATGTTGCTTGCTTCGTGCTACGTGGGACTCCGAATAATGGGAATTAGCCATTAGGCGAATACGTCACATCACATGTGATCAGAGTTGAATAATCTTAGAGTACCGGATTTGATCCTACTGCGCAGCTCTTGTTTGAGTCCAACCGTTGTAGGGGCGAGTCGGGTACTCGAAGGATTATTTGAGTCTCGTCGCATGTGATGGTATTCGGGTGATGGCTAATTGGCATTACGAGGAGGCCTACAGCAGCTGATGACTGGATCGAGTAGAGCCGGAGATTTCCCTAGGGCGAGCCTGGGATGAGTATAGTAGTAACCAGCCTTAGCGTAAGTGACCTGGTGGAGTCGAGGCAGTTATTGAAGAAGGTACGGATAGATGTGGAAGGTAGTGTGGGCCCGTACTACTGAAAGCAGAGGATCCGCACCCGAACCAAGGAAGGCCAAGACAAGACCAGGGAACTTGTAAGTAGCTGTGATCCCTTAGGAAGCATCAATATATCTAATGATTGTTGTGATGTATTGCAGAATGGTGGTACTTCGATCGAGGCTGGTGGATGGCGGTTCTGGAGAGGGATCAGGTTCGGGATCAGGTTCCGAGCCGATAGATGAGGGGCTACGTGAGTTTATCGCGTCAGAGATCACCAGGGGTATCCTTGAGTCGACTCCCATTATCTTCGGGTCGATCTAGGAAGGGATCATGGAGTTGATGGAGGATCGTCTGCGGGCATTCAGGAGTAATTTGGCCTCTAGCCAGTCGGGGTCACGCACACTGTCCTTCAAGGACTTCAGGGGCAGTGGTGCGCCGGATTTCCATGGGGTAAAGGACCCCATTGCTGCTAGGCGATGGATTGCAGACATCGAGTCTGCACAGTTGACTAGCTTCTGCCCCGAGGGGTCGAAGGTGAGATATGCAGCGGGGTGTTTACGGGACCGAGCCCGGGATTGGTGGGAGTCAGTGGGTGACTCGTTGGGAGCCTCAGCTATCGAGACTATGACCTGGTCGGACTTTGTGACCAGGTTCAGGGCAGAGTTTGTGCCGGCTGTCGAGCTTCAGCAGCTGGCCAGGGAGTTTCTGGATATGAGACAGATGACGGAGACTGTGGCGGATATCACCGCCAAGTTCCGGGAGAGGGCTTTGTTGGTGCCCCAGTATGCTGGTGACGAGGATATGAGGAGGACTCGTTATCACGATATGCTTCGGCCTGACATCCGGGAGCATGTTAGCTTTTCGGCTTGCCCTACCTTGGACTCTATGATTGCCAGGGCGAGGGAGAGGGAGATAGATTTGGAGCACATCCGGAAACGGAAATTAGAGGGACAGACAGGAGGGGCTTCGGGAAGGAAGCCCAAGGGATCAGATATGGGGCCGAAAGGCCAACAGGGACGGGGACGCTGCCGGAAATGCGGCAAGGCACACGAGGGGGCGTGCAGGATGGGATCCTCAGGCTGCTAAAAGTGCGGCAAGTTTGGGTACATCAGTAGGGATTGCACTGCTCCTGCAGCAGTTATTCAGACATCGGAGTTGTTGTGTTTCCATTGCAACCAGAGGGGCCACAAGAAGGCCAATTGCCCCCAGTTGGCAGTTTCAGCGCCGGTGAAGGCGCCAGCTCCAGCGACCATGCGGATCACGGATGGCCGACAGGGCAAGGCAGAGGCTCCGGTGGTGAGGAGCCGAGCATTCCAGCTGACTACCGAGGAGGCACGCGCCGCACCCGATGTGGTGACGGGTATGATTCTTTCCTTCTATCTTTTGTTTTATGATGTTATGATATTGATATGTGCTCCGTGTGTATATATATGCATTAGGATCGTTCCATGTGAACGGCATCCCAGTTCAGGTATTGTTCGACTCGGGTGCATCCCGATCGTTCGTTTCTCTTGCGCTTAGCAAGAGGTTTTCATGAGACTTCAGGCGAGTTAGATTTCCCTTTAGAGGTAGAGATTGCTGATGATCGATCGGTGCAAGCATCGATGGTGTTTCGAGATTGCGTTCTGCGACTGTTTGAGGAGCGTTACCTGGTGGACTTGGTTCCCATTCCATTACGTGGGAACAAGGTGATTATTGGTATGGACTGGTTGAGCCCTAATGGGGCGGTGATAGACTGCGCGCAGCAGCTAGTGTGAGTCAGGACCCCAAGCGGGGGAGAGTTAGTGATTCATGGCGAAAGGCCGCAGTGTGGACCCACTGTATGTTCAGCAGTGAGGGCTAGGCGCTATCTTCAGCAGGGATGCGCCGGATATGTGTCGTATGTGATGGATACCCGGGAGGCGGGTAAAGCGACAGTGAGCGAGGTTCCGGTGGTTCGAGATTTTGCATATGTTTTCCCGGAGGAGCTACCTGGGATACCTCCGGAGCGACAGGTGGAGTTTAGGATTGACCTTATCCCCGGTGCGGCTCCAATAGCCAAAGCACCGTATCGGTTGGCTCCTCCCGAGATGCAGGAGCTGCTAGACAAGGGATTCATTCGTCCGAGCAGTTCGCCTTGGGGAGCCCCGATTCTATTTGTGAAGAAGAAGGATGGGTCGCATCGGATGTGTATAGATTACCGGGAGTTGAACAAGGTGACGGTGAAGAACCGTTACCCACTCCCGAGGATTGACAACCCCTTTGACCAGCTTTAGGGAGCATCTTGGTTCTCCAAGATTGACTTGCATTCGGGTTATCATCAGATGAGAGTCAGGGAGGAGGATACGCAAAAGACCATGTTTCGGACACGTTATGGCCACTATGAGTTTGTGGTGATGCCGTTTGGGCTCACCAATGCTCCTGCTGCGTTCATGGACCTCATGAACCGCGTTTGCAGACCGATGCTGGATCGGTCTATGATAGTCTTTATCGATGACATCCTGGTTTATTCCAAGACTCAGGAGGAGCATGAGGAGCATCTGAGAGAGGTGTTGGAGGCCCTGAGGAGGGAGAGCTTGTATGCCAAGTTCTCCAAGTGTGAGTTCTGGCTGCGCGAGGTGCAATTTCTCGGGTACCTCGTTAACCAGAACGGGATTCTGGTCGATCCGGCCAAGGTTGAGGCCATGATGAGATGGGAGGTTCCGAAGTCTCCATCTGAGATTCGGAGTTTCCTGGGATTAGCGGGTTACTATCGGAGATTTATCCAGGATTTCTCCAAGATAGTCGTACCCTTGATGCGGCTGACGAAGAAAGTCGTGGTCTTTCGGTGGGGACCCGAGCAGCAGGCTACATTTGAGACGCTGAGACAGAGTTTGTGCGAGGCGCCGATCCTAGCCCTGCTAGAGGGCATAGAGGATTTTGTGGTTTACTGTGATGCGTCCATTTCAAGGTTGGGCGCAGTTCTGATGCAGAGGGGGCATGTCATTGCCTACGCTTCGAGGCAGATCAAGCCTCACGAGGCGAACTACCCGACGCACGATTTGGAGTTGGGGGTTGTGGTCTTCGCCCTCAAGATTTGGCGACATTACCTCTATGAGGTTCGTTGTACCATCTACACGGACCACAAGAGTCTGAGGTATCTCACGGATCAGCCGAATATGAACATGAGGCAGCGTCAGTGGTTGGATGTGGTGAAGGATTATGATTGCGAGATCCTTTACCACCCGGGGAAGGCCAACGTGGTGGTTGATGCGCTTAGCCGCAAGGCGGCGCCGATCAGGGACGTATGCATGAGGATGACCGTAGTGACTCCCCTATTGGAGTGAATTCGGGAGGCTCAATAGGAGGCTATCAAGGAGGTGCATCGGAAGAGCGAGCACGTGGTGGGTCAGGTGTCCTCCTTTGATTATGATAGCCGGGGACTATTGACACTACACCATAGGGTGTGGGTGCCGTATCACGGGGGCGTGCGCCAGATTTTGATGGATGAGGCGCACAAGTCCCGATTCTCTATTCATCCCGGAGTGACGAAGATGTATAGGGATCTCCGTCTGGACTATTGGTGGCCCTGCATGAAGCGGGATGTGGCATGGTACGTTGAGCGGTTCTTGACCTGCAGGAAGGTCAAGGCCGAACATCAGAGACCGCATGGTAAGATGCAGCCGTTGGACATTCCACTGTGGAAATGGGAAGATATCACAATGGATTTTATAACAAAGCTTCCCAGGACCGCACGTGGAGTGGATTCGATTTGGGTCATCGTGGATCGACTGACCAAGAGTGCTCACTTTATTCCGATTCAGGAGAGCATATCGGCCGAGAAATTGGCCGACATCTATATCAGGGAGATCGTGGCGCGGCACTGGGTGCCGGTATCAGTGATCTCGGACAGGGATGTGCGTTTCACTTCCAGATTTTGGAAGAAGTTTCTTGACGAGTTGGGCACCCGCTTGCATTTTAGCACCGCCTTTCACCCGCAGACGGATGGTCAGAGTGAGCGGACCATCCAGAATTTGGAGGACATGTTGCGGGTGTGTGTGTTAGATTTCGGTGGTAGCTGGGATACCTATCTTCCCTTGGCTGAGTTCTCATACAACAACAGCTACCACGCGAGTATTGACCGACCACCATTCGAGATGTTGTACGGGCGGAGGTGCAGAACCCCGATATGCTGGGGTGAAGTTGGCCAGAGAGTCATGGGAAGCACCGAGGTGGTGCTCGAGATGACCGAGAGGATCCAACAGGTTCGGAGCAGATTTCAGACTGCTCAGAGTCGGCAGAAAATTTACGCCGACAAGCGTCGATCCGACTTGGAGTTCCAAGTCGGGGATATGGTTCTCCTGAAAGTGTCGCCTTGGAAAGGCGTCATTCGATTCAGGAAGAGGGGAAAGTTGGGCCCAAGATTCATCGGACCGTTCAGGGTTGTAGCCCGGGTGGGCAAGGTGGCGTATAGGCTGGATCTGCCAGCCGAGCTCAGCCAGATCCACAACACTTTTCATGTTTCTCAGCTGCGGAAGTGCCTAGTGAACGATTCAGCGGTAGTATCATTGAAGGATATTCAGTTTGATGACTGCCTGAATTACATTGAGCGCCCAGTCGTAATCCTTGACAGGAAGTCGAAGGATTTGAGGAACAAGAGGGTAGAACTAGTGAAGGTGCAATGGCAGCACCGCAAGGGTTCGGAAGGGACTTGGGAGCCGATGGACGAGATGATGGAGCATTACCCCGAGCTGTTTCAGGATCGAGCAGCAGACTTCGAGGACGAAGTCTAAAATAAGTGGGGGAGATTTGTAGCACCTGGTTCCTGGTATGTAAATCTTATTTGAGTATTTTCCATTTTTAGCCTTGGACTCGGCGAGTCATAGGTCCGACTCGCCGAGTAGGGATGAGACCCAGGACACGTTTAAGTTGGCGACTCGGCGAGTCCATATCCTGGACTCGGTGAGTCACCCCTGTTGTATGAAACCCTAAGTTTCAGGGGTTTGCACCTTATTTAAACCTCTTAGCCGCCCTTTGCCAGCCCCCATTCACCCCCAGAGCTCCCAACCCTCGTTCTAAGCTTGTTCCTTGAGAGTTTGAGGCTATTGTGTGTGTTCTTGAAGGCTTTGAGGCAAGAAGGGGAAGAAGATCAAGAGGAAGGAGAGTCATCCAAGCATCATTGTGTTTTTCAGCAGTTTCATTGAGTCGAAGGATTTACGGAGCAGCAGCAGCAGCAACAGTCAGTCAGTTCCTGATCAGTTCAGCAACTACTTTGAGGTGAGTTACCTTCCAGTAACGGTGGGTCTAAGGCCACAATGTCGGCCCACCAGTAGGAGATGTGTGATTAGATGATTATCTTTGTGATATCCATCTAGGGTTGCTACTACTGTGTTATGTTATGTGTTAGTGACAGTAGGGGGAGATAGTCCCCCAGAATACCGGTCGATAGGGCCGAAGGGGCAGTTATGCCCAGCCATGCTAGATAGACTATGTGATATATGTGTTATGTGGTAGGAGTAGGGGGTGAAATAGTCCCCAGTATCCGGTCGAAAGGACCGAAGGGGAGGCTAGCACCCATATATGCTAGGCAGTATCCGGTCGAAAGGACCGAAGGGGAGGCCAGCACCCAGATATGCTAGGCAGTATCCGGTCGAAAGGACCGAAGGGGAGGCCAGCACCCAGATATGCTAGGCAGTATCCGGTCAAGAGGACCGAAGGGGTAGGTCGGGCACCTAGATATGCCTGACAAATTTACGTATGTTATGTGATTATGTGGTATGTGGTACAGTGGGGGAACTCACTAAGCTTTGTGCTTATGTTTTACAGTTTTGTTTTCAGGTACCTCTTCTTCGAAGGGGAAGGAGCTGGCGCGGTAGCGGCACATCATGCACACACTCTGGTTTCCGCATTTACGAGATTCACTGGGATTTGTACTCTGATATTTGATGGGTTGTATGGTTTGGCTTTTTAAACATGGTTTACGTTGTGTTGTGGTGTGATCAAACAATGTTTTTAATTATTAATGTTTTCTAAAGTAATGTTTTAAAACGAAATTTTCGGACGTGAAAATTGGGTCGTTACACCAATTCTTTATCATAAGCACAAGAATATCAAATTCTTGTCACTTATAGAATATGTCAAATTCTAATATTTTATGCAATGATCCTCTTGTGAAGTTACGACACAAAATTACAAAGACGCGGCCATCAAAATCACAAGGTACTCTATCAAAATAGTTACAAAACTATTCTATAGACTTGATGTTTCTCACTCAAAGTACATTCTTTGAACATCCTTTTGCATAAAATTTTCTAATTTAGACATAAATTCTTAATTTCCAACTCCCATTTATGGAAACATTTCCATATTTACTATATGACAACTGATTCTTAATATAATCTTATCTATTCATAATGATGTCGATATGGTCCATTCAATGGCATACTTCCAACTACTCACAAGCGACCAATCCTCAGCGAGCTTTGGATCGTCCTTTGATAGTTGTTTAATTATCTTTAGTCAAAACCAATTCTTGTCCTTTTTCTCTCTTAATGCGCTAGACATTTGAAAAATTTTAGAATGGTAAAATATTATAGCATTTGCAATCGATCCTATACCTGAAGTGTATGGACACGATGCATAATGTCTTACATGAAGATATGTTAGTCTATCAATCTTCTGCCATAACATTTTATGTGTCACGTTCTTACAATTTGAACTATGAAGAGGGATACCGTAATCATAATCAAAATTTAAGAACACACAATGTATCCTTTGACTAAATTTATTAAAATTTCTCAATCTAAGCTTTAGATTATGAAACGAAGTACAATATTCTCTCCCTTAATTATAGCAAAACAACTTTTCAACTCCTACGATATTGCAAAGTACAACACTTGTTTTCTATAATTAATATTGCTAACTTGCAATACTTACCATAATAATCATGCTCCCACTTACATGATTATTATTTCTTTACCCGCATAACACTTATGCTCCCACTAGCTTTGACATGTATTCAGAAATCAGCTGAACTTCTAGAAAACAATTTCTTAAGTTCATATTTCTAGATGCTTCGATAAGACTCTATCTAAGCTTCTTAAACTCGTACACCTTTCCTTGGCCAGCTCATATGTATATGTCGAAATGATTCTAGGACTCATATCAATAGGTCTAAGATGTTCAGACCTATTTTCCGTTTCCCATAATTCGAACTATGAAGAGGTATCTCGTAATCAAAGTTGAATTTGAGAAACTCAAATCATATAATGTTATCTTCAAAATCTCTCTTAGTGAAAGCGTTTCCTTACAATCATTCTTATGAATGAAAGAAACCTTATGACACTTAGATTTTGTGGTGTAATCGTTCTCATCCATGTGAATTTGTCATAACCATAATCACAAGATAATGTTAGTGACAAATCCAAACTCTTATGGATAGAACTTGCGCTTCTTAATTTCTTGCCATGAAGGGTCCCACCATTACTTCCAAGTTATTTAGCAGCTCACCCCTTCATTTCAATGTACTTTCCATTGAACAAGGTGCCATGCCCCTATACAATCCATTGAGAACTCGTAGAACTCACTTGCATAATTAACTCAATTCGGAATGGCACAGAAACAAAATAGTGTCAACACGATAGGTCGTAAACCTCAAGTCGTGTGCTAGTGTTGTATTATAAGGTCTATTCTTGATTTGTTCTTGAAACCTTTCAAGACCATTAAGACTCCCACAGACTCCTTGACATATAAGATTCCCTTGTTAAGAAACATTTCTTGACAAACAAATATTCAAGAGTTAGTGCAGCCTTTATCAAGACAAAACTCTTCACATAATTAATCCTATTTGGTCTTTGTCTTATCCAAAACATCACAACTTACCAATTTGAAATCTGCAAGAGCAAGAAAAACCCTTTTTCCAAACTTCACATTTGACGAATGTTATAAAACTTCTTAAGACTTATCACCTAATTCACAATCTTGGAGTATAACTCTAAGACTTGACATTGGAACGAAGCATGATTGACTTCTTGATTTAACCATTTTCACAATTCTCGTCTCCTCTTCTTAGACATACAAATTGTAATAAGAATCACTTAGAGGATGAATTGAGATATGGTTCTTAATCATTAAGTCCTATCACAATAAAAGGTACTCTCCTTTCTTCTTAGAACGGATAATTTTTTTTATCTTTCTGCCTACTTGATTCTTCTTATTCGTTCTGCTATTGATTGAAACTCTTGTAATCAATTCAGAATTATACTCAATCTTATTATAACCATATTTACTAAACTTTAGTAAATCATGACAAATATCTTGTCACTCTTGTGGTAGACTTGATCAACACACAACTTTGTGTACTTGATCTCATAGTCCTTCACTTGACACTTTGTCAAAGACTAGTCTAAATTTCCCAAATTTGATAGTTTTTCATTCATCACGCAATACTTGTTGCACGATTCCAAGTTCCTATCCACTTGAAACTTAGGCGATGAGAAACTCTCCCTATTTGGTAAACTTTTGACGCTTCCACAAGTAATCTAATTAAGAATCAAATCCATATTGTTAATAATAGAAGTACACAAACATCAATTTTCATATATGTCATTGAAAGGATAATCAAATAAGATAAAATCCAAATTTTATTTTATTCATCAAAGCAGCGGAAAACATGTCCTTACAACGCAAAATTCAAATGAAAAACTATGTATTCAAATACTCCTAACAAATCTATCATAACTTCCTAAGCTCAAAATCTGATCTTCGAATCCATGCGATCGTAATCCATTTCTTCGTGATCAGACTCATCTTGCTGTTCCATCAACTTTCCTTTCTTTTCTTTGATCCTGCAAAACATGCAAATGTAATCTTATCACATTATGTATAAAGAATAGGAATTTAATGGAGTTAGATAGTGGATTTTGTACCTGAAGCAGAGCCACACTTATTGACTCTTCCATCTCTTAGACTCTTTGGTTCCTTTGGGCAGCTTCGTATCCATTTCCCTTTCCCTTGGCAGCAGAAACATCTTGCCTCTCCTAGAGCGTCCACGACAGCATGGTTGGTTGAATTTCCCAACAAATATGCTCCATTACTTTGCCAAATCATTTATGATTCAGCAGCAATGAGCATGTAAGTTAGGTCAATGAGGTTTTCGTCATGATCCATCATATAATACTTTCTTTTGAACTCATTATATGATTCTGGAAGTGACTGCCGAACCCAGTTCACAGCCAACTTATCCGGGAATGACGCACCCAACATTATCAACCTATTGATGTGTGATTTCATTCCTAGAATGTGAGCACACACAGGTTTACCATCTTCATGTTTCATTTCCAATAGGGATTTAGTGACATTGAACCTTTCAATTCTTTGATATTGTGGGTTAGGGAGAATAATTAGAGGAGGTGGAGGACTGAAGGTATTCCAAGATCGTATTTGGGTACCTAAGTCAGGAGGAATTAGAGATCTTCTGATGGAAGAAGCTCACAAGACCATGTATTCGATTCATCCCGGTAGCACTAAAATGTATAGGGACCTGAAACCCTACTACTGGTGGCCGACGATGAAGCTTGATGTTGCAAAGTATGTGGCCGAGTGTGTGACTTGTGCGAGAGTCAAGACACAACATCAGAAACCGTACGGGAGTTTAGAACCTTTACCTGTGCCTATGGGTAAGTGGGAAGACATTGCCATGGATTTTGTCACTAAACTGCCCAGAACAAAGAATGGTCACGACATGATTTGGGTGGTCGTTGATCGATTCACTAAGAGTGCGCATTTCATAGCAGCCAAGGAGAAATGGTCTATGGAAAAGCTTGCGAATTCTTACGTAAAGGAAATTGTGAGGCTTCACGGTGTTCCGTTAACAATTGTGTCGGATCGTGATAGTCGTTTCACCTCGCGATTTTGGAAAAGTCTACAAGAAGAATTGGGTACCAAGTTGTGTTTAAGTATAACTTACCATCCGCAGACCGATGGTCAGAGCGAACGAATGATACAAACACTTGAAGATATGCTGAGAGCATGTACCTTGGAATTCCTAGGTAATTGGGATGAACATTTACCTTTGGTAGAATTTTCCTATAACAATAGTTTTCACTCGAGCATTAAGATGGCACCTTACCAAGCTTTGTATGGACAAAAGTGTCGTACGCCGTCTTGTTGGCTTGAGGCTGGGGAAAAGCAGTTTATGGGACCGGAGATGGTTCATCAGACTGCTGAAAAGTTGAAAATAATTAGGGAAAGAATGTTAGTAGCTCAAGATCGTCAAAAGAGTTATGCTGACAAAAAGCGAAGACCGATGACTTTGGAAGTTGGGGATTCGGTTTTGCTTAAAGTCTCGCCGTGGAAGGGACTTATAAGATTTGGTAAAAGGGGAAAGTTGAGTCCAAGGTTTATTGGACCGTTTAAAGTTCTTCAGAGGATTGGGAACCAAGCTTACAAGCTCGAATTACCCGAAGAACTGAATGGAATTCACAACACATTTCATGTGTGTTATTTGAGAAAGTTCACGGGAGAAGTTCCTGATATAATTCCAATTTCTGAATTGAGAATCGATGAGAACAAAAGGTTGATTGAAGAACCAGAGGCAATTGTTGACCGTAAGACTAAGAAGTTGCGACACAAGATGGTCGAGTTAGTGCTTGTCCGATGGAAACACACGAATGGGCCGAATCTCACCTGGGAGACGGAGAGTGACATGAGGAGTCGCTATCCGCATTTGTTTGTTGATGTGTGATTCCGGGGACGGAATCATTCTAAGGTGGAGAGAATTGTAACGCCTGTGTTTCCAGGCTTGCCATTTTTAGCAATGTAATGGTCTAGGTTAACCTTTGTAACCCGTTTTGAAATAATAAGATTGTATTATTTGAGTATTATGTGTTTTGTGCTTAATTGCTTAATTATGTGGTTTGATTAATTAAGAATAAAAACAAGCGTCAAAATTTAAGTGTAAATTAAACTTGATATCTTTAGATAATGTTGTAGTAGTTGAAACAAGGTTTCCGAAGATATAAAGAATGCCGAAATCCGAGTTATAACGAGGAAGTTATGACCTGTCGAAGTTTCGCGACAGAACCGGCACCGCTGATTAACGTAAAAAGTGAGATTTACGTTAGAGCGATATTTAGCCTTAGTGATCTAAACGAGAATCGAAGATCTCGTTGTTAGTATCAAAGCGATAAAAAGTTAGGCGAGAACGGACGTCAAACGAAGAAGTTATGAATTTATAACGAAATTTTCTGTCCCGGCCTATTAAAAATAAATAATAAAAATAAATTCAAAATTAGCCGACGGAGTCTAAACGAAAGTTGTAGATCGTAGTCTCACATTTCCGTGGATATAAAGAACGTCGAAAACGGAGTTCGTATGAAGAAGATATGAATTTCCGAAGTTTATTAATTAATTTATAATTATTTTTAATTCAAATTCGGAAGCATTATCCGAAGGCGAGTCACAGATCTTATCCGACTTACGCGCCGCGTAAGTGAGTACGCCCCGCGTACTCCGAAAGTGTCGACATCGCAGCAAGTGGCTTCGGATGACGCAAGCGCTTACGTTTCTGAGGCAGTACGCCCCGCGTACGAGAGGCTTCCAGCCTCCTATAAAAGGCATGCGAGGGCAGCCGGCCAATTTGCTAATTCTCTCTCGTTTTTGCGCCGAAGCTCTGCGTTTTTACCCCCGAAGCCATCCCGAAGCCCCGGTAATATTCCCGAGTCCCGAAGCGAGTCCCGAGATCCCGAAGATCCCGAGAAGTGCGGTTTCCGAGCCGAAGCTCTGCCCGCGAGAAGTTCGATTTTCGTAGAGATCTTCCAGATCTGCGGAGGATTACTACTTCTGCAAGCCGTAGTGCTGCCCGATCATCTTCTGATCAAGTGAGTGTGTAGTTACTTTCATTCCAACACAATATTATGAAGTATTTCCTATAAAATACGTGTTATGTGTATATATTTGGTTGTTATACGTGTGAGTGTATATTCACTCTCTTCTATCTTATAGATCTGATTATTTCTCTATGAAATACGTGTTATGTGTGTGTGCCTCATATGTTATATGAAAAATGTTTTGATTGAGCATGCTATACAGGTTTTGAAACTACGTATAAAAATGTATATTTTATCTACTAATATGTTGGGTAGAATATGGGTAGATAGTTGGTGTGTAATAAACAGATGAGAGGCCTCGATGTTGTTTTGATCCAGTCATCTAGCGGAATTTAGATGACGACCACGGACTTTTCTAGACAGTCCAGTGGAACGCTAGCAGGCTCATAACCTGTAGGTGTTAATGAACTTGGGTGTTCATTCGCTGTATTCCATCCCCCCCATGGTTGCCTTATTTGACTTATATTGCTGAGGAACCCCCGAAGCATGTGTAGTCGCCCCGATGAAATATTCTTAGACTAGGTCCCTTGTGTTAGTTATTTTAGGGACATAAAGTGAGAATAACGGGAATGGGTAACTGGGTTATTGTTGGTTGATAATAATTAATTTAATTATTTATTGTGGGTTGAAAACCTTATATGCTCACCAGGCTCCCAAGCCTGACCCACTCAGTTGATTTATTTTACAGGAAGTGGCGCAAGAGCTTAAGATGGGCGAACATCAAGTTGTTTTGTTTACAAGTCTGTATATGTATATATTTGTTGAAAGACTTGTAATGCTATCGTTTATGCTTTATGATCTGTATCGGAACATGACATCCCGACTTTTGATTATGAAATGAAATCATATTTCTTTATGAAATGTTTTGATAAATATCTATTTTATCATGTTTTGTTTTTGGGAACAAATTCCGCATCTCTTTTAAAATTAAAAGGACTTACTCTGAAAATTATTTTTTTAAAAAGCATAAATGAAATCGGTCTTTTCTGGCCGAGATTTTGGGGATGTCACAATTGGTATCAGAGCATTAGTTTAAGCGAACTAGGAATTTGTAGGATTTCTAGACTTAAACTTAGAATGCTAAGTGGAATTTTGAGATGTGTGTCTGTTATGTTTTAGACACAAGCACTAGTTTATTCTAGGAAAGTTGCCTAAAATGCTTTATGTGCTAAATGTTATATGTTGCCATATATGATATTATTTGTTCGGATCTATGGTCTGTTGCCGACCGGATCTAGAAACCTTATGTGTGTAGGATTCTAAGCGTACGTCTACGATATTAGAACTAGCATGTAAATGTTTCGGAGTGATAAGGATGATTTGAATATCTATCGTGAATAAGGATCTAATTTCACCTTATTCGGTGTATAGATCAAAAATGGTGAGAACAAGAAGTGGAGTTGGAAATGCTGATGAAAATAGGAATCAACCACCAGTGATTGAACAAAGACCTGTTGTAGCAGCAACACCTGAGCCAATAACCATGGCTGGTGTGCAATTGATGATTCAGACGATGTTGGATCGTCAGATGGAGGAAACTAGACGGTTGCTTCAACAAAATCGTGAAGAACTATCGATTCGTGTGGAAGAGCCTGAATTAAATGAAGGGCACTCGGAAGGTGGAAACTTCAGTGGATCAGTTGGTGAAGCCAACCCACCGATAGTTAGGCAAGATAACCGCGATGGAAGGAATGATGGAATGGGATGCAAGTACAAGGACTTTTTGACTTGCAAACCATCGACCTTCAATGGAAAGGAGGATCCGATTGGGGTTATGGATTGGATCTCCGAAATGGAGCTAGCCTTCATGACGTGTGGCTGCAGAGGTAAGTTGCAAACCATCTATGCCGTGCGTCAATTCTGAGGTGAAGCCGTTCGTTGGTGGAACACTCTAGGGAAGACTTTGAGCCCTAATGAGCCACTGCAATTATCATGGGCAGAGTTCTTGGTGCAGTTTAAGCGCAAGTTCTGCTCGGCTCAAAATCTGTTGGAGTTGGAGAACAAGTTCCTGACATTGACTAAGGGCAGTATGTCAGTTGATGAATACACCAATAACTTCACCGATAAGATGGAGTTTGCCTTGCGTATCGTTCCAGACGAGCTGACGAAGGTGGACCGGTATGCGAAGGGACTCCCATGGGAGTATGAGGTGCCAGTACGTCAGGCACATACTCTAGAGGCAGCTATCTGGGCTGCCAAGTCTGTTGAGAACATGATCAAGGGGAGAACCACCAACAAGGTTGAGGTTGGTGAGAAGAGGAAGTTTGAGGGAACATCTGGTTCCAGTAAGAAAAGTAAATTTTCGAAATCTGATTCGAAAAGGTTTGGTGGGGGAAAAGGGGGAGAAGCGAAGTGGTGTGAAAAGTGTAAGAAAAAGCATTTTGGGAAATGTAGCGAGGATGTAACTTGCTACAAGTGTGGAAAGGTTAGACATTTTGCCAATGAATGTCCGAACAACAAAAGGATGTGTTTTGGTTGTAATGAAGAGGGGCATATTTTGAAAGACTGTCCGAAGAAGAAGGAGGCAGCTAAGCCCAACATTCCACCAAAGCCGAAGGCGAGAGCATTCCATATGACACTGGAAACTGCTAAGGATGAAGCTGATGTCGCTTCAGGTACCTTTCTCGTTAACAATTTGCCTGCCCAAATTTTATTTGATTCTGGAGCCAACTACTCCTTTATATCGCATGAATTGGGTAGAAAACTAGCTTTGCCTATTAATAGACTAGATAATGCTTTATTAGTTGAAGTTGCTAGTGGCAAGTTTGTACCTGTTAGCCATCGTATGAAAAACATCTTAATTGACTTGAATGGGAATAAGTTCTGCGAGGAATTATTGCCTATCGAACTTAACGGTTTCGACATCGTGTTGGGAATGGATTGGCTCAGCGCCAATGATGCTGAAATTTTATGCAAGAAGAAGATTGTTAAAGTAAACCCGCCTGGAAAGGAATCATTTATGGTGTATGGGGACAAACGCCGAGTGAATTCTGGAATCATTTCCCTAATGAAAGCCAGAAAGTGTTTGACCAAGGGATGTACATCATATTTAGCATTCATGATTGATGCTAAGAAGGAGAAGAAGGTGATGCAGAGTATTCCTGTGGTGTGTGATTATCCGGAAGTATTTCCCGAAGATCTTCCTGGATTACCACCTGATCGACAAGTGGAATTCCGTATTGACTTGTTACCAGGAACCACGCCAATAGCAAAAGCACCTTATCGATTAGCACCAACGGAGATGAAGGAGCTGATGATGCAACTTCAAGAGTTGTTGGACAAAGGTTTCATTAGACCTAGTTCATCGCCCTGGGGAGCTTCGGTGTTATTCGTGAAGAAGAAAGATGGAAGTCTGAGAATGTGCATTGATTACAGAGAGCTGAACAAGGCAACAATAAAGAATAGATATCCGTTGCCAAGGATTGATGACCTATTTGATCAATTGCAAGGTTCAAGCTATTTCTCGAAGATCGATCTTAGGTCAGGATATCATCAGCTGAAAGTAAGAGAGCAGGATATAGAGAAGACTGCGTTCAGAACTAGATATGGATACTACGAGTTCTTGGTTATGTCGTTTGGACTAACCAATGCTCCGGCAGCATTCATGGATTTAATGAATAGGGTTTGTAATCCGTTCCTTGATAAATCCGTGATAGTGTTCATCGACGACATTCTGATTTACTCAAAAAGCCAGGAGGAGCATGGCAGACACTTGCGAGAAGTGTTAGAAGTTTTGAAGAAGGAGAAGCTGTATGCTAAGTTCTCCAAATGTGATTTTTGGATTCGTGAAGTCCAATTCTTGGGTCACGTGGTCAACCAGGAAGGGATAATGGTTGATCCAGCAAAGATTGAAGCTGTAATGAAGTGGGAACAACCGAAAAGTCCCACGGAGATTCGAAGCTTTTTAGGATTAGCCGGATATTACCGAAGGTTTATCCAAGGCTTTTCTTCGATTGCTACTCCATTGACAGCTTTGACCCACAAGGGAGCTGCTTATGCTTAGAGTGAGAAGCATAAAGAAGCATTCGAGAAGCTAAAGAAGAAACTATGCGAGGCACCGATACTTTCTCTACCCGATGGAGTTGAAGACTTCGCTGTTTATAGCGATGCGTTTGGGGTTGGATTGGGTTGTGTTTTAACCCAAAGAGAAAAGGTGATAGCATATGCGTCTCGACAACTGAAAGAGCATGAAAAGAACTACCCGACTCATGATTTGGAGTTGGCAGCAGTAGTTTTCGCTCTGAAGATATGGAGGCATTACCTCTATGGCACTAAGTGCAAACTTTTCACTGATCATAAGAGTCTCCAATATCTCTTTAATCAGAAGGAATTGAATATGAGGCAACGACGCTGGCTGGAATTACTCAAGGACTACGACTGCGAGATACTTTACCACCCCGGTAAGGCTAATGTTGTTGCTGATGCTCTCAGTCGGAAAGTCAATCTTGAAAGGAAAAGGCCAAGAGCGTTGAGAATTGAAGTTGTCTCGACCATTGTGGAAAGTATAAAGAAAGCTCAAGAGGAAGCTTCTGAGAAAAATGACTGAAAGGAGGAACGTTTGGGTAAAACGTTGGTGTTTGGTACAAACGGTCATGGACTGAAGGTATTCCAAGATCGTATTTGGGTACCTTAGTCAGGAGGAATTAGAGATCTTCTGATGGAAGAAGCTCACAAGACCATGTATTCGATTCATCCCGGTAGCACTAAAATGTATAGGGACCTGAAACCCTACTACTGGTGGCCGACGATGAAGCTTGATGTTGCAAAGTATGTGGCCGAGTGTGTGACTTGTGTGAGAGTCAAGACACAACATCAGAAACCGTACGGGAGTTTAGAACCTTTACCTGTGCCTATGGGTAAGTGGGAAGACATTGCCATGGATTTTGTCACTAAACTGCCCAGAACAAAGAATGGTCACGACATGATTTGGGTGGTCGTTGATCGATTCACTAAGAGTGCGCATTTCATAGCAGCCAAGGAGAAATGGTCTATGGAAAAGCTTGCGAATTCTTACGTAAAGGAAATTGTGAGGCTTCACGGTGTTCCGTTAACAATTGTGTCGGATCGTGATAGTCGTTTCACCTCGCGATTTTGGAAAAGTCTACAAGAAGAATTGGGTACCAAGTTGTGTTTAAGTATAACTTACCATCCGCAGACCGATGGTCAGAGCGAACGAATGATACAAACACTTGAAGATATGCTGAGAGCATGTACCTTGGAATTCCTAGGTAATTGGGATGAACATTTACCTTTGGTAGAATTTTCCTATAACAATAGTTTTCACTCGAGCATTAAGATGGCACCTTACCAAGCTTTGTATGGACAAAAGTGTCGTACGCCGTCTTGTTGGCTTGAGGCTGGGGAAAAGCAGTTTATGGGACCGGAGATGGTTCATCAGACTGCTGAAAAGTTGAAAATAATTAGGGAAAGAATGTTAGTAGCTCAAGATCGTCAAAAGAGTTATGCTGACAAAAAGCGAAGACCGATGACTTTGGAAGTTGGGGATTCGGTTTTGCTTAAAGTCTCGCCGTGGAAGGGACTTATAAGATTTGGTAAAAGGGGAAAGTTGAGTCCAAGGTTTATTGGACCGTTTAAAGTTCTTCAGAGGATTGGGAACCAAGCTTACAAGCTCGAATTACCCGAAGAACTGAATGGAATTCACAACACATTTCATGTGTGTTATTTGAGAAAGTTCACGGGAGAAGTTCCCGATATAATTCCAATTTCTGAATTGAGAATCGATGAGAACAAAAGGTTGATTGAAGAACCAGAGGCAATTGTTGACCGTAAGACTAAGAAGTTGCGACACAAGATGGTCGAGTTAGTGCTTGTCCGATGGAAACACACGAATGGGCCGAATCTCACCTGGGAGACGGAGAGTGACATGAGGAGTCGCTATCCGCATTTGTTTGTTGATGTGTGATTCCGGGGACGGAATCATTCTAAGGTGGAGAGAATTGTAACGCCTGTGTTTCCAGGCTTGCCATTTTTAGCAATGTAATGGTCTAGGTTAACCTTTGTAACCCGTTTTGAAATAATAAGATTGTATTATTTGAGTATTATGTGTTTTGTGCTTAATTGCTTAATTATGTGGTTTGATTAATTAAGAATAAAAACAAGCGTCAAAATTTAAGTGTAAATTAAACTTGATATCTTTAGATAATGTTGTATTAGTTGAAACAAGGTTTCCGAAGATATAAAGAATGCCGAAATCCGAGTTATAACGAGGAAGTTATGACCTGTCGAAGTTTCGCGACAGAACCGGCACCGCTGATTAACGTAAAAAGTGAGATTTACGTTAGAGCGATATTTAGCCTTAGTGATCTAAACGAGAATCGAAGATCTCGTTGTTAGTATCAAAGCGATAAAAAGTTAGGCGAGAACGGACGTCAAACGAAGAAGTTATGAATTTATAACGAAATTTTCTGTCCCGGCCTATTAAAAATAAATAATAAAAATAAATTCAAAATTAGCCGACGGAGTCTAAACGAAAGTTGTAGATCGTAGTCTCACATTTCCGTGGATATAAAGAACGTCGAAAACGGAGTTCGTATGAAGAAGATATGAATTTCCGAAGTTTATTAATTAATTTATAATTATTTTTAATTCAAATTCGGAAGCATTATCCGAAGGCGAGTCACAGATCTTATCCGACTTACGCGCCGCGTAAGTGAGTACGCCCCGCGTACTCCGAAAGTGTCGACATCGCAGCAAGTGGCTTCGGATGACGCAAGCGCTTACGTTTCTGAGGCAGTACGCCCCGCGTACGAGAGGCTTCCAGCCTCCTATAAAAGGCATGCGAGGGCAGCCGGCCAATTTGCTAATTCTCTCTCGTTTTTGCGCCGAAGCTCTGCGTTTTTACCCCCGAAGCCATCCCGAAGCCCCGGTAATATTCCCGAGTCCCGAAGCGAGTCCCGAGATCCCGAAGATCCCGAGAAGTGCGGTTTCCGAGCCGAAGCTCTGCCCGCGAGAAGTTCGATTTTCGTAGAGATCTTCCAGATCTGCGGAGGATTACTACTTCTGCAAGCCGTAGTGCTGCCCGATCATCTTCTGATCAAGTGAGTGTGTAGTTACTTTCATTCCAACACAATATTATGAAGTATTTCCTATAAAATACGTGTTATGTGTATATATTTGGTTGTTATACGTGTGAGTGTATATTCACTCTCTTCTATCTTATAGATCTGATTATTTCTCTATGAAATACGTGTTATGTGTGTGTGCCTCATCTGTTATATGAAAAATGTTTTGATTGAGCATGCTATACAGGTTTTGAAACTACGTATAAAAATGTATATTTTATCTACTAATATGTTGGGTAGAATATGGGTAGATAGTTGGTGTGTAATAAACAGATGAGAGGCCTCGATGTTGTTTTGATCCAGTCATCTAGCGGAATTTAGATGACGACCACGGACTTTTCTAGACAGTCCAGTGGAACGCTAGCAGGCTCATAACCTGTAGGTGTTAATGAACTTGGGTGTTCATTCGCTGTATTCCATCCCCCCCATGGTTGCCTTATTTGACTTATATTGCTGAGGAACCCCCGAAGCATGTGTAGTCGCCCCGATGAAATATTCTTAGACTAGGTCCCTTGTGTTAGTTATTTTAGGGACATAAAGTGAGAATAACGGGAATGGGTAACTGGGTTATTGTTGGTTGATAATAATTAATTTAATTATTTATTGTGGGTTGAAAACCCTATATGCTCACCAGGCTCCCAAGCCTGACCCACTCAGTTGATTTATTTTACAGGAAGTGGCGCAAGAGCTTAAGATGGGCGAACATCAAGTTGTTTTGTTTACAAGTCTGTATATGTATATATTTGTTGAAAGACTTGTAATGCTATCGTTTATGCTTTATGATCTGTATCGGAACATGACATCCCGACTTTTGATTATGAAATGAAATCATATTTCTTTATGAAATGTTTTGATAAATATCTATTTTATCATGTTTTGTTTTTGGGAACAAATTCCGCATCTCTTTTAAAATTAAAAGGACTTACTCTGAAAATTATTTTTTTAAAAAGCATAAATGAAATCGGTCTTTTCTGGCCGAGATTTTGGGGATGTCACATCTCGGGAGGAGCCAACCGATAGGGTGCCTTGGCTATCAGAGCCGCACCAGGAACTAGGTCGATCCTGAACTCTACCTGATGCTCCGGAGGTATACCAGGAAGCTCCTCCGGAAAAAAATCAGCATAGTCTCGCACCACTGGAACCTCGCTCACCATCTCTCTACCCGTCTCCCAGGTATCCAGAACATACACGACATATCCCGCGCAACCCTACTGAAGGTAGCGCCTATGCCTCGCTGTTGAACACACTGCAGGTCCACGCTGCGGCCTCTCGCCGTGGATTACCAACTCTCCCCCACTCGGGGTCCTGATCCACACTAGCTACTGTGTACAATCTATCACCACCCCAATAGGTCTCAACCAATCCATGCCTATAATCACCTTGTTCCCCTGCAATGGGATGGGAACCAAATCCACCAAATAGCGCTCCTCGAATAAACTCAGAACACAATCTCTGAACACTGCTGTTGCTCGTACCGATCGATCATCGACAATCTCTACCTCTAAAGGGCAATCCAACATGCCCGAAGACTCATTAAATCTCTTGCTAAGTGCAAGGGAAACAAATGACCGGGTGGCACCCGAGTCAAACAACACCTGAACTGGGATACCGTACACATGGAACGATCCTAACGCATGAACACGTGGCACATATCAATAACACAACATCATAAAAATAAAGATAGAGGGAAAGAAGCATACCCGTCACCACATCCGGTGCGGCGCGTGCCTCCTCTGCAGTCAGCTGGAACGCCCGACTCCTCACCACTGGAGCCTCTGCCTTGCCCTGCTGGCCATCTGTAATCGGCAGGGTAGCTGGAGCTGGCGCCTTAACCGGCGCTGATGCTATCAACTGGGGGTAATTGGCCTTCTTGTGGCCCTTCTGGTTGCAATGGAAACACAGAAACTCAGCCGCCTACATCACAGGTGCAGGGGCGGTACAATCCCGGTTGAAGTGCCCTGACTTTCCGTACTTGTAGCAGCCTGATGATCCTATCTTGCACGCTCCCTCGTGCGCCCTACCGCGTTTCTTACAGCGGTCTCGTCCCTGTTGGCCTTTCGGCCCTGCACCCAAACCCTTGGGCTTCTTTCCAGAAGCCCCCATAACATGCCCCTCTTCTGCCTTTCTCTTCCGGATGTACTCCAAATCTATATCCCTCTCCCTTGCCCTGGTAATCATAGAGTCCAGGGTAGGGCAAGTTGAAAAACTAACATGCTCCCAAATATCAGCTCATAGCATGTCATGATAGCGGGTCCTCCTCATATCCTCGTCACCCGCGTACTGGGGCACCATCAATGCCCTCTCCCGGAACTTGGCGGTGATCTCTGCCACAGTCTCTGTCGTCTGTCTCGTATCTAGGAACTCCCTGGCCAGCTGTTGAAGCTCGACAGCCGATGCAAACTCTTCCCTGAACCTGGTCGCGAAGTCCGACCAACTCATAGCCTCAACAATCGGGGCTCCCAACGAGTCACTCACGGACTCCCACCAATCCTTAGCTCGATCTCGTAGACACCCCGTTGCGAACCTCACCTTCGACCCCTCAGGGCAGGAGCTAATCATCTGTACAGACTCGATGTATGAAATCCATCGTCTGGCGGCTATGGGGTCATTCACCCCGTGAATATCTGGCGCACCACTACCACGGAAGTCCTTGAAGGACAGTGTGCGGGATCCCGACTGGCCAGATGCCATGTCGCTCCTGAATGCCCGGAGGCGATCCTCCATCAACTCTAATATCCCTTCCTTGATCGACCCGAAGATAATGAGGGTCGACTCAAGGATGCCTCTGGTGATCTCCGACGCGATGAACTCGCGTAGCCCCTCATCTACTGGCTCGGAACCTGATCCCGAACCCGATCCCTCTCCTGTACTGCCAACTGCTAGCCTCGAGCGTAGTACCACCATTCTGAAATACAAAATAAATAACAACTGTTAGCGATATTGACACCTCTGGAGGGATCACCCCTACTACACGTTCCCTGGTCTTATCTTGGCCTTCCTCAGTTCGGGTACAGATCGTCTGCTTTCAGTAGTACTGGCCCATACTACCTTCCACATCTATCCGTACCTTCTCTAAGGACTGCCTTGACTCCACCAGGTCCCTTTCACTACCGCTGATCACTGCTACTCTTATCCTAGGCTTTCCCTAGGAAACCTCTGAGTCCACCCAACCTAGTCCTCAGCTGCTTTAGGTCTCTTTGTGATGCCAATCAGCTATTACCTGAATACAATCACATACGACGAGGCTCAGATAATCCTTCGAGTAAGGGACTTATCCCTACAACGGCTAGGACTCAAACAAGAGCTACACAATAGGGTCAAATCCAACACTCTGAGACTATTCAACCATGATCACATGTGACTTAACGTATTCACCTAACAACTAACTTTCATCACTCAAAGTCCACAGAGCACAAAGCAAAGAACATTTGGACAAAAAGGAAACAATCTTAAGCAACTCTATCCTCGTATAGAAGAACTGAACTATCATAAAATGATAAACTCGTACTATCAGGCATAACCTAAACAGGCTATCCTACTGCTGTCTACTCGATTCTAGCATGCAACTTTCATACACTAAAGCACATATAGCAGGCACATTAGGCATCACTCCTAGATCCATAGTCCTACTCTAGCATGCTGTTCTACTGAAACTGATAAGCATATATAAGCTTGTATGGGTACTTTAGGGAATACTTACTTGAGCTTGGCCAATCGCGCACATCACACACTTTGTTCTTCCTTAAAATCCTTTACTTAGCCTTTTAGAAAACATTTTCTTTTTCCAAAATCTTTTAATCGCTCGATTTGAGTTCAAACACCCCCGAAGGTGTGTCCTAAGTGTGCATGCAACCCTAATAAACCTTGGATCTATGTTTGTCTAAATACATGCAAAATAATAATTTTCCAAGGTTCATAACCTATCTAACATGGCATGGGGTACTTTTGAACATAAAAGAATTAGATGAGATTACATACCTTTTCATGAGTTTGATTCCTTGGAGTTTGAGAGCCAAGCACCAATAGTGTGAATGCCTCAAATGGAAATCACAAATCACCACAAACACTTGGAAAACTTTGAGAGAGTGTATACACACTTATAAATTCGGCCACACACAAACACACACACTAGTGGCTATTTCATGCAACAAAAGCATGCTTATATAGTGTACATGATTAGGGTGAAACCCTAATAACCCATGACCTTTCCTTTTCCAAGGATCCATGGGTTAAAAGCTCCATGGATCATCCATGGACTTCCATACAAGCCTAGCCCATTAATAAATGAGTGTTAGCTCACACCATATAAAACCAATAGCCCACAATCTAGTTAGTCTTCCTTTTAATCTCTAAATTAATTTATAATTAATTTAAGACTAAGACTAATTAAATAACATGACTTCATATTAATATATTATAACTTATAATATATTAATAATCATATGTGTATAACTCTCATAAAATTATCCATAAATAGTTCGGGTGAAGTGCAACCCAAATGGACCATGCCGGGTCGGGTCAAGTAAATACCAAATAAGTTATGGACTTAGACACCTTATCCAACAGACTCCTACTTGGATAACTCTAATAACTGTATTTGCCTATATTACTTCAGGAACCAACCAGCAATCGTAGCTCTCGAAAACTCTGTTGAACTATGAAGCGCCATTTTAAGATAAGTGATCATATAATCCTCTATTCTCATGATATCAGCCGGACAAACACATGGAACTATGTCTTGCTTATTGTCTGGCAGTTGTTTCTCGATTTCTGATTTGTTTAACAAAGAACTCAACTGAACACATCAATTAAGTTCTGACCGGGCATGGTACATGGGTCAACACAAAATCATCGAGGGGCCTAGATATCGCTTCTATTTCTAGAAGGAACAGATAAACTTCGACTCATATGCTTGTTCTACTACTTGTTGAATTGTACACAAAAGTACGTTTTATAACATCAAGTTACTGATGCGTTTACGTGCAATCAATGCACAACCAACTCATAGGTAACAACTCATATCTCTAGGTTTGAAGACTTAGATGATATTACCATCTCACGATCACTCGAGATAAATTCCATGAAGTGATACAAGTGAGCGTGGGTTTATTCCAATACTCATAACTTATGAGTACTCATGAACGTTGTAGCAACCATTGCCATGTCTAAACACTTTTAGCCATCTACAAACCCAATTCATGACAATCTTGATTCATACCTACTTCCGACGTATGACCGATTGTGGAGGTTTGAATAAATTAATTATTCTGGAAGTCAAAGCATGCAAAGCTGAAACAATAGTAAATAATTGACAATTATAGCAACACCTTACTCATAAATAAATCACAATTTTATTCATCATCAAATTTCGATTACATTTTACAAGTTTCAGAGAATCTATCTAATCTATAAAACTAATATCATCCCTCAGCCCGATGCGCCTCGCATGCTGAAAATGCTTATCCCTCGTCAGTCCCTTTGTAAGGGGATCCGCAGGGTTCTCATCTGACGATATCCTCTTTGCCATGAGGAGTCCTTCTTCTATCTTGTGTCTTATGAAGTGATATTTTCTGTCAATGTGTCGGGTCTCCCATGATCTCTCGGTTCTTTAGCTAAAGCAACCGCACTATTGCTGTCACAGAAAATTTCCATAGGCTCCTTAATAGCTGGCACAACTCCAAGGTCTCCGATGAAGTTCTTCATCCATATCGCCTCCTTCGCTGCTTCACTGATGCTATATACTCTGATTCACAAGTTGAATCAGCCAACGTCTCCTGCTTGGAACTCTTCCAAGAGATTGCCCCTCCATTTAAGGTAAAGACCCAGCCCGACTGAGAGCGAAAGTTATCCCTATCAGTCTGAAAACTAGCATCACTATACCCTAATACTCTCAAGTCATCACTCCCACCAAGGGTAAGGATCCAATCCTTAGTCCTCCGCAGGTACTTGAGAATGTTCTTTACCGCAGTCCAATGAGCCTTGCCAGGGTTCCCCTGATACCCGCTAACCATGCTCAAAGCAAAGGCCACATCAGGGCGGGTACAACTCATAGCATACATGATCGAGCCAACAGCGGAAGCATACGGTAATTGGCTCATCTCAGCTATCTCTGCCTCTGTACTCGGACTCTGAGTCTTACTCAGCTTGGTATTGCTTTAGATCGGTAAATCTCCTTTCTTGGAATTCTGCATGTTGAACCTTTTCAACACCTTATCCAAGTAGGTACTCTGACTAAGTCCAATTAGTCTCTTACTCCTTTCTCTTAATATCCTTATCCCTAGGATATAGGCAGCTTCCCCTAGGTCCTTCATAGCAAAGCACTTCCCAAGCCAAGACTTAACCTCCTGCAAGGTCGGGATGTCATTTCCTATAAGTAGTATGTCATCTACATACAGTACCAAGAAGCTAACTATACTCCCACTATCTTTGACATACACGCAAGACTCATCTTCACTTCTCGAGAAGCCAAACTCTTTGACCTTCTCATCGAAACAAAGATTTCAGCTACGAGATGCTTGTTTTAATCCATAAATGGATTTCTCAAGCTTGCATACTCTATCAGGGTACTCTGCACTGACAAAACCCTCTGGCTGATTCATGTACACATCCTCAGCCAACTTTCCATTAAGAAAAGTGGTTTTGACATCTATTTGCCATATTTCATAATCATGAAATGAAGCAATGGCTGGCATAACCCTAATAGACTTAATCTCTGCTACCGACGAGGAGGATTCATCATAATCAATACCCCGAGTCTGAGTAAAACCCTTCGCAACCAGTCGAGCCATATAAGTATGCACTTTTCCTTCCATGTCGGTCTTCTTCTTGAAGATCCATTTGCACCCGACTGTTTTACCTCCAGGTACATTGTCAACCAAGTTCCAAACTTGATTGTCATATATGGAGTGTATCTCGCTGTCCATAGCCTCCTTCCACTTAGCAGACTCCGGGCCTGCCATGACTTCCTTAACACTGCTAGGTTCATCCAAATTTACCAGTGTACTATCGCTGATAAATGTATCACCTTCCGTAGTACTATGAAAGCCATAATAAAACATAGGTGTGTTCCTAACCCGTGTGGAACGCCTCAGAGGTACAGACTCGTCAGCTGGCTCAACAGGAGTTTCCTCCTCAGGTTGATTGCTAGTGTCTGAGGTTCCTTCACCAATTGATTCTTGGATTTCTTCAAGATCAATTTGCCTCCCACTGTCTCCTTGGCTTATAAATTCTCTCTCACGAAAGACCCCTCTTCTTGCTACAAAGACCACATTCTTACTGGGTCTGTAGAAGAGGTAACCGAAGGATTTCTGTGGGTAGCCGATGAAAATATACCTTTCACTTCGGGGTTCGAGCTTATCATGAGTTTCACGCCTCACGAAAGCTTCGCAACCCCAAATTTTGATGTGGTCCAAATTGGGAGCCTTCCCAGTCCACATCTCATGAGGTGTTTTGGTAACCTTCTTTGTAGGGACTAGATTAAGGATATGGGCGGTAGTCTCTAAGGCATACCCCCAAAAAGAGATTGGTAGCGAAGCTCGACTCATCATAGAGCGAACCATGTCTAACAAGGTTTGATTACGCCTCTCAGCTACACCATTTAATTGTGGTGTCTAGGGAGGAGTCAATTGTGAGACAATCCCACACTCCTTAAGATAGTCAAGGAACTCGGTACTAAGATACTCACCACCTCGATCGGATTGAAGCATCTTAATGTTACTGCCCAATTGATTTTCTACTTCCTGTTTGAATTCCTTAAACCTTTCAAAGGTTTCTGACTTATGTTTGATTAAGTAGACATACCCATATCTACTAAAATCACCAATAAAAGTCACATAATACCGATTAGCATCCCTTGTGGCGGTTTTGAATGGCCCACATACATCAGTGTGTATTAGGTCCAACAAATCCTCACCCCTTTCACAAGTTCCAGTGAAAGGCGATTTTGTCATCTTTCCAAGTAGACAAGATTCACAACTATCATCCGATTTAAGGTCGAATGACTACAAGACTCCACTCTTTTGGAGTTGGCCTATGTGTTTCTTGTTTACATGTCCAATACGACAATGCCACAATGATGCTTTATATAGGCTAGTAGAAGAATCAATATACAACACATTATCTCCTAAGTTGTCTACGATCGGCACAGTTTCATACACACCATCACAAGGTAATGCTTTAAAATAAAACACATTATTAAAGAAAGCATTAATACCACCACATTCATTATCAAACGAAAAGGTAAAACCTTGTTTGTACAAAGCATGAAAGGAAATAATATTCCTCGCCATTTCAGACGAGTACACACATTTATTCAAATCTAGTTTTAACCCATTATTCAGCAACAAAGTATAAACTCCAATCTTGGAAACAGGTGAAGCCTTCCTATTCCCCATGATCAAGTTTATCTTCCCATACTCCACATCCTCACTTCTTCTTAGGCCCTGCAAATCAGAACATATGTGAATACCACATCCTGTATCAAGCACCCAAGAGTTAGAATATGGTGATTTATTAGACAATATTGTGTAAATACCTGCGTGGGTGGGTTTCACTTTCCCATCCTTCAGATCCTGCAAGTATTTAGGGCAGTTTCGCTTCCAGTGCCCCTTATCCTGACAATAGTAGCAATCAACATCCTTGGGAATGGCAGAAGGAGTGACAGAACCGCTCTTGGTCCTTGATGAGTAGCCTTCAAGAGACTTTCCCTTGGTACCCTTCGAAGGGTGCTTCCTCTCTTCCCTTTGCCTTGCCCGATAGCCAAAACAGTGGTAGATGTTGGAGTAGGAGTAGTTGAGGCAACAACCGCCTTGACCTTAAGACCGGTTTCAGCCGTCTTCAAGAGTCCTTGAAGTTTGCTAATGGTAACTTCCTCCTTGTTCATATGATATGTCATACGAAAATGGTCATAACAAGAAGGTAAGGAGTGCAAAATGATGTCAATTGCCAACTCCTCAGGGAAGTTCACATTCAGCTTCAGCAAACGGTCCACATACCTTTGCATCTTTTGCATGTGGGCCGTGATGGATTCACCGTCCTTCATGCGGGTTGTTATTATGGAGGAGATTATTTCATACCGCTCCTGACGAGCACTCTAATGGTACCTTTCCATCAGGTCTTGGTGCATCTCAAAAGGGTAGAAGTCCTCATAGGACTTTTGGAGCTCGGCTGTCATCGTGGCCATCATGATGCATGCCACCTTAGTAGCATCTCTCTCATGTGTCCTGAATTCAGTGATCTCCTCAGGAGTAGCAGTAAACTCATCAAGATCTTTTAACTCCTTATCGAGGACATATTCCTTGTCCTCATAACGAGTTACCATCCTGATGTTCCTGATCCAGTCCATGAAGTTGGAACCATTAAAGATGACTCTCCCACAAAGATTCATGAGAGAGAAAGAACCAGTTGGGTTAGAGCCCGAAGCATTAGTGTTGGAAGACATCTGAAAGAAGAAAGCAAGTTTAGATTAGATAGATAGAGTCCTTAATAAGACACCCAAATGTAATATTAAGGCTAGGATCCAATCACAATATATTATACTTAGAAGAGGGATGCCGTAATCTAAGTAATAATATATTTGAAAGGTAGGTAAATGACGATTCACCAATTTCCACCATGAAAAAACAAAATGAATTATTAGGTTTTAATTGGATTTGAAATTCCTAGATTCTTTTGAGATTCATTGAACTTTTCAATGGCATGTTTCAATCTCGATTATGCCCTTCAAGTTTTGTGACTGGGATGCCGAGGATCACAAAACAAGGTGTGAATAACCATGCTAATTCACTTGGTACCCTTAATATTATCACCTAATCAATGTGCCGGTTAACCACACACGCTCCATTGATCTATGACAAACATTAAGTCACCCTTCGTCATCCTTACTAGTCCAAGTTAGTGTGTCGGTTAACCACACACACTCCACCAACGACTTGGTAAGGTACAAAGTAAGAATTCCATGGACTAGCACCATGTTCACATTTTTCCTAAAGTAACTAAGATTGGGAATTAAATAAAAGATTTAGTTACTTTATAATATTCATCATACTTAATGAGAATTTATAAGTCCTTGTCTTACCCGTTCGGCTAACGACCCTCCACCAGTCAAGCAAGCGGTGGGTGAGAGTGGACACCCATTAAGTTGCCATTTTATAGGCAACAACCTTATACCCACCTTATAGACCAGCTTCGTGAATGAGGCCTACTAACGGTAAAACGACTTGTTCTTATACATATATATATATAATAATTAACCATTAATGTTATAAATAGTATAAGTGTTGAATTTTAACTTTTAAAACTCTAAGTGTTGGAATTAAAGTTTATTAAAGTGTGTGAAACTTTTCCAAATTCCAAAACTTGAGGGCAAGTTTTGTAACTCTTCAAAACTTTTCATTTCATAATTTATGAATTAAAGGTTCATAAAATGAAGACTCTTCATTTTATGTGTAACTTATGTGTTTTTAATGTGTGTTAAAGAAAAGTGACCTTTGGATATCCATAACTTGAGGACAAATTATGGACTCCATTAAAACACATAAATGATCAAGAATTAATCCTAAACAATTCAACAAATAATTCCTATCATCTTCTAAATTCATAAGAACATGAACATCAACATTTCAAGAAAACATGAACACATATAAGGCATGAAATTTTGATATGAGCCATTGTAAATGGATGAATTTTGCCTTGGACTCGGTGAGTCCCCCCATGGACTCGGCAAGTCCATCATGCAGACAGCAAAAATTTCGACTTTTTTCACTGTTGGGTTTTGAGCAATCTAACACTTCCTAAGTGTGCATGCAACCCTAATAAACCTTGGATCTATGTTTGTCTAAATACATGCAAAATAATAATTTTCCAAGGTTCATAACCTATCTAACATGGCATGGGGTACTTTTGAACATAAAAGAATTAGATGAGATTACATACCTTTTCATGAGTTTGATTCCTTGGAGTTTGAGAGCCAAGCACCAATAGTGTGAATACCTCAAATGGAAATCACAAATCACCACAAACACTTGGAAAACTTTGAGAGAGTGTATACACACTTATAAATTCGGCCACACACAAACACACACACTAGTGGCTATTTCATGCAACAAAAGCATGCTTATATAGTGTACATGATTAGGGGTGAAACCCCAATAACCCATGACCTTTCCTTTTCCAAGGATCCATGGGTTAAAAGCTCCATGGACATCCATACAAGCCTAGCCCATTAATAAATGAGTGTTAGCCCACACCATATAAAACCAATAGCCCACAATCTAATCAGTCTTCCTTTTAATCTCTAAATTAATTCATAATTAATTTAAGACTAAGACTAATTAAATAACATGACTTCATATTAATATATTATAACTTATAATATATTAATAATCATATGTGTATAACTCTCATAAAATTATCCATAAATAGTTTGGGTGAAGTGCAACCCAAATGAACCATGCCGGGTCGGGTCAAGTAAATACCAAATAAGTTATGGACTTAGACACCTTATCCAACAAAATTTCATTTTTGAAAACATATAATTAGCAAAACATTAGTAGTATAACATACACGGATCATATCATTCATAAAAGCGTGCGTGTCTGGAATTCAGTTTAAAAAACATAACAACGTTAGAGGACAATCCCCAGGAAATCTCATAGTGCGGAATACAAGGCGTGTGTGTGATGGGTCGCAACCGCGCCAGATCTCTCCCCTTCGAAGAAGAGGTACCTAAAACCAAAACTGAAAACTGTAAGCACGAAGCTTAGTGAGTTCCCCCACTTTACCGCATACCATAAAATCACATAACATACATATACTGACGTGCATATCTGGGTGTCCAACCTACCCCTTCGGTCCTTACGACCGAATACTGTCGGGTATATCTGGGTGCCCGACCTACCCTTCGGTTCTTGCGACCGAATACTATCGGGCATATCTGGGTGCCCGACCTACCCCTTCGGTCCTTGCAACTGAATATTGTCGGGCATATCTGGGTGCCGACCTACCCTTCGGTCCTTGCGACCGAATACTGCCGGGCATATCTGGGTGCCCGACCTACCCTTCAGTCCTTGCGACCAAATACTGGGGACTATTTCACCCCTACTACTACCACTTAACACATATCACATAGCATCATATCATACTAGCACATAACCATAACACACGTAGTAGCAACCCCAGATGAATATCACGGAGACAAACATCTATCATACAACTCCTACTGGTGGGCCGGCATTATGGTCATAGACCCACCGCTACTTGAACGTAACTCACCTCGTAGCTGCTGCTCTGCGTAGGAACTGTCTGACTGCTGCTACTGCTGCTGCTCCGGAAATCCTCCGGCTGCAATGCCCACCAAACACTTAGTCACATACTGTTAACTGACCTCAGGGTAAACTGACCATTTACCCTTAACCAAAACATGAGTCAAAGTCAAAGTCAACTTCTAGTTGACCCGACTCGCCGAGTTGGCTTGCCAACTCGCCGAGTCCCTATCCCTTTGTCTGACCACTATCCCGCCTCTACTCGTCGAGTTTGGCATTGACTCGACGAGTTTTCCTTCTAAGTTGATGACCCAACGTTCTTCATTCTACTCGCCGAGTTGTATGAACAACTCGTCAAGTTCATCTTCGTCTAAAGAGCACTCTATGCTGAGACTCGCCGAGTTGTATGAACAACTCGCCGAGTCCGGTCTTGAGGCAAGAAGATTGCCTTGAACTCGCCGAGTCATGGCATTGACTAGCCGAGTTACTACATGAGTGAGTCTGGCTTCCAACCCACTGAGTCACAACCTATGACTCACTACTCAAACACGCAAACACGCAAAGGGGGAAAACTTGGGGACTCGCGACTCGAATCGCCGAGTCAGATGAACGACTCGCCGAGTCTGCCACATGCAAATACTATACACGTGATTCTGCTTGAATCTAACCCATGCCATTCATAGATCTGGGTTCCTAGGGCCTGGTTTACACGTCAAGTTTCCAACTTTACGTGTAAATAAACACCCATGAGGGTTTTAGGGCTCAAAATGCACCAAAAGAGTAGATCTAGGGCTTTCATGCACTATGGCTCCATAAAGGCAATAGATCCAAGCTCCTGGAGCTCAATCATGCCCAGATCTAGAGGTTAACAACTTATTACAACCCACAATGCACAAACAAGCTTGGGGAATGGCTCAAGAAGGACTCCCATGTAGCTAATAGAGACTACAAGCATGAAAACAGAGGGGAAATGAGTTATACCTTAAGAAAATCACTGAAATAACACCAAGATGTCTGGCCTCCTTCTTCTCTTCTTGATCTACTCTCCTTTTCTCTCAAAATCTTCAATAAACACACACCAAAGCACTTCAATCTCATAAGGAACAAGGGTTGGACGTTATGGGGAGCTATGAGGGTGAAGGGGGCGATCTTAGGGGCGGATAAGGGGTTTAAATAGGGTGCAAACCCTTGAAATTTAGGGTTTCATCAGACAGCGGTGACTCGCCGAGTCACCAACTTAAATGTGATCCGGACCCCGTCCCTACTCGGCGAGTCGGACCTAAAACTCGCCGAGTCCAAGGCTAAAAATAAAAAATGCTATGATAAATTTTATGTACCAGGAACCAGGTGCTACAATTAAACATGAGTTTACGGCCATGAACACTCTTGGACCGTAAACCTTTCTTCATGGGCCGTGAACACCAATTAAGGTGTTAAATTTGCCCTTAAACACCTCCTAAGGCTTGGGTAAATGTCTAGTATCAACCACCAATGAAGTAGGGGCATTAAACATCAAAGAAACTATGGACTTAGGAGTTTACGGCCGTAAACCCCCCAAGGATTGGTCCATGGTCCGTAAACTCCCATAAGAAGGACAAATGATGCCCTAACCTCCCCCTTTGGCTTGAAAAAATGCATAGAACCTAATACTCTTTCATTTAAGACCTTAAATCATGAGTTGAAGGACCAAGTGAGAGTTTACGGTCGTAAACTCTATGTTTACAGTTGTGAACTCCCTTAAATGGTTCATTTGGAGCCTTAAACCCTTCATATGCCCTATATTTGAACCTAACCTAATTCTACAAGTGATATAAGACCTTAAAACATCCAAGAACACACTACCCATGAGTTTACGGCCATAAACTCATGGGGATATGATCTTAGGGCCGAAATCTCCATAAAGAGTTTACTCTTGAAGAGTAAACTCCATAACTAGGTCATACACCCCTTTATTGCAACCCAATAGCCTCCTAGCACTCGACCAAAGTGTTTTCCGCTCATTAGGATGCTTATATGTGTTTAAATAGTATTATAATCACTAATTTTATGTAAACATATGTCATCATATGTTACTAGGTCATTAAGTATGTTCAAGTCTTCACTTGACACCGAGCACTCGACCGACACTTCAATCGGATCCACTTGCCACAGGTGAGTTCGTACCCATGAATTAACCTTTTAAATGATTTTAACTGCTTTTATAGGGGGATACAAGTTGAACTGTACAGTTATTAGATAAATCGCATGTGATTAACAACTGCATAGCAAGCTAGACTTTTGCATGTTAATTGTTTTAATCAGATTAAGATTTTCAAATCATGTTTTCAAATCTCGTTAAAGTATGAATATCTCTTTTTTTAGATCATTAAAGGTTATCCAAAGTTATACAAAGTTCGCTTGCTAAAGAGACATCCAGTCGTAATGTCTTATTAAAAGTTTTCCAAAGGTTTTCTTCACTTAAACTGTTTTATAAAAAACCCCTTTTCAAAGCTTGTTTTACAAAATGACATCAAGTTGTAAATTTCTTAAGTATAAAGGTTTTACCAAAGTTTTCTTCTATGCTTTTATTTCGTTAAATGCATGCCTATATTTGTATAATTATAGAAATAATGTTTAAAGGACTTAGGAAGGTTAGTTCGCCCTATTTCCTTTTCCTCGTTAGGATGTGGTCTGGTGGGTATCGGGCACCCGTCCGAAGGCCCATGGGTGATATAATGCCACCACCTCTACGCGTGACCTGGAAGGTCAACAGATACTCTATCATCGATCAACATGGTTACATTTGAGTTTACATTCACCCTTTGTTTTAGACTTTGCTTGATGTATCGTTCACTCGATACTGTCTGGAGTTTGTGCTTACTTTGTTTAGACTAAGCCAGGCGTATCAGTTATTCGATACTCTCCTGGAGTTTATGTTTTCATTCGCTTTAGTCAGCAGTATTATTACTGAAGTATATGTTATTTTTCCCTTGCATTTTTACTTGTGTTTTTTACATATTTCCTTTAAAGTCAATACTGTATTTTGGTAATGATATCATTTTGGGGAAAATTACTCCTTAAAACATAAACCTGTCAGGTCTTGGTAGGATACTGTTTTCATTTAGAAAATATAGGATTTTTTGGAAAGAACTTTAATACACCGTAAATTCTAGATTACTATCTTTCATAAAGTATTTTGAATAAAAATGTGTATTTATACAAATGACACTAAATACTTATGGACTCACCGGCATTATAAAAATGATGATACTCGCTTTCAAAATAACTTGTATTCTCAGGTCATTGATAGACAGGTACATACCGGGAGCATTTGCGAAGACAGCCTAATACCGAGCTACATCCATATTATTTCTTGTATTATTTTGATGTTGCTATGAAATGTAACCTATGTAAAACTATTACTATTAATGCAATGGTTGTTGTACTTTGATTACTATACTACATATGTTGTGATACTTGACATAACGTCATCCACCCCAGAATGTTTCCGTCGTTCCGATTTTGGGGTGTGACATGATATGTTATATGTGATAGTAGTAGAGTTCGGTTATTAGGACCAAAGGGTAGTTCAGACACCCCATATATGTCTGATAATATGTGCTGATATGTTTATATGCTTGCATGACATGTTATATGTGATAGCGGTAGTAGGAGGGGAATAGTCCCCAAGTTCGGTTGTTAGGACCGAAGGGTAGTTCGGACACCCCAGATATGTCTGATAGTATGTTTGTGTTATGATATATGCGATAGTAGCAGTAAGGGGTGGAATAGTCCCCGAGGGTCGGTTGTTAGGACCGACGGGTAGGTTAGCACCCCAGAATGGCTTGACATGGGTAGGACGGCACCCCAGAATGGCCGCATGGGTAGGACGGCACCCTAGAATGGCCATACCGGGTAGGTCGGGCACCCCAGAATTTCCCGACAGTATGTATGCTATGTGATTGTATGGTATGTGGTACGATGGGGGAACTCACTAAGCTTCGTGCTTACAGTTTACAGTTTTGGTTTCAGGTACCTCTTCAACGAAGGGGAAGGAGCTGGCGCGGTAGCGGCACATCATACACACACTCCTTGTTTTCCGCATTATGAGTTATTCTGGGATTTGTACTCTAACATTATTATGTTTTTACGCTTCAGTTTTCAGATACGAGATATGCTTTTATTAAATGATATGATCGGTTGATATTTTGATACCAATGTTGTGCGAATCACTTAATCAAAAACGAAATTTTTTGTCATGAAAATTGGGTAGTTACAGCTTGCCTTCAAGCAAAACAGATCTTATTATTATTGTATCAAAACTTTAGCTACTCACATCGCACAAGACAACCCATTTTTAGCATCTTCATTAATATAAGACCGCAATGCATGTATTTGTGTCTATATCTTCTTAAGAACTTCCCTAATCCTAAATACTCACAATTTTCATAAACATTTCCCCATTTATTTTGAACAACACTCATTTTATGTATCCCTCCAAATATATCCTTAGAAATCTTTTCTTAACCTCAAGGTAATTTTTGATTAAACCTCCAAGCATATATATGGAAAAACAACCTAGAAACAAAAATTACAAATAACCTGGCAAATTGCCTTATTCTTTATTCTTCGATTTGGAACTTTTCTTCATGATATTTCTTAATCTTCATAGCTTTGTAGACTCTTATTCTCAAACTTTTTCAACTCTCTTTTTTTATTCACTAACAAATAAAAATCTTAATAAAACATATGCTTAATCAAGGGAGCTTAACTTCAACACTTATTTGTTAAAGGTATTAATCTAAGGTGCAATGACTACATAAGCTCTCATGGATACATTTCTGGTATACGATGCTAAACATATTATGACCCTCAAACTAAGCAATGTCATGTTTTATTTCATAATTTCACTAGGATATGGAAACCATAAATACAATAGAACATATATTGGATCAAATAAACATTGAAACTCGCATCGGATCATCCTACACAATGCTAGCAACCTAGATCTCAACATAACAATTTTTTAACTAGATTTAATTTTAGATTATTATTTAAAATCTTTTTAATAATTTTTTAAATCATAATGTTTGTATTCCTAAATTCAACCCCTACCCTAGAATTAACTGATGCAATGTCCCCATTGCATATTTAAACAATTAAAGAACATAAAATTATTGGGAACAGTGGGAATAGACTCTCCTGAGATAGTAGTGGTGAGATCAAATTTTGAAATTTGTGTGGTAAAGCTTGGACTTCTTGAACAATGCTTGGAAACAGTACTTCTGGACTCTTCTCTTGTGAATGCAAATGTGTCAGACCGAAATAAATCAAGGAACCATTCTTCAAAAAGTGTGATGATCCATTGTTACTGTTATGTTATGAGCAAAACATCAATCATATGGTGCACATGCAAACCCTAAAGCTTTAGATCTATGTTTCTCTAATTGTACATGCAATAATCATCCAAATCATGTAAACCCAATAACTAGCATAAAAAATCGAAAACTACATATAATAAACAAGTTAGAGTGTTACCTTTGATTGTAGCTTGATAACCTTGAGGTTTTGAGAACCTAGCACCTCAAATGTGATGCCTCTAATGGATCACAAACACCAAAAGCAATTGGAGAATCTTAGAGAGAGGGGGAGGAGGCCCAAAAGTTGGCGGGCTATCCTTCTTAGGGTTCAGTGGCCGATTTTGGCTATCCCAAGGGTTCCTTATATAACTAAGCAATTAGGGTTATAGTCAAAACCCTAATCCAGTTGCTTAGTCCTTAACCAACCCAAAGGATCCTTCTAGACGGCCCCTTGGATGATTTCTATGTGGACTCCTACATAGAATTCATTCATTGCTTCCTTATGGATACTAAGCCAAACTCTGGAACCATGTTATAATTGAACAATATGCTTTCTCCTTTGATATATTATTCATATAATATATTAATAAACAATAATAACCTCTTTCTCCATTATTCATCCATTCAAGTTGCTTTGGTGAAGGCAACCCAAAAGGACCATGCTACAACCGGATCAAGTACATACCAAATATAGTTATGGGCTTAGACACCTAATCCAACAGTCACCCACTTGGATAAGTCTAATAACTATAAATGCAAGTACAACTTCAAAATCCAATTAACAATCGTAACTCTCAAAAGTCGTTGTCGAACTCTGACACGTACTTTAGATAAGGGATCGTATAGTCCTCCGTTCTCAAGATATCATGCAAACAATTACATGGAACATAGTCATACTTATTGTCCAGGAATTTATTTCTCGATCTCTGATTTATCTGACATAGAACTTAATTGAACACATCAATTTAGTCCTGACCGGGCCCAGCACATAAGTCAAACCAAATCATCGAGGGACCCAAGATATCGCTTTTAACCTCATAGGATAAAAGTAACAGATAAATTTCAACAATAAGTTTTATAGCTAGTTGTTACACCTCAATAACAGGAGCAAACTCGGCTCTAAACCTGGTCGTAAAATCACCCCAGGGCATAACATCCAACACAGTGTCATCTCCAATGGCTCTCGTGACCTCCTCCCACCAGTCACGTGCTTTGCCCTTCAGAAGACAGGAGTGAGCCTAACTTTGCCCCCCTCGGGACATCTGCTGGTGCGGAATGCGTTGGCGACATATGCTAACCATTTGGTACTAGCAATGGGGTCTCGAGCTCCCTCGTAATCAGGAGCTCCACATGCCCTAAACTCTATGAACGTGAGTGTGTGTAACCCCATCATCGCTGCTACCTCTGTGTGAAACGTAGCCAACCTCTCATACATAAGCTACAAAATACCCTCCTTGTTCGAACCGAAGATCACAGGAGTCTGCTCAAGTATGATGTGACAACCCGAAGTTGTTCCATCGTCGTAACCCGTTCCGCCCGTAAAACCCGTCTTTAGCAATTCGTTCCGATTTCGTTTTTGGGCTAAGTTATTCAAAATTTATATGTTTATTATAATCTCATGAGTGTCCAAACTCCCTAGAAACTCATGTAAACGGCCCAAATTATTAATTTGAAAATTTCTAGAATTGGTCCCGCCGGGTTACGACAACTTAATCGGGTGCAACCAAAAGCCCCGTTTAACGTCGGTATCGGGTAGAATTCCACCGTATCCCAAACCCGAACCCTATATAAATTTGATTAAGCCTCATTTGAAGCTTTTTCACTCTCTCTCTAACCTCTCTCCTCAAATCCAAACTCCAAGTCCAAAATCATCAAATTAAGGCTCCAAATCATCAAGGTAACTATCCTAGCTCCTAGTATAACATCTTTAGCCTTCAAATTCGTGGTTAATCTATGAAATAGGACCATTATCATGGGTTTACGGCCCTAGAACAGTCCTAGGCCGTGAACTCGCATAAAATGGGTTTTGGAGCCCAAAAACCCTTCCAAAACACCTTTGGAGCTTAGATATGGCTTAAGGAGTTATTGGAATGGACTTAGAACACCTTAAACTCATTTTTAGAGGAGTAAACATGAGTTTACTACCCAAGAACATGCTTGGGCCGTAAACACCCATTCATGGGTAGTAAACTCCTTCTAAGGTGTTAAATTGCCACTTACACACCTCCTAAGCCTTGGATTAAAGTCTAGAAGCAACCACAAACGAGTTAGAGGCCTTAAACTTAATGAAAACCACCCCCATAGGAGCTTACGTTCATAACCCCCCAAGGATGGGTTCCTGGGCCGTAAACTCCTATAACCTAGTCCAATGGTGCCTTAGATTCATTCTATGGCTTGTAGATTTAGCTATAAACACTTGTAAATGACCTAGGACCACCAAAACATCAAAGGAAGGTGTGTGGGGGAGCTTACGTCCGTAAACTCTTAGTTTACTACCGTAAACTCCATTAGATGGTCCATATGATGGTTTAATCCATTCCTATACCCTAGATTGGATCCTAGCTAGTTTTCCCAAGTGATATAACACCATTTAGCACCATAGAACACCCCACCATGAGTTTACGGCCGTAAACTCATGGGGAATGGGTCATTAGGGCCGTGAAATCCCTTAGGAGTTTACTCTTGAAGAGTAAACTCCATATCCAAGCGATATATGTCCCTAGATGTCACCCGGGTCACTCCAAACACTTGAAATGAAGTGTTTCCACAACTAGAAGTGTATATCCTCAACTAATTAGTAGTACAAAGCCTAATTGGATACAAATGTGTATCTTTTCATATTACATAGGAACCTCATGTGTTATCAAGCCTCGAACTGATGTTTAGCACCCAAACTGACACGCTTCTCGACCGGTGAGTTCACACCCCTACCCTTTTTCCGTGTTTTTCAAATGTTTTCGGGGGGGGGGGGGGGGGAATACAAGCAAAAGTACAAGAAAATCTTGTACTTAAACTTATTACTTTCAGTTCAAATGTTTCATAGATTGTATGATGGTTTTTAGTCATAAGAACATCCTATGTGCTCATACAAACTCTAATGCTTGGATCTAGGTTTCTCTATTGTACATGCAATTTATCCAAGACTATAAACCCTAATTCTATCATATGAAAATCGACATTAAATTAATAATGGGTTTAAGGTATTACCTTGATTGTTATGTAGCAATAACAATTACAATTCTCCTTGTAATGACTTTATAAAGCTTAGAGTCACAAATGTCACTCCTCTAATGGTTCACAAACACCAAGAGCAAGAGGATGAAGAGGAGAAGAGAAGGAGGCTGCCCAAAATTCGTCCAAAACCCTAGAAGGAGGCTTCTCCACGTTTTTGGGGATTAAGGGTTCTATTTATACATGTAGGCTATTAGGGATTTAAACTAGGAAACCCTAATCTGACTGCTTAAGCCCTAAGCAGCCCATGGATTCCTTTCCTTAAAGCCTTGGACGATTTCTTATAGGTTTCCCCATAGAATTCGTCCAACCTTATATAATAAGGTAATCCATAGCCCAATTGCAATTATCTTATAATTACAATTCCAGTCCCTTAATTTTAATTAATCTCTTTTAGTCACAAACTTAATTCTTATTAATTCTTGACTAATATTAATTAAACAATATGATTTCTCCTTTAATATATTATTCCCATAATATATTAATAAATCACATTTAATCCTTTCTCTTCATAATTCATCCTATCAAGTTGCTTTGGTGAAGGCAACCCAAAAGGACCATGCACCATCGGGTCAAGTACATACCAAAATAGTTATGGATTTAGACATTAATCCAACATTGTATGCTTTTATTATCAAAAATCGTATTAACCAATGGTTCGAATTGCAGAGTAAACTTTCAGACTAAATGTAGATTCCTTTATAAAGTGTTATAATCTATGTTATATATTTCATAACTTACGAATAATTCATACTAATCATCAATTAGGACTAATATGAATACGAATACAAAAGTACAGCTAGGAACAGAGCGAATACGAAAGTATAGTTAGAAACAAAATGAATACGAAAGTACAGCTAAGAAGAGAGCGAATACGAAAGTATAGTTAGAAACATAACGAATACGAAAGTACAACTAGGAAGAGAGTGAATACGAAAGTATAGTTAGTAACAGAATGAATACGAAAGTACAGCTAGGAACAGAGCGAATACGAAAGTACAACTAGGAATAGAGCGAATACGAAAGTTCAGCTAGGAATAGGAATACGAATACGAATACGAATACGAATACAAATAGGAATAGGAATAGGAATAGGATTAGGAATACGAATACGAATACGAATATGAATATGAATACTACGAATACAAATACAAATACAAATATGAATACGAATACAAATACAAATACGAATACGAATACAAATAGGAATAGGAATAGAAATACGAAAACGAAAGCACGCCTCTAGATACATTCGAGTGTAGAATAACTAGGATATCAGAATACCTAGCTAATACAACAAGTATGTTAGATAATTGTACATTACATTTGAATTCAACAACTAAACTTTACCTTTAAGGAAAATAAGGGTTTTTCCTGGGATAACAAACTGTACATAACTGGATCGTATAATAAACGGATAACTCAATTAAACTTATAAGAAAATATGGGATTTTCTTGGATAACAAACTTTTTCGGAAAACCAAAGGAAACTTGTACATTTTCAGAAAACAAACCTCTTATGAACTCACCAGCTTTATGCTGATTTTCAAACTGCTTGTATTCTCAGGTCTATATTAGATAGGTACATCGCGATCTTTTGGAGAAGACGGAGCGTACAGAAGGCTCGTCTTAAATTTTTGTTCATATGATATATGTATAACCTTTGTAACATTTTGCTTTCAAACAAATGTAATTATTCATATTTAATGTAATGTTTCGTGTTTACTATTATTACTATGTACATTGGTTGCGATATTCATGACGTCCTCTGCCCCAGAACGTTTCCGCCTTCGTTTTCAGGGTGTGACATATGATACATGTGATCTTTGAGGATATGAAATTTCTAGTCTGCTCATCCAAAAGCTCAACTCCAGAGCCTGAGCCTAATCCCTCCCCAACACCTGAACTGCCGACTGCTGGTCTATGGCGCAAAACCACCATTCTGAAAACACATAATGACAAATGTCAGAATACTAATATAACTCGAGGGTTCACCTCTACTACAAGTTCCCTGTTTCAGTAGTACGGCCCCATACTGACTTCCACATCTATCCGTACTTTCCTCTAGAAGTGCCTTGACTCCATCAAGTCCCTCCTATTACTACTGTTCTCTGCTACTCACATCCAAGGCTTACCCTAGAGTAATCACCAACTCACTCTCCTCTATCAGGTGAATATGAAGTCCATGTATTCGTCCTCTAACTATCTCGCGAATACTATTACATATTACTCAGACTAGATAATTCTTCGAATGAGGGATCATACTCTACAACGGTTGGACTCAAACAAGAGTTGCAAAATAGAGCAAGACCTAACATTCTGAAATTATTTAGTGGTTGAAATATGTAACTTAACATATTCGTTTACTGGTTAGTGAAACACAACTAGAACTCCTAAAAGCACAAAGCAAGCAGCATTCGGGCAGTGCGTACACATAACCTAGCATATACAACTCAGGCTATCATCCTGACTACTCTGTACTACCATGCAGTTCCCATAAAGCTGGAACACATAACACACACATAAGGTATCCTTCCTAGATCATTCTTCCTAATCTAGCATGTTTTTATAATAAAGCTGATAATCATATCATAACATAAACTTGTATGGGTAATCTGGGAGTACTTACTTGAGCTCAGCTAATTGCATGTACCACACCCTTTTCTCCTTTCAAAAATCTTTTATTTCTAAAATTTCTTTTTGCTTTTTTTCTAAAACTCTTTTCTTTTGAATACTTATACCACTTCCTCAGTTTGAGTTCAGACACACCCAAAAGTGTGCCCGAATCCCTCAAACCAAGGCTCTGATACCAACTTGAAACAACCCAAAAATACAAGCCAAAAATTTTGTTTTCAAAATCGTTTATCAAACATAAATATCATTTCCATAGTGTAAAACCATCAAAACATGTATTTCGAAACTCATAAAATCTGACAAACATATAACAGTCTCATAACATATATCAGAGTAAACTCCAAGGCTAATCACTATGGTGTGTGTCATGCCATCAGCTCGAGCCCTTCCCTTTACTAGCTGAAGTACCTGAAACCAAAACTGAAACCGTAAGTACGAAGCTTAGTGAGCTCCCCCAACTACCGCATATCATACAAAGCACATATAACAAATAACATAACTCTGGGACTCTTCCCAACTGCATCGGGACGAATCCCAACATCGGTTACCCGACATCGGACTCCTGTCCGACATCGGGCTCACCCCGACATCCGACCATATCGGGCATCAGGCTCACCCCGACACATACTCAACATAACACATATATCATAAACACATAACATAATCACATAAACTGCATCGAGCTTGCCTCAGCATCAGACCGAAGTCTGGAACGTATAACACATAAACTAACATACATCGGGCTTGCCCTGAATACATAATACATGGGATAATGACTAACATACATCGGGATTGCTTCGGCATCGGGCTTACCCCAGAACACATAACATATAACATAAACACATATACTGCATCGGGCTTGCCCGACGTCAGACCGGAGTCCGGAACATATAACACATAACACATAACCATGCATGAATCACAAATACATCAGGCATACATAACTACTTCGCGGGACCACCTCGACATCGGACCGATGTTCGGAAACATATAAACGGCATCAGGCTAACCCCGACATCGGCCTTACCCCGATACACTCTACTACTTATACGGGCCGACATTGTTGCCTTAGACCTGTTCCTATTGGATGAAAACTCACCTCGTAAAGCTGACTATGAAATCTTGCGGTGAGGAATATCCGGTAACTGCCTCGGCGTCCCTCCAGCTATCAAAACACAATAACACATAGTCAATATCTGAAACTCCTTCCTAGGGAAAAATAACCATTTTACCCTTAATCAAAGTCAACGCTCTGGTCAAAGTCAAGTCAAGGTCAACCCCAGTCAACTCAGCTCGTCGATTCATCTTCCTACTCGATGAGTCTCTTAAATGTTCTAACTCGTAGTCCACTTAAACCCTGCGATCAAATTGGCATCTACTCGACGAGTTAGGGCTACCAACTCGTCGAGTAGCTCTTATAAAATGAACATTTAAATGGATTAAATACGTACCAGGAACGGAGAGTTACTCGCACAGAGTAGGATTGCCTCAACCCAACCATATTATGTCAATATATACATAACAAATAACATATTTCTAGCAAACAGATAATCATATAACCAATCAGACAAATATGCAGATCTACAGATCACTACCGCACAACAACATCCTATATAACAGGACATAGATCTAACATATCACTACAAAATAGCAACATCTTCTATACCGGGATACATAACCTAATGGGGCGACATTGGTACCTTCGATCTACAAGTACGTACAATGAGGAAAAACTCACCTGAATCGAAGAACTATGAAACACTGTGATATGATCCCTTTTTCTGTATTGTTTGCACCGTGAATCCACTAACACCAAAACCAGATAAAAATCTTAATCAATAGTCCAAAATCCTCAAGTTTGACTAAAAGTCAAACTTGGTAAAAAATTCCAACGGTTAACAGAAGTCAACTAAAGTCAAAGTCAATAACCCTTAATGTCAACTATCTAGTCTCACGTCGTGACGACCTTGGTCACGTCATGAGAGTCCACTCTATCTGATTCCAACTCGTCTCGACCCAACCTAGCCAACTTAGTCAAAAAAATCACCTGAGCTGACCTCACGATGTGAGCATCCTTCTCACGCCGTGAGCTATAAAGAGCTTAACAGAAAACGAAGTCATTCAACCCTCACATCGTGATCACAGTATAAAGTCAAAATCCAACCATTTAAGTGTTTAATCCATTAATCCTTTCACTCTAACTTTCCAGAAGGTCTTATTCCACAATACACTTAAAAGTCAATGCTTCATGGGCATGTATGTCCAATACATGTCTAGAATTGAGGAAAAGATCATCGAACTTTCATGCAAAGGTTCAAAACCTAATTATTCACTAGATCCGAACTTCATGACACTCTTAAGACCCTTATGACCTGTAAAGTTTCCAACTTTATGGTTTCTATTCATTCAAAGCGAAAACGATTGAAATCTACAGACCACATCTGCAACCCTATGTTGTAGAGGAGGTGGACCAAATGGCTACAACCTGTAATAAGAAGTCTGTTTGTTTTTTAATCTTTGCAAACTGTTGCAATAAACTAAAATTAACTATACAATAGTTAAAAATAAATCCAAGCAAAAAATCTATTTAGTTTAATCATATGCAAATCAAATATAAAGATCATTGTGATAATATGATTTTTAAAGAGGTTTACATAAAAGAATTAAACATAAATTTTTCTAAATAACAATAAATAAATTGTTAATTTAGCTAAAAACATTTTCATTTTTGTTAAAATATTGAAGAAGATGATCATTTTCCCAGTTAACTTCAATAAATCTGGTAATTTTAATGATTAACTTTATAATTTATTAATATTTAGTTATAGACAATATAACATAAAAAATATTTATATGAAATTTACCAAAGGGTTTTGATAATATAACATAAAAAATATTTAATGATAATATAAAGTTTAATGATAAACTTTATAATTTATTAATATTTAGTTATAGACAATATAACATAAAAAATATTTATATGAAATTTACCAAAGGGTTTTGAAATTATTTGAAATCAAGTAAAATATACTAAAATTGTTTACATATTCTTCAGATATTATTAAAATAATAAACATGTTGAAAAAAAAAATTAAACAAATCTAAGTTGAATAATATAACTTAAAGTAAGTGAGAAGTGGTTTGAAGAGAATGGTTTAGTGTTACGCCACGCAGCACACGTGCAACAATTTTTAAGTTAGAAGTTTTCCAGAAAAACAAACAGTTGCTAAAGGTCAAGTAATGTGCGTGTGTTGTGCAGTGCATCAAGAAGTGGTTCAACTTAAAAAACAAACAACACCTTACGAGGGTCTAGAAACAATGTGAGGTGATGATAGTAATGATTCCTTGCAAGCCTCTTCAAAAGTTCATATTCTTTTTCTTCTTCTTCGAACCAAGAAATGCTTCCAAAATGGCCAAGAATCAAACAAGGGATGAAGGTCAGGGTTTTTCTGAGGTGAAAGTGGGTTTGGAGGCTGATAATGAACCCTAAAATGGGTTTAGAAAGACTTCAATACGAAGGAAACCGTAAATGATCAAAGGCTTGGGATGCACCAGTTCTCACGTCATGAGTCACGTCGTGAGATCAGTCCCGAACAAAATTTCCATAATGACCTATGTCATGTTGTGACCACCCAAAACTCACGTTGTGAGGCTCCATTTCTTCCAAAATGTGACCTTTTGACTCCTTGAAAATCTAAATCGATCCATCCTAGAAAACAGGCGTTACAACTAACACAAATGTGGAAACTTTACGGACATGCATACCAATACATGTCTAGAATCCATTTTACGTCAAAATGAGCTAAAAATAACCAAAACTCTTGTAAGATCAAGAACCCTTAACCAAAACCTATATCTACAATATATGTTGCTCATGGACTCATGAGAGTCATAAAGTTGCCGACTTTATAAGTTCCTTCCTTAAAAAAAATAAAAAAATAAATATAATAAAAAAAAATAAAAACTTGCTCAAGCATTAAAAAGATGGGACAATATTCAAGATCTAAGCACTTTAAGTCATAAAGCAAGAAACTTGGAGACTTACAAAGGTCCAGACTTCAGCCAAGAAACGTCAAAATCTTTCCGGATGCTTCTTCTTTCTTCACAAGCACCCAAGGTCACCAAAATTGACTCACAACGCTCAATGAGAAATTGAGGTTGATGTTTCTGAAACTTGATGGTGATAGAGGCTGAACCATAAAAATGACTTGTTTATAAGTTCCTTCCTTAAAAAAAATAAAAAAATAAATATAATAAAAAAAAAATAAAAACTTGCTCAAGCATTAAAAAGATGGGACAATATTCAAGATCTAAGCACTTTAAGTCATAAAGCAAGAAACTTGGAGACTTACAAAGGTCCAGACTTCAGCCAAGAAACGTCAAAATCTTTCCGGATGCTTCTTCTTTCTTCACAAGCACCCAAGGTCACCAAAATTGACTCACAACGCTCAATGAGAAATTGAGGTTGATGTTTCTGAAACTTGATGGTGATAGAGGCTGAACCATAAAAATGACTTGTTTATAAGTTCCTTCCTTAAAAAAAATAAAAAAATAAATATAATAAAAAAAAATAAAAACTTGCTCAAGCATTAAAAAGATGGGACAATATTCAAGATCTAAGCACTTTAAGTCATAAAGCAAGAAACTTGGAGACTTACAAAGGTCCAGACTTCAGCCAAGAAACGTCAAAATCTTTCCGGATGCTTCTTCTTTCTTCACAAGCACCCAAGGTCACCAAAATTGACTCACAACGCTCAATGAGAAATTGAGGTTGATGTTTCTGAAACTTGATGGTGATAGAGGCTGAACCATAAAAATGACTTGTTTATAAGTTCCTTCCTTAAAAAAAATAAAAAAATAAATATAATAAAAAAAAATAAAAACTTGCTCAAGCATTAAAAAGATGGGACAATATTCAAGATCTAAGCACTTTAAGTCATAAAGCAAGAAACTTGGAGACTTACAAAGGTCCAGACTTCAGCCAAGAAACGTCAAAATCTTTCCGGATGCTTCTTCTTTCTTCACAAGCACCCAAGGTCACCAAAATTGACTCACAACGCTCAATGAGAAATTGAGGTTGATGTTTCTGAAACTTGATGGTGATAGAGGCTGAACCATAAAAATGACTTGTTTATTGGTAGAATCCCCTGATGTAGATTCCCAAGTGAGTTGTTTTTAGCTTGTTTCACGTTCACTCTTGTAATTATCGTTAATTTTTGCTTGCAAATGTTGCTGATTCTTATAATTATTGCTGATGTAGATTCCTGATTTTTTTAGCTGTAATACTTGTTTAAATTCTTGTAAGTTGTAACTGACTAATTGTTGATGATTTTGCTGCAATTAGACTACAACAAATTAACACTATACATAATATATTCCGATTTTTGCTAATTGCTATACACTACGTTCTTTTTTTTTTTTTTTGACTTGTTGATGACTTAATTTTACTATTGTTTTTTTTATAATTACTTTACTGAATATTGTTGGTTTATATCTTTCTTTTAGTTCATCCACAACCACCCCCTCTTTCAACATCAAGTTGTGATCCAGGTAGAAAACACGGAACTCAATATCCTCATAATAGGAACATATAAACTTACAATTTCTGTGGTAACATATACAAGGGAGGGGTGTAACAATGTGCCAAACATTTGAAGGAAGAAACAAGGGTATATATGCTAAAAAGGGAGAAGGCAAAGTTTGATGGTAAAATGAATGTACGATGATCTTGATTTGGGTGAAGATGATGATTGTATAGAAGTTGATGGCGAACTATTTAGATCCAACCAAAACAAGCATAAGCATGCATGCATACATCCAAAAAACATCATAAGTCAGAGTTATCGACCACAGTCTAAGTCCCAGCAAACATCATCCTATCCTAACATTTCTTCATTCACATACATACATACAAACAAACAAACAAACAGGCCTTAACCACATCCTATCCACACATGATTAACAACTTACTACTACTTAAAAGTCTGACAGAGAAACAAACATTTAGTTTAGCTTAGCAGAAGAACATGGAGTTTGCAACTGCCTCCTGAAGCTTTGGCAGCTGAGGAACCGCCACTGCTCCAGCTGATGTGACCCCGGTGCCGCCATGGCTGGAGGATGTCTCTGAGTGGTCTTCAAACTTCATGAACTGAGACATCTGAGTGGCTGCTAAATGTGCATAACAAATTGGTGCAACTGCATAAAACCAACCATTCATTATTACTACAATTACCACTGTTTTTTACTCATTTACAACTTCAAAAATACTTCAACTTACCAACAGATATGGCAGTAGTGCTTCTCTGGTAACTGTAATAATTAATAATAATAACAACAATTCAAAATTAAAAAATAATAAAAATAAAATGATTTTCATAATATTAAATAATTATGGAAGGAAGGAAGGAGACTTACACATAGGAGAGGGAGTGGACAAGCTCCTGGAGATCATCAGCCGAGAAGCCAATTTCATCGTACAGAACATGGTAATGAGTGGGCCTGGTTGTCCCCTGTTCAAATATTTTATTTCATTTTATTTTATTCAATTGCAATCCCAATGATAAAAACTATTGTTTTTTAAAGCCAAACAAAAGCATGTAACTTGAATTTGACAAAGAAAGAAAGAAAGAGTTTGTGTTGCTTACAATCATGCCAGCATGTGCGCACATGTAGAAGTCATTGTTGCGAGGATGACAGACCTTGTTATCTATCACAGTTCCTGTTATAATAATGGAAACAATGACATAATTAAATACAAATAAAAAAGCAACTTTTAAATCATCTCTATTTAAGTAAACATAATCATATAGACTTAGTTACCAGGTTGAACATTATCTGGAGATCCTTGCTGGAAAAACTTGGTGTGGTGATTCTTCTGAGCAATTATCACAAGAAATTTTGGGTTCCACTTGTCATCTAGGAACTTGCAGGCCTACCACACCATCACCATTACCATATTTAAATCAAATCCCATAACTACAAATATTTTATATATATATATATATATATATATATATATATATATATATATATATATATATATATATATATATATATATATATATATATATATATATGTCCATTTTATAAGAAATACAAATACCTCGATAATTTGGTCCAGTTCAATGTTCAAAACCTGGTTGAACTGCGACTCGCTGACACCGTCCCTATTATTATAATATAACAAATAATAAAAATTTAAATTATCAGGACAGGAGTAATCTTAATGTTACCAATGTCTAAAAATACCTTGTTTAAGGTTTGACCTTTTTACAGCAAAATCAAAACGACTTCACCTCTTTTTTTAAAGAAAATGACATAAATATTTAAAACTTAAATATACAATTTAAAATGAGACATGCTACAAGCCAAAGAATTCACCTGAAGATGATTATCTGATCTGGCTTACGTTTTGCAGAACTCGTATAGAAGTCAAGGAGAAGCTCCCTGCCACAAAAAAAAAAAAAAAAAAAAAAAAAAAAAAACCCTCATGATTTGCTTGCAATGTGATGTGAAATCTCAAACATCAAACTCTTTATTATGTATAATAAATTAACAAATAGAAACAAGGGAATGAACCTCATTATGCCTTCATCCTCAGTGTCAGAAACTTTCTTGAACAGGGAATCAATCATCTCCACCTTTGGAGATTGAGTTCTCACAGAAGCTCGATAACGGGAGATCAAAGGCCAATGTCGGGAACTAACAACCTGTCAGTAAAAAAAAACAAAGAAAGGATCTTTATTAAAACATTCCCATAAATAAATATAAATTTGAGAAATAAAAATAGTTACAGCTGCAATAGATGGAATATCAGATTGGCCAGGTGACCCATGAGACACATCCATGCCCAGAATGATTGTGGGAGCCTTGGAAACATGTGGAAGGGAAGGAGAATGTTCCACACATAACATTGAGTTAAGACCCCCAAGCTGCATGCACAAATAAACAAAAAATCAAATTTAATCTTTTCTTTTTTGGGCTAAGAAACAGCAACCTACACTTTTATGTATATTTTAGTATTAAAGCTTCCTACTTCTCTTTTTTGTTTATTATTTGAAAAATCTACATGATTATAACACTCAAAAGTTTCTTTGGATGACATTGATGTAACAGGAAGAAATGAAAGCAGGATGTTAAGCAAACCAATCAAACTAGAACGTTATTTCTTGCATTTTTCCAAGTGGGGTTTTGAATAAGTGAACTTACAAATTTCGGGCTAAATGCAAGAAATAGCAACATACATTTAACTATTTGTATATTACAGCATCCTACTTTTATATTCTCTTTATTACCAGCATTGCACTTTAGATATATTTGTTGCTTACATTTTTGCTTTTGAAAAATCCACCCAATTATATAAACAAGGCATTGTACCTTCAATTTGTTTCCTATTTAGGACAATGGGCTTTGAAAAATCTATCTAAATATAGTAGCGAAAACTGAATTGAAATTTGATTGAATCTTTATAAAAGGAAAGATTTTTCAGGGATATAATACACAAATCAATTGCTATTTCCAGCATTTGACCTGTTATTTTTGTTTCAAGTGTATTCACCTTAGCATTGATCTTAAGCAGGACATTTGTTAGGTACTGATCATTGACTCTCATAGGAGCTATGCATTGGGTCACTATACCAAAATCAGCCAGATTCTTCTTCTTCCATGGACCTACCAAAACACATTTCATCAACACATATAGATAGATTAAATTTTCCAAAAATAAATAATAAAACATAAATGTAGATGAATCACCATAAAGATCAGAGTTCTTTCTCTCAGGTAACAAACAGAGTAGAAACTGTGGGGCCCCAGGAAGCTTCGACATTATCATTTCAAACATTTTCTCTACCCTAACAAGAGGTGGGGCCCTCCTGTTTTGTGGGCTCTCCTCAAACGCATCAAAAGGCTCATCAATTTTCTACACATTGGAATCAACACCATGTTAGTTACTTAAAACATTTCTAACCCAACAATAATATAATGAGAACATACGATTCCTTTTAATCCTCCACATTTTATCAGATCTTTCACTAAGCTCTGAATGTTGCAGCGAGCAGAGAAGTTCACAACAGCCCATCTTTCGATTTTCGTGGGCTCCACAAGTTTCTATATCATCACATCAAAACATGTTTTTTTCAGAAATAATGTCAGTTTCAAGAAAAAGATTCATATAACAGTTGAAAAAAATCAAAGAAACATACTTTGTTGTTAAAATTCCAGCGACCATTTCTCGGGAAGAAATCTTCACCATTACCCACTTTCAACTGCATCAAGGTAACAGCAATACCAAAATTTTAAAAAATTTATAATTCTAATCCATCAAAAATAAAAAAATAAAGTACCTTAGGGGCTGCAAGAATACGGCCTTCCACTTGTGTAAAGCTGTTGCTTATTGAAATCCCACATGATTTCAACAAAGGTTCCTCATGATACTTATTGAGTGATAGTGCCTTCAAAATACACAAAGCAAAAATTCAGAATCCTGTTCTTAAAAGTAACAAATAAAAACCACCTTGAAGTTTAAAAAGTGTAGTGTACGTACATCGGTTAAAACCTTCATTCTTTCTTGAGGCTTTTGTCTGGATTTCTCCACCAAAGAGGATCTTTGCATTGTGTTGAGTGCTTTTGTATAGCGTTGCAGAGAGACCAATGAACACAGCTACAACAAATCACCACCACCACATATAGTAAGACTAAGAAAAGCCATTAGAAGAACATGTTATGACAACTGTGGGCCCACATTGAGATAGAGCCCCATTGTGTTGTACCTCAAGAGGGAAGAAAGTTGGCCTTTTAGGCTTCCCAACATTCACACATGGAAGTTCACCAGAATACCTCAATTCGATCTTGCGATAATTCACAAAATAGTCATAAACAGTAACTTCCAAAGTCTCGAATTCACCATTCTCATCTTTTGACTTTTGCCTCAACGAAAACCTGAAAAAAAAGTTCACTAATTTAGCTGATCTCAAGTTTTTTTGAACCTATGAGGATCTGTTTGGTTGGTTGGAATAGAATGACAAAGGAATGAAATTCCAAGATCAACTCGCCAAAACTTTCCATTTATGTAATTGCAATAAAAACCGTATTTTTTTTCTTTGTATTAAAAAAACAATGTCATTAAAATAACATAGATGGAAAGGATCACATTGGTTCAGGAATGATCAACTCCACTCCATTGAGGAAAACAGAAGGGTTATTTTTTTTCATTCCTATGGAATCACCCATTCCATTCCTTCTATGATTCCAATCATACCAAAACATATAACATAAAAAAGAAAACATACAGCTGCTGATTGCAAGGCTTCTCACTCAAACCAGTTATCTTGTACTCAGTATTGGTAGGGCTGGTTTTCACCCTCAGATTCTTCAGTGTACGCTTTGCCTGATTGACACCACACCACACAAGCTTTTAGCAACAATTTACAAACTAGCCCCTCGGGAAATGAGAACATTACGGTTTGTTACCTTTGCCCAGTCAACAGAATAGGGATCTTTCACATTTTGATTTGCAATCAGAAAATCAACCACCGGCCCAGGCTGGATGATCATGGTAGTAGACACATCTGATAATCATAAACCATGGTTAACTAACACCTTCACTTCAGGGGTAAAAATGGAAAAGAGTAACCAGATTTTTACCGATGTTGAGGGATAGACCACCCTGAGATGTGCGGAAACTGGAATGGAATCCTCTGCAGCCGAGAACACCTCCTCCAACATCAGCAAAATTCTTCACATCGTTGTGGAAAAAAGATTGTCGAACAAGCAGACACCCCCTATAGGAGGTAAAAGATAAAGTAAATTAATATCAACAGCATGTTACATTATGAGTAAGAAAAATTTGTAGCAAAATGTAACTACTATGCCATTTTGGTGTAAAAAGATACATGCATGTTAGTATTATTGGTTAAAGAATAAAGTGCACTGCTGTTATCAATAAAGAAATGCAATTACATAGCAATCATGGGTAAAAATACATTTTGTTACTCTGACCTTTCTTACTTAAATTAATTAACCAAACGTCAATATATAAGTGACAACTTACTGTTTTGCTGCATGTTGTCTTAAGATGATATCAAGCACCCTTAAAGCTTCCATGGAGTTTTCAGATTCCTGTCCTCTTAAAGCCTGTGCAATTGCCTGCATTGGGATTTTGGCTGCAAAACTCAGCTCCACTTTGAAAGTCTTTGATTGATACGAACGCCTGATTCTCTTCTTGTCATTGTCAGGGCTTCCAGGGCTTGCATTTCCATTGTTACTGAGCATTATCATATTCATAAGATTATATATATATATATATATATATATATATAACAGATTAGTAACGTAAAACATCATGCAATACATACCGATTAGAAGTGACATTTTCAAGTACAACAGTGAATTCAAGTTTGTTCCTTGGAAGAGCTCCAACAGTAAACAGACTTTTTTCACCATCATAAGCAAACTCCTTTCCTGCTAACTCAGAACCATATGTTTCGTGGACTCTATCAAGCACTTTTCTTCCTATGCCTTTTCCATCTATTGGGCGTCCATCCTCATAAAAAAGTGCCACCTGTTTGGTATAAATTTAAGACTTTTTTAAGTAATTGTAATTCACCACTTGAAAGAATCTTTAAACCAAGAAAAATGATCTAAAGCTACAAGACTTGTAACAGATATGCAGTTTTGGCTAGGTAAGTTACTTGAAAGATGTAGTTTTGACTATAGACCAAATGTCTAAAAAAACACTTGATAAAGTTTAAAGTAATGGAAGTTTTAGGTCCAAGTAAAGGTATTAATTTCAAGTAATAGTCATATGATATATAGATGATCTTTAAAAAAACATTTGTGAAGGAAGGGAAAAATAAATGAGGCCAATTTTGTAAAAGTTTGGACACCCATAAAATTCTTTCTAATTAAGTCATATGATATATCGGGTACCTCATTTTCCAGAATAAAGAAAGTCATTCTTTCTGTATTAAGTCGAAAAGACACGCCCATAAAATTCTTTTCAGATTTGCATGACTTTCCTAATTAAGTCATTCTTTAAAAAATGTTAGCAACCAAAAGGGAAAGCCTCATTTGCATGACTTTCCTAATTAAGTCATTCTTTTTTTGCATCTAGTCACCAAAACACACATTAAGTGTTTTCTGGACATTACAATATTTAAGAAAATATTTCGAAAAGAATGGAAAAATAAGTGATGAAAATTATGTATAAAGTTCGGACCTAATGGAGAAAGCTGCCAGTCAAAGAGAAACACAAGGTGCTTCTTTTTGGATAAATTATGTTCAAAATATATTGGAGGAAGAAGAAAATACTAAAAGAGAGAAATTTTGTAAAATGTTAATGACTGGATGAGAAATGTCTCATTTTCAGCAAGTTTTTTTTTGGTTAAAAGAAAGACAAACTAAAAAATGCTTAGCTCCAATTAGTACTTTTATAAAAGTAACAAAAAAAATAATAATAGCATACACTGTAGTGGAAGAAGTGTCCATCAACATTAGAGACGTTGACTTTGAAATGGTTGGTCAACAGCTGGACTTTGTTGCCTCTGGTGGCAAGACCACGCCTCCCCATGGGCACCCTCATCACCTTCTTTTTCTCAGGCTCCGCTTTTATTGGAACAACATCTTCTGGGACAGGTGGCGGAGGTGGCAAAGCATCACCATTTCCATTTTCTGGATCCATTTTTGGATACTACAAACAACAGAACAAGTTAGCATCATCATTCATCATAAAGAATCACTCAAGTAGAATGAAATAGCAAATTAGTAAGACAACATTGTTAGGCCAGAAAATACTTGATGATTGTACTTAAATAATAACATAAATGACCAGACAAACACTGAACATAAAAGCCATATACTAAAAAATCCTTCCAAAATTTTCATATTTTGAGAAAATAAACTGATAACTCTTGTCACTTAAAGAAAATCAAGAGCATAAACACAAATGTACTTCTAATCCACCAAAAATGATATGAATACATATAATACAGAGCCAATATTTCAAAATTTATTTCAAATATCAACAAAAAAGTACATAGTACTTTTGTACCACCGTTTCCTTCAGAAAGATGAATGTACAAAAAATTATTAAACCATGAATCATGAAACTCCTTTCAAAAAACAATAAATGACAACAAATAAACCAATCAATTACTTGGAACATCAACAAAATCAGGAACAAAAATACAAATGAACTTTTAATTCAGCAAATCTGAAACCCCTTTTGATTATCGACAAATAACAGCAAACTAAACAAACCACTCCTGCTCGTTTTTTATAAAATCACAAATAATTATAAATACACTTTTAGTTCAGCAGATTCTTTAAAAAATGGCAAAGGTATACACAATATAACAGCGAAATCTGAAAACCCCTTTCACTAATCAAGTATTTGGTACATTTACGAAACCAATACCATAAATATTAATGTATTTCTACTCCATCCAAATCGGAAAAGTAATCTAGAAATTGCAGGGGACTATGACCGAAAACTTCTTTATAAAATCAAAAAATGGAACCATCAAAAGTAAAATCAAAAAAATCAAAATTAAACTAACTCAAAAATTTAGTAAAAATGTGAAAGAGAACCAGACTAGTCAGAAAACACCATGCACAACAGAAAAAACGATCAAAAAATCCTTCACAATAGTAAAGTAATTATACCTGAAACTCAGAGAGAACCCTTGTTTCGAAATCTAGATCACCAGCCTAGAACCTGAAAAACAACAACCAGAGAACAAAATCACAAAGTAAGGACTACTTTGTGACGAAGAACGACGAAATTCACACAAAGAACGACGAAGAAGAAGGGGTAAAAACCCTAAAATGAAAATGAGGACCGACGGAGAGAGTGGAGTTGAGGATTTATTGGGGGTAGTAAGTTACAGGGAAAACTGACGTTTGGGCCGACAAACCTTTTTTTCTTTCCACGCGCTCTGTGGTTGCGTCATGATCTCATGCACCAAAAGCTAGTGTTTAAATCCTACGCGCTTCTCTTCTGAGTGCGCATTACTTCCATCTTTTAATAATAATAATTAAGCTCCATAAGACTGTGGGAGTGGGTGTGGTCTCCCCTACGGTTTATGTCAATGGAGAACACCTGTGCGGTTTAAACCGCACTTTCTTCTCTCTTTATTACGTTAACATTCTTATTTTTAATTTAATTGGGCTGTTTTAAAACTATTAAATAGGCTGCAAAACACATGTATACTCCAAACAAATTAGGGAGTATTTCTATTTTCTTGTGTTTTGTTTTTTTACACTTTTAATTTTTAATTTTTTGTTAATTTAAATTAGTGTAGTATATTGAACAAAATATGACAAATATTGAGGTCTATGTTTTTTATTAAGACAAAATTGCAAAAATGGTTTTTGTGTTATGTATTTTTTTGGGTTTTAGTCTAAACCCCGATTTTTTTGGTTTCGTGGTCCTTTTAAGCTAGTTTCATTGCAGATTTGGTCCCTCGATAAACTGAAATGACTTTAATACCCTTAGAGTATTTATTTTTCATTTTTCTTTCGCTTTTCTAAAATTTAATAGTTATTTATTTATTTTAAAAATTATTTTAATAATATAAAAAGTCGGGCCCACCTCTCTCTCTCTCTCTCTCTCTCTCTCAAGGGCGGATCCAAGGGGATCCCGGGATACCCCTCAAAAAAATTTCGGTAGTTTAATTTTTGTTTACGTATCCCTAAAAAAATCGGTATAGTGTATATATACGCATCCCTCCACTTATAAACACAAACAAACAGTTGGTTTGCTGGTTAAGGCATTAGCTTATTGAAGTAAAGGTCTCAAGATCAATTCTTGCTTCTTACATATTCTTTGTTTACTTTTGTTATATTTTCCCAGTTATTAAATCCCACATCGCTAAACACATGTAAGTCTCACATCGATTCAAGTATCAAAATATACTTCAACTTCATGTTTATATAACAAGACTTGAGGTTAGCTAAGGATTCGACTAAGATTTGGGTTTAAAACCGAAACCGAACCGGGGAAACCCAAGCACCCCGGGAAAAAAATTGGGTTACCCTAAAAAAAATTAGGATATCCCTTTACTTTGATCCTGGCTCCGCCACTGCTCTCTCTCTCTCTCTCTCTCTCTCTCTCTGTGCAAATACAAACTCATTCATGAACACACACTCTCTCTGCAAATACAAACTTAAGAACACATATTCATATTCATGAACACACACTCAAGAACACATACACACTTCAACTACCGTCCGCCACTACCAACGTGTCCTTCACCTCCTTTTTCTGTAGATTGATTTTTCTGTTAACCTCCACCATCTCCTTCTTCTCCACACACACGAAATCAAATCTGATGAAGGATTTTCAGATGAACACCTTCAAGAAGAAAAAATCAGATTGAGTGTGTGGGTCTCCGATCTCCTCCTCGGATGACAAGCTCCTCCTGTTAAAGCAAGCCCTAATGCCATCGCCGCCTGGTAGGTCTTATCTTTTAGCGAAGACAAGCTCAAGGAGATGATGATTTTCAGATATGAGGACCTCGTTTTCATATCCGAATATCTCGTTTGCAGATCTGGTAGCGGTGACGAGTTTAAGGTTTTTTCTTCTCCGGTGGTGGTGGCAATGACGATGATGGAGCTGAAGATCTGGTTCGTCTTCTCCGCTATTTTTATGAAGATGGTGGCGATAATCAGAATCCTGAGAAAGGGGGTGGGGGAGAACGAGATCAAGATCAAAGCTCCGGTAAGCTTGATAATCAGAATCTTTACCTGATTGTCTTCACATCGAACTCACTCACACATACACACATACTTAAGTCGCAGGATTTGGTTGTACCCTATGAGTTTGAGAAATTTGGTTTTAATTGTTGTTGCATAATCAATTTGCCTGGTGGGTTCATCCCAATGACATGATTTTGAGGTGTATGAGTTAATATATATGATGCTAGGAACGATTATTTAAAAAAAAAAAAAAAAGTTAGATGCTTGTTGTTGATGGATATGATTCTAGACATCTTTTTGGTTTTCTGTTTGATTGTTTCTTGAAGAACGGAAGATAAAAGGGGTGAATACTTTTTACTTGATTTTTAATTTCTTGTTTTGTAAAAAGGACGACAAAAGAGAGAGGGAGGGGGAGAAATAGAGTGAGAGAGAGAGAAAGAGCTCTTTCATTTTTTAATTATTAAAATAAATAATTAATTATTAAAACTTAAAAAAAATGATTTTAGAAATAGAAAATAAATACCCAAGAGTATTAAAGTCATTTTAGTTTACCAAGGGACCAAATCCGCAACCAAACTAGCTCAAAATGACCACGAAACCAAAAAAGTCAGGGTTTGGATTAAAACCCAAAAAAATACGTACCACAATGACATTTTTTTTGTAATTTTGTCTTTTATTAAAAATAAATTGTTTTATAGATTAAAAAAAAAATATAGGTTTGCCATTGTTCCCACACCACCATAACTAATAAAGTTTTTTATTTTTTAAGTTATTTTATTTGTGTATATTTTATAAGTTATTTTAATTATTATTTTTTATTTTTTTATAAGTTTGTAGGAGTTTTTTAATTTCATGTTATTTTTTTATTTTAAGTAATGAAATGCAATATTTTTTTATTTTGAAGTAATGATTTTTTTTTAATTAAAAATGAAGTCAATAAATTAAATTCTTAAAAATAGTACGACACCACTCATTGGGTATGACAATGAACCACATTTTTGTGGTAAAGGCTGACATGACGCTTACGTGACAATGAAGAGAGTGTGATTTTTGTTGCACCACTCCCTCCAACCTAAGTATAAGTTATAGTTATCTTGTCACGCTGTGACAATCGTCAATCTTGAGTCAAGTTAAGTCATCAAGTCAAGACCGGTCAACTCGATTAAACCTTGTGTATTAGAGTTTGTGTTATGTTCATACTGTATAACTTGCTATATTAATGGGAAAACATCACTTGAGAAAAGTCTTGTGTTAAAAATTTCCTAAACCCTAGTTCTAATCAATGAACTAGACCGATAAAACAATGTTGCATACTCATCGGGAGTGTGTAAGATCCTTAAACAAGGCTTAATAGGGTTCACGAACCATGCATTTTGATGACGGACACTCACAACTATCCCACATGGAACCTCTCTCAATCGTTTCCACACTCTCTCTCTCTATGTCAAATCTCTCCCAAATCTCTCCAAGTATGCGAAATCTCTCTCAAATATCTCTCTGTATTAGAAATCTCTCCAAGAATGTCAAATCTCTCCCAAATCCCTCTAAGTATGTGAAAACTCTCGCAAATACCTCTTTGTATGAGAAATCTCTCCAAGAATGTCAAATCTCTCCCAAATCTCTCCAAGTATGCGAAATCTCTCTCAAATATCTCTCTGTATTAGAAATCTCTCCAAGAATGTCAAATCTCTCCCAAATCCCTCTAAGTATGTGAAAACTCTCGCAAATATCTCTTTGTATGAGAAATCTCTCCAAGAATGTCAAATCTCTCCCAAATCTCTCCAAGTGTGAGAAACCTCTCCCGAATCTCTCTCAAATAGTTCCCGTAACTTTTTAGAATCATTCGGGTCATTCCGACGCTTAACCGTGTCAAAAACAGCTTAAAACGGGGTAAAAACGAGAAAAATAGACATTAGGAACCGAAACCAAGAGAGAAACTTCTTAGGACCCGAAGGTCCTCTTAGGGACTGAGAGCAAGAGGAGCCGAACCGAACCCTCCTGAGCCGAACCGAACCCTCCTGAGCCGAACCCGAAGGTACTGTTCACCACTAACCGAAACCGAACCTTGCTCAAGAGGAACCGAACCGAAGGTACTGTTCACCACTAACCGAAACCGAACCCTGCTCAAGAGGAACCGAACCGAAGGTACTGTTCACTAACCGAACCGAAGGTACTGTTCACTACTGTTCACTACAGTCCGTTCGGTTCTGACATTCTCGCCTCTTATTCCCGAACCGAACCCCACCCTCGCTACTGACCCTTCGGACCGAACCCTCGCCCATCACTTCTCGCGTCTGACTCGCCCCTTTCGTTTCCCTCTGTTCGTTTCCGGCTACAATCCTCAGCGTGGACCGGGTCTCGGCCTAGGGACCGAACCTCGACCTAGGACCGAGAGGTCTCGCTGGGAACTCATTTTCTCCCGGTTTTCGCGTAGTTTTGCGTTTAAGGCCCGTTTTTAATTATTTTAACGTGGGAATTTCACCCAAAATCATATTTTAACATAATAAACCCTAAATATTCACAATTTAATCATATTTTCATAAAAATCTTTATTTAAATAATGAAAGCAAGTGGGTAAAGTACAAAGAGGTGGAGTGTTGACTTTGCTTTACCTTATAACACAAGCAACCACTCCCACACCCACTCTATGACCAGCCACACCTCCCCACCTTATCTAGGTCACATCAATGTCCTTTCCACTCAATTATCACTCTTTCCCACGTTTTTGAGAGCTGAATATTCATCCTCTCTCCTCACTTCTCTCATTTGCTCTCATTTCACAAGAAGATCAAATTCTTTCCTCTCTCACTTTCTCTATCTAGAAATTCGAGATTCAATGGCTGATCTTGAGTTTTTCCTCCACATTTGGTAAGCATAATCCATTCTCTTTATGATTATCTCACTTATTTCCACTCAAATCATGGATATCTTAAACAAACTCTCTCGTAATTGTGTTAGATTGTGACAACCGTCAAATTCTGGTCAATTCAAAGTCAAATAAAGTCAACGAGTCAAACCGGTCAGCTCAACTAACCCTTGTATACTTGGACTTACGTTCAGTATTTACTAAACAACCCACTATTCTAATAAGAAAACATGAATCGAAAAGTACGTACAACTAGACCTCTTTAACCTAAAAATTATAGTACGTGGCAAGCCAAACTGTTAAAACAATGATGCATACTCATCGGGAATGTGTAAGATCCTTAAACAAGGCTTAACAGGGTTTACGAACCATGCATTGCGATGCCGGACACTCACAATTGTCACACATGGATCCTCTCTCAATCGTTTTCACTCTATCTCTGTCTATGTCAAATCTCTCCCTAATCGCTCCAAGTGTGTGAAATCTCTCTCTCTAATATCTCTCTACATTAGAAATCTCTCCAAGAATGTCAAATCTCTCCCAAATCCCTCTAGGCATGTGAAATCTCTCCCAAAATATCTCTTTGTATGAGAAATCTCTCCAAGAATGTCAAATCTCTCCCAAATCTCTCCAAGTATGTGAAATCTCTCTCAAATATCTCTCTGTATTAGAAATCTCTCCAAGAATGTCAAATCTCTCCCAAATTGTGACAATCGTCAATCTTGAGTCAAGTCAAGTCATCAAGTCAAGCCGGTCAACTCTATTAAACCTTGTGTATTAGGGTTAGTGTTATGTTCGTATTGTATAACTTGCTATGTTAATGGGAAAACATCACAGGAGAAAAGTTTGTGTTAAAAATTTCCTAAGCCTTCGTACTAATCAATGAATTAAACTGATGAAAACCATGTTGCATACTCATCGGGAATGTATAATATGCGTTTTTCCTGGTGAGTATTCATATAAAATATTTATTTCCTTAATCAAAACAACAAAAGATATATTTTTATTTATTTTTCCAATTTGCATAATTTTTTTTATTGATTTAATAAAGTTGCATACCAAATTGTTAGGTTGTTACGATTTCACCACCTAAAATATGTATATTTGTATTATAATATATTATCTTGTTAGTATTTCATGAATGCAATCAATAACACTGCTTTGAATGCGAAGTTGGATTTAGCTTTGCTATAAGTTTCAATCGATTTTGAAATTGAGTATTGTTCGCATTTGTATGAGTGTAGTCGATGAATCGATAAAGCAAGAACATATGAGTTTTTGATTCGCAATTGGATTGATGATTGAGGGATGATTCGTGAAGAAAAACGCGAAGTCAAGGACTATGAAATTGTTGTTTGCAAGAATTTAAAAACTCGATTGTGGAGTTGTTGATGCTCATTTTGCGAAATTAAAACAATCGAGTGTTCGCATCTATGAATCAATTTGAAGTCAATTGGGTTAATATTCGCATATGGGTTCAACATATGAAAATTTTGATTTCGCAAGTTTAGAGTTCAAGAACTAAACTGTGTTCGCATCTGGAATGAAAAATTTTGTGAATCGCATTTGATTAATTAGGTTAAAATGCGAAGGTGATTAATGCGAAGGTGATTAATGCGAAGGGTGTAAGAATGAAGATGCGAAGTATTTCACAGTAGAATGCGAATTGGGGAAGAAAACAGAAGATTTCAAATATTGTCCCTGGAGTTTCGCATTTTTGGAAATAAATACTCAACTTCGCAAATGGGGGTCATAAAATGATGAAATTGCAGAATTTTTAAAGAGATACACACACATAGACAACCACACATATATTTAGAAAATTAAACTAAAAATGGGATATAGACAATTATAAGACATTGTTCTTGACTTTTGAGTCCAAAGACGTATGATCCGAACTTTAATTGTGAAATCGTCCTTGATTGAGTCAATTTCCTTTATAGGAGTAATATATTCCATTGTGCCTTGCAAGTTAAAAAAAAAAAAAAAAAAAAAAAAAAATCAAAGTCACAAGCAACCACCCCACACCCACTCTATGACCAGCCATACCTCCCCACCTTACCTATGTCACTTCAATGTTCCCTTACACTCAAATTTCACTCACTCCCACGTTTTTGAGCTGGAACAATCAACCACACTCCTCATTTTCTCTCATTTCTCTCATTCCACTAAGTAACAAACATCACTTTTTCTCTCAAACTCTTCTACACAAATTTTCGAGATCCAAGGTTGGATTCAAGTGTTCTTCCACACTTAGTAAGTAAAAATTCATCCTCCCTATTATTATTTCACTTCATTCTACTCAAATCTTTGGTTGCTCACACAAACTCCCTAACTATGATGTTAGATTCTCGAAAACCTTCAAGGCATCTCCAAGTGTTCTTGAATTAAACACTTCCATTCTTCAACAATCATCTACTGAAATCACTCAAGGTGAGTTCATACCCCTACATTTTCATGTTTTCTCAAGTTTTCAGGGGGGGAATACAAGTTAAAACACTAAGAACATAACTAGATTTTTCTAACAGCCTTCATCAGAAAAGTTCAACTCCATTCACGGACTGTTTTGGGCATCTTAAACATTTTTGTTTTCAAAACTGTACAAGGTGCAAATAGTTTAAGTTTTTAGCTTTAAAATGACTACTTGCACATCTCCATACGATTTTTCTACAATTTATGGAAATTTTTACAAAACTGCCTATCATTTCAAGCAACAATCCGGACCAGTCTGTGATTATGGACTTTTTCACCCAAGTTAGAGGTCATTATAAATTGTGATAAAAATTATGAGCAAACTAGACACATTTTGTGAACTCTCAGAATTTACGGATCTAGTTTTCGACTTTGTATGATTTTTCTAGGATTTTTCCAAAACAGGGCAGAATTGCTAAATTTTACCAACAGCATGTAAATATCATAACACTTTGTATTATGTTGAGCAAAGTGTATAATCATAAGTTTTAATATTTGAATGTGTTTCCTAGTTAGTTTATCATTATGAACTGAAACTAAGACATTCATATTAAATATTATTCATTCATTTTGGAACACGTATTATTTAACTATAAGAAGTATAGTTTGAATATATTTATAACACTAATACATTTCCAAAAAAGGGTTCATACATATTACATACATTTTAGATAAACTATAATAGGTATAGTTTATGTTACATCACTCTACGCACTCGTACAAGAAGGGTACATTCATACAAGAAATATTTATATTCACACACATTTCACGTAAACTTGTTATCCTATATCGTGAGTTTCTCTATTTTTCTTTCTCTCTCTCTCTCTCTCCCCGTACGCCCGAGTGCGGGATATAATTCCTGGTAGTTATAATCAGAATCTCCTTGAGGGAGAACGTGATACTTGTATATAGATCTATATTGGGATTGACACCCCACACCTTGCTGCTAGCTACAGTTGGACCTGCAGGTCTACGGGTGACAAATGTCATTTTATTTTTCGCGACACTGAGAACGTCGTGGCAGGTTCACATAGTCATAGTATGATTATAGCGACTCACATAGGGATATAACAATCCATAAGTTTGCGGGATTTTATTTTTAAAACCTAAACGAGTTTTATGTCGATTTAAAATCACCTTTTTATCTCTATGAGTACAGATATTACTGTACACTTTTGGTTTTGGTAGTTACGACTACACATCATTTGAAACCGCATTTATACTTTTAAGTATGGTCAATACTTGTTATTACTCGGTCCTCTAATTTAGGACTACATATATATAATGTATTAACAAACATGAGAACGAACAGAAATTTCGTTTAATTCAAAAGTGTCCATGTCCATTTAAATACATAACATTTTCTACTAATAAGAAGGGTTACTTATACATTTTGGTCTTCAGTCATAAGACGACATTACACAGGTTTTAAAGAAAATATCGGATTTTCTGGATACATACTCTAACGCTTTTTCGAGGAAAACGATTTACTTTTCTAACGAAATCTCTTATGAACTCACCAACCTTTGTGTTGACACTTTTCAAAACTACTTGTATTCTCAGGAATTCAGTGAAAATAGGAAATCAACAACGTTTTGAGGATGGACGATAAATCGTCAAACAGTTCATTTCGTATTATAATGTAACTGATGTGAATCATGTAAACATGTGCTTCGATGTAACATTTTCAATTATATTTGTGTTGGTTGTATTTACTTTGAGCACTATTATACTCATTGTTGTGATACTCTACATGAAGTCCTCCACCCTCGGACGTTTCCGCCATCCTTGGTTTGGGGGTGCGACAGATTGGTATCAGAGCATTGTTTATAGTGAACTCAGTATATCAAACCACATAAGATATACAAACTATAAATGCATTGGGACTAAGTCTCTGATTTAAAGTTTCAAAACAACCATACTTTTAGAAATAAATAGTTTCTTATTAAAGGTATACATGCATACATACATATTAAGGTCAGCACCACTCTAGAATAAAAGAAAAGTAATGAATGTTGAATATCATAGGTAAGCTCGGGGATGTATGGTCAGTCTTGGGAGTGGCATAGCCTGATCAACTATGCTGGTCCGAGGAGTGATTAGCACATGCCCAAGAATAGTTGTGATATGGCAACAAGTCTAAAAACTTACCAACACTACCACAATGAGAACATAAGAATGGAACATGAGTTTAAAATACTATAGGAGTATTTTGTAATATCATAATTTATATGAAAAGTAAATAGATCCTCAATGATAGGTCTATAGTCCCTAGGTGGATACCCTAAGGTTATATATAACTTAGAAATTATAGACTTAGAATTTGTGGTCATTACTTTACTTCCTTTTCCTTGTTTGGATGTGGACTTAGAGTGGGATCACTTATTCAAAGGTCTATCGTATCTTGTTATATGTAATTAGTATGCACTATGTCATTATAGAAGTAACTAATAAGGATTTCCCCCTATAAGTAATTGATAATAGAGTTAGACGCATAGTACTTATCTCCTCCACTTCTATTCTCGCAAATACGGCATAGCAAAAATCCTACTCACCGGACGATCCTTACTTTCCTAATCCGAACTCGAGGAATGGTGAATGATTATGAGAAGAATCATAAGCGGGACCGGAGGTAATCAATCCTCCATGCATAGCAAGGGTTCTGTGAACCGTTTTGACTATAACGAAACCGTGAACCGTTGGGCAATCGTGATCGAGGGTTGAATGTCGACAACAATGAAAACAACCACCATGTGGAGACCAACGAGGGTGCTATGACCTCAACCACGGGGGACCGATGGACAGAGCCCTCCCGGCAAGGACCCGGCAGATCGCGATGATCATGGATCAAAACAGGAAGACTACAATCTGAGTTCAGAAAACTGCGCGCTACTATAAACCCCACCATCTCATGTACCGGTGACTCAGAATTATACTACTATTCCCGAGACCAACTCTCTTTTTAGGACCTTATCGCCACTCGTGAAGAGGAAAGAGAGTAACAGGGTAGGACACACATCATTCAAAGAAAGGATGATTGTAGCCAGGCGTTGATTGACAAAGCTACAAAATTGCATCGACCTTGCCCCAGGCATCACAAGGGATGGATCATCGTGAGTAGAGTTCATGCCGCTCACCAGACCTGGTAAATTAGCTCCATAAGTATGCGTTGGTGCTACTCTATTGTAAGAAAAATCACGACACTACAAACTAAATGGTCATACTAATCGAGGAAACTATCTATTATCAAAACCCGCCCATGCACAAATGTGAAGTAGACCTGCATCGAGGTCAAAATTTTCACTGAAACCACGATTTCTACAGTCATATTAACAAGATGGGTTTAGGACGTACCTAACAGACTCGAAGGACTATCTAGCCTTAATTATATAACTAAGCATACATCAATAGGTCGTGATAAGGACCTAGCTTGGGTCAAATATAAGGTTTCACTTGGAAACAGAACTACTAAAATACATGAGTTTATTATACAAAGAATCTCGTTATAAATTGTTTTCAGAACACCCTAAACAACCAAACTTTGATACAAATCGATATGAGATAAACTTAGTTAGAAAACTCGCGACATATAGCCATTCTATAAACTCATTATCGTCTCACCCTTTAAACATTAGTTGAGAAGTTTCTTCTTCATAGACCTATGGGTGCGATCATACCAGCACTAATGCACCGGATCCCCTCAAAATTTCCTCAGCCAAGATTGTTAGGACAAACATGATTCTAAGAGGAGTAAGATTTAACGTCCGTATGAAACCCACTCCTACCCACTGCCATAACTCCATCTCGGGAGCGTTAGTAGAAACACTAAGGATAGTACAGTAATGTGCAAAAATTTATATGCGTAAATATAAATTGTAAGGATGCACTTAAGACAATCATTTCCACTAACGAAGTCGTTTTTCGTCATGAAACAGAGCTATGTCTTCACCAAGAGGCAACAAACCAACTAGCAAGGCGCCAACACTTCGGATAGACGCTGCTACTTTTCAAGCTGCAGTCACGGCAGCCGTGGCAGCCGTCATGGTGCATTTCAATACTAACAACATCAACAAGGGTGGAAGCGGTACTAACAATACAAATTGTGGTAACAATCAGGGACACCAATGGGTACCTACCAACAAAAATACCTCAGGCCACGAACCTACGAACAAGAAGAGAAAGTTTTGGGACATGAAAAAGCGCCACCAATCAAAGGGATACACTAAAAGACAACAGCCTAAGGCCGCCCCTACCATTACAATAGCAGTCATGACAAATGCCTCGACACTAGCCTCGGGGTCTGCCACCCAAATGCCTGCCAGACCATATGAGGGATCACTCCCAAAGTGCAACAAATGTGGCTTTCATCACCATGGGGCTTGCCGGGAGATGCACTGTAAAAACTGCAACAGGAAAGGGCATACCGCTCGTTTCTGTAGGGCCTCGGCCCATCACCTCCCTTCAATCAACTGCACCAAGGTAGGCCCAGTATGCTACCTATGCGGTGAAACGGGACACTTCAAGAGAGAATGTCCAACTGATAAGAACGACGAAGGAACAGGAGGAATGTGATGAACACACCAACAGGAGCAGCAAGGGAACCATGTTAGGACTTTTGTAATGTTCCCAACGATAATACGTTTAAGTACTATATGTTTGTAATGAATTTGGTACGCTTACTAAGGTAACCTTCCTTCTAAAAAGTAGCTAAGATATTTTCTCTCTCATACAAATCAAACCAAAGACATTCATATGTGACCTTAGGAGCATTACTTGTAAGTTGTAATGACCTTGTCCATACATCGGGGTTAATTTAAAATCAAAATACTTAAGTCTTGAAATAGAAAATTCCATCTTGACTCCGATTCCATGTCTAGTATTAGGGGTTGAGTGGGGTCACCCACTCGACAAATTTCGCGATGTCAATTCACATACGACAATCATATACCGCTCGATCGTAAGGAGACCTGTCAGGAGTCATGATATCAAGTATCATTACTGGCTATCGAAAACACACCCGCTACCAGTGCTAGACACTGTGGTAGGAATCATCTACAATAATCATAACATCAAACAAAACGGAACACACAGAAAAGAAATACAGGACACTCTATCACTCTAGTGATCTCTTCCTTCGAATACAACTTATCTCCTGTTATCTAAAAAGATAGTGTTGTCGTATTCCAATTTTGATTGATATTGCCCTCGTCTTCCTGATTAAATGACTATAAAAAGGGGCTTTTCGCCTAACCCCTGATTATCGAAACTATCGTCTCTCGTAGACACCCAGCACGGACCTTTGGGTCGTCTCTCGCTGTGGAACTCCAAAACACGCACCAGAGGAGTGTCATACTTCCCGAAGCTTTATCACATGTATATACAGGAGACCTTCGGGAATGTCGCGCATGTAGCTGACAAGGTTCAAGCATAGAAGCTTGGGACAGATAGGGTACGAGTCCTGCCATGAGCTTCGGGCTAAGGTTGCCCAGAAGGACGAGTAAATTCCCTACCATTCAAAAAGTCATAGTTGTGTGGACCAAACCCACATACTTCCTACCGAGCTACAAGAGCTGTCGGGTCAAACCTGTCGAACTACTCAACAATGAAATTGAAGAACCAAGTTTCTCACCCTGAAAAGCTCTCATCTTATTTTTCAAATTAGAAAGACAAATTGCTCACGATTCCATCGATTTCAGAGGCCCAGACAACATCTCTAATAGAAACCTTTACTATCTACCTCGCATTGACGAATAGGCCGGCCAACCTCAAGAGACGAGGTACCCTTCAGGAATTGGACCTGAGATCTGAATATCACCAGTCACGAGTATTGAAGAAGGATATCTGAGAACGATCCTCCAATTTCGATAAGAACGCTGAAAGTTCGTTGTGATAACCCTCGGATAGGATCAGATCCACTCGTTGGATTCATGAACGTAATAAATAGGATATACCCTTCTTGCTAGGATCAACTCATCATCGTCATTACAAATGACTTACTTATCTACCCTCGTAGTAAGAAGGAAACCAAGGAGAGCAGCTACAACAAACCACGGAAGAAATACGATAAGAGAAGTATTACCCGAAGTTCTCCAGATACGAGTTTAGGAATTGAGGAGTTCAATTCTCAAGACACATCGTTACCCAGGGTGGAAATTCATAAGGAACCTTTCAATTGATCAAAACCATTGAGAAACAGTCAGCACCGAAGGCGTTAGCAGAAATATGCCAAGATTCTGGGTCTTGCTGACCTACTGTCTTAGTTCCTTTGGAACTTCTCGAAAAATACGAAACCCCTCCCAACTTTGACCCTAAAGGGAGCAACCCTTGACAGGAAGAGAAGCAAGAGGAAGAAACCTTTAGAACGCCGGTATAACCGATCAAATTCCTCTAGAGACACTCACTCTGGGAAGGCTTAGTACGCTTCGGAAAGCATGGAAAGCCAACACCCCGAATAATTGTGTCTTTCGAGATTCTTGTCAAAATCAGCCATGTAACTCGCTCCTTCAATCTACTCCTGCGAGTTTGGTAAAGTACACTCTACCCAACACGTCCCAAATTTACAAGAAGTACCTATCCGACGAGACTCTTGCAATTCCCCTCGACGAGATCGAGTTCCACAAGAGCCTCACCTTCTTAGAAGAACCATGGTGACCATGGATCGAGGTCAAGCGGATGAAACAACGCCACTTCCCATTAGTGAAAGTTCGCTGGAATATTAACCACGGACCTAGAGTCACATGGGAGCGCATGAGTCAGTCGATTAGGAAGTATCCTCACTTCTTGGCTTGATTATTCATGCCTACCCCCTTGCCTAACTTCAAATTTCGGGACGAAATTCCCTCTAACGGGGGGATGATGTGACAACCGTCAAATTCTGGTCAATTCAAAGTCAAATAAAGTCAACGAGTCAAACCGGTCAGCTCAACTAACCCTTGTGTACTTGGACTTACGTTCAGTATTTACTAAACAACCCACTATTCTAATAAGAAAACATGAATCGAAAAGTACGTACAACTAGACCTCTTTAACCTAAAAATTATAGTACGTGGCAAGCCAAACTGTTAAAACAATGATGCATACTCATCGGGAATGTGTAAGATCCTTAAACAAGGCTTAACAGGGTTTACGAACCATGCATTGCGATGCCGGACACTCACAATTGTCACACATGGATCCTCTCTCAATCGTTTTCACTCTATCTCTGTCTATGTCAAATCTCTCCCTAATCGCTCCAAGTGTGTGAAATCTCTCTCTCTAATATCTCTCTACATTAGAAATCTCTCCAAGAATGTCAAATCTCTCCCAAATCCCTCTAGGCATGTGAAATCTCTCCCAAAATATCTCTTTGTATGAGAAATCTCTCCAAGAATGTCAAATCTCTCCCAAATCTCTCCAAGTATGTGAAATCTCTCTCAAATATCTCTCTGTATTAGAAATCTCTCCAAGAATGTCAAATCTCTCCCAAATTGTGACAATCGTCAATCTTGAGTCAAGTCAAGTCATCAAGTCAAGCCGGTCAACTCTATTAAACCTTGTGTATTAGGGTTAGTGTTATGTTCGTATTGTATAACTTGCTATGTTAATGGGAAAACATCACAGGAGAAAAGTTTGTGTTAAAAATTTCCTAAGCCTTCGTACTAATCAATGAATTAAACTGATGAAAACCATGTTGCATACTCATCAGGAATGTATAATATGCGTTTTTCCTGGTGAGTATTCATATAAAATATTTATTTCCTTAATCAAAACAACAAAAGATATATTTTTATTTATTTTTCCAATTTGCATAATTTTTTTTATTGATTTAATAAAGTTGCATACCAAATTGTTAGGCTGTTACGATTTCACCACCTAAAATATGTATATTTGTATTATAATATATTATCTTGTTAGTATTTCATGAATGCAATCAATAACACTGCTTTGAATGCGAAGTTGGATTTAGCTTTGCTATAAGTTTCAATCGATTTTGAAATTGAGTATTGTTCGCATTTGTATGAGTGTAGTCGATGAATCGATAAAGCAAGAACATATGAGTTTTTGATTCGCAATTGGATTGATGATTGAGGGATGATTCGTGAAGAAAAACGCGAAGTCAAGGACTATGAAATTGTTGTTTGCAAGAATTTAAAAACTCGATTGTGGAGTTGTTGATGCTCATTTTGCGAAATTAAAACAATCGAGTGTTCGCATCTATGAATCAATTTGAAGTCAATTGGGTTAATATTCGCATATGGGTTCAACATATGAAAATTTTGATTTCGCAAGTTTAGAGTTCAAGAACTAAACTGTGTTCGCATCTGGAATGAAAAATTTTGTGAATCGCATTTGATTAATTAGGTTAAAATGCGAAGGTGATTAATGCGAAGGGATGCGAAGGGTGTAAGAATGAAGATGCGAAGTATTTCACAGTAGAATGCGAATTGGGGAAGAAAACAGAAGATTTCAAATATTGTCCCTGGAGTTTCGCATTTTTGGAAATAAATACTCAACTTCGCAAATGGGGGTCATAAAATGATGAAATTGCAGAATTTTTAAAGAGATACACACACATAGACAACCACACATATATTTAGAAAATTAAACTAAAAATGGGATATAGACAATTATAAGACATTGTTCTTGACTTTTGAGTCCAAAGACGTATGATCCGAACTTTAATTGTGAAATCGTCCTTGATTGAGTCAATTTCCTTTATAGGAGTAATATATTCCATTGTGCCTTGCAAGTTAAAAAAAAAAAAAAAAAAAAAAAAAAAAAATCAAAGTCACAAGCAACCACCCCACACCCACTCTATGACCAGCCATACCTCCCCACCTTACCTATGTCACTTCAATGTTCCCTTACACTCAAATTTCACTCACTCCCACGTTTTTGAGCTGGAACAATCAACCACACTCCTCATTTTCTCTCATTTCTCTCATTCCACTAAGTAACAAACATCACTTTTTCTCTCAAACTCTTCTACACAAATTTTCGAGATCCAAGGCTGGATTCAAGTGTTCTTCCACACTTAGTAAGTAAAAATTCATCCTCCCTATTATTATTTCACTTCATTCTACTCAAATCTTTGGTTGCTCACACAAACTCCCTAACTATGATGTTAGATTCTCGAAAACCTTCAAGGCATCTCCAAGTGTTCTTGAATTAAACACTTCCATTCTTCAACAATCATCTACTGAAATCACTCAAGGTGAGTTCATACCCCTACATTTTCATGTTTTCTCAAGTTTTCAGGGGGGGAATACAAGTTAAAACACTAAGAACATAACTAGATTTTTCTAACAGCCTTCATCAGAAAAGTTCAACTCCATTCACGGACTGTTTTGGGCATCTTAAACATTTTTGTTTTCAAAACTGTACAAGGTGCAAATAGTTTAAGTTTTTAGCTTTAAAATGACTACTTGCACATCTCCATACGATTTTTCTACAATTTATGGAAATTTTTACAAAACTGCCTATCATTTCAAGCAACAATCCGGACCAGTCTGTGATTATGGACTTTTTCACCCAAGTTAGAGGTCATTATAAATTGTGATAAAAATTATGAGCAAACTAGACACATTTTGTGAACTCTCAGAATTTACGGATCTAGTTTTCGACTTTGTATGATTTTTCTAGGATTTTTCCAAAACAGGGCAGAATTGCTAAATTTTACCAACAGCATGTAAATATCATAACACTTTGTATTATGTTGAGCAAAGTGTATAATCATAAGTTTTAATATTTGAATGTGTTTCCTAGTTAGTTTATCATTATGAACTGAAACTAAGACATTCATATTAAATATTATTCATTCATTTTGGAACACGTATTATTTAACTATAAGAAGTATAGTTTGAATATATTTATAACACTAATACATTTCCAAAAAAGGGTTCATACATATTACATACATTTTAGATAAACTATAATAGGTATAGTTTATGTTACATCACTCTACGCACTCGTACAAGAAGGGTACATTCATACAAGAAATATTTATATTCACACACATTTCACGTAAACTTGTTATCCTATATCGTGAGTTTCTCTATTTTTCTTTCTCTCTCTCTCTCTTCCCGTACGCCCGAGTGCGGGATATAATTCCTGGTAGTTATAATCAGAATCTCCTTGAGGGAGAACGTGATACTTGTATATAGATCTATATTGGGATTGACACCCCACACCTTGCTGCTAGCTACAGTTGGACCTGCAGGTCTACGGGTGACAAATGTCATTTTATTTTTCGCGACACTGAGAACGTCGTGGCAGGTTCACATAGTCATAGTATGATTATAGCGACTCACATAGGGATATAACAATCCATAAGTTTGCGGGATTTTATTTTTAAAACCTAAACGAGTTTTATGTCGATTTAAAATCACCTTTTTATCTCTATGAGTACAGATATTACTGTACACTTTTGGTTTTGGTAGTTACGACTACACATCATTTGAAACCGCATTTATACTTTTAAGTATGGTCAATACTTGTTATTACTCGGTCCTCTAATTTAGGACTACATATATATAATGTATTAACAAACATGAGAACGAACAGAAATTTCGTTTAATTCAAAAGTGTCCATGTCCATTTATATACATAACATTTTCTACTAATAAGAAGGGTTACTTATACATTTTGGTCTTCAGTCATAAGACGACATTACACAGGTTTTAAAGAAAATATCGGATTTTCTGGATACATACTCTAACGCTTTTTCGAGGAAAACGATTTACTTTTCTAACGAAATCTCTTATGAACTCACCAACCTTTGTGTTGACACTTTTCAAAACTACTTGTATTCTCAGGAATTCAGTGAAAACAGGAAATCAACAACGTTTTGAGGATGGACGATAAATCGTCAAACAGTTCATTTCGTATTATAATGTAACTGATGTGAATCATGTAAACATGTGCTTCGATGTAACATTTTCAATTATATTTGTGTTGGTTGTATTTACTTTGAGCACTATTATACTCATTGTTGTGATACTCTACATGAAGTCCTCCACCCTCGGACGTTTCCGCCATCCTTGGTTTGGGGGTGCGACATAGATCTTCGAATCTTCAAGTGATTCTTCAAGTGTTCTTGGGTTGAACACTTCTCTTCTTCAACACTTACCTACTGAAATCACTTAAGGTGAGTTCATACCCCTACATTTTCATGTTTTCTCAAGTTTTCAGGGGGGGAATACAAGTTAAAACACTAAGAACATAATTAAAATTTTCTAACAGCCTTCATCAGAAAAGTTCAACTCCATTCACGGACTGTTTTGGGCATCTTAAACATTTTTTTTTTCAAAACTATACAAGGTGCAAATAGTTCAAGTTTGTAGCTTTAAAATGACTACTTGCACATCTCCATACGATTTTTCTACAATTTATGGTGATTTTTACAAAACTGCCTATCATTTCAAACAACAATCCGGACCAGTCTGTGACTATGGACATTTTCACCCAAGTTGGAGGTCATTAAAAATCGTGATAAAAATTAAGAGTAAACTAGACACATTTTGTGAACTCTCAGAATTTACGGATCTAGTTTTCGACTTCGTATGATTTTTCTATGATTTTTCCAAAACTGGGCATAATTGCTAAAGTTAGCCAACAGCATGTAAATATCATAACACTTTGTAATATGTTGAGCAAAGTGTATAATCATAAGTTCTAATATTTGAATGTGTTTCCTTGTTAGTTTATCATTGTGAACTGAAACTAAGTCATTCATATTAAATATTATTCATTCATTTAGAACACGTATTATGTAACTATAAAAAGTATAGTTGGATAAATTCACAACACTAATACATTTCCATAAAAAGAATACATACATATTATATACATTTTAGATAAACTATAATAGGTATAGTTTATGATACATCACTCAACACACTCGTACAAAAAGGGTACATTCATACAAGAAAGATTTATATCCACACACATTTCACGTAAACTTGTTAACCTATGTTGTGAGACTCTCTCTCCCCGTACGTCCGAGTGCGGGATATAATTCCTGGTAGTTATAATCAAAATCTCCTTGAGGGAGAACGTGATACTTGTATATAGATCTATATTGGGTTTGACACCCCACACCTTGCTGCTAGCTACAGTGGGACCTGCAGGTCTACGGGTGACAAATGTCATTTCATTTTCGCGACGCCTGAGAAACATTGTGGCAGGTTCACATAGTCACAGTATGATTATAGCGACTCACCTAGGGAGATAACAATTCATAAAGTTTACGGGGTTTCATAAAACCGAAGTAGGTTTTAGGTTGATAAAGAAATTTACTTTCCATATCATTTTAAACTCACGACATTTCTACTAAGAAATGATGATTTCTTATACATTTTAGTCTTTGGTTATAAGGCTACATTTTTCGGATTTCAAGGAAAATATCGGATTTTTCTGACACAAACGCGACATTTACATGTGATAGACTTCTACTAAGTTTATTAATAAAAGCTTATGAACTCACCAACCTTTGTGTTGACACTTTTCAAACAACTCGTATTCTCAGGAAAACACTAAACAGGTAATCAAGTGCTTTTGAGGATGGGACGTTAAAACGTCAAACTTTTCATATTTTGTCAACATATTGTAATTGATTTTGAAACATGTAATTCATACAAGTGATGTAACTTTTTCAATTATATATATGTTGGTTGTGTTTGCTTAAATTACTATTGAAATTGTGGTTATGATACTATACATGAAGTCCTCCACCCCGGACGTTTCCGCCATCCTTGGTTTGGGGATGTGACACACGCGCCCCTCTTCGTATCACCTCTATATTTTCTTAAGAATCAACTTCCAAAAGTACGAGATGATTACATAATTTCTTACCTTTTCGGATGAAATTTTACTAATATAAGTGAGATTTATGTGATTGATTTTGATGGAATTTCCATGACTCGATGGGCTGTGGTCTGAGCCTGGTCTCCAATGTCGGTAATCCTTCGGACCATAACAGGAAGTGCGCGGTCTACTGGCCCTCCATGGCGAAGGTCGTAAAATCCTCGATTCGTCCCGAATGGTGGATGCTCTCCCTGCTATTGGCTCCATCGCTCCAAATCATATGCCAAGGGGGTGTAGGGTCGTTGTGGCCCATTCGGTGCACTGGTACCCTATCCATGTAGGGTATGTTGATGACTTCAAACTCTGCGTCCAAGTCATCATCCTCATCTTATTCCTCATCGTTGACTTAATCGTCGATGTCTTCTTCCTTTGGGTCCTCCACGGGCTCCTCCTCTAGGTCCTCCATGGGCTCATCCTCTATCCACCTTTTCCTTGATTGGGGAAATAGGGGTCTCCGGGCAAACGATATCCTACCATGTCATTTGTATGAGAATGTAAGTACAAGAGAAGATACGAGAAAATACATGAAAATTCCACACAATGCCAAAATACTCCTATAGTATTTTAATTGTTTATGCTTGGTTCCCTAGAACCTTTAGGATTAAGGTTGGTAAGTTTTAGATTTGTCGTCCACCCCGATCACTCCCAAACATATGTTGGTTATATTTCGAATAGATATAGTTGAGCAGGCTATATTTTTCCTAAATATAATTACATAATTGTCAAGGTTTAACCGTGATATCCAACTCCTCTAAAGACTTTTATTCGTCATCTTGTTATAACACTACAAATAGTATGCACATAGGTATGTATATTTTTTAGTCAAAGTGTTTTAGTCTCATTGTATCTGTAGTTGCATATCTTGTATGGTTATATATACTAGTTCACAATGAACAATGCTCTGATCCCAATCTGTCACACCCCCGAACCAGGACGGCGGAAACGTCCGGGGGCGGATGACGTCATTATGTAGTATCATAACAATTAAAAATGAATGAAACATAGGAACCCAACATCATACATTAAAAGATACCAACATAAAATGTAGAAAATATTCGAATTCCATGGTCCAAATGCCTGCTCACTGAGTCCCTGATAATACAAGTCGCTTTGAAAAATGTCAAAATAGAATGTTGGAGAGTTCATAAGCATGTTTGTATGAAAAGTTTTGTAACTTCATTGTTTGCAATATTTTGTAAAACTCCATAAAATATCATATTTTCTATGAAAAATGGTTTGTGAGTCCAGTTCTAAAACTGTGAATAATTGCATGTATACTTTGTTTTCTTAAATTAACAAAATGTCAATATATAAGCGACAACTTACTGTTTAGCTGCATGTTGTCTTAAGATGATATCAATCACCCTCAAGGCTTCCATGGGGTTTTCTGATTCTTGTCCTCTTAGAGCCCGTGCAATTGCATGCATTGGGATTTTGGCTGTAAGCTCAGCTCCACTTTGAAAGTCTTTTATTGATATGAACACCTGATTCTCTTATTGTTATTGCCAGGGCTTGCATTTCCATTGTTACTGAATATTATCATATTCATAAGTTTTTTAAGTTATATATATATATATATATATATATATATATATATATATATATATAACAGATTAGTCATGTAAAATAGTATGCAATACCTATCGATTAGAAGTGGCGTTTTCAAGAACAACAGTTAATTCAAGTTTCTTCCTTGGAAGAGCTCCAACAGTAAATAAACTTTTTTCACCATCATAGGCAAATTCATTTACAGCCAATTCAGAACCATAGGTTTCATGGACCCTATCAAGCACTTTCTTCATATGCCTTTTCCATCTATTGGGCGACCATCTTCATAAAAAAGTGCAACTTGTTTGGTTGAAATTCAAGACTTGTGAGAAGCTTGCTAATTGAAAGAATCTTTAAACCGAGAAAAGGGCTTGTATTTTTTACTATTTATTAAATGTGTAAAACGGCCCTTGATAGATAAATGATCTTTAAAAAACATTTGTGAAAGAATGGAAAATTAAATGATGGCAACTTTATAAAAGTTTGGACCTTATCATTCTTTCTGTATTAAGTCTGAAAGATATTTGAAAAGAATGCAGTAATAAATGAGGGAAATTTTAGAAAAAGTTAGGAACCAAAAGGGGAAAGCCTCATGTGCATGACTTTCCCAATTAAGTCATTCATTTTGAATAAATTCAAAAGGAAACATACATAATCATCGAGTGTTTTCTAGACATACAATATTTAAGAAATATTTTAGACAGTAAGGAAAAATATATAAGTTAAGAAAGTTTTGTAAAAAGTTAGGACCTAATGGAGAAAACTACCAGTCATAGAGATGCTTTCTGGATAAATCATATTTAAAATATATTAGTGAAAGAAGGAAAACCTAAAAGATGGCAATTTTGTAGAAGTTAATGACTTAATGGGAAATGTGTCACTTTCATGACATCTTTATCAAGTTATTTTTCAGTAAAATAAATATGGCAAATATGAGTTTTAGTTCCTTACTTTTTTTGTTCTTATGGAATGTTCATATTATTTTAATTTATATAGTGATTAGTCTCTATGCATATAAAACCAATGTAGCGAAAATCAAAAGCTGCAAAAATTACTATTAAAACAAACAACAAAACTAAGGGACTAAACTTGTCATTCCCTCAAACAATAGTGGAAAATTTCAAAAAAAGAAAAAAGTTAATGTTCCTTTTTGTCTCCACTAATAATAATAATAATAATAATAATATATATATATATATATATATATATATATATATATATATATATATATATATATATATATATATATATATATTCTTCATAAACGGTCCATGTAATATTCTAGAATCTGAGCTTTAGTTCCTTAATTTTTTTTGTTCTCATGGAAGGTTTATATTATTTCAATTTCTATAGTGATTGGTCTCCGTGCATATAAAAAAAATTATACATTTTTATTTTATTTTACATTTTTTCTTTCTGATTAATTTTCAATTTATATCAATACTTGTATTATTATTAAATGAAAAAAAGGCTTCCATCATTACCACCATTATGCACCGCTATCTACTAGTATACCACCATCACCACCACGAATTACATTCAATTATGTTTCTTATAAATTTCTTTACATTTCAATTCATGTTACTGATTCCATTCCGTTCACTCAACATTTCATTATATAACACAACTTCAAGAGGTTGAATAGTGGATAGTACATTAGTAGCAACCCAACTCCATGATATCTATGTTGGATGAACAATTTATATATGTTTTAATCGGACTGAATGCAAGATATATCTAACATACTTTAAGTTATTATTATTGCAACATTCTACATTGAAAGATCTACCTAATTGCAATATCTTTAAAAGGGGGAGACTAAATAATGCATATTGCTTAATACAAAATGAAGAGTATAAACACGAATGTATTTCTAATCCACCAAAAATGACATGCATGCACATAATTAGAGCCAAAATAAGAAAAACCCTTTCAAAATATCAGAAAAAAAATATGGCAAAAAATGCACATCGTACTTTCATACCACCAACTCCTTCATAAAAGATGAAGGTACACAAAAATATAAACCACGAATCAGGAAACTCCTTTCAAAAATCAACAAATGACAGCAAATAAGGCAGTAAACTACTTGGAAAATCAAGAAAATCTAGAAATTACAGAGGGCTAAGACCGAAAACTACTTTATCAGCCCAAAATATGGAACCATGGAAAGTAAAATCAGAAAAAATCAAAATTAAAATAACTGATAAAATTAGTAAAAGTGAAACAGAACCAGTATAGTCAAAGAAAACACTCATGCAAGAGTAAAATAAGTCGAACTTTTGAAGAGTAAAACTATCAAAAAATCCTTCAAAATAATAAAGTAGTTATACCTAAACTCGGAGAGAACCCCTGTTTTGAAATCTAGACAACCAACCTAAAACCTGAAAAAAGGACGAGAAAACAAAATCACAAAGTAGTACTAAGTGATCAAAAAACCCCAAGAAATTACGAAACCCCCAAAAAACAAGCAACATTTTACAGATGTTAATTAAAACGTTTTAGTATAAAACCTACATTAGAAAATATACTCGAAACACCGCTTCATGAAAGAGTAAAATAAGTTGACATTTTCAGAAGAAAAAACCGAAAACTTTTCTAAAAATTTCTCTCGAAATTCCCCAAAAAACACATAACATTTCACAATTTACAAGGTTTGAATTCAACCTTAAAACAAGACACTTAACAAAATTCAAAAACATCCTCGAGAAGAAGATAATAGAGTAAACATTCACAAAAAGTGAAGAAAAACATGTTTTTTTTTTTTTTGTAAAAATTAGCTAAATAAATCCTAGAAAATACAAACATTGCACGGATTTCAAATATTTGGCCAGAAAGCCTAGAGAATAAACACCTGACGCAGGAAATCAAGGTAAAATTTTGAAGAAAAAGACGAACATAGCAAGAATTTCAATTTATCTCATCAAATTAACCAAGAACGATGATGAAGTAGGAGTAGAAACCCTAAAATGAAAATGAGGAACTCGTGGGGAGAGTGGAGTTGAGGGTTTATTGAGGTAGTAAATTACAACGGGAACGGTGACCTTTCCAACAAATTTTTTTCTTCCCACGCGTCCATGTGGTTGCGTCATCATCTCTAAATAACAATTCACCAAAAATAAGTGTTTATATCTCACGCACTCCTATTGTCAGTGCGTCAGTCGCTATTTCCACTTCCTATAACCCCCGACAGTTTAAGATGGGTTAAACTCAAGATTTTTAATTTTTAATATTTTTTCCGCTAATTTTAATTTGATAAAAAAAAAACTATTAAATTGATTTTTTTAGACTTTAGATTAGATGAAAAAATAAGCTTTAATGAAAAATTAGTTTTGAACTATAATAATAGTAAATAATAGCTATAGCTTGTTTGTTAAAAAATAGTTTATAAGTTATATTTAGAATATTTTTGAACAAAAGTTATTTTAAATACAATTTAATAAAAACTAACATATAAATTAATTTATAAATTAAAAATAATATTTTTATAAATTTATCAAACATTAAATTACAATAAAATAACTTATAAGTTAGTTTATTTTATTTTTTCCAAATTACATATTTAAACTATTAAACTATCCTCCTTAAACTACTCCGATTATTCACTATTGAGAATTCATTTGGCCAAAATATATTAAAAATATGAAAAAGTTCTTAAACCCCACCAACATGTTTGGTACACCCATATCAAGTTGGACATTTATTTTTAATTAATTAGCCTATGTGTCCTATCAAAAATGAAAGTTGAAATTTTATAAGGGAAAAATCAATTATACAAAATAATTAGAATTGTTTTTTTTTTTCAAAAAATACAAAAAAATATATATGAAAATTGATAATAATCTTCATGTAACACCCAAAATCAGGAAGACCAATAAAAGAAAGGTTAAACTCTAAATCAAGAGTCAACTCGTCAAGTCCATGGAGGAACTCGACGAGTCGGAGCGAGATCTGGGACATTGAGTAAGTGGCCGACTCAGCTAGTCAGCGAGTGGACTCGGCGAGTCTGGTCTGGGCGAGAAAAACCCTAATCCCAGAGGTTGCGCCCTATATAAAGCACATTATAACCCACCCTCAGCCTTTTTGCTCCCCTTTTGAGTTCCATAAACCCTAGATTTGAGTGAGCCTTCATTATTTGAGAGAATAGAGCCTTGGAGGAGAGAATCTTTGAGAGGGGCTTGAAGATGTGTTATGTGTTCCGGGCTACGGCCACAATACTGGCTCGTTTAGCTAGCAGTAGTTTCCGGACTTCGATCTGATGCAGTAGTTAGTATGTTTGATACCTTCGTGGCTCAGACGTGATTTATGTGTTATGTGTTCCGGGCTACGGCCCAATGCAGTATGCAGTATATGTGTTCATGCTAGTTGATATGTTTATGTTATGTTATGTTCCATTAATTTCGGACTTCGGTCCGATGCAGGGGGCAAGGCCCCAGTTAGTTCGGACTTCGGTCCGATGCAGGGGACAAGGTCCTAGTCAGTTTCCGGACTTCGATCCGATGCAGGGGGGCAAGGCCCCAATTAGTCCGGACTTCGGTCCGATGTAAGGGACAAGGTCACAGTCAGTTCCCGAACTTTGGTCCGATGCAGGGGGCACGACCCCAGTTAGTCCGGACCTCGGTCCGATGCAGTGGGCAAGGCTCAATATGTGCTTTATATGTTATTGTATGGTATGTGGTAGTTTGGGGAGCTCACTAAGCTTCGTGCTTACGGTTTTCAGTTTTGGTTTTAGGTACTCAGTTTTCAAAAGAGGAGCTCGGAGAGGTTGAAGTGCACACACCATAGTCAGTTAGCCTGGGAATGTTTTACTCTGATAATGATATTATGTTTTGAATTAATACTCGAAAATTATGTTATGACTTATGATACGATTTTATAAATATGGTTTTAGTAATGTTTTAAAAGAATTTTTTAGTCGTGATTTTTGGGTCGTTTCAAGTTGGTATCAGAGCCTTAGTTTGAGGGATTCGGGCATACTTGAAAGTGTGTCTGGACTCAAACTAAGGAAACGGTAAAAGGTTTTCAAAAGAAAAACATTTTCGAAAGGAATTTTTGGTAAAAAGGAGTTCGAGAAAAGAAAAGAGTTCTAGAAAAAGCGAAAAGAATATTTAAAAAGGAAATAACTTGAAAAGAGAAAAAGGGTGTGGTGCATGCAATCAGCCGAGCTCAAGTAAGTACTCCCAAATTACCCATACAAGTTATGATTATCAGTTCCAGTTTTAGTCTCAGTTTCAGTTTGAGTATAACAGCATGCTAGTATATGACTAAGGATCTAGGAGGATGCCTTATGTGCCTGCTTATGTGTTTCAACCTTATGAGAATTGCATGCTAGTATTGAGTAGACAGCAGTAGGATAGCCTGTTTAGGTTATGCCTGATAGTACGAGTTCAACATTGTATGCTAGTACAATTTCTTGAGAATAGTTTGCATGAGTATGTTTCCTTTATCCAAATGTTGCTTGCTTTGTGCTTAGTGGGACTCTGAGTGATGGGAGTTAGCCATTAGGTGAATACATCACGTCACATGTGGTCAGGATTGGATAAACTTAGAGTGCCGGATTTGACCCTATTGTGCAACTCTTGTTTGAGTCTAACCGTTGTAGGGATGAGTCTTGTACTTGAAGGATTATCCGAGCCTCATTGCATGTGATGGTATTCAGGTGGTGGCTAATTGGCATTGTAAGGAGGCCTTCAGCAGCTGAGGACTGGTTTGGGTGGAGTCAGAGGTTCCCTAGGGCAAGCCTAGGATGAGAGTAGCAAAGATTAGCAGTAGAGAAAAGGGACTTGGTGGAGTTGAGATAACTATTGAGGAAAGTATGGATAGATGTGGAAGGTAGTATGGGCCTGTACTACTGAAAGCAGAGGATCCGTACTCGATTCAAGAGGGGCCGAGGAAAAACCAGGGAACTAGTAAAGTGTGTGAAAGACCCCTCAGCAGCGGTATGCATATTGATCATATTTGTTATGTGTTTCCAGCATGGTGACGTTGTGTGAGATATCAGTTGGCAGTTCAGGTGTCGGGGAAGGATCTGGCTTAGGCTCTAGAGCCGGACAGTTTGATGATCAGATGAGAGATGTTATTTCTGCAGAGATTATGCGCAACATCATTGATCAGACTCCCGTGATATTTGGTTCAGTTAGAGAGGCCATTATGGAGCTTTTGGACAGTCGTCTTGAGGCCTTTAGGGTCGGGATAGTTTCACGACAGTTTGGGGCTCGTCTAGAACCCGATTCTTATGGAGTTCAGGGATCCATCAAGGAGGGAGATCCCATTTTTTTAGCTATTTCCATCAGGGGACGGGAGTGAGCGGGGCACCCTGTCTCCAGGAGAGACCTCTACATGATTGGATAGCCAAGGAGGTTGCGCAAGCCATTCGCGAGGAGCTGCCCAACATCGTTGGACGGGTCACTGGTAGGTTGACCGCAAAGCACTAGGATCAGACAACAGTTGTTTAGTCGATGGATGGGGTCGATGAGGTAACGCATGAGCGAGAGTCGGGCAGGGAGTCGGAAAGGAAGAGGAAAACGGATGAGACTCAGGTAGCTGCAGGTTCGGGCAAGAGGCCTAAGGGGTCAGATTCAAGATCGGGGGACTATCAGAGCCGCAGTCAATGTGGGAAGTGTGGTAGGACACACGAGGGTGCGTATAGGCGTAGAAGTGGTGGTGATGCTGGATGTTTCAAGTGCGGCCAGATTGGCCATTTTAGCAGAGATTGTATTGTTACCATCGCTCAGGGGCTTGATCCGATATGTTTCCGTTGTAGTCAGAGGGGCCACAAGAAGGCCCACTGTCCGAGTTTGTATACAGCAGGGCAGGTGTCAGCTCCTGCCCCTGGGACTTTGAGAACCACCAGCAGACATCAGGGTCAGGCAAGGGCGCCCACGGCTCGGAGCCGAGTTTTCTGGTTGATTTCAACAAGGATTCGAGTAGCACTGAATGATGGGGGTACGTATATTTTACCTTCTTGTCAATTATTATTCATGATATTATTGTTATGTTGTTGCATTGTTATCAATAAGCATAAGTGTTGGGGTATTATATTACCTGCTTGTGACTGAGTTTTATGCCATCTGCATACCTTGGAATTAGAATGGTAAATTTGTAACGACCCAGAATTTAAGACCAAAAATTTCTTTTAATAAATCATTACTTAAGACAAAGTCATCATTCCAAAACATAATATGAGTATAAGTTTTCAAAACACATGCTCATTATCAGAGTAAACATTCCCAGGTTGTCTAATCTATGGTGTGTGCCATGCGATCACCCCGAGCTCTTCCCTCCGCTTCCGTAAGTACCTGAAACCAAAACTGAAACGTAAGCACGAAGCTTAGTGAGTTCCCCACCCTACCACATACCATGCATAACAACATACTGCACATATTGGGCCACGCCCGCTACCCTGGGCCTCGCCCCCTACCTCGGGCCTCGCCCGCAACAACGGACCCACCGCTCTAGGCCCCGCCTGCCTTCGAGCCCCGCTCGGATACATATATGTTTTACTTAGGCCTCGCCCGCCAACAAATAATAACACATAAACATTTCACAACACTTAACTAAACACATGCAACTGGTTCTGTCCTAAGGCCTCGCCTATCCTGGGCCTGGCCCATGTCCTGCTACTGATGAGTCATGGAACCCCGTCCACGCTCCTAATGGTAGTGAGATACGGGCCCAACCCACTCTCACTCTTGTTCTAGTTTGGGCCTCGCCCCTGTCCTGCTACTAATGAGATATGGAACCCCATCCACACTCTGCTATTGGTGAGATATGGGACCTCGCCCACACTCACCTCCCTACCAGGTACATACATGTATCACACAGACAACAAGTATAATCTAGCATATAAAAGAATCCTTGGGCACCCGCCCGCTATTACTGGACCTCGTACTGAATATCATACTAGCATATTGTGCGTAGTGTTAAGCCCCGGGTCTTCTACTCATAACTACATGGTCCGGCATTGTGGCCTTAGACCCATTCACACAAAGGGAAACTCACTTGCACTGGCTGAACTTGCTGATGATCTCACTAGCTGCTGCCCGATAACTCACTTAACTCCTGCTCCCCTTGTTCCCCGAACTACCAATATCAAAGCAATACTGAGTCTAACTGACCCCCGAAGGACAATCAAGTCAACCCTAGTCAAAGTCAACCTTCTAGGTCAACCCTACTCGCCGAGTCACCCTACTGACTCGCCGAGTTCAAAATGTTCAAATTCCTTTCATTCGCGTCTCGACTCGTCGAGTCAGTCCATGACTCGCCGAGTCTAGCGATTTCTGAGTTCTGACCTATCCAACTCACTGAGTCTCCACCTGACTCACTGATTCGAGTCTCAACTCGAAGGGTTTGGGGTTTCGCAACCTGACTCGCCGAGTCCAAGAACAGACTCGCCGAGTACAAGGCAATCTTCATCCGACTCGACGAGTTGTTCATCCCACTCGTCGATTTGCTCCACACCTTCAAGCTACTCGCCGAGTCCATTCAAATCCCTTTACATGCAGAGGACTTTTGAGTCATGCATGGACTCCAAACTGTAGATCTATCCTTCCCAAGCCTATTCCTCACGTAAAGTTGCAAACTTTACGTGTAGAGAAGGAGATCTAGGCAAAATATATCATAAACTAGGGTTTATGACAACCATGCTCCACCAATATACCAAGAGCTGATACTTTACGGGATTTTAGACCAAAATAAGCATGGATCTGAGGTAGCAACCTCATATCTGAACCCCTAGCTCGAATGGTTACTCTTAAGCCAAGAATGCCCAAAACACACACCTAGATCTAGGTGCAAAGAGGGGAAAATAGCAACTTGTTACCTCAAAGATGAACACCACTGAAGTAGATCTCGGATCTACACCTCCTCCTTTGAAGCAACCTTCTTGATCTTCAAGTTCCTTTCCCAAAGTTCCTTCCTCAAAGTTATTTCTCTCAAATGATGGAAGCTCACACGAAATCAAGGGTTTACAGGTTCTCCAGGGTGATATGAGGGCTGAGGGAGGGACATAACACTCTTTAAATAAGATACAACTCTCGGGATTAGGGTTTTCCTCGTTCAGACCAGACTCGCCGAGTCACCTTGGCTGACTCGCGGAGTTGGTCGCTTACTCCTCGACTCGGATCCCGCTCGGACTCACCGAGTCCCTCCATTGACTCACCGAGTCTCCCCTTAAAATTGGGGTTTTCTTTCTTTTCTTGGCTTTCCAAACTTTGGGTGTTACAAAATTGGAGATCGTCCCCTCTAGATCAGGTTACTTCAGATGCGGTGACTGTAGCATGTATGTGTAAGAATCAGTAATGCCTCGCTACTTTCGAAAGGTATCATTTGGGATTGATGAGTTAAATCCTTAGTAGTGACAATTTAGAGCTTCTACTGAGATAGCCAGCGAACAGTAAGGAAGTGGGTTGGGGATGTGCACCCCAAACGCAGGTTCTCCGGATGCGGTCCCTAAAACAAATATAGTTAAGGATTGAAGGGTGCTTAGTTAGATAGCAAGAATGGTTCGGATCTGGTAAAAGTTAGTTGGAGCGCTGACATAGGTAAACAGAGGTGGACATCAGATCTCCCTTTTAGTGGAAGGAAGGTTGGGGAATCCTTTCGACCAGTGAGCATAAAGGAGCTAGCCGGATCCAAGTGGGGGAGAACCCTCCGAGTATACAAGGGTAAGAGCATACAGTTCCAGAATGAGTACACGACCTTTGAGAAGAAAAGATAGTAGTGCAGTGATTGATGGATTGAGGAGTTCAAAGTTGGGAGTTTGAGGAACTTCCCAAAAATGAGTTCATGTGATCGAGATGGTTAGTAGCTGGTTGGGAATTCAGGGTTGGAGGACCGTCTGTAGGACTCTAGTGAGTCGGAATGAGGATCTTGAGAACAGTTAGCAAGAGATGCTTTCGTGTTAGTAGTCAGTGGCAGAGATAACATGCATGGTTATGTGGATTCAGGAGTTGGGGGTTTTGGAAACTTCCCAACGATAGTTTCATGTATTCGGAGTAGTAGAGGGTTGGTTTGGGAACCAAGCCGAATAATTACTCGATGGACCGCTAAGTGTATCAAGGATGTAAGATGTTGAGGTTGATGCAGCATTCGATATTTGAGGGCTGGTTTTGAGAAATCAGGATGAGGAATCACTAGCAGGACTAGGGATAGTCAGGATGTCCTGGGGATAGTAGTAGAGTGTTGTAAGTCTGCGGGGTAGTCGTAGTATTCACTAGCAGTCAGATAGTAGTAGAGTGTTGTAAGTCTGTGGGGGTAGCCGTAACATTCACTAGCAGTCATGTAGTAGTAGAGTGTTGTAAGTCTGCGGGGGTAGCCGTAGCATTCACTAGCAACCAGATAGTATTAGAGAGTTGTAAGTCCGCGCGTGTAGTTGTGGCCTTTATCAGGTTGGTAGGCAGCATGAGCGCATTGTTGGACGCGGGGGAAGCAGTAGTACCCACCAGTTCGGGTGCAGCAGTGAGGATATGTGCATCTAGATCTATCTTATGTTTGAGTTTTGGGCATTTTGAGTATGTATGAGATCTATTTTGAGTTTGGAGTAGATCTGGTGTTTCTAACTTCGATTTAGGTTGGTAATAACCCAGAAAGTCATAAAGTTTAGGCCAATAAGTTGTTGGTGAAGCCCCTTTGTTACAAACCCTAGCCCTAGAGTGTTATAAGCCTATAACTCCTTGGTTACACGTAAAGTTTGCCACTTTACGTGGGGGTTAGGCTCTAGAGGAATGGATCTATGGATTTGAGCCCGTGCATGGCTCGAAAAGGCACTGTATGGATTAAGAACTGAAGAGACTCAGTGAGTCACATGGGTGTACTCGGCGAGTTGGATGAAGTTAAGCAGCAACTCAACGAGTTGGAAGAACAACTCGGCGAGTCTGTTGAAGATTGCCTTGGACTCGGTGAGTCAAGTCGGGAAACCCCAAACCCTTCGAGTTAAGACTCGGATCAGTGAGTTGAGTGGGGACCCAGTGAGTGGTCAGGTCAGGACTCGGAAATCAGTAGACTCAGCGAGTCATGGTCTGACTCGGCGATTCGAGTCGCGAATGAAAGGGATTTCAGAGCTTATGAACTCGGCGAGTCAGTAGGCTGACTCGGCGAGTAGGGTCAACCTGGAAGGTTGACTGTGACCAGGACTTTGACCCTGACCAGAGTTGACTTAGTTTGACCATTGAAGGGCAGTTTGGAACTAAGTACTGTATTTGGTATTAGTAGATTGAGGAGTCATTAGAGTAGCAGTGCGAGAGTTGTTAGATAGCAGTCAACAGGGTATCAGCAAGAACTCCACTAGTGCAGGTGAGTTTCCTTCCAGTAGGAACGGGTCTAAGGCCACAATACTGGCTTGTTTAGCTAGCAGTTGTTTCCGGACTTCGATCTGATGCAGTAGTTAGTATGTTTGATACCTTCGTGGCTCAGACATGATTTATGTATTATGTGTTCCGGGCTACGGCCCGATGCGGTATGCAGTATATGTGTTCATGCTAGTTGATATGTTTATGTTATGTTATGTTCAATTAATTTCGGACTTCGGTCCGATGCAGGGGCAAGGCCCCAATTAGTCCGGACTTCGGTCCGATGCAGGGGACAAGGTCTCAATCAATTTCCGGATTTCGATCCAATGCAGGGGCAAGGCCCCAGTTAGTCCGAACTTCGGTCCGATGCAGGGGACAAGGTCCCAGTTAGTTCCTGGACTTCGGTCCGATGCAGGGGGTAAGGCCCCAGTTAGTCCGTACCTCGGTCCGATGCAGTGGGCAAGGCCCAGTATGTGCTTTATATGTTATTGTATGGTATGTGGTAGTTTGGGGGAGCTCACTAAGCTTCGTGCTTACGGTTTTCAGTTTTGGTTTCAGGTACTCAGTTTTCAAAAGAGGAGCTCGGAGAGGTTGCAGTGCACACACCATAGTCAGTTAGCTTGGGAATGTTTTACTCTGATAATGAGATTATGTTTTGAATTAATACTCAAAAATTATGTTATGACTTATGATACGGTTTTATAAATATGGTTTTAGTAATGTTTTTAAAAAAAATTTAGTCGTGATTTTTGGGTCGTTTCACTTCATAAATGGTCCATGTGATTTTCTAGAATCTGACCTTTAGTTCCATACTTTTTTTTGTTCTTATGGAATGTTCATATTATTTTAATTTCTATAGTGATTGGTCTCTATACATATAAAACCAATGTAGCGAAAATCAAAAGTTGCAAAAATTACTATTAAAACAAACAACAAAGCTAAGAGAATAAACTTGCCATTCCCTCAAACAATAATGGCAAAATTCAGAAAAGAAATAAGTTAATGTTCCTTTTTGTTTCCACTTTTAATATATATATATATATATATATATATATATATATATATATATATATATATATATATATTTGTGTGTATTAATTGTTTTCTTTTTTCAAAACATATAAAAATATATGAAAATTGATAATACTCTTCATAAATGGTCCATGTGATTGGTCTCTATGAAAATACACGATGTACTTTTTTCAATTTCTATAGTGATTGGTCTCTATGCATATAAAAAACAATTATACATTTTTATTTTATTTTACCTTTTTCTCTCTGATTAATTTTACAATTTATATCAATACTTGTATTATTATTAAATGAAAAAAAGGCTTCCATCATTACCACCATTATGCACCACTATCTACTAGTCTACCACCATGACCACCACGAATTCCATTCAATTGTGTTTCTTATAAATTTCTTTAGATTTCAATTCATTTTTCTCATTCCATCCCGTTCACTCAACATTTCATTATATAACAAAACTTCAAGTTATTATTGCAACATTATACATTGAAAGATCTACCTAATTGCAATATCTTTAAAAGGGGGAGACTAAATAATGCATATTGCTTAATACAAAATGAAGAGTATAAACACGAATGTATTTAATTAGAGCCAAAATAAGAAAAAAAAAACCTTTCAAAATATCAAAAAAATATGGCAAAAAAGTACATCGTACTTTCATACCACCAACTCCTTCAGAAAAGATGAAGGTACACAAAAATATAAACCACAAATTAGGAAACTCCTTTCAAAAATCAACAAATGACTGCAAATAAGGCAATATACTACTTGGAAAATCAAGAAACTCTAGAAATTGTAGAGGCCTAAGACCGAAAACTGCTTTATCAACCCAAAAATGGAACCATGGAAAGTAAAATCAGAAAAATCAAAATTAAAATAACTGATAAAATTAGTAAAAGTGAAACAGAACCAGTCTAGTCAAAGAAAACACTCATGCAAGAGTAAAATAAGTCGAAATTTTGAAGAGTAAAACTATCAAAAAAATCCTTCAAAATAATAAAGTAATTATAGCTAAACTACTGCTTGTTTTGAAATCTAGACAACCAACCTAAAATCTGAAAAAAAATGACCAGAAAACAAAATCACATAGTAGTACTAAGTGATCCAAAAACCCACAGAAATTACGAAACCCCCAAAAAAACAAGCCACATTCTACAGATCTTAATTAAAACGTTTTAGTATAAAACCTACATTAGAAAATATATTCGGAACACCGCTTCATAAAAGAGTAAAATAAGTTGAAATTTTCAGAAGAAAAAACCGAAAAACTTTTCTTAAAATTTCTCTCAAAATCCCCCAAAAGACACATAACATTTCACAGTTTTCAAGGTTTGAATTCAACCAGAAAACAAGACACTTACCAAAATTCAAAAACATCCTCGAGAAGAAGATAATAGAGTAAACATTCACAAAAGTGAAGAAAAACATGTTTTTTTTAAATTAGCTAAATAAATCCTAGAAAATACAAACATTACACAGATTTCAAAGATTTGTGTAACGCCCCATTTCTGGTATGTAATTCACTCAAAGTATTTTCATTTATCAAAGGGTACTCGACGAGTCTGTAGGCCGAATCATCGAGTAGAGACGGGACGATCACACGTTTTGAGCTGGCTACTCGACGAGTCCATATGCTGGACTCGGTGAGTCCGCCTGTCTGGAGGAAGCCATAAATATTAAGGGTTTGCACCCTATTAGACACACTTATGCGCCCCAAACCAGCCTCTATCACTCTCATAACATTTTCCCTATAAACCCTAGCCCTATTGTTGAGTTTGAGTGTGCTTGTGATAGCTTTGAAGCTTTGGGAAGGAAAGAAGGTCCATAGAAGGGAAGGAAGATCCAGGAGTTAGCTTACATCTGATCTTCGTTCAGGTAATGAAGTTATGACCTTGTGCATTCCTCCATTATAACCTCCTTTATGCTTATTATGCCTTCTTTGGAGCCTTTTATGATTCAAAACTTGAGATATGACCCTCCTTGGATGAAAACTTCAAATCTGGACCCTCATTGCATTATAGAAGTGTAAAGTTTCAATTATGATCGTGATTTAGGTCCCTCTTTAGCTTGAAACCCTATTAAGAGCTTAGGGTTGGCATTTGAAGCCTTTAAAGCCATGCATGTACATAAAGTTTTCAACTTTATGTGAGAAGCATGCCCTAGAAGTTGGGATCTGTGATTTGGAGCCGCTGCATGGCTCAAATCAGGTATGTATGGAAAAGGGATTGAATGGACTCGGCGAGTCGTAAGCTTGACTCGGCGAGTCATATGAAGATAGCCATGGACTCGACGAGTTGGATGAGCAACCCGGCGAGTCCGATGAAGATTGCCTTAGACTCGACAGGTTGGTCTACAACTCGGTGAGTCGGATGAGTTTTTCTCGAGAAAAGTAGTGTTTGAGTGAAATGGGTTCATTCCTTCGTAGTTACACGTAAAGTCAACAACCTGCCGTGTTTAGATGTTCCCAAGGGCTCAGATCTACGAGTTAAAGGCCATGGGATGGATTAGAATTCGAATGTATGGAATCTGCGATAGGACTCGGCGAGTTGTTCTTCGGACTTGATGAGCCGAGTCGTGAGTCCCCGTTTTCCTTCGAGTTGTGAGTTCAGAGTGAATTAGTGAGTGGGAAAAGGGATCGGTAGGTTAAAGTCAGAGTTAGTAAAGGAGGGACTCGGCGAGTCTGCACCCTGACTCGGCGAGTCCGGTCAATTAGAAGTTGACTTTGACCAGCAAGTTGACTTTGACCAGGGGTAAAATAGTTATTTTACCTTGAGGGCATTTACAAGTAACTGATCTAGTGTTTTTGGGATTTGTAGCCGATCAGTTCCGGAGCAGCAGTCAACCACTTTTAGAGTTAGCATCTCAGCAGCCAGCACTACGAGGTGAGTTTTCCTTCCAGTAGGAACGGGTGTACGGCCACAATGCCGGCCCGTCTAGTTAGCAGTAGTTCCAGACTTTGGTCCGGTGCAGTAGTTCAGTGTGCTTGATGTCTTTGTGATTCAAGCATGTCTTTGTGTTATGTGTTTCGAACTCCGGTCCGATGCAGCATGTAGTATATGTGTTTATGCTAGTTGATATCTTTATGCTATGCTATGTTATGCTAAGTCAGTTTTCGAACTTCGGTCCGATGCAAGGGACAAGGTCCCAGTCAGTTCCGGACTTCGGTCTGATGTAGAGGGCAAGGAGCTGGTTAGTTTCGAACTTCGGTCCGATGCTGTTTCCGGACTTCGGTCCGATGCAGTAGGCAGGGCCCAATATATGTTTATATGTTATTGTATGGTATGTGGTAGTCTGGGGAAGCTCACGAAGCTTTGTGCTTACAGTTTCAGTTTTGGTTTCAAGTACTTCCGCAATCAAAGGGAAGAGCTCGGGATGATGGCATTGCACACACCACAACTTCAGCTTTTGCCCTGGGAGTTTATTTCAGATACTATGTTATGTTGTTACAGTTCTTTTGTTATGACACATCTATTATAACTTTTTGGGATTTATGATGTACGATTTTATGATATATTATAAATCGTTGATAACCTTAGTATTATTTAAACAAAAAATTTTGGGTCGTATTTTGGGTCGTTAGAATTTGGCCAGAAAGCCTAGAAAAGAAACATCTGACGCAGAAAATCAAGGTAAAATTTTGAAGAAAAAGACGAACATAGCAAGAATTTCAATTTATCTCACCAAATTAACTAAGAACGATGATGAAGCAGAAGTAGAAACCCTAAAATGAAAATGAGGAACTGGTGGGGAGAGTGGAGTTGAGGGTTTATTGGGGTAGTAAATTACAACGGGAACGGTGACCTTTCCAACAAATTTATTTCTTCCCACGCGCGTCCATGTGGTTGCGTCATCGTCTCTAAATAACTATGCACCAAAAATAAGTGTTTATATCTCACACGCTCCTATTCTCAGTGCGCCAATCGCTACTTCCACTTCTTATATAGTTTAAGATGGGTTAAACTCAAGATTTTTAATTTTTTACATTTTTTTCCGCTAATTTTAATTTGATAAAAAATTATTAAAATGGTTTTTTTAGACTTTAGATTAAATGAAAAAAATAAGCTTTTTTCCGCTAATTTTAATTTGATAAAAAAATTTATTAAAATAGTTTTTTTAGACTTTGGATTAGATGAAAAAAATAAGCTTTAATGAAAATTTGGTTTTTAATTATAATAATAATAAATAATAGCTATAGCTTGTTTGTTAAAAATTAGTTTATAAGTTATATTTAGAATATTTTTGAACAAAAGTTATTTTAAAGATAATTTAATAAAAGCTAACTTATAAATTAATTTATAAATTAAAATTAATATTTTTAGAAATTCATCAAACATTAAATTTTAATAAAATAACTTATAAGTTAGTTTATTTTTATCAAATTACACATTTAAACTATTTAACTATCATCCTTAGACTACTTCGATTCCTCACTATTGAGAAATCATTTGGCCAAAATATATTAAAAAAATGAAAATTTTCATAAACCCCACCAACATGTTTGGTACACTCATAACAAGTTGGACATTTATTTTTAATTAATTAACTCATGTGTCCTATCAAAAATGAAAGTTGAAATTTTATTAGGGAAAAATCAATTATACAAAATAATTAGAATTATTTTCTTTTTTCAAAAAATATAAAAAAATAGAGTAAATTACACGAATCGTCCCTGGTCAAAGTGTCAAATTGCACGTTCAGTCTCTATTTTTGAAAATTAACTCGGACCGTCCCTCATGTATTTGAATACTACCCGCCAAGTCCGTATTTTCGTTAGACGTTAGTTTTCTCCGTTTGGGTGTCCCATGTGCCTTGCATGTAGGGGTATTTTTGTCATTTCATCTTGTTTGCCCCTATCAGAGTTGTTACCCCTCCCTTGCTTTCATTTATCTTCGTCGGTCTTCTTCCTCATTACTTTCCCCCCTTTCGTTCTTCGATTACCCTTCTCTAACCAACAAAAATGGCAATTAGATGCAATTATGGAGCTGAAGCTATGATTTGTACCTCATGTAGCAAGAACAACCCTGGAAAACGTTATTATGCTTGTTCTAACCCGGTTAATTTCGATTTCTTGATAAATATAACCTAATCTCGTAATTTCTCCTATTTTCTGTAAATTTTAGCATTGTTAAATGTTTCTACACTTATTTTACAGGCTGGTGGTTGCAAATTCATTGGTTGGGTGGTGGAGGATCAGAAATGTGCTTGTATGAACATTAGGATGAAGCTTGAACAACAAAATCTGAAATTGAAGTTGTATCTAGCTATTAGTTGTTTTCTGTTTGTGTCAATTCTAGTATACAAAGTGTAGGATAAGTTATCGTATACGTTTACCTTTTAGTTGTACAAACTCAAGTTGGATGTATCAGTTTGCATGTTAATGAAAATTTGGTAATTGCCAAACATGTATTCATACCAAAGTATTCATACCAAAACAACAATTTATATTATACCATTTAGTATCCATACCAAAACAACAATTTATATCATACCATTAAGTCATCAAACCATTACGAACATGGATTCATACATTAACAACCTAATTAATCATTAAGTCACTCAAACCATTAGAAACATTCATAAAGTCAACATAGTTAGAAGTACATCACCATCATAGTTAAAGAAGTAGCACAACATTAGTTCAAACTGAAATTACATACCCAAAAGACATGAAAGAACATTGTTTCGAGTACATCAAAAGCATTAGCCAACCAAAAGACAAGAAAGTAATACACAAACACTAAACCATCAGACTTTTTCCCTTCTTCACAACACCTGAGTTCTGTCCCATACCAACATTCTGTCCCACATCACTACCACTAGCCTGTAATCCTCCCACTGTCCGCCCCTTGCAGCTCCTACCATTATGCCCAACATTTCCACACTTTGAACACCTAACTGTTCTGGTCCTGTAGCACTATCATCTTCAGTAACAAATCTTCTTCTTTTCTTTTTTGGCCTACCAATAGGCACATGATGTTTTGGTGGTAGTAACTTTGTTGGAAAATGACTTTTTGCCCACATCATCCTCCTATTAATTGGTTCAATTTTAAAGGCATACATATCTTGCCATGTTTTTAATCAGGATGTTGGGTGAACCCATGTTTCAGGTATCCCAATATTCTCATTATTTCTCCTCATATCCCATATAGTTGCAATTGTGTGATTGCATGGTATGCCAGTGACCTCCCACTTGTTACACGAGCATGTATGTTGTGTTATGTCAACTACACATTGGTCCACACCTTCACCACCTGTAACCTGATACTTCTTATTTCCACAAAACATAACCATATACTTTGCAACTTCACCTTTGATCTTCTCTAGAGTCTTGGTAGCTGTAGGAGTTAGTGGGCTAAAACATTTGTCAATTGTCTTTTGGACAATAACAAGATTCTTCATTATGTATTTTCTAATAAATTCCAAGCAACTTATAATTCACTACAAGAAAAATACCCTTTTACAACGCGCAAACCACGACACTCATTGATTGATGTTACGCAATAGAGATTGACATTAAAAAAGTGTCATCTCTTCAAAAATTTTAAGGATTTATGTTACGCATTATTGCGTGCCCTTAAATTAGTGTCTAAAAAGGAACACGGAAGGCACCTATAATAAAATACGTGTCGTCTAAGGATGTCGCTTTATAAATTTTAATGGAACGCGCGTTTCACCGTTTAATAACCAGGGGGAAAATGAAATCCTTAAAAATTAAAAACCCTGCCTTCATTTTTTTATCATTTCCGTCCTAATTATCTACGCTCCTTCCTTCCCCCTCCTGACATTGACTGCCGCTACTTCTTCTTCCCTCGCACTTCTTTGGGACTTACGGATTTTCGGCTCTTCACGCAGACAAAGACGACGATAGAATTAAGGGAAGGAAGATTGGAGAGATTCCAGCAGATACACATTCACATCCCTATTATGCGATTTTATTAGCAAAAAATCAAGTCCACAATTGAATTAGGTCGTCCAAGGTTTTCTAACCCTATATTTTTGTGAAATTTCAAGCACATCTCTCTAAACAGGGATGAGGATGGAAAAAGACAGGTTGATCTAACCACTTGAACATTCAGGTTACGTTTTGACTCTCTCTCTCTCTGTCTTCCCTGATATTAGGGTTTTTTTTTCATTTATAGGGCAGGTAATTTGAAGAATGGCATCCCTAAAATCAATTTTATAATCACTTGGTGGCTGACTTGTATGAACTCTACCAAATTTTGAGGTTTTATTAGCATCTCTTTCATCGATACATCTTTTTACCAGTTAATCTTTTCATAAATTTCGTTATGATGTAGGATTGGTAAACAAATGTATTTAGAGTTTATACATTCTGTGGTTTTATCAAATTTATATGTTTATCCTCATAAGAGTTCATCTGGGCTGCCTCTGTGCTTTTGATTGGCTCAAGTGTAGAGATTGGTGTCCAAGTTACTGTTCATCAGGTTTAATAATCACTAAACTTGTCAATTTTTCTTGATTATAACTTGTACAATTTCTCTATATATTCATGATTCAAAAACTCATATGAATTGATGGCTGCATTTATGACTTACCAGGATGGAGGTTGGCTTTATATTCAACTTCTCATGATACCCAATTTTTATACAGAAGGGTAAAATGGTCGTTAATTTACTCTGAAATAAGCATCTTCTTCAGCTATACCCGTTTAAATCTGCTTCAAGCTTCAAAAACAAGTTATTGTTACTTTGTGATTCCCAAATAAGAGATACAATTGACTTGGAAGTTGATTTTTGCATTCTAATCTTTAAAACTGATATTGATTGAAAAAGAGATTGTAAGTAATGTATTGATTATTGCTTTATTTATTTTGCCTCTGTTGTGAAGATCAAAAGATGTGGAGAAATGGCACGAAAGTTGCGGTTCTTCAAAGATCAAATGTCAAAGGCGGGTACCACATGGTCATTAAATATCTTTTTCAATCAATATCAGTCTTCATCTTCTTTATATTCTGCCATATCAAGTGATGGAAAATTTAGTCCTATGTCATTGTCTGGAGGTGAACATCGAGGGTATTTTGGTCTTTTAAATAAAAAGTGGACTGTGTGCCACCTGGACCTCGTGCTGGTGAATTCAGTCGTATGTCATTGTCAGAAGGTGAATTCAGTCCCATGTCATTGTCAGGAGGTAAATTTAGTCCTATGTCATTTTCAGGAGGTGAATAACTTATATTTTATTTAAACTTTATCTGGTTTTAGGTAAAGAAAGGTGGAATGCCACCTGGACCTCGTGCTGGTTTCTCTATGTGTGTACATAAAAGCGGACTAGGTTATTTGGTGAAGTTTTTGACATGGAGGCTGAAGGTTAATTTTCTCTTTAATTATTTTTATTTTGTAAAATTATTTGGAATCTATTAAATTCCTCAGAGGAAGATATGATTGCCTTTAGAACATAAACTATTATTTTTCATCATTAAGAAGTGTGTAAAACATGTATAATTAATATGATTTCTAATTTTATTATAATGAATTCAATTGTATATGCAGGTGATGTGTTAATGAGCTTGTTCTTGAATGAAAAGATATAAAATTGAAGTAAAAAAGATATAAAATTGAAAACAAAGGAATTGTATTCAAAGTCCTACTGAAGGTGGGACAGGGGGAGGAGGTTGGGCTAATACCCTTTTTTCTTTTCAACCTTTTAATTTCAAGTTTTTCAGCTAATATATAATTCTTTTTCAGCTCTTGGAGATGGACAAATTATGTTAGTTTTAGCTCCAACTCGTGAACTTGATTCTATTTTTCAGAATAATGAACAGGTAAATTTTGTTATTTTTTTTAGTTAGGAATCTCTTATTATTCTTTAGTATTTGACATCCATAATCTTCTTGAATGTCCATTGAATTGCAGGACAACCAGAATTTTCTTATAACAGAGACAACAATTGTATGGCCTGTATCTGAAATAAGATACACCAATTACCATTTGTCTCCTTGTGGTGCTACAAAATTTTGATGTTCTCATATATAATAGATCAGATCTTATCTTAGCATTAGTTTTGTTATATTCTTGTTTGGTAAATTGTTAGAGCATTGAATTGAAATGTTTGCTCCAATGAATTGGCATTAGTTTCTATAGCGAAATAATTGGATGTAGAAAACTCGGGCACTGACCTCAATCCAAGGCTACAGATTCTTCCATAAAAGTTAAACAAGAAATCAGGGAAAAACTCCAAACCTAGTTCAGGCTTCATTGCACCTATGGGTGGTGTTGCAGGTACAAGTGTTGCTAGGCTGCCATTTTTTTCCTGAATGGTGCATGCAACAAAAATAGTTGAATTTTAAGAAAAAGCTCTTCACACAATGACACAAAAAATGGTTTTGACTCGTAAGGAAATGATATGCTTAATGTTATACTTGGGGGTTTTCTGAGGGTGTTTTTTTGTCATTTGTTTCCTTATTTTTGAATTTTTTCAGCAAGAGGTGGTTTTAGAAAGGTATTGGCTTGGGGTTTAGCTTGCCTTTAAAAAGAAAAGCAGGTATGTGCTTATTTTGTCTATCTGTTCTACACATAACATCTCTAAAGGAATATGGCAAGCTTTAATATTTTATCAGATTGCTTATGCTTATGGGATATTTCAATAGTATCATGATTAAGAAACTTTTAACTCTACATAGGTTTTTACGCAACTCTCCAGTTGTTACGGCCCATGTAGTTACATCAACACAAGTAATCCATTTGTCTTTTTCTCAGATTTTTCTTCATTTGAGCTTATTTCATATCCATTTCAGGAAATTGCTAGACAATTATGTATAGAGCACGAACTGATGTTTTCCAAAATGGCACAACCCTCCCTGGTTCATCTATGAATAAAATTTTAATAGTAAGTTTTTTTTTTGTTATTTCAGGAAATTGCTAGACAATTATTTCATCAGACATCTCTAGAACTCAACTTCTTGTCTGATGTCGCAGTTGATTGGTTGGAATCCAGATGTCTACTCAAATTTTAACAGTAAGTTTTTTTTGTTTTTTTTTGTAAGTTACTTTTACTAATAACAATAGATAATTACTTTGCTCTTCATGGGATTTTAAGTTATTATACATACAGGAAAGCTGGTGGTGAGTTCATAACCAAAACTTTATAAGTTCCCCGTTCCATCTCCAAAAGTTAAATTCAGGTACTTTTTTTTTTGTTGATTTCAAGAGAGTGATTAGGTATTATCATATAGTCAACAACTGTTATAATTGTTGTTTTTCTGTTGTCTACCTTATGTGTAAAAGCTGGGATTAATGATTTGTAATTTGCATATACATAATTTGTTGTTTTTTTGCTGATTCCACAGTAGTTTTTTTTTTTTTTTTTTGGGGGGGGGGGGGAGGAATTGGGAATGCCTTATGCCTAATACACACACATACACATCCATATATATGCATAATTGTCAAATTTTTTCATTTTTTTTTTGCTTTTGTTTCTTCTTTAATAATATACACATACGTTTTGATTTTTGTTTCTTTGGTTTAAATTTTTTTTGTGTGTATATGTACTAAAAAAACATAATGTATGCACAAAAACATAAATATCAGATTTGCCCTCAACAGAAAAACAAACTGATTACTTGTCTTTTACTGAATTACCCCTTCTAGAATATATATATATATATATATATATATATATATATATATATATATATATATGTATTGAAATAAATAAAAATGTAAAGTTAATTATGTATATCTACAAACATATTTCATCAGCAACATGCGTGAGCGAAGTAATTTCTCAGATTTTACTTAAATTTTACAACATGAGCTTGTATGGTTGCTTAATTGGGCTCTTTTGATCTGTTGCTTTAGGTTGGCACATCCTGATCAACCCTCCATAACCTTCACAACTTCCAACTTTAATCCACTACTTAGCGGTGAAGGTGGTGGTGGTCCTATTCCTTTTGATCTTTCATTGCCTATTGCTAAACAGGTTTCACAATATATAGAAGGGTGTTGGATTCAAAAGTTTAAAGAAAGCACATACACATTTCCTGATCCTAGTAAGGTATTGTAAGATGCTATTGATGTTCAGCTTCAATGAATCTTATGAGTCAAGATACGGGGTTATTGTGATGGATCCTCAGAATGATGATGGTAGTATAGGATATTCGGTTCTTCCCAACAACACTTGTCAGCATGCTGCTCCAACCTTTGTCAATTTAATGAATGATGTAATTCTTAGGCTTGCTACACATAATGGGAATATGACCATACAAACACGTAATCATCCAATGCCAATGACAGAAAGTCAACACCTGCAACATCAAGTATACATATACTTCCAATTATTCTTCTATTTATACTCATATCTTATAATTTTTTCTAGGATAACATACAATAAGAATATTGACACCTTTATATGTAGTATGTATTTAAATAGCAATTTGTATGATCTTGTAGGACCTGGATGCATTCTCTTTAACTATTGTTGTGTATTTAAATAGTGATTTCATTCGTGCTTCATTTGTTGTTCCTATTGTGAAGGTATGCCACTCTCTAGTTGTCTTTTTCACATAATTGACCCAATTATTTTAACGCCCCTCAGTTAATCCAACAATAAACATTTTATGCAATACGCAAGAATTTCTTGATCAAGGATTTATAACTTATTGGTCATTTTAGGTAAACTAATTTGGGTTTCCTGTAAACAGTTAGTTAATGGGAATATTTTTCTTGTATTTTAACGTAATGCATGTCTTATGCAGGAGCATGAAGTAAAAGTGAAACATCAACAACTAATTAGTGGGGTAAGCAAACTTGTTTGTTTTCTTTACGCTTTTATTTTGTTAACACAACAATGTATAACCAATAAGTGATTCACAGTTTGACCATTAACTGGTTATCATTACTAATACTCGGGTATCTATATTGTCATATTGGGTGTCAACACATATATAGGACATCATAAGCTTCTTAATCCCTTCCTTATTTGCAATCATTCTCTTTTACATCTTTGGTAAGTCTCCAAACTCACATTTTACATGCATTTTCGAAGGTATATTGTAAGTATTTACATCAATAGTATCTGTATGTAGAAACCTTTTTTTGTAGGCATGGAACAGTTTATTGGAAGTATTTTACATCTTTAATGAACTATGTTTAACATTGTTCTATCTTTGTAGGCTCAGAACAGTTTATTGGAAATGGTGTTATATTCCCTATAGTTCTTATTCTGCTGGAATATGGTTTTGCAACTGCATCTTCAACATATTGCCTAACCTTTTTCTCAAGGTTGGAATGCATAGTAACTTACCAATATAGATCTGCATTTTCATTAGTGAATTTGGGTTTTATGAAATTTTAAACATATTAGACCAGAATTTCTTCAAATTATCTCCAGGATTTTGCTTTGCTAATGGACTAGCTTCACTGTTGGATCCATTTGTTATTTGGCTGTTGAGGTGTATTTTTGATTTGAATTGAATCTATGAAAGTTGAATGTTTGATCAATGAAAATTGGGATAGATTGAAATCAACTTAGACATATTTTCTTTCTTTTTGACAGGGTGTCATTTTTTCCTTCTAACACTTGGGCTTGAATATTTCCCTCCCCCATGAATTCAATGTATTTGGCATAAAGATCTTCCACAGAAAGTTTGTTTCTAACAAAACTGAGAAGAGTTTGAAGCATTACTTTGATTTTTAGGATTACTTGGAAACTCATTGTTGTCTAACAGTTTAGACAACATTGATCTAACGAATTTGAAGCATGCCTACAGTGGTGGAGGGAAAACTAATAAATAAAGGTGAAGTTTTTTTCTAACAGGAATTTTTTTGTTTTAGGTGACAATGGATCATAGGCCTCCATTCCTCACACTTGGGAGACCAGCTGCCTTTTAAAGGGTTGTACCTTTAACTTCTTACACTAACAAAAATCCAATCAAGATTTTGTTTGTTTAGTTGATTCTTTTTCTTAGGCATTCTTGACTCGTCTTGGATTAAAGCATTGTTATCTTATCAGCAAGTAATTACTTTCCAGCCACGCCCGGTGGGCAGCCGCCCATGGCACCAAGTTCAACATTTTACGTAGTACACCAGGTGGCAAACTAATGGCATGAAGGATCAGATTATATAGTTAGGGATATAGTATCAGGTTATATAGTTAGGGAAAACCCCTTAATAACAATGTATGGCATTAAATTTTGTTACAACTATTGATTTGTTTTATCTTTACATGGAACGATTATTTGTATGACATTAAATTTTATACAATGGATTGTATTTTTTTGTATGTGATATTTAATTTTCTATTATGAGACATTAATACAAATTTAATTTGAAAATTAGTAAATCTATAAATAATATTTCTTTTAAACATTTAAAATTATGATACACAAAACTGTGTGTCATCTTCATTTATGACATGGCCCTTCTTGACAGGGGCTTTCTTGATACGTATTGCGTGCCATTAACACGCGCGTCATAAGGTTGCGACACGCGAATGCGTGTCGTCTTCCTTTATGATAGGGGCTTCCTTGATACGCATTGCGTGTCGTAAACGTGCGTCGTAATTGCGCGTCGTAAATGAGTGTCGTAAATGCACGTCATCTCTGTTTATGACATGGCCTTCCTTGATGCGCATTTGCGCGTCGTCTGAGCCTTTTACGACGCGCAATGAGCGTCGTAAAAGGCTGTTTTTCTAGTAGTGATTGGTTGGTCACGACCCTTGACAAGTTTGTTATTCAATGTCTCACAAAGGTTTTTTAACAATGCATCACAGTGTGCTCTTCCTGTAGAATAACAATGTTGCATCATAATTTTCAGTAATCTTTTAAGATGCATACTCAACAATGTTGAAGAATTATAACATGTATAACTAACCTGTGAAGTGATGCCTAGACCAATGTTGGGGTGGAATGGCTTTAAGCTATTCATATACATCATTGTTCAATTTATTCAGTTTCTCCATTGCAAGATTGAATTGTTGTAGAATTGATGTTGTTGCACATTTCTAGAGACAATCTTTAAACTCCTTGCCCCTCCAATTTTGCTTCATATTCTGATGGATATGTCGAAGGAAAAATCTATTTTCTGCACATGGAATCAATTTTGCAATTTCAGGTAAAACACCCTACAACATAAACACAGTTAATTTTATATAATTAGTACAAATAATATAAAGTTTAAGTAGTTAAACCGTGTATAGTATTACCTTCTGCCTATTAGATATAAATGTGGAGTTCGAATTGGTAGTCAAATCTAAATCATCACCAAGATTTTTTAGAAACCATGTCCATGAGTTGTAGTTCTCAGACTCTACAACAGCATATGCTAATGGGTAAGTGCAGTTGTTTCCATCTAATCCGTATAACATTAAGAACAAATTAGGTTAACATCTATAAGTCATATGTAAGATTAATTAGTTAATCCATGTATAAAACTACTTACCACTGCAGTTAGAATCATACCAGGGTAGGGACCCTTCATGAATGCACCATCCAGTCCAAGAAAGTCCCTTTTCCTTGCTACAAATCCTTGTTTCAGTGGACCAAGACACACACACACACACACACACACACACATATATATATATATATATATATATATATATACGTCTAAAAATCCTAGTATCTGATGTAGGGTTGGAAGAATTATCCACTTGAAGCGTGACTGTTGTGTTTGGGTTTCGACTTTGAACCTCTAGTAGATAGTCCCCCAATATAGAATATTGACCCCTAATACTTTCTAGGGCTTTTGCTTTTTCCCTAAACACTTTCATGTCAGATATCTGAATTTGGTATTCCCTCTCTAGCTGCTCATTTAAAGCCCTGATTGGTATTTCTGGGTTAGACTCCAACTGCTCAAGAATTTGTTTGGAAAGAAACTTGTAATCACAAGCTTTGATTTTTATTGTTTGGAGACATTTATGCTCATTTTCATACGTTTTCACAGTACAATCATCATCCTTTTTCCATTTACTTATTAAAAGTTTCCAAGGGCACTTATTGTTTTCATCTACTTTCACTGCACTTTTCTTTTTACTTGGTCCTCCTTTTTCACCCATTTGACTGGGTCCACCGTTTATGTTCCTTTGACTTGGCCCACCTTTCCCACTAGTTTTACTCGGTCCACCTTTCCAAGAAGTCTCAAGTATCCCCATATCCAATATTGTTCCTTTACATACTACCCTGACCTTGTTTTTATCATTCTTTATAATATCCAATTCTCTTATTATCTTTATTGCATGCAAGTAAATTCTGCCATTTGCTTCCTGAGAACTTGAGAATGTCCAAAGTATGTAGAAAGGGTCACTCACCTGAGCTGCATCATTTATCTGTGCCCTTTCAGCGGCCCGAATTTTATTTCTTCTTTTACTTATTTTCCCATCATCAGATGATGACTCATATTGCATAACATAAGTGTTGATCACCTCCATCTCTTCATCAGACATTGCTACATTCTCTGTTGTAATAGGGGCATCACCAACCCACTCCAAATTATCATCAGTGTTGAGGTAGAAATCATGCATATCCACCTCAAGATCATCCAACAAGTTATCCTCATCCACAATGAAATCACTATCATCATTATCACTTGAATCTCCACTACCCTCGCTATCACTAGATCCACCTAGGGCTTCACTAAAGGGTTCCATAATAAGGGGTTCCATGTTTGGTTCTTTCAGATATTCAACTTCAATAGGGGATTCCATTCTAGGGGTGAAACATTTGTAACATCAATATGACTAGGGGATTCCATGTTAGGTTCCATTGTAGGGGTTTGCATGCTTGGTTCTAAAACAGGGAGTTCAACTATGTTTGTGTCAATCCATTTGAGACACAAGCTTATAGAACAAGAAGGGGGTTTAACAATCTCTTCAATCCTGAGTTTTGAAGGGTTAGGTGACATAACATATGTATGCAAGTTGGTACACCAAAATTCTGTGCACACTTCTATAAGCTTGTGTGAAGCAACGTAGGACCTTAAGTGGTTGACATCTTGATCACTACCCAACGCAAACAACCCAAAATCTAAATCCCCTAACGGTCGTTTAAAGTGATAATACATAACCTTACCTTCTTCAACGCAACCCAACTCCTCCATCATATCATCAATGTCGTGAACAGAGAACAAATCACTATCGATCAAGTCCACAAATTTGTGTTGTCCCTTGATGTATTTTCTCCCAGTAAATTTGGTAAACTCTCATCCACAGTGCAAGCGTATACTAAAAACAGTTGGATTCCCACCTTCACAAGAAAAAAAACAACTATATTTTCAAAATCAGAGACAAAATGATCAAGAACAGAGCATAAATGTCACACCCCCAAACCAAGGATGGTGGAAACGTCCGGGGGTGGAGGACTTCATGTATAGTATCATAACAAAAATTGCAATAGTGATTAAAGTAAAAAAACTCAACATATATATAATTGAAAGAGCTACATCATTGTATGAATTACATTTTTCCAAATCAATTAAAATATGTTGACAGAATGTGAAATGTTTGACGCCTTAACATCCCATCCTCAAAAGCACTTGGTTACCTGTTTAGTGATTTCCTAAGAATACAAGCTGTTTGAAAGTGTCAACACAAAGATTGGTGAGTTCATGAGTTTTTGTATGTAGTTATGAATACTTTTTTTTTTTTTTTTTTTTAGAAGTGGTGTTTGTTCCAGAAAATCCAATATTTTCCTTAATGTGTAAATGTAGCCTTAAAACCCAAAGACCGGAATGTACAAATAATTTGTCATATTTATAGTAAAACAATGAAAGTTTAAATTGACATAAACTCAGTTGATTTCAATGAAATTCCCGTAAATTCTATGTTTATTAATACTTAATGTGAGTTATTATAACCATCCTATGACCTAGTTGGCCTGAAACGATGTTCTTCAGGCATCGGAAATGTTATGACATTTGTCACCTCAGACCTGCTGGTCTAGCTGTTGCATGCAGCTAAGATGTGGGTTTGTCAATCCCAATATAAATCTATATACAACTATCACATTCTCCATCCAGGAGACTCTGGTTACAATACAAGACTTACTTCTATAAAGTGAAACGAGTGTCTCACAAAAGTCATTAACGAATTTACATGTAATGTGATGAAAACCCCTTTTATTTATAAATGTACCCTTTAGTAATGAGTTCGTTATGTAAATGTTTCACAAACTATACCTATTTTAGTTTGTCACAACAAGAGTAGTAGTAGTGTTCATAAACTATGGTTGTCATAGTTTACCAAATGTTCGTGTATAATAGATGTAAACATTTTGTTAAAACGATCTATCATTTAGCATGCCTAATGTAGCAAAAATCCATTTTTCTACTGATGTATGTCTAATTACCATGACAAAATAACATATAATGTAATGACATATAATCACATAATGATATACACCTTGCTCAATAAGTTACAAGGTGTAAATGAAATGACCGCATTTTTTCTAGTAATAGCATCTCCATTTCCTGTTCTTAGAAAATTTATAGAAAATTCATAACAGGTCCAAATCAGAATTCGTAAATTCCAGGAGTTTGGAAAACGTGTCTAGTTTGTTCATAAAATTTCTCATTAGTTCTAGTGATCTCCAACATGTGCGAAAAAGTCCATAATCACAGACTGGTCCAGATTGGTTCTTGAACTGATAGACAGTTTTGTAAAAATCACCATAAATTGTAGAAAAAACGTATGGAGATGTGCAAGTAACCATTTTAAGTCTAAGAACTATAAATACTTGAACCTAAAACAGTTTTGAAAAATAAAATATTTAAGTTGATCAAAACAGTCCGTGAATGGAGCCTAACTTTTCTGATGAAAGCTGTTAGAAGAATTTTAATTGTGTTCTTGGTGTTTTAACTTGTATTCCCCCCGTTAAAACTTAATAAAGCATGAAAATATAGGGGTATGAACTCATCTTATGTGATTTCAGTGTATGGATATTGAAGAAAAGGAGTGTTCAACTCAAGAACACTTAGAAGATTGTCTTGAAGATTCGAGAATCTAACCCCGGTGAGATGGAATTTGTGTAAGCAGTCTATAATTTTGAGTAGGAGGATGTGTAATAATCATAGGAAAGATGATGATACTTATAAAATGAAGGAGAAAATCCTGGAGTACGCCTTAAATTTCTCGAAATTGAGGGAGAAAGATGAGAGAGTTTGGAGTGTGATTCTTGGTGGAAAATGAGAAAATGAATGAAGTGTGAGGAGATAAAGGGGGTTGTCCAGCTCTTAGGATGTGAGTATGGCTGAGAAATGAGTAGGAAAGTACTCTTGAATGACCAATTATGGTGGGGAGGGGTGTGGCTTAGTCATGGAGTGGGTATGGGGGTGGTTGCTTGTGTCAAACATTGTGGAAGAGTCAACACTCCACCACAAAATCTTATTTAATGGATTTTATTCTTAAATAAGGATTTCCTTAAAAATATGCTAAATTTATGAATATATGGGACCTTATATGTCAAAATGTAAGTTTGGGTGAAAATCCCCGTTAAAATAATTAAAAACGGGTTTAAAACGGAGTCGTGGTCAAAAACCGGGTAAAAAGATGGAAAATTCGAAGTTTGGGTGAGGGTTCGGTCTCAGTAGCCTTAGAACCGAAGTGAGGGTTTGGCTGGTGGGTTGGATCCGAAGGGGAGGGGACTGCAGTCCGAGGAGAAGTGGACTGCAGGCGACTCGTCAGGATGGTCTGAGACAAGGGTTGGATGCGGGGCTTAGTTCTGGGTTCGGTGGCTTCGACCCGGTGGTTGCGGCTTCTCATGGGGACTTCGGCCTCGGTTCTTGTGGCCTCGGTTCCAGGAGGGCTTGGCCCTTATAGAGAGGCTTCGGCCCTAAGAGGCTATTTTCCAAGATATCACCCCTTTTTGAGTGGGTTTTCACCAAGTCAAGTGTCGGGATGCCCCAAATGATTATAAAACTCAAAAGAGGTTTTGGGAGAGATTTGACATACTTGGAGAGATTTCACATACGAAGAGAGATTTAGGAGAGATTCCACATTCTTGGTGAGATTTGAAATAGAGAGAGGTGGAGTGAAAGAGATTCAGAGGGGTTCCGTTTATGACCTTTTTGAGTGTCTGGCTTCGCAACGCAAGGTCCGTAAACCCCGTTAAGCCGTGTTTTAGCGTCCTACATACTCCCGATGAGTGTGCAATAATGTTTTATCGCTTTGGTTCATTGTTTAGCACTATCAAGGCCAAGGAAAATTAAACACACACATTTTCCAAATTATGTTTTCTCATTAAAATAGCGAGTTGTACAGTAAATACATAACGTAAACCCTAATATACAAGGGTTAATTGAGTCAACCGGTTTGACTCGTTGACTTTGTTTGACTTTGACTTGACCCGAAGTTGACTATTGTCACAATAAAGTGGTTGGCTTTCCTTACCGTAACTTGCTTCCAAATCGATTTCATCCAACTGTGTTCGTATTCGCCACCCACTCATCTTTACTCTTGACGAAAAACTAGGGTTTTTGTACGACGAGAAAGATTTTGATCTGGGAAAGGGTATGCAACGTTTGGGTGAACTGGATATGGCGCCATACACAATTGATAATCTACACGCGACATGAAATGACGAAAATACCCCTGCGTGCAAGACACGTGGGACACACAAACGGAGAAAACTAACGTCTAACGACAATAGGGACTAGGTTGGAAGTATTTAAATACATGAGGGACGGTTCGAGTTAATTTTCAAAAATAGAGACTGAACGTGCAATTTGGCACTTAGACCAGGAACGATTCGTATAATTTACTCAAAAATATATGAAAATTGATAATAATCTTCATAAATGGTCCATATGACTTTCTAGAATCAGAGTTGTAGTTCCTTACTTTTTTAGTACTTATGGAATGTTAATATTATTTTAATTTCTATAGTGATTGGTCTCTATGCATATAAAACCAATGTAGCGAAAATTAAAAGTTGCAAAAATTACTATTAAAACAAACAACAAAGTTGAGGGACTAAACTTGCCATTCCCTCAAACAATAGTGGCAAAATTCAAAAAAGAAAAAAGTTAATGTTCCTTTTTGTTTCCACTTTTAATATATATACATACATACACATATATATATATATATATATATATATATATATATATATATATATATATATATATATATAATCTTCATTAATGGTCCATGTAATTTTCTAGAATCTAAGTTTTAGTTCCTTACTTTTTTTGTTCTCATGGAAGGTTCATATTATTTCAATTTCTATAGTGATTGATCTCTATGCATATAAATTCTTTTTATATATTTTGATTTTATTTACCTTTTTCTTTCTGATTAATTTACAATTTATATCAATACTTGTATTATTATTAAATGAAAAATAGCTTCCATCATTACCACCATTATGCATCACTATCTACTAGTATACCACCATCACCGCCACAAATTACATTCAATTATGTTTCTTATAAATTTCTTTAGACTTCAATTCATTTTACTGATTCCATTCCGTTCACTCAACATTTCATTATATAACACAACTTCAAGAGGTTGAAGAATGGATAGTACATTAGTAGCAACCCAACTCCACGATATCTATGTTGGATGAACAATTTATACATGTTTTAATTGGACTGAATGCAAGAGATAACTAACATACTTTAAGTTATTATTATCGCAACGTTATATATTGTAAGATCTACCTAATTGCAATATCTTTAAAAGGGGGAGACTAAATAATGCATATTGCTTAATACAAAATGAAGAGTATAAACACGAATTTATTTCTAATCCACCGAAAATGACATGCGTGCACATAATTAGAGCCAAAATAAGAAAAACCCTTTCAAAATATCAAAAAAATATGGCAAAAAAGTACATCGTACTTTCATACCACCAACTCCTTCAGAAAAGATGAAGGTACACAAAAATATAAACCACAAATTAGGAAACTCCTTTAAAAAATCAACAAATGACAGCAAATAAGGCAATAAACTACCTGGAAAATCAAGAAACTCTAGAAATTACAGAGGCCTAAGACCGAAAACTAGTTTATCAACCCAAAAAATGGAACCATGGAAAGTAAAATCAGAAAAATCAAAATTAAAATAACTGATAAAATTAGTAAAAGTGAAACAGAACCAGTCTAGTCAAAGAAAACACTCATGCAAGAGTAAAATAAGTCGAAATTTTGAAGAGTAAAACTATCAAAAAAATCCTTCAAAATAATAAAGTAATTATAGCTAAACTACTGCTTGTTTTGAAATCTAGACAACCAACCTAAAATCTGAAAAAAAATGACCAGAAAACAAAATCACATAGTAGTACTAAGTGATCCAAAAACCCAAAGAAATTACGAAACCCCCAAAAAACAAGCCACATTTTACTGATCTTAATTAAAACGTTTTAGTATAAAACCTACATTAGAAAATATACTCGGAACACCGCTTCATAAAAGAGTAAAGTAAGTTGAAATTTTCAGAAGAAAAAACCGAAAAACTTTTCTTAAAATTTCTCTCGAAATCCCCCAAAAGACACATAACATTTCACAGTTTACAAGGTTTGAATTCAACCAGAAAACAAGACACTTAACAAAATTCAAAAACATCCTCGAGGAGAAGATAATAGAGTAAACATTCACAAAAGTGAAGAAAAACGTTTTTTTTTTTTAAAATAGCTAAATAAATCCTAGAAAATACAAACATTACACGGATTTCAAAGATTTGGCCAGAAAGCCTAGAGAAGAAACACCTGATGCAGAAAATCAATGTAAATTTTTGAAGAAAAAGACGAACACAGCAAGAATTTCAATTTATCTCACCAAATTAACCAACAACGATGATGAAGTAGGAGTAGAAACCCTAAAATGAAATGAGGAACTCGTGGGGAGAGTGGAGTTGAGGGTTTATTGGGGTAGTAAATTACAATGGGAACGGCGACCTTTCCAACAAATTTTTTTCTTCCCACGCGTGTCCATGTGGTTGCGTCATCATCTCTAAATAAACATTCACCAAAAATAAATGTTTATCTCACGCGCTCCTATTCTCAGTGCGTCAGTCGCTACTTTCACTTCTTATAACCCCCGATAGTTTAAGATGTGTTAAACTCAAGTTTTTTTTCATTTTTTATATTTTTTTCCGCTAATTTTAATTTGATAAAAAAATTATTAAAATGGTTTTTTTAAACTTTAGATTAGATGAAAAAAATAAGCTTTACTGAAAATTTAGTTTTTAACTATAATAATAGTAAATAATAGCTATAGCTTGTTTGTTAAAAAATAGTTTATATGTTATATTTAGAATATTTTTGAACAAAAGTTATTTTAAAGATAATTTAATAAAAACTAACTTATAAATTAATTTATAAACTAAAATTAATATTTTTATGAATTTATCAAATATTAAATTACAATAAGATAACTTATAAGTTAGTTTATTTTTATTAAATTACACATTTAAATTATTGAACTATCCTCCTTACTACTCTGATTTATCACTATTGAGAAATCATTTGATCAAAATATATTAAAAAAATAAAAAAATTCTTAAACCCCTCCAACATGTTTGGTATACCCATAACAAGTTGGGCATTTATTTTTAATTAATTAATCCATGTATTCTATCAAAAATGAAAGTTGAACTTTATTAAGGAAGAATCAATTATACAAAATAATTAGAATTGTTTATTTTTTTCAAAAATTATAAAAAATATATGAAATTTGATAATAATCTTCATAAACGGTCCATGTGATTTTCTAGAATATGAGCTTTAGTTCCTTATTTTTTTAGTTCTTATTGAATGTTCATATTATTTTAATTTCTATAATGATTGGTCTCTATGCAAATAAAACCAATGTAGCGAAAATCAAAAGTTGCAAAAATTACTATTAAAACAAACAACAAGCTGAGGGTTTAAACTTGTCATTCCCTCAGACAATAATGGCAAAATTCAGAAAAGAAAAAAATTAATATTCCTTTTTGTTTCCACTTTTAATATATATATATATATATATATATATATATATATATATATATATATATATATATATATATATATATATATATATATATATATATATATATATATATAATCGTTTTTTTTTTCAAAAAAATAAAAAATATATGAAAATTGATAACAATCATCATAAATGATCCATGTGATTTTCTAGAATTTAAGCTTTAGTTCTTTATTTTTTTTTTGTTCTTATGGAAGATTCATATTATTTCAATTTCTATAGTGATTGGTCTTTAAGCATATAAAAAACAATTATATATTTTTATTTTATTTTACCTTTTTCTTTCTGATTAACTTAGAATTTATATCAAGACTTGTATTATTATTAAATGAAAAAAGGCTTCCAATATTACCACCATTATTCACCACTATCTACTTGTCTACCACCATCACCACCACGAATTCCATTCAATTACATTTCTTATAAATTTCTTTAGATTTCAATTCATTTTATTGATTCCATTCCGTTCACTCAACATTTCATTATATAACACAACTTCAAAAGGTTGAAGAATGGATTATACGTTAGTAGCAACCCAACTCCACGATAGATACATGGCATACCTATGGCAAAACAAATGCAAAAAACTCCTCTTATTTCCTAATTCTAGAAAAAATCTCTAAAACAATAAGAAATCCTCAACTCAACAATTGAATCATTATGTTATCTTTCTCGTGTGATGTACCCTCAAGAAGAAAAACATCATTTTTTATCTTGAACACAATCTGCAACTGGGCATATGTAAGAAATCCCATAAAATCAATTTATATTTGTGTGTTTCTCCTAACATATACCATCCAACAGAAAGCCTCGTTTTTCTTTACAAAATCGAATTTTTTAATGTTAGCTCATGTCAAGAAAAATTGATTCATGGTGGTAACAAAATTGAGATTGTTGTGGGCAATGGCGGGATGCGTCGATAGTGATATACAACTCTTGGTATTGAATATGAGAGAAATGATAACATAAATAAATCTCGGAAATGCGTGGAATAAAATGATCAAGTCTTACCTGTAGCCGATGCACCATTTGAAGATAAATATAGGCACGTCTCCATTTGTTCTAATCTCGAGTTATTTAAAAATTGATATTGTCGGCGACAATTTATAACAAGAAAGGCAGAGTAAATAGATGAATATAGGAAGAGATATAGTAAGGGAAAGAGGGTGATTGGAATCTAGAAGGGTTAATGGAAGAAGGAAATGATATGAAGACGAACCAAGATGGATGACATATTGGTAAGAGAGAATGATAGAGTGTAGTGACAACATCGTTGAAGAGATAATGGTTGATGGGATGTTAGGACTATAAGAAGAAAAATGAGGGTAGAGACGAAGAAGATGGTGGCTAAATAATGTGAGGTGGTATTGTTATTTTTTATATCTTGTTTTTAAAAATGTTTTAATCAAATAAAAATGTAACAAAAAATAAAAATGACATATAATTTTTTTTATGTGGGCAAGGGACTAACCAAGATAAATTTTTAAGACCACATGTACCTTCCATAAGACAAAAAAGTCCACATTTTAGGAAACCACAGGAATCGTCATATGTTATGTTGCATTCCGAGAGTCAAGGTTAGTATGTATATGGTTGAGTCAGCCTAAGGCTCTGGTATGGTAGGCATCAGTCGGTGATGGTTCAAACTCTAAGTGGGGGAGAATTGAGAATTCACGGTTAGGTTTTTTCATGTTCGTCATGCATGCTTGGTGGCATTCCTAGTCGACGACTAGGGGTAGGTACCTCGAAAAGATGATCATCAGTTTTAGGGTACCGCTTCTATAGTTTGGACTTATGGGTTCCCGGTTTTTGGGATCTCTTTGCTTTACCCGACAAACACTTGTTCTCCACGACTTGCTTGGAATTTATTTTGGAGATTACAAATAAATGCAAGCTGAACGATGTTGCTGCGATGAAGGCATATTCCGACATGATTCGTTGGTACATAGCGTTTCACAACACTCTCCTTGTTGTTATGCCGAAGCTCTTCAAGACTACGGAGAAGATTCATATGTGAAGGGCCTCCCGCCTCAATTGACACAAAGGGGGAGATTTTTGGGTATTGATGATGCCCCATTGTACTTAATAGAATAGTCCATTTTGTAACCGGGTTGGGCATGTCCATCTGTTATTCATTATTAGGGTTATAGTATTTAAGGTGCATGCATGCACCGTGTTTTGTATTTTTTTGGCAATAGTATTGTAACCCTACACGCCTCTACAATAGCAATTCTTCATCGAGTTCTTCTGAGGTTGTGGCTTATAATCATTAAGCATTAAGCATATTTTGATCCATTCATTGTGTTCTTATTCTTTAACCTATTTAAATCTTTTCGATCTAACATTAGAACAATATGCTAGTGATAGGCTAGGGATCTTCTGGAATAACAAGATATAATTGCTTGATTATATGATGCTTGATAGCCTAGGATCTTTACTTTTATGAAACTGACATCGTTACTGTAGTTGCTTAGTGTATGCATCATCGTTTTACATAATTAAGATATTATAGCCTGAGAATGTTTGGTTTGGCCTTATTTCATGTTCTTTTCTGATAAAGGGCTTAGGGTAGGATTTGATATTCAAATGTCTATAGGTTCCAACGTTATATATGACTAGCATACACGAGTGTTGTAGAGTTGGTGGAAGTTTCATGGATGAGTTGTGCGGGGTCAGTCGGCCAGCTGTAAGATGTTTCGCCTTCCTCTAGGAGTGAGGATTGAGCGCTCGCCTATGCTTATGTATACTGTTAGGGCGTTGTGATGATCTTTGAGACAAATATGGGTAGGTGTGGAATGTAGTATGGGCCCGTACTACTGAAAGCACATGACCCATATGCGTAGCAAGAAAGTCACAACCCATAGGGATTTGTTGGGAGTTGGTTCCCTATTATTTATATGGAATGTCTAATATCTTCCTGGTATATTTTCAGTATGGTGACTACGAGGCGACTTGAGACCGGATCCGAGTCGGGATCGGGAGCTGACAGTCAGGGTGGCCCAACATTACCACGAACCGTTGGTCAGATGAGTCGGATGGCAGGATCCGGGAGATCCTGCATGAGGAGGTTGCTGCTCTTTTTCTGGGGACAGTTATCGGAGATGTTTGGGTCTATCAAGACCGCCATGGTCGAGTTGTAAGTCCCCAAAATGCATGTGTATCAATCATATCCGTTTGATGGTGCGGAATCCCAATCAAACGGATGATACCATATCAAAATAGAAAAGAAGGATAAGAAGAAGATGAATCTTGAATGATATGATTAGAATTAAGTTCCTTATAATAGATTTACACACGTAATGCTCTCTTATTCTCTCTAGTTTCTCTCTTCTCACGTTCATCACTCTACTCCTCAACCCTAACACCTATATATATACTAAGGAATATGGGCTTGGTGAACATGGGTCATAAATGGGTTTACGACCGTAAACACAACTGTAAACACGTATATGGCCGTATACACCAAGCAGTTTACGGTCCAAGACAAAAAAATATTTTTTTCTAGAAAAGTAAAGTATAAACCATATTTTTGACCCAACAATCTCCCCCTTGGTTTATAACTTTCTTTTCTAAATGACACAATAAGTTCCCCCTAAAAAGTAGCTGGCTTTTCTTATCAATCTTCATCGAGAGCTTGGCTTTAACATTAATCTTCAAATTCTTCACGACTTCAAGATGAACTTGATTAATCTTCAATGAATGGCTTCATCTTGAGCAGTTGGGTTTTTCTTCAGAGTTTGACATTGAACGCACATTGGGTGATGAGACTTCTTGTACCGATTCTTGAAAGATAGCGCTTTCAGTTTGAGAATCTTCGGAGAGAACATTAAAGAGAACAAATCTTCTTGATCACTTCAGCAGGTTTAAGATGACAGCAGACTGATTGAGGAGGCTTCAATGTAATCCGTCAAATAATCATAAATTTTAGCTTCGCCTTGCTTCTGGGGTTGAATAATTGAATTTGAAAGAATAATCTTCATTTCTTGCTCCTTCGAATGAAAATTCTTCGATGATCATGGATGAAGCCTTGGCTCATGAATCCTCGATTCAGTCTGCATGAGTCTTATCTATACATGAAATCACTTTTAAAGACAAAACAAAACTAAAGGAAAACTTAGCACACAAAAAATATTTTTTTGGAATTTTCATATTTTCTGAAAAATAAAACAGAAACAAAAGTATTTTTGGATTTTTAATTTTATGATTTTTGATTTTTTTTTACTTTAATTCTCCCCCTAAATTTGTGCATAAAGGAAAACTATAAACAAATCTAACAAAAAGAAAAATATTTGAGATCAAAGTTGTTAGACAACCCTATTCCACTTGTCAGTACCCTTATTTTCATGTCTTCGTCTGATCGATCGCCAGTATTGTGGTCCACTTAAGAACGAAACATTTGTGACAAAATTTGGACAATTTACCAATAACACGACACACACACACACACACACACATATATATATATATATATATATATATATATATATATATATATATAATTTTAATTATTATTAGCCCTTATTCTTAAATAAAATTTCCCTATGACCATCTAACTAACTACAACCAGGGATATTGTTTTCCACCTAAATTGAGCAGCGAGATCTACAAACAATCTGTATGTTTTCATTTTTAATTGTACTAGAACGTGTTTCCCGCTTCCTAATATGCCCCAATCATCAAGGACTTCCAAAATACTACTTACATTGGGTGATCATACAATTATTAAGAGAGAAGATAGATTTAGAATGCATATGTTGTACATCAAGGTCGAATCTCTTCCAATCACGCAAAGGATGACACATATGACTGACTGAAGTTTTAGAGGGATTGAGAAGAGAACGTTGTATATACTGTGTACCAGGTCGAATTATGATTCACGCAAAGGAGCCCGTATGTGGCTAACAAATAGAAAGAATTGCACATAGAGAAGATGCAGAGAGATAGAATTGCATATGTTACAATCGAGGTCGGATCTCTCGATCATGCACAAGAGGCAACATATGACAGACAGACAGAAAGCAAGAAAATAACCTTCTACAGACCTAATTTATCGGAATTCGCCAGTCACCCCATCAAAACTGAAATTAAGGATAGAATCCGCACATCGAGGAAAAGTTAATCCACAGTTCTAGATATGTGTTATTTTAATGTGACCGGTAGATTCTCATGAATATCTCCCTGCTCAACCTATCTGAGCGTCGTGATGTCAGGCTAAATGGATCTAACTAGGTTAATGTTTGTCAAGTCCTTGAATTCATTAAGTTCAACTCTCGCAAGTCAAGTCCATTTAAAATCTTACGTACCTACCAGCGCATTGAGCATAGAGCGTAGATGATTCAATTTAGGTACGTTACGCAGATTGAGATTTCCCGTTATCACTTACTAATATCATTTCCCAAACAATACCTACTAACAAAAAACTATTAAGAAAATGAAAAATTGTCTTTAAAACGAATCATAGTAAGATAAATTCAAGAGTATAAAGAAGAAACCACAAACCGTAATTCACCAATTGAATCTGCATCCAGAAGGTATGAGAACAACACGCATAATCTCAGAACAGATCCAAAAATTCTTCATGTCGTTAAGCACAAACCCCATGTGATCCCTTCCTTTCTTCATTTCCCGCAAAGGACACATACTCTCAAACAAAAGTCTGAGCGTTGTACAGTTGAGAGATGTCCCCTATCATGTGCCTGGAATAACCACTACCAACAAACCGAAATCTGATTGATATGCCTCCATAGTTGCTCCGACACAAAGCGGGATTAGTTGGTCTTTGGAACCTAGTCCAATTTGAAACTAGGTCGACCTTTGTCATCAATGCATGGTACTCTCTCCCATGACATATCCTGCTTATCACAAACAGAATATGTAGAAATATTAGAATCATTAATTGATTTGAGAGATTGAACCTTTGGAACCCATTTGTACTCGGGTTTAACCCATTTCTTTTTCGATCTGATGGGTGGCTCAGTGCTTGCTTTTGATCTTGATATCGGCCGTTGAGATGACTTTGACCTAACCGGTCTTTGTTTCACTATAGCATCTATTGTATTAGGCTTCTTGGCCGACATTTCCTTCTTGCCTTTGGGATTCGGATTCTTGGCCTTCTGTGCTTTCCAGTCACCATGGTCTGAACGTGACCTTGAGGGGTTTCTTTTGAAGTATCTCCCTCTTGGCGCGTTCTGCCAGCCTTGTGCATAGTAAGGAACGTATGCACGATTAGGACAATTTCTGGCAATGTGTCCAGGTGTTCCACAGTGAAAACAAGTCTTTTTCTTCATTGTGAAGTTGTTTCTTCCTGCCCCTGGTGACATATCCTTGCCTTGTCTCTTATTGTTCCCATAAGCACATTTACAACAGGCACTTTGTTTCGCTAGAATTGGAGGCATGTATTTCTCAATGGCAGGTTTGTTACGAGTAATAGAATTCGAAGCAACGAATTCTGAGTTCAAGGAGTCATTGGTTTGTTCATTAGTGTTCTCCTTATTCTTATCTTCTGCTACTTTACCTGCACATGAAGTATAAACATTAGTATTTTCAACCTGAATACCTCCTGACACAAAGCCAGTTGGTTTTCCATATTGAAGATGTGCCTCCCTGTCAATTTCCCGTGTCACAGGGATGGATGTTTAGTTATGATTGAAAGGGGGAGGAACACTATCATACCCTAAACCCTTGTTTTGATTATTTTTAAATTTTAATTGGGTTTCAAATAAGTACTCGACTGTCTGACTTGACGCAGTATAATTTTTGAAACTAACATATGTTTTTCCACACTTAATTTTCAAAGTGTCAAGTTCTTAAGTTACAGCAGCAAGTTGTCTCTTAATGTAGTCACAATTTTCACTCTTGTTGCTATACTCTTCCTGAAGCTTCCTAAAGTCTTTGGTTTTCGCTACTAATTCATCCTTTAGGGGTTTCTGTCCTCTTCTGAGTTGATATCCTTCGTATTTTAGGTCCTCGACTTCCCTTTTTAGCAAATCATTATGTTCACGAAGAAGTTTAATCGTAGCTTCACATGATTGAGAGCATGAGACTTCATTGATTGGAGTGTTTTAGAACTCATTGTTTTTCCACATTTTAAAGCATCAAGCTCTTCAATTACATCAACAATACTAAGACGATTGAGATCTTTTGTCTTCTTGATGACTGCTATGTTCATATCCCACGATTTCGGAAATGAATTCAGTAGCTTTTTGTCTATCTCAGATTTCGTCAAGAAGATCCCAGACATATTCATCTCAGTAGTGAGAGTGGTGAATCATTGCAGCTGAGCCTCTAGGGTTTCTCCGGGAATATAATTGAACATGTTGATGTTTTGTCTTAACATCTCATGACGACTCTCTTTCATGTCTTTATTTCCTTCATTGACCTTAAAAGTCATTAAAACACAACTAGAAGCCAAAATCAAACTTAAAAATCAAACTCTTTGACTACAAACCTCAAAAGTAAACCTTAAAAGTCAAACTTAAAAAGTCAAACTCAAAAGTCAAACTTGAAAAATTAAACTTAAAAGTCAAACCGAAAAGCTAATTTTGAAAATTTTTAAAATTAAACATAAAAGTCAAAGTTTAAAGTCAAGGGTCAAACTTGAAAGTCAAAGTCAATTTTTTTAATGTCAAAAGTCAAAAATTAAAAACTATTATTTTTATTTATTTATTTATTATTTTTTATTGAAAATGGAATTTAAGATTAAAAGAAATTTGAATTTTGGGCTAAAAGTGTAAAAAATGCGAAAGTAGGTGCGAAAGTGAGTCTTTATGAATTAAAATTGGGAGTAATGAAACAAGATGCAGGTAGGTTCAACTGGTAAGGTGTTGAAGAAGGAAAGAATGGGAGACCCCGGTTCGATCCCAGGAGTCCACAATTTCGCACCCCTTTTCTTTTTAATAAAGCGCGGCTACTGAACGGATTTCCTTAGCCGATCATCGAGCCGACCGCTGCTGAGCCGCAAACGGAGCCGCACAAGCCGAGCCGTAATCTACCAAGTCGCTCACCGCCGGCTGCAAACTCCGAGAAACCCTAGCCGTAAACGCCGCCGAATATAAACTATTTTCGGCCGTAAACCTTAAACAGATTCGCGAAAAAACGACGTTTTTCACCTTTTTTGCTCCAAAACTCGATCAAAAACTCGTTTTCAAAAATAAGATAATATAAGCTCCACATCTGATAAATTGATTGATACAATCATTGCTCTGATACCAATTGTAAGTCCCCAAAATGTTTGTGTATCAATCAAAAGAAGATGATGAATTTTGAATCATTTGACTCGTTGAATCAAATTTTTCTTGAAAAACCCCATTGATGATCCAATAATTTTTTCTTTGATCAAGCCCGATCCAATCTCATCTTCGTTTGGTTGATTTGATTTTAAATTTGTAATAATTCAATTTTGATCCATATCTTGTTCAAAAATTGAGTCCAATTTTGATATACATGTTAATGTTCGAAGTCCATGAGACTATTTGATCCAAGTTTCGCAATATGTTACTGTTCATCGAATATTAAGCCCATAGTTCATCTTATCCAATTTAATTGAATTGTCACTGTTCAATAATTCGATTCTTGAGCCCATATTAAAAGGTTAAACTGGTATTATTCAGTTCTTATTGTCTGTTCATCATTATTGTTCCATTGTTCTTCATCGGCATCAAACGCTAATGGTTAAAATCAAATTCTTGTGATTCGATGGTTTGATAATCGATGTTTATATATTACTTCTCATCTCATCAATCTTGGAATTGAAGTGTTGACTAAAAGTCAAAATCGATTGAATCAAAACTAGATCTGAGTCCAATTTCTTTCGCCGATTCTTGAATTTGTGATTGGTATCGATTATTGAATCGGTTCAAATGTTCTTGCGACAAATCTGATTCATGATTGTTGTTCATCAGATCAATTTTCTCAAAATCGCTTGTAATCTTCATTCATGATTCTTATTTTCATCACGATTTAAGTTTTCAATTTGAATTTTGTATCTCAAAATCGTTTTCATCTAAATCGTTTTAAGCTGTCCTAACTTTCTGATGATGCGATAATAAAGAAGTTTATTCTTCTTTAATGATACAAAATTGAGATATCTTGGTTTTGAGAAATTTTGTCAAAGGAAATCCGTGAACGACAATAAAAATTGATTATTTTTTAGGTTTTCCGGATTGAAGCACAAAGTTTATGCCACATGTTAAGGGGGAGTTTTGACATGAAAAATTCTGAATAGAGCACGTTCTTTTTCCTTTGGAGTTTTATAATCAAATTTCAATTATAAAAAGGGGGGTAAATTTTATATGGAAATTCGAACTTGAATTTTTCATATTACGCGGATTGAAGACCGAAGTGATCTTGAAGTTTTGAAGCCACGAGATGATGCAATTGGAAGTTCAGAAGTGATGTATTCGAAATGGATTTGGATTTATTGAAGATTTTTAGGGTGTGTTTTTATGCGCAACTTTTAGGTGATTATTTGGAGTTTGAAATACTCTTGATCATGTGTTGCTGCTCGGATCGTATGGTCTAACATCCTAGAGCCCAAATTGAAGAATCATGGAAGAATTGAAGATGGAAGTTCGTTTCAACATGTGTCACCTTTGAGGCTCGAACCACGTAGTGCTTGATTTTAGAAGATTTGAAGTGGGTCATTCATTCCTAACTTTGAGGGGGAGAATGTTGGGGTGAAAAGTTCTTCATGAATGACTTTGTAAATGTTTGACTTTTGTAAAACCCACTTGCATGTGGTGCATTAGCCTTTAGACCCATTTGTATTTTAGAGTGAGAGAGAGAGACATGTAAACACCTCTATATAAGGTGGGTTTGTCAACTTGTAGAGGTGTGCTTGAGAGATGTAGCTCATAGTGATTAGTGAGTGAGATATTTATGAAGCTCTAGACTATATCCCTTTTTGTACTCATTTACTATGATCGAATATATCTTTTAGCGCCCAAATCACCATGTTCAAATTGTGCAAACTTTAATTCTGCATGCCAAACCATGTTCTTTGTCATTACAGTCGTAAATGGTTTTACGGCCGTAAACACAACCGTAAACACGTATACATTCGTAAACACTAAGCAGTTTACGGTTCAAGATAGAAAAATATATTTTTCTAGAAAAATAAAGTATAAACCATATTTTTGACCCAACACGAGTACTTTGACGAGCGCTATGCAGCCATTGCTGAGACGGTTGTCGTTGTAGCCTTCACAACCGTAGCAGCTGTTGGTGGTGGGGCTGGTACAGCTGCTACGGCTGGTCGGGCTTTCCAGTATCGGGACTTCAACAACACAAAGCCCCCAAATTTCGACGGAGTGTAGGACCCGATTGTATCCGTTGTGGTGGAAGTTGCATTTGTTGCACTTAGGCAAACTTCCAGCATACTATCTCACAGGAGCAGTAGCAGTAGCAGGGGTTATTGCAGCATGCACAGCCACAACTTGCTGCTTCTTGGCAGCTCGTTGTCTCTTCTTCTCTTCCCAGAACTTCTGCTTAGTGTCAACGGGTTTGGAGGGTTCCGGGATGGCTAGGGTGGTTGTTGTTGCAGGGGTTTTGACTCCATGGTCAATGAGTCGCTGTGCCAATCGCTTGGTACTGTCGAAGGTAGCGGGGTTTGATGATAGGACATTCCCCTTATACGGAGGCACTAGCCCCCATATGTACCTTTCAATATTTTTCCCTTCAGTGGGAACCATATTGGGGCAGAGGGCCACTAGTTCGCTGAATCTGGCAGTATAAGTGACTACGTTGGTGCCCTTCGTGGTTAGGCTCCAAAATTCCTGTTCCAATTTCTGGATTTCGCCCCTCGGGCAGTATTCCTCAATTATGAGGTCCTTCATAGTTTCCCAGCCCATATCATTCGCCACTATGAGAGTTAGCGCTTTAACGTAGCCGTTCCACCACGTTAGGGCCTTTCCTTCAAAGGTGCATGTGACATATTTGACTTTGCTCGCAACAGGGCATGAACATATTTCGAAGATTGATTCAGTCTTCTCGAACCATTAGGAAATGGCAATGACTCCGCCGGTGCCATGGAAAGACATCGGCTTACGGTTGGTGAAATCCTTGTAGGATCACTCTCTCGAGCGCACAAGGGTTTCAACAGGAATTGAGTTAACAGGGGTACCACCTCTGCTGGCATCAGTAGAGTGATACTGTGCCATGGTAGTTGCCACTGCTGCAGCTACGACAACATTCATGGCTACAATATCGATGACCGGAGGAGGAGGTGGAGGTGCAAGATTATTCCTGGGAGATTTGAGAGGAGGCATATTTCAGCTATAAGTTTATAAAGATAAACGCAATGGTAAGAATCAATTGTAAAAGAGGTGAGAGTGACACATGGACTAACTAATCATAGCCCAACAGTTGAATGAGTGTTTGAGATCACAACAAGGAAGATTAGTAGGAAAACACGTGTACATATTTTTCCCACAGAGTAGGTAGTTGTCAATAATACTGGTATTACTGATGTAATGAGTTCAAGGAAAATCAACCTAAAAGTAGGTCTTACATCATACCATTTGGAAAGTTTGACAGTTCCTAGATTCATAGTTAGAGTACTGAAAGTTAGGGATATTTTACAGACAAGTGCTACTTAGAGCACAGATACTAAAGGCTAAACCTTAACCCCAAAAGATAAAGATGTACTAGACATTTTCTAACGGCGATGGGAATTCCTAGGGCGAACCCTGAGATCTCCCACTTGACATACCACTTCTTGAAGGTGTCGTTCATGAGCCCTTTGACGAGCTCGAAGTTCCAAAACTTCGGCTTGAGAGGCAGCCAGCTGTTGCTGCAGGGTCTCATTGGTTCTCCTGGTCCTTTCCATTTCTTCTTCGAGACGACGGATGCGGACGATGTTGACACCAGAAATGGCATCAATCTCCATGACGCGTTCAATGGTTGCTCGACCTTGTTCATCATTACGGGCTATTCTGCAGATGATGACGGGTAGAGCTCGATCCGCAGAGCCACCTTCGCTGAGGTTGTAAAAGCTTCATCCCCAAAGTATGGTAAGGGTTGACCCTGTTCATCGCTCCAACGATTCAAGTTGGTTGCCCATAAGGGTGTAGGACTTGGAAAAGCTGGTCGGGGGTTGTTGTTTGGGGCTTGACCTACTAACGGTAGGTTGTTGACTTCATGCTCAGAGTCAGATCCATCAGAAAAGCCTTCTGCTTGATGATCATCTAAAGGGATTTGGTGCTCATCATCAGACTCTACCTCAAGCCATCCAGCATTTCTGTTGGGTAGAAAGTATGGGTCGCCATGATGGAATCCAACCATTAAATCTATGCGATAAGAGGGGTATAAGAATCTAGTGTATAAATAGCTTGTAGTAGCACAAAATACTCCTATAGTATTTGAAGTGTAATATTATGTTCTAGTGTTCTCATTATGGTATTGTTGGTAAGATTTTAGACTTGTTGCAACCACACAACTATACTTAGGCACATGCTAGTCAACCCTCGAATAATATAGTTGATCATGCTATATCTTCCCAGTTTTGACTATATGTCTCTAATTCCACCTGTGTTGTTCAACAATCGTAATTCTTTTGTATTGTCCTAGTGACACTGATTTTAGTATGAATGCAAACTTGTATACTTAATTAAATATTTTAGTATTTATAAGCATAAACTCTTGGTTAGAGTATTTTAATCCCATGTATTTGTAGTTAGTATATCTTTTATGGGTTGATATACTCAATTCACTATAAACAATGCTCTGATACCAATCTGTCACACCCCAAAACCAAGAACGGCGGAAACGTTCTGGGGCGGAGGACGTCATGTAAAGTATCACAACACAGTATAACAGTAAATAAGCAAACAACATCATCCATTGCATTAAATATATAATTTTACTATAAGTGTGTTCTGTACAGTTATAGATACCAAAAATGTAAATCAAAATAATAAGATGAGTCTTGAATGCGCTCCATCTTCTCAAAAGCTGGCCTCGGTACCTGTCTACTGATGACCTGAGAATACAAGTTATTTTGAAAGAGTTTATCAGCATTAAGCTGGTGAGTTCATAAGTATTTTAGTGTCGATGGTTGTATCAAAATGTTTGAACGTAGTTATAAGTATGAATTTGTAAACGTTTGTAAGTGTTGGTAAATGTTTGAATCTCCTAGAAAAACCTATATTTTCTATTAAAAGTAGCCTTCTACCAAGGCGTAACTATTTTGTATGTTCGTTTACTGTAAAAGTGTGTAATTTATCCAAGTGTAACTATCATTCTCAAAATATAGTTTGTACATTAATGTTTAAGTGAAAAGATCACTAAATATGTAAAGGGTAAATAAATGTAGTACTGTAGTGTTGTATTATAGGAACTACTGCTGTACTAACTACCTTAAACCGGATTTATATTAAGGTATCATGTGATTTATTGTACCATACTATCGACTAGAGAAACAACGACAAATGTAGGTCGTAAAATGAAATGACGTTTGGCACCCGCAGACCTGCAGGTCCGGCTGTAGCTAGCAGCAAGGCGTAGGATCGTCAATCCAATATTGATCTATACGCAAACTCACGCTCTCCCTCCAAGAGACTTCGGCAACAACTCAGGCCATGTCATTTAAGGCATGCTATGATACAGTGGATCACAATTCTGTCAATGTATATACGTATATGTAACGTATTGTTACTCGTTCTAGTATCGTTGTATATGTTCTCATAGTATAGTTGTATATGTTCTCTCAGTATAGTTGTATATGTTCTCCTTCTAGTATAGTTGTATATGTTCTCATAGTATAGTTGTATATGTTCTCTTTCTAGTATAGTTGTATATGTTCTCATAGTAATAAGTATTGACTCATGAATGAACTGACTCATTGATCTAACAATAGTATGTGTATGATCCTGTGTTACCCCGATGGTAACTTACAAATGATGTAACTAGTATGTATTAACATGGAAGAAATTTTATGACCATATATGTACACATGATATATAATTAATATTGAAACTACCTTCGGACGGCTACTCGATATCCCACCAGACCACATCCAAATCTAGGAAAAGGAAATAGGGCGTGCGGCCTTCCTAAGCCTTTTAAACATTTATTATATAACTATACATATACGGGCATGCAATTTATAATAAGTATAACAAAGTTTAGGTAAAATTATTTGATAAGTAAAAGAGTTTGTAAAAACAGTTTGAAGTAAAATAGCTGTGATAAACAGTTTGAATAGTAGTAAAATCATTGGTTTTGTAGTTATTAATCACATGTGATTTATGTAATAACTATAAGTATTCAACTTGTATTCCCCTCCATAAAAGCATTTAAAACATTTAAAAGTATTTCAAAGGTTAATTAAAGGGGTATGAACTCACTTGTGGTTAGTGGATTGGGTTGAAATGTCGGGTACGGTGCTAGGTGACAAATGAAGACTTGTACACACGCACGAGCCTAGTTATCATATAATGAACATATATATAACTAATTAGCCAAATTATAACTAATAATTTAAGTTAGGACACCCTACAACATGAAAACACTTTGTTTCAAGTGTTAAGGATCACAAGGATTGCATCCGAGTGTTGGTAGGGCAAAACTAGTGTGTTTGGAGTCCAAGGGTAAACTCCCTTGGAGTTTACGATTTCGGTGGTCAAGACTTAGAGAGTTTACGGTAGTAAACTCTAGAGTTTATGTTCATAAGCTCTAGTCTTAAAGTCCAAGTGTTGTTTTGTGGTTTAGCAAGCCATTGAAGCATTTTTACTAAGTGGTTTGGCCTTTGGAATGGACTAGGGCAACAAAACACCTCATTTGAGGAGTTTACGGCCTCATGGATTTTTCCTTTTGGGTTTAGAAACCGTAAACCCATATGGAAGAGTGTATAGCCATGTTTTCAAGTCCTTAACACAATTAGGTAAGTGTATAAGCTAGTTTATAAGCATAAGGAAGGAAAATAACCCATTTAGACATGCTTTTGGGTGTTCACGGTTTTGGGAGATCCCCAAACCGTAAACACCTAATTTTTGTGGGCATTTGATGTTTTTTCAAGGCTTAAACACAACAAAGGAAGGTTTAAACAAGTCAAGGATGGTTTATACATCAAACTAGGGCTTAGATAAGGACTTAGGCCCACTTTGGTGCATTTTAGGGTGTTTACGACCCAAGCATCTCCTTGGACCGTGAACACCTTTAAACATGTGTTCTTGGCATAAATTTTTGATGTTTAAATGTAATACTAGCTTAAAATCACTCAAGGATGGAAGCACTTACTAGTAGAATGCTTGATTTGAGCTAAAAGGCCAAGAACACTTAGTGTGTGTTCTTGGTGTTCTTGGTGTTTTGGAAAATCTAAACAAAAACCGGAAATGAATGGATGAATAGATGCAAAAACACTAGATTAAGTTTTTTACTAACTTGAAATGGTTAGAACACTTACAAGGTTGAAGATTTGGAATTAAATCTTGGATGATACTTGAGAGAGTTTTTGGAGTTTACACTTTTGACTATTGGGGAGTAAACACAAATTACTAGTTTTTGGGGAGTAAACTCATACATATGTATGAGTTCACGGTTTTTGGGTGAATTTTAAACCCAAGGTGTTTCTAATACGTGAAGTGTTTGCGGTTTTTAAAAATCAAAATCCGAGATGACACTTTCTTTCACCCGTTCGTTTAAAAATAAAATTAAAATAATCAAACGAACTTTATATTTCTTAAAAATAAGAAATAATGAGATTAATTTATGATACGAAGTGTTTGACTTTTAGGGTTTGACCAACTGGAAATTTCGGGTTGTCACACCTACGGAGAGGTAGGTCGAGTTCAGGATCGACCTTGTTCTAGGTGTGGCCCCTATTTCCAAGGCGTCGTACATTTTGGCACCATATGAGATGCATGAGCTATCATCTCAGTTGCAAGAGCTGCTAGGCAAGCAGTTCATTTGTTCGAGCAGTTCTTCATGGGGAGCGACAATTCTCTTCATCAAGAAGAAGGATGGTTCACATCGGATGTACATTCATTACCAAGAGTTGAAAAAAATAATGGTAAAGAACCGTTATCAACTTCCACAGATTGATGATCTCTTTGATCAACTACATGGAGCGTCTTGGTTCTCTAAGATATACTTGAGGTCCGGTTACCATCAGGTCAGAGGTAGGGAGGGGGCCGCAAATAAGACTGCATTTTGGACTCGTTATGGACATTACGAGTTTGTAGTGATGCCGTTTGGGCTCACCAACACACCAAAAATATTCATGGACTTGATGAATCAGGTATGCATACCAATGCTCGATCGCTTGATTATTGTGTTCATTGATGATATTTTGGTGTATTCCAATACTAGAGAGCAGCATGATGAGCATCTTCGCGAGCTTCTGGGCTTTTGAGGCGAGAACGGATGTATGTCACGTTCTCGAAATGTGAGTTATGGTTGCGAGAGGTCCAGTTCCTTAGACATCTCGTTAACCAAGATGGGATTTTCGTCAATCCGGCCAAAATCGAGGCGATGATGCAGTGGGAGGTTCCTTGGGCTACTTGGTTGCTAAAAGAGATTAGGAATTAATTTGGTGACTAAAAGAGATTAATTAAATAAAAGGGCATAAACTGTTAAATGTATGATAGTTGAGTTTTGGGCTAGGAAACCTAATGGACTAAGGGGTAACGAAATTATGATGAAAGATCATCATATTTTCGTCCAAGGGCCTTATTCCAGAAGGTTCCTTGGGCTACTTGGTGGCTAAGTTATCCATTAGGGTTTAGACTAAAACCCTTGCAACTTGCACTATAAATAAGACCCTAAGGCTCCAATTTCTAACCACTTGCTTCCAAGAGAAACCCTAGGGCCGAAAATTAGCATCCTCCTTCATCTCTCAAAGTTTCTTTCTTGCTTGTGGTGTTTGTGATCCACTATGGGAGTTACAATTGTGACTCTAAGCTCAAGAGAAGAAGATTCAAGCGACTATTTGAAGAGGTTAACATCTAGATCTGATGTAATTAACTAATTTCAAAATTATATATGCTAGATTAGGGTTTGCAAGTCTTGGTTCATTGCATGTTCAATAGAGAAACCTAGATCCAAGCATTATGGTTTGTATGAGCACAAAGGATTGTTCTTATGCATAAAAGCCATCAGTGGTATCAGAGCCTTGAATTGTTTATGTTGTATGTGATGCTATGATTGTTTATCTGCTAAAAATCGTTTTATGGCCCTCTATTCGAACTGACTCGGCGAGTCTAGTGAGTGACTCGGAAAGTCAGAGCGTCAGACAGAGGAATTTTTGGATTTTATTGTTGTTTTGCTGAAAGATAATTGCCTTATATGTTTTTAACTGATAAGATTCGATTTTTATAGTTATTGAAAGATTATCCTTGCGAAAACACAAGATAATTACCAATTGATTAGATAATAAATTCCTTATATGATTAAAATTGATTATTTGAATTAATTGGGTAACTTATCTCGCAATAAATTGAATTAGGTCAAATATAGATAATCACTAAATTAATTGTTAGATTTACATTATTTGTTATTTGATCCCTTGTGTTTTGAAAAGTTCAAAACTTACCCTCAAATTTTAAAATTTAAAATTTTGATTAAAAGTTTAATTATATAGAACTTTTAAATTTCAACCGTTAGATTTTCACAAGTTTAAAAATCAACTTTATACTTTATTTATTATAAGATTAATATATATGTATAAGAATAAGCTAGTCTTATCAGTAGTAGGTCTCATTCACGAAACCGATCTATAAGGTGGTATAAGGTTGTTTCCCATTAAATGACACTCAATGGGTGTACACTCACACCCACCGCTCGCTTGATTGGTGGAGGGTTGTTACCCGAACGTATAGGATAGGGCACTTAATACATCATTGTAAGTATAATGAATACTGCAAAGTAACTAACATGTTTTTACAAATTCCCAATCTTAGTTACTTTAGGGTAAAATGTGAAAATTATGTTATTCCATTGAATTACACTTTGTACCTTTGTCAAATGTTAGTGGAGCGTGTGTCACACCCCAAAACCAAGAACGACGGAAACGTTCAGGGGTGGAGGACGTCATGTGAAGTATCATAACAGTGCAAAATAGTAAACAAGCAACAACATCATCCATTGCATTAAAAGTAAAGTTTTAATACATGTGTTTTTTTCATAGTAATAAGACACCAAAATATGTAATAAAAATAAAAGACGAGTCTTGTCTGTGCTCCGTCTTCTCAAAACCAGGTCATCGTACCTGTCTACTGGTGACCTGAGAATACAAGTTATTTTGAAAGTGTAGATCAGTATAAAGCTGGTGAATTCATAAGTATTTAAGTGTCATTACTCTGTTTTGGAAAGCTGTTATGAATGCCAGGTAAATCTTTAAATAAAACGTTTGATATAAGTGTGAAAACCCTATAAAATCCCATATTTCCTACTAGTATAAAAGTAGTCTTCTACCAAGACCTGGATGTTTTGAAAGTAACAAATATGGTTTTTCCCCTAAATGACTACTATTAACAATATATAGTCTACCTCATCGTTTATGTGAACGTATCACAAAATAAAAGTAATAGGGAAAATATAAACATTTAAGTATCATCCTTTGGTACTAGGATAAACACGACATAGTAAATGTCGAATAGAATTAACCGTAGGCATCCGTAGATGTGCATTGTCCTCTGTAGCTAATAACAAGGTGTCGGAATGGTTAGTCCCGTAAAGGTACCTTTGTAAAGCATTAACCGTAGGCATCCGTAAATGTGCATTTACCTCTGTTGCTAACAGCTAGGTTTCAGAATGGTTAGTCCCGTATAGTATCCTTTTGTACTAGGATAGACAAATCTAATCTACATGTATATGTAATAGTATCTCATCACATAGTATCTAGGTAAAAGTATCCATGTAAGTGTATCCATGTAAGAGGATCCATGTAAGTGTATCTCTTCATATAGCATTTAGTATAAACTCGTGAATGAACTGACTTCGGTGTAATTCCTTGTAATAGGAATAATGTTTTGTATCCCCTAAGCTATCCCTATAGTAGTTTATACACCCTTGCTACCCAAGAGTGTGGGAACTGAAAGAAGATTGAATGCTCTCATATCAATACATACATACATATACATAAATATATATATATATATATATATATATATATATATATATATATATATATACGAACATAAGTGTATAGATATTGTTTTTATCAAGAAGATGAAAGAGGTTTTGTAAAACATTTAAGAGTTTTGAACAATAAACAACAATGACTTGAAGTCATTTTATAAAACATTTCAAAAGTAATTCATTTGATAACAAAGTATTTTAAGACTGAAAACCATTTCATGTATCACATTTTGAAGTATGTGAAATCAGTTGGTTGAAAACACAGTTATAAATCACATGTGATTGAATCTATAACATGGTGTTTTCTACTTGTATTCCCCCCATTAAAGCATTTAAAATTTTAAAACATTGATTAAGGGGTATGAACTCACCTACAGTTGGTGGTTTGGATGAACGGATAAGGTAGGATGCTAGGTGTCAAGTGAGGACTTGTACACACCCAATGATCGTAGTTAACATATAATCATATATATATATATATATATATATATATATATATGTATCCAATTAGTCTTTAAACTACTAATTGACAAATTTAAGACATCCTAAAACATGTAAAACACCTTATATAAGTGCTACAAGTCATAAGGATTGCATCTAACTGTTGTAGGACCTTGCTATTGTGTTTGGGGTTCAAGGGTAAACTCCCTTGGAGTTTACGGTTTTGTGACCATAACCCCCATGGGTTTACGGTCGTAAACACATGAGTTTACAGCCGTAAACTCATGTTCTTTTGACCATATCTTGTTTTGAAGCTCTACAATGAATGATTTATCTAAGGCACGAGGTTTTTGTTTAAGTAGGTGTGCAAATTTATGGCTTACATATGAGTTATCGAGGAGACACGTACCAGTAACTATCGTAGGATCAGCTATGGCTTCCTCATGGCCTATGTCCAAAATTCTTCCTACTCCGCCAGCCATCCCCGCCTTAGGGCAGTTCCTATTGTAGTGGCCTACCTCGCCACAACCGTAGCAAACTTGGCCCACACCTGTGTTAGGAACTTAGGCGGTCGGCTTTGCTGGGATCTTGCAGAAACGGGAGGTATGCCCCTTCCTGTTGCAATAAGAGCACTGCATTTCTTTCCAATGTCCATGGTGATGGAAGTTGCATTTTTTTCACCTAGGAAGATTACCGGCATATGTTTTTGTTGCTATAGGATATTCAGGGACAACAGGGGTTACCGTGGTAGCATTGATTGCCACAAGTTGTTGCCTCTTTGAGGATTCCTGCGAAGCCCCGCTTTTTCCTCTAGTTCCACACCTTTTTCTTCTTGTTGTTGTTGTCCTTTTGTGGCCCGGGTGTAGGGATTGTTGGGTTTTGGTGTTTTCCGTGATCTATAAGAGATTGTGCCATCTCTTTGGCATTTTCGAAAGTAACAAGCCTGGATGCTAACACACTTGACTGGATCTGGGGCGACAATCCCCAAATATATCTCTCTATTCTTTTGCTCTCCAGAGCAACCATGTCAAGGCATAGAATTGCCAGATCACATAATCTATTAGTATAGGTTGATATGTCGGAACCAACCATTTCCAGACCCTAGAGTTACTGCTCGAGTTTTTGAATTTCCCCTCGATGACAGTACTCTCTCATCAGCATGGCCTTCAAGTTTTCCCAGTTGATAGAATTTGCCACCACAATAGTAAGAGACTTGACGTGGCCATTCCACCAAGTTAACGCTCTATCTGAAAAGGTACAAGTAGCAAACTTGACCTTGTTGCCCTCCGGGCAGGCGCAGATCTCAAAGTCTGCTTCTGTCTTTTCAATCCATTGCCTTAAGACCATAACCCCACCAGTTCCATTGAAATTTCGAGGTTTAGCATTCGTTAAATCCTTGTAGGTGCAATCCCTGGGATGCCCATGGATCTCGCCATGGTGAGAAGGAGATGCACCCGTTCCCGATCCACTAGGGACAGGAATATTGATCGCTGACACGGCCACTGCTACGGCTGCTGTGAAAGCTGCCTGGAACATAGTGGCGTCGAAAGGAGGTGGTGGTATCAGTGTTTCGTTACCATTGTTACACCTTGTACTTCTGCGAGGCGGCATCTTTTAACTATAAGTTTAAAAGAGATAATAACACGGTAAGAATGAATGAATTATGAGAACGACTCATGGACTAACTCTCCATAGTCCAACAACACAATTTAATAACACATCCGAATGAAGATGATAACATTTGGATAATAGATTCCATATGATTAGATATCTGTCAATAATACTGGAATTACAGATGTAACAAGTTTGGGGGAAAATGGCCTAGAAATAGGCCTTACATCAACCAAGATTGGAAAATTTTGATAGAACTATGATAGTATCAAGACCTAGTAGGTCTAAGATCTACAAAGATAGGGAAGTAGAACAGAGTTTTTACATAACTAGGTTATATCCAAAAGAGAAGTCGATGAGATTCTATCGGTGACGAGAAATACTAGCATGAGTTCTTGATCCCGACAATACGCGTTCTAGGTCCCTCATACGCCTGTCAGCTCTTACTTGCTGAGCTCGGAGTTCTCGTAGTTCCCTGACTTCAGCTTGGGTTTCCGCAAGTTCTCTCTGTAGAGCTGCATTACAGACCATAGTCCTTTCCTGAGCAGACTCTAGTTGGTAAATGCAGACTGTGTTAATGCCAGAGTTGGCGTTAATCTCCACAATTCGATTGATAGCTGCTCGACCTTGTATGTCATTTCGAGAGATCCTACGAACCATGATGAGTATGACCCTATCAGCTGAACCTCCCTCAGTGAGGTTGTAGAAGCTTCTCTCTCCGTTGTAGGCGATAGGTTGACCCTGTTCCTAGCTCCATCTATCGAAGTTTGTGCCCCACAGAGGCGTGGGTCCTTGAAATGTTGGGCGAGGGTTTGGGTTTTGAGCAACTGGAGGTAGGTTGTTGATTTCAGGCTCCGAGTCAAAACTATCAGAGAAGCTTTCGGCATGGCGATCATCCAAATGGATTTGGTGATCATCTTCTGGTTCTTCTTCTAGCCATCCAGCATTGCCTTGGTTTGGGAAGTACGCGTCGCTGTGGGGATAGAATCCAGCCATGATATCTACGCGAGAAAAGGGAAATAAGAAATAACTAAATAGACGAACTAACTAAGATAATTATAAGATGACCTTTATCCGTTGCTTCAATACTTGTTTAGTGCATACCAGTTATATGTAGTTAGGATAGGATAGACCTTCGAATAAGTGGCCCTAACCCTAAGCCCCCAACCCAACGAGGACAGGACATAAGGCAAAGATTCACAAATTCTAAGTCTATGAAATCCTAGTACATATAACCTTAGTGTATCCACTAAGCAACTATTGACATATTAATAAAAATCTATTTAGTTCTCAAATAAGTAACTACAGTAAGACCAAATACCCCTATGGTATTTCTTTGTGGTTTTGTTGGTAAGTTTATAGACTTGTTGCCACATCACAACCATTCTTGGGCACATGCTAATCACTCCTCGGACCAGCATAGTTGATCAGGCTATGCCACTCCCAAGACGGACCATACATCCCCAAGCTTACTTGTGATATTCAACAATCGTAATATTTTTGTTCTTGTCATTGTGACACTGATTTTAGTATGAATGCAGGCACATATACTTTGTAACGACCCAATTTTTACGTTCGAAAATTTCATTTTTAAGATATTACTTTAGAAAACATCAATAAATAAAAACATTGTTTGTTCACACCATAACACATTGCAACCATGTTCTAAAAAGCCAAACCGTACATCCCATCAAAATATCAGAGTACAATCCCAGTAAATCTCATAAATGCGGAAACCGAAGAGTGTGTGTATGACGTGCCGCTACCGCGCCGGCTCCTTTCCCTTCGATGCAGAGGTACCTGAAAACAAAACTGTAAACGTAAGCACAAAGCTTAGTGAGTTCCCCCAACGTACCGCATACCATACAAACACATAACATACATACTGCCAGGCTATTCTGGGGTGCCTGACTACCCGGTACGGCCATTCTGGGGTGCCGACCTACCCATGTCAAGCCATTCTGGGGTGCTGACCTACCCATCGGTCCTAACAACCGATCCTCGGGGACTATTTCACCCCCCCTACTACTATGATCACATATAACGTAACAAGCCAGCACGCATACATATCATCACATACTGTCAGACGTATCTGGGGTGTCTGACTACCCTTCGGTCCTAACAACCAAACTCTACTACTATCACATACAATATATCATGCTAGCATATAACATGTCAGGTAATAGCAAACTTAGATGATATCACAAAGACAATCATCTATCATACATCTCCTACTGGTGGATCGGCATTGTGGCCTTAGACCCACTGCTACTGGAAGGTAACTCACCTCAAAGTAGCTGCTGAACTGATCGGGAACTAACTGGCTGCTGCTGCTCCGGGAGTCCTCCGGCTGCAATTTCCACGACATACTCAATCAAACACTGCTAACTGTCCTTTAGGTAAAATGACCATTTTACCCCTGGATTAGCTCTAAGCCAAAGCTGGAGTCAATTTTCAGTTGACCCGACTCGCCGAGTGGATCACCACTCGCCGAGTCCCTAGCAAACCGATGTCCTGGGTCCCTGGTTCTACTCGTCGAGTCGGGCTATGACTCGACGAGTTCACCTTCTAACTGTCATTCAACACCTTCATCCTACTCGCCGAGTTGTATGAACAACTCGTCGAGTTCATCTTCATCCGATGAACACTTTATGCTAAGACTCGCCGAGTTGTATGAACAACTCGCCGAGTCTGTTCTTGATCTATGAAGATTGCCTTGGACTCGCCGAGTCCTAACATGGGTGAGTTCAGCTCCCAACTCACCGAGTCACCCCCTGTGACTCATGGCTCAACTCGACACATGAAGAAGGGACCAAACCGGTGACTCGCGACCAGACTCACCGAGTCACCTATGCGACTCGTTGAGTCGTCGCCATGCACTCCCTAAATATACCGATTTGCTCGATTCCAGTCCATGCCATTCATAGATCTGGACTTCTAGGACACGAATCACACGTAAAGTTTCCAACTTTACGTGTGGATATTCACCAATGTGGATTATAAGGCTCAAAATGTCTCAAAAGGGTAGATCTAGGGCTAACAAGCCTCATGGGGCCAAAAAGCTAACAGATCTGAGCTCCTGGAGCTCAATCTTGCATAGATCCAAAGGCCAAACGCCTTATTACGACATATAATGCACATAAAAACTTGGGGAATTGACCAAGAAGGACTCAAATGAAGTTTTAAGCATTGAATCAAGGGGAAAACGGGTTATACCTCAAAGGAAATGTTGAAATGACACAAAGATGGCTGATCTCCTTCTCCTCTTCTTGATCTACTCCTCTTACTCTTCAAAACCTTCAAGAACACACCAAGAACACCTCAAACTCTCAAGGTAACAAGGGAAAACGATGTAGGGGGAGTTCTGGGGGTGAATGGGGACGAGTTGGGGCGGAATGAGAGTTTAAATAGGGTGCAAACCCTTGAAACTTAGGGTTTCATCCCGCAGCGGTGACTCGCCGAGTCCAGGATGTGGACTCGTCGAGTCGCCTACTTAAGACGTGTCCTGAGTCTCGTCCCTACTCGGCGAGTTGGACCCTATGACTCGCCGAGTCTAAGGCTAAATTAAGGCAATGCTCAAATAAAATTCACATACCGGAAACCAGGTGCTACAAATCTCCCCCACTTATTTTAGACTTCATCCTCGAAGTCTGCTGCCTGGTCCTGAAACAGCTCGGGGTAGTGCTCCATCATCTCGTCTACCGGCTCCCAAGTCCACTCTGAACCCTTGCGGTGCTGCCATTGCACCTTCACTAGCTCCACCCTCTTGTTCCTTAAATCCTTCGACTTCCTGTCGAGGATTGCGACTGGGCGCTCAATGTAGTTCAGGCTGTCATCAACCTGAATATCCTCCAAAGGTACTACTGCAGAATCGTCCACTAGGCACTTCCGCAACTGCGAAACATGGAAAGTGCTGTGGATCTGGCTAAGCTCGGCTGGCAGATCCAGCCTATATGCTACCTTGCCCACCCGGGCTAGGACCCTGAACGGTCCGATGAATCGCGGGCCCAACTTGCCCCGCTTCCTGAATCGGATGACGCCTTTCCATGGCGACACCTTCAGGAGGACCATATCCCCGACCTGGAACTCTAAATCGGATCGACGCTTGTCGGCATAACTTTTCTGCCGACTCTGAGCAGTCTGAAGCCTGCTCCGGACCTGCTGGATCCTCTCAGTCGTCTTGAGCACCACTTCGGTGCTTCCCATAACTCTCTGGCCAACCTCACCCCAGCATATCGGGGTCCTACACCTCCGTCCGTACAACATCTCGAAGGGAGGGCGGTCGATACTCGCGTGATAGCTGTTGTTGTAGGAGAACTCAGCCAAAGGAAGATAGGTATCCCAGCTACCACCGAAATCCAGAACACACGCCCGCAACATGTCCTCCAAAGTCTGGATGGTCCGCTCACTCTGTCCATCTGTCTGCGGGTGAAAGGCGGTGCTGAAATGCAGACGAGTGCCCAACTCGTCATGGAATCTCTTCCAAAACCTGGAAGTAAAACGCACATCCCTGTCCGAGATCACCGATACCGGCACCCCATGCCGTGCCACAATCTCCCTGATATAGATGTCGGCCAATTTCTCGGCCGATATGCTCTCCGGAATCGGAATAAAGTGAGCACTCTTGGTCAATCTATCCACGATGACCCAAATCGAATCCACTCCACGCGCGGTCCTGGGAAGCTTCGTGATAAAATCCATCGTGATATCTTCCCATTTCCACAGTGGGATATCCAACGGCTGCATCTTGCCATGCGGTCTCTGATGTTCGGCCTTGACCTTCCTACAGGTCAAACATCGCTCGACATACCATGCCACATCCCGCTTCATGCAGGGCCACCAATAGTCTAGACGAAGATCCCTATACATCTTCGTCGCCCCGGGATGAATAGAGAATCGGGACTTGTGCGCCTCCTCCATCAAAATCTGGCGCACGCCCCCGCGATACGGCACCCACACCCTATGGTGTAGTGTCAATAACCCTCGGCTATCATAATCGAAGGAGGAAACCTGACCTACTACACGCTCGCTCTTCCGATGCTCCTCCTTGATAGCCTCCTGTTGAGCCTCCCGAATCTGCTCCAACAGGGGAGTCACCACAGTCATCCTCAAACAGGCGTCCCTGATTGGCGCCGTCTTACGGCTAAGCGCATCGGCCACCACATTGGCCTTTCCCGGGTGGTAAAGGATCTCGCAATCATAATCCTTCACCACATCCAACCACCGACGCTGCCTCATGTTCAGATTCGGCTGATCCATGAGGTACCTCAAGCTCTTATGGTCCGTGTAGATGGTACACCGAACCCCATAGAGGTAATGTCGCCAAATCTTGAGGGCAAATACCACCGCCCCCAACTCCAAATCGTGCGTCGGGTAGTTCGCCTCGTGAGGCTTGAGCTGCCTCGAAGCGTAAGCAATGACATGCCCCCTTTGCATCAGCACCGCGCCCAACCCAGAAATGGACGCATCACAATAAACCACGAAATCCTCTACGCCCTCTGGCAGGGCTAAGATCGGCGCCTCACACAATCTCTGTCTCAGCGTCTCAAATGCAGCCTGCTGCTCGGGTCCCCACCGAAAGACCACGGCTTTCTTCGTCAGCCGCGTCAGGGGCACGACTATCTTGGAGAAATCCTGGATAAATCTCCGATAGTAGCCTGCCAATCCTAGGAAGCTCCGAATCTCAGATGGAGACTTCGGAACCTCCCATCTCATCACGGCCTCGACCTTGGCCGGATCGGCCAGAATCCCGTTCTGGTTGACGAGGTGTCCCAGAAATTGCACCTCGCGCAACCAAAACTCACACTTGGAGAACTTGGCATACAAGCTCTCCCTCCTCAGGGTCTCTAACACCTCTCTCAAATGCTCCTCATGCTCCTCCCGGGTCTTGGAATAAACCAAGATATCATTGATAAAGACTATCACAGACCGGTCCAGCATCGGTCTGCATACACGGTTCATGAGGTCCATGAACGCGGCAGGAGCATTGGTGAGCCCAAACGGCATCACCACGAACTCGTAATGGCCATAGCGCGTCCGAAACGCGGTCTTCTGCATATCCTCCTCCCTGACCCTCATCTGATGATAACCCGAACGCAAATCAATCTTGGAGAACAAGATGCGCCCTGAAGCTGGTCAAAGAGGTCATCAATCCTCGGAAGCGGGTAACGGTTCTTCACCGTTACCTTGTTCAGCTCCCGATAATCTATACACATCCGATGCGACCCATCCTTCTTCTTCACAAACAGAATCGGGGCTCCCCAGGGCGAACTGCTCGGCCGAATAAATCCCTTGTCCAGCAGCTCCTGCAGCTGCGTAGACAACTCCTGCATCTCGGGAGGAGCCAACCGATATGGTGCTTTAGCTATCGGAGCCGCACCGGGAATGAGGTCAATCCTGAACTCCACCTGTCGCTCCGGAGGTATCCCAGGTAGTTCCTCCGGAAAAACATCAGCAAAATCTCGAACCACCGGGACCTCGCTCACGGTCGCCTTACCCGCCTCCCGGGTGTCCATCACGTACGCGACATAACCCGCGCATCCCTGCTGAAGGTAGCGCCTAGCCCTCGCTGCTGAACATACAGTGGGTCCACACTGCGGCCGCTCTCCATGAATCACTAACTCTCCCCCGCTTGGGGTCCTGACTCGCACTAGCTGCTGTGCGCAATCTATCACGGCCCCATTAGGGCTCAACCAATCCATACCAATAATCACCTTGTTCCCACGCAATGGAATGGGTACCAAGTCTACCAGGTAACGCTCCTCAAACAGTCGCAGAACACAATCTTGAAACACCATCGATGCTCGCACCGATCGATCGTCAGCAATCTCTACCTCTAACGGGAAATCTAACTCGCCTGAAGTCTCATGAAATCTCTTGCTAAGAGCAAGAGAAACGAATGATCGGGATGCACCCGAGTCGAACAATACCTGAACCGGGATGTCGTTCACATGGAACAATCCTAATACACATGTATACACACGGAGCACATATCAATATCATAACAACGAAAAAATAAAAGATAGAAGGAAGGAATCATACCCGTCACCACATCGGGCGCGGCGCGTGCCTCCTCGGCAGTCAACTGAAATGCCCGACTCCTCACCACTGGAGCCTCTGCCTTGCCCTGACGGCCATCCGTGATCCGCAGGGTCGCTGGAGCTGGCGCCTTCACTGGCGCTGAAGCTGTCAACATGGGGCAATTGGCCTTCATGTGGCCCCTCTGGTTGCAGTGGAAACACAGCAACTCCGATGTCTGAATAACGGTCGCAGGAGCAGTGCAATCCCTGCTGATATGCCCAAACTTGCCGCACTTGTAGCAGCCTGACGATCCCATCCTGCACGCCCCCTCGTGCGGCCTGCCGCACCTCCTGCAGTGGCTCGGTCCCAACTGGCCTTTCGGCCTCCCATCTGATCCCTTGGGCTTCTTCCCCGAAGCCCCTGATGCCTGACCATCCTCAAGTTTCCGTTTCCGGATGTGCTCCAAATCTATCTCTCTCTCCCTAGCCCTGGCAATCATGGAGTCCAGGGTAGGGCAAGCCGAAAAGCTAACATGCTCCCGAATGTCAGCTCGTAGCATATCATGGTAACGAGTCCTCCTCATATCCTCGTCACCTGCGTACTGGGGCACCAACAAAGCCCTCTCTCGAAACTTGGCGGTGATCTCCGCCACGGTCTCTGTCGTCTGCCTCATGTCTAAGAACTCCCTGGCCAGCTGCTGAAGCTCGACCGCTGGCGCAAACTCTGCCCTGAACCTAGCCACAAAGTCCGACCAGGTCATTGCCTCGATAGCCGAGGCTCCCAACGAGTCACCCATTGACTCCCACCAATCTCGGGCCCGGTCCCGTAAACACCCTGCTGCGTACCTCACCTTCGACCCCTCGGGGCAGAAGCTGATCAACTGGGCAGACTCGATATCTGCAATCCACCGCCTGGCGACAATGGGGTCCTTCACCCCATGGAAATCCGGCGCACCACTGCCCCTGAAGTCCTTGAAGGACAGTGTGCGAGATCCTGACTGGCTAGAGGCCAAGTCGCTCCTGAATGCCCGTAGGCGATCCTCCATCAACTCCACGATCCCTTCCTTGATCGACCCAAAGATGATGGGGGTCGACTCAAGGATGCCCCTAGTGATCTCCGACGTGATGAACTCACGTAGCCTCTCCTCAATCGGCTCGGTGCCAGATCCCGAACCTGACCCCTCTCCTGACCCGCCATCTGTCGGTCTCGGTCGAAGTACCACCATTCTGCAAAACATCATAATAATCATTAGTGGTACTGCTACTTTCTGGGGGATCTCAACTACTTACAGGTTCCTTGGTCTCGTCTTGGCCTTCCTCGGCTCGGGTACGGATCCTTTGCTTTCAGTAGTACGGGCCCATACTACCTTCCACATCTATCCGTACCTTCTCCGAGGAATTCCTCGACTCCACCAACTCCCCTCTACTACTGCTACTCTCTGTTATTCTCATCCTAGGCTTGCCCTAGGGAAAACTCAAGTTCAATACAACTGGTCCTCAGCTGCTGTAGGTCTCCTCATAATGCCAGTCAGCCACCACCTAAACACCATCACATGTGATGAGGATTAGATAATCCTTCAAGTAAAAGGTCCGTCCCTACAACGGTTGGACTCAAACAAGAGCTGCGCAATAGGGCCAGTTCCAACACTTTGGGATTATTCAACCCTGATTACATGTGGTGTGACGTGTTTACCTAATGGCTCACTCCCATTACTCGGAATCCCACCAAGCACGAAGCAAGCAGCATTCGGATAAGGAAAAACAGACTCAAGCCAAAACTGTTCTTAGAACAAGAAACGACACTTAACATAGGATGCTAAGCTCATACTATCAGGCATAACCTAAACAGGCTATCCTACTACTGTATACTCAATTCTAGCATGCAATATTCAATAAGCTGTAGCAAATAAACAGGCACATAAGGCATCACTCCTAGATCCTTAGCCTATTCTAGCATGCAATATTCATAAAGCTGATAAACATAACATAAGCTTGTATGGGTACTATGGGGAATACTTACTTGAGCTCGGTCGGTCGCGCACGTCACACACTTTATTCTTTCTTGTGACTCTTTTCCGGGTTTTAAAGAACAATTTCTTTTGGAAAAATCTTTCAATCCCTCGATTTGAGTCCAAACAATCCCGAAGGCGTGTCCGAATCCCTCAAACCAGGGCTCTGATACCAACTTGTAACGACCCAATTTTTACGTCCGAAAATTTCATTTTTAAGATATTACTTTAGAAAACATCAATAAATAAAAACATTGTTTGTTCACACCATAACACATTGCAACCATGTTCTAAAAAGCCAAACCGTACATCCCATCAAAATATCAGAGTACAATCCCAGTAAATCTCATAAATGCGGAAACCGAAGAGTGTGTGTATGACGTGCCGCTACCGCGCCGGCTCCTTTCCCTTCGATGCAGAGGTACCTGAAAACAAAACTGTAAACGTAAGCACAAAGCTTAGTGAGTTCCCCCAACGTACCGCATACCATACAAACACATAACATACATACTGCCAGGCTATTCTGGGGTGCCTGACTACCCGGTACGGCCATTCTGGGGTGCCGACCTACCCATGTCAAGCCATTCTGGGGTGCTGACCTACCCATCGGTCCTAACAACCGATCCTCGGGGACTATTTCACCCCCCCTACTACTATGATCACATATAACGTAACAATCCAGCACGCATACATATCATCACATACTGTCAGACGTATCTGGGGTGTCTGACTACCCTTCGGTCCTAACAACCAAACTCTACTACTATCACATACAATATATCATGCTAGCATATAACATGTCAGGTAATAGCAAACTTAGATGATATCACAAAGAAAATCATCTATCATACATCTCCTACTGGTGGATCGGCATTGTGGCCTTAGACCCACTGCTACTGGAAGGTAACTCACCTCAAAGTAGCTGCTGAACTGATCGGGAACTAACTGGCTGCTGCTGCTCCGGGAGTCCTCCGGCTGCAATTTCCACGACATACTCAATCAAACACTGCTAACTGTCCTTTAGGTAAAATGACCATTTTACCCCTGGATTAGCTCTAAGCCAAAGCTGGAGTCAATTTTCAGTTGACCCGACTCGCCGAGTGGATCACCACTCGCCGAGTCCCTAGCAAACCGATGTCCTGGGTCCCTGGTTCTACTCGTCGAGTCGGGCTATGACTCGACGAGTTCACTTTCTAACTGTCATTCAACACCTTCATCCTACTCGCCGAGTTGTATGAACAACTCGTCGAGTTCATCTTCATCCGATGAACACTTTATGCTAAGACTCGCCGAGTTGTATGAACAACTCGCCGAGTCTGTTCTTGATCTATGAAGATTGCCTTGGACTCGCCGAGTCAGGGCATTGACTCGCCGAGTCCTAACATGGGTGAGTTCAGCTCCCAACTCATCGAGTCACCCCCTGTGACTCATGGCTCAACTCGACACATGAAGAAGGGACCAAACCGGTGACTCGCGACCAGACTCGCCGAGTCACCTATGCGACTCGTCGAGTCGTCGCCATGCACTCCCTAAATATACCGATTTGCTCGATTCCAGTCCATGCCATTCATAGATCTGGACTTCTAGGACACGAATCACACGTAAAGTTTCCAACTTTACGTGTGGATATTCACCAATGTGGATTATAAGGCTCAAAATGTCTCAAAAGGGTAGATCTAGGGCTAACAAGCCTCATGGGGCCAAAAAGCTAACAGATCTGAGCTCCTGGAGCTCAATCTTGCATAGATCCAAAGGCCAAACGCCTTATTACGACATATAATGCACATAAAAACTTGGGGAATTGACCAAGAAGGACTCAAATGAAGTTTTAAGCATTGAATCAAGGGGAAAACGGGTTATACCTCAAAGGAAATGTTGAAATGACACAAAGATGGCTGATCTCCTTCTCCTCTTCTTGATCTACTCCTCTTACTCTTCAAAACCTTCAAGAACACACCAAGAACACCTCAAACTCTCAAGGTAACAAGGGAAAACGATGTAGGGGGAGTTCTGGGGGTGAATGGGGACGAGTTGGGGCGGAATGAGAGTTTAAATAGGGTGCAAACCCTTGAAACTTAGGGTTTCATCCCGCAGCGGTGACTCGCCGAGTCCAGGATGTGGACTCGTCGAGTCGCCTACTTAAGACGTGTCCTGAGTCTCGTCCCTACTCGGCGAGTCGGACCCTATGACTCGCCGAGTCTAAGGCTAAATTAGGGCAATGCTCAAATAAAATTCACATACCGGAAACCAGGTGCTACATACTTACTTAAATATTTTATTATTTAAAAGTATAAAATCTTAGTCAGAGTGTTTTAATCCCAATGTATTTATAGTTAGTATATTTTTATGGGTTGATATACTATATTCACTATAAACAATGCTCTGATACCAATCTGTCACACCCCAAAACGAAGAACGGCGGAAACGTTCAGGGGTGGAGGACTTTATGTGAAGTATCATAACAGTGCAAAGTAGTAAAGAAGCAACAACATCATCCATTGCATTAAAAGTAAAGTTTTAATACATGTGTTCTTTCATAGTAATAAGACACCAAAATATGTAATCAAAATAAAAGACGAGTCTTGTCTGTGCTCTGTCTTCTCAAAACCAGGTCATCGTACCTGTCTACTGGTGACCTGAGAATACAAGTTATTTTGAAAGTGTAGATCAGCATAAAGCTGGTGAATTCATAAGTATCTAAGTGTCATTACTCTGTTTTGGAAAGCTGTTATGAATGCCATGTAAATCTTTGAATAAAACGTTTGATATAAGTGTGAAAACCCTAGAAAATCCCATATTTCCTACTAGTATAAAAGTAGTCTTCCACCAAGACTTGAATGTTTTGAAAGTAACAAAGATGGTTTTTCCCCTAAATGACTACTATTAACAATATATAGTCTACCTCATCGTTTATGTGAACGTATCACAAAATAAAAGTAATAGGGAAAATATAAACATTTAAGTATTATCCTTTGGTACTAGGATAAACACGACATAGTAAATGTCGAATAGAATTAACCGTAGGCACCCGTAGATGTGCATTGTCCTCTGTAGCTAATAACAAGGTGTCGGAATGGTTAGTCCCGTAAAGGTACCTTTGTAAAGTATTAACCGTAGGCATCCGTAGATGTGCATTTACCTCTATTGCTAACAGTTGGGTTTCATAATGGTTAGTCCCGTCTAATATCCTTTTGTACTAGGATAGACAGATCTAATCTACATGTATAATATGTAATAGTATCTCATCACATAGTATCTAGGTAAAAGTATCCATGTAAGTGTATACATGTAAGAGGATCCATGTAAGTGTATCTCTTCATATAGCATTTAGTATAGACTCATGAATGAACTGACTTTGGTGTAATTCCTTGTAATAGGAATAATGTTTTGTATCCCCTAAACTATCCCTATAGTAGTTTACTGGTATGTAATAGATGTCCAAGAAAGTTTATACACCCTTGCTACCCAAGAGTGTGGGAACTGAACGAAGATTGAATGCTCTCATATATATATATATATATATATATATATATATATATATATATGAACATAAGTGTATAGATATTGTTTTGATCAAGAAGATGAAAGAGGTTTTGTAAAACATTTAAGAGTTTTGAACAATAAACAACAATGACTTGAAGTCATTTTATAAACCATTTTAAAAGTAATTCATTTGATAACAAAGTATTTTAAGACTGAAAACTATTTCATGTATCACATTTTGAAGTATGTGAAATCAGTTGGTTGAAAACACGGTTATAAATCACATGTGACTGCATCTATAACATGGTGTTTTCTACTTGTATTCCCTCATTAAAGCATTTAAAATCATGTAAAACATTGATTAAGGGGTATGAACTCACCTGCAGTTGGTGGTTTGGATGAACGGATAAGGTAGGATGTTAGGTGTCAAGTGAGGACTTGTACACACTCAATGATCGTAGTTAACATATAATCAAACATATATGTATCCAATTAGTCTTTAAACTACTAATTGACAAAGTTAAGACATCATAAGACATGTAAAACACCTTATATAAGTGCTACTAGTCATAAGGATTGCATCTAAGTGCTGTAGGACCTTGCTATTTTGTTTGGGTTCAAGGGAAAACTCCCTTGGAGTTTACGGTTTTGTGACCATAACCCCCATGGGTTTACGGTCGTAAACACATGAGTTTAGGACCCTAAACTCATGTTCTTTTTACCATATGTTGTTTTGAAGCTCTACAAGCCATTGGAAGTATCCCCTTTTCATGCTTAAGCCTATGGAAGTGTTTAGGGCACCATTTCACTCCTAAGTGGAGTTTACGGTCCCTGGATCATTTCCCTTTGGGTTTACGGTCGTAAAACCTTATGGGTTTTGGTTATTTGATGTTTTCAAGTATTTAACACATCAAGGAATGGATCTATGCAAGTTACCTAGGCTTAGGAAAGGGCTAGGGACATTTTGGCACCATTTGTAGGGTTTACGGTCCAAGAACATCTTGGATCGTAAACACATTGATCTTGGTGTTTCTTGGTGTTTTTCTTGATGTAATGAAGTGTAACAAGATTTAAAATACACTAGGGTAGGAGTACTTACTAGTTAGAAAAGGTACCAAAAGGTCAAGAACACTAGTGTGTGTTCTTGGTGAAACTTGAAGATCTAACCTTTTGGAATGATTTCACGGATGGAAGTGTGTTAGATCACTAGGTTAAGGTAGATATCAACTTAAAAGAGTTAGAAACACTTACAAGTTGAAGATCTAGAAGGAAAACCCGAAGATACTTGAGAGAGAATTGGATTTTGGATCTTGAGTTTGTGAAAAAAAAATGTAAATAATGACTAAGTGTCATATATATACTCCCTTTTAGGTTTTACGGTCGTAAACACCTTTGTTTAGGCCGTAAACTCCAATTTCTTGGATTTATGGAATGTTATTGTTGCACAATAAACCCTAGGGCATCCTCTCTCCTGGTATCTCCTAAAGTGTTAATCCTAGAATACACAAACTTATTCCAAAAAGTCTAAAAATTAACAGTAACTGTTCTGACTTCTATTGACTTGATATGTTGTACAGAATGGAAATTTCGGGTTGTCACAACGTGCGTGGTTAACCGGCACACTAATTTGGGATTGACATTGGTGGCAAAGGGTGGCTCGATGTTTGTCATAGATCAATCTAGTGTGCGTGACTAACCGGCACATTGATTAGGTGATAGAGACATTGAGTGCGCCATGTTGATTCGCATGGTTATTCACAACTTGTTTACAATCCTCGGCATCCCAGTCGCAAATTTGAAGTGCATATCGAGATTTAAACGTGCCATTGAAAAGTTCAATGAATCTCAAAGATCTAGGAGTTTTCAAATACGTTTAAAACTTAATTTTTTTTCGTTTTTCGTGGTGAAAATTAGCGAATCATCATTCACTTACCTTCAAATTATTTTCTTTTAGAGAACGACATGCCTTTCTAAGCTGTAAATAATGTTGTTGGATCCTAGCCCTAATTTCTCATTTGGGTGTTTAATTGGGGATTCAATTCTAATCAAACTTTATTCATTTCTATTTTCAGATGTCTAATGCAAACGCAAACAACACTGCTCCTGGTTTATTCTCGCTAATGAGCCTATGTCCAAAGGTGACATTTGATGGATCGAATTTCAACGAATGGATGAGATACATTCGCATGATTGCTCGTTACGAGGACAAAGAATATATCCTCGACGAGAAACTTGAAAAGATCAATCCATAAGTCGCTACTCCCGAAGAGTTGGCTGTCTTTGAGGCCCACGAGCGTGATGCAACGAAAGTTCATTGCATTATGTTGGCCACCATGAATCTTGAACTCCAAAAGTCCTATGAGGACATGTATCCATATGAAATGCATCAAGATTTGCTGGAGAGGTACCACCAAAGCACAAGGCAAGAGCGTTATGAGATCATCACCAACATGATCACCGTTAAGATGGGGAGTGGAGAGTCCTTAACCTCGCATTTGCAGAAGATGCAGAGGTATGTTAATCGTCTTTGCAAGTTAAATGTTACCTTTGGGGTAGATTTGGCTATCGACATCATTCTCCACTCCTTGCCCTCGTGCTACAACCAATTCAGGATGACCTACCATATGAATGAAGAAGAAGTCACCTTGAGCAAACTCCAAGGGCTCCTAAGGACTGCTAAGAGAAACCTCAAGGAAAAATCTATTGCATCATCCTCTATGTGGCTGCTCCTGTGTTGGCAATTGGTCAAGGAAAGGGTAAGAAGAGAAAGTCTCCATGTAAGGGCCACCAAAAGGGTAAGCCCCATGATGGTTCCTCTTCTAGTGGAACCAAAGTTGGTTCAGTCAAACCCTCTCCTGACCCCAAAGAAGCAGAGTGCTACTACTACCACGAGAAGGGCCACTGGAAACGAAGTTGCCCTAAGTATATGCAATACATAAAGGATGGGAAGATAAAGTTCACCTTTGCAGGTATGAATTCTATTAAATCTAACAACTCATCATTTTCTACTTCATGGGTTCTTGATACAGGATGTAGTTTCCGTATTTGTTCTGATTTGCAGGGCCTAAGAAGAAGTAGGGAGGTGGAACATGGGAAGATAAACTTGATTATGGGAAACAGAAGATCGTCGCCTGTGACCAGAATCAGAGTTTATTCTTTAGTGTTGAGTAATGGGTTACGGTTAGATTTAAATAATTTTTGCTATTCGCCAGATATGGCAAGAAACATCGTTTCATTTCATGGATTGTTTAGACAAGGTTTCAGACTCTCATTTGATAATAGTAATGGTTCTATTAATGTTTATTTGAATCGTGTCTTGTATTTCAATGCATTACCTTGTAATGGGATTTATGAATCTGTGTTGGTTGTTGATAATTTAGGAAATGATGTGTTACATATTGATTCGTCTAATAGTCTAGACAAAGCATGCTTGTGGCATTGTCACCTTGGCCATGTCAACAAGAAATGCATAGCCCAAATCCAAAAGGATGGATTGTAGAAATAGCTATGAGTCGAGTACCTTACGCTTCCGCAGTCGATTCTATCATGTACGCTATGACTTGTACTCACCCTGATTTGGCCTTTGCTTTGAGCATGGTCAGCAGATATCAAGGGTACCCTGGTAGAGCTCATTGGATTGCAATTAAGAATATTCTTAAGTACCCACGGAGGACCAAGGAATGGTTTATAGCCCTCGGTGGGAGTGATGATTTAATGGTACGAGGGTACAATGACGCTAGTTTTCAGACAGATCGAGATAATTACCGATTGCAATTGGGTTGGGTCTTTACCCTTAATGGAGGAGCAGTAACTTGGAAAAGTTATAAGCAGGAGACTGTAGCTGATTCAACGTGCGAATCAGATTACATTGCGGTAAGTGAAGCGTCAAAGGAGGCTATATGCTTGAAGAAATTCATTGAAGACCGTGGAGTTGTGCCATCCATAAAGGAGCCAATGGAAATTTTATGTGATAATGAAGGAGCGGTTGCCTTAACCAAGGAACCGAGAGATCATGGAAGATCTCGATATATCGACAAAAAATACCACTTTATCAGACATCGGGTAGAAGAAGGACTCCTCGTTGTAAAGAGGGTATCGTCAGAAGAAAACCCAACAGATCCCTTTACAAAGGGACTGAGTAGGGTCAAACACTTGCAGCACGCTATGAGCATTGGGCTGAAGGACGATATAAGTTTAGATTAGATAAATAAGAAACGTGTAATAGATGATTTGTACTTGACATTTGATGAATAAATAAAGTTGTGTTATTTATGAGTAAAACTACTATCTTGTGTTAGTTAGTTATGTATTGTTTCAATTTTGCATGTTTTGACTTCCTGAATAATAAGATTATTCGAACAGTCCATAGTCGTTCATATTTTGGAAGTAAATGTGAATGAAGACTGTCATGATTTTGTTTCTAGATTGTATAAAAGGTTTTGGGCATAACAAAGGTTTGCTACAAATTTCATGAGTTCTTATGAATATGATTTGAGCATTGGAATAAACCCGCGCTTGCTGGTATCACTACGTTTATAACGAGTGATCGCAAGATGATAATATCATATGATCTTTGAACCTAGATATATGGTTATTGTTTTCTAGTTGATTGTACATTGATAATGTGAAAACGCATCAATAACTTGATGTTATAAAACACATTATTGTGTGTGACTTAGTTGGTGAATGATAAAAGCATATAAGTCGAAGTTTTTATGTTCCTTTTATCCTAAGAGGGTAAGAGCGATATTTGGCCACTCGATGATTTGGTTTGAATTATGTGCTGGGCCCGGTCAGGATGAAGTTGATGTGTTCAACTAAATTATATATCGAACAAATCAGAGATCGAGAAACAAATGATGGACAATAAGTATTGACAACATGATATCTAGAACAGAGGATTGTATGATCCCTTATCTGAAGGACTAGTTTTGATCAGAGTTGACAGAAGCATATAAGAGCTACGATTGCTGATCGAATCCTGAAGTCATTACTGAGATATAGTTACTAGACTTATCCAAGTGGGAGATTGTTGGATTAGTGTCTAAATCTGTAACTATATTTGGTATGTACTTGACCCAGTTGTGCATGGTCCTTTTGGGTTGCCTTCAACAAAGCAACTTGACAAGGTAATTTGAGGAGAGAGAGGATATTATGGTTTATTAATATATTATTAGAATAATATATTAAAGTATAAATCATATTTATCTAATTATTATTGGTCATAAATTAATTAGGAATTAATTTGGTGACTAAAAGAGATTAATTAAATAAAGGGGCATAAACTGTTAAATGTATGATATTTGAGTTTTGGGCCGGGAAACCTAATGGACTAAGGGGTAACAAAATTATGATAAAAGATCATCATATTTTCATCCAAGGGCCTTATCCAGAAGGTTCATTGGGCTACTTGGTGGCTAAGTTATCCATTAGGGTTTAGACTGAAACCCTAGCAGCATGCACTATAAATAAGACCCCAAGGCTCCAATTTTCGACCACTTGCTTCCAAGAGAAACCCTAGGGCTGAAAATTAGCATCCTACCTCCTCTCTCAAAGCTGCCTTCTTGCTTGTGGTGTTTGTGATCCACTAGAGGGGTTATAATTGTGATCTAAGCTCAAGAGAAGAAGATTCAAGCCACTATTTGAAGAGGTAAACATCTAGATCTGATGTAATTATCTAATTTTGAAATTATGTATGCTAGATTAGGGTTTGCAAGTCTTGGATTCATTGCATGTTCAATAGAGAAACCTAGGTCCAAGCATTAAGGTTTTTATGAGCACACAGGATTGTTCTTATGCATAAAAACCATCACTTCTTGAGATTAGCAGGGTACTATCGGAGATTCATTCATGACTTCTCGAAGATTGCGTTACCTCTCACTTGTCTGACGAGGAAGGGGTGGATTTCCGATGGGGCCCTACGCAGTAGACTGCATTCGAGACTCTGCGATATCGACTCTGCGAGGCTCCCGTTTTGACACTCCCTGAGGAAGTTGAGGATTTTATGGTGTTCTGTGATGCATCCATCACCAGATTAGGGGCAGTCCTCATGTAGAGTGGACAAGTGATAGCATATGCTTCGCTGTAGCTGAAGCTGAATGAGAGGAGATACGCCACACACAATTTGGAGCTGGGAGCGATGGTATTCGCTCTCAAGATTTGGAGACATTATCTCTATGGGATCTGATGTACCATATACACGGACCACAAGAGTTTGAGACATATCATGGATCAGCCGAACCTGAACATGAGGTAGCGTAGGTGGCTGGACGTAGTCAAGGATTATGACTACATGATCCTTTACCATCCGAGTAAAGCGAATGTTGTGGCAGACACCCTGAGCCGCAAGTCGGCTGGATCTTCTGTTCCGGCATCGTGTATGAGGATATATGTGGATTCTCCACTTGTGAGCTTGGTCAGGGAAGCTCAGGTTGAGGGTGTACGGCAGGAGAATTGGAAAATTGAGAGGATCAAGGGTGAGATCACCAAAATCATATAGGATAGTCAAATATTATTGACCCGTTGCGGTCGGGTATGGGTTCTGATGTCTGGTGGGGCCAGATAGATTGTACTGGAGGAGGCTCATAAGTCTCGCTTCTCTATTCACCCAGGTGCCACCAAGATGTATCTGGGATATGAGGTTGAATTACTGGTGGTTGTGTACGAAGAGAGAGATCACCTGGTACGTTGAGAGGTGCTTAATCTGTAGGATGGTCAAGGACGAGCATCAGAGGCCGCATGGAAAGTTGAAGCCTCTGGATGTTCCCATGTGGAAATGGGAGCAGATCACGACAGATTTCATCACCAAGTTGCTGAGAACGGCAAGGGATTTCAACGTTATTTGGGTCATCGTGGACCGATTGACCAGGAGTGCCCATTTTCTGACCATTCGGGAGAGCTCATCGGCTGAGAAGTCGACTGATGTGTATATTCACGAGATCGTTGCTCGCCATGGGGTTCCGTTCTCTATCGTTTCATAATTTTTTATTCCCGAAATGAACTCTAATATCATAGAGTTTTGGAATAATAGTGTTGCACATAACCCTAGTGCATCCACTCTCTTGATATCTCCTTAAGTGTAAATCCTGAAAAATTGTCAGACTTATACCCAAAAGTCTGGAACTTCACTGTAACTGTTCTAACTTCTATTGACTTGATATGGTTTGTACAAAATGGAAATTTCGGGTTGTCACATCGTCGAAGAACTCAAATTTGGCTGCTGAATCTTTTCTGGCAACCCAGCAAGTCAAGCCACAGTGGAAGTAAATAAAGCCGCTACACGTCGGTTTGAAATCGATTTGGATGTTTTGCTTTAGAGTGTGTATGTGTGTGTTTGGGTTCCTATAGGAAGAAGAAAAGGACATGGGGATAACATAGAAAGAGATTCGGATCTGTGTGTATGTGTGTGTGTGTGAGAGAGAGAGAGAGAGAGGATGGGGTCATTTTATTTTTTAATTATTTAAATAAATATTAGATTTGAAAAATGAAAGAAAAATAGAAAATAAATACCCCAAGATATTACAGTCATTTCAGTTTAGCAAGGGACCAAATTCGCAACAAAACTAGCTCAGAAGGACAACGAATCCAAAAAGTTTGGACTAAACCTCAGAAAAAATGTATACCACATGGATCATTTTTGCAGTTTTGTCTAGAAAAAATAAAGATGAAAAATGTAATTACTGAAAGTTGAGTGTTGCAAACATAGGTAAAAACATCCATCCATGTCCTCCTTAATAAATGAAGGTTTTTTTTTGCCACATATCAATCTCTCATGAGTTTTGACACTTGTCATTTTGTGGTATTTTTAAAATAAATATTATCCACTTGTCAATTTTTGGTTTGTTTCAATTTTAAAATTAAAATCATATACTTATATATGTAAAGTATTAAATATCATATATATATGATATTAAATTACAATAAATATGTTTCTTTTTTATTTTAAAGTTTTACATTAAAAAATATTTTTTGTTTACATTTTAATGTTTAATATTTTTTTAAATCAACCCGTGTAATACACGGGGCTCACACCTAGTAATTTAATATATAGTTAACTTTTTTTTTTTCAAACAGCTTGTAGATTTATAAATCTTTTGCCATAATTTTTTCAATGATCGGGTGGCAGATCACATAAGTTTTCAAATTGATAACTTATACAAACAACAACAATAAAATGACAAAAACAAAATTAATGGTCTTATAAATAAGCAAATTGAATTAGTTCTCATATTATGAATATATAAAGATTTTTCCTTCTATTTTTATTTATGTGTTAATAAGCTCCATAAAAAAATCTTTTTTTATGAAGATGTTCTTGTGCATGATCCTTACACAGCATATTTTGTTGGGTTCATGTTACATCTTGCCATATATTTCAACTAGTGTATTTTGCATATATTTTAATATACATATTTGGTTGTGGTACCCTAGACTTGCTCTTAGTCTTAATCTCTATATGTGCAAATCTCTATATGTGCAAAAGACATAAATATCCTTCTAATCCTCATCATCCAAAATAACCCTAAAAAGTTTTGCCTTGCCCATGTACCAAACACTACACATCCTCAAATTCAAAGCACCAAGCAACATGATTGTAATAGAATTATTAGATATTAAGGAACTTTTTACATGGATACATGAGAGTTATTATATAGCAAACAACAAAAACAATAAGCCAGAAAACTAAGGGACTACAAACAGCATAAAATATTTGAAGGTGCAAAAGCTTTGCAATAGTACTAAAAGCTTGATGAAAATATTATAAAACGTCAGGGTTAAAACGGTAACAATGATGCTCATAGTGAGAACAGCTTCCAATCCAAACGCTCTTATGTATGTATATGTGAATGGTGATGGTGATGCGCATGATCATGGTCATGATGATGAAAGAGAAGTGTCAATATTCCAACCAAACAGAGCACAGTTCCCACAAGAAGCTTATCGTATCGTTCCATCCAGTGAAACTTGAGCTTGCTTGCTCCATAGAATGATAAAGCCACCAATGACGTCATCACAGTTACAGTGCTGCAAATACATAAATTAATTAATAAATAACATTTTTTTTATCCAGAAAAAATAAAACATGATCTAAAATTACCTGAAAAGCAAGACAATAATAGCAAGAACCATCATGGAAGAGGAGTTTCCAACAGCAAGAAACACAGGGAGTGTAGTGGCACAAGGAGACAAAGCAGGAACAAGAACAAGTCCAGCAACTGCCATTTTTTCCATTGGTTGATTGTGTGAATGTGTGTGGCCTCCTTTTCCACGCATGAACAATATTATGTAGCTTCCACCAAGAAAAACAAGAAGAAGTGATGCAAGTTTATGAACAGTTTCTTCTCCAGCAATCGTGTTTGATATTGTAATTGCAGTGATTCCCAAAAGGGATGTGGATAACACATGCAAAACTGCTCCAAATGCAGCTGCAAAAAGCCAAAAACAAAAAACATAGTAGTAGATCCATATCAAAGGTATGATTCGATAACACACAGGGAACATTCTCTCAAATTCTCTCCAAGTTGCAAATCTCACAGGTAGTATCAAACAAGCTTATTTCTAACTTTAGATATGAATTAGCTACGTATGATTATAAGTAAACCCTAATTTAATCCAACAGCCACATTTCCCACAAAATAAAAATCTAACCCTCCACAATAGCTTATAGAGTAAACAATCATCCCTCGGAGTGATTATTGGTTTACCATTCTCATCGAACTTCTAGAAAACTGAAACCCTTTTCTAATTTCCCCCCGCCCCTCTTTTTACTGTTAACGAGATAATTATACATTTGTATACGCAATTACAGAGGTAGAAATATCAGATCGAACCTTTTGCTAGATCTGATCAAATTACAGAAGGAAAGAAACGTACTGACGAGAAGGGTACGAGAGAGGGTCCATTTTTGAGCACGTCCAACAACGGAGAAAGGGAGCCAATGAGTTGGGATGAAGGAATGCAGTAGCGACACGGTCGCTATTCCACCGATTGTTGATAGATCTTCCGCACTAAACCCTCCACTCTCCATTCTTTGTTTCGATTCTTAACGCAATAGAAATTTTCTCCCCAATCTCATGGATCTGGGAGAATAACTACTTAGATTTTCTACAATTAGGTGATGATTTGTTAGCGGATGTCCATTAACGCGTTAAATAAAAATAAAAATTGCTTATTACAGTTTTTATTTTTTATTTAATCACAGTAGAAAAAAATTTATATATATATATATATATATATATATATATATATATATATATATATATATATAGGGGATAAGGAATATACATTACAGCCCCAGCTAAACTTAAGTATTAAACCTCTAAAATATGTCGTTTTAACATGCTAAATATATTCGGGTTGGTTTCACTTGGTAAATATATCGTTCTCCACAACATTTCTTTCTTTCATTATCGTTTTATCATCTCTGTTTTCTTTCCTCAATTGTCGTTTATTACTTCATCCAAGTGAACATTAGTAAACCCTAAACCTAAACCTAGACCCTAAATTTAAACCCTAAACACTAAAGCTAAAGCCTAAACCCTAAATCTAAACACCAAACCCTAAACCCTAACCCTAAACCCTAAACATAAACCTAAACCCTAAACCCTAAACCCTAAACCCTATTGTGTCGATCTTGAATTTACATCTTGAAATATTAATCGTGAATCTATTAACCGTAATCTTTATATAGTAAAACAATGTATTTTCAAGAGGTTTAGTATCTAATCTTAGGTGGGATTGTAATGTATATTCCTTTTTCCCATATATATATATATATATATATATATATATATATATATATATATATATATATATATATATATATATATATATATATATTATGTAAAAGTTCAAATGAGAACCCCTAAAGGTTAAGAACCCTAAGAACCTCTAACTTAAACTACAAAATAAGATCTCAGTTATTATTATTATTTTTTTTTTTTTGCATTCAAACACTCCCACTCAGCTCAAACACACACCCTCTATCTATCATCATCAACTACCACCATTGCTGCCACCTACCAACGCCGCCACCTACCATCGCCACCACATACCGACGTCAATTTCGGCTATTGTCCACATCATATTCCAGCATCATCTTTTTCTCCTCATTTTTTTTTGGTGAAACACCACCAGATCTACATCAGATTTGGTGTCCTCTATCTTTTTTTTTCTCGATCTCCATGAAAGACCACCAGATCTGGTCCACCACCACCTCTACCAACCTTAGATGTATGTCTTCAACCTCCAAAATCCTTTGTTTTCAACAGATCTGAAGTGGTTCCGTCCAGATCTATGATCTCCGACGTTAGATTTATGATTTCCGACAGCAGATCTATGATTTTAGCTTATGGATCTATGATTTATGCCTTCAGATCTACAATTTATGACGAGATTGACGGACTAGATTTGAGATCGATGTCAACGGCCACCACAACTACTGCCTTGCCGCTCTGGTGTAGCACCGCCAACTTAACTCCATCTTTTTCTATCTGATCTTTAGTAAAACAAAACCATATTTGCATCAGGTATGTTAAACATAGTTTTTTTTTATTCTTTCTGTTAAGTTGTAATTTAATGTTCTAATCTCTCATTTATTGTTTACTTTTGTTAAACATAGTTTTTTCTACTATTAAGTTGTTAATCCATGTTTATTATGTTGTTTTTATAATGTTTGCATCAAATTTTTATTCACTTTATGTTTTATTGTTGTTAAGTTGTGAATTGAATTTAAAATGTGTGTTACTATGTTAGTGTTTTCTCAAATAATATGAATTTAAATTTTTTTAAGCTTTGAATTGTGATGTTTTCATGTTTCAACTATTGTTTAGTTCTATTTAAGTTAGTTACTGTGAATGTGTGAATTAATATGTTTTTATGTTATAAATACAATGAACGAGAGTCCTAAACTGATTATAAAACTGTGAATGAGAGTTCTTCAAAACTCTATTAAACTGTGAATTTATATGGTGCACACATGTATCTGATTAATTTTGTATACTAAACTATGAATTGTGTGTTACGTTGTAAATTTTATTCACGACTTTATATATTAAATTCACTATTTAATACATATAAATGTCTTCATATATTAACTCTTAAATATAAGTTTTAATTTGAAAATATGACTATAAATATAATTTTTTTTGTCTTAAATTATGAATTTATTATATTAAGCTGTGAATTTGTATATTAAACTGTGAATTGTCTGTATTAAGAGTCTTAAATCGATATTATTTTTGTGAATTTATATTTTTTGTATTAAACTGTAAATTTATTGTAATAAACTATAAATTTTACGTATTAAACTATGTTTTTTGTATTTTAAACTTTGAATTAAGTGCATTAAGCTGTGAATATTTATTTAAATTGTGAATTTCACTATATCAAACTGTGAGTTTTTTTATATTAAACTGTGATTTTGTGTTTAAAAATATGAACTGACTGCATTAAACTATGAATTTGTGTTTAAACTGTGAATTTACTGCATTTTGCTGTGAATTTTTTGTTATGTGTTAAAATATGAATGATTTATCTATAATTTTTTTTAATTTTCTTATGAATATATTTATTTTTTTATTGTATAAATTTGTAAAAATCCATTATTTTTTATAATTGTTTTGCATTAAATTCAAAACGATTTAATTAATAGGCTTTATTGCACTGTGAATGTAGTATTTAAATTGTTAATTCTTGACTTTATGTAACACCCAAAATTAGAAAGGCCAATAAAGGAATGAAAACCCGAAGTTAGAGGGCCAACTTGTCGAGTCCAAGGAGGAACTCGGCGAGTCCGAGCGGGATCCGGGTTGAGGAGTAAGTGACCGACTCGGCGAGTCGGAGAATGGACTCGGCGAGTCCGGTCTGAAGAGGGAAACCCTAAATCCGGGACTTTGTGCACTATTTAAGCACATCATTCTCTTCCTTTGGGTTCCTTTACAACTCCCCTCATCCATAACATCGAACCCTAGCCACCATATCCGTTTTTTAGCAAAGATCTAGCATTGGCGTTGTTATTTGAAGCTTGGAAGAGAATGAAGTTCATAGTAGTGCAAGAGGAAGCCTTGGATCCAGAGTTGGTGTGACTTTTCAGAGCATTTGAATGTAAGAAATCATTACCTTCACTCCTTTGCTCATAGTTTCCTTTTTGTCATGAGATTTGGGGCTTTTATGCCATGTCCTAGAGCCAATTGGAGTTAGAAGTCCAGATCTGATGTTGCTACTTCAGATCTAAGTGTATTCTGGCCTAGAGAGTCATAAAGTATCAGTCTTGGGGGTGTTGGTGAAGCATGGTTGTCTTAAACCCGAGTATGGAGTGTTTTGGGCCTAGATCTCCTTAGCTACACGTAAAGTTTGCAACTTTACGTGAGGAATAGGCCTTGGAAGAGTGGATCTACAGTTTGGAGTCCCTGCATGACTCACAAAGCCTCTGAATGCATGAAGGACTGAATAGAATCGGTGAGTCCTTCGAGTGGACTCGACGAGTAGTATGAAGATTAGGAGGAACTCGACGAGTTGGATGAACAACTCGATGAGTCTGTTGAAGTTTGCCTTGGACTCGGCGAGTCTATTCTTGGACTCGACGAGTCAGGTCGCGAAATCCCAAACCCTTCGAGTTAAGACTCGAATCAGTGAGTCGAGTAGAGACTCGGTGAGTTGGACAGGACAGGACTCGAAAATCGGTGGACTCGGCGAGTCATGGGTTGAATCGGCGAGTGCGCGAATGGAATGACTTTGAGCATATGAACTCGGCGAGTCAGTAGGCAGACTCGGCGAGTAGGGTTGACCTAGAAGGTTGACTTTGACCAGGACTTTGACTTTGACCAAAGTTGACTTAGTTCACTTTCGGAGGACAGTTAGTGGTGGTTGTCGAGGCCAACAAAAATAATAACCCTAAATAATACAAACTAAAATAGTGTATAGTAGTAAAGGGATCGAATCCACGGAGATTGGTTCAATTTATAACTCTATGAAAAATCTCTTTGTAAAAATACTTGGAATATGACAATAAATTAAAAATGGGGGTTTTGATGTTTTGAAATACTTGAAACAAACTAGAATTAACTATGATTTAAATAGACAATTGCAATAAAAATAAGAGTTTGATGTAAAATCAATAAGGGAGAGATGGTTGACTTAAAGTTTCCTCACTTTAACTTCTGATGATCATATCATTAGAATCTAATGGTGCAATACTTTGATTTAAATCCTCAATTTGGCTATAGTAATCCAAGAAGCTTGAGATTACCTAGACTTTTATTAGTTGTTAAAATGGTTAGAGAAGCTCATAGCAATTTCCTTAGTCAAAGTCACAATTTCCATCAAGCATGTAATTAGTGAAAGTCAACTAGCATTAAGAACCAAAAAGTCACCAAATCCAAGAGGTAGGGGTGAGCAAACTCGAACCAAAAAACCGAGAAACCGACAAAAACCAACGAAACCGAAACCGAAAAAACCGAAACCGAATCAAAACCGATGGTGTGGGTTTTAAATTTGTAAAAACCGACTTTTCGGGTTCAGTTTCGGTTTTGCCCCTAGAAACCGACCCAACAACCCGAGAAACCGACCCCTCTTTAAAACCGAGAAACCGACCCAGCAAACCCGCAAACCGATGCTTTTTACTGATTATTTTATGTTATATATATATATATATATATATATATATATATATATATATATATATATATATATATATATAAAAGAAGCTTAGGTGTTTTTTTAATTATTTAACTAATTGTTACATTTCTGGAAAATTGGTTCAAACCCAAAACCCATGGATTTAAACCCAGAAACTGTAAGTGTATGGGTTGAACCCAAGTAACCGAGAAACCACCCAAACCGATATCAGAAACCGAGAAACTGAACCGACCAGAAACCGACCCTATTGGGTTCTGAAAACCAGAAGCCGATCATTTACGGGTTGGGTTGGGTTGGGTTGGGGTCCAAAACCGACCCAAACCGACCCATGCACAGCCCTACCAAGAGGGTCAAATGCTTTCACCACCATGTTGGAGGAAATGTTTTCATGATTGTGTGAAGCAAAAACAACACAAAAATCATTTGTTGCTTGCTAATTTGAGGATCCTTTACTTAATCAAGAAATTAGTCAACTAATCACCACAAACACATTTAAACTCATGAGATAAAACATACAAGTAGTGATAAGATGTTAAAACACAAAACATCTCCATAAAGATTTAAGAACAAGTTCATGGATTCTTCAACATTCAACAAAAGTTCAAAGGATTCAACAAAAAGTCAACCAAGATTAGTTTAGCCAAGCATGGCTAAACTCAAAGAAACAAAGTTAGAGAAGATTATATCAAACATTAAGTAAGAATCAAGATGTAAAAAGATGATGTTCTTTAAGTGTTCTTGGCCTTCAGAAGTCTTCAAAACTCCAGAGAGAATCTCCAAAAATCGGATGTCCAAGAGTATGCAAAAGATGGGCACCAACCTTCCTCAAATAGCTCAAAAGAAGAATTTCCGAAACTGCCCATGCAGGAGGTTGCGCGACCCGCATGCTGTTGCGCGGGTGGTCCCTGGATGTAGCATCTTTTAGGTTTTGGGCCTCCATAGCTTAGCCCACTTGGCCCAGATCGAATCCAATCACCTCCTAGCCCATTTTCTTCAAGTTTTTCTTCATTTTAAGCCCAATTTGACCTCTCCAAATCCTCCAAAGCTCGTGAACTCGCCCGATTAATAATCTACGTAGGCTTGAATATTCCCCCGCATCTTGAAAATTTAAAGTTTATTTCTCTCCAAGCCTTCAAATAATCATCAAGATCACTCCATGCATCATCTCCACTACCCATCAAGCCCAAAATCCTCGACGTCCTCTTATTCCAATTGCTTTCCATACATCTCGAACATTCCCTCTCCACTAGTCTCCATGAAATCTGCAATAAAGCTCACAAAACTGGAAAGTACCCGAAATTGGCCATAAAATAACAAAAAGGAAAATATGCATGGAAATTATCTAAATTATGAATGAAATATGTTAAAATAAACTATAAAAAAAAGTAAATAAAATGAAACTATCAGTTAGACTAAGTGTTATATTAGTATTGATAGCTCGGGGAGCTAGTGGAGCTGCAGTTTAGAAGAGTTTGTCGGGCAGCCGCAGAGGGGTTTCAGCAAGTGCAGGTGAGTTTCCCTTTGTGTGAATGGGTCTAAGGCCACAATGTCGGCCCATGTAGATATGAGTAGGAAGACCCAGGGGTTAGCCCTAGGCACTTTATGCCAGTATGATATTTAGGACCAAGGTCCATTGATAGCGGGCGGGTGCCCAAGGAATGGTTTATATGATAGTTTATACTTGTCGTCTGTGTGATACATGTATGTGCCTGGTAGGGAGGTGAGTGTGGGCGAGGTCCCGTATCTCACCAATAGCAGAGTGTGGATGGTGTCCCACATCTCATTAGCAGCAGAACATGGGCGAGGCCCAAGTTAGGGAAAGAGTGAGTATGGGCTGGGCCCGTATCTCACTATCAGTAGGAGCATGGACGGGGTTCCATGACTCTTCAGTAGCAGGACAAGGGCGAGGCCCAAGATAGGTGAGGCCTCAAGACATGATTTATTAGTACATGTTAGCTTATGTGTTGTGATATGCTTATGTGTTAGTATATGCTAGCGGGCGAGGCCCAGGGGCAGGCGAGGCCTAAGTAAAACAGATTTGTGTCCGAGCGGGGCTCGAAGCCTGGCAGGGCCTAGAGCGGCAGGGCCGTTGTAGCGGACGAGGCCCGAGGTAGGGGAGAGGCCCAGAATAGCGGACGTGGCCCAATATGTGCAGTATGTGGTTATGCATGGTATGTGGTAGGTTGGGGAACTCACTAAGCTTCGTGCTTATGGTTTTCAGTTTTGGTTTCAGTTACTTCCGGTAGCAGAGGGAAGAGCTCGGGGTGATCGCATGGCACACACCATAGATTAGACAGCCTGGGAATGTTTTACTCTGATAATGAAAATACGTTTTGGAATTAATACTCTGATTATGTTATGGATAGATAAATGTGTTTTAAGTAATGTTTTATAAAAGAAAATTTTAGTCTTGAAATTGAGACGTTACAAGTTGGTATCAAAGCCTTGGTTTGAGGGATTCGGACATACTCTCGGGTGTGTCTGGACTCAAACTAAGGGATTGGTCTAAAAGTTTTCAGAATGAAAAGACAGTTTTGTAAAAAAGAGTTTTTAGAAATGAAACAGTTTTAGAAAAGCGAAAATAATTCAGAAAGAAAAGAATTTTGATAAGAGAAAAGGGTGTGGTGCATGCAATCAGCCGAGCTCAAGTAAGTACCCCAAAATACCCATGCAAGTTATGTTATGATTATCGGCTAATAGAACAACATGCTAGATTAGGACTAAGTATCTAGGGAGGATGCCTTATGTGCCTGTTATATGTGCTTTTGAGCTGAATGATAGTGCTGGTTAGACAGTAGTAAGATAGCATGTTTAGGTTATGCCTGAGTTTATGAGTTTGTGTTGCATGCTAGTACAGATTCCTGATATGAGATTATGATTGCTTGAGTATGTTATGGTTAGATTTCCCCTTGTCTGAATGATGCTAACTTTGTGCATTGTGGGACTTTGAGTGATGGGAGCTAGCCATTAGGTGGATACGCACGTCACATGTGATAAGGGTTGAATAATCTCAGAGTGCTGGATTTGGCCCTATTGCGCAGCTCTTGTTTGAGTCCAACCGTTGTAGGGACGAGTCTTTTACTCGAAGGATTATCTGAGCCTCGTCACATGTGATGGTATCCAGGTGATGGCTAATTGGCATCACAAGGAGGCCTTCAGCGGCTGAGGACTGGTTTGGTTTGAGTCAGAGGTTTCCCTAGGGCAAGCCTAGGATGAGGTAGTGCTGGGAGCAGTAGTAGTGGAAAAGGGGCCTGGTGGAGTCGAAGCAGTTCTTGAGGAAAGTACGGATAAATGTGGAAGGTAGTATGGGCCCGTACTACTGAAAGCAGAGGATCCGTACTCGATTCGGGAAAGGCCGAGACGAGACCGGGAAACTGGTAGTGCGTGTGTTTGGTCTCACAATAGTGATAAGTATTTTGATAAGTGGATGTATTATATTTGCAACATGGTGACATTGCGAGAGAGACCAGTGGGCGGATCAGGCGCCGGAGAGGGATCAGGCTCGGGTTCAGGAGTCGAGCAGCTCGAGGAGCGGATGAGGGAATTGATATCAGCTAAGGTTACGCACAACATACTAGACCAGACTCCTGTAATATTTGGCACGATCAAGGAGAGCATACTGGAGATCTTGGATGAGAGGTTGGGAGCCTTCCGTACCAAGATGATGGCTTTGATGGGAGCGTGTACTTTGACATTCCGAGAGTTAAGGGCTTGCGGGGCACCAAATTATCATGGGGCTAGGGACCCCATTGCTAGCAGCAGGTGGTTGGCTGATGTTGCCAACGAGTTCCATACGAGCCGGTGCCCCGAGGGGGAGAAGGTCAGACTCGCTTCCTGTCTTCTGAAGGACATAGCGAGGGATTGGTGGGAGGAGGTTGGTCATGCAATTGGTGATGATGCCGCATTGGACACGCTGACATGGAGTGATTTTTCAGCCAGGTTAAGGGCTGAGTTTTCACCGATTATTGAGTTTTCACCGAGACTGTGGCGGAGATCACCGCCAAGTTCAGGGAGAGGGCCCTTCTTGTTCTGCAGTATGTCGCGGATGAGGAGATGAAGAAGGCCCGATATCACGAGATGTCGAGGGCTGACATCAGGGAGTTCGTGAGCAAGTCCGGCTGTAAGACGCTGGAAGATATGATCTCTCGGGCTAGAGAGAGAGAGAGAGAGAGAGAGAGAGATTGATTTGGAGCAGATTCGGAAGAGGAAGTCGGATGAGGTTCAGGTAGCCACAGGCTCGGGCAAAAGGCCCAAGGGATCGGATTCGAGATTGAGGGATTGTCAGGACCGCAGCCGGTACGGGAAATGTGGCAGGGCGCACGGGGGCGCATGCAGGAGTGGTAGTAGTGGTGAATTTGGCTGCTTCAAGTGCGGTCGGACTGGTCATTTTAGCAGGGATTATATTGTTACCACCACACAGGGATCAGACTTTATATGTTTTCACTGCAATCAGCGGGGCCACAAGAAGGCCCAGTGCCCCAGTTTGCTTCCGGCAGGACGGGTGATGGCACATGCCCCTGCAACTTTGAGGATCACAGATGGCCGTCAGGGCCGTGCAGAGGCCCCTGTGGTAGGAGGCAAGGCTTTTCAGATGACTACCTTGGAGACACGAGCAACATCGGACGTTGCAGGTATGCGACTTCCGTTTATAGTTCTTTTATTTGTGCATGATTATATTGGTATGGTTCTGCATCATTATCGGTATGAGTATTTTAATTTTATGCGGCTTGCTTGTGATCAAGTTATATGTTATCTGCATACCTTGGATATTTGAATGGTAGTTAAGATGTACTCTATTGGAGAAGGTTACTTAGGATGCAGTAACTGTAGCATGCCTGGGAGGGACTTGGTATGTCTCGCTAGTTCGGAGTTGTACAGTTTTAGAAATGGACTGGTTAGATCCCTAGTTATGGTAAGCTTGGGGTTCCTCAGCAGATTGATTATGGAATGGTATCAAGGATTGGGATTTCTTTTCAAGCATTGAGCAGCGAGGTGTAAGCAGGATCGAAGTGGGGGAGAATCCCCCGAGTGTACAAGGGTAAGAGCACGCAGATCCAGAATGAGTACGCGATCTCTGAGAAGGAAAATAAGTAGTACAACGTTTGATGGATTGAGGAGTTAAGGGTTGGGAGTTTGAGAAACTCCCCATCAGTTAGTGCGTATAATGGTGATGGTTAGTACATGGTTAGGAATTCATGTTGGAGGATCATCTGTAGGACTCAAGTGAGTCGGAATGAAGAGCTTGAGGACAGATAGCATGGGATGCTTTCATGTTAGTAGACAGTGGCAGAGGCAACATGTAGAGCATGGTAGAGCGGCGAGAGAGTCGCATCTTCCTCCAGCAGCGGTCAGAGATGGAAGGTGTTATAAAACTACGGGGAAGCCGTAGCATTCACTAGCAGTCAGAAATGGAAGGTGTTGTATGTGACATCCCCATTTTCACAGCCAGAAAAGACCGATTTTGTTTATGCTTTATAAAAATCAGAGTACCTCTTTTAATAAAAATGTTGCGGAATTTGTTCCCAGTAAAACATGATAAATACGTTATCAAAACATTTCCGAAGAAAAGTATATTTAATTCGTTTTAAAACATTTGGGATGTCATCGTCAATACAGAAACATAAGCATAAACAAAACTTACATTTATTTACACTAGTGATCTACGTCTCTTTAATCTCTCAGTGTAATGTGACTTCATCTCAACACCTGTAATATAAATAAACTGAGTGGGTCAGGTTGGGAAACCTGGTGAGTACATAGGGTTTTCAACCCACAATAATATAATTATTATGTTTAAACAATCAACACAATTACCCATCCCCATTATCTTCTTTACTCTTAAAGATCTATCCTAAGAGTCATCTATCCCGCATTCGTTCATTCTGAAGTCCTTTGCTTCCAGAGTTATAGGACTGGCACTAAATCCATAGCTGCCAATGCTCGTTCGTAAAGCACTAATTCCATAGCTGTTGGGTGCTAAATCCATAGCTACCAGTGTTTATCTAATAGGTATTAAGTTCATAGCTACCAATTCCTAACAGGTACTAAGTCCATAGCTACTAGTGTTTGTCCAATAGGCACTAAGTCCATAGATGTCGATGTTATTTGTTATACACTAAGTCTATAGCTGCCAATATTTACTCACATCATCTTTTATCTCTCATCATTCATCTACCCATGCCATGCCCACATATTTGTATATATATATATATATAATACGTATACAGTTTAAATCATTTAAAACATGTATAAAAAAACGTTCATCCAGCATAGACAACAAGTATTCAGATAATATGCACACATAGCACGTAGTTTATATAAAATATTTCATATCTATGTGTAAAATGAAAGTAACTATGTACTCACCTGAGAAGGTGGTGACTCGGTACTCGGACAACGTTTTGTTTACTTTAAAATAATTTCCTTCGACGAAACCTAGTATTATTACCACTAGATTTTAGTCTAATATTTACCGTGACTAATTATTAGTCTTATTATTATTATTATATAAGCGTTTAAACAATACTTTCCAACCACTATGTACAGACAGGGGCCAGACATAAAACACCGGAGGGCAGGACCATTTTGGCGTATAGCACTTCTGAAATTCAACAACCTATACGGCCCTTTAAACCAGATTCCCCATACCGCGAGTAGTTAAAAAGATATTATAACGACACTTATATAAGTCATAATAATAACTCAAATATTTATTATAAGTTCATAATAATAATATTAATTTTAAATATAAGCTATATTAAAATAGGGTAAGCATAACTTACTTACAAGGGGATTTTAGCTAGCAGTCGGTCTCTGCAGGGGCAGAACTTCGTCGCTGAATCTTTCTAAAAGAGATTCATGCAGCGCTTCAGCGCTCACCTTACTATACTAAAAACTACAGAAAGAGAAGTCGAATCACGAGGGACCGAAATGCTCGGGGGATAAGGAGAGAAAGACTCTTGAAACAAGAGAATGGTGCAAGAAATATGAGAGCCCAAAACTCTTATTTATGCTAATTGAATTTTCAAAAACTACCCTCCATAATTACTTAATGACCTTTTAGTTATATAAACAACTAAACACCCCTCTATAATACTGTTTTAAATGGATTTATTGATATTTGTACTAAAATAATTTTGAAAGAACTCAACATTAGTCTTATAATGACCGCATCATCGATACCTTTCTAATGATATATACATATGTATATATATGTGTACGTATATATGATTTATACTTTATTTTAATACGTAAATATGCTATTATAATTTGTAACTCATTCATACGAACTCAAATTTTTACGTTCTTTATATCCACGCGTAGGTGGAGACGTACTCTACAACTTTCGTTTAGACTCCGTCGGCTAATTTTGACTTTATTTTTAAAGTTATATCTTTAACAGGCCGGGACAAGATTGGTCTGTTAAAATCTCATAACTTCTTCATCTGATGTCCATTTTCGTCTGTCTTTTTATCGTTACACTAATAATAACGACATCTTCGATTCTCGTTTAGGTTGTGTCGGCTAAAAACTTGTCACACCCCCAAACAAAGGATGTCGGAAACGTCCAGGGGTGGAGGACTTCATGTATAGTATCATAACCACAATTTCAATAGTAATTTAAGCAAACACAACCAACATATATATAATTGAAAAAGTTACATCACTTGTATGAATTACATGTTTCAAAATCAATTACAATATGTTGACAAAATATGAAAAGTTTGACGCCTTAACGTCCCATCCTCAAAAGCACTTGATTGCCTGTTTAGTGATTTCCTGAGAATACAAGTTGTTTGAAAAGTGTCAACACAAAGGTTGGTGAGTTCATAAGTTTTTGCTATAAAACTTAATAGAAGTCTTTTCTCATGTAAATGTCGCGTTTGTTTTAGAAAAATCAGATATTTTCCTTAAAATCCGTATAATGTAGCCTTATGACCAAAGACCAAAATGTATAAGAAATCATTATTACTTAGTAGAAATGTCATAAGTTTGAATTGATATAAAAAGTGAATTTAAATCAACCTAAAACCTACTTAGGTTTTATGAAATCCCCTAAACTTTATGAATTGTTATCTCCCTATGTGAGTCGCTATAATCATACTATGACTATGTGAACCTGCCACGACGTTTCTCAGGCGTCGCGAAAATGAAATGACATTTGTCACCCGTAGACCTGCAGGTCCCACTGTAGCTAGCAGCAAGGTGTGGGGTGTCAAACCCAATATAGATCTATATACAAGTATCACGTTCTTCCTCCAGGAGACTCTGATTATAACTACCATGAATTATATTCCGCACTCGGACGTACGGAAAGAGAGAATGTCTCACAATTTAGGGTAACAAGTTTACGTATAATGTGTGTGAGTGTAAACCTTTTCTGTATGAATGTACTCTTTTAGTACGAGTGTGTTATACAATATATCATAAACTATACCTATTATATTCTATCTAAAACGTTTGTAATATGTAAGAACTCTTTTATGGAAATGTATTAGTGTTATGAATTTATTAAACTATACTTTTTATAGTTTAATATAAGTGTTCTAAAATGAATGAATAATATTTATTATGAATGACTTAGTTTCAGTTCATGATGATAAACTAACGAAGAAACACATTCAATAATTAGAACTTATGATTATACACTTTGCTCAACATAATACAAAGTGTTATGATATTTACATGTTGTTGGCTAACTTTAGCCATTCTGCACTGTTTTGGAAAAATCATAGAAAAATCATACGAAGTCGAAAACTAGATCTGTAAATTTTGAGAGTTCAAAAAATGTGTCTAGTTTACTCATAATTTTTATCACGATTTTTAATGACCTCCAACTTGGGTGAAAAGGTCCATAATCACAGACTGGTCCAGATTGTTGTTTGAAATGATAGGCAGTTTTATAAAAATCACCATAAATTGTAGAAAACTCGTATGGAGATGTGCAAGTAGTCATTTTAAAGATAAGAACTTGAAGTATTTGCACCTTGTACAGTTTTGCAAACAAAAATGTTTAAGATGCCCAACAGTCTGTGAATGGAGTTGAATTTTTCTGATGAAGGCTGTTAGAAAATTTTAGTTATGTTCTTGGTGTTTTAACTTGTATTCCCCCCCTTAAAAACTTGAGAAAACATGAAAATATAGGGGTATGAACTCACATTAAGTGATTTCAGTAGATGATTGTTGAAGAATGGAAGTGTTTAACTCAAAAACACTTGGAGATGCCTTGAAGATTTTCGAGAATCTAACATCATAGTTATGGAGTTTGTGTAAGAAATCAATGATTTGAGTAGAATGAAGTGAAATAATCATAAGGAGGATGAATTATACTTACTAAGAGTGGAAGAACACTTGAAAATCAGCCTTGAATCTGGAAATTGGTGTAGAAAAAGTTTGAGAGAAAAGTGGTGTTTGATACTTAGTGAAATGAGAGCAAATGAGAGAAATGAGGAGCGTGGATGTTTGTTCCAGCTCTAAAAACGTGGGAATGAGTGTAAATTGAGCGTAAGGGACATTGAGTGACCTAGGTAAGGTGGGGAGGTGTGGCTGGTCATACAGTGGGTGTGGGGTGGTTGCTTGTGACATAAGTTAAAGCAAGGTCAACACTCTACCTTAAATAAATCCCCCATTAGATCTTTATTAATTAGATAATGATTTTCATCAAAATATATTTAAATTATGAATATTTAGGGTTTATTATATTAAAATATAATTTCTGGAGAAAATCCCGCTTTAAAATCACGAAAAACGGGCTTAAAATGTTAAAAATATCAAAAATGGGCTAAAAGTGACAATATTCCAAATTCTGGCCGAGGTTCGGCCTTCTGATGCTGAAACCGAGAGGAGAGAGGGCAGAAACCGAGAGGGGAAGAGAGAGGGAGCAGAAACCGAGAGGGGAGAAGAGAGAACAGAGAGGCGCGAAGAGACGGAGAGGAGAGAAGGAGACAGAGACCGAGAGAAGAGAAGAGAGAGCAGAGAGGCGGGAGGCGAACAGAAGCAGAGAGGCGACAGAGACCGAGGCTCGGTCTCAGCTACAGGGGTTTGGTCCTTCGGGTTCAACCAATAGAGGCTCGGTTCGGTCCTCCGGGTTCAACCAACAGAGGCTCGGTTCGGTCTGGTACTCTCGATCCTAGGTCTCGGCCTTAAGGAGCTTCGGCTCCTTGAGAAGGGTTTCGATTTCTAAGGTCCATTTTTCTCGTTTTTACCCCGTTTTAAGCTGTTTTTGACATAGTTAAGGGTCAGAATGACCCGAATGATTCTAAAAAGTTACGGGAACTTTTTGACAGATATTTGGGAGAGATTTCTCATACTTGGAGAGATTTGGGAGAGATTTGACATTCTTGGAGAGATTTCTCATACAAAGAGATATTTGAGAGAGGTTTCACATACTTTGAGAGATTTAGGAGAGATTTCACATACTTGGAGAGATTTGGGAGAGATTTGTCATAGAGAGATAGAGTGAAAACGATTGAGAGAGGTTCCATGTGTGACAATTGTGAGTGTTTGGCCCCGCAATGCAAGGTTCTTGAGCCCCGTTAAGTCATGATTAAGGGTCCTACACACTCCCGATGAGTATGCAACATGGTTTTTATCAGTTTAGTTCATTGATTAGCATTAAGGCTTAGGAAATTTTAACACAAGACTTTTCCCAAGTGATGTTTTCCCATTAATATAGCAAGTTATACAGTATGAACATAACACAAACCCTAATACACAAGGATTAATCAAGTTGACCGGTTTGACTTGATGACTTGACTTGACTCAAGATTGACGATTGTCACAAAACCGCTCGATCTAATACTTGAACTTCGGGCTGTACACTGCTAAGACGAAACTTCGAAAAATCATAACTTCCTCATACGAAGTCAGATTTGGGATTTCTTTTTATGGACGTTCTCAAGTTAACATATTCTACGACTTTCATTTAGATTACCAAGGCTAAAAGCCGCTCTATCATAAACTTACTATTTACGTCTTCGCGATGCCGTGTTGGTTCCATCGCTAAACTTCGACGGGTCATAACTTCTTCGTTATAACTCATATTTCGTCGGTCTTTATATGTACGGAAACCTTGTAACATATACTACAACTTGGTTAAGATTATTTATTCTAAATAATATTTTGCCAAAAAGTCATTTTCGACACTTATTGCCTCTAAATTGAGTAGCCCGGATCTACGGGCGTTACATTGTAAGACTACGGGTAAGCCGTAGCATTCCATAGTAGCTTCATTAGCAGAGTTGGGGAGAGGCCCTTATCTCCTAGTGATCAGATTGGGATCAGGAATGGGTAGTGGATGAGAATAGTATGGAGCTGCCTGCATAGCCCATAAAGAGGTGAAACCTTGGGAGAGGCCGCTCCAGGATGTAGTTGGGTGAGACCCGTGGTCGAGGCCTGTATGAGAGTAGCAGTATAGGTGAGACCAGGGAGCAGGGTTGCTCAGTAGTATGGTTGGGTGAGACCCGCGCGAGAGTGGTTAAACAAGTGATACTAGAAGGATAGAGGCGGGTGAGACCCGTGCGTGAGGCCCGTGAGTTTTAGTAGCACAGGTGGGACCTGGTAAGGACCTTAGTGTCAAGATAGGGGATCGAGGATCCTAGGATTGTAGTGCCAGAATGGCAGAATAGATTGAGTAGTTATAGGTAGTCGAAGTTTCTTCGAAAGTCGCTGGGAGCGACTAGGAGTTGTGTTGGGGCTAGCGACCGGTGGGATCCGGTAATCCAGATATTGATAGATTGGTAGGGACCAGGGTGGTCTCGGTTTATCCGGAAGGCAGATAAGGTATAGCAGAAATTTTCAGTCAGTAGCAGTGCTGGTAAGCAATCTATGGTGGAATTCAGTTAGTTGATCGTGGGGTGCTCGACACCAAATCATTGTAGAGAGAAATGCCCAGTGGATACTGGCGGTAATGACCCGTACTGGAGGTAGCGGGAGTAATGGATTTAGTGAAGGATAGGACCTTCATAGTGACAAAGGAAATACTTGGTTATGGAACATTGCTTTGGGAAGGCAAGAAAAAGCACAAGGAAAGAGGGGGTGAACCCCTATGGGATCAGTTGCAGTACTCGGAGAGTACCAGAAGGATTGTCGGTTGAGTAAGTTGTGTTTCCAGAATGTTCAGGGTCAGGGTTGACCAAAGATTATTATCCGCAAGGATTAATGTTAGTCAGAATGATCGAGCGGAAGGCCAGCGAAGGTAGTTAGCGGATGTTAGGTCTACCTAACAGAGTGTTGAAAGCAAATTGCAGTGCGATTGGCCGACAAGAAACTTCGAGGATGAAGTTTAGTTTAAGTGGGGGAGAGTTGTAACACCCAAAATTAGAAAGGCCAAGAAAGGAATGAAAACCCTAAGTTAGAGGGCCAACTCGTCATGTCCAAGGAGGAACTCGGCGAGTCCGAGCGGGATCCGGGTCGAGGAGTAAGTGACCGACTCGGCGAGTCGGAGAATGGACTCGGCGAGTCCGGTCTGAAGAGGGAAACCCTAAATCCGGGACTTTGTGCACTATTTAAGCACCTCATTCTCTTCCTTAGGGTTCCTTTACAGCTCCCCTCATCCAGAACATCGAACCCTAGCCACCATATCCGTTTTTAAGCAAAGATCTGGCCTTGGTGTTGTGATTTGAAGCTTGGAAGATAATGAAGTTCGTAGTGGTGCAAGAGGAAGCCTTGGATCCAGAGTTGGTGTGAATTTTCAGAGCATTTGAAGGTAAGAAGTCATTACCTTCACTCCTTTGCTCATAGTTTCCTTTTTGTCATGAGATTTGGGGCTTTTATGCCATGTCCTAGAGCCAATTGGAGTTAGAAGTCCAGATCTGAAGTTGCTACTTCAGATCTAAGTGTATTCTGGCCTAGAGAGTCATAAAGTATCAGTCTTGGGGGTGTAGGTGAAGCATGGTTGTCTTAAACCCGAGTATGGAGTGTTTTGGGCCTAGATCTCCTTGGCTACACGTAAAGTTTTCAACTTTACGTGAGGAATAGGCCTTGGAAGAGTGGATCTACAGTTTGGAGTCCCTGCATAACTCACAAAGCCTCTGAATGCATGAAGGACTGAATAGACTCGGCGAGTCCTTCGAGTGGACTCGACGAGTAGTATGAAGATTAGGAGGAACTCGACGAGTTGGATGAACAACTCGACGAGTTGGATGAACAACTTGACGAGTCTGTTGAAGTTTACCTTGGACTCGGCGAGTCTGTTCTTGGACTCGACGAGTCAGGTCGCGAAACCCCAAACCCTTCGAGTTAAGACTCAATTCAGTGAGTCGAGTAGAGACTCAATGAGTTGGACAGGACAGGAATCGGGGAGTCATGGGTTGACTCGGCGAGTTGAGTCGCGAATGGAAGGACTCTGAGCATATGAACTCGACGAGTCAGTAGGCAGACTCGGCGAGTAGGGTTGACCTGGAAGGTTGGCTTTGACCAAAGTTGACTTTCGGAGGACAGTTAGACTAAGTGTTATATTGGTATTGATAGCCCGGGGAGCTAGTGGAGCCACAATTCAGAAGAGTTGTCGGGCAGCAGCAGAGGGGTTTCAGCAAGTGCAGGTGAGTTTCCCTTTGTGTGAATGGGTCTAAGGCCACAATGCCGGCCCATGTAGATATGAGTAGGAAGACCCAGGGGTTAGCCCTAGGCACTGTATGCCAATATGATATTTAGGACCAAGGTCAATTGATAGCGGGCGGGTGCCCAAGGAATGGTTTATATGATAGTTTATACTTGTCGTCTGTGTGATACATGTATGTGCCTGGTAGGGAGGTGAGTGTGGGCGAGGTCCCGTATCTCACCAATAGCAGAGTGTGGATGGTGTCCCACATCTCATTAGCAGCAGAACAGGGGCGAGGCCCAAGTTAGGGAAAGAGTGAGTGTGGGCTGGGCCCGTATCTCACTATCAGTAGGAGCATGGACGGGGTTCCATGACTCTTCAGTAGCAGGACAAGGGTGAGGCCCAAGATAGGAGAGGCCTCAGGATATGATCTATTAGTACATGTTAGCTTATGTGTTGTGATATGCTTATGTGTTAGTATATGCTAGCAGGCGAGGCCCAGGGACAGGTGAGGCCTAAGTGAAATAGATATGTGTCCGAGTAGGGCTCGAAGCCAGGTGGGGCCTGGAGCGGCGGGGCCGTTGTAGCGGGCGAGGCCCGAGGTAGGGGAGAGGCCCATAATAGTGGGCGTGGCCCAGTATGTGCAGTATGTGGTTATGCATGGTATGTGGTAGGTTGGGGAACTCACTAAGCTTCGTGCTTACGGTTTTCAGTTTTGGTTTCAGGTACTTCCGGTACTTTCGGAGGGAAGAGCTCGGGTGATCGCATGGCACACACCATAGATTAGACAGCTTGGGAATGTTTTACTCTGATAATGAAAATACGTTTTGGAATTAATACTCTGATTATGTTGTGGATTGATAAAAGTGTTTTAAGTAATGTTTTACAAAAGAATTTTTTAGTCTTGAAAATTGGGACGTTACACTTTATTTACAGATCTGATTTGGAAGAAATGATGACTACAATGTTGATAAAGGTGGTTGGTGGCGGCATGTTGTCGCACCCCAAAACCACGAACGGCGGAAACGTTCAGGGGTGGAGGACGTCATGTACAGTATCACAACAGTGTAATATAATAAACAAGCAACAACATCATCCATTGCATTATAAGTAAAGTTTTAATACATGTGTGTTTCTTTCATTGTAGTAAGACACCAAAAATATACAATCAAAATAAAAGACGAGACTTGTCTGCTCCGTCTTGTCAAAAACTTGTCCTCCGTACCTGTCTACTGATGACCTGAGAATACAAGTTATTTTGAAAGCAAGTATCAGCTTTAAAGCTGGTGAATTCATAAGTATATAAGTGTCATTGCCTTGTTTGTGAAAATCTGTTATAAAGGCCATGTAAATCGTTAAATGAAAATGTTGATGTACGTATGAAAACCCTAGAAAAACCCTTATTTTCTATAAGTATGAAATGTAGTCTACTACCAAGACCCGAATGTTTTGAAATGACTCGGTAGTCTTCTACCAAGACCTGTATGTTTTGTAAGTGATATGATAGCTTTTCCTTTCTATTGACTAGTACTAGAGTACTTAGTCTAACTCCTCGTTTATGTGAAAGTATCACAAAATAAAGAAAATAGGAAAAATATACTCATGCAAGTGTTAACCCTGGGTGACCAGGATTATCACGACATCGCCGAAGCGAAAGGTATACCCGATGAACATCCGAAGATTGTCCACTCACCCTCTGTAGCAGCAGCAGGGTGGAGGGGGGTTAATCCCATAGCAAAGTTAACCTAATGATCATCCGAAGATTTTCATCTCATCCCATGTTGCAACAGGAGATGGAGGAATGGTTAGTTCCGTAACTGACCTCTAATATCAGAAACAACCTTAGACACCCGTAGATGTTCATCACCCAGTGTTGCTAACAGCTGGGTTCCGGAATGGTTAGTCCCGTATAGACATCCCATTGAACTGGGATAGGCGGGAAAATTTACACAGAAGGTACGAATAAATCTTCCTAATAACTCTAGGTACAAGTATCCACGTAAGTGAGTACAGGATAATGTATCTAAGTAACAGTATTCATGTATGGTATTCATGTATCATGTAAGTATATGTAAACGTACTCATGTATCATGTAATCAAATGTAAAGGTACTCATGTATCAGGTAATGTACTAGTATAGACTCATGAATGAATTGACTCTTGTGTGATTCCTTGTAATAGGAATTATGTTTGATATCTCCAAATTATCCCCATGATAGTTTGCTGGAAGGTAATTGGTTGTTCAAGTAGGTTTATACACTCTTACTACTCAAGGGTGTGAGAAACTAAATGAAAACTGTAAACTATAACATCAATACATATATAAGAACATAAGTGTACATGCATAGTTTAGTTTAATAATGTAAAATGGTTTTATAAGACATCTTATGGGTTTTGAAACAATAATTAACAATGACTTGATGTCATTTTTGATATACATTTCAAAGGTAAAACAATTTCTAACAATGCGTTTTTAAGATTTAAAACCATTTCATGCATCACATTTTATAGTATGTGAAATCTGTTAAATGACAAACACTGTTATAAAATACATAATAATGATTTAATAACATGTTTGTTTCTACTTGTATTCCCCCCCCCCCTTTAAAGCATTTAAAATCATTTAAAACATTGATTAGGGGTATGAACTCACCTGTAGTTGGTGATTGGAATGAAATGAACGGTATCGGATGGCTAGGTGTCAAGCGAGAACTTGTGAACACACTACGATCCTAATGAGCATATAATCACACATATATGCACTCAATTAGACACAATTGACTAATTGATAATGTTTAAGACATCCTAGGCATAATAAACACTTTATATAAGTATTTTAAGCCATAAGGATTGCATCTAAGCCATTGTGGGACAGGGTACTTGTGTTTAGGGTTACCAAAGGACCCCATATGAGAGTTTACTCTCTATAAACCATCACACATGGAGTTTACGGTTGTAAACTCTTGATTTTACGGCCGTAAACTCCCAAACATGTGTGTTTGGTGTGTTTTGAAGTCCCAAATGCTTTCTAGAATTGTTCTAACTTAGTGGCTAAGTCCTTGGAAGGGTTTAAGGTCTAGAAGTACTCCAATTAGGAGTTTAAGGCCTCAAGGCCATTACCCTTAGAGTTTACGGCTGTAAACTCTAAGAAATGTGGGTTTTAGTTGCTTTCAAGCCTCTTGCACTTGTGGGATATGTTCTAGAAAATTGTTTAAAGCTAATGAGAACCCTAGGCACACTTTGGTGCCATCCTTTTGAGTTTACGGCCCAAGAACATTCTCTTGGCCGTAAACTCACTTTGATGAGTGATTTTTATGTATTTTGGTTCTTCATTTTTGTGGGAAACAATTCCATGAAGGGGTCTAGGGCTTTAGTTGTCTTGAAACCACCCTTTTGTCCATTCTTATGGAGTTTACAGCCTAAGCTTCTCTTGGGCCGTAAACTCACTTTGATTTGTGTCATTTGATGTGTTTAAGACCTTGTTCTACTTGGGGAAATAGTCTAGATACAAGCCCTAAAGTCCTAGTGTCCTCAAAACACCATGTAATGTTAGAATATGGAGTTTACGGTCTAAGAGAGTTCTGGGCCTTAAACTCCCAATCTTGGGTGGCTTTTGGCTTGTTTTATTGTCCCTAACATGCATACATAAACATCTAAGGCCTTATCATAACACATGTGTCGGTTTTGGCTTCGTTTCGGGAGTTTACCGTTCAAGAACACCTCGAGGTGTAAACTCCTATATTTCATGTTTTAGCCTTCTAAAACATGTTATAGACACGTATAAAGCTTTCTAACAATACTATAAAGAGTTACTCACGTTTTGGTATAAAAACCCGAAGATCCGTCAGAGAGAAAATGACTTTTCTCTAGTCGGAAATGTGAATAATGAATGATTTTGGTTTAGAAATCTATTTATAGTCCTGAGATATTTTGGCAGAAAATATTTTTATTACTGAAATGATCCCTAATAAATTAGAGTGTTGGAATAACAGTGTTGCACCAAACCCAAGTGCACCCACTCTCCTGATATTTTCTGAAGTGTAAACCATGAATTTCTCAAACTTATGCGAAGAGTCTGAAAATTAACTGTGACTGCTACAACTTCTATTGAAGTGATATAGTTTGTACAGAATGGAAATTTCGGGTTGTCACACATGTGGTGGTAGAGTTTCAGTTTTTGACTTATTTGAATTAGTGAATTATTGTAAAACAATTTTTATTAAGTTATAATTTTTTTGCATTAAACTATAAAATGACTGTGTAAATCTGTATTTTATATAAGTTTTGTGTTAAAATATGAGAGCATATATGGATGAAAATATTATAGTGTAAAAATTATAAGTGTGCTCTTTTCATACCAAAAAACAAAAAAAAAAAATTAGGATTTTAATATGTTTAATAAGAGTATCGTGTACGTATTTACTAATTAATTGAGGTTCTTAGGGTTCTTAATCTTATATATATATATATATATATATATATATATATATATATATATATATATATATATATACACTAGGTGAATATATGTTTTTTTTAAAATATAACAATAACATTGTTGTTAAATTTGATATAATAATTCGTATACTAAATTTATATAATATATTGATTATTTTAAATTATATGATAATATATTCATCTATTATAACTGTATAATCTCAACTGTTTGAATGTCTTCTACCATCGAGTTACTCATGAATAGAATTAAATATAATATATGGCTTAATGTTATTTATAGTTTTTGTTATTGTTAATTAATTTTTTAAATTTATTTTCTTAACGTTTTAATTTCTACTCCCTCCGTTCCAAAGTTATAGTCAATCTTTCATTTTCGGTTTTTCTCAAAATAATAGTCCACTTCTAAAAATAAATAACATTTTTACCAAAATACTCCATCATTATTACCTAACCAACTAAGCATTTAATGGAACATTAAATGCAAAGTAAGGACAAAACTGTCATTTTATTATATAAAGTTAGTGGTAATTAATGTTTTTCTTAATTTGTGTGTTTTTTGTCTGTGGATAATAATATTGGAACGGAGGGAGTATTATTTTAATTATTTAAGAAATCAGACATTGTTTTTTGATTTTAAATGTAACAATATAATCATTTATATAGATTTATATTTAACTATTGTTAATGTAAATTTTTTTAAGCTACTTATTTGAAAACTTTTAACGATTATACAAATATCTTTAGAAAATATTTTAGTTAAAGTGATATTATAATTTAGTTTTTGCATTTACCTTTAAATTGATAATGATTTACATACAACATATTAAATCTAATAAATTAAGTATAATATGTTAAAATATAAAAACATAACTTTATTAGTAGAAGTAATGATATTATTTTATATTGAAATTTAGTTTATTTATGATTATACTTTAGGTTTGATATTTATTTAACCTTATTAAGCAAATTATTATCATTATTATAAAGACACTACAATTTATCACTTTTAACTATTTATAAAATATTATTTGGGTTGTTTAAGTTAAACTAAAATTAATATTTAAGTTGGTCCTGGAATGTTATATTTAAGTTTATAATTTAAATATTTTATATAAATTTTTCAAAAATTGTAGCTTTAAAATGATAATGGTTTACATCCAACAATATATTAAAACTAATAAATGAAGTATAATATGTAAAAAGTAAAAAAAAAAAACATAACTTGATAAGTAGAAGTAAATATATTCTTTTAATATTGAAATTTAACTTGTATATGATTATACTTTAAGCTTGATATTTATTTAATCGTAGTAAACGACTCATAATCATTATTAGAAAGAAATTGAAAAGTCATGGGAGTTTCAAATGAATGTGGTGAAAGGAAAAATATATGGGAGTTTCAAATGAATGTGGTGAAAGGAAAAATGTATGAGAGTTTCAAATGAATGTGGTGAAAGAAAAAATGTTTCCTTTATAATATAGTATGATATGATGATATTTTTCAATGTGCCACTTCTATTAGGTATCTATTAACTATTAATATCACATCATTTATCAATCTATTGATTCTGTATTTTAAAATTTAAATTTATCACTCTAATTACCTTAAATTAATAACATTAGAATAAAAATTAAAATAAAATTAATAACGATTATAAGGTCGTGTATTTATTTAAATTAACGGTTATAATTTTATACAACGAAAAAAATATCCCTTAACTAATAATTTCTTTAAAATAATTTATTAATAATTTTGAATTTTTACTACGAAAGTTTAATTAATTTTGTAATTGTGGTTCTCATAGGTTATAAAGTAGTATCACTTTATTTATATTCCTATTTTCATGTGAAATGGTGAAAAATGTTATATTTTGATTAAATTAATATATTTTAAGACAATTGTCATCATTTCAAATTGAAAGGAAGATAATTATGAAGAAAAATAGGATGATATTTAATTTTCATTGCATAAACAAACCATATTAAATTTATAAAAAAAAAATGATTTTGATATTATGTTTTTTCTAGTTTAGTCACTAGATTTACAAATTTGTGTCAAATTTAACCAATTGACCAAATATTCTTATTACTTTATGTTATAATAATTGGTTGCCATTTAATAATTTGTATCATTTACCTCCCCCCCCCCCCCAAGCTTGCAATTTAACCTTTATCATAATTACTCCTCAGCGCAACGACTTAGGACAATTACAGGGGGTGAACGTGGACATGGGTGAACCAACACCATGAAATGAAATGCACATGTGTGACATTCTTAATTTTCGCAGTCAAATAAAATCTTTTCTTTATATTTACTTAAAACATAGTATTCTTTTGAAGAATATAGTAGTGCAGAATTGTCCCAAAACATTTTTATTGTAAAATAAATTCAATATCAACTTTTTTTTTTCGAAAAAACATTTTTCATTAATATTTAAAACTCACATATGTTATAACTCATACAAAAAATATAAGCATAACTAGTTATTACGGGTCTTACAACTTTTTATTATACTAACAACCTCCTTTATCATTCTACATATACAATAAGGTGTTGTTTGTTTTTCTGAAGCTAAGACGTCTGTAGTATGCGGACCGCATCTGCAAGTCTCTGCAGCTGAAGAGGTGGACCAAACGTCTGCAGTCTACAATAAGAAGACTGTTTGTTTTTTAACGTATGGAGGCTGCTGAAATAAATCAAATTTTAAATAAAATGATTTTACAAACTTAAATGATTTTTCAACACCAGAATTTTAATAATAATAGTCATACAACACTCAAAATAAATTTCATGCAACTAAATTAGTCATATAATAAAAAAAATGGTTTTACAATAACAATTCATATTAGAATCGAAATGCAATGCTTTTATAAATACAAAAATTATTAATGGTTTATATAATTCATATTAGAATCAAAATGCAATGCTTTTATAAATACTTTAATATAACTCATTTTTTTGGTCTTAAATAATAGGCATATCACATTTTTTTTTAAAAATTATGCTGGCACATCATAAAAGTAGAAACATGGTTTTAAAGTTCTATTTTTTTCTTTTAATATTATTGAAAAAAATCAATAAACCGATATATACAATAATAATTAAATAAACATAAAATAAAAAAGTTATAATCACTTATACTTTCAATATGATGGATTGGGAGGTGCCGAAAGAAAAAAAAATGTGTATGTTTTTTTTTTTTTTTTTTGGTTTAGGTTTATTGGACTTGTGAAGACATTAGAAGACATTGGTCCATGTCTGCGCCAAGAAGACCTCGCACAAACGTTTTTAGGTCTACGCACTTTCAAAAAACAAACGGTCTATGAGGACATATGTATGTGCGTAGTCTGCGCAGCGTAAACAGAAGTGGTCACGCAGATTTGCAGACAAAAAACAAACAACACCTAACTTATTACATAGTCTTCTTACCGCTACTTGCGATACAAATAAACTGAGTACGTCAGACTTAGGAGCCTAGTGAACAAATAAGGTTTTCAAACCACAATAATATAATTAAAATATTTTAAATATATATTTCACAACCAAACAGTTAACCTAATTACCCGTTCACGTTATTCTCACTCCCTGGTCCTAAAATAATGATCTTAAGGGACCTATACTAAATGATCATTATAAGCAACAAGTAGACAATATTGTTTCGGGGATTCATTAGCAATATAAGTCAATAAGGCAACCACCAATGACGAAACTACCTTCTAATAATGGGTGTCCATGGACACCCCTAATTTTGAAAAAATAATACGTAGTATATTATATTTTGAGATGAATACTCTTTATCAAATAGAATGGACACCTGTGGTTCAATGAAAAAAACAAGAAAATTGTAACAATATTAATTTTACATAAATAATGCCACCCGATGTATAAAGAGAAAATATAATCGAATGGTTACAAAATAATATTTTCTAAACTTGTAACATATATAATAAAAAAATCACATCTAATATGTAAAAATTAAAAAAAATGTGAATAATAAAATAAGGAAATAACCCTAAACAAACTTTTCAGTATTTTTGGGTTTAGACTCTCGACGCATCCTCTCGGCCCTTTCTCCGCCACGGTGCCACCGCCAATCCATCATCATTGTTGTGATAACTTGTCACCGTCATTCCAACGTCGATGATGTGGTAGCCTCCCTTTCTATTTGTTGGCGATCTTTGTTCGTTTCTATTTTTTCTGATGGCCAATTTCTTCCTTCAAAAACTCTCCGGTGCATTTGTGTTCTTAATTTTTGTGAGAGAGATTAGAGAGATTGAGACGTGAGGTTTGAGGTATGTATGTTGTGGTTCTCTCTCTTACTTTAATACTATAAAAATTAAAAAACAATTAAATATTTAAATGTGGATATGATAAAGTCTATAAAGTATAATTATGTACAACTTCTTTGAATTTGACAACACATGACATAGGGAGTAGGTTACATAGTTAAAAGTTAAAATATGTAAAATTTGTCCATAAATATATAGGTAAGTCGTTGCTTTTTTATGTTGTTCGTATATATTATTAAACAATAAATATGTTTTTTTGTTAATTCATAGAGTTTATATTGTATTTTGTGTTATTTATTTATAGTTTTTTAATTAGTACATAGATTGATTTTTATGAGTTTCCAATAATTATTTTATGTTTTAGGTACTACAATGTTAATGTTTTATAAAAAAAAGATAATCCAAACTCTTTATCTAATGATAATGGAGAAACGCGTGGAAACAATAAAGAAGAAACACATCCCTCGAAGTATATGAGAGTCGACTTAAATACACTTCCCACGGATCCATGAGAAAGACCGAGTATGGAAGTTTACCATGTCAATCAACGATATAAAATTATAAGTCTACTTGCAAAAAGGACCATGTCAACCTCGAGATCATTCTTTCTAACAAAGAGATATTGGAGGTAGACTTCGTAGATTTAATCCTTCTTGGTTTAATGATTACAAATATTGGCTAGAGTATAGTATAAAATTGGAAGCCGTATTTTGTTTATGTTGTTAATTATTTAAACCTGAGATAAAAAACCAAAGTGGTTCATATTATTTTGTAAAAAAATGGATTTAATACTTGGAATAAAAGATTGAGTCTAGAACATCACAATACTGGATCTCCACACAATATGCCATCATAATCAACACCATATCAAAGCTTTCCTATATGAAATGAGTTTCGATGAAATGTAATAACAAGGTACAACTTATTGTACTTATATTTTGAATCAAGTTTTGTTGTTGGTCTAGGTTGCAAGTTTAAACATGATGTTTTCTTTTCTACAAGCCAATTAATTTCAGCTCAACTGATTTGGTATGAGTGGAGGTCGACACTAAGAATGCAGACCATAAAAGGGTTTTCTTAGGAGGAGATGGTAAATGTAGGTTCATGGCCGACTGGTTGATTTTAAGGGTCCTGTGCTAAGAAGAAAAATGGGGCCCTAGATACAATTTTTTAATATATAAGGAAAATAAACTTAAGACAGTTAATTATCAACTTAAAAGTAAATAAATTAATTAAAAAGGAACATATGAAATTTTATAAGAAGTTAAATGGCTAATTATGTAACTTATGAAAACTGATTTGTTAAACATATCGGAAGGATGGGTTGATTATGAAATATAAAGCATAATGAAATGGCTAAATCTGTAACTTTAATTTCAAAAGTCAAAATGGTACAAACCAGATTTGAACCCGCGTTCCCTTTGCCGATTAGGCTACCTAAACTTTATGCAATATCTTGAATAAATTCATATATATATATATATATATATATATATATATATATATATATATATATATATATATATAGAGAGAGAGAGAGAGAGAGAGAGAGAGAGAGCTAGGTTCAAATGTTTTCAGCAAGTATTGTCTGCATGAATGCACCAATATGAATTTAGGAAAAAAATAAATCATTAAATAAATCAATTAAGGGTATTATAATAATATATGCACAATTAATTATGGAAGATAATTAATATTCCTGATTTCACTCAAGAATCAAAGATAAATTTAGAGCATTAGCCCTAAATCGTAGTCAGTATCGTTTCAAATGCACCATTTCGTTTCGTTTCATTCCTGAATCGAGTTGGAGCTTTCATATCAATTCCAAACACAACAAAAAAACCCTAGAATTCGATACTCTAATTATGTTTAGAGCGATTCTTGAAGCCATTTCCCCCATCTATCTGGTTATTGACTCGTTAAATTAACATAAATTCTCATATTTACATGTGAAGATCGTTATCTAACCCTTGTCACATCCAATCCATTTGACGTTTTTCTCTTTGTTTTCTTCTACATCATCGTAAGTATTTTTCTTTTTGGGGAATTGGTGGATCGAGCGTTTAAAAGGTACAATCAGAGAAGGGTTTGTATGCGCCAATTAATGGAAACAACAGGTGTTAGCGTTGATCTTACGAGTTCTGATAATCATGCGACTGGTAGTCCAAATTCATCAAACCCCACATCACCGACGATGCGGAGAATAAGCAGTAACAGTTCTTCACCGAGAGCGATGTCGTCTTCTCCGTTTCCGATAATTTGTTTCTTACAAGCACCTGTAACTACTATAATTGAATACTCGGGTGTTCTTCTACCTAGGTCGAATACCGATTATCACGAATCAGAGATCTTGATTTCTAACCATCATCATCGTGATCATAACTCGAGTGGTTCCAGTACTGCTAGTAATAGAAGTAGTAATGGTGAGAATAACAATGGGGAGGTTTCGATTCGAATAATGGGTGATGAAGACCAAAAAGAGGAGCGTGGTGAACCGGTTGCAGTGAACCATGAAGATGGCGGAGGAGAAAGAGAGGTGGCTCATTCCGGTGATGGAAGTGGTGGTAATGGCGGGAGTAATAATAACGTGGATTCAACATATCAACAACGGTATGATTTGCAACAGGTTTCAAGGTGGATTGAATAAATTCTTCCATAGCTTTCGTAGGCAGGTATATAAGAATATAATAAACTGTTGAACAGATTCTAAATTATTTCTTGTGCAGTGGTTGAATAATTGTGTAGGGAGGAAAAATGACTTCACATTCGTGTGCCTAATGACTGTAAGTGTTGTTTGGTTAAGTTGATTATCGAAAAAATTATCGTAGAAGGCCTTAGTATCTAATATGATGAGGGTAATTTTGCCATAATGGAATCTCGAATTCCAATTCTATTAGAATGAAATCTTGGATTTCAAATATTCATGATTCATATATTTTGTTGGAATTTATTGTATGTTAGGATGATGCAGGAATGATGAGGAAACTTATGAAAAAAAGATATAAGACACTTCATTCTCAAAGAATGAAAAAAAACAACAATATTCTTTCAGAATTTCAGGATTCAACATCCAAAAACAACAATATTCTTTTATAATTCAAGAATTGAAGAAGAAAACATGGAGAACGAGAGTATTCTAGCAGAATGTTGTTATTTTTTAAGAATGTTATTCATGTTTGTTGATATTCTTTTAGAATATTTATAACTATATTAAAATGTATAAGACTTTTAGTCTGTAAGAATATGTATGAATTTGTATTTAAGTTCGGATGTATAAGAATATATTAGAATATTTGTTATTTTTCAACATATTATTCAAGAATTTTGTTTTTCTTCAATAATATTCTATTAGAATAAAATTCTGAAAGAGTACCATTCTAACAAAAAATATTCTGATAGAATAAAATCGTTAAAAATTGAAATTGAATTAATTAAAAAATTCAAAAATTTTTAAATTAGGAGAATTAATCATCCTAAAAAATTCCAAAAATTTCCTTTTATAAATGTAATTAATTGTCCAAAATACCCCTTTGCTAAAAATTGTGTGATTATATAGTACATGTTACCCAATTGTAATATCATACACTCTCAAATCATGCCCATTGATTAATTTTATCCGTTGGTTCAGATCTGTGCATTATGGCACACAATATTTAATAAAAACAAAATAACCTAAGTGTGTGTGTGTGTATATATATATATATATATATATATATATATATATATATATATAATTTAATTAAAACTTTGGACCCTATTTTTTTCGGGCCCTGTGCGGCCGCCCCTCTTCCCCCCCCCCCCCCCCCCCCCCCCCAAACTGGGCATGTGTAGGTTAGCGATGTAACATGAAATTTATAAGTATATTTATTGAGACATTTGACGACAATAAGTTGGCTTGCAGAAGGATATGCGGAAAAACTGATTTTCCCCCTTGCAGCAGGGCACACGAGGGGCTTTCTAACAGAGCCTATGTGACAAGTTCTGAAACATGAACCAAATCCGTTTGCTTTTGAAACCATAAGGATGTGTCTTCATTTTCCCAAAATTTGGACTATATGTGCAAACTAAGGTAAACATCATGGAGCATTTCTCTAATATACTCTAATCAAATAACATTAGGGAAACAAAGCAAAACCATCAAAGATATTTGAAAAAAAAAAAAAAAAATCAAATATGAAACAAATAATGCGAATAAAGATACAAGACAAGGACCGAACTTGTAAAATCAGTCTTTTAAATATATAAAGTTATGTAAATTTTATCTTGTACGGTACATGCTGCATAGTGCATACTCCATTTATTTACACAAACACTACCAGTTTTAGGGTTTGGAATTTTCGCATCTACATCGATGGCAGAAGTGATGGACACGCCGGTCGATGCAGTGGAACGTCGTAGTAGCCGAGAGCGCAAAGATGAAGACGGCGAAGGCAATGACGACGGCGAAGACAATAACAAGTCCACCGGAATCGAGAACCCAGATGCTGCTTCTTCTCCACCACCGCCACTGCCTCCACGCCGCAATGACCGTGATTCCAGAGAGAGAAGAAACGATGAAAGGGATCGGGACACTGACCGTCCACCTAATCGTCGTTCCGATTACTATGAACACCGTAATCGTTCTCCTCCTGGGCCACCTCCCAGGGATTATAAGCGTCGTGCTGCTAGCCCTAACTCTCCTCCGCCTCCCTATCGAGACCGACGTGGTGGTGGTCACTCCCCTCCACCCCGGAGGTCACCCCCATTTCCTCCTTTTAAGCGGTCTCGTAGGGATGACGGTGGTTACGATGGTCGCCGTGGAAGTCCTCGCGGAGGTTTTGGACCTGGTGATAGAAGGTCCGTAAATCGTTTCCTTGTTTTTTCACTTGTTTTACTGCATTTTTTGAAAGCTGTTATCATAGGATGCTTATTATCACCATATATGATTCTGATTTTAGTCAGTCAGCCAGGACTTATCCTTTCCTATAAATTGGATGATTAGGCTATATGTTAATTTCTGGAGGCTTGCTAATTGCTTTTATTATGCTCCCTTTAACATTTAATAGGCTTTTTGTAATATCCATTGTGTTTCTGCTAGTAGTGCTTTTTCCAGGTTTGAGCTTATTTTGGGGATATTTTGGCCTTGTCATGTATCTCATTCTTCTCCCCACATGATTTAAGTAGTGTTTGCAACCATTTGTGAAGAGATGCAGCAGTTTGATGCAGGGGGTTATGGATAAATTGATTGTGCGCGAGAGTATCACCCACCCTTTCAAAATAATTGATAGTGAGTGTGAGTGAGAGTATTTCGCGATCTTTTCTAAATACCTGATTGTGAGCGAGAGTATCACTCCATCCACTCTAAATGATTGATTGCAAGCTGTAGTAATACTCCATCCGTTCTAAATTACAGGAGCACTTTCATGGTATGAACAATATAATACACAGGAAAGTGCTCTTATAATTTGGAAGGGGGGAGTATTAATTGGAGGTGAGGATAGAAGCTGAAAAAGGAGCACTGATGATGTTTAGTAATGGGGAGACATGTCCTCACTTGAAATATGAAGCATTATCCCAATGTTGAGTTCTTGATTGGATTGAATATGTCTCCAATTTAAAGTATGGAATGACACACTTGATATGCTACACTCCAGACCAATTACAAATACCTTAAACCACTGGATATTAAATTTTAGTAGTTCTAAGGTGCTTATTTTCCCCATTAATTGCTGTTTGGATAAAGGTTGTTTTGGATAAATAATGTAATTTTTTTTTGAGAAAAAGATGGCACCTTTGGGAAAATTGAAGGAAAAGTAAAGGGGGGAAAATTTGTAAAGAGTTACTCTTTTCCTCTTAAAAGAGAAGTATACAATTCCAGACCAATTACAAATACCTTAAACCACTGGATATTAAATTTTAGTAGTTCTAAGGTGCTTATTTTCCCCATTAATTGCTGTTTGGATAAAGGTTGTTTTGGATAAATAATGTAATTTTTTTTTGAGAAAAAGATGGCACCTTTGGGAAAATTGAAGGAAAAGTAAAGGGGGGAAAATTTGTAAGGAGTTACTCTTTTCCTCTTAAAAGAGAAGTATACAATTCCACCATGCTCTATGATAGTATAGCTTCCAATATTGGCAGGTTGAATCATATATTATGAAAGGCATGTGTTCTGTTGTGGTCATCTGACTCCCACAAAAGCTTTTTAGTGAAAAAGTAGCAAAAGTACATTTCTTTTTTCTATAAGTGCATTCCTTTCCATTTGGGATGCATTGCAATAAGCAAAATGACTGTTTCATTATCTGGAAAACTTATTTAACAGAAATACCTATTTTCGTGGTAGTTTGGAAAATCCTAGAAAATTCTTTTGGCCTAGATGATCTACCATAGTTTGAACATGCTAGTTTCATTTTGAGCATCTGATTAGTATTCAACTTAATCATCAGCAAGGTCATGTGGTCAAAAACACATTTGAGAAAATATAAAAATATTAGATTACTAGGTTATATCTACTTGATCTTCCCAGTGGTCAAAATTAGTTATAAGACAGTTGCTTTCAGTGACTTATAGCATTTTACTAATCAAACTTTGTTCAGACCATATCTATAGTAAAAATACTGGTCAGTACTAACTTCAGTATTTCACTTTTGTGAGACGAGATAAAACGAATTCTTCTTATCTGTGAAAGCACACACACATAACTATATATGTTGTATATAATCATATAAAATGCATTGTAGCTTAAAGAGACAATTGCTTGAAAATCTTTGTTTGGTTCACACAATATTGTTTATTGTTGATACAGGTTTGGGTATGATTACCCTGGTGGCTATGAGCGTGATATGGGCGGCAGGCCTGGCTATCCTGATGATAGGCCCCGTGGTAGGTATGGTGGGCGCTCATCTGGTGGATACCAAGGTGGTCCATCTGGTAAGCACCAATTTTGTTCATTAGCTCCTATCAGAATTATTAAAATATAACCAAGCTTGATGTTTTGCTGTTAGTATGTTAGTTATCGCTATAATGGGTATGTAAATAAGCTAACTTTAAATAAATATAATAATGAAATTCCATCTTGTTCTTATTTTTTATGGAGCTGTTGATTGTGAAAATGTGTACTCACTACCCACATGTTCATATTGTACGGAATTCAGCATGCAATACGTTTAGATAATTTTGTCTTTTTTAAAGTTTATCAGCATTTTTCTGCTTTTGCAGATTGGGATTCGGCTCGTGGGGGTTACAATGATCATGGCAATACACATAGGTGAGCATCATAGAATGGAATGAAAAATTGCATTATAACCCACTTTTATCTATGTAACTTTTAGTGACACAAACGTTTTTCTTTTTAATAAGTTTTATGATTATGATTAAATTAAATTTTATTTTCTAAAGTGATTTGAAAAAAATATATTTTTGTTGTAACCTTATTTGGGTTTTAGCCTGCTTTTACTATGTTTAAACTTTACTGTAAAGTTAAAACTGTACATTTTTTTTACATATAATATATAAAGTTCATATGAAAATTCATTCTATTGGCATAGATTAATCAAAGTTGATCCAATATAATAGCTCAACAAAACATGGAGAGGTTAAGTTATATGACAAAATTTAAGTTAAATACCAAAGTATTATACATAATGTCGACATAAACTAAAATAATACATTTTGACTGTTTTGAAGTTATAGAATCACTAGAATGGGACATATACTGTAAATGTTTTAGACATAACTAATAATACAGTTTTTGGCTGTTAGAAGATATTATCGTTTAAAGTTTTTGACAAATATACCCTCTTCAGTATGCCTTCTTATTTCTCGCATGTGAATTTGACCTTTCAATTCAACATTTCAGAGAAGGATTGATGTCTTATAAGCAGTTTATTCAGGAGCTTGAAGATGATGTTCTGCCATCAGAAGCTGAACGCAGGTATAATAAGCATACTCATACTAAAGTACATTGTCTTTTCTTGTGCATTAGGTTATTGGTTATTGAAGACTTCTTTGTCTGTAGGTATCAAGAATACAAATCAGAATATATATCAACTCAGAAACAGGCTTATTTTGATGCTCATAAAGGCGAAGATTGGTATTTTTTGCATCTTTTCTCTCTTTCTTCAAATTTTCGTTAATTTTAGACCTTTCAGTTCTGATGCATAATTTTATATGTAGGTTGAAAGACAAATATCACCCCACAAATTTGCTTGCTGTTATTGAAAGGTGCGCTTTTTTTTTTATTAGAAGAAGCTTCTTGTTACTAGTTAAAGGATCTTTATTCTTGTTAATCACTTTGGTGGTGTTTGGTATGATGAAACCAGGGAAGGAATGGAATTATTCATTCCATAGCTATTAAAAAGATCTGTTTTTTTTGACTGATGGAATGGAATGGACCATTCTTGAAGGAATCGGATTCCTTCTATTTTGTTATTTTTCATTCCATAGTCATGGGGCATTTTCTTCATTCCATCATGGAATGGAATGAATCAATATAACCAATTTTTTTGTCACAGTTTTATTATATTACATTTAATTTTTTGAAACTAACAAAAAATGTTTTAATTTTACTTCAACTTATATTGTGTTTAATGAGTTTCATTATATTTAATTTTCTTCAAATAAAATTACTAAAGTTAAAATGTCGAGTTTCTCAACAAATGCTAGTTTACATCTTATTAAAGCTTTGTATGAGATATTCTGGCAAATGTTTTTATTTCCAGGAGAAACGAATCTGCACGAAAGCTAGCCAAGGAATTTATACTCGACTTGCAAAATGGATCCCTGGATTTGTAAGAATACCCATTATATCAAATTGTCACTTTTACCCTTCAAAGATTAAACCGCTAACATCTCATTAAAATCAAACAGAGGACCCGGTGTCACCGCTTCATCTTCAAACAAAACCGGTCAAACAAGCAACCCCAATTCCGAAGACGAACAAGATCCAGGCGGCAAAAGAAAGCGGCATGGGCGGAAAGATTCCGACCCATTCTCACCAAAAGCCCACCCAATCAGCTCCGAGCCCAGAAGAATCCAAGCCGATGTTGAACAAGCCCTAGCCCTCGTGAAAAAACTCGATTTGGAAAAAGGAATCGAAGACAACATATTATCAAGAGGCGATTCCGATCGATCACACAGAGATAGATCTCACGGCGGCTCCGGCGGTGGTTCCAGCGGTCCGGTGGTGATCGTACGTGGTGCTGCCGCCGTGAAAGGTCTCGAGGGTGTTGAATTACTTGACACACTCATTACTTATCTCTGGCGGATTCATGGTTTGGATTATTATGGTATGACTGAGAAAAGTGAACCCAAGGGATTCCGACATGTTCGGCCGGAATCGAAGAATTCCGATGCGAAAACGAACGGAATGGAATGGGAGAAGAAGCTGGAAACACGTTGGGGGGAGAGATTGAAGGGTCAGGATCCGTTGGAGGTGATGACTGCAAAGGAAAAGCTTGATGCTGTTGCAGCTGAGTCGTTGGATCCGTATGTGAGAAAAATTAGGGATGAAAAATACGGGTGGAAATACGGGTGTGGGGCTAAGGGTTGCACGAAGCTGTTTCATGCTGCTGAGTTTGTTCATAAACATTTGAAGCTGAAGCATCCGGAACTTGTCATGGAAGTGACTGCTAAAGTTCGTGAAGATATATATTTCCAGAATTATATGAAGTAAGTAGTGTTTTTGAATATATATATATATATATATATATTTGATGTTTGTTTCCTTTTTGGAATGTTGTGGTGATGAAAGTGTTTGAAATTTGCAGTGATGAAGATGCACCTGGTGGGATACCTATTATGCAGCCTTCTCAACCGGTAAGCTTTTTATTTCTGCTACACCGTTATGTTTATTAGTAGAAGGAATGGGATTTGATTCAAGAGTTGGAATCTGAAGGAATCATAATCTGTTGAACTTTTGGTTGGTAGGAAATGGAATGAATTTGAACGAATAAAAGTTAAATATTTATAGATTCTAATCTGTAATTAAATATAGTTTGTTGGACAAAAGGTTAGAAAACCTGACTTATTTGAAAAAGCCACTAGGGTTTAAGATTTTCTATGAAAATCACTTTTGGTTTTTTTTTTTTTTCATTTTAATTTAAGCCAAATAGCTGGTTTCATCATATTTGCAGTAACTGGTTATTTGGATTAGTTAGGAAGTAAATAAAATAAATAAATTAAAATCTTGGTATGTTGGTTATTAATAACAAGATACTGAAACATGTTTACAGAAAGATAGGCCACAGAGGCGTAGGCCGGGAATGGAAAATCGACTGAAAGACGACCGCCGGAGAGACAATGATGGCAGAAATAATGGCGGTGGGGGTGAAAGATTTGATAGCAGGGGGGAGAATCCAGAGTCGATGGACTTTCAAACCAACAATGATGGTGGTGGTGATGATGATCAGATGTTTGATTCATACGGTGGACAAGGCCTCCATGCACCATTCCCTTCCGACATTCCTCCTCCTCCTGTATTGATGCCTGTACCTGGTGCTGGGTGAGACCTTGACCTCATTCATTTTGTTAAATGCTTTTATCGTATAAGGCTGTATAATGTAATCGGAAGAAATAAAAGTAGGATAAAGTAGGATATGCTTACTTAACAAATGTTAGTATGTGTTGTAATGTTCTTTCTGTATAATTTTCAGTCCTTTGGGTCCGTTTGTCCCTGCTCCTCCTGAAGTTGCAATGCGGATGCTGCGAGACCAAGGCGGTCCTTCCCCTTTTGAAGGTGGCGGCGGTGGTGGTAGAAACGGTCGGAGTGGGCCCCAGATGAGCGGTCCCGCCCCTATAATTGCTTTGCCTCCGTCTTTCAGACAAGATCCTCGTCGTTTACGAAGGCAAGTTCTGTTCCCCTTTTATCATAAGTAAATTATTATGTCCTAAAACAATACTTCTGTATTTTCATTTCTTCTTGTTTAAGTGTAATTTCTAAATTAGACCTAAGGAAAGTGGAAGTAGGATGGAGTAAATAAATATTGTTGGGATTTGAAATGTGTGTGTGCAGCTACCAAGACCTTGATGCGCCAGAGGATGAGGTGACAGTGATAGACTACAGGAGTCTGTAGACTGAAAAGCAGATGATATTCAGATAGTTTGAGTTTCTTAAGATCATGGATGACACAAATGAATTAAACGATCAAGACACAAAGTTTGTATTTTTCGTTTGCTGGTAAACAAAAAAAGAAAAAAGTTGTAGTGGATATGTAAAATTCGATTTTGCCCCAAACACTTTCTGAGGGAAGATTTTTTTTTTTTTTTTTTTTTTTTTGGGTTCATTGGATGGTTTATTTTAGGGGTTTTATGGTTATTGATGAATTATATGATATCTGATATTTGACACCAATTTCTCTTTGTTGAATTTGCAAGCCTGATTTGCCGGGGTTTTTTCTGAATGGGTTAAATGACTTATATGATATCTGATATTTGATACCTGGTTTGTTTAGCCAGTCAAACATGAATTTTCTAGTCAAGATGAACCTGCAGCTCTTCGATTTCTTTTATCCTAAAATATACACACATAAAAGCAAATGAGAGAGAGCTGGTTCTTCAAATTTTGTTACCCACAACCTGAAGCTTCATTAACACACTCCAGAAATCTTGCACTTTCAGAAATTGATCTCTTGTCAAGAATACAGATTTTAAGATCTTCAGGGATAACACGCACATACATACTCTCTATTATTGAAAGAACCCATCTTATAGGATATTCTGGGTGTGTCAAAAACACACAAACACACACACATATTGAACCTGCAAACCATACAAATCGATGATTATAATATTTTTATTCAACTTTTGGAAGGTTTTTGAATCTTTTGGGTCGATTTTTGGAAATGATAATCAAAACTTGAACTCGATGATCCATAGAAGTCTTTTTTTTAAAGATTTAAATCCAGATTTTATATCTCTTGGGTCGATTTTTGGAAACCCAGAATTTAAAGCCCAGATTTTAGCATGAATTTTAGTGTGCTCTTGTGTGTGTGTTATCCAGTGTATGTGTTTGTATGTTCATGAATGTTGTTCTTGAGTTATGGGAATCATTGACTTCATGAATGTGTTCTTGAGTTCTAGGGATCATCATTCTAGGCACACACACAAACACAATATCGATTTCATTTTTGTTCTTGAGCGTGAGTTCACTGTTCATTAGTATGTTTGTCCGAGAATTCATAGTTGGCCAAAAAACCTACAATACTCTGCCATAATCACATATTTTGAATAACATAAACAAGTTCAATGGTGAACAAAAGATACAAACTTGTGACTAATTGTATTCCGTAATAAAGTCCTTTACCTTTACAAGTCATTACGAAAATTTTCGTATAAATAATTAGTCAACAACAAACCAGACCAAACTTTACGTTCTTAATAATACTTTTGGGTTCATGTTTATGTTGTAAGTTCTAATGACCATTAAAAGAGGATAAAAACTTTCAGACTACATCTATTATGTTTTTGATTGACTTTATTGGATATGTGTGAAATCCTAAGAACAAATCAAATATTGAGAAAATGTTTCAAGTTTATTTAAATCTAACAAAAGTTAAAAAAACATGATATACATATGAAGTTTATTATGATTCGAGATAATGAAATGTATCATTTAGAAAAAAAAAACTTGTAGTAGAAAATATTTTGAACCTATTGGTAGCTAGAATTTTTTATAAGTATTTGTTTCATTTAAAAAAAAAAAGTATATTATAATATATAAAAGCTGTCATGTCAGTATTTTTGTGAGTGAATAAAAAACCAAAGAATCAACTGCCCATTCATTAACTTTTGTGGATTCATGGAGATAATTTAAAGAAAACCCCAAAAAAATGTCTGGATCTAGAGAAGAAACACATAAATAAATGAATTGGTTTTTTATGCAATAAAGCAAAACTCCAATTTCTTTCCCCATCGTCATGTTTGCTTCATTTTTCAAGGTCTAATTTTACAAATAGGCACGTTTAATAATAAGACGACATGGATAAACGGGATTTGCCATTTGAGGGACAGTAATAACATAAAAAATAGAGAAAATAATATATCTACACCAATTTGTTAAGCATTTTTAAGAAATTAACCAAATAAAAAAATAAATAAGAGAATTTCCACGTGATCACCAATTTTCTAGTGTTCATACGAAATACTTAAAACAATGGTGTTTCAATTATTTTTTAAAAAGTTTGTACTACGAAATTATATTATTTATTAAAATATTATTAATTTCATTAAATATAATACATGTTAACATTTGATATAAATAAGATTATGAATAAGAAAAAATATAGGAAGATATTTAATTTCTCGAAAATAAATCATTATAGCAAAATACACGCCCCATGCTTGTGAAATTATTTATATTTTTATTAAAATCATGATTTTTTTAAAAGTTTTCTTTGTGATATAATTCCTCTAGTAATAGAGTTTTTATATTGCTAAATCGAATTCTTAAAGTTTAGAAAATAAACTTAAATATAAGGTATTTTTATTATTTTTATAGTTAAACCAAAAAAAATAATATAATATCAATTTTGAAATTTATTTATAGAAGAAAAAAATTCAAAATTTATATATATTAGGGATGAGCATCGGTCCGGAGCTGGACTGAGTATTGAAAAACCAGAAACCAGTTTAGTAGGAAATGCAGAACTAAGAATAAGACCAAATACTCCAGTTTCAGTTCCGATTCCGGTTTGGTTCTACAAGGAAGTGTACTCTTTATAGATGTGCTCTTAGTTCTAATTGATTTCATGTTAATTTATTAATCATATAAATTAATAAATCAATTATTTAACAATTGATCTCATATTAATTTATTAATCACATAATAAATTAATCTCATATTAATTTATTAATCACATAATAAATTAACAAATCAACTATCAATTTCCAATTAATATATTAATCATATAATATATTAACAAATCATTTCCTCATAATTTCCAATTAATTTATTAACAACATCATAATCTAACAAATTATCATTTCTATACAAATATCATTCTAATCAAGTTCTAGTTATTAGAGCTTCGAATTATGAATCTAGACACATTAATCCAACAATATGATTATTGAGGGTTCAATGAATTTAATCTTTTTTTTTTTATTTTATTAAATTTCAAACCGAATACATATTTAATCATATTTTCTTATGATTTTTATATATGTTTTTTAATTACACCACAAACAAAATTAACCATATTTTTAGGTATTATATTATTTAATGTATCATATTTTTAGGTGTTGTATTTTTTCAAATTAATACATTAAATAAAATATTATTCAATGTATCACATTTTTAGGTTTTATAATTTTTAATTAATGTATTTTTAAGTATTGTACCTTTTTTAGCTATTATATATTTTATTTTAAATTTATAATTATGTTTAAAAATATAATGATGACGATATGAAAATCCATTAAACTTTGTAGGTTTTAATATAGTGTGAGTGTTAAAGAGTAAAGTTAATTAAAAAAATGAAATGTTGAAGTGACTATAATGTGACAATTCATTGAATTTTTTAGAGTTCAATGAACCGCCTATGTCCTTAGTGGGAAATGGAGAACCAAAAACCAGACCAAATACTCGGTTTCGGTTCTGAGGTTCCTCTGGGCCAAATGTTTATCACATATATTTTACTTTATTATTATTATTATTTAATATTTTTATCAAAAACAAAATCTAATCATTTGATATTTATTACAAAAATAGGAATTGCCCCATCCTCACTTATGTGGACACAAATAATGTTTTTTCAATGTTCTAATCATACAAAAAGAAAGTAATATTATTCATCATTTTATTGTTTTGTGTACATGATTTCCGTGGGGAACCAAACTTGGCGACATATGAAAGTGTAAACACCATACCTACAAAGTAAGGGGTGGTCGGAGGCAGTGAAAGTGGTTTTAGGCAGTGAGAGGTTGTAGTCTTTAACGAGAAAAATGTATGAAGAAGAAAGGGTATGGTTGGGGGTGGGATAGGGGTAAGGTGGTGGGTCATTGTGGTTTTTATATTTATTAAAAATAGAAAAAGTAAAAAAAAAAAAAAATTAGAAAGGGTAACACAATCTTTTAATATGGAAGGAATAAGGGTGACAATTGATGACACGACATAACAAAAATACATGATACAAAACGAAATTGAGATGAAATTGAAATTCAAATTTGTGTTCGTGTCAAGTGTAAAAAACACGACGTCGTGTCGTGTCTTGTTCGTGTTCAAAATTTGACACAAAATTGATATGATGTAACATTTTTTTTTGTTTGTTGTGTTTTTCGTGTTATGTATGAATAAATATTAATTAAATACATTAATTTTATGTTATCTTTGTCATATCGTGTCGTGTTTGTCGTTTTTAATAGGTTCGTTTTCGTGTTAGTTACAAAAACCAGAGATCGTGTTGTTTCGTGTGCGTGTTACATAAGACTTTATCGTGTCGTATCAGATAAAAACACGACATGATGACCCAAAAAAACCGCAACGACCAAAACTGTAATTTACTCTAATATTTAGGGAAAACCACAAAAAAAAAACCTATCTATTATTAGTCCATGTATTTTTAGGTCCATTTAAACCACTTTTATTTTTGAGATCGCCTAACTTATTTCTTTCATCAGGTTTTGATAGTTAACCGGTTAACAATATCTCAGAAATCGACAATTAGAACAATATCGCCGACTTCACGATCCCTAGCAAAATTGATTATTAGAACGTGTTTGTACCGATCAGACTAGGTCCAATTAGTAATTGTGGTCGCCAATTTGGCGTTTGGGATGGCAGTTTGGAGTTTGGATCGCCGACTTGGAGATTGGCTAGTGTCGACTAAAAAATGACGATCAGACCCTTCGATTTAGGTTCTGATGCTTCGATTAATGCTTCCAATCGATTCAACTAATTATATATTACATATTCAATTCCTTCAGTTACCTATATGGAAAATCGTCAACTCCAAAATATGGAAAATCAACCGAAAAGAGACAAAGCAGCAGCAACTACCAAAAGGAAAGGAGCAGAAACCATGAAGTTTAGAACCCATATATGCTAATACGTCAAACATCAGACCTGGACCATGAAGTCTTGTTTATGGATTTTTCAAGGTATAGTTGTCACTTTGTTGTCATTATAGGTCTGGAAAGATGAACTGATGTATCAATTAATGAATTAAACAACAATTAACTTAAAAGAGATGAAAAATTACACTACATGTATTTTAAAACATATTGGTATAAGATCTGATGCAAATTAAATTGATTTTTAAGTGTAATTGTCACTTTCTTTTGTCACCACATGTATGGAGTTTTTATCTTTTTTGGTATGTACAACTCTGATATGATGCTACCTACAAACAAAAACTTGAGTACAATTTGAGGATTTTGCCCAACTGCAAACAGAATCGGTTCACAGAAAAGAAAAATAAAAACAGAAAAAATTCCCTTATTGCCCCTGATGTGGAAAATAAAAACAGAAAGGAGATAACCATTTTTCTCTTGGTTTGGGTCTTTAGCATACCAGAAAATGGGACAGAATACACAATGCAAGACAAAAAATGGGAATACTAGATTACGTGCATTTGACTATTTTGCCCTTGGTGTGATAAACAAAAAATGGGACAAGAATACACAATGCAACATATAGAACAGTTATACCACTCCACTAACAACACAGCAAGAATATAAACATGTTAAAAGAGGACATACATTACAAAAGGCTAGGAATACTAAGTTCCAAGTGTCAAAAAAACATCACAAACAGCTAGAGTTTTGTCCCATTCCAGTTCATAAATATACTGTTCTAAATTAACAGGTTTGCCCTGTTTAGATCCACCTCTATCCTTATCAAAAACTAGGTTTCGGAGCTTGATCTTAATAATCCTTTCAGATGGCTTTCTTGGTTTGAGCTTTGTACGAATAATAGGCACATTAGTTGCTATCCCACCATCAACCATATGAAATTGATCTTCCAAATTAGCTGCATAAAATTTAAAAGTATTACATTTAATAAGCTGTGAGTGTTGGTTTAATCACTTCTTGTGTCTCTAAGAAAATAAGAACTTAAGTATTATGTTCTGAATATTTTAAATACCATGCTTTAGCTTATTTGCAAATAAATGGGGCATTACTCTATTGATTTTGAATCTAGACTCTGCACTAGCAAAATCCTAATTTCTTACAGTAACGACCCAAAATACGACCAATTTTTTTTTTTTTTTTGTTTTTTTTGTTTTGATATTACTAAAAATCGCAACATCAACCATTAAATAACAAAACCATGAATAATATGTCTCAAAATGCCATAGTAAATGTATCAACGCAAAACTGAAGTTAATATCACATCAAAATATCAATAAAACTCCCAGGAATAAACTGCAACTGTGGTGTGTGCCATGCCATCAACCAGAGCTCTTCCCCTTGCTTGCAGAAGTACCTGAAACCAAAACTGAAACTGTAAGCACACAGCTTAGTGAGCTCCCCTAAACTACCACGTACCATACAATAACATATAAAGCACATACTGGGCCTTGCCCACTGCATCAAACCAAAGTCCGGACTAATCGGGGCCTTGCCCCCTGCATTGGACCGAAGTCCGGAAACTGCGTCAGACCGAAGTCCGGATTAACTGGGGCCTAGCCCCCTGCATCGGACCGAAGTCTGGCTAATTACATCGGACCGAAGTCCGGACTAACTGGGGCCTTGCCCCTTGCATCAGACCGATGTTTGGCTAACTACATCGAACCGAAGTCCGGTCTAACTGGCTGAACATGGCATAGCATAATCATAACTACTAACATAAACACATACACTGAATACTGCATCGGACCGAAGTCCGGAACACATAACACAAAAACATGCTTGAATCACAAAGACATCAAGCACACTGAACTACTCATCGAACCGAAGTCCGAAGACTACTGCTAACTAGACGGGTCGGCATTGTGGTCGTAGACCCGTTCCTACTGGAAGGAAACTCACCTGAACTACTGAACTCGGCTGATAACCCTTCGACTACTAACCGACAACTTTCCGAAATGCTACTCCTCTAGCCCCTGAGCAACCAATACAAATAACAACACTTAGACTAAACTGTCTTCCCGAAGTCAAGTAAGTCAACTTTGGTCAAAGTCCTGGTCAAAGTCAACCTTCCTGATTGACTCTACTTGCCGAGTCAACCCGTCGAGTTCTTATACTCAGAAAACTCCCATAACACGACTCAACTCGCCGAGTCGCCCCAGGACTCGTCGAGTTGAACGATCTCTGAATTCTGTCTTGACCAACTTACTGAGTCGCCAACCGACTCACAAATCTGAAGCTTAACCAAAAGAGGTTGGGGTTCTGCGACCTGACTCGCTGAGTCCAAGAACAGACTCGCCGAGTCTAAAGCAATCTTTAACAGACTCGTTGAGTTGTTCTTCCAACTCATCGAGTCCATGCACATGTTCATACAACTCGTCGAGTACACCCATGTGACTCGCCGAGTCTCTCTAGTTCTCAATCCATTCAGAGGCTTTTCGAGCCATGCAGGGGCTCCAAATTGCAGATCCACACTTCTAAGGCCCACCCTTCACGTAAAGTTGCAAACTTTACGTGAAACCAAGGAGTATAGGCTTGAAACACTCTAGGGATAGGGTTTGAGACACACATGCTTCACCAATACACCCAAGACTGATACTTTATGGGTTTCTAGGCGAAGACAAACCTATATGAAGTTCTCTTTGCTCACCAAGGCACAATACACGAATTGACCTTGGAAATGGCCCCAAAATGATAAAATCTAACTAGGAAAGGGGATCTAAATGAATAACAGCCAAGGTATGAGCTTCATACCTTTAAATGATCTGAAATATCACACCAACTCAGAATCTACTGCCAATTCTTGAATCACCAAAGGTTCTTTTCTTCATTCTAGCTTCAAAGCACCCAAAAATGGCAAAGAAAGCTTGAGAGCACTATAATGGAGGCTTAGGGTTTCGAGAGTAGGTAAATGTCACAACTAGGAATTTTGGTGCCTTGTAACTACAACAATTATAACAACTATAAATCAATAACATGAAAGCATGCATGATGCTTATTCTATAACAACAAAACTTCATCAAATACTTCATTCTAGCCCTACAAATGGTCAACAAAGAATTGGAAACCTTTGAAATTCCAATTTGAGTTCACTTTGAACTAAGACTTCCTTATTGGACCTAATGGACCAATGAGCTTCCAATTTAACTATCTTGAACCTATAACTCTCAAATGGGCCCTAATTGGACCTATATACATGAAACTTAACATTTTTGGGCCTTATGAACCCAAAATAAACTAGATTAACTTTAATGGGCCTTATTGGACCAAAACAAATTTATATTAGCCCTAATAGGTCATAAAAATCATTCTTTGATTTTTATTGGGCCAAAAATCATCCAACATAATCATATAATGGGCTTAAGCATACAAGGCCCAATTCTTTCCTTTTCCCCTCTCCATTCTCGGCCCAAACCACAAAGGAAAGAGAGAGTTGACTTCTTATGGCCACCTCACTATTATTTGTGGGGTTTCCATGCAAAATCTCATGCTTCTATACAACCATTACCTCACTCACTCTCTCGTCTCTCCTCTCTTTCTTCCTCTCGGCCGAACCCAAACACACACACACACACACTTTACTCAAACTCTCTCAAAAGAAACTCTCTCCACTCCTCTCCAAATTTTTGAGATCTAGGAAGCTTTCAAGGAGATTTTTCCCACAAACACATCATCTAAGGTAAGTTGATGTTAAATCCATGATCTAGCTACTTCATTTCATCCAAAAATCTCTTCTAAATCCATTCAATCTTGTGATCTTGCACCTTAGAATCATCTAAGTTCGATATCCTCCAAGAAGACTTGCTAAGATCGAATTTCTTCTTCTAGTCTTCTAGTCTTCTTCAAAATCGAAACTACAACACAAGGTGAGCTTCATACCCCTATTTTTTCGGTTTTCATATGTTTTATGGGGGATAATATAAGAAAATGTGTAGATCTATGTGTATATGTGTGATTTTATGCATTTATGTGTGTGATTTTATGTGTTTTTGTGATGAAAATGCAACCAAAAGGGGTATTAACTCGAGCTCTATGACATGAGAAAGGAAACAAACATAATCTAAGTTATTTTACACTAATCTAGTCAAGAAAAATAACTTATGAGGTTATGAGGAACATATTTTAACATAAAACCCATTTTAGGACATAAATTGTCAAAAATATTAAACTTGGGTTAAAAACTGTAAATTCACGGTTTCTTGAGGGTCAAAAGAGTCAAAACAATTTCTATAATCAATTTTATGAATATTAGAATTTTCAAAGGACTTGAAATGCAAAAACTTAGCTTAATGGGCAAAATTTGGGCTTTTCGGCCCAATAATCCCAAAATTGCGAAATTTGGAGTTTTAAGGGGCTGAATTGTAACATTCTGTAAAACAGGGGATTTGAAGTGAAATAAAACTATTTCAAAGGTCAAAACTGCTTTTCAAATTCAAAAGGATAAAAAATGTAAACTTTTTATATTTTGGGCCAAAACTGTAAAAGTTGCGAAATTTGGGGTTCTAACCGATAAAACATCATTTTGGAAGGGCTAAAGCTGTTTACAAAATAAATTTTGGGTTAAAAATGTCCTTTCAACAAGTTTATGATACAAAAGTGTCAAGAAAATGTTTTAAGGACTAAAAACGAAATTCTTTTATATAAAGGGCTAAAAGTGTTATGTTTATAAAAGAAAGGTAGTGAAAAGGTAAAAATCATACTTTTAAACAAATTAATTCATTAAGACAAAATACAAGATACCCGACTAGCGATAAAACGGAAAACGAATACACCTTCAATACCAAATATCGTTATAAACGAATTGATTCGGTCTCGAATCAATACAACACAACAAGCATCAAATTAAAAACACTTCAATAGATATGTGATGACTACAATGAGTAAATCTACAAATTTTGGGCTTATGAGTTTCAAATCATGCTTGTTGGGCCTTGCAAGCCTAGCAACATGATCTTTGGGCCCAAAGGGATAACGCTTATATGTTATTGGGCCTTCAATGACCCAATATTTTATAAAAGGACTTTCAATAACTTTTATGTGCTAGTGGGCCAAAGTGTCCCGTTAGAAAACCTAGTAAGGTCACAGTAATCAAGTGCGAGTTGGACCATTATGTCTTTCGCATCCATGACAGCCTAAGGTACTTACGATAGTAGTGGGACATAATACTCCCCTTCTCTTCGTTTGTTAAGGCTTACGGGAAATCAAAGTAGACAAAAATTAGGACGGTATATAATATGGATTAATCAATATTCATTCGTTAAGACAATACAAAAATCAGTAATTACGAATACATTTCAACATCAGAAAACATCGGGTTTTCCGGGGAATTCAATATTACTCGTTCGAAACTTTATAACTATATTACAAAATACCCTTCATATATATATATATATATATATATATATATATATATATATATATATATATATATATATATATATATATATATATATATGTTTTTAAAATCATTTCATGAATCAACTTATGGATCTTCACACTTTGATAAACAAAAGTCTTTTCAGAAAATATCAGATTTTTTGGGTTTTACAAAATACACAAATCATTTTATCACAACATTGCTTATGAACTCACCAACATTTCATATGTTGACGTTTTTCCAAAATAACTTGTATTCTCAGGTAACAGGTAAGCGGAAGAGTTATAAGAAGTAATGTTAGATGTTATGTTGTTAAATGTACTTAAACTATTTAGGTTATGAATGTGTAGTGTTAAAACAATGTACTTGATGTGAACAATTCCAGTTGTAATATTGATGCATGGTGACGCTTATGTTATGATTCATGTATATTCATTGTGATTATATTCAATTAAATTCACGCGAGCCCTCAGACGTTTCCGCCGTCTGGTTCGGGGGTGTGACAGGTTGATATCAGAGCATTGTTTATAGTGAACTAGCATATCTAACCATACATTGATATGCAATTATAAACCAAAAAGGGACTAACCCAACTCTGAACAAAACAAAACAGATAAGAACACAACTATAAAACATCTTTGCCTGTGTGAATTAGGAAACATAATATAATACCAAACCAAACAAGATAATGCTATCATCTCGGGTAAGCCGGGACTGTTCACGGTTGTATCAAGGAGAGGATGTAGCCTGATCAACTACATTTCCTCCAAGGTGCAACTATCACGTGTCCCGAGGAAATCGCGATGGTAGGAAAAATCTAAAAGCATACCCCTTTAGAACCAAAAAAAGAACAGCCACTCAATCCATACGTCTTAGGAATGATATTAGCATGTTTATACACCCTCGCAGACAGCATGGATGGTTTCCATCAACCTGGAGATCCTTATTTCCCTAATCAGGGGAATAACGGATGACTGGAAGAATCAGAGGAAGAACCTGAAGAGGACCCCGAGGAGGAGTCTGAAGAGGAACCCGAGGAAGACCTCGAGGAGGAATCCGAGGGGGAACCTGAGGCGGAAGCCGAAGACGGACCTGCCAAGCTAGTGGTGGACCAGGAGGAGGAAGAAGCCGAAGGAGATCTCGAGGAAGAACCCAATGAAGACGAAGATGGTGATTCGAACGCAGAGTCCGAAGTCATCAACCCCCCTTATCCGATTAGGTTGCCCGCTTATCGGGTAGGCCCCATTGGTCCTACACCCCCTGGGGTATCAACCTTTGGAGGTGGAGCAGGCAACAGGGACAACGACCCCCGTTCGGCATGTCACACGAGTTCTATGACCTGAGGGATAGAGGACCGGCCGATCGTTCTCCTCTGGTCATGGTGAGACGATTACAGAATACTGGCGACCTAGCTCAGAGCACCGCCGATCAGATGCACCAGATGCGGACTAGGGTCGAGCGCGCAGAGCAAGAAACGCGAGAGGTTAATCAAGAGTTCCACATGAGACAGGTGAGGTGGGAGGCTCGACTCCAAGATGCAGAACGATAGGTGGCTCGTCTTCAGGGAGCGTCCACTTCCTCAGCACCACCCCCTGGCACATCCCACCATGACTAGGACTAGTCATACCCGTCTTTAGTACTATGTCACTAGGATCTATGCTATGTACTCTGACTCCATGTTTAAGTGATTACACTACTCATAGAGCCGTTATGCTGCCGAAATTGCACTACTTAGGTATTGCTTTTCCGAGCAAAATTTTCATGTATCAAAAATGCGGATAATATTAATAAAAAGTTTTATGTGTTCCACTGTGATGTTGTAATCCGCTATGTGTTATATATATCCATGATTGTATGCTAAATTGTGAAATTGCTTAAGTTCGCGTCATGCACCTATTTTATAGGATCACCATCTCACGAAACCATAGGCACTCAACAGCTTTCCGTTCCATGACAGAAAGATGCCTCGACGACCGACTCGCGGTAACCCTGGACCAACCCCTCCAGAGGTTGACTCAGCTGCATTCCAAGCAGCTGTGTCTGCTGCGGTCACCGCAGCAATGACGCAGATTCACCAAGGGAACAATGGAGGAGTCAACGGACAAGGGGCAGGAAGTTCGAACAACGGGATCAATGAAGGACCGAGCAAAACATGCTCCTACAAGGATTTCACCAATGCCAAACCGCGAACCTTTAATGGCACAGGTGGTGTGATAGCCCTGAAAAGGTGGATTGAGAAGGTGGAATCAGTGTTCGAAATATGTGAATGCCCCGAGGAATTGAAGGTGAAGTTTGTCGCATGCACCTTTGTCGACCAGGCTCTCACCTGGTGGAATGGACATATAGAGGCCATGACTCTCCCTATAGCCAACTTGATGCCATGGACGGAGCTGAAGGAAATGCTGATGACTGAGTACTGCCCTCGTGGCGAAATTCAGAAGATAGAGCAAGAGCTGTGGGATCTCATCGTCCGAAACTCTGATATAGATGCATACATATCAAAGTTTAGCGAGCTGTCATTATTGTGCCCTGGCATGATTACGTCTGAAGGAAAGAAGATCGAACGATTCATCTGGGGATTGACCTCCCCGATCCAAGGAAATGTGATCGCTGCCAAACCTGAAACGTTCGATAGCGCCAAGAGATTAGCCAAGAAGCTGTACGGCCACAACAACAAAAAGGGCGAGAAGCCAGCGGAAATCGAGGGCAAGAAAGAGAATGACAACAAGAAAGGAAAGAAAAACAAGAGAAAAGGGCGACAAGGCTCGGAATTGGCAAAGAAGCAACAAACGGTGACGGTCAATGCTGCAACCACTCAAGTACCCTTCATACCACATGCTCCAGCCTCAGCTAATCCAAGTGCTCCTAGGCAGTATTCTGGGAATATCCCAAAGTGCAACTACCACCATAACGGCGAATGCAAGGAAATGTATTGCACCAGTTGCAATCGGAAGGGTCACACTGCAAAGTATTGCAGGACCTATCCTCCTAGAATCAACCACAAGGATACAACAACAACAACAACCGCAACAACAACAACAACAACACCAACACCAACAACAACAACAATAACATGGGATCAAGCCCCACTTGCTACGGATGTGGAAGGACAAGGCATATCTGTCGGAATTGCCCCAACACCAACAACTCTAGGAACGCAGGAACAGGAAGGGTGCTAGCTATGGGTCAGGGAGAAGCGGTTCAGGATCCCACTGTTGTTACTGGTACGTTTCTCCTAAAGCACACTTATGCATGCATCCTATTTGACACCGGAGTAGAACGGAGTTTTGTGAGCAATAAATTCGAACACTTGTTAAATCAACAACCTCAGAAACTTCAAACACTAAAATTATATAGTGGTTTTTTTATGCATTAAGGTATAATATATAGGGTTTTTCTGAGTTTTCCCCTAATATTTACAAGGGATTGCTTTTTTATATTATATAATGATATTAAATAATAAATCCACCAATAAAGAAATGAGACACATGCTTGAGAAAAGATGCCAACCAAAACCAGTTCACGTAGTTTAAGCCAAAGGTTACCCTTTTTATTAAAAATAATCGTAGCGTCTCTTATGAGAATCTTTCCTTATACAAACAAAAGCAAAGGTTGTTTTGTTTTGTTTTTTTTTAAATAATAAAGATATATTTATTTTATCATTGTTATAATCAGTAAGTTTAAAATTATTATATAGCTAAAAAAATATTAAATATAAAAAATGCAGTGATATTTAGTTTAAATGGAGAATCAGCTAAAAAAAGATAATCACGATAATGTATCTTTGATTTCTTTGGATACATTAAAAAAACTTTAGAGATTTAGATTTTTTTATTTTTAAAATTTGAACTAAATTGATTTCTTATTAAAAAATCTATATCTTAGAAAAGTGTCAAGTATCAAACAAACATACTAAAAAAAGATAGGCTGGTTCAACATCATCCATGTTTTTTATTTATTATTATTTCGTAAAAGCATTTGAAAAACAATTTGTAGACTAATAGGTTCGACTATATGTTTTTATAGAACGGTGAACGAACCAATTCAATAAATTCTTAGATGGAAATTTCATTTATATTTATTATTTAATAAATGAACGAATATAAATTATATTTTTTTATCCGTTTAGTTAAACGGATGAACATGAACAATAATCACATTCATTTATGTTTGATTGCTATAATACATTATATATCATATTATATAATTTGTGAGAGTAAAAATGGATCTTCTAAGAATGATTTAGGTTTTACAAGTTTTAGATTTAGTAAAATTATCAAAAATAGCATTACTAAGAACGATCAGCACATTAAAAATGTTGACGATGCCATTCTTAATTTGAATGTGTATGTTTATTTACATTTGTTTATGTTTATTTATGTGTGTTTAACAAACATAAATGAACATCAAGAACAACAAAATGCCTTGTTAAACGAACATAAACAAAAAAATCATTTGTTCCCTCAACCATACTTAGTAAATATATAATCAACTTATCAAAATCTTATTTGTCTTTGAAGCTTTTAGCACAGATTAATGGTGGGCTCAGTTTTGAAACCGGATTGAATTATATATTTGGTTTCAATTGACATCGGTTCCTATTCCAATATATCCAAACATACAGAGATAAACATTTTATTAGAAAGTATTCTAATAAAATAATGTGGTCCTTATTTATTAGTATTTATTAAACAAAGAATATTAATATATTAATTATGAAATATAAACAAAATACAAGTGTTCCATCACGTACTGAACTTTAAGTTGTCCCGATTTCACGTAGTCTATTCATGAATGTGCAGCCTATAAGTTGGAAATAGATTATCCTTGATATATATACCCAAAACCCTCGAGATTTCTCATATTAATTGTAACATCAACCGAATCAACATGATGATGATGAGATCGTACTTGAAGAGGACCCTCTCTGCACCACAATACTTACTCCATTCTCGCTTCTCACATACACCAAACCCATCCATGTCCACTCTTTCATCTTCAACCTTCCGTCATCATTATACTACTCATGACTCCTCATGCAGGTTTGATGATGAAAACAACATTACCAAAAGAGTCGATCTTGAGATAATCTCAATAGGAAGCATCAAACCAGCTTATCCAACTCCAAATCATTTACGAACATTCAATCTATCCATTATCGATCAAATGTTTTTCGATTCCAACACCCCTACGATCCTATTTCTTCCCAACACTGACAACACTTCTGTTTCAGACGTCATAGCAACAAGATCAGGGCGTCTGAAGGAATCCTTATCTGAGCTTCTAACACAATACTATCCTTTTGCTGGTGAAATCGTTGACATATTTAGCATTGATTGTAACGATAAAGGTGTCTATTTCGTTGAAGCCCGAGTCAATCAAACTCTCCAAGAATTCCTCCATCAACCTGATGATCAGAAACTGAAAGAATTGATTCCAAAACACCCGAGTATCACAACCGAATCTTCATTAGGGAACTTTGTTATAAGTGTTCAGGTGAATGTTTTCAATTGTGGTGGGATTGGTCTTTGCACGAGCTTATCACACAAGATCTTCGATGGAACTACGTATTTCACGTTCATGAAAGCATGGGCTACAGCCGCTAGATCAGGTTCATCGCAGATAATTCCACCATGTCTTGTGGCCTCTGACATCTTCCCGAATAACCCATTCATAAAACAATGGCCTTCCAAGTTATGGCATACGAAATTACCTTGTACAAAACGATTCGTGTTTGATTCCATGGCGTTGGCTTCCCTCAAGGCGCAACCTGTTGCACCGGCGTTACGTGGGCCAACTCGCACAGAGGTCACGGCCGCCGTCGTGTGGAAGGCTGCTGCCAAAGCCGCCACCACTGTTCGACGATTTAGCCCGGATTCACCTCACGCTTTGTTCACATTCGTGAATCTACGGAAAAGGGCTTCGCCGCCATTGCCGACTGAGTTGATCGGAAACGTTATCAGTGCAGGGAATGCGATCTGCTTTCCGAACAAACAACCGGATCTTGTGACCATGATCGATGAAGTGAGAAAATCCATATCCAAACTGGATTCAGGTTACGTTGAATCTTTAAAACGTGAAAAGGGGCACGAGACATTCATTGGTTTTCAGAAGATAATAAACGATTTGATCGAAGTGATGAACGAAGAAAACTGCCTTTTTGCTACCAGCTTGTTGAATACCGGAATCTATGAGATGGATTTCGGATGGGGAAAGCCGATATGGTTCTATCATATGAATCCTGGATGCTCGAGGATTGTCTCTTTGAATGAAGTGAAGAAGGGTGGTGGTGTGGAAGCTGTAGTCTCGTTGAGTTCGGAAGAAATGGAGATTTTCGAGAGTGATCCAGAGGTTTTATCATATGCTACTGTCAACCCTAGCCCTCTAAGATTTCTAAATTAAGTAAGAATCAATATGTGATGAGTTTAAGTGTATTTTTGTTTCAAGTAATTGTAATGCTTTACAACTTTAAATCATGGATTGGGTTATGTTGAAAGTTTGAAACTAAGTTCAGAATTCACATATTAAGTTTTTATTCTGCCTCACTTCTTCTAAGCGATACTATATATTTTTCCTTTTTTTATAAAACAAACAATGAAATAATTGAGCCAAGATAAGATATTTTATATTTTATGTTTTCTTGTGGATGCATCGTCACTATTTTTATTCTATTTCAATTAGAATATTAGAATATTGCACGAGTTAAGGATGAACCTTGTTTTTGAAAGAGGTTTTTGGCTATTATGGTTTTATATAAGGGTGAACCTGATTTTTTGCTATTATGGTTTTATATCGTGTTGAGAAAAGCTTTGTAAGAATAAAACATTTTTAAATTATGATGAAATGGTGCTCTTGAGTTGACGATATATGGGGACTGGTTCAAGACGGTATGGGCGGCTACACCACTTTGTACCCATGGTACTGCAAAAATGGAAGAATATTGGGTTACCTAAGCCGTTGTCGGCCGCCTCTCTCTCTCTACCCTCTATTAAGACTGTTGACCGATACTCATTTTTTCGAAGTTCCGCGATCAATCCGAAACAACTATGTGTGTCATAAAAATGTGAATTGGAGATATGATGCCTATTAGCATAAGAAATATAAATAAAAGTCATAGTAATCATAAAAAAGAACTCGTGCATATAAAGTGTTGAAAATAATGAAATAATTCAATCTTATATTTATTTGTATTCTTAAAGGGCTTTTTTGTGCTTAAAGTATTGTTTGTGGTTTAGACTGTAAATGCAGGAATAATGCGCGGATCTTCTGATATGGGTCAAATATATTTGGGTTGATCCGTTTGTGTTACTGAGATATAAAAGAAGAGAGAGAGTGGAGATATTGAGCAGATTGTCTTCTTTAGCTTGAGAGAGTTAGGGTATTCTCTAGTTTACTTTGTTCGGACTTTCTTTGTTTGTATATCTACTTCTCTCTGTTCTTGTGTATGTTAACAAGTTATTGTAATCTCTCAATCGTTTGTTGATAGATCTATGATCGGATGTTTCTTATCGTTTGATCTGTTTAGATTAGGGTTGAGTGTGATTGAGTGAGAGTAGATTAGAGTTTTGTAGTGAGGTTTCAGTTGTAAGTACATGAAAACCTTCTGTTTCTTTGTCCTAAATTGATATAAGAAATGAAGATGTTGGAAAAAATATCTTGTGTGATTTCAACATGGTATCAGAGCTTTAAGGCTCATGTTCTTTGATCCTGACGCTTCGGTTGTTGCTGATCGTTGTTTGGTGATCTTGGTTCTCAACGATCTGAAAAGGTATACCGATTCTTTATTTTCTAGTTGAATCTGTTAGATCTAGGGCTTCGTTTTCTGTTTACCCTAGTTTGTTTCTTTGGATCCTGGTACTGCGAGATGTTTGATTGATCTTGCAGATTGGCGCTTGTTCTCATCTACTTGTTGCTGCGATTACAAGTTTGGACAAAAAGGAATACACTCTGAAAGCCATCGATTAATCCCTTTATCTGAAATAATCCTCTTGGGGTCGGATTTCATCACCGATAAACCCTTGTAGGGAACGGATTCAGGGAGTCGATTTAAAAAAAAAAACAACAACATAGCTTCCTATAGCACTGTGAGGGTGTTTTCTTCTACCTTCTTCTTTGTTTTCGTGTATACTGTCTTGTTCCTGGCTGTTTGACTCTGTGTTTGATTGTCTTGGGCCCCGACATACTGTGGTGACCATCTGGACTTTAAGTCAACACAGGGTCTGTTATTTGTTCTGTGTGTTGTTTGTTTGCTATGTGTTCTGTGTGATTTCTGTGATTTACAATGGCAGGAGACACTCCTGGAGGGAGTGGTACTCCTAAAGATGGTACTACTGCTGATTTTGATGACCCTTTATATGTTCATCCTTCTAATTATGCTGTAGCCTCAATTATAACCATTAAATTGACTGGAAATGAAAATTATCGGTTATGGCGTAGTGCCATGTCTAGAGGTCTGAAGGCTAGGAATAAGTTGGGTTTTGTGGATGGAACTTTAACTCTTGAAAAAACTGATGTTTCTAAAACTTCTAAATGGGAGCGTGTTAATGCTGTTGTATGTAATTGGATATTAGGGTCTATTTCTGAATCCATTTATGCTAGTCATGTTTACTCTGATAAAGCTAAGGATATTTGGGACGGATTATTTGAAACTTATAATAAGGCTGATGGATCTGTAGTCTTCAATATCCATCAACAAATTAATACTTTAAAACAGAATGGTTCATCTCTTTCCGATTATTATAATAAACTTGACTCTTTATGGAAGGAGTTTGATGGTTTAACTAGTTTAACTGAATGTGTATGTGAGGCTGCTACTAAGCTTAATGATCATTCTAAATTGATGAAACTAATGCAGTTTCTGAGTGGTCTTGATGATTCATATAATCAAGTAAAAAGTCATATTCTTTTGATGGATCCATTACCAAATGTTAAATCTGCCTTTTCTATTCTTTCTAGAGAAGAATCTCTTCAAAGGAATGGGTCTTTAAATTCAATTGTCCCTTCAAAGTCACAGGTGTCTGTGTTTAATAGTAAAGTTAATGATTTTAAGAAGGGACAAGGTCAAAACAGGATCAGGAATCAAGGATTACAATGTAAACATTGTAATGTTAAAGGTCATACGATAGATAGATGTTATAAACTGATTAGTTATCCAAAGGATTTTAAACAGAAAAATGAAAATAATAACCAAAATAAATCTTTGTCTGTAAATTCATCTTCTGTTAGTTCAAATAACAATATAGTAGGTTCTTCTGAGTCTGTTCACAATAGTGATGCTCACTATCTTACAAGTGAACAATACTCCAAGTTTCTTCATCTTATTAATGACAATTCTACCAATGAGGATGTATCTGCTGCAGCTAATATGGCAGGTACATGTTCATTTACTTGCTGTAATTCTGTTATCAGTGTAAATAATTCTCAAAGTTGGATTGTTGACTCAGGGGAAAATCAACATATGATAGCCTCTGAGTCACAACTTCAAGACACAGTGGATGTGTCTAGGCTCAATCTTCTTGTTAAACATCCTAATGGATCTTCTGCTCCTATTAATAAAATAGGGAACAATCAATTGTCTTCTCATCTTACTTTATTTGATGTATTTGCTGTTCCAGACTTTAATGTTAATCTCTTGTCTGTACACAAGCTTTGTAAGGATAGTGGTTGTGAAGTTGTATTTTCTGAACATAATTGTAAAATTCAGGATTCACTGTCAAAGGAGATGGTGGAGACTGGTAGGGAATCAGGGGGTCTTTATTACCTTGATCATGTTCCCTTAGGTAATTTTGCTAGTTTAACTGTTCCTAAGTGTTTTGTTTCAAAATTTACCTGGCACAGTAGACTTGGTCATCCTGCTGACCAGGCTTTAAGTGCTCTAAAAGATAAACTGAATTTTGGAAATGAATCCTTACCTCCTTGTGATACTTGTCATAAAGCAAAACAGACTAGAGAATCTTTTTCTCATAGTCAGCATCATTCAACTCAATTAGGTGAATTGATTCATCTAGATGTTTGGGGTCCCTATAGATTGACTTCTGTTGAGGGTTATAAATATTTTTTGACTATTGTGGATGATTTTTCTAGGGAAACTTGGGCTTTCCTTTTAAAATCTAAAAGTGAAGTTTTTGATTGTTTTAAGGTTTTTGTGAATATTCTTTTAAATCAATTTGGTGTTAACATTAAGACTATAAGGTCTGATAATGGAACAGAGTTTGTAAATAATCAAATGAAGTTTTATTGTATAGAACATGGAGTCATTCATCATACCTCTTGTGCTTACACTCCACAACAAAATGGAGTTGTGGAAAGAAAGCATAGACATATTCTTAATGTGGCACGATCTCTTATGTTTCAGTCAGGAGTTCCTGTTAAGTATTGGGGAGATGCAGTTTTAACTTCGGTTTTTTTGATAAATAGAATGCTTACTTCAGTTTTGAATGGTTTATCTCCTTATGAACTTGTTTTTAAAAAAACTCCTAATTTTGATCATTTAAGAGTTTTTGGCTGTCTTTGTTTTGCTGTTAAACAAAATGTATCTGATAAATTTTCTGAGCGTGCAGAAAAATGTGTTTTGTTAGGATATTCATCTGATAAGAAAGCTTATAAACTTCTTAGTCTGGATACTAACTCTTCTTTTGTATCCAGGGATGTGAAGTTTTATGAGTCAGTGTTTCCGTACAAATTGAGGTCAACTATTGTTGACAAAACTATTAATATTGTTGGCCCTAGTGATCCTTTTTCCTATGATGACTTTGATAAAAATGAATACTTAAATGATTCTATAAATTTAGATGAACTGAGAGTGGAGTCACAGGAGGATGGTATTAATGCAGCTACTAACTTGGATGACAGTGACTTAGTTGAGTCAGTCAACCATAGTGGTGAGGTAAATATGCCTTCTTCTGCTGATTCTATTCCTTTATCTTCTGATATGTCTGAGGAAAATAGTCATATTTCTTCAACCCCTTCAGTAGAGCTGTCTATAGGTGCATCTAGGTCTAGACGTGAATCACATATGCCAATTAAATTTGCTGATTATGTTATAGAAGGAAAATATAAATATGGGATAGAAAGATCTGTTAACTATTCTTTACTTGATGCTGATGCTAAATGTTTTGTTTCAAATCTAAATAAGTCTTTTGAGCCTAAAAGTTACTACGAAGCTTTATCTGATCCTAATTGGGTTAAGGCCATGAATGAAGAGATGGAAGCTCTTCATCGTAATCACACTTGGGAAATAACAAATTTACCTAAAAATAGGAAACCAATTGGTTGCAAGTGGGTTTTTAAAATTAAATATAAGTCAAATGGTGAAGTTGAAAGATATAAAGCCCGGTTAGTGGCTAAGGGGTATAATCAAAGAGAAGGGATTGATTTTGAAGAAACTTTTTCTCCTGTTGCAAAAATTGTGACTATTCGTATTGTTATTTCCTTATCTGTGCATAATTCTTGGCCTTTATATCAGTTAGATATAAATAATGCTTTTCTTTATGGTGATCTATCTGAGGATGTGTATATGTCTCTTCCCCCTAGATATTATTCTGAAAATGATTCTAGGGTTTGTAAGCTTACAAAATCATTATATGGCTTAAAGCAAGCCCCTAGAAAATGGAATGAAAAACTGTGTGCTTCTTTGTTTATGTTTTGCTTTCAACAAAGCATAAGTGATTATTCGCTTTTTATTAGAAGGTTTGAAAACTCAATAACTGTTTTACTTGTATATGTTGATGATATTATATTAACTGGTAGCTGTGAAACTGAATTGAAAAAGGTTAAAGAATTTATGAAAACTCAATTTTTGATTAAAGATCTTGGAGTTCTAAAGTATTTTCTAGGTATTGAATTAGTTAATATTGATAATGGTTTATGTTTAAATCAAAGAAAGTATTGTTTAGAGCTTTTGCATGAATATGGTTTGCTTGGTTGTAAACCAGTTAGCACTCCTTTAGAATCAAATTTTATGATAAATGCAGAAAATAATGATAAAACCAATGAGTTGTTAGACAATAAAACTGAATTTCAAAAGCTGATTGGGAAACTTATATATCTTACTGTTATAAGGCCAAATATTACTTATGGGGTTCAAGTGCTAAGTCAATTTATGCACAAACCTAGAAAATCTCATTTGAAAGTAGCCTTAAGATTGTTAAGATATTTAAAAGAAAGTCCTGGAAAAGGAGTTGCAATAACTAAATCTGATAATTTTGTATTGAGTGGATTTGTTGATGCAGACTGGGCAAAATGTTTAACTACAAGAAAATCTGTGACAGGTTACTTGGTATATTTTAATAACTGTTTGATTTCATGGAAGAGTAAGAAACAGTCTACTGTTTCTAGATCTTCTACTGAAGCTGAATATAGAGCTCTTGGGTCTATTACTTGTGAAATAATTTGGATTTTGAAAATCTTTTTTGAATTAGGAGTTAAGAATTTTATTCCAGTTTCTGTATTTTGTGATAATGATTCAACAATTAAGTTAGCTCTTAATCCAGTGTTCCATGAAAGAACTAAACATTTTGAAATTGATTTGCATTTTGTTAGAGAAAAAATTTCAAATGGAGTTATAAAACCGATTAAAATTCTTTCTTCTGAACAGAATGCAGATATTCTTACAAAATCTTTGAATATCAAACAACATGATTTTTTTATCTAAAAAATGGGTCTCATTGATGTTTTTAAGAAAAACAAATAAATATTTCGATTGAGGGGGAATGTTGAAAATAATGAAATAATTCAATCTTATAATTCAATCTTATATTTATTTGTATTCTTAAAGGGATTTTTTGTGCTTAAAGTATTGTTTGTGGTTTAGACTGTAAATGCAGGAATAATGCGCGGATCTTCTGATATGGGTCAAATATATTTGGGTTGATCCGTTTGTGTTACTGAGATATAAAAGAAGAGAGAGAGTGGAGATATTGAGCAGATTGTCTTCTTTAGCTTGAGAGAGTTAGGGTATTCTCCAGTTTACTTTGTTCGGACTTTCTTTGTTTGTATATCTACTTCTCTCTGTTCTTGTGTATGTTAACAAGTTATTGTAATCTCTCAATCGTTTGTTGATAAATCTATGATCGGATGTTTCTTATCGTTTGATCTGTTTAGATTAGGGTTGAGTGTGATTGAGTGAGAGTAGATTAGGGTTTTGTAGTGAGGTTTCAGTTGTAAGTACATGAAAACCTTCTGTTTCTTTGTCCTAAATTGATATAAGAAATGAAGATGTTGGGAAAAATATCTTGTGTGATTTCAACATAAAGAACGTCAAAATATAACTTTGTATGAAGATTCCGTCGATATATAGTCAGTAGAGAACGAAATTCGTATGAAAGAGTTATGATTTTTATACGAGTTTTAACAGTCTGAGCCATTTAAAAATATAAAATTAAAAATAAATGAGAATTAGCCGACGAAGTTTAAATGAAAGTTGTATTACTCGTCGATAGTTATGTGTGGATATAAAGAACGTCGAAAACGAAGCTCGTATGAGAAATATATGAATTTTTGAAAAATTAGAAATTGGCATGCGTGTGTGACACGCGCTTCTAGAAGGCGCATACGTGGACTAGTCGGAGAAAGCTACGTGTCACGTTTATGGAGGAGCTCTACAAATAGGTTGCAACCCCTATTCATTCCTTTACACTTTAAGAACTCTTTCTTTGAAAATTCTACTTCTTGATTCCAAAAATTCTTTGAAATTAGGATATTGTGGAGGAGCTCTGAGTCATCGAAGAGTCCATCAATTTGAAGTATTGAAGTCGAAGTTGTGCCTGCGAACTCTTCAGACTTTTTGTCAAAAATCTATGTAAGTTAAGCTACACTTATTATCCTTTAGGTGTAACTTATATTTGTATTCACAGTCGTTGTTATGAATTTATAAATAAGATTTATCAGTGATCCCAAGTCATAATATTGATTGATCTACTTATAAGGGTGATATCTAGGCTAGATTCAGTGAGGTGTTTAAAGTGAGATTTCCAAACAGTATACTTTGTATACTAAAATGACCCTACCTATGGTATGATCTTACCTGGTTATTCCTTACTTGATAGATCTTGATGCAGACAATATGATTATTGAGGAATCTAGCCTATCATTAGTCACTAGGAATATAAGACTAAGACTTAGTGATTTAATTACATGGGTCATATCAAAGGAAAAGCTAAGGTGTTAGGCGAAGTGTTGCCCAAATCACAGTCATCCACTTTTAACTAGGGATGGGCATTAGAACCGCTGGAACCGGAATCGAAACCGGACCGGAACTGAACCGGAACCGGAATTGGTAATAAGGTCTGGTTACCAGTTCTCTATTTTTATGAAAACTGGTCCCGGTTTGATATTTTTCCCGTTTTTTAAAATGCGCATAACTCACTCATATGAAGTCAGAATTAGTTGATTTTTTTTTCCAACATGTAATTTGGAGTTTGTAATTCATTTTTGACTATACAAACATATATTTTGGTTAGATATTGATCAGACACATGCCCCAAAAGAAAGAATATCCATGCTGCGTTTTTTCTATTTCAACACTTTTTTGTTTTTTTTGAATTCATTTTGTTTTTTTTTTTAAATATGCATAACTCATTCATATGACGTCGGAATTACTTTTTTTTTTCCTATCATGTAATTTGGTGTTTGTACTTCATTTTATATTGTACAAACATATATTTTGGTTAGATATTGAATCAACTATAGACCCCGAAAGACAGCATATAAATGTTGCGTATTTTTTGTTTCAATATTTTTTTTGGAATTTGTCCTGCTTTTAAAATGCGCATAACTCACTCATGTGAAGTCGGAATTACTTGATTCTTTTTTCATCATGTAATTTAGTGTTTTTGATTCAATTTAGAATGTAAAAAGTCATAATTGATTAAATATTGAATCATTTTCTAGCTCCGAAAGATAACATATCATCTACAAAATTTCAACCGGTTCTAGTTTGAAAAATAACCGGAAAACCGGGACCGGAACCGGCAGTCCTGTTCCCGATACTTATAATATAGAAAAAATAGTTTCGGTTCCGAACCGTTCCGGTTCTAAATCTCATCCTTACTTTAAACAAGTGAATACATAGTTACTTTCATCTTACACATAGATAATAAGTATTTAGATAATTAAATGCTATATGTGCTCATTATCTGTGATTAAGATATTCTGGGTTAGATGAAACAATATGAGATGATTATTATTTAAACCATATATGTATTTTCATACTTATAATATATTGGATAGAGATGGGTGATGAGAGATGAAAAATGATGAGAAGAGGCCACGACTTTACTAGCGATGTTGCGATTTAGAGGGTGTTTGGGATTTCATTCTGAAGTTTAAAAGGACTTTTATCCAAAATGACTTATTGACTTATGAATGTGGGAAAAGTAGTTTTTAAAAAAGTGTTTGATTAGATTTTTAGTGGCAAAAGTCAATAAATCAATAAGTTAAAAAGTGTTTGGCTAACTTATTGACTTTTGCTTGTTTTTTATTCTAATAAGTCATAAGTCATTTCAAGAAGTCACAAATTGTAACTTCTTCAAAACTCATTTTCAAAGGTTAAACCAAAAGTCATTTTAAAAGTCCTTATTAATTATCCAAACACTTTTTTTAGCTTATTAACTTTTCAAAAAGTCAATAAGTTAAAAAGGAGTTTTTAGATGAAATCCCAAACACCCCCTTAGTCATCTAACATACTATAGAAGATGACCACGAACTATTCTAGACAGTCTAGTGGAATACTAACAGGTTCGCAACTTGTAAGTGATGAAATACATGTTCATGTGATGTACTCTCTTCCTTATTGACATATATTGCAGAGGATTCCCCGAAGCAGTACTGTCTACGCGGTGATCCTTAAGATAGGTCCTTAGAGATGAATACATAAGAAAAAACAGAGATGTGTAATTGGGTTAAATGTTTGATGTGAAATATATAATTAAAAAAATTAATTATATTACTGTGGGTTGAAAACCCTATATACTCACCAGGCTTCTCAACATGACCCACTCATTTTCTATGTATCACAGGTAGCAGTATAAAGGTACGTGGGTAGTGATGTTTGGATACAATGAGAGTTTCGAGGAGATGTAGGCCATTAATATACTAAGATGTTATAAGGCAGATAATGACTATGTTTATGCTTACGTTTCTTATATCAATTATAACATCCCAATGTTTTAATAATCAATGAAAAACGCTTCTTTGAAAATATTTTTATGGGACAAATTCCACATTTATAAAGAATACTTTGTTTTAAAATAAACATAAAGAAAAGGTGTTTCATGTAACGACCCAAAAATCATGACTAAAAATTTATTTTAGAACATTACTAAAACCATTTTTATAGAAACCGTATCATAAGTCATAACATAATTTCCGAGCATTAACTCGATACATAATCTTATTATTAGAGTAAAACATTCCCAGGCTAGCTGACTATGGTGTGTGCACTGCAACCTCTCCGAGCTCCTCTTTTGAAAACTGAGTACTTGAAACCAAAAACTGAAACCGTAAGCACGAAGCTTAGTGAGCTCCCCCAAACTACCACTTACCATACAATAACATATAAAGCACATACTGGGCCTTGCCCACTGCATCGGACCGAGGTCCGGACTAACTGGGGCCTTGCCCCTGCATCGGACAGAAGTCCGAAACTGACTGGGACCTTGTCCCCTGCATCGGACCGAAGTCCGGACTAACTGGGGCCTTGCCCCCTGCATCAGAACGAAGTCCGGAAACTGACTGGGATCTTATCCCTCGCATCGGACCAAAGTCCGGACTAACTGGGGCCTTGCCCCCTGCATCGGACCGAAGTCCGGAAACTGACTGAACATAGCATAACATAAACATATCAACTAGCATGAACACATATACTGCATACTGCATCGGGCCGTAGCCCGGAACACATAACACATAAATCCTGTCTGAGCCACGAAGGCATCAAACATACTAACTACTGCATCGGACCAAAGTCCGGAAACTACTACTAGCTAAACGGGTCGGCATTGTAGCCTTAGACCCGTTCCTACTGGAAGGAAACTCACCTAATCTGCTGACCTCTGATGATAACCCTCTGGCTGCTAACCGACAACCCTCTGAGGCGCTGCTCCTCTAGCTCTCCGAGCTACCAATATCAATATAACACTTAATCTGACAGTCCTCCAAAAGTCAACTAAGTCAACTATTGCCAAAGTCAAAGTCCTGGTCAAAGTCAACCCTCCAAACTGACTTTACTCGCCGAATCAGCCCGTTGACTCGTCGAGTCCTTATATTCTGAAACTCTCATAATGCAACTCAACTCGCCGAGTCATCCCAAGACTCGTCGAGTTCAACGATCTCTGAGTCCCATCCTGCTCAACTCACCGAGTCACCTCCTGACTCACTGATTCGAGGCTTAACCAGAAAAGGTTTGAGGTTCTGCGACCAGACTTGCCGAGTCCAAGAATAGACTCGCCGAGTCCAAGGCAATCTTCAATAGACTCGCTGAGTTGTTCTTCCAACTCGTCGAGTTCCTGCCTATCTTCATCCAACTCGCTGAGTCCACCCATGTGACTCATCGAGTTCCTATGCGACTCTAAGTCTGATATCTAGCCCGACTTGCCGAGTTATCTCCCAGACTCGCCGAGTCCTTACGCACATTCTCATAATCTCGAGTCATAGAGCTACTCCTTTGCTCCAAATAATAGATCTGGGTTCCTAGAGTCCATTAGCAACATAAAGTTGCTACCTTTACGTGCTTCATGACTCATAATACCAAAACCAAGCTAGAAAGGGACTTAACTCTTGGGGAAAGGCTTTTGCATAGCAACTAACAGGGCTTTCTGCATTTTTGATCCAAATAGAGCTCAGATCTAGAGTTTCAACCCCATATCTAACTTGTGCACCAAATTCTCATCACATACTCTCAAAGAAACCTTAAAACTCCATGAAAGATGGATCTAGAAAGGAGAAAGCCATGGATAACGATTCATTACCTCCAAATGCTCTAAAAAGTTCCACCAACTCTAGATCCAAGGCCTCCTCTTGCACCACTATGAATCTCTTCTCTTCCAAGCTTCAAATTACTTCACCAAGCGCAGATCTTGCTCCAAAATGGTTATGGTGGCTAGGGTTTGGGGTTCTAGACTATAGGGGCTGCAAATGAGCCCTAGGGAAGAGAATAAGGTGCTTAAATAGGGTACCGAGTTTCGGAATTAGGGTTTCCCAACCCAGACCAGACTCGCCGAGTCCACTTACCGACTTGCCGAGTCGGTCACTTACTTTACATCCGGATCCCGCTCCGACTCGTCGAGTTCCTCCCTGGACTCGATGATTTGACCCTCTTTAACTTATGGTTTTCCTTTCTTTTCTTGACCTTTCTGATTTCAGGTGTTACATTTCGTGCCGTGAAAATGGAGATATCACAAATAGGTTCCTTCAACAATTAATTGTCAAAGAGGTGACAAAAGCTATTAAGGAAATGCTCCCAACAATTGTTTCACCTACAGTTGAGGTGGATACAAAAGTGATTCATGATTGACTTCCGATTGTTCCAATTATAGAAGGACAATGAGAAAATATAGATAATGGGCGAGGGGAGAAAGTTGTTAGGGATACCACCTCGGAAAATAATACATGTGTACTTATAAAGCCTTTCTCGATTGTAAATCCACAAAGTTCTTGGGGCTAACTGATCCGATTGTGGCCATGAATTGGTTAACCTACACATAGAAAATGTTCAGAACTAGTAAATATGTAGAAGAAGATAAGGTAGAATACGCAACGAATTTGATTACGGGGGAAACCTACTATTGATGGGAAATGGTTATTGATACTTTGGGAACGCAATTAACCTGCATGTTGACTTGGGAACAATTTAAAGTTAAGTTTCGAGGAGGAATATTGCTCCACCATTTCCATGAAAGAATTAGAAGATGAATATATCCACCCGGAAAGATCAAGGTCGGTTCAACTATATATTATTGAGTTTAACGAGAAGGCTAGATTTGCTAAACATCAGGTCGATGCAGAAATAAGAAAGATCGATTGATACATGTGGGGTCAGAAAAGCTAAATACAAGAATTCCTTCAAACAATTCCATTTGCCATCTATCGACAAGTGGTGGAAGTGGGTCAAAAATGGGAAAGTGAATTAAAGTTACAAGAATTAGACAAGGGAAAAGAAAGAAGTAATGAATCACCGAAGCGAATGTGGGAAAGAAAAAAGGAGGGAGTACAAGAAAGTCTTAATTTTAGGGATCTCAAACCCGACCCGATGCAAAAAGGAGTGAAGGAAACTGGTGCGAGAAGTTCCAAAAGAAACATATTGGAAATTGTGAAATTTTGACTTCACTGTTTTCATGTTGTAAATGCAGAAAACCATATCATTTGGTGAGAGATTTCCATGAGAAGGATTAGAACCTTACCTGTAATGGTTGTGGGGAGAGTGGTCATATTCATTCGAATTGTCCGAAAGCTATGGAAGAAATTCAAAAAGGTGCACCACAGATTGACTGAGGGATCTCTCGGGATGATAAGAATAAATTCGACAAAGCTAAAGGTCGGGCATTTCAAATGACAAGGGAAGAAGTCAATAAGAAACCAGACGTTCTATCAAATATCTTTACTTTAAATTTGCTCCCAGTTTGTGTGTTGTTTGATTTGGATGTAGATTTTTTTTCCTTTGCCTCGGTTGCACTTGCTACTCGGTTAACTACAACTCTAACCCGAATGAGTGAAAGCATTGCAGTGAAATTAGCTGATGGAAACCTTGTACTAGTTAGAGAGAAATTTTATGGGTATCAACTCGGGATTGATGAGAACATCTTCATTGTAGATCTCAAACTAATCATTACCATAGAATTTGATGTCATTACGAGTATTGTCCGGTTGACTACATATAATGCTAAGATAATATGTAATAAGAAAATTGTGGTACCCATCGTTTATCAAACTATCGTATGGGGTGAACGACGTTGTAAATCGATCCTCATGATTTCTTTGGCAAAGGTGCGAAATGATCTTAATAAAGGGGTTGATATATGTCACATATATAGTGCAAATCGAAATAAGAAAGCCAACTATTGACGACGTGGAGATTTGGGAGCAAGGAATAGGTTACTAGGGTTTGATCCTTAGCTCCCTATTTATAGTTATCTAGTAACTTGGTGTCAAAGCTACTCCTTTTTGCTGAAATTTCTCCTTACATTGTTCCAATTAATTAAACATTTTAATTAATTAACACCTAGTCCATGCAATTGTTTAATTTCTAATTAATTCCAAATTAGTTTCTAATTAATTTATCATAAGATGACAAATTAATTAACTAATTTATCCTAATTTCTATTTGTCATTTAATTGCTCAATTGGGTCCTAATTATTAGAAGTAGACAAAAACTGCAAAAATAGTCCTATGGTTAGCTGTAAATTGTCACTTTGGTTTAAAAATGTTTAAACCAGCACCAAATGTTCAAACTTTTTATTTTGTTGCAAGTTTGGTCTTATTTGTTTTGAATTTTTCTGAAATGACGAGTTTTTCATTCATTAATTTCATTTTCTATTTTCCTATATTTCAATAACTAAAAATAAAAAGAAAAATAATGGTGTTACCTCCCCCGTTTATATCTCCCTAGATTAAACACACTCAAATACTCAAAATAATAATACCACCGTCGGAAAATATAAAGACCACCACTGCCGCCGGCTTTATGCCGGGATATATAAACACTACCATTACCTTGAAAACCTCTGATACGAAAACCCTTGTTTTCTGGCGCCGACTTCGCCGATGCCACCCATTTTGGTACCTTCTTTGTAGATTTGTTGAGATATGAATGCCACCACATGTCAAAACCACCATAACCTCACTACCGGAGAAGACAAATCTAGATCTGAAAAACTTTTTAGATAAGAGATTTCCCTATATCCGTTTTCAAATCCGAGGTTTTTGCCGAAAAATCTCAGGGGTACAAGATCGACGACACTAGTTTCGGGTTTCCAGACGATGGTGGTGGCTTTAAATGTTGGAGTACAAGAGTGGCGACACTAGGATCATCGGGGAATGAGAGGCGGCGACATATAGATATGCACGATGGCTTCTTCAAGGAGTCGACGGTTAAGGATTCGGCGGTGCTAACACAAAGATGGTCAAGGATTCGACGGTGGCGCTGGAAAGCCAAACGACACAGAGGCATATCTGGACGCCGGCGACGTTGTAGATCCGATGTCTTTAGTTCAGATCTTCACCGTTGGTGGTGGTTGGGATGTTCCGGTGAAAAGGTGGCGGAGCCCTAGCAGTGGGCGGCGGTTTCTGGTTATGTGGTGGTTTCCAGCGGGGATTGGGTGGGTTATTAGGTAATAGGTTTATATTTTGTTTTATTATAATTAAATAATAGTAAAGTAAAGAAAAAGAAAAAACAAATAGATATGAGTAAAACTTTTATAAAGCTTTGGACCATAACCACAACAAAATTAAGATTTTAGATCTCTGGTATTAGTCCAAATCTTTTTGGACCAAAGTGACAATTTTTAACTGACAATAAAAACCTTCTTTGCAGTTTTATCTTAGAAATATTATCATCATGACGTTGGATACTATTTCTGACATGAATAGTAACAAGTTGGAATTCTAGTCTTTCAAAGTGAAGTGAAGTGAGTACTAATAATTAAAATCATATATTTCTATTTGAACTAATTAGTAAGTTATGGTGTGTAAATGTTCCAGGCTGTTAAAAGTTGCTATGACGTTCAATACATGTTTTTACATATGAATGAGTTGGGCGGTGTAGGGGATATATATCATCAAAACCAAAAAAATTGTGTTACAGACTTGCCTAAAATCTTTGGCACCCTATTGAATTTGAGTTTTATTGTATGGAGCTTGGTGGAAGGTAAAAGTATTATGGCAATGTATGAGACTAGAAGAAGGATGAAAAAACAACCGCCAAATTTAACCTGGATTCGATGGCCAAAGTAAATTTAAAAAATAGACCATTTTTTTAGTAATTTAGTTTTAAAGTTAAATTGTTTTAACAGTTTTTCTTGAAATTAAGTCAGGGTAACTAATTCCATATCTCTTACTATAAAAATCAACCGTTTGACACCCAGCACCAACTGATACCTGTATGAGTACCCATTATATTGTTTAAAGTTCTATTGGTGTGTGTATCTCAATCTTCATCTATTTGACGAAAATTAAAGAAAACAATTTATTGTATATAACTAATTTACCAATGTTATTTTTGCTACTTTTTACATTTATTGGAAATCCAAGAGATGGGAAAACTTGTATATAACTAATTTACCAGTGTTCAGCGACAGATTTGTCGATGACTAATACTTGATTTTACATAGATGAAGCTTCTAAAAGGATACCAATCTTCAGTGACTTATTTGTTTCTCTACTACATAATGATTTAAGAAAACATATGAGAAGTTTCATAACAAAAAGGCATTTAAATATATTCATCACGATGAATATAGGGAACATGACAAAAGCAATAATTAACATTGAAAGTACACTAATATCAGGTCTTCATCAACAGATTTGAAACTTGATGCATTGTTGGCCTTTCTTGTGGATTTGAGTTCAAACATGATCTTGAGAGATTGAGTACTAAATTAACTTGTTTCTCAACTTGTGGTGAAGGAAGTGGAATACGACTATCTCCAACATTTGCTAACACCAGATAATCAGTAGACAATGTTGGTAGTTCACCAGGATGCTTTCCCATGATCACTTCTAGTGAAACGATGCCAAAGCTATACACATCGCATTTCTCGGTTGCCACCATCGTATAAGCAAGCTCTACATCCAAAAAAACATCAAATAAAAACAAAAAAAAGCTATATCAACCCCACAAGATTGTAACATAGATACATATATGTACAAATACTTATTCATATATATAACATGAAACTTAAGAAAATGTAGAGCTAACATCACAAAATGATATTACCTGGTGCAATATAACCATAGGTGCCTGCAATTGCGGTCCAATTGGATGAGTCTATCTTTAAAAGCTTGGACGTGCCAAAATCAGAAATATGTGCCTCATAATCAGAATCAAGAAGGATGTTGGCTATGGATATGTCTCTATGAATTATAGGAGGTGAGCAATCGTGGTGCATATAAGCCAAACCATTAGCTACAGCCTTTACAATATTGACCCTTTTCAACCAATCCAATTCTTTTGCTAAGATATCGCTTCTTAAGATTGATCCAAGGCTTCCCTTTTCAAGGTATTCGTAAATCAAAAATGAGTGGCGGGCATGGGAGCAATATCCATAGAGTTTCACTATATTTCGATGCCTTATGTTTGTTAATGCACGTATCTCATTAAAGAATCCATTATGATCAACATTCTCAGATGATGAGTGGAGTTTCTTGACAGCTACCACATTGTTAGGTTGTAGCTCGGCTTTGTAAACAATTCCATATCCTCCGGTCCCAATACAATATGCTTCATTAAAATCGTTTGTTGCTTTCAAGATATCATCATACGCTACTTTTCCGTCAAAACTTGTAATGGAGAAATAATCATCACTTTCTTCTTCCAATGGTTTTTGTGGAGACTTTTTCTTTTGTTTTTGATAAGCAATGAAGCCACACATGAATAAACCAAGTAATATTGCACAACTAAGAGGCAACATAATTACAAGGATGAGCTTATGCTTAAACGGATCCTCTTTCTTCTTAATAATATGACTTGCACAAGCTTTTATTCCTGTAACATTTCCACACAAACCTGGATTTCCTTTTATGGACGCATTCAAGAAGTTGGAACAAGGGGGAACTCGACCTGTGAGTTCATTGTAGGATAGATTGATATCAATCCCGTTAGGTAAGCTTGTAAAAGCATTAGGAATAGACCCACAAAGTCTATTGTGAGACATATCCATATTCTGCAAATTTTTCAAACTTTGAACTTCAGATGGTATCTCCCCCGTGAGCAAATTATGAGATAAATCAAGTTCTATAAGTTGACCTAATTTACCAATCTCAGATGGAATTTTTCCACCGATCTTGTTATTACTAAGATTTAGTTCATAAATGTGTGACCACTGACCAATACTACTTGGTATAAACCCATTCAATCTATTTGTGGATAGATCGAGTTCAAGTAGTTCATTGAATGATCCGAGCTCCGGAGGTATATTACCTGAGAGTTGGTTATCACACAAGTACATATACAACATACTTTTCATCTTCCCAAACTCCTTTGGGATCTCACCAACCAAATGATTTGAAAATAGAGCAAGCCTTTGTAGTTGAGTTGAATTTCCAAACTCAGGGGGAATAGTACCACTAAGGTGATTGTTGCCCACCTCAAGAGTAGTGAGAGACTTCAATTTTCCAACCTCATTTGGAATGGAACCTGATAACATATTCTCATCGAGGTGCAAAATCTGTAGATTGCTCAGGTTTGCTAGTGATGAAGGAATAGAACCACTAAGTTGATTCGACGACACAGCAAGAGCAGAGACACAATTCAAATTCCCAAGTTCGGTAGGAATGGGACCAGATAATATATTCTCATGGAGCAACAAAATATGTACGTTGCTTAGGTTTCCTAGTGAGGAAGGAATAGAACCACTAAGTTGATTGTTGCCCATCTGAAGATGAGTGAGAGACTTCAAATTCCCGAGTTCATAAGGAATGGGGCCAGATAAATTGTTGCCATGGAGGTGCAGACTCTCAATGTTACTCAGGTTTGCTAGTGATGAAGGAATAGAACCACTAAGTTGGTTGATGTACACCGCAAGATCAGTGAGAGATTTTAAATTCCCAAGTTCAGTAGGAATGGGGCCGAATAATTTATTCTCATTAAGGTACAGAGTCTGTAGGTTGCTCAGGTTTCCTAGTGATGAAGGAATATAACCACTAATTTGATTGTTGCTCAACTGAAGATCAATGAGAGAAGTCAAATTCCCAAGTTGGATAAAAATGGGACCAGATAATTTATTCTGACTTAGGCACAATACCTGTAGGTTACTCAGGTTTGTTAGAGATAAAGGAATAGAACCACTAAGTTTATTGTAGCTCATCTGAAGGTCGGTGAGAGACTTCAAATTCCCAAGTTCAATAGGAATGGGTCCAGATAATTTATTTTTACTTAGGTACAAAAGTTGTAGGTTACTTAGGTTTGCTAGAGATGTGGGAATACAACCACTAAGTTTATTGTAGCTTATGGAAAGTTCAGCAAGAGACTTCAAGTTCTTAAGTTCAATAGGAATGAGACCAGATAGTTGATTTTGAAAAAGATAAAGGAACTTCAAAGATGTCATATTACCCAATGACGAAGGAATTGAACCACTAAGTTGATTGTTGCTCAACTCAAGATCAACGAGATGCTTCAAATTCTCAAGTTCGATAGGAATGGGACCAGAGAGTTGATTTTGGTCAAAATAAAGAACTTTCAAAGATATCAAATCACCCAATGATGAAGGAATTGAGCCAGATATATTGTTTGAGTCTAGGTAAAAGATGGTTAACTGGTGCAAGTTTCCTATTTCAGATGGGATTACTCCAGAAAACTTATTCTCTGAAAAATAAAGGTAGACAAGTTTGGACAGGAGTCTGATTTCTGGTGGGATGGGGCCAAAGAAGTTGTTCATAGCAAGATCAAAATACGTAAGATTGTGTAGCAAAGAGAATGGAAATTGGTGGAGTGTACCTTTCAAGCCAGATGAACTGAGGTTCAGCCCATGAATGCTCCAATCAGTATTGCAAACTACACCAAACCAAGAAGTGCATGGAACTGATGCATTGGATTTCATAGGGAGAGGAAGCCATGAAGAGAGCAAGGAGTTGTTTGGGATTTCGAGGCTTTCTTTCCATTTGAGAAGAGCATTGGCTTCCTCCAAAGAAGCATAAGTAATAGTTGGTTTGGGGAAGAGTGTAATGATTAGTAGAGTTAGAGAGTAGAGTAACAAGTTTGAAGATGGCATTATTTTGCTTAATTTGTTGTGTTGTGTTTTGAAAAATGATGGTTTGTGTGTATACTGATTTATACTTGAGCTACCAATTTCCCTTACTTTTCGTTTTGCCTTATTGGAAAAGGAAAATTTGAGCAATGTCATATTTTTCGACATGATGTGTCTTCTTCTAGAAGTCAATGACTCTATGTCATATTTTCCCACAAGAAGTGTATTTTACTTTGAGTGGTATTTCTCATAGAAATTTTAGAAAATAACTGAAAGTTGATAAAGAAATTAAAAGGTCACTTAGCAAAAAGACAATGATATCATATGTCGATCATGGAAATAGAAGTGAAATTGTGTGTAGTTGATTCTGAAATCAAACAAGTCAAGATTCTACTATTATTTCCAATTACAGACCAGATTAATATAAAGAAAAAAAACAGAATTTAACTTCATAAATCGAAAACTTAGGACTGAAAAAATTACATTAAATAAATATTAATGGAACAGGGACAAAAGGGCTTAGTGTGTGTTTTATGCTTATGCAATCAATGCTTTTTAGTGGATGACTATGTTAATGGGTCAGTGGTATGTTTTTTAGTGGACGATTTGTTAATGGGTCAATGGTAATGGTATTCCTTGAACGTGTGAATGGGAGGAAAAAAGATGATTTAGCATAATAATGTCTTTTTTTTTTAATGAATATCTAAACTATGTCTTATACTAAAACCAACTAAAAATGAAGATAATTAAATAAAAGGTGAAAAACCAACTACTTTATTATACATACACATAATTATTTTTTGGAAATTAAGTAATTTAACCACATTTTAGTTGATTATTAATAAAAACTAGTATAAGTGTCCATGCTTTGTATGAGTCCGAATGGTTTTTGCTTTTTTTTTTTTTTTTAATTATGTGTGTGTGGGTAAGATAATAGCCATTAGGAGGCCTTTACTTCACTACAAGAAAATTTCAATTTAGCTACGGAAAAATGCTACAAAATCATATTTTGTAGCTATTTTGCTACGAAATATACTACAAAATGATTTTCCGTAAATTTTTTGTTACGGAAATTTGTACGAAATAAAATTCCGTTGCAAAGTTAGAACTAATTACGGAAAATTGTTACGGAATTGTAATCGGTAATTAGTTTACTATCGAATTTGCTACGAAATTAAAATATATAGCTATTTTGCTACGAAAATTACTACGAAACTAAATTCCGTAGCTATTTTGCTACAAAATGATATTGCGTAGTTATTTTGTTACGAAATTTAGTTATAGAATTGAATTACGTAGCTATTGTGCTACGAAGTGAAATGTCATAGCTATTATGTTACGGAAATTACTACGAAACTAAATTTCGTAGCTATTTTGCTACGAAATTTAGTTATGGAATAGAATTTCGTAGCAATTTTTCTACAAAGTGAAATTTCATAGATATTTTACTACGAAAATTACTATGAAACTAAATTTCGTAGCAATTTTGCTACAAAATGATTTTCCATAACTATTTTGCTATGGAATTTAGTTATGGAAACGATATCCATAACTATTTTGTTACGTAATGAAATTCCATTGCTATTATGCTACATAAATTTGATACAAAACTGATTTACATAACTATTTTGCTACAGTGGAAAAATCCATAGCTTTTTTGTTACAAAAATTTCTACGAAACTAGATTATGTAGCCACTTTGCTACATAATGAAACTTCTTAGCTATTTACCATTATCCTTAATGTTTTTTTTTAAATATTTGTAATTCTTTTTTCTTTTAATTTATAAAAATAGAAAACACACCCCACATTTACCATAACCACCACCCATCCCGCTTTCACCTACGCTTTCTATTTGAACATGTAAATAATAAGAAAAAAATGTTCATTGTTTTATTTGTAAAGAAATATAAATATAAATATGATTTTTTATTATAATATTTTATTGAACAATAAAACAACATACATTTGAATCATGCATTTTCTCAACCTAAACTTATTAATACATCCGGATTCTTCATTTTAACATTCAATGAAGGTAAAAGTTCTTCAATGCAGGAAATCATAGCTTGAAAATAACCCTATAAAAAGAATTAAATAAATGAATAAATAACTTAAAAAAGTTGTATATATTTATCAAATTTATGCTCCCCTTGTCTTGCAAAGTCACCTTTTATAACATACATACCAGATTGTATTTAATTGAAATTTCTAATGAAGCATTAGATTTTGTAAGTAAACATGTCTTTAGTACGACTTAATTCAAAAAACAAAAAAATAATGAAATTCACCAAAAAAATAAACGAAGTTGGGCTTATATATTTCCTCTTTAGAAGCGGCTACGTGATATGTAAGCAAATGAATTCTTAGCGCAAATTGGTAAAATCACATGACCAAATTATACTTCCTCCCCAAATCAAACATTTAACCTTCCGCCGATCACATCTCTCCATCTCTCAACTTGTCGCCGTCCTCAACCTCCCAATTACGCTGGTCGCTGATGCTAACAAGCAATCTCTTTAATCCTCCATTTATATAACAATCCGATTTCAAGTGGTTTTCTTTCTAATCTTCTATCATAAACTACTTTCCCATTGGTTCAGAATGCTCAATACAAAAGAATTTGCTAAAAAATCTCCAGATCTTTGACTGCAGTCGGGATTTCAAACAAGAAGGATACTACAGGTTTGCCATCCATCTACTTATCTATTTGATTAATTCTCATAGGATGTTGCAGTTAACCTGTGTTTATATTGCATCTATGTATGTATAGGTTAATCATAGGCGGGACTTTTGCTCATTATTTTGCCCTATTTCCTCATTCGTCATTCTGCGGTTTTCCCCAGTCTCAACTAACGCCATTATCGACCGAACTTCACTCTATAGGGAGCTTCTCTCACTCTTTTTTGATCTGTCATTTGGCGCTTGCTCCATCAATCGGTAGATTTTTCTCGATCATCTTCCTCCCTACCAGGTAACATTCTTCTCTTTTATGTTTCCTCCATTTTCTCCTTCTATCATCCAATGACCTAAAGGATCTGTTGATCTATCCATTGAATTTGAGGCGAGTTAATGTTATGTTAATTCTACCAATCCACACACGCAGCTGGATTCAAGTTTTTATTAGTGAATTTGATTGCATTTAATGCGAATTGTGGATTTTGACTAGATAAATAATGAATTATTGATGCAACTTTACTGTCTGAGCATCATAGATTAATTAAGTTAATTTACTTCAAGTTACATCATTAACCTTCATAGGTTTTATACTCATGTACAAGTACTATATAAAGAGAGTTATGGATTAATGTGATCTAGTATTTCTTTATAGTCCTTTTTTATGTTTTGTACACGAGTTATGAATTTTAATGATCTTGCTTAAACTATTCTAATTTTTGTACACGAGTTCAACTTGATCATAGTTCTGTCAAGGTCTAGATGATATTCTCTCTTTTCAATTCATTTTTTGATTTGTTTTATTTGTTTTTCTAGCGCAAATCTTAGCTTTGCACTAATCACTTCACACAAGTTTTAGGATTGAAAGACATACGATTTCTTTTATATACTAATATTGTAATACATAGTTACCAAAAGAAATACATTAAAAATGTGTCAAATTTGAGCAAGTAGATAATAACCGTTTACATTTTCCACAAATCATCAATCAAGTCTTATGCTTTTATTTTCAACTAAATTGTTAGGTCTATTGATGGCAATCAATACACAAAAGGAAATGAATAAAATAAAATAGAGAATTAAAGTGTAAAAAGAGGCGAAAGACCATAATGCCCCGAGATGGCAAGTATTCCACCATGAAGATAAAGTAAACAAATGATGTTCACTCAACCCAATTTTGGTTATCTTTATGGAATAATGTCCATCTCTAACATCTGAGATAAAGTGATACTTGCCATTGATTTTAAAATAGTGTTTGAAGTGAGTTGCTTATGGTTTTCTTGAGTTTGCAAACATGCTTTTTAATGAATAAGTTTTATTATTATTTTTTATAAGCAAGGTTGTAGGATTTGTGCATATCTTTGTTAGATGACTATGTATCATCTTTAACTTTCTTATGTCAATCTTGTTAGTCTATTAACATCTTGTGTGAAATGCACTTTTTCTGCCTATCTTTGAACTTTGATGAATACATAGTGGAGTACTTGTATTTTGATATATAAATTATTATAATGTTTATGTTGATAACTTTTATAATGTATCATTGGTTGATAGGGGCTTTACTGAATTAGGAGATTCTACTTACCAACAACTTTGCAATGAGATCACATTTCATTTAATGATTGTTCCAAACAAGTAAGCAACACATACTTCCTTATTCTCGTTTGTGAAAAAGACATAAATCCCTCCTCACCCTCATCATTGAAAAGAAATTAAGTTGATGAAAGTTTCTTCACAGGTCCTTGCATTGGAGTCTATATTGAGATATGTTCAAGTACAGGAAAAGCACAAGCTGCATCTGGTAATTTACATACTACTACTCATATTATACTTTAGACCCTGCAAAAGACATTAATGGACCGTTTAAATGACCTGCTTAGTAACAAAAAGTATCAATTTTTGTCAAGGTACAAAATTCTTGTATAATTGAGGCTATATTTCCATTGATTGAATGTCTAAGTGACCCCTGGTATCACAACATCATCCGGATAACATTGGTATTACACCACTACTAAAAAGAAACAACACTCAGGCACTTCGAGTTAGCTATCTACATCAAGTAATGTTTGTGATTTCATCATTAAATGATCATTTATTTTGACTTAATGTATTGACTAGAATATATTTTAATATACTTTCCTTAGATCCAGAAAACATATCCAAGGTATCATATTGACTTAGTTGTGATACCGGAGGAAAATATCACAAATTAAAAAGTCGGTAGATTTACAATCTACTAGGAAAACTGTCAAAGTAAAACAAAATGGATTTCATACAAAAGATTGAAATTTAATCAAGTTGATTTTGTAAATTTCATTTTTATGATATTTTCAACTTTAGAGCATATATTCATTTTGCAGGTTTTGCCATTTTGGTCGAGCATATGTGGCTATTTGTGTGTACACCGCGGTTCAAATTTAAACTGTTGACTGTATTTGTAATTAATATTCAGTTTTGATGGTTAGATACCCTTGTAGAAGAATTTTTGATGATATATTTGTAAAATTGATGTAACTATTAAATTCATATTTACTACATTTTTATATATTTTTATGAATATTATAATTGAAAATTTTGGATTTTGTTGAATATTTTTATCGTATTGAATTTGCTTTGGAATTCATTGCTACGGGACATGTTGTTGATGAACAAACAACTACGGAAAATTGTTATGGAACAAACGATTACGGAATTTGGTACGAAACAGATTACTACGGAATTCGCTATGGAACAAATGACTATGAAATTTGCTACGGAACAGATGGCTACGAACTTTGCTATGGAACAAAAATCTATTGAATTTGCTATGAAAAATAGCTACGGAATTTGCAATAAAACTAAAATTGCAACGAAATAGATGTTGAAACTATCATAGCAAAATTGCTACGGAATTATAATTCCGTAGCTAAACATTTTGCTACAAGAAATAAAGCTACGGAGTCTAATTGATATATTGCGTAGCAAATTCCGTAGTTATTCAACTTTAGCTACGGAATTTCAGCTTTTTGCTATGAAATTTTTCCGTAGCTAAATTGGAATTTTCTTGTAGTGCTTGTTGTTTTATGTTTAGAGATACAAGAGTTTTTTAGAACATTATATATTTCATTTGATTGTAGAAATGGAGTATGTTAACCAAAGACATAGCAACATACTTTCATATATTCATTTATTATGGCACCCTACTTTCATTAAGCAATGACATTAGATATCGAATTGAAAGACAAACAAAGTAGAAGTTTTGGTTATCAAAATTACAACTCAACTCTTGCACCTTTACAACATATGCAACAAAATAACAATTTCTTCAATTTCCATCTTTTTATCTAGGAAACAACTCACATTTTCACAACTCCATTTTCATAATTCTCGTATTCCATATATACATCTTTTGATTTTTTAGCCCCGAAATTAATTTTTTTCCTAAACATACCACCATTAACTTCTTTCATGTGCTTTTGCTCAGGCATTTGGATTTCAAGAATGTAAAACATCAATAAAGATAAAACAGAAATAAAAATTGAGATCATAAGCCTTATTTAAAAAAAATAGAAATGAAATTAAAACTTTCGCCTCGGACTTTGATTGCAAGATGTGCATTATGTTGAAAGTTTTAGCTATTACCCATAGTCCATTTGACAAATTCCAAAAGCAGCCACTATAAATGACGTTTATTTTTGAAAAATAAAATAAATAAGTAAATAAAAAGAAAGAAAGAAAGTGGGTTGCATATGCTCTATGCAACAACGATGTTGTGAAATTATTAACAACATTTGAACCAATGGCAAGAAGGCTTCCATCCATCTTTAACTCAACCGATTTAATAGGCCCATATTCTAAACTATATCTGTTATTAGTCCTCTCTGGAATTGTCCAAATCCCACCTGTAAAATCTCTAGACCTAAATATTAAGCAACTAAAAAAATCATCTAATTTCTGCCATTTTTTGTCACAAGTTTTATATAAATCATAGTTACCAGAAACGCAGTATGGTACGGAGAACGAGGTACGGTACGGTACGGGGTTTGTGACATATAGTGTATCAGGTACCCGGGGGTGGGGGGAAGCTCATTTCGGTACGAACCGATACAGTGTATTGTATAGTCCGGTACAATGTTCCTAATTCTAAGACATTTCATAAAATATGTATACTATTACTTAACAATTTAACACTTCAAAGTTCAAACATGAAATATTGAATAACAAAAGTACCAATTATCAAAACAAGAACAAAAAAAATACCACAATTACTTCATCATAATACTTAATAACATAAATATTAAAATACCATAAACTAGTTTATCCGTAGCCTTTTTCCTCTTTCATTCTCCACATCTTCATCATCAAGGTTCTCCCACACCATTTCCTCTAGACGAGCACTTGAATATTTAATGTGATCACTTTCCGGATTGATGTCCCATTTTTTGTTAGGCCCGTCTTTGTAAGATTCTGAAAACCAGGACAAAAGTCTAATATTAGAGTGAATATACACGAGTTTATCCGCTCTTGGTCCATTTAAACGATTCCTTTTGATGCTATGTATATGAGAGTATGTACTCTAATTCCTCTCCGCCGGAGAGCTACTAATCGGCTACGAGAGGACTCATTTTGCCATGTCCGCCAGATCCGGAGTCTCCGCTCCATATGTTGCCCACGAATCAATCGCGTCCATAGTCACCACATCGGCTTGCGTCCCGGACAATGAATAGATTCCTTTCTTTGTGTGAAAGGTTGCAAATTGCTCTCTCAATTGTTTCTCTTCTTCTACACTCTCCAAAACAAAAATCAAATGCTTTCAAAACACCAACAATAACTTCTCTTTCTTCATTGGGAGGATTTCTTTTCATGCCTCCTGGTGCCAACTTTGCAAGATAATGCTTGTCATAATAGTTAGGATTTAAAACAAATCCTAAACAATGGAGGGGGATAGTCATCTTGTCCCACCTTTCGAGCACAATTTATTCAACTTTGGTGTAATACATTGAGACTTTATTGTCCCTCATAGTCATAGCCTCTTTGATTTAACCCATCATATTGTCCATTCGTTCATATGTTTCTGCCATTTTCAGGCCTTCACCATCACAAAAGTTTACCATGTAAATGATAGATTTAGTGACAACCAAAATGTGAGCAATATCATCCTAAAAATCTTCATCTTTAATTATATCTGCCCCTTTATTAACAAGTACCCGAGTGTGCTCATCCGCCTTGTTGACCCATTCCCGCCACGAGTTTACGACAATAGTAGTAGCAAGTGCTTCCGTACACTCGGTTAGTCTTTTCAACAATATGTAATGCGATGCAAATCATGTTTGTGCAACCTTCAAAAATTGCAATTTCAAGTTGTCTATAAAGAAAGCTAAGGCATGTGTGTGGTTTAAAAAAACATGACAATACCCTTACCTCTATTATATGTATAGGACAACCATTCAAATTGCTTCGCCATGTCTTTAAAAATCAAATTTAAAGAATGTACACAACAAGGGGACCAGAAAATATGTTTATATTCCTTCTGTATTTCCCGTACAACCGCCTTGCTATTCGCTGCGTTATCGGTTACAACTTGAATAACACTACTTGGACCAATCTCATCAATTGCTTGTCGAAGAAACTTAGCAATCTCCACCTCCATCTTCTCAATCCTCGAAAAGGCGTCATCATACATAAAAGTTGCACCTCGTGAATTTTGTGCAATAGCATTTATAAGTGGTTCACTTTTTACATTCGACCAACCATCCGAGATAACAGATACTCCTTGTGTTAACCACGTGTCTTTCACCAGATCAAGTTCTTTTGTAACGACGGAAATTTTCAAACACACATTTTTTTCTTTTTAAAGTCGCATACTTTTCATAACATATTGTATAAAATCTCATTTGTTTAATTTACAATACACAACTCCATGTTTGATTAATTAATAATCTAGGATCCTCAAAACATAACTCTTTCTCTGGTGTATACAATCAAGTCGGTGCCGCCCCGCGATCCTGAGAAACCTGAAACACATAACACATAACACGGTAAGCACGAAGCTTAGTGAGTTCCTCAAAATACCACATACATATAACTAGCCACTTGAGGCTATGGCTCTACGAGACCTTCTGGTCGATGTGTCTCAGTGGACCTTCCGGCTCCACAACTCTGGTAGACCTTCCGGTCCTACCCATGATGACCTTCCGGTCCTGCAGCTCGTTGGACCCTTAGGTCCGGTCTAGCTCGTTGGACCCTATGGTCCGGTCTGGTTGAGCCTTCCGGCCTCATATATCGTTGGATGGTTCGATCTGGTTGAGCCTTCTGGTGTAGCACCTAGTTCCTGGTACGTAAATCTTAATTGAGTATTTTTCCTTTTTAAGCCTTGGACTCGGCGAGTCATAGGTCCTACTCGCCGAGTAGGGACGGGACCCGGGACACGTTTAAGTTGGCGACTCGGCGAGTCACCGCTGTTGGATGAAACCCTAAGTTTCAGGGGTTTGCACCCTATTTAAACAACACATCCGCCCCAGGCCAACCCCCATTCACCCCCCAGAGCTCCCAACCCTCGTTTAAGCTTGTTCTTTGAAGATTTGAAGCATTTGTTGTGTGCTCTTGAAGGTTTTGAAGAAAAAGGGAAGTAGATCCAGAAGAAGGGAAGCCATCCAAGCACCATTGTGTTCTCTCAGCAGTTCCATTGAGGTATATCCCATTTTCCCCTATTTCTATGCTTAAGGCTTCATTTAAGATATTCTTGAGCCATTCCCCAAGCTTGTATGTGCATAATATTTCGAAATAAGTTGATTAGTCTCTAGATCCAAGCATAGTTGAGCTCCAGGAGCTCAGATCCACTACCTTTATGAGCCCATATTGCATATAAACCTTAGATCTACTCTTTTGGTGCATTTTGAACCCTAAAAACCCCATAGATGGATATTTACACGTAAAGTTGGAAACTTTACCTGTTATTCATGTCCTAGGAGCCCAGATCTACGAATGACATGGATTGGATTCGAGCAAAATTGCATTTTTAGCTCTTGCATGGAGCGCACTCGGCGAGTCGCTCATCTGACTCGGCGAGTCCAATCGCGAGTCTCCGAGTTTGTCCCCTTTTTGTTACGTCGAGTCAGGTGGTGAGTCCAGGAGGGACTCGGTGAGTTGGAAGCCAGAACTCACCCATAGTGGAACTCGGCGAGTCAATGCCCAGACTCGGCGAGTTCAAGGCAATCTCCTTAGATCAAGATCAGACTCGGCGAGTTGTTCATACAACTCGGCGAGTCACTGTATAACTTGTTCATCGGATGAAGATGAACTCGGCGAGTTGTTCATACAACTCGGCGAGTAGGATGAAGGACTTGAACATCAGTTTGGAAGGAGAACTCATCGAGTCGACGCCTAACTCGATGAGTAGAAACAGAATTCAGGACAGTCGTTTGGACATGGACTCAGCGAGTTGGCGAGTCAACTCGGCGAGTCGGGTCAACTGGAAGTTAACTCTGACTTTGACTTAGGGCATGATTAGGGGTAAAATGGTCATTTTACCCAAAGGTCAGTTAGCAGTTTTTGACTAAGGGTTTGGTGGGAATACAACCGGAGGATTTCCGGAACAGCAGCAGCAGTCAGACTATTCCCACGAAGATCAGAAGCTACTTCGAGGTGAGTTACCTTCTAGTAGCGGTGGGTCTAAGGCCACAATGTCGGCCCACCAGTAGGAGATGTATGATAGATGATTGTCTTTGTGATATCATCTAGGTTTTCTACTACCTGATATGTTATGTGCTAGCATGATATGTTGTATGTGATAGTAGTAGAGTTCGGTTGGTAGGACCAAAGGGTAGTCAGACACCCCAGATACGTCTGACAGTATGTGATGATATGTTTGCATGCTGGCTTGTTATGTTATATGCGATAGAGGTAGTAGGAAGGGACTAGTCCCCGAGTTCGGTTGTTAGGACCGAAGGGTAGTCAGCACCCCAGAATAGCTTGACATGGGTAGGTTAGCACCCCAGAATGGCTTTACACGGGTAAGACGACACCCCAAAATGGCCGCACGGGTAGTCGGCACCCCGAAATGGCCGTACCGGGTAGTCAGGCACCCCAGAATAGTCTGGCAGTATGTATGATATATATTGTATGGTATGTGGTACGATGGGGGAACTCACTAAGCTTTGTGCTTACAGTTTACAGTTTTGGTTTCAGGTACCTCTTCATCGAAGGGGAAGGAGCTGGCTCGGTAGCTGCACATCATGCACACACATTGGTTTCCGCATTTACTAGATTTCCTTGGGATTTATACTCTGATGTTTCGATTGGTTGTATGACTTGACTTTTGAACATGGTTTATGTTGTGATGTAGTTTGGTCAAACAATGTTTTTATTTATTAACATTTTCTAAAGTAATGTTTTAAAAAAGAAATTTTTGGACGTGAAAATTGGGTCGTTACATCCGGCCTCATAAATCGTTGGACCTTTCAGTCCGGTCTAAATAACTCATAGCATAATATCACATAGACAAGATGCATAACTCAAGTAAGCTCATAAGACCTTCCGGTCACACATAAATACCACTCTAGGTAACGTATAGTGAGAAGACTCACCTCGGTTAGCAGGTAACCGACAAGCACTCGGAAATCTTGGGCTAGCCTCTGCCTAATACATAAGACAAGCATCTCAATCATTATCTACCTTGTTACTCTTTACACTTTAAATCCTCTTTTCCTCTTTTGACCCTCAGGATGGGTGAAAGACCATTTTACCCCTCCTTGGCCCCACCTGCCCCTTACTGGTCCACTCATGAAGTCAACAGAAGTCAACCTGGGTCAACATTCCATGTTGACTTGACTCACCGAGTGCACACCTGTGACTTGCCGAGTCCCCTCGAATTTTCCATGATCTTCCTAGGGTCTGCTCAGCTCACTGAGTTGACTCCCAACTTGATGAGTCAACACTGGCCAAGACTACTGGGTCACACCGCTACAACTTGTCAAGTCATCCCATGGACTCGATGAGTCGGCTCCATTGGATTACTCACTCAGCCACCTGAGGTCAGATCTATAGCTCTAACTCATAGATCTCACATCCTACTACCCAAAAGTCGCATAAAGGTCCGATCTTGATGTCCATGCATGGTGTATTTTGCATTATAAACCATAAAAACTCCATTAATGGTTCCTAGCTTCAAAGCCCAATCATTGCTCCACCATGGCTTCCCACTTTCGGACTTTCTGGACCCTCCAAGGTCTAGATCTATGCTATCAGCTCATAAGAGGGGTTTGATGCATTCAAAACCCCACCAAGAAGGTAATACAGGCCCTAATCTACAAAAGAAAGATCTACTCAAATATGGAAGAAAGGGGTCCAAATTGATACCTCCAACTGATGCTCCTTGGTTGCAAATCGTGGATCTACAACCTCCTCTGGCCCCTTTGGCTTGAAACCTTCCTCTTTCTTGCAAGACACCCACCAAGAAGCTCAACATGACTCTCTTTCTTGCCCAAAGCACTCAGGAATCATTTAGGGTTCTCTCCTCTGAAGGGTAGCCGCAATAGGAGACCTTAAGTGCCTTTAAATAGGCCCATGTCTGATAGAATTAGGGTTTCTGCCAACAACGCTGACTCGGCAAGTCATCTCTCCAACTCGTCGAGTCCATTCATTATCCACATCCCCAAGTCGTGACCCTACTCGACGAGTTGAGGCAACAACTCGTCGAGTCCCTCCAAAATCCTTAAATTTAATAATTAAAACAATGTACTTGGTAAACCAGATGTTACATCTTTACCCACTTCTCTCACACATTGATTAAGCAACGATGTTCTAGCTTTTTCATATGAAGGTGGCTTTTAACCTTCCGGTGCTTTCTTAATAGCTTGAATCATTTCAAGGAATTGTGGGTTTCGTAACACATTAAACAGAATTCCATTAGCACACAATCCTCGAAGTATCTTCATGTCAACCTCCTCTCTCTCTCTCTCGAGCATCTTAAATGCATCTTCAATCCTTCTTTTTGAAGCTGAGTTCTTTAAGAGCAATGAATTCTTCAATGATTTGGCAGCAACACCATTCTTTTCCGCTTCTTTCACCCTATTATCTAGAATGTCATAATACGGGTTAATTTTAACAAGAACCGGACACCTTTTGATCTCAGTTGTTTTCTACACAGGAGGTCCAAAAAAGTGAACATGGATTCGAGTATAAGAGCTGATATATTTTCCTTTATAGTAGTTACAAGTCCAACGTTTAGAACCTCCACTATTCTTGTTGTTTCCTGGAACTTCTTCATATGTACCTTCTTCATGGAGTACTTTTCTTGGATCTTTTTCAACATTGCTTTTTTGAGGCTGTTTGTTGCACCTCATCACCAACATGGATTGTTGTTTGATCTTGGGTCTCACTAATGTGAGTGCCTTTTGTTTCACTGTTGGAATGAATTGGCTGAGTCTGAGACTCTGAATTTTTTTCTTCCAAATGCCATTCTTCATAATCGGTGTAACACCTGATTCCCGGTGCGCATTTAATTTAAGAATTCTATATTTCCTCTGGGACTCAACGAGTTGCTAGCCCCACTTATCGAGTAGGGTCACGATCCGCAAGTATTTTAAGTGACCTACTCGACAAGTCGGGAGACCGACTCGGAGAGTAAGTGCTATTTGAGGGAAACCCTAAATCTGAGGGTTTGCACCTTATTTAAACGTCTTATTGCAGCCTCCATTTTCCCATATGCTCCCAGAACACCTCTAATCGAAATGCTAACCGCTTTGAGTGATCGAAGGTCATTTTTGGTGCTTTTGGGTGGTTGTGAGGCTTGGAAGGAAGGAGGAAGCTTGGGAATTCGAGTTGGGGCTTGTAGATCTAGAGATCTTATTCCATTTTCAGCTCAATCAAGGTAAATGCCCCCTGTTTTGGTCTTTCTTTTGGCTGTTCATCTTTAGGGCTTAGATTTTGGGTGCATTTAGGGCTTTCTAAGCCATTTCCAGATTTGTGATGGGATTCATGGAGTTCTACTTTCATATCGGAGTCATTGGAGGGGTCTCATGGCATGAAGGTGCCAATTTTGTGGCCATGAGAGCCCCATGCACATTGTAGAACACCTTTTATGGATTTTTGAACCAAAAACCCCATGCATGTGCACCAAGTTTGGAACTTTACGTATAAAATGGACATTAGGAGGCCAGATATATGGTTTTGATGTGTTAAGACCCATTTAAATCGATTGTATAGTATTGGTCAAGGATGGACTCGCCAATTTGTTCTTGGGACTCGGCAAGTCGAGGCGTAATGACCGCCGAATCCATTTTGCGAATGGACCAGTTGTTAGGGAGGGGAGTCCCGTGGATGTTTAGACGCGAAAAAGGACCCGAGAACCATGGGACTCGACGAGTGTATGAGTAGACTCGGCGATTCCATGGCAATCTCCCAACGTTTGAAGATGAACTCGACGAGTTGTTCATACAACTCGGCGAGTCAAGGGCAGGACTTGTTCATAGAATGGTAATGAACTCGACGAGTTGTTCATACAACTCGACGAGTCAGAAGAAGGCTCATTCGGAGTTATTTTAGAAGGAGAACTCGTCGAGTCGTGGCCAAGCTCGATGAGTTGAGGCGTGAAGAAGGCTAGATGAAAGGATAGGGACTCGACAAGTTGGTGACCCAACTCGGCGAGTCGGGTCAACTGGAAAATGACTTTGAGTTTGAATTGGTCAGGGGTAAAATAGTCATTTTACCCCAAGAGTAGTTATCAGTGTCTGATTAAGTAATTTACAGATTTATAGCCAGAGGACTGCCGGAGCAACAGTCAGACATCTACAGATCAACTTTTCAGCAGTCAACCTTGCGAGGTGAGTTACCTTCCAGTAGCGGTGGGTCTACGGCCACAATCCCGACCCACCAGTAGGAGTTGTATATTAGATGATCGTCTTTGTGATATCATCTAGGTTTGCTACTACCTGATCTGTTATATGCTGGCATGATATGTCATATGTGATAGTAGTAGAGTTCGGTTATTAGGACCGAAGGGTAGGTTAGGCACCCCAGATATGTCTGACAGTATGTGATGATATGTTTATATGTTGGCATGATATGTTATATGCGATAGTGGTAGTAGGAGGGGAATAGTCCCCATGTTCGGTTGTTAGGACCGAAGGGTAGTTCAGACACCCAGGATATGTCTGATGTTATGTTTATGTTATGATATATGTGATAGTAGCAGTAGGGGTGGAATAGTCCCTGAGGGTCGGTTGTTAGGACCGATGGGTAGGTCAGCACCCCAGAATGGCTTGACACGGGTAAGTCAGCACCCCATAATGACTTAACATGGGTAGGTCGACACCTCAAAATGGCCGTACCGGGTAGGTCGGGCACCCTAGAATGCCCGACAGTATGTATGTTATATGATTGTATGGTATGCGGTACGATGGGGGAACTCACTAAGCTTCTTGCTTACAGTTTATAGTTTTGGTTTCAGGTAACTCTTCAGTGAAGGGGAAGGAACTGGCGTGGTAGCAGCACATCATATACACACGCATTGGTTTTCCGCACTTGAGATATTCTGGGATTGTACTCTGACATGTTACTATTTTATGATTTGGGTTTTCAGACATGATATATTGATTCACGAAATGATATATTTTTACGTAATTTTCTTATGAATGTCTTTATAATCAGTTAAAGAATAATGAAAATTTTGGACTCAAAATTTGGGATGTTACAATCGGATACACAATTTGTAGTGAATTCTTCAATTAATGTCTTGATTGTAGCCAAATCTTCCTTCGTCATTGGTCCTTGGAAATCAAGGAGTTGCTCGTAGTCACATTTATCCTATCGTAGAAAATAGAAACTTCTTGTTGAACATTGAAATCGTGTTGTGGGCCTTTCCTTAGCTTTCCTTTGTACATATCCCATGCTTTGTGTAAAGACTCGCCATCGTTTTGAAGCTTAGATATCTTCTTTTTAAGCTTAGCTATCTTCGAGGGGGGATGAATTGCTCATTGAAAGCATTGCAAAGGCTAGTCCAAGTTCTAATCGTTCCCGGTGCAAGTGACTTCAACCATACTTTTGCATCACCTGTAAATGTCACCAGAAGCATCCTGAGTAGCACCACATCTCTTGAAACATTTGGCACATGGAAGTAGTTGGCAATGTCTAACACTTCATCAATGTTTTTGAAGGAGTCTTCAAGAAAATGGAATATCCTTGAGCATCGAGAGAATATGTCCCTTGAGCTCAAAGTTCGTCATTGTTGAAATTTTTGGTGGAACAAGGCTCGATCCGTTGTCATCACGCATCTGCTTCTTGTATTCTTCCATCGTCGTTCTTGTAACACCCGCCATCTCTTCTACCTCGATTTTGAATTCGTCTTCTGAATCGTCCTCGGTTCCTTCCTCGTAACCAATGCCCTTCTTATATGGAGTCTTGTCAAAGCTTTCAAAACCCTTAATTGCTACTTGATTCGTTGACCTTTTTATCCTCTTCTTGTGGAACTTGGATTCTAGATCGTCAAGTAGGAGCACAATCTTAGAATTTGATCCCTTTGTCATATATCACCGAAACAAACCAAAACAAAAGCGTAAAAACAAACTAAAAAGCAAATAAATGAAAATTTGAAAAATGACTCTTCTCACGTCGTGACAGGTCCTGTTCACGACGTGAACACTGTAAGAACAGAAAAAAATTATTTAAATGCATAAACTTAGCTTGTTTTGGTTGTTATCCCAAAAAAGGATCGATTAACCTAAAACCATTAAATTAACAACTGAAATAAGTTGTTACATAGCAATGACGCCAAAAACTTGATGTGCAAAAATATACCTATCGGTTTTAAATTTATAACCTAACAAAACTTATCTACTGGTACACCTATAGGCAGTGTACCTAATCAATCTATAACATTGAAAAGTAAGTCGCATATCAATCACATGGAACAATATTTAGCTAATAAAATAACTACTAAAAATTAATCTAAAACAATAAATAAAATAAGGGTTATATCTGATTTTGCAAGTTCACATTAACTTAACTATTTAATTAACTCAAAACTAAACAAACAACTTTACTAAAAATGATTGTAATAAAGATAATGAAGACACTTGTCCTTTAACTTTGAATCTCCATTTACCAATCTACAAATTATTAAAAATCTTGATCCGATCATACACAAGTGGACACATATTTGTTTTCACCAACTCATTTTCAAGTTTTTACTTTGCTAATGTACTACGTTTACAATGTATGATAGTTGCATATTAATAGTATGAAGTTGTAAAAAAATTATATTTAGAGGCTCCAACCTTCCTTACCGACATGAACAAGTCCTAAATGGGACAAACCTGTTTTCATAACTGGGGCGACAAATTTTTTGAACACTGCAAGAATTGTCTACTAGGTATAGTTTTGCAAAAAAAAATAAATAATAATAATAAATAAAAGAAAAATTGGTGATTAGAAACGATCTAAAGCAAACAACCGAGACTCGTTGGGTTCTAAGTTCGTCATTGGCACATATATTTAGTGGCGGGACCAGAAATTTTAATTAGGGATGAGTGTGGGAAGGAACCGGTACCGACCCGTCCCGTTCCCGATTTCCCGAATACCGAATTTGATCGAAAGTTAATCCCGAGTACCAAACCGAATTAACATCACCGGTACCGGTACCGGGAATGGTACCGGTACTCGGTACTAGTACCGGTACCTGTGATACCAATTCCCGAATTTCATGTATTTGGAGTACCAAGTACTGTCCCGTATTTTTAAATTCGGTACGGTTCGGTACCGGTTCCGGTACGGGATCGGGATTTAGGACAAACTGCTCATCCCAAATTTTAATACGGGGTACAAAGATAATCGAAATTTAAAATAACATTTGAACAATCAAAATCTACATAAAAACATGAAACCTCTTGAAGCTGTAATTTTTAACAAAAGTTTTCGAATGGATGGTAGAATACCGATCTTGTTATTGTCTTTAAACTCTTGACAACAATCACTTTGATTAATGAGAAGAAAAAAAAAACGGACAGCAAGATTTAATGTTTCGAGTTGGGGGTGCAAGGTAGTTAAACTTACTTACATATAGATACTAATATATAAATTTTATTTCGGGTACAATTGTACCCCCAACACTCTATCTAGCTCCACCACTACCACCGCATATATTTACAGGTAATACTCCACTATAATGTTCAAATTACCGATCTTTTATTGGGTAAGAACGTATCAATGCTTGTTTGATTCAATTTTTAAAATGTATTTCTATATTATTTATTTAATAATATTAATAATAATGAATTTATAAAATAACATATTTATTTATATATTTAATAAAATAATAATAAAAGAAATAATAAGATTACTTTGTCGAAAATCTTAATATTTTGAATTCATAAATTAAAAAAAATATTTTTATCGGTTTTAGGACATTTTTCTAAAAAAATAATAATCTGATATTACTAGTATTTATATAAGGGCAAAGAAGTAATTTTAGACTCTGGATAAATGATACAATCATATCAAGGCTAATGGTCCCATGTAGACGTCCACATTATGTCCATCCAGTATTTATGCTCCAGTGCTTCGCGGGACTGGGTCCGAACCGCTGACTCTGCCCATCAGATTTACAGGGCATTCTTCCTTAAATCGTAACAACCGTTAGATCTTAATCCAACGATCACCACAGCGCGTCCACTATTGTCATCCCAAATCTGTGCGCCACCTAACTCACTCTCTCCTCCTTCCTCTCCGCAACCTCTCTCGCCGGTGAAACGAGAAAACGAAACCCTAACGACGACGGCGATCATCTTTTAGCCTTTACCTTCCGGTCAAGCAAAGGTACATATGCATATATACATACACACATATATACGCATATTCCTGTATTTGTTTATAGATTATATGTTCCGACTTGCATATATTTGAAGGAAACTGTATAATCTGACGAAATTTATGCATAATTTGACGATCAATTTGATATAGAATGGTAACATTTGATCGAAGAATATGATACCAAAAAATGGATGGTGAAAAGTAGTCTTACTTTTTTTTTTTTTTTTCCAACTCAATTGTTTAATGTTCCTGCATATTCTTCATATAATTATAATTAATTAAAGACGTCAGAATTTTCTGTTCAGAGTCAATTAATCTTGTCAAGTTTGAAATTATAGAGTGATTCAGCTCATATGACACTCAGAAGTTAATTTGTAGTCTGCAAGTGAAATTGAACATTGCAAATAATTAATTAAAAATTAAGAAGGATTAAACTTCAGCTTAGATATGTTTTTGAATCTTCTTCTCTTACTTACGATATTTCGAGTTGGTGCTTTATACATTTAACCTCAGAATCATGGAATATCCCCCTAGGGCCTATCATAGTTGGTTCCTGGATAGTAAGTAGCAGAAATGGTTGGAAAATAATCCTTTTGCACTATGAATGATGGCATATCTGCAATCTTTTTTAATCTGTGTTTACACTTGTATGCACACATACATAATTATGTATAATTGTATATCATCAAGGTTTAAGAGTCTTTTGGATCCTGTTGTAGGTTTTGGTTCTCTTTGTGATAAAGACTAGGCTTTTAACAGAGGGTGACTTTCATAAAGTTGAATAGAAGAACATGATAATGAAATGAAACTGAAAGTAGGTGATAACGTTTTCTTTGTTACTTACAAAAGGGTCCACTCATTTAATGATATGATTCCTGTAATATTATCAATGGGCAAACTTCTTTATATACTAATCCTCTGTCTAATGTGTCAATGCTATACTAAATTCCCCTTAAAGTGAATCTTAGAATACAAATAAGATCAGAAAGACCATCATAAGAGCAAACAAAGCAATGCCTTTTGTGACAGCAAACCCTAAAATGTCATAATGAAACAACTTAGCAAAACCTCCATAACTTTGTTAAACTTTTCATCTCAGTCCATTCATTGTAAACATGATTGCTATTTTGATGCTAAATTCATCATATTGAAATCATATTTCGCAGAAATTCCTCTAGTAATTTAATCATCATGATAAGATGATATTTGGTTTGTATTTAACCCATCTTATTTTCAGGAAATTCCTCTATATTACTTGTTACAATGATCAAAACCAAACTACTAGCAAATGGGAATCTTTTATGTTTCAAGATTGGAATTTTGGCACGGATGTTGTAGTGATGAGGGTGGAAGAGGATAGAATGGGACAACATGGTGTTGCCTTTGACCAATATAACGATTTCAATAATGGACCCGACCCAGACCCACCCGGGATTCCCACACCACACGATAAATCCCGGGATTCCCGCACCTCACGACCAAGAAAACGTAGTGTTCCTAGCGGTGTCATGTACCTATCCGTGGACGGAAACCGGATTCCCCCCGAAACATCCCGCAGTTCTCGAACCCCGGAATCAAAGATTCCGGATTCCATCACCAATTCCGCTCGTTACACAACTAGCAAACGTTCACTAGGTCGAGACGCCCAAAACCTACTCGATTACTTCCGAAAAATCCAAGCCGAAAACCCGGGTTTTTACTACGCGATACAGCTCGATGAAGATAACCGTATGGGAAATATATTTTGGGCGGATGCAAGGTCAAGAACTGCTTATTCCCATTTCGGTGATGCAGTTACACTAGACACAATGTATAGAGTCAAACAATACAAAGTCCCATTTGCTCCTTTTACCGGGGTCAACCACCATGGTCAAACGATTCTCTTCGGTTGTGCATTGCTTCTAGATGAATCCGAATGTACATTCACATGGCTTTTCAAGACCTTTCTTGCAGCCATGAATGACCGGGCCCCGGTTTCCCTAATCACCGACCCCGAGAAATCGATCCAAGATGCGGTTTCACAAGTTTTCCCGGGAACCCGTCATTGTATTAACAAATGGCATGTGTTAAGAGAAGGTCACGAAAGATTAGCTCATGTTTGTCATATTCATCCGAATTTTCAAATCGAGCTGTATAACTGTATAAACATGACCGAAACAATCACGGAGTTTGAATCCGCGTGGGATTTCATCCTCGATAGATACGATCTTAGAAGAAACGATTGGCTTCAATTATTATATTCCGTTCGACACCAATGGGTCCCGGCTTATTTTCGCGACACATTTTTCGCGTTCAATAACGTTTTCGAAACCTCGTTTTTTGATGGATATGTAAACGAACACACAACGGTTCCCATGTTCTTCAGACAATATGAAAGAGCTTTAGAGAATTCATTCGAGAAGGAAATCGAAGCCGATTTCGACACGATTTCCACCACCCCGGTGTTGAGAACCCCATCACCTATGGAGAAACAAGCTGCGAATTTATACACGAAAACAATATTTTCAAAGTTTCAAGAGGAATTAGTCGAAACATTTGTATATACTGCAAATCGGATCGATGGAAATGGTGATGTGAGTACTTTTCGTGTTGCGAAATTCGAAGATGATCAGAAATCGTATCTTGTTTCGTTTAACGTGAGCGAGTTACGCGCGAATTGCAGTTGTCAGATGTTCGAGTATTCCGGGATTCTTTGTAGACATATTTTGACTGTTTTTACAGTGACAAATGTGCTCACGTTTCCATCACATTACATTATGAAAAGGTGGACACGGAATGCGAAAAGTGGGAATTTGTTGCAAGAATCAGGAAATGGGAACGAGTCGTTAGGTGTTCGTTACAATTTTTTGTTGCGGGAAGCTGTGAAATTTGCTGAGGAAGGGGCGGTTGCTCCGGATACTTTTACGGTGGCGGTTGCCGCCCTGAGAGATGGCGGGAGGAAGGTGGCTGCCGCCAAGACAAATGTGGCGAGTTTTGCTCCGGCGAATTCACAGGTGAGTGTGATTGGTTATGATAACAGGAAAATGAATTCTACATCGGATATGACACCTTTGTTGTGGCCAAGACAAGATGAAGTGACAAGAAGGTTTAATCTTAATGATGGTGGTCTTTTGGGTCAACCTGTTACGGATTTAAATCTCCCGCGTATGGCTCCAGTTTCCTTAAGGCGTGATGATGCACATCATGACAACATGGTATGATATGTTTTATTGTATGATATTTTTCTTTTTGGGATATATGATTGTTTCATCTTTTTCCCAATCTATGCAAGAAAGTTGTATTTAACCGGTTGAAACTTTAGGTTTTTTTTTTTTTTTTTTGCTTATTTAGTGTATTTTGTGACTCACAGGTGATTCTTCCTTGTCTTAAGTCGATGACATGGTTAATGGAAAATAGAACTTTGCCTCCAGCAAGCAGAGTAGCTGTCATAAACCTGAAGGTATGCTCATATATATATATATATATATATATATATATATATATATATATATATATATATATATATATATATATGTATGTATGTATACACACGTACATACATACATATACTGATGATATACATGTGCTCATGTATATGTCTATATGTCTAAACTTATAAATGCATAGAAGCATACATACTTACATATATGCGTGTATGTGTGTATATATACATGCAAATATATCCATATCCATACAAATAATGTGTGTGTGTGTGTTATGTAGACCCTATTTATAAGAGGTAGAGCAGCAAAAGACTAAAATCTGTGCATTTTTTTTGTAAAATCTCCCAAATCAGAATAATTTATAGATAACAGGGGAATCAAAAGAGACTATCTATTTGCATTTCTTAGAGGTGATTTATTATGATACCCAATTGATTCCTATTAATTGAAAATAGAAAAGACTAAACTACCCCTACCAGGATCTTAAGTGACTTTATTAACAGTATTTGTGTATTTAGACAAGTTAAAAGAAGTAGAGAACAATTAAAACACGGATATAAGATGCATTTCTGATGTCAATCCAAAAAATATGGAACAAGGTGGGACAGAGACATGCTCATCTGCGCAAAAAGACAAAAATGCCCTCTTCATCCTCATGATTGAGAATAGCCTTAGAAAAGCTTGTCCGGTCTTCTCTCTTGTAACATGAATAGAATCCATGGTGCTTTCCTTTGTTTAACTGATTATTTCTGATATTTTAAGGTTTTGTTATTTGCAGTTGCAAGATTATAGAAGGACACCCGCAAGTGAATCGGAGGTTAAGTTTCAGCTTTCAACAGTTACACTAGAGCCAATGTTGAGGTCAATGGCTTACATCAATGAACAGCTATCTGCTCCTGCTAATAGGGTTGCTGTTATTAATTTGAAGGTATGAAAAATAATGTTTTGTTTTGTTTCCATTTATCTGTTAATTAAGCAGCCTACTTTCATATCTTCCTATTACAACACACATTAAACTTTGAAAAATCCACTCAGTTATCCACATACAAAGTAATTTTCAGTGCCATAATTGAGTAGTAGATTTTTCAATGCAATGCTTTAATAACAAGAAAACAGGAAGTACAAAGAAAGAAATGCTAGTCAAACATATGAATGGAAGTAGGTTGTTATTTCTTGCATTTATCCATATATAACATGAAGATTTAGAAATTTGACATATTTATCTGTTGTTATTATGTGTTTCCAGCTTCAAGATACGGATACTAGTACAGGAGAATCTGAGGTGAAGTTTCAGGTGTCTAGGGACACATTAGGTGCCATGTTGAGATCAATGGCTTATATCCGTGAGCAGCTCTCAAATGCAGTAAGCTTTATGTTCCTTCATTTTAAAATTATGTTCTGTTTTTGCATTTACTATTGACGAGAATATTCTAATGGAATCAAACATGAATATATTTTTCAGGCTGAATCAGCATCAGAGATTCCATCAAAGAAACCAAGAAAATAGAACCAACTATTTTTTTCTTCTGTTCTATAAACATCAACAATTGAGCCACTATTTCTTCACAGTTTTGCAAGTATTAATGACCATCAACTAAAGTTCTTGCAAACTGTGGAATGTGTTAGTTAATTGGTGGTCTTTTTTGTTTTTAGAGGTAAATTAGTTTTTAATTTTCATGGTCTTTTGTTACTAGATACTAAAAGCATTGAGAGATAGAAGAAAAAGTGTTGTAGGTTGTTAGGTGAATTTTCGTCCATTGATGCTGTGATTTATTGTATATACTTTTTGATGATATAACGCTCTTTAGAGGAGTTGTTGATAATAGTAATATGTTCATGTTTGTTAGCTTTTCAATGGGGTTGAAAGATATTTGTTTGATTATTAGTAAAATTAAAAAATAAATTTGTTTGATTATTTTTGTCGGTCTTCAGCTTGAGTTAGACACCTGTCTTCAAATCCATCCGGAGTTGAGGAGAAATCAAAAAACGTTGTTGCTTCAAAAGATGTAGGGTGGTTGGGGATTGATAGTTTATATGTGATGAATCGTGCTCTTTTAGCTAAATGGCATTGGAAGTTTTTCAGTTAGCTAAATGCTCTTAGTCATATGTTACATACAAGATTTTATACTATTTTTGGGTTAAAGTGCTTAAAGCCATAAATGGTTTGGCACGAGATAATCTGATATGGCCTATGGGTAATTATATGGTAAAAACGAGCGAATAGTTTATTTGAGAATAAATGACTTGGAACGAGTTCTCTTGCTAGTAGCCTGAGATTATATGGTTTAAAAACTCATAAAAATCGGTTGGTGTCTACATCTCTACATACTATCACATGGCTTTTGGGTGTGGAATTGGAAGCATCATGGAATGGATGGAGAAGATTCAAGGAATCACCAAATTCTCTTGAAAATGTGGATCCGTGGATATAAGATTGGGATATCTCCGTAAAAATCCAAATATTTTGACAAAATTTTAATTAAGTTCTAAATTTTATTTTTTGAACAAAAAAGTCCTGAATTTTTCATCTTTTGAATTGAAAAGCCCAAGAAACCGATTCATTTATTCATTTTAGTCCTTTTTGACTTGTTCAGCAGGTCATGAGGCTAAATTGTTATTTTCTCGAAAATAATGAGACTTTTTTAAAGATTTCGTCAAAATTTTTATATAATTTATAAACATATTTTTTTACATATCTATATCTATTTTTACGTATTTGTGTATTTTTTTTCAAGTTTTTATATGTATATATTTACGTATTTTTATGTATTTTAAATGTATAAACGTATTTTTTACTTATTTATATGTATTTTTAACCATTTTACATATTTTTATGTATTATTTTTTATGTATTATGTATTTTTACGTATTTTGTATTTTTTAAGCTTTTTTATATAGATGTTTATGTATTATAAATGTATAAACGTATTTTTTTACATATTTATATGTATTTTTAAGTATTTTAAATATTTTTATGTATTTTGATGAGTTTTTTTATGTGTTACGTATTTATATGTATTTTTATGTATTTATGTATTTTTTTAAAAAGTTTTTATATAGATGTTTATGTATTTTAAATATATAATTGTATTTTTTTTATATATTTATGTATTTTTTTGCTTCAAGTCGTCTTCACCATTTCATCCAATCATACAACTTCTTCGAATATGTCTAGATGGTTTTCCTACATACTTACATTTTTTAAGCTTTTCCCATTAGTTTATCTTGAAATTAAACATCAAATGGGAAAAGCTTAAAGTATATGGGTATATAGTAAAATCATCTAAACATATATGAAAAAGTTGTGCAAATTAGATGAAATGGTGAAGACGACTTGAAGTAAAAAATAAATAAACACGTAAAAAATAATACGATTAAACATTTATAATACATAAAAATATATAAACATCTATATAAGAAAACTAAAAAAAATACATAAATACGCAAAAATACATAATACATAAAAAAACACATAAAAAATATGTAAAATACTTTAAAAAATACAAATAAATACCTAAAACAATATGTTTATACATTTAAAATACATAAATATACAAAAACATTTATATAAAAAACTTCAAAAAATACATAAATACATAATACATAAAAATACATAAAAAATATGTAAAATATTTAAAAATAGATATAAATATATAAAAAATATATTTATACATTTATAATACATAAGCATCTATATAAAAAGCTTAAAAATACATAAATACGTAAAAATACCTATAAATACATAATACATAAAAAATAACACATAAAAATACATAAAAAAATATGTAAAATGATTAAAAATACATATAAATAAGTAAAAAAAATATGTTTATACATTTAAAATACATAAAAATATACAAATATATACATATAAAAACTTTAAAAAATACACAAATATGTAAAAATAGATATAGATATGTAAAAAATATGTTTGTTAAAAAAAATAGATTACTCAAAACTTTTAGTTTCTTCTTAAACCCTACTTTTTGGTTTAATTGGTTCAGTTTTTTTTTTTTTTTTTTTATACATCTTGAAACTAACCATGACCAAATCAAATAATGTTTCGTTTAATCGGTTGTGGTTAATTCGGTTATGCTTTATTTGGTTCGATTTACCAGTTAAATCGAATAAAATTTCGTATATATAAAAATATTAAACTAAAAGAAAAAAAAAAAACATTCCAAAATTTTACCAAGTGAAAAAAAATACACTAATACATAACATATTGTATATAATTTTTCACTATGTTGTCTTGAAATTTCATTTTAGGTATACAAGTTGTAGAGACCGGTTAATATAACTTGAGTCGTATATGAAAAAGATAAAATCATCGACGGTTAATTGACATTTGGTTAATTAGTTATTGCTTTTTAATATAATATATAAACAATTATAGATTTATAATGGTTAATAATTACATAATGATTAAAGAAAATATTTTTTTATTAATTGATCTATTAATTAAAATACAAAATGTTAATTTATAGACATAAACTATAAAAATATATATTAATTAAAAAGCTTAATCGGTTTTTTTTTTCAGTTTAACTAAAATAATGAAAATTTATCCAAAACCAAACCAAAGAAGATATTCTCATTTGGTTAACCAAATAAACCAAACATCATTTGGTTCGATTCAGTTATTCGTTTTCGTTTTTTTTATCGCACCCCTAACTGGAATCGGTAAAATGTAAGTTTAAGGTGGTGGAAGTAGAATCTAAGCTACTTAGATATTAAAATTTTCCAATGTTATTTAAACAATTTATTTATATGGGTGATTGTATTTTTGACATAAAAATTAGAGTTTGTAATTTATTGTAGTAATTTTTTTATATTGTTTACATTTGGATTTTAAATGAGTTAAACAAGTTCAATCCATTTTGTTAAAAGGTTGAAATGGAAAAAATTAACAGACTCAATGTTAACTCATTTATTTAACAAATTGTGTTGGGTGTGTTGAAAATATCAAAAACATTTAATTAAATATGTTTGGATGCTTGAGATTTTCAACCTATTTCGGAAATAACTCAGATCCAACCTCAAATGGATTAAGCCCAAACCAAACCCATTACTAGCTTTAACTTTATCTTATTCGGGTTTTTGTTTCTTATTCCCTCTATTCAAATGACAGGAATTCGGTTGTGGGTTGTGGTCAAATTGACCGGATGAGGGAACTCCGATTAAAATTAATATTTTTGGATGGAAAGTTGGATTCCATAGGTTGTATACACTAGCTAATTTGGATCGTTGGAGGTATAGTGGCAAACTACTTTTATGTCTGGTTTGTGAGCATATTTTGTATCAAGTGAGCTTGTGAAGAAAGCATGGCAACAAGTGGTCATGTGTGGGAGGGAATTGATTCCCTATGCCTACTAATTTATCGACAGTGTTAGGATTTTGGACGACGATGTGAAGCTCAAGATTTCAAAAAGGCATCGTTGTGAAGGAATTTAAACTTTTATACCTTTATGCTAACTTCAGTACTAGATTCTAAATATATGTTTTTATAAAGTGTTTTTCGACTTGTTTACATGTTCGTTTTCTACATTCAGAAATTTCTCACATCACATTCTCTAGTTCCTAGAAATTTGTATTTTCACAGGACAACTCCACGCTCGTTTTCACTTGATAACAATCTCGTCTTGTTCAAAAGAATACAAATAAGTTGATTCTGATTATATACGTAAACTTAACGATCAAAAAAAAAAAAAATTCAAGTGTAGATAGAACAAACGAGGTTGGTGAACTAAGCTTATATATTAGCATTCTCATCACCTTATGCAATAAAGCAAATTTTGACACAAACTTCATATGTTTGAGAATCAGATGTAAGCAAGCAACCCAAATCAAGTCAATTGCAACCATAATACAACAGAGCTTGTGCACTGGATAACTTAACAATGCATATTAATTAATCGTTATACAGACATGAATGTGATCAGAAGGATTTCTTTTCATAAGACACAAGACCATGAACTCCACCTTCCACCTGTGCTGCCCCTGTTCGCACCTAAACAAAAGTCAAAAACATAAATACAGTTAATGACCAAATTTGTTTTTGGGACGAAAATCGTCCGCTTTCGATTATTTAGGGTAAAAAAACGATAATTGGAAAAAGGTTTTGGTATACCTCAAGCCTTAGGACTCCAGACCTCAACAAATCATGAGCTGATTGCAATGAAGAAGCACCAAGATCTTGGAAACCTTGTTTCACTGCTTGCATGGTGTAAGGAATAAACTTTAACACAGAACCTTTATCTGCAACTGCTCCAACAACCCCTTGAGCAATCTTCATTTTGGCAGTGTCACCAAGGTAACGTGCGTCACTTCCTTTTGTCATTGCTTCTAGAGATCCCATTCCTCGGTATTTTTTGACCCGTTGACCACCCTGGTTGACCAAAACGAGAAAAAAAAAAAGGACTTAATCTGGTAAGTTATATATATGGGTGTTTTCTTTTTGCTTAATAAATTTAAAATTGAAAGTTAACTTAACCTACCTGATTTGTATAAGCTCCAGGAGCTTCAGTACTTCCTGCTAAAAAGCTCCCCATCATGACAGTTGATGCTCCTAAAGTCAAAGCTTTGACTATGTGTCCAGAATTTGAAATCCCACCATCAGCAATCACTGGGATACCACTTTTTGCAGCAACTGATGATACCTTGTACACTGCAGTTGCCTGCAATAAATAGAAATAGCAACCTACTTTCATTCATTTGTCACTATTACTTTTAATTATTTTCTTATTAAGGCATTGTACTTTAAAATTTCGACCCAAATTATTATGCCAGTGAAAATTGCTTTGTACTTCAATGGCATCTCAAATGCACTATTTTACACTTTTGGCCCAAGTTGTAAACTTTGTTACAAATTTGGTCTGATTTGTTTTTTACAAATTTGTCCAAATTTTTTTTTTTTTACAGCTTTTTAAAATTAAAGACTTTTTGCACAAAATCTTTTACAAATGTTTTTACACTTTGTACAACTTTTTACATAATTTTTTACAAGCCTTTTCAAACTTTTTTACAGCATAGGAAGGTTGGAAACGTAAGAAAAAGGTTTCAGACATTTGAAACAGACGTAAAAATGTTTAAAAAGGATGATTTCTTTTTAGAGGTTTTAGAAAAAGATTCAAAAAGTTTTTTACAACATATGTTTTTTATAAGCTTCAAACCTTTTGAACTTTTTTACTTATAATTTTTCAACATTCCTAGGTTGTATAAAAAGGATTTTAAATTAGTTTAAAAGGGTTAGTAAAAAAGTTAAAAATGTTGTAAAAATAAGTTTAAAAATGGTATAAAATAACTTTAAAAAGTGTTAAAAGCATTTAAAAAGGTTGTATAAAAAGCTGCAATTTTTTTTTATAAAGGTTCTGAAACAATTTGTACAAAAGTTGTAAAAGAAGTTTAAACAAGGTTGTAAAAAGTCTAAAAAAAGTTTGTGCAAAAACTTTTAATAATTTAAAAGATATTGTAAAAAAAAAAAAATAAATAAAAAAATAAATAAATAAAAAAAAAAAAAAGTTCGGGGCAGATTTGTAAAAAGAAAATGGACCAAATTTGTAGCAAAGTTTAAAACTTGGTCCCCACTTGAACCAAAAGTCTAAATATCTAACTTGTAAATTGTAATTGCAACTTGAAGACCATTTGAATAGTTTGTTACATAAAATCAGTGATAACTCTATATTTAAGTTGTAAGTACAAAATAGTCCATCTTTTATTGTGACTTATGATTTAGTTCTTGTTGCAACAAATAGTGTTAATCAGGAAATAGCAACGTCCTTTCCTTTATTTGTCTTATAGCACCCTTTCATTTCCTTTCTTCTATTTGTCTTATAGAACACTTTCATTTCGTTGTATTATAGAATTGCACTTTGATAATCTACCCAATTATAGCAATGTCATTCAAATACAAATCAAATTTAGTGCTATAATGAGGTAGACTATACAGAGTACAATGCCTTAACAAGGAAAAACAATCGAAGTACAATGTTGTTGATGCTATAATAAACAAATAAACAGAAGTATGTGGCTAATTCTTCCATTTAGGCATTTAGCCCAAAATATACCAGTTTGGATGAGCAAATTACAAGTGAAAGGTGAAGAAAAACAATAAAAGCATCAAATTTAAGCTGATAGTTTTCAAACATTACCTGTCCCCTGCCAACAGCACAAACTTCTTGAGTAGTACAAATCGAACCAGACCCCATTCCAACTCTCAACCCATCAACTCCAGCCTGAATCAAGTTCTGGGCTTGATTCATCGTAACCACATTTCCACCAATCAAATCCAACTCAGGAAACATCTTTTTAGCATACTTAATCATCTCAATCTGATAAATCGAGTTTCCTTGTGAACTATCGATCACAATCACATTAGCACCAGCTTTAACAAGATGTTCTAATCTCTGTTTATCACTCTCCCTCGTCCCAATGGAAGCTCCGACCAAAAACTCCCCATTTTCTCCAACAGAAGGAAGGCCCGACTTTGGGAACCCTTTAATCCTCTCTACATCCCACTTACTCACCACATCTATCACCTCCCCTTCGCCGCTCACCAAAGGCACAAAATCCATCTCCTTCGTAGCTAAATACCCAGCAACATCTTCGAACTTATACGTATTCGGCAACGTTACCACGTTCTTCTGCATATAACTTGAAATCCTAGCTTCCTTATCAGCTAAACCCTCCCAAGTTAACTTATCAACAACGCCTAACAGCTTCTTATCACTTTTGGATCCGTTTGTGGTAATAAAAACGCAAGGGGAGGAATCGAAAACAGAACCAGATGAAATGGAATCATCCGGTGACAAAAACGGGATATCGGATGATGCGAAAGGGATACGGTGGGATTTGGCGGAGCGGATTAAGGATGACTGCTCAGAAGCGGTGTTATTGGAGTGGATGATTCCTATACCACCTAAAGCCGCCATAGAAACAGCCATGGATGCTTCGGTGACGGTGTCCATCGGAGAAGCAACACATGGTACAGAGAGGTTTATGTTACGAGAGAGTTTCGTGTTTAGCTGAACGGAGTCGGATGGGAAGTCGATATAGTGAGGGAGGAAGATAACGTCATCGTAGGTGTAAGAATATCCTTGGTTGAAGAGCCTGGTTGCCGGAAAGCCATCCTCCATATCTCCCGCGGTGGTCATGGTTGCCTGCGGTGGCGTTGTTAGGGTTTTAGATATAAACCAATAGACGAAATACAGATGGGTTTTGAAGGTTAGTTGGCTAGTAGCTACCGTATGGAACCAGATTTTATCAATTTATAGAACTAGGGCTTCTTTTTGGCGTGACATATATATAAGCGCTAAAAAGTAGGGACAAAAGAAACCGAACCGATGGTGCAATTCGAAAACCGACAGATTAGGGTTGGGTTTGGGATCGGTTAATCGGGGTTGGGATCGGGATTGGTATGTTTTTAGAAAATTTTCGAAGGTTTGGTTACGGGAATGGTAAACAAAATATCCGAAACCGAAACCAAAACCCGTTACCTGAAACCATTCATATGATTATATATATATATATATATATATATATATATATATATATATATATATATATATATATATATATATATATATATATATATATATTAATTTCCTTGAGCTATCATCTTTTATGTGAATGATTTAAATATAATTTCTTGAGATAGCTTCTTGTTTATTTGTAGTGCTGGTGTTTGATATTTTTTTTAATCATAGTATCTAGAGTAATAGTGATATTATGATTTATGAATGATAATGCCTCTATTGTTTTATTGCCGCTAGTAACCACTTATGTATCAGAACAAATACATCTGTTCTTAATAGTTTTGTAATAATCAAAATTATTTTGGATATGAATTTATGTTTGCATCACTAACTCTAATGTTTTTGTATTCTCATTGTATCAAAATTATTCTTAATTTGAGTGTTAAACGGGGATCCCTGTTACCCCGTTGGGATACTCGCAGATCCGATAATGTTTGGTAAACAGATACCCGTTGGAAATCGGATCGGTGACGAGATCGAATTTCATATCCGGGGACGGAGACGGGATTACCAAAACCCATCCCAAATCTGCCCCGTTGTCATTCCTACTAAAAAGCCTTTAAGCAACAAGGAACAATCACACAGCAACAAGAAAGCTCAATTTCGAATTTTAGACTTTTCTCCCTCAACGTTTTCCATAATGACATAAATCACTCTCAAAACAATTTCATTTTTATTTTAAGTTATGATTTTAACACTTTTAACCCGTCCTTTGAATTATAATATATGTTAGGTCTAACATTATTATAAATAAGTATTATTAATATTAATTATTATTTTATATACTTAATTACTTTAGTTTATATAATCAGTTTATAATTATTTTTATTACATTATTTTATTTTATCTATCTTCTTATTAATTAATCACTTAAAATTTATAAAATAATTAAATTATTTCTAAAACAATATGTTATTTACAAAAATAAATAAAATGAAAATTATCTATTTAATTATTACGTATCATATGAATAAATAAATATTAAAATCATTTTAACAATTCAACAAATAACGATATAACAAGAGGTTCATGACTAGTTTATGTGCATCATACACGCACATACACAAACATACATACCCCCCTCCCCCTCACACACACACATACACTCAAAATTATATAAAATAATACTTTGTTTTTGTAAGAAAACTATGGTGGCAAAATATACATGTAAACTTTTGTCACATAAAATAACGATTATAAATATGTCATAGAAAATATGTATGTACTTTTCTTACAAAAAAACATTCATATTTTCCAAAAACAAAGATTATACCAAATAATTTATTAATTTAACCAAGCTTTACAAAAATGGATCTGATACCAATTGTTGAGTTTTATTTAAAATTGTTTTATAAAAAAACACTAAGAACAACAATGGAAGCTTTATAATTAAAATAAACTTAAAACTGTTTTAACCCACCAAAGATCATTATGCAATTATGGAAAGATTAGATCAAGCATATAAAGAAAAATATTGCAACCTTTGAATTCTTTGATTCTCATGGGAGATAGAAGTTGATGAATTGATGCTTAAGGCTCCAAAGGAAAAGCGCTCTAGAAGTATCCACCAAACAAGAGTAAACAACTGAAACATGATAGTCATCACTTGTATATAAATTGTTGTTAAGCCTTAAAAGTTTGTACCAAATAAAACTTAAAGGGAGAAAAACTTAATCATCAAAAACATACACTAAATTTGTAACACTCGGACTCCCAGGCATATTATTTATTTATTTATGAGGACTATTGAGCAACTCGACGAGTTAGTGTTGTAACTCGTCAAGTAGAGTCGCGTTCGCCTACTTGGGATTAATGATTTACTCGACGAGTCAGAGAGTCGACTCGCCGAGTAGACGTTGTGAGGTGAAACACTAAATCCATGGATTTGGGGCCTATTTAAGGACACTTATAGCCTCATTTGCGGCTCACCAGTTGCTTACCATCACTGAGAGAAACCCTAATCGCCCTTTGAGCTAATAGAGAGAGTGTTGAGCTAATATTGAGTATTTTGATGCATCTTTGGAAGAGAAGAAAAGGATTTCAAGCAAGGAACGAGAAGATGTTGCTTGATCTGTTGCTATTCGTCCAAGAGCTTCTGTTGTAACGCCCCAATTCTGGTATGTATTTAAATATCTAAATTTTCAAGTTTTCAAGAGGAACTCGACGAGTCAGTAGCCCGACTCGTCGAGTAGAGGGGATAAGCACGTGTTTGGAGCCGGCTACTCGGCGAGTCCATATGCTTGGACTCAGCGAGTCCGCTAGTCTGGATGAAACCTTAAAGCTAAGGGTTTGCACCTTATTTAAACAACTTTTTGTGCACTAATCAGCCTCCCTCACCCACAGAGAGTTCCATACTAAAACCCTAGCCGTTCCTTATCATTTTTGGTGTGATTTCTCATATTGTGCAAGTTGTTGGTGCATTTAAAGCTATAAGAAGAGAATAGAAGAGGAGGAATCAAGGGGGAGCATAGTAGATCCGATTTCCTTGTTGCATTACAGTCTTCTTTGAGGTATCAAGCTCAAACCTTTGTCCTTCTTCAATTAGATCTCTTGTTTGGCTTGTTTTGCCATTTTTGGCTTGGTAGTAGTATAGAGAACATGTGGTGATGAATAGCCATCAGATATACCCATGTCTGAGCTCTAAAAGCTTAGATCTACTGTCTTTATGGGACCATTCGTGCATAAAAGCCCTAGATCTACACTTTTGGTCCCTTTAGAGCCTTTAAACCTTCATTGATGCATATACACACGTAAAGTTGGAAACTTTACGTGTGAAACAAGCCTTAGGAACCCATATCTATAAGTTGAATGCAATGGAATTGACCAAAATCGATTGTATAGTGTTTGCATGGAAGCGACTCGGCGAGTTGTTCTTTAGAATCGGCAAGTCGAGTCACGAGTTCCTGATTTTCCCCTTTTTGAGTTATGTCGATTGGAACCAGTGAGTTGGAGGTGGACTGAGTGAGTCGGAAGTCAGACTCAACAATGGAGGAACTCAGCGAGTCAATGCCCTGACTCGGCGAGTCCAGGGCAATCTTCTTGCCTCAAGAACAAACTCGATGAGTTGTTTATACTACTCGGTGAGTCGCAAGCTAGAATGCTCTTATGATGAAGGAGAACTTGACGAGTTGTTCATACAACTCGGTGAGTCAGATGAAGATAAACTGTTTATTAGTATCGAGGAGGAACTCGTTGAGTCTATGCCAAACTCGACGAGTATTAGCGGGCAGGAATGAGAAATCAAAGTAGGGACTCGACAAGTTGGCGGCCCAACTTGACGAGTCGGGCCAACTATATGTTAACTTTGACCAGGAGGTTGACTTTGAACAGGGGGTAAAATAGTCATTTTACCCTCAGTATAGTTATCAGTAGCTGATTGAGTGTATTTATGAGAATTGTAGCCGGGAGAGACCGGAGCAGCAGTAGACAGTTCTCGAGTAGAGTTTCAGCAGCCAGCTTTTGAGGTGAGTTTTCCTTCCAGTAGGAACGAGTCTACGACCACAATGTCGGCCCGTTTAGTTAGCAGTAGTTCCGGACCTTGGTCCAATGCAGTAGTTAGATTGCTTGATGTCTTTGTGATTCAAGCATGTTTTGTGTTAAGTGTTCTGGACTTCGGTCCGATGCAGTATGCAATATATGTGCTTATGCTAGTTGATATGTTTATGCTACGCTATGTTATGCTCGATAAGTTTTCAGACTTCGGTCCGATGCAGGGGACAAGGTCCCAGTCGATTCTGGATTTTGATCTGATGCAGTTAGTTTCGGACTTCGGTTCGATGCAGGGGACAAGGTCCCAGACAGTTTCGGACTTCGGTCCGATGCAGTTTCCGGACTTCGGTCTGATGCAGAGGGCAAGGCCCTGGTTAGATCCAGACGTTGGTCCGATGCAGTTTCCAGACTTCGGTCCGATGCAGTGGGCAAGGCCCAATATATGTTTATATGATTGTATGGTATGTGGTAGTTTGGGCAGCTCACTAAGCTTCGTGCTTACAGTTTCAGTTTTGGTTTTAGATACTTCCGCAAGTAAAGGGAAGAGCCCGGGATGATGGTATCGCACACACCACAACTTCCGTTTTATCCTGGGAGTTGGTTTAGTTTTCTTAGATATGACTTGACACAATTTGATACATTTTTTATCACGACACTTTATTATGGTTTTGAGATATTGACGCATGATTGTTATTGTATGACATTCGATGTTATGGTTTTAGTATTATTTAAACAAAAAATTTTGGGTCGTATTTTGGGACGTTTCAAGTTGGTATCAGAGCCTTGGTTTGAGGGATTCAGGCACACTTACGGGTGTGACTGAACTCAAACTAAGGAAATAGTAAAAAGATTTCGAAAGAAAAATATTTTCAAAAGAATTTTTGAGAAAGAGACTTAAAAAGAAAAGAGTTTTGAAAACAAGAAAAAGAGTGTGGTGCATGCGATCAGCTGAGCTCAAGTAAGTACTCCCAAATTACCCATACAAGTTTATGTTATGATTATCAGTTTTAGTTTCAGTAGAACAACATGCTAGAATAGGACTAAGGATCTAGGAGGATGCCTTATGTGCCTGCTATATGTGTTTCAGCTTTATGAGAACTGCATGCTAGTATTGAGTAGACAGCAGTAGGATAGCTTGTTTAGGTTATGCATGATAGTACGAACTTAGCCTTGTATGCTAGTACAATTTCTTGTTATGAGAATAAAGTTGTTTGATTAGTTTCCTGTGTCCGAATGTTGCTTGCTTTGTACTTTGTGGGACTCTGAGCGATGGGAGTTAGCTATTAGGTGAATACGACACGTCACATGAGATCAGGGTTGAATAATCTCAGAGAGCTGGATTTGGCCCTACTGTGCAGCTCTTGTTTGAGTCCAACCGTTGTGGGGATGAGTCTTTTACTCGGAGGATTATCTGAGCCTCGTCTCATGTGATGGTATTCAGGTGATGACTAATTGGCATTACAAGGAGGCCTTCAACAACTGAGGACTGGTTTTGTTGACTAAGAGATTTCCCCTAGGGCAAGCCTAGGATGAGAGTCGTCGAGATTAGTAGCAGTAGTAGTGGCTTGGTGGAGTCGAAGCAGTTCTTGAGGAAGGTACGTATAGATGTGGAAGGTAGTAGGGGCCCATACTACTGGAAGCAGAGGATCCGTACTTGAATCAAGGAAGGCTGAGATGAGACCAGAAAACTTGTATTAGTAATGATCCCTCGAGATATATCAGTGTTTATGACGTTTAAGGCAGGGAGTGGAAAATATGGGAGATTGCACGATGGGGCGTGCAAGGCAGGGGGTTCCGGTTGCTACAAGTGTGGTCGGACTGGGCATATGAGCAGAGATTGTACAACTTCTACCACCACCACTGCAGCATCAGATCTAATTTGCTTCCATTGCAATTAGAGGGGACATAAAAAGTCCCAGTATCCGAGTTTGATAGTAGCAGCAGGGAAGGTGGTAGCACCTACCCCTGCAACATTGAGGACTACAGACAGCCGTCAGGGCCAAAGTGAGGCGCCAGTGGCGAAGAGTATAGCTTTTCAGATGACAGCAGAGAAGGCGCGAGCGACTCCTGATGTGGTGATGGGTATGTATTTCCTTTCATATCTTTAGTATTGTTGATTGTTGATTGTTCTTATAGTTATGTGTTTCTATATATAGGGTCGTTCTTAGTGAATGACATATCAGCTACAATCTTGTTTGATTCAGGGGCTACCCGATCGTTTGTTTCTCTTGCGCTTAGCAAGAGGTTTAGCAGAGCTCCGGAGGAGCTGGATTGTCGACTCGAGGTGGAGATAGTCGATGATAGGACCGTCAAGGACGCGAGGGTGCATAAGGCATGATCGCTGCAGTTATTCGATGAGCAGTTTTCGGTGGACCTAGTCCCTATTCCTTTGCGAGGGAACAAGGTCATAGTAGGCATGGATTGGCTGAGCCCTAATAGGGCGGTGATTGATTGCGAGTTGCAGCTAGTGAGGCTTCGCACTCCCAGCGGAGGAGAGTTAGTGATTCAGGGAGAGAGGCCACAACACGGACTGATTCTTTGTTCAGCAGTGAGAGTGAGGCGCTACTTCCAGCAGGGTTGCGCAGGTTATATTGCATATGTGATGGATACCCAGGATAAGGGTACGTTGACAGTAGATGATGCAGCAGTGGTGCGAGAGTACCCGGACGTGTTCCCAGAGGAATTGCCTGGGATACCTCTGGAGAGACAGGTTGAGTTCAGGATTGACCTGGTTCCTGGTGCGGCTCCGATAGCCAAGGCAACGTATCGGTTGGCTCCTCTAGAGATGCATGAGTTGTCTGCATAGCTACAGGAGCTGTTAGACAAGGGTTTCATCAGAGCGAGTAGTTCGCCATGGGGAGCCCTATCCTGTTTGTGAAGAAGAATGATGGGTCGCACCGTATGTGCATAGATTACCGGGAATTAAACAAGGTAATGGTGAAGAACCGTTACCCACTCTCGAGGATAGATGACTTGTTCGATCAGCTTCAGGGATCATCTTGGTTTTCCAAGATTGATATGCGCTCCGGGTATCATCAGATGCGGGTCAGGGGTGAGGATGTTCAGAAGACGGCTTTTAGGACCCGTTATGGTCATTATGAGTTTGTGGTGATGCCGTTTGGGCTCACCAACGCTCCAGTCGCATTCATGGACCTCATGAACCGCGTGTGCAAGCTGATGTTGGATTGGTATGTGATTGTATTCATCGATGACATCTTGGTTTATTCCAAGACTCAGTAGCAGGACGAGGAGCACCTGAGGGAGGTGCTAGAGATCTTGAGAAGGGAGAAACTTTTTGCAAAGTTTTCCAAGTGCGAGTTCTGGTTGCACGAGGCGCAGTTCTTTGGGCACCTCATCAACCAGAAGGGTATACTGGTAGATCTGACCAAGATAGATGACGTGATGCAGTGGGAGGTCCCGAAGTCTCCATCAGAGATTCGGAGCTTCCTAGGCTTGGCAGGGTACTACAGGAGATTCATCCAGGATTTCTCCAAAATAGCAGTACCACTCACCCGACTGACCAAGAAGTCGATTCGTTGGGAGCCTGAGCAGTAGGCGGCATTTGAGACCCTTAGACAGCGATTGTACGAGGCACCGATTCTTACCCTGCCAGAGGGAGTGGATGATTTTGTAGTCTATTATGATGCCTCGATCTTAGGGGTGCAAATGAGCCGAGCTACTCGCGAGCTACTTGGGATCGGCTCGTTAAAAGCTCGACTCGAAACCAGTTTTAAACGATCCCGAGCCAAGCTCGAGCCTAATATTAAGCTCGTTTATTAAACGAGCTCGAGCTCGAGCCTATGTCACTAAGCTCGATTAGGCTCGCGAGCCTAAATGAGCCTTTATATAATATAATTTATTATTATTTTCATATATTAAAATAAAAACATATTTGGGAAATTATGGATTTCGGGTATTAGTAAACGAGCTTCTTAACGAGCTTTAGTCGAGCTTAAGCTTATTTAGGCACATCAAACGACAAACAAGCCGAGCCGGGCTTGTATAATTCTTTACGAGCTCGAGCCGAGCTCAGTAAAAGAAAGCTTGAATCGAGCTGAGCTCGAGCTCGAGCCTTGTATAACATAAACAAGCCCGAGCCGAGCCTGAATAGGCCCGGGCTCGGCTTGGCTCGTTTGCACCCCTACTCGATCTCAGTATGGGGGCAGTGTTGATGCAGCGGGGGCGTGTGATAGCTTACGCCTCCAGATAGTTGAAGCCTCACGAGGCTAACTATCTGACGCACGATTTAGAGTTGGGGGTAATGGTGTTCGACCTCAAGATTTGGAGACAATACCTCTATGGGGTCCGTTGTACCATCTACACGGATCACAAGAGTCTGAGATACCTCATGGACCAACCGAATCTTAACATGAGGCATCATCGGTGGTTAGATGTGGTGAAGGATTATGATTGTGAGATCCTTTATCATCTGGGGAAGGCCAACGTAGTGGCCGATGCCTTGAGCCGCAAGACGGCAGTGGTCCCGATCAGGGATATATGCTTGAGGATGACAGTGATTACTCCGTTGTTGGAATGGATCAGGGAGGCACAGGTTAAGGGCCTCAAGGAGGAGAGGCAGAAGTGTGAGAGGATCGTGGGCCGAGTAGCTTCTTTTGATTATGAAAGTCGGGGATTGTTGACCCTTCATGGGAGAGTTTGGGTACCGTACCGGGGCGGAGTATGACAGGTGTAGATGGACGAGGCCTATAAGTCTCGATTTTCCATCCACCCAGGGGCGACGAAGATGTATAGAGATCTTCGACCCGATTATTGGTGGCCCTGCATGAAGCGGGATGTCGCCTGGTATGTGGAGCCTGACCTGTAGGAAGGTCAAGGCAAAGAACCAGAGGCCCCACGACAAGATGCAGCCGTTAGATATTCCAGTGTGGAAATAGGAGGATATCACCATGGATTTTATCACTAAGCTTCCCAGGACCGCACATGGAGTGGATTCGATTTGGGTTATTGTGGATCGATTGACGAAGAGTGCTCATTTTATACCGATCCAGGAGAGCATATCGGTTGAGAAGCTAGCCAATATTTATGTGCGAGAGGTTGTGGCACGACATGGAGTGCCTATATCGGTAGTGTCAGACCGAGACGTCCGTTTTACTTGCAGATTATGGAAGCGGTTCCACGACGAGATGGGTACTCGTCTCCATTTCAGCACCGCTTTCCTCCCTCAGACGGACGGGCAGAGCGAGAGGACGATTCAGATTCTCGAGGACATGCTCCAGGTATGTGTCTTAGATTTCGGTGGCAGTTGGGATACGTATCTTCCGTTAGCGGAATTCTTATATAACAACAGTTACCATGCGGGTATTGACCGCCCTCCCTTCAAGATGCTCTATGGGAGGAAGTGCAGGACCCCGATTTGCTGGGCAAGGTCGGTCAGCGAGTCATCGGGAGCACCGAAGTGGTGCTCAAGATGATAGAGTTGATTCAGCAGGTTCGGAGTAGACTGGAGACTGTGTAGAGTCGACAGAAGAGTTGCGCCGACAGGAGGCGTTCAGACTTGGAGTTCCAGGTGGGCGATACGGTCCTCCTGAAGGTGTCACCCTGGAAGGGTGTTATTAGGTTCCGGAAGAGGGGCAAGTTAGGCCCCAGGTTCATTGTCCCTTTTCGAGTTTTGGCTAGAGTAGGTCGGGTTGCGTATCGGTTAGATCTTCCGGCAGAGATTAGCCAGATGCACAACACTTTCCATGTTTCTTAGTTGAGGAAGTGTTTGGTGGACGAGATAGCAGTAGTACCCATGGAGGATATTTAGGTTGATAGCAGCCTGAATTATGTTGAGAGACCCGTAGCGATCGTGGATCAGAAGACAAAGACCTTGATGAACAAGGTGGTTCTGTTGGTGAAGGTGCAGTGGCAGAACCGAAAGGGGTATGAGTGGACATGGGAGGCAGAGGAGGAGATGAGGGAGCATTACCCAGATCTGTTCCCAGATTCAGCAGCAACAGACTTCGAGGATGAAGTATGAGACAAGTGGGGGAGAGTTGTAACGCCCCAATTTTGGTATGTATTTAAATATCTAATTTGTCAAGTTTTCAAGAGGAACTCGACGAGTCAGTAGCCCGACTCGTCGAGTAGAGACGGGATAAGCACGTGTTTGGAGCCGGCTACTCGGCGAGTCCGCTAGTCTGGATGAAACCCTAAAGTTAAGGCTATGCACCTTATTTAAACAACTTTTTGTGCACTAATCAGCCTCCGTCACCCACAGAGAGTTCCATACTAAAACCCTAGCTGTTCCTTATCACTTTTGGTGTGATTTCTCATATTCTGCAAGTTGTTGTTGCATTTAAAGCTAGAAGAAGAGAAGAGAAGAGGAGGAATCAAGGGGGAGCAGAGTAGATCCGATTTCCTTGTTGCATTACAGTCTTCTTTGAGGTATCAAGCTCAAACATTTGTCCTTCTTCAATTAGATCTCTTATTTGGCTTGTTTTGCCATTTTTGGCTTGGTAGTAGTATAGAGAACATGTGGTGATGAATAGCCATCAGATATACCCATGTCTGAGCTCTAAAAGCTTAGACCTACTGCCTTTATGGGACCATTCGTGCATAAAAGCCCTAGATCTACACTTTTGGTCCCTTTAGAGCCTTTAAACCTTCATTGATGCATATACACACATAAAGTTGGAAACTTTACGTGTGAAACAAGCCTTAGGAACCCAGATCTATAAGTTGAATGCAATGGAATTGACCAGAATCGATTGTATAGTGTTTGCATGGAAGCGACTCGGCGAGTTGTTCTTTAGAATCGGTAAGTCGAGTCACGAGTTCCTGATTTTCCCCTTTTGGGTTATGCCGATTGGAACCAGTGAGTTGGAGGTGGACTGAGTGAGTCGGAAGTCAGACTAAACAATAGAGGGACTCGGCGAGTTAATGCCCTGACTCGGCGAGTCCAGGGAAATCTTCTTGCCTCAAGAACAAACTCGACGAGTTGTTCATACTACTCGGTGAGTCACAGGCTAGAATGCTCTTATGATGAAGGAGAACTCGACGAGTTGTTCATACAACTCGGCGAGTCAAATGAAGATAGACTGTTTATTAGTATCGAGGAGGAACTCGTCGAGTCTATGCCAAACTCGAAGAGTATTAGCGGGCAGGAATGAGAAATAAGAGTAGGGACTCGACGAGTTGGCGGCCCAACTCAACGAGTCGGGCCAACTATATCTTGACTTTGACTAGGAGGTTAACTTTGACCAGGGGTAAAATAGTGATTTTACCCTTAGTATAGTTATCAGTAGCTGATTGAGTGTGTTTATGGGAATTTTAGCCGGGAGAGACCGGAGCAGCAGCAGACAGTTCCCAAGTAGAGTTTCAGCAGCCAACTTTCGAGGTGAGTTTTCCTTCCAATAGGAACGGGTCTACGACCACAATGTCGGCCCGTTTAGTTAGCAGTAATTCCGGACCTTGGTCCGATGCAGTAGTTAGATTGCTTGATGTCTTTGTGATTCAAGCATGTTTTGTGTTAAGTGTTCCGGACTTCGGTCCGATGCAGTATGCAGTATATGTGTTTATGCTAGTTGATATGTTTATGCTACGCTATGTTATGCTCGATCAGTTTCCAGACTTCGGTCCGATACAGGGGACAAGGTCCAAGTCGATTCTAGATTTTGATCTGATGCAGTTAGTTTCGGACTTCGGTTCGATGCAGGGGACAAGGTCCCAGACAGTTCCAGACTTCGGTCCGATGCAGAGGGCAAGGCCCTGGTTAGTTCCGGACTTCGGTCCGATGCAGTTTTCGGACATCGGTACGATGCAGTGGGCAAGGCCCAATATGTGTTTATATGATTGTATGGTATGTGGTAGTTTGGGGGAGCTCACTAAGCTTCGTGCTTACAGTTTCAATACGTGTTTATATGATTGTATGGTATGTAGGGTTACACCATGTAAACCCTAATGTGCATAACTGTAACGCCCGCGTTTCGGGGCTAAGCATTTTAGATGATGTAATAGTCTAGGTCAACTATTTTAACTCTTTTTGAAGTAATAAAGAAGAATTATTTGAATATTATGTGAATTTATATGCTTATTACTTATTTATAAATGTGTAATAAATAAAGAATAAAAATAAGCATCGAAATTAAAGTGTGAGATAAGCCCTATGTTGTTACATAAAGCTGTAGGGGTCAAAACAAGGATTCCGGGGATATAAAGCCGAAATCCGAGTTATAACAAAGAAGTTATGGCCCGTCGAAGTTTTACGGCAAAACCGGCACGACACCGGGAAACGTAAATAGTGAATTAACAATAGGGGACTTTTTAACCTTATTTATCTAAAAAAAAGTTGTAGTATATATTAAACCATGAACATACAAAAAAATAATGTCCAATCTGACTTCGTATGAGGAAGTTATGAATTTTCTAAGATTTGGCTTAACAGTGCACGATCCGAAACTCGAATTTTAGATCGAGTGGTTTTTGGCCTACGCGACCTAAATGAGAATTGAAGATCTCATTAATAGGAACTCAATGGTAAAAATACAGACGAAAACAGAATCTGTATGTAGAAGTTATGACTTTTACACGAACATTTAATAGTATAATCTTCTCGTACAGTTAAATTTAAGATCGGTTGAGAATTAGCCGACGGAGTCAAAATGAAAGTTGTAGATCTTATTTTTACCTACGCGTGGATATAAAGAACATCAAAACCGGAGGTCGTATGTGAAAGTTACGAATTTTAGAAGTCGGAAGTGTGTTGTGCGAAAACGGGTGATGTGGCACAATTTTGGCCATTGCTTTCTCCCCAAGTCTTGCCACTAGATGGTGACATGTGGCACCAAGTTCAGCCATTTTCACCCTATAGATAGAACCTATCCCAACCTCATTTTCTTCACACCTTTCTCATTCTTTCTTCTCTTTACTCTCTCTCTCTCTCTCTAGAACCTCTCTCTAGCCCCGAAACCCCCCGAAAAGCCTAGGGAACCTCCCTAGCACGAGGCGGAAGCCCCGAAGTGCTCGACGGCTCTGAGAAGAAGAGCTTTTCGGCTTGGTAACGCTTCTCCAAGCAAAGCCCGGTTTTCTATAAAACCCATTGTAAGTGAGCTACGCCTACGCTATTTTTAATATAACTTTTATTTAATTATAGTAACGTTATTAGGAACTTATAATAAGTATTTGGGCTATTATTATGGTTTATATAAGTATTGTTTAACGCTTATATAATAGTAATAATAGCTAGACTATTAATTAGTCTCGGCGAATAATAGACTAAACTCTAGTGATAATAATACTAGGTTTCGTCGAATGAAATTATTTTTAAGAAGCGAAGCGCTATTTGAGTTCGGAATCACCACCTTTTCAAGTGAGTGCATAGTTATTTTCAGCTTACACATAGATATGAAGTATTTTATATAAATTATGTGATGTGTGTGCATATTATCTGTATACTTGCTATCTATGTTGTATGAACAATTTTATACATGTTTTAAATGATTTAAACTGTATATGTATTTTATATCTACAAAATGTGTTGGGTAAAACATGGGTAGATGTAATAGTTGTTGTGTGACAAAATAAAATAATGAGAGGCGTCGTTATAGATGTTATTGATGATCCAGTCATCTAGTGGAGTATAGATGACGACCACAGACTATTCTAGACAGTCCAACGGAACGCTAGCAGGCTCGCAACCTGTAGGTGTTTATTTGAACTGTGTGCTCACCAGGTGTGCTCCATTCCCCACATGGTTGCCTTAAGGACATTTAATGCTGAGGAATCGCCTTAGCAGTAGTGTCCATCCTGATGATGATCCTTAGGCTAGGTCCCTTATGATAGATGTTTAGGGACGTAATGAGAGGATAACGGGAATAGGTAATCAGGTTATTGTTGATTGATGAAATTAATAAACTTATTTATTGTGGGTTGAAAACCATATGTGCTCACCAGGCTCCCAAGCCTGACCCACTCAGTTTCTTGTATTACAGGTAGTGGCGCATGAGCATAGATGTGATGTCTTGGGATGAGAGATTAAGGGATTTTAGGCCTGTAAATACGAAATAATGTAGTAAGGCCTATGTTGTATTGTTTATGATTATGATTTGTATCGAACATGACATCCTGAGTCTTTTTAATGAAATACATTTTTATGGAAATGCTTTTGATAAATCTTTATCATATTTTGTTTTGGGACAAATTCCACAACACTTTTATTTAAAATGTTACTCTAATTTTCAAACAAAGCATAAACAAAATCGGTCTTTTCTGGCCGTGAAAATGGGGATGTCATAGTTGGTATCAGAGCATTAGTTTAAACGAACTAGGAATTTGTAGGATTTCTAAACTTAAACTTCTATTGCTAAGCAATGATTGTGAGATCTGAGCACTAGTTTATTTTAGGAATTATGCCTAAAATGCTTTTACGTGCTAAATGTTGCGTGCCTGGTATGCTGTTATTTGTTCGGATCTATGGTTTGTTACCGACTGGATCCGGAAATCTGATGTGTTTAGGATTCTAAACATACGACTATGATATTAGAACTAACATGTAAATGTTTCGAAGTGATAAGGATGATCTGAACGTTAGTCCTAAATAAAGATCTAAATTCACCTTGTTCGGTGTATAGATCAAGATGGCGAGGACCCGTAGCGGAAACGTAAATGCAAATGGGAACCGAGATCAACCCCAGTGATACAGCAAATACCAGTCGTAGTAGAAGTTGCACATGAGCCAATCACCATGGCTGGAGTACAAGCCATGATTTGGGCTATGTTAGCTGAACAAAGGGAAGAAATGAGGCGAATGATGCAAGATAATATGGACGAAGCTACCGTGCCCATTGTGCAATAGGAGCTGATTCCCGAACAATCGGAAGAAGGAAACTACAGTAGGTTAGTGGGCCAATTTGATCCGCCAGTTAATAGGAGAAACGGCCAAGATGATGTAGTCAAGAGAAATGGATGCAAGTACAAGGATTTTCTGACTTGCAAGCCATCGACTTTCACTGGAAAGGAAGATCCAATCGGAGTCATGGATTGGATCTCGGTGATGTATTAGCTTTCATGACGTGTGGTTGCACAAGCAAACTACAAACCACATTTGATGTACGACAGTGCCGTGGAGGCGTTGTGCATTGGTGGAATACCCTGGGGAAGACTCTGAGCCCCAATGAGCCCCTGCAACTGACAGGGGTAGAGTTTTTAGTATAGTTCAAATGAAAGTACTGCTCAACTCAAAACGTGCTCGAGCTAGAGAACCAATTCTTGACCCTGAAAATGGGAAATATGTCAATCAATGAGTACACGAACACCTTCACAGAGAAGATGGAGTTTGCCTTGCGTCTTGTCCCAGATGAGCTGACAAAGATCGACAAGTATGCTAAGGGACTCCCATGGGAGTACGCGGTGCTAGTGTGCCATGCACCAACTCTGAAGGCAACCATCTGGGCTGCCAAGTCTATGGAGGATATGATTAAGGGAAGAGCTGCCAACAAGGTTGAGGTTGGCGATAAGAGAAAATTTGAAGGGTCTGCTAAACCTAACAAAAAGAAGAGCAAGTTCAGTTCCAAGAAGTTCGAAAGAGGAGGGAACGAAGCAAAATGGTGCGAGAAGTGCAAGAAGAAGCACTATGGAAAATGTAACGAAGAAGTAACCTGCTACAAGTGTGGGAAAACGGGGCACTATTCCAATGAGTGCACCATCAACAAGAGGGAGTGCTATGAGTGTCGTGAAGAAGGGCATATTGCTAAGGATTACCCAAAGAAGAAAGACGCGGGAAGGCCCAACATTCCACCAAATCCGCAGGGTGAGAGCCTTCCAGATGACGCTCGAGGCTGCAAAGGAGGCAACAGATGTCGCTTCAAGTACCTTTCTTGTAAATGGTTTCCTGCCAATATACTATTTGATTCCGGAGCCAACTAATCCTTTGTGTCGCATAAATTTGGTGGGAAATTAGCATTGCCTGTAGAAAAACTTGATAATGCCTTAGTTGTGGAAGTTGTTAGTGGCAAGTTCGTACCTGTTAGTGATCGTATTAGGAACATCATCATCGACTTAAACGGAAACGAATTCCACGAAGAGCTATTACCCATAGAATTAAATGGTTTCAACATCGTTTTGGGTATGGATTGGCTTAGCGCCAACGATGCTAAGATTCAATGCCGAAAGAAGATAGTAAGAGTAAACCCACCTGGAAAAGAGTCATTTATGGTGTGCGGGGACAAATGTCGAGTAAATTCTGGAATCATTTCCCTGATGAAAGCCAGAAAATGTTTTTCCAAGGGATGCGCATCATACTTGGCATTCATAATTGATGCTAAGAACGAAAAGAAAGAGGTGCATAAATATATCGGTTGTGTGTGATTATCCGTAAGTCTTTCCCGAAGATCTTCCTGGATTACCACCTGATAGACAAGTATAATTTCGAATAGACTTGTTACCAGGGACGACACCAATAGCGAAGGCACCTTACCGATTAGCACCGACGGAGATGAAGGAGCTTATGATGCAACTTTAGGAGCTGTTGGACATCGGTTTCATTCGACCTAGTTCATCACCCTGGGGAGCTCCGGTGTTATTCGTGAAAAATAAGAACGAAAGCATAAGAATGTGCATAGACTACCGAGAGCTGAATAAGGCAACGGTGAAGAACAAGTATCCATTGCCAAGGATTAATGACCTATTCGATCAGCAGCAAGGTTCGAGCTATTTCTCAAAGATCGATCTTAGGTCAGGATATCATCAACTGAAGGTGAGAGAGCAAGATATCGAGAAGACTGCATTCAGAACTAGATATGGACACTGCGATTTCTTGGTTATGTTATTTGGACTAACAAATGCTCCATCAGCATTCATAGATTTGATGAATAGGGTTTGTAAACCATTCCTCGATAAATCCGTGATAGTGTTCATAAACGGCATTCTCATCTACTCGAAAAGCCAGGAGGAGCATGGCAAGCATCTACAAGAAGTATTAGAAGTGATGAAGAAGGAGAAGTTGTATGCAAAATTCTCCAAGTGTATTTTTGGATCCGAGAAGTCCAATTCTTGGGTCACGTAGTTAACCAGGAGGGAATAATGGTTGACCCAACAAAAATTGAAGCTGTAATGAAGTGGGAACATCCAAAGAGTCCCACAAAGATTTGAAGCTTTCTAGGATTAGTTGGATACTACCGAAGGTTTATCCAAGGCTTTTCTTCGATAGCTGCTCCATTGACAGCTTTGACCCATAAAGGAGTTACGTATATGTGGTGTGAGAATCACGAAGAAGCATTCGAGAAGCTAAAGAAGAAATTATGTGAAACACCAATTCTTACTCTACCCGATGGAGTTGAAGATTTCGCCGTGTATAGCGATGAGTTAGGAGTCGGGTTAGGGTGTGTTCTAACCCAAAGAGAAAAGGTGATAGCATACGTGTCTCGACAATTGAAGGAGCATGAAAAGAACTACCCTATTCACGATTTGGAGTTGGCAGCATTAGTTTTTGCTCTAAAGATATGGAGGCATTACCTATATGGCATGAAGTGCAAGCTTTTCACGGATCATAAGACTCTCCAGTATCTCTTTAATCAGAAAGAATTGAATATAAGGCAACGATGTTGGCTAGAATTACTCAAGGACTATGACTGTGAGATACTTTACCACCCCGGTAAAGCAAATGTTGTTGCTGATGCTCTCATTAGAAAAGTCAATCTTGAAAGGAAAAGGACAAGAGCGTTAAGAATGAAAGTTGTCTCGACAATTGTGGAAAGTATCAGGAAAGCCCAAGAAGAAGCTTCAAAGAAGAATGACCGAAAGGAAGAACGATTGGGCAAGACGTTAGTCTTCGGTACAAACTGTCAAGGACTGAAGGTATTCCAAGATCGGATTTGGGTACCTAAGATGGGAGGAATAAGAGAACTTCTGATGGAAGAAGCGCACAAGTCCATGTACTCAATTCATCCCGGTAGTACTAAAATGTATAGGGACCTAAAACCCTACTACTGGTGGCCGACGATGAAACTCGATGTTGTGAAGTATGTGGACGAATGTGTGACATGTGCAAGAGTTAAGGCACAACATCATAAACCGTATGGAATTTAGAACCTTTACCTATACCTATGGGTAAATGGGAAGACATCACCATGACTTTTGTGACTAAACTGCCCAGGACGAAGAACAGACACGATATGATTTGGGTGGTCGTGGATCGTTTCACTAAGAGTGAACACTTCATAGCAGCCAACGAGAAGTGGTATATAAGCTCACAAACGCTTACATGAAGGAAATAATAAGACTTCACGGTGTTCCTCTAATGATTGTATCTGATTGTGATAGCCATTTCACATCAAGGTTTTGGAGGAGCCTACAAGAGGAATTGGGTACGAAATTGTGTTTGAGTACAACTTACCATCCGCAGACTGATGGTCAGAGCGAAAGAACGATTCAAATGCTTGAAGATATGCTGAGAGCATGTACCCTTGAGTTCCAAGGTAACTGGGATGAGCACTTACCTTTGGTAGAGTTTTCCTACAACAATAGATTCCACTCGAGCATCAAGATGGCACCCTATCAAGCCTTGTATGGACAGTAAGGGCGGATTTAGGGTGTGTCACCGGTGGCACCGGCAACCCCTAACTTTTCCGGCCGTAGTGGAAATTTTTTTGAAAATTTTGAAATTTTTTATTTTTTCTACTATCGTGCAACCCCTAACTTTCCCGTGCACCCCCTACCGAGAGATCCTGCATCCGCCCCTGATGGATAGAAGTGTCGTATGCCGTCTTGTTGGCTTGAGGCCGGAGAGAAGCATTTTATGGGCCCCGAGATAGTCCATGAGACAGTTGAGAAACTAAAGATAATTAGGGAAAGGATGTTAGTAGCTCAGGATCGTCAGAAGAGCTATGTTGACAAGAAAAGACGATCGATGACCTTCAAAGTTGGGGATTCGGTTTTGCTTATAGTCTCATTGTGGAAGGGACTTATAAGATTCGGGAAATGAGGGAAGTTGAGTCCAAGGTTTATTGGACCATTCAAAGTTCTTCAGAAGATTGGGAACCAAGCTTACAAGCTGGAATGACTCGAAGAACTATATGGTATTCATAACACCTTCGATGTGTGTTGTTTGAGGAAATTCACGGGAGAAGCTCCCGACATAATTCCAATCTCAGAGTTAAGAATGGATGAGAATAAGAGGCTAATCGAAGAGCCCGAGGAGATTGTTAACCGTAAGACTAAGAAGTTACAACGCAAGATGGTCGATTTAGTGCTAGTCCAATGGAAACATTCGAATGGGCCGAATCTCACCTGGGAAACAGAGAGCGACATGATGAGTCACTATCCACATTTGTTTGTTGATGCATGATTCCGGGACAAAATCATCCTAAGGGGGAGAGAATTGTAACGGCCGTGTTTCGGGGCTAAGCATTTTAGATGATGTAATAGTCTAGGTCAACTATTGTAACTCTTTTTGAAGTAATAAAGATGAATTATTTGAATATTATGTGAATTTATATGCTTATTACTTATTTATAAATGTGTAAAAAATAAAGAATAAAAATAAGCGTTAAAATTAACGTGTGAGATAAGCCCTATATCGTTACATAAAGTTGTAGTGGTCAAAACAAGGATTCCAGGGATATAAAGAATGGCGAAATCCGAGTTATAACGAAGAAGTTATGGTCTGTCGAAATTTTATGAAAAAACCGACAGGACACCGGGAAACATAAATAGTGAATTAACGATAGAGGACTTTTTAACCTTATTTATCTAAAAAAAAGTTGTAGTATATGTTAAACCGTGAACATACAAAAAAGAACGCCCAAATCTAACTTCGTATGAGGAAGTTATGAATTTTCTAAGATTTGGCTTAGCAGTGCACGATCCGAAACTTGAATTTTAGATCGAGCGGTTTCTGGCCTACACAACCTAAATGAGAATTGAAGATCTCATTAATAGGAACTCAACGGTAAAAATACAGACGAAAACAGAATCCGTATGTAGAAGTTATGAATTTTACACGGACATTTAACATTATAATCTTCTCGTACAGTTAAATTTAAGATCGGTCGAGAATTAGCCGACATAGTCAAAATGAAAGTTGTAGATCTTATTTTTACCTACACATGGATATAAAGAACATCAAAAACAGATCTCTTATGTGAAAGTTACGAATTTTAGAAGTCGAAAGTGTGTTGTGCGAAAACGGGTGATGTGACACAATCTTGGTCATTGCTTTCTCCCCAAGTCTTGCCACTAGATGGTGACATGTGGCACCAAGTTCAACCATTTTCACCCTATAAATAGAACCTCTCCCACCCTCATTTTCTTCATACCTTTCCCATTCTTTCTTCTTTTTACTCTCTCTCTAGAACCTCTCTCTAGCCCCGAAACCCCCCGAAAAGCCTAGGGAACCTCCCTAGCACGAGGCGGAAGCCCTGAAGTGCTCGATGTCTCCGAGAAGAAGAGATTTTCGGCTCAGGAACGCTGCTCCAAGTAAAGCCCGGTTTTCTATAAAACCCGTTGTAAGTGAGCTACGCCTACGCTATTTTTAATACAACTTTTATTTAATTATATTAATGTTATTAGGAACTTATAATAAGTATTTGGGCTATTATTATGGGTTATATAAGTATTGTTTAATGCTTATATAATAGTAATAATAGCTAGACTATTAATTTGTCTCGGCGAATAATAGACTAAATTCTAGTGATAATAATACTAGGTTTCGTCGAATGAAATTATTTTTAAGAAGCGAAGCGCTATCTGAGTTCGGAATCACCACCTTTTCAAGTGAGTGCATAGTTACTTTCAGCTTACACATAGATATGAAGTATTTTATATAAATTACGTGTTGTGTGTGCATATTATCTGTATACTTGCTATCTATGTTGGATGAACAATTTTATACATGTTTTAAATGATTTAAACTTTATATGTATTTTATATCTACAAAATGTGTTGGGTAAAACATGGGTAGATGTAATAGTTGTTGTGTGACAAAATAAAATAATGAGTATGCGATTTTTAAATGAAAATTTTGTTTGAAAATTTACGACGTTACAAGTTGGTATCAGAGCCTTGGTTTGAGGGATTCGGATGCACCTTCGGGTAAATCTGGACTCAAATGGGGGATTTGAGAAAAGTTTTCAAAGAAATGATTTTTCTAAAGCAAACGAGAGTTTCTAAGGGAAAACGAAAAAGAGTAGTGTGTACAATCAGCCAGAGCCCGAACGGTGATTGCCCAAAATACCTTTACGTTATGTGTTATGAGATATTATGCATGCTAGAGTAGGCTAGGTATACATATTTAGGACTAGAGTGGCCTGATTTGTGATGCCTTAGCCTAGGAGTGCTGCTATCTGTGATGCGATTTCGAGTAGGTGCTGAGTGAGAGTATCCAACATGAATCCTTTAGAGAGGGATTTGAGTAGAGGAGTAATCTAGGAGAGATACCTAGATGAGAATTTGTGGAGCCTATCAAGAGAGTAGTCAGATACCCTCGAGGGGTAGAGTTGCAGAGTTTGGTGATATATTTTGAGTATGAGTAGAGCAAGTGGAGTTATCACCTAGAGTTGGTTTTACATGTTTATTTGATGCCCAAATGTTGCTTGTTTTGTGATTTGTGAAATTTCTGATGATGGGAGTCAGCTACCAAGTGAATTTGACGATATTCAGGAGGTGGATGACTGGCATCATAAGGAGTTTCTCAATAGCTGATGGCGGAGAAGTGTGAGAACCTAGGAAGAGCCTAGGAAGTGACCTTAGTCAGATAAGTACGCTGTCAGAGTAGAGCATTTCGTTGGGGAGCGAGCTCGCATGTTGGGATTGGTGATTGAGGAGGTTGAGCAGCTACTTAGGGAATTTGGGATGGTCCGTGTAGAGAGTATGGGTAGATGTGGCAAGTAGTATGAGCCTGTACTACTAAAAGCAGAGGACCCATACTCGATGCAGGGAGTATTCTGAAGGATCTAAGTAGCAGATCGAGAGGTGATGTCATGGTTCGGGTACCATGATAAGTAACAGATCGAGAGGTGATGGTTCGAGTACCGTGATAAGTAGCAGATCGAGAGGTGATGTCATGGTTTGAGTGCCACGACATGTGGTAGTTAGTGCTTCTGGTTTCATCGATTATTCTGTGGTGATTTTCTGGGCTGAGAACATATGTGAAAGAGTATGGGGCCTGAGGGCAATGATGAATGAGTTTTATTTTGAGGGATTTTTGGTGAGATACCAGCTGGAGTCGCAAGACTCAGGGATGAGTAGGGATGGTGTGTTATGGAAGAATTATGTCTAGTTCGAGTGCGATTGGGTCGCTAGATTGAGGATGTAATAGCCGAGATTTTCAAGTGAAGGTATAGATTGTATTCTATACCCCTGAAGGGCAACCGTTGATTCGTCAACCAATTTCATGGTCGATATGAGTAGCTCTGTGTGAGTAATGATCAGTAGAGGGGGAGTTTCGGATGTTCGACATCATGTTCTGAGCCATTGATGATGCCTCTGTGTTTTCAATTGGGAGATTGAATACTCTGAGATTCGAATGGTGCGAGAGGAAGATGGGTTGTAAGATTCTGAAAGAGCAATGTGGTCTCCGTGTATGGTGCCATAGGTATGAGATTTGTGGTTTAGGTAAAACATCATGAGATTTTGTGATAGTGTACTGAGGTACCCGGTTATGATGTCCTTAATTCCAGATTATTTTGAGTTTTGAGTTAAGAGATGGCAAGTAGTGTAGAAAGTGTCTATGGTTATAGCGGGAGCTCTTCGACTGATTGATGTCAAAAGAGATTATTTAAGAATGAGAATTGCAGTGAGAAAAGGAGTTTGGTCATGACGATTGCCGTCAGGAGTAGCACCACTTACTTTTGGATGGTGTGTGCATCTATCTATGTTGGGTCATGGAGCATGGGTTAATAGATGTAGTGAGTGGGGTCAACTAGAGGATGAGACTGTGGGATGGTAAGAGAAAGTACTGTAAGGCTATAGGGAGCTACAACGTCCATGAGTTGGTATGATAGGGTGTTGTGATGCTACGGGGAGCCGTAGTACTCACTAGTCAGAGAGAGAGAGAGAGGGCGTTATGATGCTACAGGGAGTCGTAGTACTCACTAGTCAGTGAGAGGATGTTGTGATGCTACGGGGATCTGTAATACTCACTAGTCAGGGTGTTGTGATGCTACGAGGAGCCGTAGTACTCACTAGTCAGCGAGAGGGTGATGTGATGCTACGGGGAGCCGTAGTACTCACTAGTCATAGAGAGGGTGTTGTGATGCTACGGGGAGCCGTAGTACTCACTAGTTAGCAAGAGGGTGATGTGATGCTATGGGGAGCCGTAGTACTTACTAGTCAACGAGAGGGTGATGTGATGCTACGAGGAGCTGTAGTATTCACTAGTTAGAGAGAGGCTGTTGTGATGCTACGGGGAGCCGCAGTACTCACCTATCAGTGAGAGGGTGTTGTGATGCTACAGGGAGTCTTAGTACTCACTAGTCAGCGAGATGGTGTTGTGATGCTACGGGGATCCGTAGTACTCACTAGTCAACGAATGGGTGTTGTGAGGTTACGAGGAGCTGTGGTATTCTCTAAGTCAGAGTATGGCGCATGGGAGTTCTTAGGCTTGGGTAGCCTTACCATTTGAGTCTTAGGGAGACTAATTGCCAAACCAAGAGCGAGACGGGGGTCTCCGTAGTTGGGAACTGATATATCCCAAGTTGAGTGGAGATTGTCGTAATCAAAAGGAATTGGGGAGAAGGCGCGTGCTTAAATTCATAAATCTTGGGTCATGAGTTGAGTACCAGATTGGAATTGAGTGGTTCCAAGCCTGTTGTTGAATCAGACTCTCGAGCTTGAGTATGGATTCGTTCGTGTGTTGAGTAGGCGAGATGAGATTTCGGTTTTGTAGATAGGTCTCATTTTGAGGGATTTTGATCTTCATCTGATTTATTTAACCGGAGCAGGTCAGTTTCGTGGGTATGAGAATACTCGCAAGGCGCATGGAACTAATGAGTAGTAGATGACAAAGGTCGAGGGTGAGACGAATTCCGTATTCGCTTGAGGTAAAGTGAACTTCGGGGCTTGTGTGTCACACTGGACCGCGATAGTTGTATTGATAAGGAAGTCAGTGAGACGTTTTGGTACATGCAATGGGTAATCTTTGGAGGTTCAACTGCTGGGTCGGGATATGACTTAGTGCTCAGACTTGAAAGAGATATTGAGAAGGGAACTTAAGTTTATGTTGTTAGATGTCGGGGAACGCTTCTGAACAAGCATGATCATTTTTCGTGCCTGAGGTCAGGGTGCTGAGGGTTCGCTGTTCAGAAGGGTTGTGGTTGTAGTATAGTGGATGGGTCCCTGATGTGATGTGATCATTTTCATTCCTTGGTATATGATCTGGACTTGTTTTATCGGTCCCCACTAAAGAATCATAGGGACGGTGAGTTATCGGGGTTTGTTATTCGAGGAGAGAATAACGTGGTGATATCTTGAGAGGGCGGTTTGGCTGTGTGTCAGGCTACTAGAGTTCCTAGATTCTTGAGAGTCAGAAGGGGTAGCGTAGTGACAAATGGGTCTGTCCTTTTCCATGGAGGAGCTCTTGTTTGGATTCAGGTGCCCAGAGAGGAAGATAGATGTGTGATATTTGATCCTTTCAATGGTACTGTTCGGTTATTGGATTAGATCCATTTGATATTGAGGAGCGATTTCGAGGGCAAAATCTAATTCAAGTGGGGGAGAATTGTAACATCTGGATTTTCAGGGACATTATTGTGTATGTTAATCTTGAGATTGAAGGAGGGATTCGAAGAGCTGAGGGACCAACTCGCCAAGTCGAGTCGTGTTGATCGCGTGGATTTAATGAGTGGACTCGACGAGTCAGAGGAGGGACTCGCCGAGTAGGTACTATGCAGAGAAACCCTAATTGTCCGGGTTTGTGACCTATTTAAAGTCCCTTATGGCCTTCATTTACGTCCACACTTTCCCTTGAGATCCTTAGAGAAACCCTTAAATCGTTCTAACCGTGGTAAAGTGAGTGTGTGATCATTTTGGGCAATCTTGGTGCATTTCTATAAAGAAGGATGAAGAGCTTCATGATGGGGAACAAAGGAAGGCAGTGGATATGTGGTATTGAGTTTTTCAGTTGCTAGAATAAGGTACAAAGTACTCATCTTGCTCATTCCTTGTACTAGATCTCATTTTGGGAGTTTTAGGGCTTTGCTTCCATGCTTTTGAATCTATGAGTTGAATGAGACATGGTTTGAGGTTGGAAACCTCAGATCTGGACCTCCTAAGGTCCTTAGAGTCTAGATGTCCCAACTTTAGTCGTTCAAATGAGGCTTGATGATCTAAATCCTTCATGAAAGGCATATATTAGCATTTTGGAGCAATAACCTCGAGTATGAACGTAAAGATCAAAGCTTTACGTGATCATTGAGCCTTGGGATGAGAGATCTATTGTTTGGAGTGATATATCTGATTGAAATCTCCTGAATGAACATTTTGTCTGAATGAACTCGCCAAGTCAATGAGCCGACTCGACGAGTTGGTTGGGGTTTGTCCCGAAGAACTGAATCATGTGATAGCTCGACGAGTTGGGGGTCAACTCGACGAGCTGAGCTGGACTGTCACGAGACTTCTAAGGAAAATAAGTGGACTCGACGAGTCGTAGGAGTGTACTCGGCGAGTCGGGTCAAACATGGATTGTTAACTCGAGTTTAACTTCTGTTGACTTTGGGGATTTGGTCAACATGAGTAGTAGAGGGCATGGAGGGGTAAAATGGTCTTTTATCCACTTCAAAGAGTTTAAGAGAGGAATAATAGCTGTCGGTATTTAGAGTGGTGATTAGAGTATCACTTAGAAATATTCATCCCTTGTGATTAGGTGGAGGCTAGTTCGAGATTCGGGAGCGAGGTCTTTACTTTTTGCTTGTCAGGTGAGTCTTCTCACTAAACACTACCTATAGTGGTATCTATGTGCAGACCGGAGGGTCTTATGTGTGTGTTTATGTTTGTGATTATGTGAAATGCGTTATATGTATGCTATGTGATATATAGAGTGGACCAGACGGTCCAACGACTCATAAGGCCAGAGGGTCATCGATCAGACCAGGCCGAAGGGTCCAACAAGCTAGACTGTACTAGAGGGTCCAACGAGCTA